>NC_084923.1:31742500-32992500 GCF_958298935.1 Phragmites australis | reverse complement strand
TCGGGCCGGCAGTGATTTATGTCAACTAGTTCGTATCATTGCCTATTGCCTAATGTCAGCTCCAAAACCGGTAGTGAAGGTGGTTTTGGAACCGACAATGAAAGTATTTTCTGTAGTAGTGATATATATATTCGAGCGTATATTAAATTTTGATTATTTTAAATTATTGTGGCTTCTTTCTGAAAAGGAGAGATATGCAGTTGCACTCACTTAACCCCTGCTGCAGACCTCAACATGTGCACTCCACTACGTAAGAAACCAGCAAAAGAGACACCACATTAGTACGGCTGCTCAATACGCGTCACTAATATCCTATTAGTGACATGTCTAATAAAAATACGTCACTAATATCCCTTCTTATTAGGATCGGATATAAACCCATCACTAATGAGTGGTCATTAGTAATGGGTTGTAACATGATCCGTCACTGATGATAATGTGACAAGTTGTGACCCGTCACTAATGACTAGTTCATCAGTGACGGGTTGTCCTAAGCTAGTCATTAGTAACAGATCAAGTTGTGACCCGTCACTAATGATAAAGTCATCAGTGACGGGTCGTCCTAGGCCAATTATTAGTGACATGTCACAACTTGACCCGTTACTAATGATCCACTCATTAGTGATGGGTCGTCCTATACCAGTCATTAGTGACGAGTCAACTTATAATCCGTCACCAATGACCAACTCCAGTCACTAATGATGGTATTCGCAAATATTTTTATTTTATTTTTTCTTATTTTTCTCACCTCAGCAGCACTAGATTAGGAACTATAGTACATTTCTGCTCAAGTTTGATGTAGGGGGTGACAGCTATGTACACAACGTGCGTTCCGAAAATAGTGCAGAAACTTTCGGAGGCGAGAACTCAATCTTATAAGCCGTTTTTGGCCTTAAAAAATTTCCAAACCCGACGAAGTGGGAGAGAAACGAATGTAACTTTTTTAGATGTCTGTAGAATAAAAAAAATATCAAAATTAGAGTCCGTATACAAAAGTTATGCCTGTTTTACCGAATGCACTTCGGGTCACATATCAAATTATAACCTTCGATAAAATTTGGCAAAATTAGTCATTAGTAACGGTTCATGGTTATGATGCGTTACTAATGATCTTCGATAAAGAAGGCTAAAAGGATAAAATATCCGGTTTCTATCACACCTACGTGATAGTACAGGTGGTAAGGTGGCTACACGCGCGAGTAGGATGTCGCGAGTTCGATTCTATGGAACACAAATTTGAAAATAATGTGAAAAAAATGTGGCTTGTGAGGTATATGGGATGAGTCTGTGTTGAGATGACTTGGGTGAAAAAAATATTTTTTTAACCTTTGTTTTCAAAAAAATATAAAAAATATTAATTAGTCATTAGTGACGGATCACGGGTCGCGGTTATGACCTGTCACTAATGAGACTGAACATTTGTGATAGATCACGGTTATGACTCATCATTAATGACTTTATCACCCATCACTAATAATCTATCATTAATGACACGATAAGAGTGATAGGTATAAAATCCGTCACTAATAAATTTTTTTTACGGAGTGCTCCCTGATAGGCTGCATGCAAACGCAATGTAAACCAGTTTCCTCTGGATATTGGGAGAAAACGAGATTAGCCTAGACTAGGTGCGTGCATACATGCTTTCAGTTTATGGCCAATCTGTATTCAACTATTATAAGCAGCATCCCCTGGTAGATAACTTTGATGATAATTTTTCATAGTAATGTGATACTAAATAATTATTGAAAAATTGCACTGAAAATATATATTCATCACACAGCTAATAAACACCATATATTTTGACAGAGGGTGTTTAACATTCCGCACACACAAACGCGATTGCAATGCGCCCATCAGCGTTTCAAAAATGTTTTTGAATCATACCCTGGATCCATTAAATAACATGTTCTTGGCTGTTACCGACTGATTACAGAACATTGAGAGGCTTGATGTCTTAGTAAATCATCTCTTGTTTGGCAACAGTAGTTCTTTACGGTAGCAAAGCAAAGCCAGAACTAAAGAAGCCTCGAACCAAATAATTAATGCGCAATTTTATTTAAAGACAAAAGGCGTGCGCTCTTTTTATTTGAACATAATTCTGCAAATATAAATAAGGGGTTGCAATGGAAGTAACTTTTGCAATACTAAAGAGTTCATGGCTAATACAAATCTCCCTGTCCCTCGACCACTGATAGCAGCTTTATAGCAGCAACCAATCTGTGCCGGCTGCAAACGAGGGTTCGAGATCAGCTGTGGATGCCAGTCTAGGAAGTTGGAGCTTATCGATGTAGCCAGAGCCACGAGGGAACGGAGTGTTAAAAGGGCATTGGTCGTAGATAGTAGTTAGTTTTTATTATTATAATATATAGAGAAGGGAAGTGAGTAGTAATTGAGATGAAGCTAATGTAAAGAAAAATCTAACTCACGTGGAAAGGATCTTGAAGAGCTAGCTCTTAAATAAAGAAAATAAAAGATAGCTCTAAACATTATGATGTACGGTAAATTGAAAACAAATTTTTTTAAAAATATACTGAGACAAATAAAAAAATAGTAGCTGAAGAGAACAGCAGATGTCTAAAAGGACACAGATAGAAAAAAATTGGTCATCTTGCAGGCTATATTCCCAATGCCTTCCAAGTTCGGACTACATGCCTAAAATCATTTCGAAATGTACAATACATTCAGCATCAACTGCTAGATGTACACCGCACACTGCATGAAGATCGACGTCAACAGTAAATCAAATCAAGTTTGTAAGGTTACGTGTACACCCACGGGAACGAAGCGTCGACAAAACTTCATACGTACATAGATTTATTTGGCTGTAGGTAAAAATATAACCACGTGTAGCAAAATACAGAGAGGACTATGATGAGATATGGTGGCCCTATCTTCCCATAGGTAGGGGTAAGTTCGATTAGTGGAGAACACGACCTTGATAATCCGGGTTTCTAATCTGGACTGATCCCTTTGTAATTTACACCAGTGCTCCGTTAGTTATTAAACATATCTTTGTAACATTCCAGGCACCGCAAAAACCTAGAATGTTACTACAAATTACTCTACTTGACTTGCTAAAATTATAAAATTTCGGCAACACCTCCTCTAAAACATGATAAAGCGAAAGTAACAATATAGATATAGGATGCATAAATAAAACCGCACATTAACACATAAGTATCCTAGCAAATAACCAACGCATTAAGACATTAAATTTTGACCTCCAACAAAGCAAACCAAAACATAAGTTTACCGACGCTAAACAACACTAAGAGATAAACAACTCCAACACTTGCATTATTATTACAACATTACTACTGCATTAATATTTGTGATTATAACGTGTAGAAGTGCTGCTACTCCCATCCCATCCAAGCAAGCAAGCGTCAAGCACTGAAAAGGTTATTAAGATGTGTGAGATATAAAATCTAAGCAAGTAAACTGCTTTAACAAGCTATTTAAACTACAAGTTCATTAGACATCGATTTAAAAGAGAGTAACAATAGCATAAAAACAAACCAAGTTAGACATCCAAGATTATCATAAACCTCATCTAAAAAGATTAAACCACATCCTCATATCTTTTGGAGAGGTATTTGAAAGGACAATGATGTCGCCTAGAGGGGGGGTGAATAGGCGTTTTAACAAAAAATTCAACCCTTTTTACCGTTGGCCTAAACTTGCAGCGGAATATAAACTAACGAGTTTTTCACAAGAGAAAAACCTAAATATGCTAGGCTCAACTAGTGCACAATCACCCTAAATAAGTGTGGAAATTACAATCCTAAGGTGACAAAAATTACTCAATTCTAGCAAGAGATATGCAATAAAACTTAAATTGAAAAAGGCTGAAAATACTGTTCATATGCCTGGAATTACTGTTCACCCCGGAGTCTCCGGTGTAGTCCGGATACTCCGGTGTGTACAGGTCCGGAAACTCCGGTAAAGTCCGGATTCTCCGGTTTCTGTACAGAACAGAGCCCGAAACTGAATAAAATTAATGAGTGGAGAGTTCTAGCTCAAACCAAGTGATGTCGTGTGTTCCCGGAGATGATTCCAAGTAGATTCACGAAGAACCTACACTCAAATACACACAAACAAGTAGATCGAGCAATATGCACAAAGATTTGAGCAAGAACATAAATGAAAGGAAACAAGAAAGGAGACACAAAGATTTGTTTCCCGAAGTTCGAATTCACCACCGTGAATCCTACGTCTCCGTTGAGGAAGCTCCAACGAGCCGGGTCTCTTTCAACCGCTTTCCTCGATCCACTCTTGATTTCTTCCCTTGCGGAGGCGAAATCGAGCCTTTCACAAACTTCCGCGGCAACCCACAACCTTGGGTGCTCGTCGGCGACGCCTAGCCGCCTAGGAGGTTTCACCTCCAAGAGTAACAAACACGACAACGAACTTCTTGCCGAGAACTCAAGTGCTCAAGATTGGATTTTGCTCACTTGCACTCAATCTTCCAATCTCTCAACCCAACTCACTTTTTCTTCTCAAATCACACACTAGAATAGAGTGGGAGAGGTTCTTTTGGCTCTAAAAATGTGTTCTTTTCGTGCCCTTCCAGCAGCCCCAAAGGATGGGGTGAGTGGGGTATAAATAGCCCACTCCAAACAACTAGCCGTTACTGTTTTTGACAGAACTGGCCGGAGTATCCGGTGAACACCGGAGTATCCGGCCCTAAATCCAAATACGGCGTCAGAACGGTCACAGAATGTGTCAGAACTAGCCGTTACGCTCTTTTCTGGACTTTTACCGGAGTATCCGGCCTACACCGGAGTCTCCGGTCGACACTTAACCCAGAAAACACCCCCGGAGACTTCCCGGAGTCTCCGGCCACTCCAGGTACCGGAGTATCCGGACTTCACCGGAGTCTCCGGCCTTTCCAGGTACCGGAGTATCCGGCCTACACCGGAGTCTCCGGCCACAGCACAGCTGACCTCCGAAAAACGGCGATAACTTTTGATTCCGGAGTCCGATTTCGACGATTTTGGACTCTATGGAAAGCTTATTCAGAGGGCTACACATCCCAACTGAATTCATGACCTAAAACACATAGGATCAAATTAGGAACACTCCAAAACCCATTTTGGACACTTCCGCACTTTCCGCTCCGGACTCTTAACAACAAACTCTCACTTTGGGTTTGGTTGGGAACTCTTGAGCACTGAGACACGACAATTAGCTCATGTTGCATCCCTCTTAATAGTGCGGCATACCTATACTCAAATTCAAAGATAAAACTAGTTTGAACCACTTTGAGCATTTGAGAACTTTCAAGTACCGCTTCTTTTCTTTCAAACCTTGAGGGTTGCTAACTTCCATAAAATCTTCACTCCATCTCTTCTTGATTCTTCATATGATTTATGTGAATCATCCATAGCTTCCCATAGCCTCGCACGGTCCATCAGCGCAAAGCCTTCACTCGCTCTTCACCACCGCCTTGGTCCTTCGGCGCCAAGCCATTTGCTTGCCCTTCACCACGGATGGTCCATCGCAGCCGAGTCTTGCTTGCCCTTCACCGTCTTGCCATAGAAAACCACTTTGTATTCGACATCTTCAAGAAATTCACTTTTTCATATATGGAGTCTACTCTTGTTCTTCACTCTTGGCATATATGATTTCAATTCAACTTATGCCTTTTTATGGATCCTAATCCCAACTCACTCTCAAGCACAAAGTACATGGGTTAGTCCATAAAACTCTATTAACAAGTCATACCTTTAGTTACTTGATCTCCACAAGTAACTTAGCCTTCAAGCTTATTGCTAATCTTATTGAGCTTCTTCTTCTTCTTATGAGCATCACTAAAAGCTCATTTATCTAGATGCATATTTCTCCTCTATGCATCACATCCGAGCATCACCTAGAGCTCATTCATCTTGATGTACTTTCAATCTTCCTATTCACCTAGAGTTCATGCATGTCTCTTCTCCATGCATCACCTATTGAACAACCTACTAACAATCTCAACAACATTGTTAGTCCATATGTATTGTCATTAATTACCAAAACCACACATAGGGGCTAGATGCACTTTCAATCTCCCCCATTTTGGTAATTGATGACAATCTCACTAGATGATTATATTTGACGAAATTTAAAGTTCTAAGTATACATAGAGTCCGAAGATGAATGTATACAAAGAACAAGTTTTGGAAATACCAAATATCATAAAGATATTTGATATTGCCAAAACTAGTTTTACTAGCATCAAACACCACAAAGGTTTTGATGTTAGTTAAAAACCAACATATGTATATAGTAAACTCTCACACAATCTATGCACGCGTGAATGAATTTTGAATATCATTGCATATATTGTCAAGCAAGCATGACAAAGTATGTATGAAGATGAATATGCTCATGCAAAGCAAACCTTTCAAAGGCAATCATTCAAATTCTCCCCTAATTGACATCTTCCCCATATAAGCAAATTATCCTCCATAAGCAAAGCCTTCTTACAAAATATAACATCTAGTCCAAATTCTCCCCCAATTGACATCAATGCCAAAATGGAATCATCGAAACAAATTCTCCCCTAATTTACATCAAATTGGTAAGAATTAAGTAGGACTTGCTAAAAGAGAAATTTTTCCCAAAAATCATTCGAAGCACATTAGCTCTATCCCACAAAAGGAATCATCGAAAGCTAGTGCAAGACCATGTATAGTGTAAACTCCTCATGATATGTGTATTTTCATAATTTGAGTTAAACCAAATACACTTATCCAATTACGAGCTATGTGAGGAGAACAAGCTATACAATAGGTCAAAGGGGTTCAAAGAGATGCGAAAAGAGATTTCAAAAGGAAATACCAATTAAAACTTCAAAAGATATCAATTAGATACCTACAAGAGATACCAATTGAAAAAGATGCCAATTAAAATTCCAAAGAATATCAATTGAATACCTATAAGAGATATCAATTGAAAATTCAAAGCATACCAATTGAAACAATTGAAAGAGATACCAATTCCAATTGAAACTAATTCAATTGAAGGCAAATCAAGCATGAGTCCGAAATAAATATCCAAACACAAATGCAATGGATTAGGCTCTAAGTTGAACATAGCAAAATTGTTGACAATATAACGAATTTCTCGTTTACCACAAAGTGTCAACATCTCATATGCATATATGTCCAAAAGAGCAATTTAAAGCGGACTACAAACCTCAAGCAAAAGATTTTGAAATTTTAATCAATATTGCATATATGAGCAACTCAAGCATTTGATATGAAATATTTTGCATATTTGGGATTGGATGAATCATAAACATGATTATAGAGTTTCCACAAAAATATGCTACTTCAAATTGCTCATATTTGCAATAAAGAGGTTTTAAGCACTTGCAAGAAAAACACATTTTTGCAAGATATTTTCATGAGATGATGCAATCTACACAAGATTGAATCTTTGAAATTAAATGCATAAATCAAGAACAAATTACTTGGAATGACATTGAATTGCTCACTTTGATATGGTCCTTCTCTTGATTCCAATTGAAATTGAAAGAGATAGTCTTCTTTGTAGATACCAATTGAAAGATAAAGACCTTCTTCATTATGATTAATTCAAGCATCCAATGCATCTTCATTGTACCTAAAATTTATTCAAGTACAATTTGATCCCCAAACTCATTGGGTCTGAAGAGGTTAGCAAAAACACCATATAGAGCAAACTCTCCCATAAACTTGTGCATATTGATATGATATGGAAATGATAACAATTGAAACTCATAACAATAGATGGATACCAATTGAAAATATATACCGAATGAAGGTATATACCAATTGAAATCAAATGAAAGCTCTATGCACCTTTTTGACAATAAAAACACTTGAGAGAGGCTTACTTTAAATGTAGGATCAAAGAAAGCAAACATGTTATAGAATTTAACATTTAAGTCAAACAAGCATGCTCATCACTTTCAAGATCCGATGAAGATATAATTTGGACAAAAATAGCATATGAGACTTGAAAATACCAAATAAAAGACAAATATCAAAAGGTTGTCCAAATTACATCTAAGATAAAAAGATCAACAAATGATCGCTCTCAAAGTTCAACAAGTGAACTAAGCAAGATTTGAGCATATAAAGAATAGAATTGCATTCATGCTCAAAAACTTATCTCAAGCAAGTATATAGAAAATGATAAAAGCATTGAGATAGCAAGCTTCTATGAACTCCAAGAGGAAAGTTTCCTTGAAGAAACCAATATTCCTAACATAGGGGTTAAATGAAATCTTTCACATAGAAGGAAGTCACTTGGAAACAAGAATTGAAACAAAGATGATCAGCAAGGATTACCACTTGTATTATTACCAATTGTAAGAAGACAATGGTATATGAAGATATCACAAGTCGGTAATTGCAACAAGGCATGGATCAACTTTCTTTCAAGAAGCATGAAGGAAGGATTTTAGAAATCAAACACATGCTTCAAACACATTCCTCACAAAGTCAACTATTACAAGAAAACACAAATAAAAACAATAGTTGATACAGTTCTGTTAAACTGTACCGGAGTATCCGGTGAACACCGGAGACTCCGGTCCTTTTTATCAAAAGAATAAATATTAACCGAGGCTCTCTGGCGGAGTCTCTCTCGGAGACTCCGGAAAAAATATTTTCTCCTACCGGAGTATCCGGTGAACACCGGAGACTCCGGTCTTTTTCAACAAAAATAAATGCTTAGCCGAGGCTCTCTGCCGGAGTCTACCTCGGAGACTCCGGACTGAAAACACCAACTACCGGAGTATCCGGTGAACACCGGAGACTCCGGACAATGAAAGCAATTGTTGATTTGATCCGAATGAGAAATGATTCAAATTAAAAATCTTGAGATTGAAAAGATCACTAGATAAATACCACGAATCTCAAGTTTCAATTTAAACCAAAAGCGGATCAATTAATGGATTCTTGCAAAAATGAGCTTTATATGAGCTTGACATACCACATAGATGCTAGATAAACAATAATATCAATTCTAAATGGTATTGCTCAAATGTTCACAAATTATGGGTATTTAAGATGCATAAAGCATAATACTCCCCCATAATGTGATAATCCATTAATATCTTCAAAAGATAGCCAAATAGAATTCAATAAGACGAATAAGATCAAATAAGGCTCCAAAACCACAATCAACACATGAAAGTGCAATGCATCCTACACATACTAGATATATGACCTACACATACTAGTTGGTAAGAAAAAGCTAGATGCACTAGAAACACATTCATAGCACACTTAGCAAGCAATCAAGACATGAATGAATATGAAACGAGTAAGCATGTCAAGATTGCAATAAAGCCTACACATGCTAGTATAAGCATAAGCTCTAAACAAGCATAGATACATAACCTACACATGCAAAGAGCTAGAAACTTCCACAAAAGGTGTAGGACAATAAATCTAACACAATGAACAAGAATATGAATTTAAGACATTGTGATAGAGAGTTACCTTCATAGAGTGACATTGGGTAATAAATATAATTCCACAAAACTTGACTCTTTAATCAATTAGATAAATCTTCAAATAATTAGCCAAGTCTCCAATGCCCTCTATTTTACCAAGAGACTAAACACAAATTTTACTTGAAGAAATATTAGTCTCAAAGCACAAAACATAGGATGAGCTCCCCATATATATGTGCATCCAAGTACTTGAATTACTTGTAATATGCACTTAGTTCATTCAAGAATCTAGAGGAGTTTACCCTATATTTTGAGTTAAGGCACAAAAGGAATTTACAATGGAAATACTTGTGCTAAGAATGAACTTACAACCATGAGATCATGTAAATTAAGTTCATCTTCCATAGCCATCACAAAGTATCCATTACCTACAATATTAACAAGATCTTGCTCTACTAGAGAGCCGTTAAAAGCATCATATTACACAAAGTATAAATTTTGCTCAAATTTTACCTAGCCACATTCAAATGCTCACGACCATAAAAAAAACGTGAATCTTTGTATCTATGCTAAGCTAAGTGGCTAGATAGTTCAAGTTAGATACTTGTTACCGAGATGTCATTGAAGATAGAAATAAAGCAATAATCCACACTCTTGGCACTTCTTTCCAAATGTCATGAGAAAGCCCAATTTGAACGATTCTTGAGATGAGATATTCAATATAGTTCTTCTCAAGTAAGCCAAGTCTTCAATACATCTCCAAGTACCTATTTAGCAAATTAAGTACTTTGTGGTACCCAAACCATGTTGGGTCCTTTAAGGTTAGTCATGAAAGATTTAGGCACCCAAATGGTTTTTGCATTAGCATGAGATGAACTAATCACCTTAGCAACATAAGTACCATTTTTAGCCTTCCTAAGCGATAAATCATTATCAATTGAAGAGTTAGGCTTAGGAATGTTACCAATAGGACAATTATTACCAATATGTCCCTTGGTCCGGCAAATGTAGCAAATGCGGTGCTTATCCTTGCAAGATGCCTTCTCATCTTGCTTCTTGCTTGCTTCCTTGCCGGTGAGCCTCTTCCTTGATGACATAAGACCTTCATTTTTCATGTAGAGGCATGATGCAATTTCATGTCCCTTCTCATTGCATCCATAACACTTCCTCTTGCCTCTTCTTGTTTTCTTCTTTGAAAGTGTGGTCTTGTCATCAACCTTGTTGGAACACATAGAGGCATAGTGTCCCATGCTTGAGCACTTGAAGCACTTGATATGAGCTATCTTCTTATTGCATTTTGCTTCAAGTCCATGATCTTTGTGCTTCTCACTTTTCCCTTTGCTATCAATATTACAAGCAACACTAGGGAAAATATTAGCTTTAGAGCAACAAAGATTAGTAGGCAATTCATCATTGGATATAGAATTATCATTAAATAAATTGCTAGAACTAGCACATGTTAAATCGATATTATGCAAAGAATATGTGCTAATGTCCACATGAGGTTTATAGGATTTTACCGTTGTGATAATTACCTCATGAGCTATTTCTAGCATCGCGTGTGAGTCCGCAAGATTTTCATGAGAGCACACAAGCTCATCATGACTTTCTTGCAAATCCACATGCTTGCTAGTAAGCTTTTCAACTTGAGCCTTTAGCTCAATATTTTCTTTCTCCAAAGATGCTACATAAGAGTTAGAGTTAGTAGCACAAGTATTATCAATAGGAGAAATAGTGGATTTGTCCTTAGATAAAACATTGCAATTAGGACATGATTTTTCTAAATCCACTCGAGGCATAACATCTAATTTACAAATTAAAGAAATATGCTTAACTTTAAGATCCCCATAAAGATTAGACAAAGAATTATGGGATTCTTGAAGTTTATCATATTTCACATTTAAGGCTTTAAGTTCCTCAATTTTCTCAATGAGGAATTCCTCTTGCCTCTCAAGGCTTTCTTCTAAGCCTTCCATGGTGGTCATGAGCTTGATCATTTTAGACATATTCTTTTTACTCAAAAGATCAAACCCGAGCTCATCACTATCACTAGCACTAGAACTAGCATTAGCATTATTTATCTCACTTACCGATTTCCTTTTACCTTTTGCCATAAGGCATAATGGAGAATCGGTGTAAAGAGATGAGCATCTTGGAGAGGTGGATGCTTCTCCACCTAGACTTTGTCTCTCATAGACTTCTATTTTCTTCAAAATGTTAGTCTCACAAGTACTAGTGGAAATAGATGCATCACTATGAGGACCAAGAATTATATCATCATGATAAATAGGAATTTTAGCAATAGATGATATACAAGGCTTAACAACATTACTAGATATGAAAATTTCATTGCAAGTGTTGTTAAAGTCCAAATGAGAGATTGGGCACTCACTTATCACACTCACCATTTCATTACCTTGCTTATTATTAAATGTTGATGAAGTGGATGACGGAGTGACATCCTCTTGGACAAAAGAGAAAGTCATTTGGTGCTCTTTATGGTGTGATGATGAAGTAGAGCATTCCACAAATGACGTCTTTGGAAGAAGTTCTTCTTCATCACATTTGGGCTTGTCATATCTTTCTTTAAGAGTAGTCCAAATGAGATGAGCGTCTTCAAGCGGCAAGATTGATTCAATAACATCTATGCTCAAATCATCAAATAAGACATTAGTAGCTTGAGCATTGAGATGTATGCATTTCTCTTCCTCTTCGGGTGATATGAGTTTATCATTAGGAGGAGAAATACTCACATCTACAACTCGCTCTATTTGAGAACCCATGGCCCTAAAGATATTAAGCATGCGAGTACTCCAATCACAATAATTAGAACCATCTAAAAGGAGTGGCTCTACGTGCACTAATCCACTAGTCGACATCTTTACTCTCTAGGCGGTAAAGCCCGAAAAGAGAGACTTGGCTCTGATACCAATTGAAAGGACAATGATGTCGCCTAGAGGGGGGGTGAATAGGCGTTTTAACAAAAAATTCAACCCTTTTTACCGTTGGCCTAAACTTGCAGCGGAATATAAACTAACGAGTTTTTCACAAGAGAAAAACCTAAATATGCTAGGCTCAACTAGTGCACAATCACCCTAAATAAGTGTGGAAATTACAATCCTAAGGTGACAAAAATTACTCAATTCTAGCAAGAGATATGCAATAAAACTTAAATTGAAAAAGGCTGAAAATACTGTTCATATACCTGGAATTACTGTTCACCCCCGGAGTCTCCGGTGTAGTCCGGATACTCCGGTGTGTACAGGTCCGGAAACTCCGGTAAAGTCCGGATTCTCCGGTTTCTGTACAGAACAGAGCCCGAAACTGAATAAAATTAATGAGTGGAGAGTTCTAGCTCAAACCAAGTGATGTCGTGTGTTCCCGGAGATGATTCCAAGTAGATTCACGAAGAACCTACACTCAAATACACACAAACAAGTAGATCGAGCAATATGCACAAAGATTTGAGCAAGAACATAAATGAAAGGAAACAAGAAAGGAGACACAAAGATTTGTTTCCCGAAGTTCGAATTCACCACCGTGAATCCTACGTCTCCGTTGAGGAAGCTCCAACGAGCCGGGTCTCTTTCAACCGCTTTCCTCGATCCACTCTTGATTTCTTCCCTTGCGGAGGCGAAATCGAGCCTTTCACAAACTTCCGCGGCAACCCACAACCTTGGGTGCTCGTCGGCGACGCCTAGCCGCCTAGGAGGTTTCACCTCCAAGAGTAACAAACACGACAACGAACTTCTTGCCGAGAACTCAAGTGCTCAAGATTGGATTTTGCTCACTTGCACTCAATCTTCCAATCTCTCAACCCAACTCACTTTTCTTCTCAAATCACACACTAGAATAGAGTGGGAGAGGTTCTTTTGGCTCTAAAAATGTGTTCTTTTCGTGCCCTTCCAGCAGCCCCAAAGGATGGGGTGAGTGGGGTATAAATAGCCCACTCCAAACAACTAGCCGTTACTGTTTTTGACAGAACTGGCCGGAGTATCCGGTGAACACCGGAGTATCCGGCCCTAAATCCAAATACGGCGTCAGAACGGTCACAGAATGTGTCAGAACTAGCCGTTACGCTCTTTTCTGGACTTTTACCGGAGTATCCGGCCTACACCGGAGTCTCCGGTTGACACTTAACCCAGAAAACACCCCCGGAGACTTCCCGGAGTCTCCGGCCACTCCAGGTACCGGAGTATCCGGACTTCACCGGAGTCTCCGGCCTTTCCAGGTACCGGAGTATCCGGCCTACACCGGAGTCTCCGGCCACAGCACAGCTGACCTCCGAAAAACGGCGATAACTTTTGATTCCGGAGTCCGATTTCGACGATTTTGGACTCTATGGAAAGCTTATTCAGAGGGCTACACATCCCAACTGAATTCATGACCTAAAACACATAGGATCAAATTAGGAACACTCCAAAACCCATTTTGGACACTTCCGCACTTTCCGCTCCGGACTCTTAACAACAAACTCTCACTTTGGGTTTGGTTGGGAACTCTTGAGCACTGAGACACGACAATTAGCTCATGTTGCATCCCTCTTAATAGTGCGGCATACCTATACTCAAATTCAAAGATAAAACTAGTTTGAACCACTTTGAGCATTTGAGAACTTTCAAGTACCGCTTCTTTTCTTTCAAACCTTGAGGGTTGCTAACTTCCATAAAATCTTCACTCCATCTCTTCTTGATTCTTCATATGATTTATGTGAATCATCCATAGCTTCCCATAGCCTCGCACGGTCCATCAGCGCAAAGCCTTCACTCGCTCTTCACCACCGCCTTGGTCCTTCGGCGCCAAGCCATTTGCTTGCCCTTCACCACGGATGGTCCATCGCAGCCGAGTCTTGCTTGCCCTTCACCGTCTTGCCATAGAAAACCACTTTGTATTCGACATCTTCAAGAAATTCACTTTTTCATATATGGAGTCTACTCTTGTTCTTCACTCTTGGCATATATGATTTCAATTCAACTTATGCCTTTTTATGGATCCTAATCCCAACTCACTCTCAAGCACAAAGTACATGGGTTAGTCCATAAAACTCTATTAACAAGTCATACCTTTAGTTACTTGATCTCCACAAGTAACTTAGCCTTCAAGCTTATTGCTAATCTTATTGAGCTTCTTCTTCTTCTTATGAGCATCACTAAAAGCTCATTTATCTAGATGCATATTTCTCCTCTATGCATCACATCCGAGCATCACCTAGAGCTCATTCATCTTGATGTACTTTCAATCTTCCTATTCACCTAGAGTTCATGCATGTCTCTTCTCCATGCATCACCTATTGAACAACCTACTAACAATCTCAACAACATTGTTAGTCCATATGTATTGTCATTAATTACCAAAACCACACATAGGGGCTAGATGCACTTTCAGTATTCGCTTCTCAACATCCACTTCAATAATAGGAAAAAATTCAATTAAATACTGAATGCAAATGCATGTCCATTGCCTTTACACCCAACAAGGTGTAAAGCTGCACCGTACCCCTCCTGGGGCAATGTACGGCGCGTACCGGTCCAAGTCGTTTCCAGCAAACGGCGACATATTACTTTATATGAGGTGCAATGCAAATGAATGCATATGAAACTGTAAATACCACATCACATCATAGCCTTCATCAACCACATATACCACAATAATAACAATCTTCATGGATATGAGAGCATAAGGCAACATAACCACATATAAACAAGTAATCGTGCCTCACCTCATAAACTAATCAGGTCATATTAAATGGATCATGGTTCTG
Source organism: Phragmites australis (assembly GCF_958298935.1). Lineage (NCBI taxonomy): Eukaryota > Viridiplantae > Streptophyta > Magnoliopsida > Poales > Poaceae > Phragmites > Phragmites australis. Next base: position 32,977,303 of record NC_084923.1, on the reverse strand, counting down.
AACATATAATTTAGTAGAGGTAGAATGAACTACAAGTTAAAGCTAGTAGCAAAGCAACCGCTACGTTTACTTGCCTTTTTTCAATACAACCGACAACCTTCAAACACGATCAGGAGCACCACCACCTGATTATGAACCACACAACAGCAAAACATTCATACAAGCATGCACATACAATAGGAAACACGATCCTAGCACCCCAAGACATCGTTCAAAAGAGAACCCCAAAAACAGCATATACAGATACCAAATGTAATGCCCCAAAAATCATATAAATAAGTGTTGACCGGACATTTTAAAGAGGATGCAAAAAGTTGACCTTTTGACCCGTCACTCAGATGGATGATCGGAGACAACGGATGCGTAGGGCTCGTCGAAATGATTCTGTTTGACTACTCACATGTTATGTTCAGACTTTAGAACATGAAGCTGCGAATTGGACGCTTGAGATTCAAAGAGAAAAAAGAGACCGATCCTTTTCTTCTTAACCCTAGAGCCCTGCTCCCTCTCTCCCCACAGCAGCAACCACCCTGCCTTCTTCTAAACTTCACGTAGAAGGAAGAAAGAGAGGGGAAAAGAAGAAAGAAGGGGGAGGAGATCAGGAGGAGGAAGAAGGGGGCTGGCGCCCCTCACCCAGGTAGGAATTCCTCTCCTGTTTTTCTTGTGCTGAGCTCCTCCCCATCCTATCTCCTACAAAGACATCAATGATGGACTCAAACTCAATAACGCGAAAACTGAAAATAAAATTACGAAAAGATCATAGTGGTTTGGACAGCGGAAAAACTATGATCTAAATATTTTTGTGGGGTAATTTTTCTGGATTCTAGGTAATGGACAAAACTAAACAAAGGGGATAACTGAGATTACCTAGTGGGCAACTAAGGCTCTGATACCACTTGATGCGTGTTTGTCCGATCTTCTGAAGGTAATATGATAAGTCGATTGGTGGAGTTTCAATATTGATGATCCAAAGGCTCCGACCATAACAGATCGAGAACCCTCGCAACCACTACACTACTACTTTGTGGTTATCAACCGTGCCAAGACGCGGTTGACCTTGACAAGAAGGTTTTTCCTGCAAGCGAATCGAGAACACAAGCAGGAATAGGTAGATGCAATCTGAATATTGCTAATTACTAATGAAGTACTCGAGTTTGGGGTTCAACAAACCGATAAACGGTGAAACTGTCTAAAACAGAATAATCTAAGCTAAACCCTAGCCTAAACTATGAAGGCTACTGTATATTTATAAGGGGACATGAGGGGGTCAACCTAGTGTTGTGCAGCTATGGAAAGAGGCGTGCACAACCTGGACGCCAATCTCGACATGATTATAAAACCCGACAGGATCTAGAATGGTGACGCAACATATTATTCCTTTGACTCTGACTAAACTATAAGGAATATTTGGTCGAGCATAGATCCATTGGAAAGACTCGACATAAGCTTTCTAGCAAGTCCAAGAACGCCTAAAACGGACTTCGCATGAGAGAGTTATGACCGTTTTACTGACGTATTGTCTTGAGACTCGACCACTACCACGACTTCGACTAGAGCTCAGCCTCGAGTCTGAGTAGACTTGGCCTTCGAGGGGTGACATCCGGGTAAGTTTGTAGTGCATCTCCCATGTTCCTAAGCAATAAAATATCACAATAATTTAGTAGTAATCCATCATAGGAAACATGAACAGCAAGAAACGAGTTCACCTAGTGGTCTAATTGTTGTGCATGTGCTCTTATAATTAGATCTTGTATGATTTGAGGGTTATTGGTGGTATTGATTGTATCCAAAGGAGCCATGGGCTCATCAAGGGGTTTGTGGCCTGACGAGAGCCAGCTATGATGGATTCGGAGCTGGTCAAAGGCATGTATGAATAGGAGATCCGCCGAGCTGCCTCCGTCGACCAGTATTCTCCGGACCTCTACTTCGGCGTTGTTGGCTGAGATGACCAGAGCATCGGAGTAAGGAAAATTTACCCCCTCAAAGTCGTTGATGGTGTATGTCACGGGGCGTCGGTCCATTCGGGGGCCAGCCGATGGATGCTGGTTGCTCTGATATGGTACACCCCACATGCGTAGTCTCGCCAATGTCGTTTCGAAGCACAGCAGGAGCTCCCTCCACCGGTTATAGCGAGGACGATCTGTTTGCCCTGTGCCCCCTTGTTGTTGTATCGCTTTGTGGATGACCGGGGCGGAGAAGGTAGGGCCAGCCGTGGAGGGTTTTGCAAGGCCAGATGATCAACCCGTTGGCTGGCCGGTAGCCTAGGATCTTCGGACCGCTCCTTGGTGGCCCCTCAGTAGAGGCAAAGGCTGCCTGCCTCCCGAGGTATTCTTCTTGGAAGGTACTGAGGGTTTGACAGTTGTCGGTGTTGTGTCCCTATCCCGTGCCGTGTCGTGGCTCAAGATTTTACTCAAATAGAGGGGATAGACTTTGGAGAGACCTTTGCTCCAGTAGCTAGACTAAAAGCTATTAGGATCTTCTTAGCATTTGCGACATCTGAAGGTTTCAAGTTGTACCAAATGGATGTCAAGAGTGCTTTCTTAAATAATTTCATAGAGGAATAGGTCTATGTTAAGCAACCCCTAGGTTTCGCCACCCCAAATACCCACATAGAGTATAAAAGCTTTAGAAAACTTTGTATAGGCTTAAGTAGGCACCTAGAGCTTAGTATGATAGGCTTAAGACCTTCTTCCTAGAGCATGGGTATCTATGGGGTCAGTGGATAGAACTTTATTTACTTTTAGGCATGGTAATGATTTCTTATTTGTTCAGATATATGTTGATGATATCATTTTTTATGGCTCTAATCATGCTCTTATGGCCAAGTTTGTAGAAACTATGAGCAGGGAATTTGAAATGTCGATGATGGGCAAGCTCAATTTCTACCTTGGACTGCAAATCAAGCAATGCAAGCAAGGTACTTTCGTCCACTAAATGAAGTACACCAAGGACTTGCTTAAGAAATTTGACATGAGTGATAAGAAGCCCCTATCGACACTGATGGCTACCTCAATCGTGCTTGATCCAGATGAAGATGGAGAGGAGGTAGACCAACGTGAGTACAGGAGCATGATCGGCTCTCTCATATCCCTGATGGTGACAAGACCCGACATCCACTTCACTATATGCTTGTGTGCCTGCTTCCAAGCTTCACCAAGGATGTCACACCATTAAACGGTGAAGCACATTCTCAGGTAACTCAAGCACACCCTTGAGTATGATGTTTGGTTCTCTGCGTCCTCTTCGCTTTCTCTTCAAGGTTTTTCGGATGCGGAATTTGCTGATTGCAGAATCAACATGAAGAGTACCTCCGGTACTTGTTATTTCTTGGATACTTTTATTGTGTGTTGGTCTTCTTGCAAACAAACAGTCTAGTGTTGCTCAATAAATTGCTAAAACTGAATATGTTGCTGTTGCTAGCTGTTGTTCTCAGATTTTATGGATGGTTGCTATTTTGAGAGATTTTGGATTAAACTTCAAGAGTGTGCCACTCCTATGTGATAACACTGGTGCTATAAGCCTAGCCAATAACCCAATCTAGCATTCAAGAACCAAACATATAAATGTAAGATTTTACTTTTTGAGTGACCACAATGAGAAGGGAGATATTGAGCTAAGATACATAGATACCTAAAATCAGCTTGTCGATATCTTCACCAAGCATCTCAATGCTTCCAGATTTGCTTTTATGAGGGAAGAGCTTGTAGTTTGCTATCCCTATGGCATTGTGTGAGGGGGAGTAGCAATTGTACATACTTTATCTTACTTTTGGTGTATTTGCATTGCATAGCATCTTCTAAGATAAACTGAGTAGTTGAACTTTTACTTGTATGTCTTTAGCATTTTCAGTTGCTAGACTAGAATTTGGATTAAATTGAGTAGTTGTACGGAGCAATCTTTTAATCTTAAACTCTTCTTAATGCTTCTTGTCCAACACCTCAATGACTCTCTTGGTCCTACTGATAGGCTCGACTGTTGGCTCTGCTGTTAGTTAGCTCAGATCATGGCCTAGTCCTTCAGCTACTGGGGTATGATTTGGTCTAGGCCGTTGGTAATTCAGCTCACAAGTGCACACTCAGCTGCTTGTATAAATGCGCACCGCATACAGTGAATACAGTGTGGGTTGGATCCTCTTCTTCGTGTTCACTCCTTTCAGTAAGTTTTCTTTGATGTCAAATACCGACTTAGTGTTGTTGACTGCATGTGGCCCTTTTCGTGGCATCCGTTGTGGTGTTGCAGCTTCTAACATGGTTTCCAACGTCTCCTATACCATTTAACCCTAGATATGGCTTTGTTTATTGCACGATTGAAGAGGATAAATCTAACTAAGTACAGGAGTAAGATGTGAACATTATATAGTTATATATATTCTTGACTAATGTTAAATGGTCCTAGAGATACTAGAAACCTAGTTAGAAGTTATTATGCCTAATTACAACAGTATATAATTCTTGAGAAAGATTGGTATCCACTCGCTGAAGCGTGCTGAACTACTTATTGTTGTGTTCTGCGAACTCATGATTCAGCTATTGTCATGCTATTTTGACCGTGTCTCTGTCTACCTCTTTTCCTTTTTTTGTGGCACGGTTTGGGGGCAGCATTATAATCCTTTTTTTGTTATTCATTCAACTTGTGGACTGATTCTATCCTAAGTGGATCAATACTATCTACTGGTTTGATTACAAATCAAGAAGGATAGATAGATAGATAGATAGTTTTACAATGAATGTATGAATGAATGACATAGCTATGGATAGAGTACATTGGCTGGTTGTTGATGCATTAGCTCAGCTGCATCTGCATGTAGGTTCAGTTGAGCTAGCCACGGCATTTGTTTATCGCGGAACAGCCGCGCGTGTAGGAGTTGGCCTCCTGGGGAGGACCCGACGCCTTGGGGCAGTTGCCCATCGCCTCGCACTTGATCCTCTTCTCCTTCTCCTTCATGGCGCGCCTCGCCGCCGTCATGGTTTCCTCCTCTGCTGCTGCGGTGGCTGCCTCCATTGATGCCGCCAGTAGCACCGCCACCAGCGCCAACGCCAGGATGTTCCTCGATGCCTTGGCCATCGCCATGTACAGATTGAGAGGTAGATGGTTCTTATTGCTTCTTGCAGTGAATTCTTTCTGTGGTGAAAGAAATCTCTTCTCTTGTTATAGGCGCCTAACAGTAGGGGGTATATCTAAAAAAACTGGTGGGTTAGAGGAGTTTGGGGAACAAACTCATCGGCTATCTTTAGCAAGCAACCACAATTAGCGATACAATTCTCTCTCTCACCTTTGACTTTTGATTTCTGCCACAATTTCCCCTCCTAGCAATTCAATTTGCTCTTTTGCAACTAGAGTATGTCGTTACCACTCTGCAGGCTTGGCTTGCTGATGAACTGACTGCAACAATAAGTAGTTCAGCACGCTTCAGCCAGTGGATACCAATCTTTCTCAAGATATACAAGTGTGCAGTAGGTCCTCCATTAAGCGTGTAGACTCTCAAGAATTGACAATCAAATTTTAAATTAGGTATAGGTGAATTATATATTGTTGTAATTGGCATCACGACTACTAGCTTGCTGTCTTGTTCTTCCTATATATGCAGGAGCATTTGAGACCGGGATACATCAATCCATCTTTCGGTACGTACTGGCATAGATAAAGAGGAACTAGGGAGGCTATTTGTTAGCGTTGCTGTTTTTTCTTTATCATTCATCCTTACACATCCACATACAAGAATCAGTTTTCTAATAGACACTAGAAATTCCCCGCAGCAATGCGCGGCATCAGGGAAACAAGACGTTTCCTTTCTGTTCTGGTGGCCTGTCCAGAGGTGTGACTTGTCGCTATTCATCAGGTTCGGAGAGGCTGCGTCCACATCCCGCGAAACACATGTATACGGCATGGGGACAACTAATGGGTCATCATAACACTTTTATCCCTCATTGCACAATGGCTAGAAACTTTTGACTAAAGTTTAGGTTTTGTTGCTTTCATCTTTTGTTTCACATTTGTAGAGACTTTCTTTTGACCAATTTATATATTATAATCTGTATGGGATAATCCCCTCCCGTTTCATCCAAAAAAGAAAGAATTTTGGGATTTCGGTTCATGCGTGCACTTCGCGGTTTTATGTCAGTTTTGTTTTGCTAATATTTATTATGGCGTAACTGTGCATATGCTTTTTGTTCTCAAATAGTTACCAATGAGCAAACCTGCAATGTGCTTCTTTATTCAAAATAAGTGAATAAAAGGGAAGCGGCCAGATTTCTTAACTAAGAATCATGTGGACAACGTAGCTAGAGAAAGAAAATGGAAAACAACAAACCACGGAATCTTTGTAGGTGGTGAGCTTTGGCTGCGAAGCATAAAAAATCCTATTTTGCTAAGTGACCTTTTGAAAAATTCCGGTTGGTAAAATAGAATTATTGATATAACGAAAGATATCATTGCAAGTACTTATGTATAATACATGTACAAATATCACAAGTAATTATCAATAGAAAAAAATACTCGTTAGAACAAGACAAATAATTCTCGTTATGGACAGGCAAGGCCTGGTGTACTTGGAACAAAGCTCCAAAGTGCTAAGTGTTATCCAATTTGGGGATTTTCCCTAAATTTCGAATTTGTAAATTGGAGATAAATTTGAAGGAAAATAGGAAAAGAAAAAAGGCCTCGAAACCCATGGGCGAACTGGGCCGCTTCAGGCCCATATGGCTGAGCAGCCCAGCCGACCTCAGGGGCACCACCCTTATCCTTTCAGAATTAGTCTAGCTTTGTTTCTTACTATATACCCATCCTCCCTCTATTTATTTTTGAAAACCTATTTGGTGCCTATGGTGTGAACATTTGAGGGTATCTCTACAAGAATCCAAACTAGGTTTCTCTCAAACTTTTCTAGTTCTTCATGCATGGCATTGACACAATTTCAGAAAGAGTGTGTCCAACATCATGGGACTCAAAAGAAGCAACAATGCAGAATCAGTAAAATGAGTATGACAAACATATTTGGATCTTTTTACCATCTCACCAAGGTCGCCAATCATCTATTGAGGGGATGTATCCGCTGAATGTGCCAAGGAGCCTCACGTTGTGAGACCACCTCCCCATCAAATGTAGTGAGTGCTAGCTCGAAAACAGCTGAAGTGGAAGTAGAGGCTGCAGGACCCTCTGCTAGTGTAGAAGAAGTAGGAGCCAGCTCGAGTGCAGGTGCGATGGAAGGAAGTAGTGGATCAAGCTCATCATCACCGAGAGTTGGAAGGTTACCATCCACGAAGATGCTTTCACAAATCTCTTTGTCACCTGCACACTTGAAAGTGGAACTTACACACGGGGTTGATTCATCAAAAGATACATCACAGGATTCCATAATGGTGTTAGTGTCAAGATTATAAACCCTGTAGGAATGACCATGAAGAGAATACCCCAAGAAAATCCTACCGGAAGAGCGTGACTCAAACTTGTCAAGATTTCCACGCTTTAGGATGAAGCGACGACATCCAAAAACTCTCAAATGAGAAACATTCGGCTTCCTCCCAAAGCGCAACTCATAAGAAGTCAAATTCAAAATCGAGTGCAAGAAAGTCCGATTGGAGATATAGCAAGTGGTGCTAATGACCTCAGCCTAAAACTTTCTAGGAGTCCTATGCTCATCGAGCATCGACCTAACCATCTCCACCTGTAGGATCGAATATGCACAAAATACCCAATCAGGGGGGGGGGTTGAATAATTGCAGAAACTAAATTCAAAGATTAACTCACCCAAATCGAAACTCGATTTATACTCAGTATTCCATTCCAAACATATTGCATAAGCTCTAGTAAAAAATAATGTAGAGAAAGATCTACTGGTCGGATTGTTGTCAATTTTGTTCAGCAGAAACTAGATTCAAATACGAAAGTAACCACACAAGAATCGAGTAAATCAGATATGTGAATCAAGAATTATACCTAGTCGAAGCAGACTATGTCAACCAGTTGAGTATATCAAAAACTAGTCGAGTTGACAAAAAACTACTCGAGATCAAACCAAATCCACTCGAAATTTTCTCAGATCAAACACTAGATATTCTAGCAAGGTTTTGAAAACCAAAACCGAGCATGCAGAATATAGAGCAGAGAGAAAGTTCTGAATCAGCAACTCATCAACTTATGAAACTTGATTTTCATTGCATAGATGAGTTTACAAGATGCCTCTTCAAAGCATCCAACAAGGATTTCCACAAAATCCCAAAATAGCTCTCTCTCGAGTTTCTCTATCTCTCTATTGCGTTGTGCTGCCTTGTTATACGCTATACTGCCCAATACAATAGACCTCTCTATTTATAGGGTAGCTACACACACAAACATGACTGAATCGAACTACAACTCCCTGTCATATTCAATCTGGTCTCTATCCTCCTCTAATCACAAAAGGACAAACAACTTCCGCTAATTAATCTAATTAGCCAACAACTCTTACGTAATCATGCATGCACATCTCCCATGCATACATGCATATACGTAACCAACTCAGAGTCCATCTCCAACACTAACTCTTGTCTCAAGTCTAGCCACCACTCGACTCTCTCGTGCCTGCTTTGACTTGAACACGAATTAGTCTTCACATCCTCTCATGATCAGATCACCTCCTGCGTCAATCACGAAGCCTTGTCTCCATATGCATTTTTTTCTCAGCTCGAACATCACGCACGACATCCTTGATTACCATGACCTCAGTTCCACTTGAACCTAGTCGCCGAACCTCAGTTCCTCCCTGAACTTAGTTCATCAATCCGTCATTGACCACGTTCACCTTCGAGCAACACCTGCACATTAATCAAACAACAATCGAGTATGAGCACAAGTCCTTCCTGACTTGACTCAAGATCAGTTCACATAACACCACGCAAACTCCAAGTAAAACCAACATGCTAATATAAGCATATCTTAGCAACTCATGAACATCAACCAAATGTCATTATGCTAAATCACTTTGCTCTGCTAATTTCATCAATCAAACCAATTTTTCATCACATGATCTCACAATCTCCCCCTTGATGAAAATATTGGCAACCCTCATGTGAACATTTGCAACCTTTTAACAGACATGATTTGATTTTGAAATCAAACACAAAGTGAAATCAAAAGATTAAAAAATCATTTGAAGAAAAATTTCGCAACTCTCTCCAAAAATGAGCAACTTTCTCTCCGCCTTTGGCAATGATTTCATCAAAAATTCAAAAGAGAGAATCAAGTCTTGTTATTTCAATCCTTTCAATAAGCATCAGAAATCATCCATATATATAACAAATACTCGACCAAGCCGTCTACACGAGTAAAAATATAGTGTGAGCACAACTTATCATGTATAACTAATGATTTATTTACATGGCATGGTCTCTCAATCTCTATCACTCGAATCCTCAATTTATATGCTATCAAAAACATGAATATCAAAAGTATGTCATTGTTTTAGTTAAAAGACATATAACAAGATGCCAATTTTGATGTCAAGAACTTCTCATATTCTTTTGCAAGGAATTATATGCATCATCAGCCTTATTCTATCCAACCATGCCAAGCCTATGTCAAAAAGATAATCAGAAGCTTAAGATAATGATTATGGTCATACATGACTTCTTCCAAGTTCATATCAAAGTGCAATGATAAGCAGTCTCGAAAAGAAGAAGTGCGACAGTGCATACTTCCTTGATCTTTTGTCTATCAACTATTATTCAACACCTTTTCATTTATTTGATTCTTTAACATATAGCATTTTTATCAAAGATCAAAGTAATCAAGGGAGTTTAACCATGACAAAATTTAATTCAAATGGTCATTCGATTCCAAAAATTGTGACAAAACTACACAATTACACATGTAGATATGGAAGTGCAAAAACTCCTATGTAGCATAAGCACTGGCTTCAAAAGTCACATATGTATCATATATGATGCTCATCATATTTTATTGTTTTCTCATTTTTTATAAACTTCGACAAGTTCCAAGATATATGAACTCCCCCTCAAAACAATCCCATAGGATGAATAATATCAAGTTCTCCCCGAAGAAAAGTAAACCGAGAAGAATCCAAAGGTTTTGTGAAAACGTCTGCCAATTGGTGTTCAGTATTCACTCGAAGAATTTTAATGTTTCCTTTTTCAACATTGTCTCTAAGAAAATAAAATCTGATGTCAATATGTTTAGTCTGAGAATGTTGCACAGGATTTTTAGTAATACTTATAACACTAGTGTTATCACAGAAAAGTAGAACACTCTCTAAATTAACCTCATAATCTTTAAGTGTAGCAACTATCCAAAGAGTTTGTGAACAACAACTAGCAGCAACTACATATTTAGATTCAGCAGTAGATTGTGCAACAGAGGACTGTTCCCTAGATGACTATGCACCAAGAGAATTACCCAAGAAATGATATGTACCAGATGTACTTTTTCTATTAATTCTGCAACCTCCAACATCAGCATCAGAAAAAGCTCTTAAGCTAATAGATAAAGAAGCATAAAGACAAATGCCAAAATCTTGAGTTCCATGAAGATACCTTAGAATCCGTTTGACAACTTGTCGATGTGAAGCACGTAGGGAAGCTTGAGATCATGCACACAAGCATACAAAAAATTGTATGTCTGGCCTTGAAGCGGTGAGATACAAAAGTGATCCAATCATACTACCTCCGTTTGGAATTAGACGTCATTCTACCGCTAGCTACACAACACAAGGATGTGTTTAATAGCTCTAAATTTGATATTTTTGCCCTTGGTTAATGAACCCCATCGCTTCATTCTCCAACATTCCACTGGCCCACCCACATTAATCCACAACCCAATTTCAGAGGCACCATGCTCGCTGGAGATTGGCCTCTGCTGTCGCAACTCACGAGGTTGGACGTGCGACCGACCAACTCGCTGTGATGCAGAGCAGATCCGGAGGGCTGTCGTGCTCGTCGTGGCGGAAGTATGTGCGGCCAACCATCTCGCTGCTATTGGGGGTCGTTATCAAGGACCCCCGATGGCCCCTTGGCTTAATCAGCTTAGCCTCCCAAAGGCTCGGCCTCTCGAAGCTTCCGCCTTCTGAAGCCCTGGCCTTCCGGAGCCCTGCCTCCCAAAGGCTCGGCCTCTTGAAGCCTCCACCTTCTGAAGCCTTGGCCTTCCGAAGCCCTGCCTCCCAAAGGCTCGGCCTCTTGAAGCCTCTGCCTTCCAAAGCCCTAGCCTTTCAGAGCTCAGCCTCCCGAAGGCTCAGCCTCTCAAAGCCTCCTTCTCCGAAGCCCCAGCATTCCGGAGCTCAGCCTCTCAAAGGCTCGGTCTCCGAGGCCTCGGCCTCCCGAAGCCCCAACCTTCCGAAGTCCCGCCTCCCAAAGGCTCAGCCTCCCAAGGCCTCAGCCTCCCGTTGCCTGTGCCGGCCACCCGGAGGTTACTGGGTGAGTCATCAGGCCTCAGGAAAGATTTACCAAAAGGGAAGCACCGGTCGTACTTTGCCTGGGAGGAGGTGACCGGCATTAAATACCTAGGCTAGTGGACGCCGCTCTAACACCCCGGCATGATGGTACCTGCCCTGACACCCTTGACAGTGCGACGTCGGGCCACAGTTGGCAACCGACTCGCCCCCTTCAGGGGGCAAGCACCATGATAATTACCACAGTGGATATTTATCTCCCCAATAGGGTAGAAGGTAGTTATCCAGGATAAGGCTCAGTAATTCGATTAGACCCCGGATATTTGTACATTATGATAACTTGTACGCCAAGCTATGCATGGTTCTATAAATAGGAGGCCATGGTTCTTTGGGGAAAAGCAGCAAAAAAAAGATACAAAGGTTAAAGCACACCAAGTCACGTTGTGATACTCTTTCCAGAGTAATATATTTTTCTACCATCAATATATTCGTGGTGTTCCTTCCTCTCAAACTTCGTCACCAAGCTTGAGTCTCCTCATTAGAAGAAACTCTCGCCGTACTTGCTGGAGCAAAACAAACTCTTGCTCAAACAGTGGCGCTGTTCGTGGGGACTCGAACACAGAAGTGCTAAGAGAGGTAGGATGCCACCCAAGAAAAAGACCACCAAGGTAGCATCGGCAGCGGCTGAGCCCCCAGTCACGCCTGCGCGACAGTCCAGCCGGCTATACGGAGCCAGCACTGACAAGGGCCCTCTAGCCGGGGGGAACAGGAACCTTATGGCCACCACCGACCCAATCATTACTACAGCTGCGGGCGACACGGAAGGGTTCTCTACCCCGGAGACCCAGCAGGAGCAAGGCGAGGCCCCCACTGCGCCCCTAGGGGCTGCCACCGAAAACACCGCTCCACCCGAGCAGTAATCACGCTTGGCGGCACTCCTTGTGTAGATGGAGGAGCTACGGACGACCCTACGTGTCAAGCAAGAAGCTTTCCACACCTTCGCCGCCGCTCCCGAGACGGCCAGCGCATTTTCAACCCAAGCTCCACGAACAGACGAGCCCCTTGGCGCAAGGACACGGTCCATTTGGTCCCTGGAGCCCCGGGGTCGGCATTGTGAGGACCCCCTGCAGGACCACTACTCTCCTCTATGGGCCAACCTGCAGGCCATGCCCTTCCCAGAGGGTTTTCGGACCCTGAAGTTGCCCAAGTTTAAAGGCAATTCGGACCTCGACGGGTTCGCCCGATCCTACGTCCTAGCCATAGAGGCCAGCGGGGGCGGACTGGCCACCATGGCTAAATGCTTCCCCCTCGCCCTAGAAGGGGTGGCCATACGCTGGTTCTGGGCGCTGGACCCCGGCACCATTCACGCCTGTTCCCAACTCTAAGACCTCTTCCGTAGCAACTTCTAGGGCTCCTTCATGGAACCAGTAACCTCCGGCAGCTTGTTCACTATTAGGTAGGGGCCATACGAAACCCTCCGGGACTAATTTCGAAGGTTCTCCCAGACCAAAGCCTAGATTAGGGGCATATTGGACTCTTTGGTAATCGACACCGCAACCCGGGGCTTGGCCAAAGGCCCCCTATATGATCGGCTAAATCGATGCCCAATACGCATGGTAGAAGTTCTCATGAGCAAGTTTAAGGAATATGCACAGGCGGAGGAGGAAAAACTCCGCCGGAGGCACTCACAAGCTGGCGAGGCTTCCCGTGCCAACTCTGAGAGACCACACTCACAGGCCGGATCATCACACGCCCCTGCTCCCCCAGCAAAAAGGAGCTTCGAGGAGGCCCTTACCGTCGGGTCCCAAAGGGGGCGGCAACGACAACACCGAAACATTAGCAATATTAGCCCAAGCCGCGGGGCTCCGAACTAAAGCCACCCCAGGGGACGCAGCTGAGCATGCTCCGGAGGCCTCCTAGAGCAAAGCCATGCCCCAAACTAGCGTTCTGAGGAAGAGTCCTGGTACACTCTACATGGCGCAGGACGAGGGCATAATACCGATAATTGCCGAAGCCTCACCACCTTCCGAGAGGAGTACCTCGGGAGGCAGGTGGCCTTCGCCTCAACTGGTGGGGCCCCCAAGGAGCAGTCCAAAGATTGCAGGCCATCGGCCAACCAACGGGTCGACCATCTGGCCCTACAGAATCCTCCGCAGCTAGCCCTGGCCCTACCTTCACCACCCCAATCATCCCTAGAGCGATATAGTGACGAAGGAGCATGGGGGCAAACAGATCGTCCTCGCCATTACCGGCGGAGGGAGCTCCGGTGGCACTTTGAAACGACTGCGGCAAGACTACGCATGCGGGGTACACCACATCAGAGTGACTAGCATCCATCGACAGGCCCCTGACTGGGTCAACGCCCCCGTAACATTCACCGTCAACTACTCCGAAGGGGTAAAATTTCCCCACTCCTATGCCCTAGTCATCTCAGCCAACATCGTCGAAGTCGAGGTCCGAAGAATACTGGTCGACGGATAAAGCTCGACGGACCTCCTATTAGTGTATGTCTTCGACCAGCTCTGAATCCCGCGAAGCCGGCTCTCACTGAGTAGTAGACCCTGTCGGTGAATCAGGAACTAGGGGTCCCTGAGTCCCGAGGCCAGATCCGCAGTTTGCCACGTGGCGCCCTCTCGCGGGGATCATCTCCATGAGGTACGAGAAGACTAAGTCCCGGAAGAGGGTGCTCGGGGCCATGAACAGTGGTTCCCGAGTACCCGAGTTCCCCGATGATCTGCGAAGACCAAGTGTCAGAAAGAAAGTGCTCGGGGCCATGAACGGTGACCCCCGAGCACCCAAGTCCCCCGACGACCCGAAAAGCCGAGTATCGGGAAGGGCGTGCTTGGGGCTGCGAACAGTAGCCCCCGAGCACCCGAGTACCCCGAGGACCCACGGAAGATAGTTCCGGGAGAGAGCGCTCGGAGCCGTGAACAGCGGCCCCTGAGCACTCGGTTCCCCGAGGACCTGAACAGTGAATTCCGGGAGAGAGTGCTCGGGACCATGAACAGTGGCCCCCGAGCACTCTGTTCCCCGAGAACCAAGAAAGGGCATATCCGGGAGAGAGTGCTCGGGGCTGTGAACAGTGACCCCCCGAGCACTCGGTTCCCCGATGGCCTAAGAAGTCCTTCGCCGGTGGCCCCCACAGAGGTCCAGTGGTGAGGTATCAACCAGTAAAAGGCCCGATGCCGCATTTAAGAGGGCGCGTGGCCTGTCATTTTCAACTGCTCCTGCCACGATCGGTGTCAGTCCCTGCCACATTCTGGCAGGAGGGCGTGGGGACATTTAATACACGGGTCCCATCCCGCATCATCCGGCGCGCCTCGGGATAGCATCGCGAGGCCCAAGGCGCCCCGCCTGCCACCCTGCTGTGTCAGGCGTACAAGACCGGGCGGGCACGCTGGGCTGCACGGTGGGCCCTCTCCGCAGCGCCCATTGCAGAACGCCATCATGACGACCGAGACCAGGCGAGGGTGCGTTTTCAACCCCCCGTCACTTCGCGCAGCAGCCCATGATGGTTGCTTTTCCATTTATGGCGCCTTGGAACTCGTGCCCTCCCTTTCGAGGCAAACTACCGCCGGTGAGTGTTTAAGAGGAGCCGGTGGACACGGAAAAAAGGCCCCCGAATCCAGACACATCCGAAGTCCGGACGAAAATCAAAGACAGAAGAACACCCCAGTACAAGCACAGAAGCTGAGATCACCGAAGAACAAGGAGCCCGAAGCTCTAGGATAGACAAACATTCTTGTAACCAGCAACATCCCTGAGAGACATTCTCAGTGCATTTATAGTATCCACACAGGAGTAGGGTATTACGCTCAGTGCGGCCCGAACCTGTCTAAAAACCTCCAGTGCATTTACTGCATTCTGCATCCGATCATTCCATTCCACCTGCCATCGCATTTATGTCCATTTATTTCACCGCAAAACAGATTCAGAATCATCCCCCCGGCCGAATCTCAAAGGGGTCCCTCCGGATCCCTGCTTTAGGAGTTCACCCTCTGACAGACCCCTCCAGGGATTCAATGGGGCCCCTCTCAGCGCCCTAGGACAGATAGAACTCCCGATCATCTTGATCCAAGGTTATCACCTTCGACATCGTGGACGTACCATATGCCTACAATGCCATCCTGGGACGGGGAACCCTGAACAGATTTGGAGCTGTACCCCATCACAATGACCTCTACCTGAAGATACCCGGACCCCAGAGACTAATAAGCATCCACGATGACCAAGACCTGGCTAGACGCATCGAGTATGGGCACCCTTCTCGCTCCCCAGTCGCCATATCTACACTATGACACAGGAGGACTCGAAGGACCCTCCGTCGGCGCATCCCGGGCACAGCTGCCCTCCGAGGCCACAATCGGGTTGGACATAAAGCTGGTCCCCATACACCAAGACCAACCCGATCGGACCTTTCGAATAGGGGTAGACCTCACCTCCGGGCAAGAAGCCCAACTTCTGGTCATCTTATGAAGTAATCTTGACATCTTCACATGGTCCCCGCAGGACCTCCCAGGAGTCAACCGCAACATCATCGAGCACTCGCTCCAGGTCGACCCGAAGGAAAGGCCCGTAAGCCAGGGGCTTCACAATCTCTCTCCGGAGCGGGCATAAGCCGCAAAAGAAGAAGTCCAGAAGCTGCTGAAAGCCGGTGTTATCCGAGAGGTCATCCACTCCAATTGGCTCTCCAACACCGTCCTGGTCAAGAAACATAGCGGACAATGGCGTATGTGCATCGATTTCACGTCATTAAATAAAGTATGCCCGCGGGATCCGTACCCTCTTCCCCGCATCGACCAGCTGGTGGATTCCACAACCGACTGCGAAATGCTAAGATTCCTCGACGCCTACTTCGGGTACCACCAGGTATCGATGGCAACAGAGGATGAGAACAAGACTAGCTTCATTACCCCCTTCGGAGTATACTGCTACATCCGGATGCCCATAGGTCTTCGAAACACCGGGGCCACCTTCTCCCGCCTAGTACACAAGGTACTGCAATAGCAGTTCAGCCGCAACGTCGATGCCTACATGGGTGATATCGTGGTAAAAAGCCAACTAGAAGCCACCCATGTTGCCGACCTACAAGAAACATTCAACAGCCTCCGAGTCGCTGGCGTACGGCTAAACCCAGAAAAATGCGTATTTGGCACTGGAGGTGGAAAAATGCTAGGATATCTTGTCTCTCAAAGAGGCATCGAGGCCGATCCAGGCAAGATTCGTGCTATCACAGAAATTTCACCTCCCGCCAATCCGAAAGAAGTACAACACCTGGCCGGCCGCCTCGCGGCCCTCTTGGAAGGTGTCAAGGGATATACAGCTGATTGTATCATCGAAATTAAAATCTCATCCTCATCAACCTTATCATCATCCACGAAAATGCTCTCGAACTCCCCCTAAATATGTGTACATGTACCTGCATCACTTGATCTAGTTCCAGGACTAGTCTCATCAAAAGTAACCTCACAGGTTTCAACAATTTTGTTATTCTCCAAAACAAGCACTCGATAGCAACGAGTATGAGCAGGATATCCAAGAAAAATATCATTTGTTGATCTGGACTCAAATTTATCCGAATTTTCAGATTTCAGCACAAAGCACTTGCAGCCAAAAACTCAAAAGTGAGAAACACTAGGCCTATGTACAAACTGCAGCTCATATGAAGTTTTACCCAATTTAGATATCAAGAAAACACGGTTTGAAACATAACAAGCAGTAGATATAGCTTCACCCCATAATTTTCTAGGAGTAGAAAATTCATCTAACATAGCCCCGCCGCACTCGGAGCACCACCGCACTCAGAGCACCGCCTGTCCCTACCCCCGTCGGAGCCCCGCCGCACTCGGAGCACCGTTGTCACCCGGACCCTGACCTGACACGGTCCACCGCCGGCCATCTGCCCACCTTGGCCGCTCTACGACGTCACCGACTCCAATTCCAACACTCGGTGGCTCATCCAAAGGTACTCCATTTCCATCGAGCTCGCTTCCATTTCAAATCTTGCTACTTGCTATCATCATGGCCACTTTTCAGCAAACACTTTACTTAACCAATGTGACATTGTGATCTGCACGTCAGGCATCAATCGTCGTACATCTAGTACAACTATAGTTCATTGGTTTAGTAGTAAACAAATTGCGTTTTGGAGCTCTAAAAGTTTGTCATTATGACCTTCTAAGCTAAAAAGGTTGCATCTTTGTATTGCTTTTGAGATGATATCTTCCATGGTCTTTGGTGATCCGAGAACTAGAAAAGATCACGATTGCATTTGGTTAGTGGATCACTATGAGCGAGTCGAAAGTTCTAATCACCATGACCAACTTTTCACGCCAAAAGGCTCCCACTTTCTAGTTCCAAGTGCAAGAAAATGATGATTACTAAGATAGAATGACTGTCATCTTCTGCTAACCATCAGTTCTTAATAGATAACAAAGCTAAGCTCAAAAGCTTATAAGACTTTCTCTAGTGGACTGCTACATATCTGTCACATGTACTAGGGGAACCAAGGAAACAATGGAGATGTCCTTGACTTGATGCATCATTAAAGTGCAAAATGTTGCTGGTTGAGTTTTTGTCCTAGTCCATAGAATCGTAATAAAATGCATGTACTAATGCTACTTTGCTCACCTTGGTTGTTTTCATTTTTCTTTCATTGCTTAAATACATGGAAACTTTTATTCAATGGGTTAAGGATGCACGGTTGACTTCACACGTATCTATATTCTATAGTTTTGCTAAGTACTATTTTGTGCACTACCATCGGGACAGTTCGACTAGTAGATTTAAGAAAATCCTTAACCTTAATTCCTTTTCTTTCCTCAAAGAAACCATGGGGAAGAAGAGAATTGTCACCCCTGAGAAACCAAAAGCAAAGAGGATGCTAACACTAGAGGCCACTCTGGTACAAGATGGGGCAGATAGGAGTCCAAGCCCACACCCGATGTCCTCCTCCGGCAGCAACGAAAGCCAGTATCACAGCCCGAGCCCTGACCCGTCACCGATGCGGGAGAGCTGACATCAGGCAAGTGACGAAGAATACAATCCCGCCGAAGAGGTATTAATATGAGTCAATGCTTTTTATACTTGTTGAATGGAGGAGTATTTTTTGTTTATGTCAGCTCCCCTTGTTTTCTCTCTAGATGGCGAAAGCGCAGTTTCCAAGCCAAACAGCTAGTAGTGGTGCACGAGCCCAAAAGGCAAGGTCACAAACACAGTGGCCGACAGACAAGGTTACCGTCATGGGAATCGATGCTGACGGGCTGCCTATGGATGAAAAGGTTTGAATAGATTTCGGAGGGTTGCAGGGCTCATTGCTCGGGAGAGGCTGCCAATAAAGACTAAGTTCGAAGACCTCAGTGATGAAGCTAAGAGGGACTTGTTCAATAATATCGTAAAGGAGTATCTGGAGTACCCTAGAAATGAGCAAGCGTTAAACAATCGCCACACTCAATGCAGCAATGAAAGCGATCGCGAAACTTCACCGAAGCTTTAAGAGCAAGCTTATGAATTGGTACATGGCTAAAGGGGTGGCACCCTTCGAGAGCTAAAAGCACCTGAAAGAGGAAGATTGGGATGATTTTGTGCAGATGAAGAACTCAGAGTAGTTCAAAAAGGAGAGTGAGGAGAAGAAGCAGCTTCGGGCTAGGAACAAGTATAACCACAGGATCGGCACAACCGAGTACGCTGGGAAAAGGGCCAAATGGCAGGCAAAGGATGAAAAGTTATCTAGAGAAGGCCGCGAGAATCCTTGGCTCTAATTCCCGGGATGATCGCAGTCATATTTGCGTGCAAGGGGAGAGCTGTCCTAGAGTGGAGAAATCACATTCAGAAACACCAAAACCCAGGCAGTCATAGAAAAAGTAAAAGAAAAGGCAACTAAAGCTAGCCAAGGTTCTTTTACCGGGGTCAGGGAACATGGTGTTCTCTCTGTGGCGCTGGGAAACCTGGAGCACCCAGGTCGAGTGCGAGGTGTGTCAAGTTCCCAGGGCTGGAAATACGGCTTTCCCGGAGACCTCAGGATGTACAAGAGGAGCAAGAGGCCTGTAGTGGACGTGGATGCATTGACACAGACATTGACACGGGATATCACCAAGAAAGTTTATGCAAACATCATAGAGTAGCTTGCAGCAAAGGGAATAGATATTTCCATCCCAGCGGAAGCTAGCCCCGGAGATCTAGGGAAGAGTACCTGCGCCTCCAAGGAAGTTGATCAACAAGTAGTTGCTGCCGTGATTGAGCCAGATATGATTGACCTGCTAAAAGAGCCCACACCCTGCAACCTTGTAATCAGGCATGGCGGATATCACATCGAGGTTGCAAGGGGTTAAGTGCTTCCAGGCGTCCGGATCTTACATACAGCCCCGATACGTGCAGACTGTGCTGTGGTTATGGTGGACATGGTACATAGTAATACCACCGATCACATGTTGGAGCTCTCCCAATGATGAAGTCACAAGGATCCAGTGGAAGAGGGGTGACATCGTTGTCTCCAGTGCATCCCAGTCTGGACGAGCTCCAAGTGCACCACCATCGCGCCCCTTACTTCCAGGGAAGGCAGCTTCACTACCTTCTCCTCCTCCAGAGAAGTCGGCTTCACTGCCTTCTCCTCTGCATCCGGCAGCCTCATTTCCAGAACCAATTCCAACGCCCCCACAGAGCCCAAAGAAGAAGGAAAAGGAAGCTGAGAAGAAAGGCTCCAAGAAGAACCTACCGAAGATGTCGAAGATCATTGTACCGACGAAGAAGTCCATAGACATTGGAGCATCGTGGATTAGTTCCAACACAAAATTTCGATATGGGAAGCCCTTGATGACTGTAGATGGCCTAGCAAGGGCGGAACAAGCATGTGTTGACCTACATAATTACTACATGCAGGCTTCTAGAGACAACAATGTCACATCCATAGTCGTAAAGTACAAATGACGACACCTCTTAAGTAATGACGACAGCTACTTCATTGTGGGTTTCAATGACTTTATACGACTTCTTCAACCTTGATGGCCTAGATGTTTCGTTATTATGAACCTTCACATTGTAAGTCCCTTAAAATTGAATATTCATTAATTAATACCACTACGTCTTGAATCTAACTATATTGTTATCTGTAGACACTTGATGAAAGAAACAAAGAAGAATAAGGATTCCATCACATGTCTTGACCCTGAGGCCATTACAATATCGGTCATGCAAATTCATCCTGATTACGCTATGAACCATGTGGTTAGAGCAATGCAACAATATTCCAAAATACAGTACCTAATGGGCGCCCACAACATTGATGACTATTAGATCTTACTAGTAATTTGCTTCAAGTGAGACTTGGTGTTCTACCTCGACTCGTCAAGACCAGTAGGACAAAAAGACAAACCTGGAGAGCATGATTACAGTGCTGTAAAAGGAATGCTCGACGCGTAAGTTGTACCTGACTTAGTCTACATATTTAACTTTTCTAACATTCAAATGCTCCCAATCGATCCATCCTTATGTAGGGCTTTTGACAAGTACATTCGAGCTCAACCTGACTATGACGCGAAAGATGGCCGCAGACTAACACACAAGACCGGATTCGCGGTAAATGCTACCTAACATAATACAAAATGCTCTCTATTGCTACTTTTTTTTCTTTTTATCTAACACCAAATTTTCTTTCTAGCAGTGCCACCAACAACCACTGGGCAATACCTGCAGATTCTATGTTGCGTGGAACATGCTCCTCACGATCCGAATGAAGGATATCAAATCCTCCGATGTAAGTTCAATACGAGATTATTTGTAACTAATTTCAGTAATTAGTTTAATTCTATGATAATATGACATTGGTTACGCGTCAAATTATTCAGGAAAATTTGATACTCTTTTTTTCAACAACGGTGCACTTCCGAAGATTCGACGATGAATCACAGAGTTCTTGGTGGCTAAAGTCATAAGCCCACACGGCGAGTTCCACTATAGAATCTTTAGGTTATGAGGTCTTATATACGTAATATGAGTTGATCAGAACTTTATAACATTTGTGATTTTGTAATTAATTGATTAGAATTTTGTAACCTTTACGATTATGTAATGAAGCGAGTTCTTATATGCGTGTTTGTCAATATAGATTTGGATGTGTTGTTATTGTTTGCAGGGAGAAGATGGCTGCTAAATCCTAGCTACGCTCTAGGATGCAGTTTGGAAATATGATATTCCCATAGGGTAACATACACATAAGTGACGGGTAACTATCTTATCCGTCACTTATGTATTCCTCCTAGCACATGGATGACAGACATAAGTGACTGGTAACCTAGTTACCTGTCACTTATGTTAGGATATAAGTGATAGGTTAAGAGGTTACCCATCACTTATATCTGTCACCCCAGCACATGGGAGACACTCATAGGTGACGGGTAATGGTATAACCTGTCACCAATGACATTATTGGTGATGGATCCTTACCTATCACCAATGACTAGTTGTCAGTGACGCGTTTAGAGTGACGGGTGCGGGACCCGTCACCCATGAGGGTTATTACCCGTCACCTATGAGCTTTTTTTCACGTAGTGTGCAAGGCTATCAATTCTCAGCTTATTGCACTAAGTAGGAAAGAATTTGATCATGTAGCACATCTTGACACCGCACATGCAATTTGGACCAAGCTTTGGACTTACAATGAGGGCACTAATCAAGTAAAATCAATGTGTAAGGAACTTACAATAGAAAATACCAAAGCTTTGCCAAAAACTTGGAGAATTACTAGATGATATCTTTGCTCAGTTTGAAGCTATTGCGAGGAACTTGAGATCTTGTGGTAAACTAGCTTACACAGACAATGAGAGAGCTAAGAAATTGTTCTATGCTTTAGATCAAAATGTTTGAGGTGTTCAGATTTCTACTCTTGAAGAAATACCCAATCTCAGTAAACTTGATTTTGAGCAATTGTTAACCAAATTGAAAGCTCATGAACCCCCTCTACTTCCCTTCGTGGTTTTGGACCGCCATAGGGAGTAGAGCTTCAACCCTCTCTGCTGCCCTTCACGGTCGGACCGCCAAGAAGCTTTGTCAGATTGCTAGAACTCATGTTTGTGTTCCATTTTGATTGCTTCTTTTGAGTGTGTGCTTTCGCTTTGCATCGAGGCTTTCCTAGCATGAATCCTAGGAGCAATAGTTCCTCCATAACTACATGATATTGTTCAAAGTTAGAAGAGAGATGCATTGGGTGAAAATTAGGAAAGGCTATCTGAGAAGTTGGTGAGACACCTATTTAACCTCTCATCCTCTAGTCGTCTTGTCAGTCCTTCATATATATTATTATAAACTACTCGATCTCACATGGAAAAAATCAAGATTTCATAGTTGGTGTTGTTCTGTTAGAGCTAATCAGCTAACTGCTTTACATTGTATCCCTGCTGCTGTGGAAAGTTCGCCTTCCGGCACACTAGAAATTCAATTTAAGACTGATCAAGGTTGTTCATCTGAAAACCTAGCCAGTTGCAGTGGTGATTCTAAATTATCACGATATCTTATCCATCCAGGTAGCATTACAAGCAATTTCACCTAGGAATGAGTTCAGCTTAGTAGTGGTGACAATAAGCTTGTCATACTTACGTCTGAATTGTGGCTGCCGTGCACCTACTTAGTTCAGAGGCCGAAACCTTATTTTGTTATAGAATAGAGCTTCCTATATTAAAAAAACATATCACAAGAAGTATTGATTTGGATATTGGGAAGGGAGAATTATATACTGGGTTCGGAAGCACTAGGGAATGGAATTAGAAGCAATAAGGGATACAAGGGATGAGTTCTTCAGTTCATCGTCGATGCCAAAATAATACATGGAAAGGGGTATTTAACCCGCACAACTCAAATGCTACTTGCCTACCAGTTGCTCAGTTGGGCTGCATCTGATATTGGGCCTCCGCTGGCGAAGCCCACGACGTGGTCCGTGCTTTCCATCTTCTTTCATGGTCGACACACCGGTGGTGACAAAACCTATTTGTAATTCTTTGCGACTCTAAAATTAAACACATCAACTACAACATTCATGTACTCTGGACCTTCATTTCCCAGTGCTGCTTCTGTTGTGCTAGGTGGATACACTACCACAGAAACAGCAACCACATTTGGCGATCAGGAACCAGCGTCGCTCCACATTCAGCAACAACTTCTGAACATCTTTCTAGTATATCCATTTGTATGTTTTCTTCTAGGGCTCTAGGCACCACTGTAATGCAGTGAGTAATGAAATCAACCATGTCGACTATTCTATCTGGACCTTCCCATCCCAAATCTTCTCATTCCGATTGTAAATTGTGTAATGTCGATTGTCTTAGCTGCACCATTAACGATATGCTTCTTTTATGCTATGTGGGTGACCAAGCGGAACAGAGACTACAAAAAAGTATTGTGAGTGCAGCAGTTCACTGAAAACATCATTTCTCTACTCTCCAGCCATACGCATAGATATGAGCCCAGATGGACTGATCCATAAGGATTGATCCAGAAGGATTGACCTATATATGAAGAGAAAGAGTAGAAGCAAGGAGCCACTAATTCACAAAGCAAATATTAGCTCTGTACTGTGAGTAGGTGAGATATGTTTGGCACCGGCAGCTGCTGTACAGGAGTGCCACTTGTTTTGCTTTAACTACTTGAGTGTCAAAATACTAGAGGCTTCTGTTAGATTCCACCAAGGTCATGCCAAGCCAGAATCTGGCTAGTTTGCAGTTGGTATTCGTAATTGGTATTCCTAGTTCCTACTACACAAAAATGGTAAGTAAATATGCCATCCGTGCAGCAGGTACAAGCAGTTTCTGCTACCATCGAATTCAGGGTTAAAAGAAGCTTGCATCACAGCTTGCACAGCAACCACATTTGGCGATCAGGAACCAGCGTCGCTTCACATTCAGCAACAACTTCTGAACCTCTTTCAAGTATATCCACTTGTATGGTTTCTTCTAGGGCTCTAGGCACCACTGTAATGCGGTGAGTAGTGCTCAGAAGAACAATGAAATCAACTATGTCGACTATCCTATCTGGACCTTCCAAGTTCCCATCCCAACACTTCTCATTCCGATTGTAAATTGTGTAATGTCGATTGTCTTAGCTGCAGCATTAACGATATGCTTCTTTTATGCTGTGTGGGTGACCAAAGCGGAACAGAGACTACAAAAAAGTATTGCGAGTGTAGCAATTCACTGAAAACATCATTTCTCTACTCTCCAGCCATACGCATAGATATGAGCCCAAATGGACTGATCCATTAGGATTAACCTATAGTGCACTTAGCTATACATATGAAGAGAAAGAGAATAGAAGTAAGAAGCTACTAATTCACCAAGGGTCTGTTTAGTTTGCTGTATCCAAATCTTCATATATGAGAAACTTGTATCCGCTCGTGCATTCCCATACAGAAGTTTGTTTGATTACTTGTATGGCGGATGTAGCCTGTATGAGTCATGCTGGGTATACAATACGCCAAAATCAAGCTTCACTCGCATAAAGGCTGGACAGATGCAGGCTACATGAGCTCCAGTGTCAGTAGGACCTACTCGTCAATATCAGGTCATCCAAGAGCATGGTGGATGGTGGACCTATCAAGCTTCAGTGATGTTGCCTACATGGTGGATGTATTCTGCATGAATCATCCAAGCTATTCGATACGTTCAAATGGAACTTCACTCGCATCCAGACTTGACAGATGCAGGCTGTATGAACTATAGTGTCAGTATGATCCACTTGTCAGTCTCAAGTCACATGATTATTATATCTACTTATATAGACAATTAAACACCTTCACAATTCATTGTATCCGCTATTACACCTGCTCATACGGCTAACTAAATACTCTTTTTAAAAACTATATGACTTTATCAGCCTACTTCCACACAACCAGACTATATTATGTAACCCTCTTTTACAACAAACACCCCTAAGCAAACATTTAGCTCTGTACTGTGAGTAGGTGAGATATGTTTCGCACCGACAGCTGTTGTATCGGAGTGCCACTTGTTTTGCTTGAACTACTTGAGTGTCAAAATACTAGAGGCTGCTGTTAGATACCACCAAGTCCATGCCAAGCCAGAATCTGGTTAGCTTGCAGTTGGTATTCGTAATCGGTATTCCTAATTTCCTACTACACAAAAATGGTTTGTAAATATGCCATGACACATGACTTGAGCACTTAAATGTCAAAATTAGCTCGACCAAGATGACAAATTAATAGGTTTCATGATCCTGACGCCGCTCTTTATTGTTGTACTATCATTCACCCTACAGCATATCAATATTTTGTCCTTCTGGGAGTTCCATTATCAGGTTTTATTTGGACGGGCCCAGTTGGATTCATATCATGTGAATTAGTTCAGAATTTAGTTAATTACATAAGTCTCAAAATAGGTAAAGAGAATTAGAAAAAGAAACAACGCAATATAAATATAAGACCAGCTAGTGGAGAAGGAATCTGGGCACCTATCCCCCTGTATAATAAGCTTGCCTCATTAGTCATTACTCATGGCTTCTGCAACTAGTACTTTCTTTTCTCTGGAGCCATTTGTGAGAATATCGTAATTCGTTGATAATGGATATCTAAATATGGGAGTGCTTAGGGGGGCTGTCGGACCAACTGATCCCTGAGCAGCTCCCGGGGGCGATCCGGGTTCGATCCCGTCGCTCCCCCGGGGTGCTCGTTCATTTTCTCTGCAAAATGGATGAGTGTAGATCCCGTTTCTTAAAAAAAAATATGAGAGTTCTTTCTTGTGCAAGATGTGAACTTCCGTTGGGCACTAGCTAAATTCGGTGCCTCCTTATTGCTATATTCTCCTTGTGCCTCTGCTAGGCAACTCGGACTTCCCATAGACTATCACAGTACCACAATTTTGGTTGGGGCAATTGTGTTCTTATACCTATTTTAGAGTGTAATTGTGATTTTACCTCTACTTTATAGACTTTGTGATGTTGCCATCTTTTTTCGGAATGAAGGAGCTGTTTGCCCATGATTTCAACTCCCGTTAGAGGTAGACCGATTAAAAGAATTAAAAAAAAGAAAAATATAGTTGAAAAATGACTAAATAACCACAGTGCCCTTCCTCCTTCTCTTCACTGTCTCTTGCCCTCTCTTACTCGTGATGGCAAGGGACTAACCCCCAACCCCAACACCGATGCCACAAATCCTGCCGCCATTGCCGCCCTCTCATCGTCGCCACTGCAGCTCCCGCCACGCAAGTGCCGCCTCTCCCCGTTCCCCTCCCGCACGCGCTTCGCATCCCGCTCCCCGCGCTCCGCATCGATTTGGGCTACGTACGGACGAGGAGAGTCACCACTGTAGCACTACTCACGCCGTCGCCGCTCGTCATTGTCGAGCTGTTAGGACATGTCGTCGCCAGATTAATTCCTCTGGCACCATCTACGTGGTACCAGGAGCTCGCCCGTGCCACTGGTTTGAGCTGCAACTGGCCGAGGAGAGTTGCCCACGAGCGCCTGCTGCTGCCGCGTCTCCCGGTGTTACCGATCGTCTCAACACGTCACCGTCCGAATCGCCGCATCAGTGAGCTCCACGGAGGCCCAAGGAAGCCAGCTCCACAGCCCGCTTCATTTGTGCCGTCTCCCAGTGAGCCCCTCCTGCTGCCACTCAAGTTGGGTGTCAGCCCGATTCCGAACAGCACCGATCGGCGTGCCGCCGCAAGTGGGACCACCTTGGTCCTCCTCCGACACCCTAAGGCCAAGCCTCACCGTTGGTGGTGCTGCTATTGTCGACGCATGAGCCACACCCCCAGGCATGCCCTGTGCTGCGCGCAACTGCTATTGCTTCTTGATCTATTGATGAGGCTGAGAAGTGGACCCCACCTAGGGTGAGAACCGCTGATGCTTAACTACAGTGTTTAGATCTTAATCCTCTCTCATGGCCAATTCGTGCCCTGTTAATCCCGATAGAAATGCAATTAAGTACCTTGTAGAATCTCTGTTGTTGGCCTGTTGATCCCAGTCAAAATTTGTCAACCAATGCACTTGAACCAAACAGTAGTTTGAACCCAATTTGAATTATGCATACAAGTGGCAATGCAATACATAATTCTCTGCAGTGCTGTTTATAAATTTGTTAGTTTAAATTAAACCTGATTCCTGGACCCAATATACAATCTTGACTCCTCAATTAAATGAGAGTTGAACCACAAAGTATTTAGAAAAATAGGGGTAATGGTTCAAAGGTATACATGTCTTTTTACAACTGAATTCAAACAGTTAAGTGCCTTTAACGGAATAAGGGCAAGTGCAAGTTTCAGTTTGAAATATAGGGGCAAAACCACAAAGTCTATAAAGTAAGGATAAAATCAAAGTTATACTCTAAAATAAGGGTAAGAACGTAATTATCACTTCTAGTTTGATGCGTGCATTGCTTAGTTGTTTCTTCTTCTCATTCACAACCTCCAGTGTAGTGTCCCTTCTCCTCCCTGTATACGGATATGTACTATGCTAACTCCTCTCTGCGTGCTTGCAATATCTAGTTTAGGGTAGAAGCAAACTAGGTAGGAAACATGGCAACCAACACATATTTAGCCCTGTTTGGTTCATTTTTTACCGGCTTTTGCTACTCAGAAGTAAAAAACTAAATCAAACAGTCTGTTTCTGGGAATGGTTTCTGAGAAGCAAAAGTTGGCAAAAGCTGTTATTATTATTAGAAGCCTTAAGTTGGTTTGAATGAGCTTGTGTAGCTTCCGAGAGATTATATTCTGAGAAGCATTATATATATTATGCATTTCATTCACATTAAAAGCCAATTCAACAGCAGCTTTTAAAAATAGGCCTTACATACTAATTTGCAAGAATCAGAGATGGAAATGGATGTATATGTGTAAATACCTGAGATATGGATCGGTGGTATAGTATTCCTGCAGGGGGTAGATTTGTGATCCAGCGGACAGAAAAAAATGAAATGCACATGCATGCATGTAATACTTGTACAGGCTTTTAGGATGTGTGCTGCCATAAATTGCAAAGTGTATTGGATGGGGGATAGGGGCTGCTGCATCAGCACTTTGCTTAAAGTTGAGAGCAATGGATGCTTAGTTCAATATGTGAAAAAAAAACATCGATGACGGGTAATAACCTTTATGGATGACGAGTGCCGTATCCGTCACCCCGGATATGTCATTAATGAGTTGTCATTAGTGACGGGTTAAGATCTGTCACTTATGATATCATAAGTAATGGGTTATAATTGTGACCTATCTCTGACGTGTTTCTCCCACGAGCTGCGGAGAAAGGCATAAATGACGGGTAACCTTGTGATCCGTCACTTATGCGTTCACATAAGTGACGGGTGAAGAGTTTAACGGTCACTTATGTGTGACGGGTCACAAGTTTACCCATCATTTATGTGTAGGTTGCCCTACAGGTTTGTCCTATTTCCTGGCTTCATCCTGGAGCATAGCCAGGCTTTGGCTGCTGTCTTCTCTCTGCAAAAAACATGAATGCATCCAAATCCACATCGACAAACACACTTATATAAGAACTCACTTCATCACAAAATCGTAAAGGATACAAAGTTCCAATCAATTCATCACTGAATCGCAAAAGTTACAAAGTTCCAATCAATTCATATTACATAAGACCTCAAAACATAGGGTTTCTTTAGTGCAACTCACCTTATGGGTTGATGACTTCAGACATCATGAACTCGGTGATCCGTTGTTGAATCCCCAGGAGTGCACCGTTGTCAAAAAAACAAGCCTGATAATCCTGCTAATTTGATGCGTAACCAATGTCATGTTATCATGGAATTAAGCTAATTACTGAAATTAGTTATGAATAATCTTGTATTGAACTTACTTCGGGGGATTTGATATTCTTTGCTCGAATTGTGAGAAGCATGTAGTACGCAACATAGAATCCGCAGGTGTTGCCCGGTGGTTGTAGGTAGGCAGGTAGCACTGCAGAAAAGAAAATTTACGTTTAGATCAAAAGAAAAAAGTAGCAATAGAGAGCATTTGGTAATTTATTTGGTAGCATTTACAGTGAACCCAGTCTTGTGTGTCAGTCTGTGGCTGTCTTGCGTGTTGTAGTCAGGATCAACTCAAAGGTATTTGAAGAAAACCTTGCATAACGAGGGATCTATTAGGGAACATTTGAATGTTAGAAAAGTTAAATATGTAAACTAAGCCAGGCAATACGCATCGAGGAGTCATTTTATAGTGCTGTAATCACGCTCTCTAGGTTTGCCTTTTGATCGTACTGGTCTTGATGAGTCGAGGTACCACACCAAGATCCACTTGAGGAAAATGACCAGTAAGATCTAATAGCCACCAGTGTTGTGGGTGCTCAACAGGTAGTCCATTTTGGGATAGTGTTGCATTGCCCTAGCCACATACACAGCGTAGTCGCTATGCGTTTCGATGATCGAGACTGAAATGGCCTCATGATCAAGAAATCTGATGGGCTCCTTCTTCTTCTTTGTTTCTTTGATCAAGTGTCTACAGATAAGAAAATAGTTAGATTCAAGACTTAGTGGTATTAATTAATGAATGTCCAGTTTCAAGGGACTTACAATATGAAGATCAGTAATAACGATACCTCCATGGCATCAACGTTGAAGACATGATATAAGTCATTGAAACACACAAGAAAGTAGCCATCCTTTGTACTGTACGACTATGGATTGAGCCTTGGTATCTCTACATGTATGTATGTAGTAATTATGCATGTCGACACATGCTTGTCCCACCCTTGTTAGGTCATCTATCATCATCAAGCGCTTCCCATATTGGAATCTCGTGCACACTTTTCCAATGTCCGTGGACTTCTTCGCCAGTACAATGGCCTTCGACATCCTTGATAGGTGCTTCTTTCTTCCTGACTCCCTTTTCCTTCTTCTTTGGGCTCTTTAGGGGAGACGGAATTGGAGCTGGAAGTGAGGCTACCGGATGCGGAGCAGAAGGTAGTGAAGCTGGCTTCTCTGGAGGAGGAGAAGGCAATGAAGCCGCCTTCTTTGAAAGTGATGGGGGGGGGGGGCGACGGTGCGCTTGAAGCTCGTCTAGACTCATATGCACTGAAGACCACGATATCGCGCCTCTTCCACTTGATCCTTTGACGAAGAGCTTCACTTAGAGTTGTGACTTAATCATTAGGGGGGAGCTCCAACATGTGATGGGTGAAATTGCTATGTACCATGTCCACCATAACCACAACATAGCTAGCATGTATCGGGACTGTATGTAAGATATGAACGTCTAGAAGTACCTGGCCCTTTGCAACCTCAATGTGATACCCACAAGCCTGATTACAAGGTTGCAGGGTGTGGGCCCTTCTAGTTGGTCAATCATATCCGACTCAGTCACGGCGGCTACTAGTTGGTCGATCTCCTTGGAGGTGCAGCTACTCTTCCGTGCAGTTCCAGGGCTAGCTTCCTCTGGTATCGAAACCTTATTCCCTATGCTGCAAATGTTTGCATAAACTTTCCGGGTGATGTCTTATGTCAATGCATCCATGTCCACTGCATCCGACCTCTTCCTCTTCTTGTACATTCCAAGGTCTTCGGGGAAGCCGTATCTCTAGCCTTGGGAACTAGATACACCTCGCACTCGACCTGGGTGCTATGGGTTTCCCAGTGCCGCTGAGAGAAAATCATGTTCATTGACCCCGGTGAAAGAACCTTGGTTAGCTTCGGCTAACTTTTCTTTTACTTTTTCTGCAATTGACTGGGTTTCGCTATTTTTAAATGTGATTTCTTCTCTTTTGGACAGCTCATTCCTTGCACGCAAATATGACCATGACCGTCCTGGGAATTGCAACCAAGGATTCTCGCGGCCTTCTTTGACTAACTTCTCATCTTCTGTCTGCCATTTTGCCCTTTTTCCCATGTACCCGATTACGTTGGTCCTATGATTATGTTTGTTTCTAGCCTAAAACTGCTTCTTCTCCTCACTCTCCCTTTTGAACTGCTTTGAGTTCTTCATCTGCACAAAAGCTTTCCAATCTTCCACTTTCAAGTGCTTGTAGCTCTCGAAGGGCTCCACACCTTTAGCCAAGTACCGATTAACAAGCTTGCTCATAAAGCTTCGGTGAAGTTTAGCTATCGCTTTCATTGTTGCCTTGATCGCGACATTCGTTTGACACTCACTCATGTTTTTAGGGTACTCCTGGTACTCCTTGATGATATTATCAAACAAGTACCTCTTCTCTTCATCACTGAGATCATCAAATTTAATTAGTCGTTATTGGCACCCTCTCTGAAGTAATGAGCCTTGCGACCCTTCAGAATCTATTCAAGGCCTTTTTATCCAAAGGCAGCCCGTCTACATCGATTCCTGTGACGGTAACCTTATCCGTCGGCCACTATGTTTGTGTCCTTAGCTTTAGGGCTCATGCACCACTACCAGTTGTCTGACTTGGAGACTGCACTTCCTCACAGCCATGTGACAAGTCAGAGGATGCTGTTGATGATGCGTTGGGAGTGGAAGGTTGTGGCGTAGATGATCGATGCGAAGATCTTTGCACCCTCTAGAGTGAAAACAAGGGGAGTTTACATAAACAAAAAATATTCCTCCATTAAGAAGTATAAAATGCATTGACTCATCTCAATACCTCTTCAGTGGGATTATATTCGGGGCTACTTGCTCGATATCAATCTCCCACTTTCACATAATAGGGCTCGGACTGTCAGAGGAGGACGACGGGTGTGGGCTTGGGCTCCTATCTAGTGTCGGGGTGCCCTCTAGTGTGAGCATCCTCTGTGCTTATGGTTTCTTAGGGGTTGTTGTCCTCTTCTGCCCCATGGTACATAATCAACCACTAGATTATTGTTTGCTAGAAAAAACTGACAATTGATAATCAATTTGGTTAAATGGATTCAATTTGTACTGACTGACATTGAGTAGCTAATTAAAATGCCAACATCTCTGTCCTAATTGAGAGGAATCAATTTTTAGGACATGATGTAAATATAATCATATTTCTTCCCATATTAACCAATCTAATCAAAGTTTGGGCTTCAAGATTGATCCATATTAACATAAATTGAATCATATTTCTGACCTAAATTCTAACCTAAATTGGTACACCTTGTTAAAAATATAGATTAAGTAATTAACAAGCGGGAGGTATCTATGCAAATATTTTGTTTACGCACCAAGCATGTATTAAAGAATATATTAATCCCTCCATTCTTGCTTATATGCTAATAAAACTATACTTTACAAAGCATGGATTGTTGTACATAAAGTGATAATATAAGCATGGATGTCATCCCACATAAAAATATACAAAAACATAACAGGATGTTCTTGTTACACATGACCTTGGAAAGGATTGACAGCAAAGCATAATAAGTAGTTTCCGACGTCATGTATACATTAAGAATTAAACAATAGGAACAATTCTTGTATAAATGTGCTCTTAGAAAATATATAACAATTGACCCTAGGACTATCATAGCCTTGCTCCCTAATTATCCTATCAAATACAACATAGACTAGGTAATGTTTCTAAGCTCTCAACTAGTAAATAGAACCTAGATAGAGTTCTCAAAATTTAAAGCCTCATCAAGGACAATGCTATTGTGCCAAGCCAAAGCATACAAACTCAAAATACAAGATTTAAAGTATGTTTGAAAGTCACTGCCGACACAAAGATAAAAATGATCAGCAAGTTGCAAGATGACAATAACTGAAATTTGGATTAGCAATGTATCTAGCACACTCTGGACTCACAGCAGCACTAATCCATGGATCAAAAAGCAGGCAACACACTAGAGATCCAATCCATCAAGTGTTTCTCGGTGTATAGGAACAAAATCGAGAATCACACCAATTAGCCTCCAGGTGCTATCAATTTCAACCAAACAAGTAGAGACTCCACATTCCTAAGATAGTGTACTCAAATAACATGTCCAATCTTAGCACATCTATTCATCATCGAGCAAAACTATATGTGAACCTATGCTGTCCAAACCATAGAAAAAGGCCAGACGAAGGCGAGGTAGAAGGGCGACCGAGTTCTTACCGGAGTTGCATTGGCGAAGGGGAGGGAGGTCATTGGGGAGGCGGCTCTGTTGTTGGCATAGAATTTGATGGCGGCGCGTCGATGACATGGAGGGCAGTGCAGTGGCAAAGGGGAGGGATGTCACCACGGTCGTTGGGCAGGTAGAGGTCACTGGAGAGGAGCGCGGTCGTCGGGGAGGAGTGCAATCGTTGGGGAAGAGCATCGAGATCGCTGGAGAGGAGCACAATTGCTGAGGAAGAGTGTCGGCGGGCTTTACAATGACAGCACAGGCGGCATGGCTCTGAGAGTGGTAGGGACCAAAGTGAGGTGATGCTCCGAGTGCGGCGGCATGCGGAGGAGAGGGATGCGGGTCGACGGCGGCCTGGTGATCGGAGGTGGCTCAAGGTTGATGGAGGAGGCACAAGGTGGAGGGAGGAGGGCGGTGGGGCTCTGAGAGCAGTGGGGACGAGAGGGCGGTGAGGCTCTGAGGGCAGAGAAGAGGCTCCAGGTGGCGGAGAGGTGCGGTGGAGAGGGGCGATGGCAAACCCTAGCTTGAGCGGGTGCTGCAGGCAAGCAGAAAATGACTTAGGAAAAATGACACGGTGGAGGGCGGGGAGTCAGCCTATATATACGTATATGGTCATAGGTGAGGTGTGAAGAATGTCACCCATCACCTATGATCTTCACCCGTCACTTATAATAAGTCATAGGTGACGGGTTAATAGTATAACCCGTCACCTATGACTCAAAATAAGTGACCTTGTCACCTTTTACTTACAATAAGTGATGGGTGAAGAGTATCACCCATCATCTTTTACTTATAATCCGCTGAGGAGGAAAATGAGAGCGTCGGACCATCCAGTGAAGAGAAAAATATTTTGCTGAACTAAAATTCAAATAACTTGAAACCTAAAATACAAATTTGACATTAATATTACAAATTCAAATAACTTGAAACCTAAAATACAAATTTGTCATTAATATTACATATTCAAATAACTTGAAACCTAAAATTCAAATTTGACATTAATATTACAAATTTAATATATAAAAATTCAAATTTGACACTTAAATTTAAATTCACCATTTTCGTGCTTTCTTGATATGGATCTCTTCATTATGTTCAGAGCGCAGGTATGGAGTTTTCTTTCTCGGTGAAAGGCATGGCACGATTGCAGTAGCAAAAGGAGGGATTTCATCGAATTGATTGAACTCCTCCTCATCAATGATGTTTCAACTCTGACGATGCGTCTTTTCCTAGCGAGAACCACATGGTGTTTCTTCTTTGTTGTGTCAGTCACATAAAAGACTTGGCGAACATCTTTAGTGAGCACAAATGGTTCAGATTTATCCGACATGTTTGAGACCAATGCTAGTGAATCTATACTTGTCCATTACTGACACCCTTTGCCCCTTGTACCCAATGGCACCAAAATAGGGCTACCTTGAATCCCTAGTAGTTCAGCTCACAAATCTCCTCTATTTGACCGTAGTATGTGCCCCTCTACAAGTCATTGTCATAAGCATCTATTAGACACCACTGTTCTGGTATATGCTCTTCTCATCTTGGGTAACCGTATAAAATATGCATCCATTTATATCGTACCCTTGATATGTCATAATTGTGTATATAGGGTTCGATGCCAGTTGTAGGAGTATTCATCAGAGCATTTGTAGGAGTACTCGATTGCTTGATTCGATCTCAGAACCAAGTCATGAACCTTTGAATGAGTTGCCTCGCAACCCAAGCTTCAGTCTGTTATGGATTCTCTTCAAGTAGCATTTGCTTGTGCTCATTGATATATGGACACACTTCTCTTATTTGTTGTAGTATGAGGAAATGAGTTTGGTCGTATGTCTTCAGATCAGGAGTTATTGTCATCTTCCCCAGAACCCCTACACTTGCGAGCCTCCCCTCATGGCGAGACTTAAGCATGCCAATTAGGTTATTTGGGTCAATGTAATCAACAGACCACTCCAATGCCTCCTCCATCACGTAACCTTGCACGATGTATCCCTCCGGAAATGCTCCATTTTTTACGTATGACTTGAGAACGCCCATATGTCTATCATATGAAACAAGTTATGCAGGAACATGGGGCCAAGGTAGTGTATCTCTTTCACAAGGTGAGCAGTGAGATGTACCATCATATAGAAAAAGGGTGGTGAGAAATACACCTCAAGAATACATAGAGTCTCAAAGTGTCTTTTTTCTAGTTCCTCCAACGAGTCTGGATCAAGAAATCATCACATGGAAACCATGGGACATCATCATGGAAAAATTCATTTTCAGCTCCTTCACCTAAACAAGTCTTACAATGTTAGACGAGTAATTGAAGAGAACTTTCACACTCTGCAATAACTCGTAGAAATTTTTTTCTCCTTCTTGGAGAGAGTGATAGCTGCTGGGGGTAGGTGTTTTCATTTGTCCGTATCATGTGCATGGAGCTCCATCCTTAAGCCCATTTCTTCAAGGTTGGCTCGTGCGTTGTCATGATCCTTTCATTTTCCCTTCATTTGGAGCAATGTCCCGATCAGACTCTCGTAGATATTCTTCTTTACATGCATGTTATCGATATAGTGGCAAATATCAAATTTTTCCCAATACTCTAGCTCGAATAGTATTAATTTCTTGTTCCATGTTCATTTTTGTTCATCATCCTTGGAGGATCGTTTTCTCTTGCCAAAGACAACATTCATATTCTTAACTAGATGGTGGACATCTTCCCTGTTGAAATACCTGGAGGCAACGCTTTCTCCCTTGTGCCATCAAACTACTTGTCCATGTTTCGGTATAGTTGCTTCTTAGGAATGAAATGTCAATGCCGCATGTACACTCATTTCTTTGAGCTGCTCAACCTCAAATTGCATGTGTCATCTAAGAAATGGGGCAAGCTTTACCTTTTCTTTTGCTCTGACCTGACAAGTTACGAAGTGCTGGCAAATCATTAATGGTAACGAACAACATGGCGTGCAAGGTAAAGTACTCTTCTTGTACTGATGTCATACCTCGACGCCTTCCGACTAGAGTTTTTTAAGATCATCGACTAAAAGCTTGAGGTACATATCGATATCACTGCTAGGTTGTTTCGGTACTGATATCAAGATCGACAACATAATGTATTTCTGCTTGTTACAAAGCCAAGGTGCAAGGTTCTAGATTGATAATATAACAGGCCTGGTGCTATGTAAGGTACTCATGTTACCGAATGGATTCATGCCTTCTGTGCTCATAGCAAACCTCATATTTCTTAATTCTTCAGTGAACCAACCAAATGTGGAATCAATGGTTCATCACTGAGTGGAATTTGTCAGGTGCCGTATCACTGCGTCGTTCTTATGACCCGCATTGTGCCAACGCACCAATTGGTCTCCTTTCTATTAGCAAACAAACGCTTCAGACGAGGAATTACAGAAAAATACCACATCACCTTCCTAAGAGGCCCATTACCATCATCATTTCTACGCTTATATTGATGCGTTCCACAAACAGAGCATTGATCCAGTTCTGCATACTCTCTATAAAACAAGATACAATCCTGCTTACATTCACATATTGTTTCTATTTCCAGTCCTAAAGGACAAATTATCTTCTTCGCGGCCCTCGAGCACCAAGTTTCCCTATGCTAGTATGTTTCTTAGCAGATCCAGTAATGCTTCAAAACTCTTGTCAGTCCAATCATGGGTTGCCTTTAGCTATAGAAGCTTTAGATCCCCAAATAGCCATGTGTACTTCTCCTTACAGTTTGGATAAAGGGGTGCATTAGAATCTCGTACAAATTCCTTAACTTTAGCAAACTCACCAATATTATACTCGTCGTGCCGCTCGACATCCCGCACTATCTGGTCCACATTCTCCACAAAATTCACAAGATAATTTTTATTGAAACCTAATATGTCCTCATTCCTGAGATCATGATCTATATCACCGAGTGTAAGTCCTTGATCCACACTATCAGTATGAAAGCCCTGATCCATCTCTCCTTCGTTAAGGCCTTACTCGTCATGTTTGTTTCAACATATATAATTCTCTTTAAATCCACATATGACTAAGTGTGCATGGACATTGTCCGGCTTCGGGAACTTCTTATCATTCATGCAATCGCGATATGGACAATAATTGCCATTTTACCATGATATTTTATATCCGCCAAAGCAGCACTCATGAAATACTTCTCCCCACTGAGATACTTCGGACAAGTCTAGGTCTCAAGGTATATCCAACTTCTGTCTGCCATCTACAATGTAAAACATTCATTCTTCATTAACAATTACCTTAATTGCGTGATTAAGAAAGCAATTAAAAATTCCATACAATTACACTAGATCTATGACATCTCGCGGTAGATCGGGCAAACCTAGTATCAAATTTAACATTAATACGACTCACGTGTACTAAGATTTTAGATAAACATTCAAAATGGTTGATTACAACTTAAAGCACAAAAAATCTAACAAATAGAGATTAGAGGAGGAGGAAAGGGGGAGATGAAACCTTCAAAGACCTAGCAACAATTCAAACTTCAGATCAACAAGATATTAGATAATCTCACGCCAAAACCGTTGGGCGCGCAGTACTATTAAGTCTCTGTAACTGTTAGGCGTGCAATACTATCAAGTCTCTTTAACTGTTAGGCGCGTGGTAGCTCTCTAATAACAGAGCTAAGTCGTCAGTGACGGGTAATAAGAGTACCGGTCACTTATAACTTATCATAAGTGACGGGTTGTAATATCACCCATCACTTATAACTGACCTAGGGAGACCCGTCACCAATACCAGGTCATAAGTGACATGTCGTAACATGACCATCACTTATAACTAGTGTAGGGAGACCCTTCACTTATGTGTTATACGTTAGTGACGGGTGTAGTTATGACTCGTCACTAATGTGATAAGTGACAGGTAACTTTATGATCCGCCATTGATGAGCTGTTATCAGTGATGGGTCATGGATCTGTCCCGACCCAAGGCTAAGTGATGGGTCGTAGATAGACCCGTCACTAAATCGTGCCTCATTTGTTTGTTTTTCACATAGTGGTTCCAATACAACCCCAGAAGATGGTCAAGATGGAGCTTGGCAGTTCCAAATATTTGTGTTGCCTAAGGCTTCCGGTTCTTAAAATGTTGTCTATAGAGTACCTACGAGCCCGTGTCCTCAAGATTGTCTTGCCAACTCCTTCAGTTGTTGCTACATTGTAATACTCTTCCCTCTCCAAAAAAAAAAAAAAAAAAACAGAGTTCTAGTTTGGGTCCGCGTGGCTCAAGTATTCTGATGTGGTGGAATCAGTCTCACATTGATAGTCTAAGTTGGTTCACACCAGCTTGTAATCCTTGTCACTCTAAACATACCCCCCCTGGCCTCATTTTTTCTCATCTCATCAACATGCTAAGCTGTACCATGGATAATTTCAGAGAACTACAATGTGAGTGTCGAAACTTGAAAGCATCCGGTGTCAACGCAGAGTGTTTGTACGTGTGAGTGGGGGCAACGCGTTCTGAAACTAGGTCAGCTTGGCGGGTTGTTCTACGCGTACAGCAACAAAGCGTTAGCACTTGGAGAAGGTACTCTGTGAGTGGTGTCACTTGGCCTCCAAAGCTCGCAACTCAGATGTGGGCATTTCTCCTACAATGTGCTTCGTATGTGAGCATTTCTCCTACAATGTGCTTTGGATGTGTACGCACGGAGAACCATGATATGAGCATTGTGCATGCACGAATCGTAGCCGTCCTATTGAGCTCAGTTTCTCTGACGCTGATTTTACCTTTCATCCGATATGGTGATTTCTTTGAAATTTCTTATGTGTTCACGTAAATTGTCTGGCTTCCTCCACCCATTGATCTACTGGAGGAAAGTTACGGCCGGTCCCGGGGCTAGGCAAAAGTGGAGGTCCTATGTAATAATAACAATACTTCTATTGCAATTGTAAAGCTAATCTTTAGCTGATAATAAGAACATGAACTACTAATAAGTGACAGTCTGGTTGCTCAAAACAATATTAATACGTACGGAAAACTGTAAAATGCTACAAGGATAAAAACACTTTAAGAGATATAGAGCAGAATTCTCACTAAGATGATTCTATTCTCTCCATCAATAATTGCCAAAAGAACTATTATTGTTCCTAGATCCAAAAAGTTAAAAAAAAAGAAAATCACTTTGTCAACATGTCACCTTTTTTAGATCTTGCCATCTATCTAGCCGATTCATTTTTTTTTCCTTTTCTCCTTTTCAGATAAATGCTTTCTTGATCATATGTTACCACACTATATTAAAAGAGTTGGTACCACTGAGAAACAGAATCATTTGTGTTGGTAGACCCCAAAATTGCAAACCCAACTTTTGAACCTCTCTCAACCAGTCACTTCTAATTGAAATCTTTAGACATTAGAACGAAAAGAAATCAAAGTTACAAGAAGGTTTGGATCTAACTAAACTCATCTCCTATATTAAGAGTGCTAGGGGTGATCACCACCAGGTGGCGGCATTCTTTTATGGGGAGAGAGGAGCAGCCGAGGGGTACGGACCAATGTATGATTGCCATGATTTGGTGTAACATCCTGAGTTTTAAAACAAGTTAATTAATTGTAAAATTCACTCCCAATTAATTTTTTTATGATTAATTAAGCTAATAAAAGTCAAGAAAGTATGTGTATGTATATGAGTGTATATATATCAATATGTATATATTCATATATATTAAGTGTACTGAATTGAATAGGTATTCCAAACTACACTAGAATTAATTTCAAAATAATCCCTGCATTAATTTGGTTCATATGCATTGATTTGAGATCTTTATGGTTCTATGTGTGGAGATTTGAAATCGAATGTTTCTCTATTTCAAATCTACTCTTAGATTCTATTCAGCTCAAATCCAATTCAAATTCAAATCATTTGATTTAAATCATCTTCAGAATCTCAAGATCCAAGTCCAAATCATAGTTCAAATATGTTCAAATGAGTTGATCCTAATCCAAGGTCAAAACTAAATTAAAATACTCCATTTGAATTTATTCCAAACTTCCTCCTCATTTTTTCCTTTTCTTTTCCTTCTTTTCTTCCATTTCTCCACGAGCCGGATTTCCCCCTCTCCTTCTCTCTCGCGCGGCCCACGGCAACTAGCCCGGCCTGGCCTTCCTTTCTTTCTCCCCCTCCTTTCCCACACTGGGCCACGACCGCGCCGCTCGGCCCACTCGGCCTGCTCACCCTCGCCCTGGATAGCCACTCTGCCACCTCACCACCGCACTGCCGCCGACGACCGCACCGCCTCACTGCTCTGCCTCCCTCTATAAATATAGCCCCACGACCCCTCTCTCTGTTTCCCCTTTCACCGCCACCATAACGTCACCTCCATCGCCATTTCCACCGCTGCAACCTCGCCGTCGACATTCTGCCTCCATGAGCTACCGAGGAGCACCCAGAAGACGCCGTCGACCCCTTGCTACTCTCCATTGATGAGGGAGCCTGGTGGGAGCCCGCCAGCGCCAGTAGCTAAGCCGCCTCCGCCGCCACCACTCCGTCGCATCACCGGACTTTGTCTAGCTTCTCGCCATTTACTAGCTCGGTGAGCTTCTCACTCCCTCGCGCAACCCCCTAGCTAGCATGTCACCACCCTAGTGCTCTCTCGTAGCACGTAGCTGCGTGCTACCCATGTTCTTGAATCCGCCACCGTGAAATCGCTCACCGCCGGTGTTCTTGTGCCTCTTCTTGTGGTCCGGCCATCGTGCTATGTTGCCCAGGGAGCCTTAGGCTCCTTTTTCTTGCAGGGCAATCGCACATAGGCGGGAGGAGGCGCTGCCCATTTTTCTTGTGCCACTGTCGTCTCCTCTTGTCGCCATCTAGCATCATTCCTGCTGCCAGCCACCATCGATTTGCCCCTAGTTAAGCTCCCCATCACGCGTAGATTTCTGGCGTTAGCTTTCCACCGTGGAACCCCAGCGACAGCGTGTTCTCGGTGAGTTCGCTGGCACGGCTCCACTGAATCACTCGTCGCTGGTCGGTCATTCCCCATCGCCGCCCTGTTCACCCATGTGCTCTGCACGCGTGGTTGGGCCATCGCTCGCTGGGCAGCCTGGCTAAGTCGGGCTGTTGTTCGGCCCGGACGCTGTCGGCCCGCCAGGCCGACCTAGACACCCAAAGGCTACACCCAGTGGGCCGTCCCAGCTCCATAGCCGCTAACCACCAGCCCAAACCTGAGTGGGCCTGCACTGTGTAGCCCAAGCCCAGCCCGATCGATCCATGCCCGAATCTGACCCAATCGAGGCCCATCTCAGCCTAGCTGGTATTGTTCATGTGGGTCCTATCGAGTCACTATTCATATGGGCCTAGGCTACTGTTCAGTGGGCACCACCTATAAATAGTGTCATTTTGTAATTTCCCTTTTTAATTTTAGATTAAATCTTCCGGAAGCCATAACTTCTTCGTTTTGGCTCTGATTTTGGTGATTCTTTTGCCAAAATTCATCTAAAATGAAGATCTACTCATTTATCACATTGTGATATCTATTAGGACTCATTTGTCTTTCTATTTGGTATTATTTGATTCTTCTCTAGTATAGCCAGTTGTTGATCGTAGCTGTAATTGCAGAAGCACATGATTCCTACGAGTTCTGCATGTGAAGTGTCAGGAGCGAGGAGGATCCCGACTACAACTAAGAATTTGAAGAAAACTCTGGAGAAGGCAATCCTATCTCCTTAATCATATTGAACCTATGCTTTCAACTAATCTACATGATCAACTAAAACTGGACTTATATCGCATGTGCTATGTAATGTGCTTTTACAAATTGCTTGTAGTAGTTAATCCTATTAAACACTTGCTATACCATAAATGTTATCATCCAAAATAGATATCACCCTAGGATTACCTGTTGTTATCTATATTAATGACATATGACGTCTTGATATCTAGTATGTTTAGGATTGAATACGTCTCCTCGGAGATGTCGCTTTTAAAATACCTCTCCTCAGGGATAAGATTTACTATATCAATGATAACTCATATACCATGAATCCTTGATGGTTGTGAATTTCATGATGGTTATGAAATCCTTGATGTCGTGTGGGATGTGGAGGGTGACATGTAAAAATGGGTGAAATCTGTTTTGGCGGGGGCAGGTGGAGTAGTACTCTCAATGAGGATGCTCTTAGGGTGTTGAGTTACTATTGTGGTATTCATTGCTGGAAGATACATGCCCTGGCCATTTAAGGATCGAGTCATTTTGCAGCCATGCCTTAGCAACCCCTATGCAACCATGCGTCCTAAATAGGCAGGACTTGACTTTCCTTCACTGGAATGAGTTGGGCATCATACTTAGAGGCTGAGAGTAGTGAGCAGTCAAGTGGCCATCTGTCCCTATGTTTCGAGGTTTCTATTACTGACCTAGTCTTAAAAAGGAGACTGGCCTTTAGTACATGGACTCTGGCGCTTGGGGGTAAATCTCGTAGAAAAGCCCGATAGAAAAGGTGTTTGGAGAGTCTCAATATGATTCGCTCCTCCGCTTGTAACGGTTGGAGGCTGAGCATATCGCGTGGGTAAAGATGTACAACCTTTGCAGAGTGTAAATCTGTTCGAATAGCTGTGTCCACGGTCATGGATATACGAAGGTAGAACCTTTTTGACTAGACCCTGTGTGCATGTGTTTTGATGAGTGACTGTGTGGACTAGATGTCTGTGTGATGAGGTTCCTGGCTCAATCCGCCAGAAGTTGTGTGGTACTAGAGGTATACCAGATGAGATGATAGGGACTGCGAAGTGAGGCGTAGCCCCTCCTAGGACCGAGAAACCCCCAGATATAGCTTGTTACCTGGTTTTGAACTATTTAAACAATTTTGAAGTCAATCATAGATGATGCAATTGGATACCTGCATAAACTACTTTACGCTTAAAACTAAACCGTAAAACCTTATTGTTGAATTACCTCTTGGCTAGATTTGTAATATGCGGTATGGATTGTCACATTTTGTACTCTAAACCATAATACTTATGTGCGAGGTTTGACTGTGATACTATAACTATTATACTGTGCGTATCAGCTACTTGATCTAAGGACTGATACAGGAGGCATAGGAGATCCCGGGATAGGGGTCTTACACTTGGCTTGCAGCCCTAGGCTAATTACCATGATTACATACGAATGCTTTAGTTGAAAAATGGACAAGTGCTAAGTAAGGAACAGGCAAAGATGGAGGAGCTACTTTGGGCCTTCCCTTATTTTCTTAGTTGCTTAGCTAGTTACCATTCTGTGCGTGTTCTTAGGCTTCGGGTGGTCTACAGTTGTACTAATAAGCTAGCTACTACCCGTACAACCATACGAGTGTTTACATTGGATGAGGCCCCTGACTTATGGGGGCCAAGGCAGTCACCCCGGCTACCGTGCCCCAAGGTCGGCCCTAAGGAAAGTCCTAACTCTTTGCCACTTTTTTTTCATCAGAGTTGAATCATAGAACAATGATTTTAAAACATGATGTATGCTGAGCAATTGCCTTTTTTGATGTGCAAGGCCAAACTGAAGTGATTACTTAAGAATTTAAAGGATTCTACTAATGTACTCCTCCGTTCAAGAATACAAGGCGTATTTTGTTTTGGCTTGGTCTTCAAAGTTAGACTTTGACCATTGTTTTGTCACAAAATATATAGTTTATGGCTACAAAACCAATATAGTATGAAAGAGTTTTGAAATATGAATCTAGTTGTATAATTTTTATACACTAAACATCCTTATAATTTGAATAATTGTTGATCAAAATATATACAGTTTGACTTTTTCAAAATAGAATATGCCTTTCATTTTTGAACAGAGGGCGTAATGTGTTTTGTTATTTAATCATGCCATTTACATTTTCGTGCTCCTTTTATTACAGTCACTACGTGAAAGAATAGAAAAATAAGACACAATTTAGTGACGGGTCCTTAAACGACTCATCACTTTTGTAACCTCGGGTCATGACTGCTCGGGACCAGACCATGTCCCGTCACTGATGGCAAATAATCGGTGACGGGTAATAAAGTTACCCATCACTGATGGCATACGTGATAGGTCGTAACTACCCGTAATATATAACACATTAGTGACGGGTCTCCCTAGGCCAGTCATCAGTGACGAGTCATGTTATGACCCATCACTTATGACTTGGCATTAACGACAGGTTTCTCTGGGCCAGTCATAAGTGATGGGTGATGTTACGATCCGTCACTCATAACTTGGCATTAGCGACGGGTCTCCTTGGGCCAGTCATAAGTGACGGGTGATGTTACGACCTGTCACTTATGTTGCCAACTTATGACCTGTGTAATGTTATGACTCCTCACTTATGACTCAGCTATGTTATTAAGCCGGCCAACTACTGCGCGCCCAACAGTTAGACTGCGCGACCTTGGGGCCAACTTCTGGTGATTTTCTTCAGTTCCGCTAGAGACTGTCTAATATCTTGTTGATTTGAAGTTTGAATTGTTGCTAGGTCTTTGAAGGTTTGCATCTCCCCCTTTCCTCCTCCTCTAACCCTATTTTGGTAGATTTTTGTGCTTTGAGTTGTAATCAACCATTTTGCTTCTTTATCTAAACTCTTAGTGC
Organism: Phragmites australis; assembly: GCF_958298935.1. Lineage (NCBI taxonomy): Eukaryota > Viridiplantae > Streptophyta > Magnoliopsida > Poales > Poaceae > Phragmites > Phragmites australis. The sequence continues at coordinate 32,932,398 of NC_084923.1, read as the reverse complement.
AAGTGAGTTGTATTTATATTAGATTTGAAACTAGGTTTGCCCGATCTACCGCGAGATGCCACAGATCTAGTGTAATTGTATGGAATTTTTAATCGCATGCTTAATCACACAATTAAGGTAATTGTTAATGAAGAATGAATGTTTTTACATTGCAGATGGCGGAGAAGTTGGATGCACTTTGAGACCCGGACTTGTCCAGAGTACCTGAGCGGGGTGAAGTATTTCATGAGTACTGTTTGGCGGATATGAAAGATCATGGTAAAATGGCAATGTATTATCCATGTTACGATTGCAGGAATGATAAGAAGTTCCCAAAGCTAGACAATGTCCATGCATACTTGATCATGCGTGGATTTAAAGAGAATTATACATGTTGGAACAAACATGGCGAAGAAGGCCTTAACGAAGGAGAGATGGATCGGGCCCTCCATACCGATAGTGTGGATCAAGGACTTACACCCGGTGATATGGATCATGATCTCAGCGATGAAGACATATTAGGTTTCATTGAAAATTATCTCGTGGATTTTGTGAAGAATGTGGATCATATGGTGTGGGATGTCGAGTGACACGACGAGTATAATATTGGTGAGTTCGCTAAATTCTAGGAATTTGTGTGAGATTCCAAGGAGTCCCTTTATCCTAACTGTAAGGACAAGTACACGTGGCTATTTGGGGACCAAAAGCTTATACAGTTGAAGGCAACCCATGGTTAGACTGATAAGAGTTTCGAAGCATTGCTGGATCTGCTAAGGGATATGCTACCGGAGGGGAACATGGTGCCCGAGGGTGTCTACGATGCGAAGAAGATAATTTGTCCTTTAGGATTGGAAATAGAAACAATACATGCATATAAGCATGATTGTATCTTGTTTTGTTGAGAGTATGCAGAGTTGGATCAATGCTTCGTTTGTAGAATCCATCGATATAAATGTAGAAATAACGATGGTGACGAGGATGGAGGCAAGAAAAGTAAAAGGCCTCCTAGGAAGGTGGTGTGGTATTTTCCTGTAATGCCCCGTCTATAGCGTTTGTTTGCCAACAGAAAGGAGACCCAATTGGTGTGTTGGCATAAGGAGGGTCGTAAGAATGACGCAATGATACAGCACCCGGCGGATTCCGCTCAGTGGCGAACCATTGATTCCACATTTGGTTGGTTCACTAAAGAATTGAGAAATATTAGGTTTACTATGAGCACAGATGGCATGAATCCATTCGGTAACATGAGTACCTCACATAGCACTTGGCCTGTGGTATTGTCGATCTACAATCTTCCACCTTGGTTTTGTAACAACAGGAAATACATTATGTTGTTGATCTTGATATCAGAACCGAAACAACCTAGCAATGATATCGACATGTACCTCAGGCTATTAGTCGATGATCTTAAAAAACTCTGGTCAGAAGGCATCGAGGTTTGGGATCACTACAAGCAAGAGTACTTTACCTTGCATGCCATGTTGTTCGTCACCATCAATGATCTACCAGCATTTTGTAACTTGTCAACTCAGAGCAAAACAAAATGTGAAGCTTGACCCTATTGCTTAGATGACACATGCAGTTTGAGGTTGAACAACTCAAAGAAAATAGTGTACATGCGGCATCAACATTTCATTCCCAAGAAGCACACGTACCGAAATATGGACAAGCAGTTTGATGGCACAAGGGAGAAAGAGTTACCTCCAAGGTATTTCAGTCGGGAAGATGTCTACAATCAGGTTAAGAATATCAATGTTGTCTTTGACAAGGGAAAACGATCCTCTAAGGATGATGAACAAAAAGGAATGTGGAACAAGAAATCAATACTATTTGAGCTAGAGTATTGGGAAAAATTAGATGTTCGTCACTCTATTGACAACATGCATGTAAAGAAGAATATCCGCAAGAGTCTAATTGGTACATTGCTCCAAATGAAAGGAAAAGGAAAGAATCATGAGAATGCACGAGCTGACCTTGAAAAAATGGGCTTAAGGCCAGAGCTCCATGCACATGATACGGACAAAGGAAAACACCTACCCCAACAGTATCACTCTCTCCAAGAAGGAGATTTTTTTTGCGAGTTCTTGTATAGTGTAAAAGTTCACTCCGGTTACTCATCCAACTTCGCAAGACTTGTTTCAGTGAAAGAGCTGAACATGAATTTCACCATGATGAAGTCCCATGATTGCCATGTGATGATGACGTCACTGCTTGCGATAGCTATTAGGAACATCCTCCCAATTAAGGATCGCGAGGCTATCCTGAGCCTATACTTTTTCTTCAATACAATTGAACAAAAAGTGCTCAATCCAGACTTGCTAGAGGAGCTAGAAAAAACACTTTGAGACACTATGTATTCTTGGGGTGTATTTATCACCATCATTTTTCAATATCATGGTACATCTCACAGTTCACCTTATGAAGGAGATACACTACCTTAGCCCCATGTTCCTGCATCACATGTTTCCATATGAGAGATATATAGGCGTTCTCAAGTCGTACATAAGGAATCGAGTCTTCCTGAAGGATGCATCATGCACGGTTACGCGACAGAGGAGGCATTGGAGTGGTTTGTTGATTACATTGACCAAAATAACCCAATTGATGTGTCTAAGTCTCGCCATCAGTGATGCGTTCAAGCAGGTCCGGCTCTGGGCCAGGGCAGGGGGTGCGACCACCTAGGGCCCAAGCCAGGGAGGGGCCCAGCCCAAATGTACTCTGCCTTAGGAGTCAGGCCCAGAACGCAAAACTCACTGCATGTCCACGTACGCACGGCCTGCCTGCGCCCTGCTCGACGCTTGGTCTGCATCCCGATGGCTCAAGAATCTTATGCACTGTCCATGGAAACTAATAATCCGTAGCGTTCGACTCCACTGCAGATTGTGGGTAATTTCCCGCTCTTATGTATTCAGTGCTCCTAAACATACGCTTTTTGGTAGGATGCCGTTCCAGTCAAAAAGTAATTAAACCCGATGATTATAAATCAGCTCTCAATCGAAACAGCTGCAGTTTTCAAGTCAAAAGCTAAAACTAGGCAATTATGCATGTGCTGTTCTCCAACAGCCCAAAGTGCCTTCTCTGAATAAGTCGAAGGACTAGTGGGCCTCTTCGTGTAATGTTTTCAATTCACCTTTTTCTTCTTGATAGGAAAACCTTGAGCACCAGCCAAGGTATCTGCTGATGTTGAGTTAATTTTTTTTTCTCTGAATTAAAAGTGCTGCAAGTAACTTTGCCAGATGGTTTGATGTTAGCACATGAGATTCTTTAGTTTGTTACATCTGTAAATTGCTATCCAAATATCTCTGTTACGTATCGGATTCTCTTAATTGTACCTGTGACTGCAGCCTCAGCTGAAAGAAGTTTCTCAAAATTAAAATTACTGGAAAAACTATTTGAGGTCAACTATGACACAGGAAGGATTGAATGGCTTGGTTATGTGCTGCATTGAGAAGAATGTCTTGGACAACATTGATCTCGATATTGTCCTTGACGATTTTGCATCAAGAAATGCCCGAATGAGTTGTTTTTTAGAGAGACATTGGATGTTTGTCGTCTTCTCTTTTGTGAAGCATTGTCAATGGAGTCGTTGAAGTTTGATTCTTATTTGAGGTAATCATACTAGTTTTATTTTGCTGTTCTTTTAGTTTTCTATTGTAGTATCGACATTATTCATCAAGAAGAACATATTAGAAATTAACTCTTACTAGTTACTACTTCTTTTATCATGTTAGCAATATTCATTTGTCACCTTAGATGATGAATGGTTTATAAACTATACAAGTGAAAAGAATATTTAGCATTAAGGGCCTACAGTACTGAGTTCGCCCTACGACCCTCGAAACTGTAGAGCCGGCCCTGCATTCAGGATGACGGGTGCGTTACCCGTCAGTAATGACAGTTACCACCCGCCACTTATGTGCTAAGTGAGTTACTTCAAACGAAGAGATTTTTCTTGGCCGTACTGGTAAGTACGCACAAGTTATAATTTGTGTAACCTTTTAAAATGTTTTATGACGGTGTAAGTGTGTTTTTTCTCCCTGAGCCAGTACATCGGATGTTAGACATGTCTTGGGTTGATAAAAAGCATGCTCATGCTCTAACTAAAGCACATGATGCAACGGCTAATGTTGGTATCTACTCATACCTGATTATGATAAGAAAATAAAGAAACCATGTAACCATATTAGCTCTAGTAATGTCATCAAATGTTTTTCAGACTAGTTCCTTAATTCATGTAGTAATTTTCATTATTTTTTTCAGGTTTCGTTTACCTCTGTCTTCTAATGTTTTTTTTTCTGACTAGTTTCTTAATTCATGTAGTAATTTTCATTATTTGTTTCAGGTTTTGTTTACTCTGTCTTCTAATGTTTTTTTTCTGACTAGAATTTTAATGCATTTAGTAATTTCCAATGTTTGTTTCAGATTTGAACACTATCCACTAAATGCACCAGGACTTCAATACGTCTGCTTGACAGCTTGCGCAGATGCTTCACTTTCCCCTGTTCCGTTGATGCTGATTGCAGATGATTTGCTATTTAAGGTTTCTGGCTGCTTGATCTGGTAGTATATTGCACACAAGGCTGAAGTTCACAAAAGAAGATGACAGTTTATTTCTATCTACCAACAACAAAATGTCCGGCCTTTCAACATTTTCTGAACTATGTGCATCAGCCAGAGGCCTAAATAAACATGCCGACTTAAGCATGTGCCTGTCGTTCGGTGTCATAGTCACTTTCTTAGAACTTGAACTACCGGCCAATGTTGTGAACTACCGGACTATCTTTGTGTCCTTGCTCTTGTTGTTGTCGGAGATTTTCACATGCTTCACGCGTGCCAGCGTGCGCACACGTACAAGAGTTACATCAATGGACTCCATCATCCCTTTATTGACGATGCACCATTTCATTTTCCAACTAGATACATATGGTACAGTGTTTGTCACCTTGTCCTTTTTTCCGCCCATCGAGCTTCTGCTTCCGATGTATTTATATAGCTCCGTCTTGTGAGCCCTTACTTGTTACGTTTATCTTATTTATTATATCATTTTCCATCAAATATATACCCCTGCAAAGAGGAATATGTGGCTAGAAGGATTAGTTGTAGTCCACAAGCATATCCTCAGGTTTGGATTTTGGAATGAGCAGCATCAGCGAGAGAAACATGGTTCCCAGTAGCCTCCTCTTATGGGAATGGTTGAGGAGATGCATTGCACCGCCTCCAGAACAAGTTAGCAGATATTGAAGAGGAAATGCACTACTCTATATGCACGCGTGCAACAATGCAACATGATTTGTTGCTCTGTCCATCCTCATCTATGCGCCTCGACCTGCCACTGAGCTTGCTGCTGCATCCATAAGTGCTCGACGATGAGCACTAGCTCCTCGATGTTCCTGACCGGGTTGTGTTCCTGTGTGTGTCCTGCCATTTTTTACCTTTAAAGCATCAGTGTTTGCAATGAAATCAGAATCTTTTGTGTCTAGGAATGTGGCGACACGTACTACTATGTTTGTAACAAGCTGAAGTCATGCGTTCCTGTCAAAGATCAATCAAGAATTCAGCACCGCCGGAGCCTTTCAAATTGTGCAAGCATCAGCCCCACCGTGCACTGCGCATAGACAGCGTCCCAAATAAGTGAAAAGATTTAGATTAGTAACCACGTTTACTAGCCTTACCACCGGGGCCAATAAAAATTTGTACCAATGGAAACCAGTTGATTTAGTTTGAATTTGGGAAAATTCAGTCAACATTGGATAAATCCTAGACTTCTCTGTGATTTAGAACATTTTGGTAAAATTTGGTCAACGTTTCGCCATAAATCAAAATAATATTGAATGGGGTTCGAACAAAACAGGACCAGCAAGACCGGTAGACAAAGGCGTGGTGATTTTTTTAATTAAAAAACTTGTGCAGTTGTAAATGCACTACATGGCGCACGTTCACAACCCAAACAGACATGGCACAGTTGGTACGTATTTGACTTGTCTAAGGCCTCGGGGTCTTAATATCCACCACCTACTCACATATTTGTCAAGAAAGCCTTGTCAACTCCTTCAGTTGTTGCTATATTAGATAGCTATGCCTCAAGTACCCGTCCCTCTAGCCTCATTTCTTCGGGCAAAATTTAAAATTAGATAATATATATAAACGTATTTATTGAAATAGATAATATATTATCGTATTTACAATTTTAGTATCCGTATTCGGCACATCATTTACTGAAAATAAAATTTTGGTACATCATACATAAAAAAAACCGCGAACCCGATCATATTCGGCACACCGAATGCTGAATATGCCACTTTAGCCAATATTTAGCATATCATGTACCGAAAATCAACCGTATTCGGTACACTGTGTGCTGAATACGGGCTACAGTACCATATTCAGTACACGGTGTGCCGAATATGATCTTTGCCTACCGTGCGGTCACTAATTCGGCACACGGTTATATTCAGCATACCGTGTGGCGAATACGGCACTGTAGCCCATATTCAACACACCGTGTGACGAATACGATTGATATTTGGCACACGGTGTACCGAATACGGGCTATAGTGCCATATTCACTGCACGGTGTGCGGAATATGTGTTTTTTCGTGCAGTGTACCAAAAATCTATTTTCGGTAAATGATGCGCCGAATACGGATGCTAAATTTGTAAATACGATAACATGTTGTTTATTTTGGCAAATACGTTTATGTATGTTGTCTAATTTTGGATTTTTGCCATTTCTTCTCGTCTCATAACATTTGAAATATTCTAATCTAGACTTTAGTCAAAATTTCAAGAACTGAGCCATGGGCATCCAAACTAAAAGCACTCGGTGCCAATGCAGAGTGTTCATAACTGCACACTTCCTAATGAACAGAGCGACAATTTCCGGATGCCTGAGATTTAACATCGCCCTTATAACTGTGATCATCACTTCGGAATGAGCGGCGTTGGGAAAACATGTTACGGAACCACTGAGGCTTAGTGGTTTGTCATACGTGTTGATGTACGGACTGCTATGAAGCGTCAGCGCTTGGAGAATCTTTATTGCTAGTGGCGTCACCCACAGCAGATCTGGCGTGTGCTGGTATTCGATGCTCACCCACAGAACCTTGATATGAGCCTTGTGCACGCAGGAATTGTAGCCCTCCCGCTATCAGTATGAACGCACCACGAACTTGTTGAGAAACTAGTAGGTTATGCTAGTTTTAAAAAAAAATTCTACCGTATTTACTAGAAAATCATGTAAGTAAGAGATTATAGATCATTATCATTTAACGTGCATTGCAGCTAAAAAAGAGTTGGAGTAGATTAATCTAACATCGTACATGTCAAACTCCTCGAATAGCTTCTTGATCAGATCCGCGACTAGCCCCGTGCAGGTGATCATGCTCCTCGACCACCTCCGTGCAGGTGGTCGTGCTTCTCGATTAGTTCCGAGCAGGTGGTCACACTCCTCGACCAGCCACCGAGCAGATCTGTCGCATCCTCGACCAACTCCGAGTGGTCGCATCATGCTCCGTGACCAGCGCCAAGCAAGTATATCGACCAACCGAATAGGTCCTCGACTAGCCGAGCAGCAGTGTTTAGATCTACACGCTGAGAAGATCAGCATCATAATAGCAGCAACGCCTCTACGATATCCATACTAACTAGGCCAAATCGCCGAGCGCTGATGTGCTAGCATCGCACGCGCGTCTAGAGTTTTAGGAGATCATGTGGAGGGTTGTGGCTAGGGTTTCGGAGTGGCTCTACCCCTTCACGCCCCACCCCACGCATCTCCTTACAAAGGGCTCGCTAATGAGCTCCCACGTTAGAAGCTCTTTAGGACTCAAACACCTCATAGATCACAATCCAATCAAACCCATATACGAATTCAATTCGTATGTTTTGTTCTAACTCATTAAGTGTGTGGCTCATTAGGTTGATGTACAAACGGCTATGACTCCGAAACTATTTTCAAACCAAAATCAATAGCAGTCCTTAGCAGGACATGTTGACTTCTGAGTATACACAAAGATTATATCGGCTGAACCTTGATATACACATGCACTGATCCCTTTAGCTCATGATGCCAGTCAAGCTCGAGGCGAGATATGTGCCACCCTTATAATAGCTCGACCATTCACTCGATCAAGCAGTGGATTCATCATGATTAACGCTTTAATCATATTAGTATGGTCATACATTTTCTCAATCCAACTACTTCGAGAGGCCTAGAGATATCTCTCCCATTATCAAAGAGGGGCAAATTCCATCTTGATTGTTCACATTCCACGACATGTTTCATGATAAACCCGAAAGCTACCTTTATGACTACCCAGTTACGAAGTAGCATTTGATAGCTCCAAAATATGTCACTACACATTATGGGAATCAATAACAATCCCAAGTCTAAGGATCATGTAGGTACACCATTTGAGATAACAACTAATGGCACATTATTATAACACCCTACTTTCCAAGATTTTACAACTTTTCAAAAAATTTCAACTTCAGTGAGTAGCTTCACCAGTAGAGTAGTTTAAAACCTATTTTCATAAACAACCGAGCAACCTAGGTTATTATTTCTTATGCATTGCATACTGAGTTTTGCTAGGAGCCAGGTAAATGCATTAGAGTTCTTTTTCTTCTTCTTCTTCTTCTCTTTGGTGTTTTGGAGTGAAAAAGGTTTTAAAAATATTTTTACAAAATTCAATAGTGGGTAGGTTAAGGATATTAATGGTTGAAAATCAAAATTCTTGAATTCATCATCTATTTCATCCTTGATCATACCTAATTATTCTCTAGTTTAATTCAAATCCTATCCAAATCTAAATTTAAATTCAACCCTATTCAAATTTATATACAAAAGTTTCTTTCCTGAAACCCTAGATATGCCTTGGGCCCAAATACTACCTAAGCCCAAGATCTTAGCCATCACACATGTCTTCTAGAAGCCCAAACAAAAGGATTCACAAAATCTGTAAATATTCACGGAGTCCTAGACATCTTCATCTTCCCATGCAGTTTCGGAGTTAAAGATAGCCTCTAATGCAAATCTTGACAATACCAAAGTTGTAGGTATTGAGAGCTTCGATTGAACCTATGGAAGTCCCCTTTTGGATAATAGAGCTAGGAGTTATGGCCCCCTGAAATCAGTGCAGCACAAATAAATCTGAGTTCAAAATGTTTATCTTGTGATACATTTTTGGAAATCAAGATTGCATTTCCAGAGGTTCCAATGAATACCACAGTTATAGATCTTTTTTAGTATTACAATATAAAGTCTAAAAATATCAGTTTGGAGTTAGGACGGTGGAAATATTGTTCTCGAAATATAGGGCTGCAAGAAAGGCAATCGTAACCGACCCGGAATCCAACTCGGACTCTCTGTCGTACCGTAGTAGAACTCTAGCCCCCCTTATCCCTTCCTCACGCCTTCATCCCTATATATAGAAGACCCCAGGTGCCCCTAGCCCTCCTTATACCCCAGCCACGCCTCCCCTTTGCAATGTCGTGCTGCCGCAGCCGTCATTCTCCTGGCCAGCCTCATGGCTGCCATTTAGCTTCGTCGTTCCTGGTGAACCAGGGCACCAATCATCGAGCTCTTTTACCAAAACATGCCCCTGGTGATCTTCCACAAGCCCACAAATCAGATCATCCAGAGGAGCAACGGTGCCATCGGCATCTACGTCGTTGTGCCACTGCTCCATGTCTGGGCGCGTCCAGCATGCGCACCGGAGGTGCCGTCCATGTTCCCATCTATCCAGCAGCTATTTTGATGCGCCATCTTTCCATAGTGTGTTCCATAGAGTCTTCTACATGGCCACATGAGGGATCACCTATATCTGCAGTGTGCAGCAAGAACATGAGCCCAATTTCCAACATTGCCACTACCACTACCGTTCATCATCCCAACGACCATCTCCCTGACCGATGAAGCAAGGTGAGGACCCCTCCTTCTCCTTCCTTAACCCTCATTTACCATAATGCTAAGTCTCTATCCAAGCCCTAGCCCTGGCCAAAGCCCGATCTGTGCTGCCACGATCGTCGCCATCACGGACAACCATGCCATCGTCGATTGGCATCAACGTTCCCAGCCAACTATTGCACCAATCACCATTCCCTTTAACCAGAGGGTGCATTTGGTATCCCTTAACCACCCCACAAATTCAGTCGGCCATTAGATCACCAACGTCACCGGGATCAAGGTCGACATGCATGCTGTCCGGTGTATGGACACGTTCAGTGCGTGCACCCGGAATACATCTATGCTCCCCATCAATCCAAAAGCCGTATGGTTGTGCCATCTGTGTCTCGGCATGTCCCATGGATTATTCTACATGTTCCAATGTTCCCTTCACTAGTTGTGCAGCGACACGACCAGAACGCGACTACCAATCGCAGCATGCCGCAACTGTCACCCATCCCATCTTCGTTGATTGATCTTCTTCTCAGAGGATGATCTGCCCAAACTCGTGCTATAGCGTTGTGTTCCCTAGAAATAGGAACGTCTATGTTTAGACAGTTTCTCAAATTTCATATCCAATCTCTGGGAGTGCATGCATCTTCATCGCTGCATCTAGATGCGGCCATGGTTGAATCTGAGGGCAGTCGTCGCTATTTTGCCACTACCTCAGATGATCCCTTCCAAAATCAACCATACATTTGAGTTAGCCTTTCCGCGTTCTACGCCATGCTTCCCACATTTCACTGAAACGCCACCGAAGCCCAACATCAATGTTAGTGGCCACACGCTCGATCGTCGTCTTCGATGAAACCCAAGCTGCCACCACTACGCAGAGTCACTGGCAGTATCCTTAACCTAGAAGCGCAACCTCCAGTCATTTGATCCATCATGGGCAGTTAAGGCTACATCTCAGCTCACATCTTCTTTAATCCAAGATGATGCTTGCATGGTATGCCAAGTTAGCACCACATCACCCTCTTTGGCCTAATCAGTGAAGTCTAGTCAGTCCTATACCTCTTGAACCTTACACAATAATGTTGTCAAGTCTGACACAATGATTGCGCAATAAACCTTTTTCCTATAGGAAGATAACTCTGGTAAAACAGACTTTCCTTTTCAGCCTAATCCGTCTTCTCAAAGTTGTTATCTTTCAACCTAACTTCGACTTAGGCGATTTTTGCATCTAGATTTCTTCTCTAAAGTCATACCCATCCAACCATAGTGTTTTTAAAGTATTTTGATTATGTTTGGTATGCTATTCTTAGTGTTTTTCTTTGTGTTGTTTGTCGGTAGTTTTTGAGATTAGTCAATGTTTCAGAGGAGCTAGAAGGACTTCAAGACCAAGACTTCTCTGAAGACCCAACTGAGTCGAGTGAAGGCAAATTGTATTCTTGAACATACTTATCCCAATTTTTAAATGTTTTGGTTTATAGACATGCATACTAATAATTTGTTGGGAATCCCAAGAGTTAGGCTTTACCCTAGTTTTCCCTTATCATCCTTGTCGCCTTAGTATGGTTTTGGGTTATGGAGGCTAGGTAATGCTTAGCCTTTCTTTTGGGATGGTAATCATGATTAATGCTCTACGAATTTGATAATGGTCATATGCTAAAATGATAAAATATGATGGAATAACTTTTGTAGCAACATGGTATAGGGATTTGAGCATGTGGTATGATGGGATGTATGGTTTGGAAAGTGGTAGCCTTGCTCAAATCTAAGGACCAGTTCGTGGGGTGACCTTTCTATATTTACAATATAACCACAAGCCTGGTATGTGTCAGTCCTAGCCAATTAATTTGCTACTCTCAGCATAGTGTAGACCAGACTGAAGACCGGTGAATGGACAATGTCTTGGGATCCGAAAGGCGCAGAGGGGGCTTTCGTTGTTTAGGTGGAATCACGCGGTGGTGAAACCTTAGCTGGTAGACATGTGCTGAGAGGAGCATTGTAAAGGCTTTGTAGTGATCTCCTGGCCACACACCTTGGATGTGTGCAAATATCTAGCTAACACGGGCAAAATAGAGACTTAGTCACTTGCTTGCGGGTGATGAAATGACGTCTTGTGGGTAAAGTACAATCTCTGCAGAGTTAAAATTGAATATTCAGTCATGCTCACAGTCACGAGCGGCACGGAAAATTTACCATGATTATAACTTGATGGTTTGGTCAGTGTAGTCAACTGTGGTGGTTGGGACCATAGTTGAGGTGTGGGTCAGTCACGATGGTGGGAATCGTGGTTGAGGTGGTTAGTAGTTCAATTTTAGTGGTGAGAGCCATGGTTGAGGTGTTGGGTGTTCAACCTTGGTGGTTAGAACCTTGGTTGAGGTGGTCAGTTGGTTAAGTCAAGATGGGTGGAATCCCGAGGTGGTTGGTTGTTTACAGTCATACTTAATTACTACCGCTTTTCAAATATTTTTACTTAAATGTTGTTTTATGCAAAAGTGCTAAACCAGCATTACCTTGTCAAAGCCTTCATATGCATAATATTTCCTTCACAACTTGCTGAGTACGACATGTACTCACACTTGCTTTAACCAAACACTCAATTGGGAAAGGATTCGAAGATCTCATGAAAGATGTATTCTAGTGAGGTGTTCTCCGTCGATTGCCTATGGAGTTATCGGTGAAGATGTTGAAGACTATCAGGACAAGGTAGTGATGTTCTAGGCGCGTGTCTCCCGGTCGGTTGCCTGCGGTGTTTTTGGCACCAGTGCTTCTGTTCCGTTGTAAATATCTACATAGAAGGCAATATATGTCAATTGATGTAAGAGTTCGACGTTTATTTCTTTAAATTATTGCTTTTCTTACTTCACATGTGACATCCTTATGTGTGTTAAACATTTTGGGCATACATAAGCTGCATCTGGTTTTGTCCGTTAAAACTGGGTGTGATAATTATAAATAATAATCTTAACAGTATCTCAAAGTGGATCTATCCAACATCATGTTCTCTAATATGAATATCCGCATTATTGATTCGATATCTCTATACCTATGATCTGTGAAATGTGATCATCAATCAATACATGTGCTGGTATTATGAATCATCATGATGATATGTGACCAGGGATCAAATTAGAATAACATCATGATATAAACTAAGAGATCCATGAACCAGTCACATACTTACTAATCAATGTAAATGATAGTTATTCTTGGAATAACACATTATTCAGAAATACATAATATAGACGTATAATACAATGATCTCTATGATTGCCTCTAGGGTATATCATCTTTAGAATTGTTCTTTAAACGATTTGAGACTACCACCAACCCATCCGATAAGTCTATACTTGTCTCATCCAACCACTTGCTCAAATCCTAATTTTCTTGTTGCTACAAAATATTATTCCATCATTTTTAATCATAGTTGCATAAGACCATTATCATATTTAGTTGAACAATTATCATTATCACCAGCACAAAGCAAGGCTATGCATTAACTACCCTTCCATAAACCAACCAAAACCATGGCGACAAGGATGTTAAGGAAAACTAAGGTATAGCCTAACTTGGGATTCCCGATAATATTATTAGCATGCAGTTTTGTAAAACAAAATATTTTCAAACTGGAACCAATATGGTCAAGAACACAACTTGCCTTCTAGATACTCAATTGGTTCTTCAAAGTATTGATCATGTAGTCCTCCTATCTCTGCTTCCAGAATGTTGGCATCTACTCGTGAAAATAGATGAAAAGACAACAAATAAACACCAAGAAAAACAGAATCAAATAGCACGAAACAAACAACTTAACTAGATAGATTAGAATTTTCTGATAATTTTGGCGAATAAACACCAAGAAAAACAGAATCAAATAGCACGAAACAAACAACTTAACTAGATAGATTAGGATTTTCTGATAATTTTGGCGAAGGAATCAGTTGAATCGGAGCTACGATTGGTAAGATAGGATTTTTGAAATATTAAAATAAGACAAAAAGATTAATTACAGGTGAAATTAAGTGATTATAATTTTCTAGAATTTTTAGAGCAATCCAGGATTTTCCTGGAATTTATTAGAATTATTTACTAAAGAATATAATGAAAACTATTATCAGATCAAATACTGATGAAAAGAATTATTAACTATTTATTTATTAAAGGAAAATATTATGTAAATTATTAACTAATTATTTACTAATTATCACAATTAATCAGATTATTTTCTAATAGAAAACATGTTTATTGCATCATCATTATTAATTGTGGTGTCAGCAGCTTATTTAATCAATTATTAAGGATGGCTGACTGGTCTTCGCTGACTGGACGACACGTCGAATGAGCTGCTGGGGTGGCCCTGAAGGGACGCTGACATGGCGATGACGAAGCTATGCTGACTCGGATCAAGAACGATCAAATCTTATGCGTTCATTTGGCTTTGGATAGCTATAATTTAAAAGAACGAAAGGGTATTGTTGGATCTAATCTTGGCCATGCGTAGCAGATTGGATGGCAAGGATTTAACGAAGCGAAGGGGTATCTTCTCATATAATCCTAGCCGCACCCTTGATATCTAACGACGGAGAGCTTACCTGTTAGGTCTCCGGTGAAGCAGGGTGGCGGAGTGATGTTCCTGCAGTGATGCACTTTAGGATATCAGCTGGAATTACGCTGCGATGGTGTTACCTATTTTGTTTTATTAAGTATGTTGCTGCTCATATTGCCAAAAGAATTCATTCCATCTATACTTATCCCAAACCTTATATTTCTGATCTCCTTACCAAAGTTTTCAAAGATCCAGTCGATCTTTCACCACTTGATAGCATCGGTAGGGTGGCGTAGCTTTTCATCTTTCTTACGCTTCTTAGAATGTCAACGCAGCAGTTTGGAGTCCCTTTGGTTGGCAAACAAATGTTGCAAAGTGGGAATTATTGGGAGATACCACATTACCTTAGCAAGAATTCATTTCTTCTTCACAACATCATCATCATCGTTATTGGGAGCAGGGATTTCTTTCTTCTATGCCTCACCATCCTTAAGAGACTCATCATTGCTCTTGTATCGTGGTGCATTGCATACTGGACATACAGTTAGGTCCGCATACACCATACGGTATAGTATATAGTTGTTCAGACATACATGTGTTTTTTGCACATTTAATCCCAATGGATTGATAATCTTCTTGTCTCCGTACATGCTTTTGGGCAACATGTCATCCTTCATAAGCATGTCTGATCAGAGCTTCAACAACTATGTGACACTCTTACTGAACCAACCATTTCTTGCTTTCAATTTCAGAAGTTTGAACATAGATTGTAATTTGTACTAGTCACACCCAGCAAACAAAGGTTTGTAGGGATCATTGACGTCCTAAGAGGGGGTGAATTAGGACATTTAAAACTATTCGGCAAAAAACCTTCAAAAGATAAAACTATATCAATTTCTATCTAAATATGCTCTAGGTTTATCTAGTGTGTCTACTCTACCGTTGAAAAGGAATTGCAACCTATCTAGGAAGGTAAATTGGAAGTATGCAAATGTGACAATGTAAATAAGGTAGAGAGAGCAAACTCGGCACAAGGGATTTTTTATCCAGTGGTATCGATGGTATAAACTCGGCTTAATTTCCTTGCATGATCACTTTAAGTAATTTGGTGGTTGGATGTCTTCTCAAGTGTATGTGAGCTTATCTGGACTCCAGCACATTGCCACACCTTCAAATGGCTGAGTGAGAGGGTATTTACAGCCTCAATCCCACGGACTAGCAGTTGCCCTAATGGCTCAACTTTTTTGTATACACCGGATGATCCGGTGTTAACAGATTGTACTCACCGGACCATCCCGCGTGTACATCCTCCACGAACTAGCCGTTGGAACCCCACTCAAATTCATTCTGAACACCGGATATTCCGATTTGATCAACAACGTCATGCTGGACCATCCGGCGTATATACTTAAGCCAAACCACGCCACTTCTCTCTATGCAAAATACTCTAGCATAGCCAATCTTCATCGTCGGACCATCCGGCATGTTGTGCATTTTCTCCTTTCGCTGGAAATGCTCCGGACCATCCAGCGTATACTCCCACACTAAGTAGCCATTGAGACCTTCTCTACAAAGAATACTCCAGTGCAACCTTCCGATGTGTGGAACTCAGAACACCGGACCTTCCGGCGTGTATCATCTTCAACTCTCTTCCTCTTGAAATACTCCAATGTGTACAAACCTCTGAGCGCTGAACCATCCGGCGTGTATAATTTTCCTAAGACTTCTCTAATTCAATCAATCTTTGTCCCAGCTGCGGTGGCTTCTTAACATATTATATCCATGAGACCTATTAAAGCATATACTTAAGAAACATGTTAGTCCCATTGACTATGTTGTCATTAATCACCAAAATCACATACATGCTCTAAAGATGGTCGTTACAATCTTTCCAAGGGCATGTTTGCTACAATCTTCCTCTTTTTGGTGATTAATGACAATACAATCAAAGCAAGTGAAAAATAAATGATACCAAATGAAAAGTGCACAAAGCCTTACCACTTAGCTAGGATACATGGTAAGAACAACTAATTGTGAGAGAAATGTCCCATCTCTATCATACTTTGTTCTTACTTTCAGTCTATCTCTTGTCCCCATTTTTGTTGTAGCTGCAATGGAGATAATTCTCCCCCTTTCTCAATCGCCACTATCTCCCTTGATCGACAATGCAAGAATTTCTTCTTCTCTCCCTTTGTTAACCATCATGCAACTTGCTTACCAATCTTGCATCTTACTTTGGTCATCAAAATTCTCCCACTTTGTTAACAATCTTTAGAAAGGCTACAAACACATGTTGAACTCAAGGGAAAACATTAGAGCACACAGGAGCGATCTTCATGAACCATGATCCAATGGAATGATACCACATGTAGGAATCTAGATGAAATGATTATGTGAATACCAATAGAAATAAAAACACATGGATCACAATACATCAAAATCACATAATATAGTCTAGACTTCCCTTATATGTATGCATACATATAATGAGACCTACTCGTGATGAACCACTTGTAGATATGTAATAATATATGCAAAACTAGACAATTTTAGAGATAGGAAGTTTACGTCATATTATGTATGGAGGTAGCTTAGATGATCAAATTAATTGACAATGATATTAATTGAAGTCTTTAAGCATTGCATACCTCCGGGGAACTTGTAGATTACTCCATGAGACTACAAAAGATATGACTTGCAACACATGTTAGTCTCAAAATTACAACCCATAGGATATGCTCCCCTTAAGTGTGTGCATACAAGTGCTGAATACTTGTGAGAGACATGCACTTGTCATTGATAACAATGGAAAATTTATCCTATAGATTGAACTCATGGCATATAAAGGATATCAATTGAAGAAATATTTCACAAAAGGAACCTATATCTAATAATCAATGTAGGTTGCTCATAGGTTAGAGAAAAACACAAGCAACATACCATATGATAAACCTACACTAGGCATTGCAATAAAATGAAATATGCATGTGCAATCCTAGACAACGCAAATGTTCTAGATGCAAAACAAAATGCATGAACATAAATTCTAGCTACCATTACCTCTTTTACCTTTGGATGGGGATTTGGGTATATGATGATTATTATCTTCATCAATACGCCCAATTTTGTATATTTGGCTTTTTGCTTGAATGTTCACTTCATCTTGTGTGTCAAATCTCCAAATCCCCAATGACCCGTTGACTTCATGTCTTCTTTAGAATCCAAACTGATTGGGGCCCGTTCATGTTGATGAAGACTTCCTTGGGCACCCACATGGGTTGGTTCCACCTCCGATCCTTTTTCCCAACCATGTGTGCAATCACCTTATCATTGTCCTTGTTCTTGAGCTTGTAGTTTTTGCTCTTGGTTTCAATCTTGTAGTTGGGCTTGGTGTAGAAGTTGGAGGTCTTGTTGGAGAGATTCATCATCTTTTTCTTCTTCTTGGTCTCCTTTTTGACTTACCTGCATTGGAAGGACTTATGACCTTCTTGATAGCACTTGAAACATGCCATGTTGGACCCCTCTGCAAGTTTGTTCACCATGTTATCACGGTTATCTTGAGGAGGTTGAACATGATTCTTGCCCTTTAATCTTGCCAATTCCTTCTTTAGCTTCTCCACTTCTTGCTTGAGCTCATCATTTTCTTGTGCAATGACTTCATTAGATGGTTCTAGAACAACATTCTCAATACATGTCTCATTGCAAATGGGTGAGCTAGATAAATTAATCAAATCATCACAAGAAGTGTCAGCATCTACCTTAGAATTAACATTAAAGAGATAGGTAGATTGTTTTAAAGAGGCCTTAGGTTGAGATTCAATGCACTTAAATTTTGCCTTAAGCTTTTCATGCTCTTGTTTAGCAATTCGAATTTGCTCAATAATTGTTTATAATTAGAAACAAATGTAGCATAAATTTTATTAAGATCATTGAATTTCCTAAGTTCTTTAGATTGTTTGTCTAAGGACCTTTGTTTCTCATTTATTAAATCAAGAAGTTCTTCTTGGTAGGGAGAATCATCATTAAATTTATCATCACTTACATCATACCTTTGGTCATAAGGCACTTTTGTGATGACAACTTGCGTGATGATGACCTTGAGGAAGAGCTTCTCTTGAAAATGCTTGCCATCACTTGAGCTTGAATTTTCATCTTCACTCACCCATCTTCCTATGCTTGCAAATGCTCTGTCGCTTTCCTTTGTCTCCCTCTTCTTGATATGATCAATTGTTTTGACCAAGTTTGTTATGGAGATTGGATGATTAATCTTGGCGTTGATCTTCATGAGGTTCTCCACTAGTGAGATGAGCTTGGTGACCTTGGGATTCTATCTTCATCACTTGAGGTGCTTTGCTCATCTTCTTCATTGCTCTCTTCATCTTCATCACCATCATCTTCTCTTGATCTTAACTCTTGCTCTTACCTCCTCATCTTCACCTTCATGTCTGGGCAATGACCTTGTTAGCTTGTGGGGGTAAAGTTCTTGGCATCGATTGAGCAAGAAGGTTCAACCCCCATGTTCATGGTCATCTCATAGGCGGTGATCTTGCCGAACACTCGACTTGGAGTTATCTTCTTAATGTCATTGTTGTCATAGATGATAAAGACTATCAACTTGTACTTTGAAAGCAGAGCTTGAAGTATTCTTCTCACCACTTGATCATCTCCAATTGGCGTCAAACCTAGCCCATTGATCTCATTGACAAGAATATTCAAATGTGAGTACATGTCATTAGCACTTCATAGGCAAGTTGTTTAATACTATTGAGCTTAGAGACTAGCACATGATATTTCTCATTGCGGATATCCTTTGTGCCTTCATGTATTTCAACGAGGTTGGTCTAAATATCATGTGCATTGGTAAGAGAATATACACGATTAAAAGCATCAATGCATAAAAGATGATAACATGATACTCTTCGCCATAGCATCGCATTGCCTCTCCTTATTTGTGAGACGTTGCCTCATTCCTTCCTCGGTGACTCTCCAAATATCTAAACCTTTAGCTTGCAGAAAACAAGTCATTAAAATTTTCCAACGGGAAAATTTGTGCCATCAATGTGTGGAGCACTACCGATATTCATCCCATCCCCAAACATCACAACTCACTAGATGGTGAAGCATAATCAATCAAATTGAAACTATGGCTCAAATACCACTTAAATTTGCAAAACCTTATGAAAGGTGTGAGGCTCTAATAACAATTCTAGAGCCGGTGTGAGCCCTAGCTCTAATACCACTTGTAGGGACCACTGATGTTCTAAGAGGGGGTGAATTAGGATATTTAAATCTATTCGGCACAAAAAATTTGACAAGATAAACCTATATCAATTTCTATCTAAATATACTTTAGATTTATCTAGTGTGTCTACTATACCGTTCAAAAGGAATTGTAACCTATCTAGAAAGGTAAATTGGAAGTATGTAAATGCAGAAACATAAATATGGTATACAGAGCAAATTCGGTACAAGTGATTTTTATCCCGTGGTATCAATGGCATATAAGTCATCCCCTAGTCCATGTTGGAGCTCCACCAAGGATATGGTCCCGGTCGTCAAGACTCTTCCGGTCACGACTCTTGAGCCACCAAGCCACAAATACAAGGCTCACACCAAGCCTCTCTTCTGGTCACTTGACGTCGTTTTTACTTCGAAGCTTGGACCACCAAGGCAAGGGTCTCTGCATCCCCGTATAATAGTCTTTCTGCTACTCCACACCAAGTCGGATGGTCAACAAGCATGAGCCACCAAGGTTCACAATGCCAGTGAGACCTAGAGTCCAAGGTGCCAGCATATCGCTTGGTACAATGTAGGATCACTCCTTGATCCACTCTCTAGGTAGCAACATCTAGCAACAACTCTCTCTAAGCCTATTAGCACCAATCACTCTCTAATCTTGTGCTTAATTGCCTTGGATGATCACCTTATGCACTTTGGTGGCTTGGATGTCTTCTCAAGTGCATGTGAGATTCTATGGACTCCAACACAATGCCACACCTTCAAATGGCTGAGTGCGAGGGTATTTATAGCTTCAACCCTGCGGACCAACAATTGCCCCAACGACTCAATTTTTTGTATACGCCGGATGATCTGGTATAAATAGATTGTACTCACTGGATCATCTGGCATGTACATCCTCCAAAAACTAGTCATTGGAACCCCACTCAAATTCATTTTGAACACCGGATATTCTAATGTGATCAACAACTTCATCACCGGACCATCCGGCTTGTACTCGAGCCAAATCGGGCCACTTCTCTTTGTGCAAAATACTCTACTATAGCCAATCTTTATCACCAGACTATCCGGTGTGTTATGCATTTTCTCCTTCCACTAAAAATGCTCTGACGTGACCCATCTTTAGAGCATCGGACCATCCAACGTATACACCCACGCCAAGTAGCGTTGAGACCTTCTCCGCAAAGAACACTCCGGCACAACAATCCGGCATGTGCAACTCAAAAGACGTACCTTCTGGCGTGTAGCATCTTCAACTCTTTTCCTCTGTAAATGCTCCAGCCTGTACAAACCTCTGAGTGTCGAACCATCCGGCGTGTACAATTTTCCTGGGACTTCTTCAATTCAATCAATCTTTGTCCTGGCTGTGGTGACTTCTTAATATATTGCATCCATGAGACTTACTAAAGTATATACTTGACAAACATGCTAGTCCCATTGACTACGTTGTCATTAATCACCAAAATCACATACATGCCCTAAAGATGGTCGTTACAATCTCCCCAAGGGCATGTTTGCTACAAGGTGTCACCAAGTTCTTCTGCAAGTGCTTGAATAAATAGAGATAGCTATGTACAAAAATAAATAGAGATAGCTATGTACAAAAATTCTACATGGAAACATCTCCCAAACCCTAAGCCCACCCTACTCTTTAGGAAACATATGCTCATGCCCTAAACCCCAAACCTGCGTCGTGATGTGGATTGATACACAGTGGCACATCCATGACCACCAAGTGTTGGGGGGGGGGGCTCTCCCTCCTCCTTTTCTTCTCTTCTTCCTCTTCCATGCCCGAAAATTGTAAGGGGCTTGGGGGATCCCATGTGCACCCAGAGGTAGGGGGCTTGAGCCCCCTCTAGCCCCTCCCAAGTTGATCTACCCCTATCGATATGTTGATTCAACCTCCTTAGGGCAGGGATTATGTCTATTGCCCAGCCATGTAGTAAGGTGGGCCCTATATCAGCTTGTTGCAATTAGCACAATATCAGAGTATTTAGCTGGGCTCCTACACCCAAACACCATACAACAACACCCTAGACCTTAAACCCTTAGCCCTAAAACCTCAATCCTATCCCTAAACACCAAACATGTGTGTGTGATGTGGACTAGTATGTTGATTCACACACCTTAGGGCAAGGACAATGTATGTTGCCTATCCAGGTGTACCGTAGATATAGTTGTTGCAACTAGCACAGTGTGAGAGTATTTAGCTGGCCCCCAAACCCAAACACCACTGAACAACACCCTAGAGACTAAACTCTAAATCCCAAAACCTTAATCCTAACCCTAAACCTTCGGATTGTTTATCATGAAGTGGACCGATATGCTGATTCGCCCTCCTAAGGGCAAGGACTATGTATATATTCCCTAACCAGGTAGTAATGTGGGCCCTATATAAAGTAGTTGCAACTTGCAGAATGTCAGAGTATGTAGCTGGGGCCCAACCTCAAATCCAAACACCACTTAACAACACCCTAGATCTGTACCATTCTCTCTCTCTCTCTCTCTCTGTTCGAAGTGTTGGTCCCCTCTCACCCAAAAACAAAGGAGCCATCACTCCACCTCCACTTGTCTAGCTGGGGCCCTAAACCCAAACAAACAAGGGTAAATTTGTTCCATGCCATTATGAATTCCTGTGTTTAGAAAAATACAACTACAAAGGCATATACCTGGCTTGTGCCATTATAAATTTCCATGGCTTCAAAATATGCCATTATTTATAGCTCTGACACCCTTGGGCCCACCTGCAGGTAGTTATATTTTGGTATAGACCAAATTACCCCTGCCCAAGCTCAACTGGACACCTCGTTGCTCTTAACCAGGTTCCTCTCCATTCCACATTCCTCATCATAGCTAAGGAGCTTCTCACTAGTGATGGAGGCGGAGATGATGGAGCTCATCTAAGAAGCTCATCCTGCAAGATACGCCCTCCACGTCCTCCGTTGATAGGGCACCATGATTAGAGTTAGGGGAAGTCCGATGAAGGGTGGGTCGGGCTTGAGGGCAACCACCAGGTAAGGGAAGGAGGATGTACCACTTCTCGATTATTTGGCGTGTGGGATTGCTGTGGTGAAGCTACAAAGAAAGCAACCTAATTCGTATGATGTAGTTTTTAACAATGTATCAGTGAGTTAGTTCAATTCTTTGCATTTTTGTTGATTGTCAATGGTGTGTAGAGACTTAATTCAATTGTATTTGTGCAGAGCGATAAGACTTGTGGATTTTTCAAGTGAGAGAAGTATTATAAGAAGTATTTGTGCGAAGTGGTGGAAGTTCATGAAGGCCCTTGGTGTTGTGTCAATGGACAACAAAAGGGTCAAATTGGTGAGCTGAAGCATCAAATTGTGGAGATGAAGTAGCACATTCTGGAGATGAAGCAAAAGTGGATTGTACTAGACAATGGTTGTGTAGTTGTTGTATGTGGGGGTGAAATGTTTGGAATCATAGTACAGTTTATGTGTATGTGTTATGTTGGTAGATGAACATCTCATGTTTAAGATCATATTGTATCTCTGTGTTTTTGTTCTAGTAAAGTGTATGAGCGTATTTAACCTTTGTGTTGAGCATATTGTACTTGTTTCCTGGATCACATTCGGTTGAGCATATGAACAGCCATATAAATGTTGAAAGTTAGTAATAGTTCTCTCTCTCTTTTAGGAGCATTGGTCTCCTCTCTCCCAAAAACAATAGAGCCATCGCCCCCACCGCCTTTTATCATGCTCTCGGTTTGAAGAAAGGTTCAAGTTCATGGTTATTTAAGGAGCTAGGGTTTGAGGATGTGAACAATTATTTAGGCATGAATTCTTTGCAATTAGGGTATGAAATTTATGACTTTTTGCAATTAGGTTTTGTAATTGGTTAGTGAGGATGTCTACATTACTAAGTGCACCATTTCAAAAATACTCCTATGACCACAAAATTCTCAAAGGGCATTGCACAATTCTAGGAAATTATTGGAATATAGTTGGCGATGTGTAGTATAAAAATACCATATCTAGATACCCTATGGTTTCCTAGATTCTCGGGGCATATCTCCATCCCTGGGAAAGAAATCTCTGGACATATGGAAACTGCCCGCAGATACCCAATACATCTCGTAAACAAGGAAGTTTATATCTAAGACTGATAAGGAAGGACTCCTGAAAACGTACGACAACAACTTATATATATGGAGCCACGGGATCCTGTGGAGGACAAATCATTTGAAGCCATTCAAGCTAACAGGAGCTCTGAACCCTCGATCCTTCTATATTTTAGATCTACATTAGCCCTTCGACTAGATTTATATCCATCTTGGCTAGCCAAGAACCCTTTGTAATTAGTCTCAGAGGATCAATACAAGACCAACAGGACCTAGGGCTGTTATCCTAAGGGAGGCATGAATCTGTATAAAATTATATGTATGCTGTGTGATTCATCTACAGGAAGTATCCCTTACTCTTTCTATAAGTTCATCAGTGTAACAACCCAAGTTTTAACATTTTAGATTATAGAAAAATTGTCGAGACTGGTTCAACAAACAAACTGATCTCATCAATGTGCTGAGCCCAAGAATCAATCACAACACAGTGTGACTTCATTGATGATAATCATTACAATATCCATACTTAATCGAATTAACTGTCTTACAAAAGTGACCTTTATGGATCGAAGAACCAAATAAACTGCAACGGAACTAAACAAACTACAAAGACTCTAATCCTTTATGAATTCTGTCAATCGAGGAGGTATACCCTGGTTGACTGCGTTCTCTATCGACGAGGAGCCCACATAGTACTCACGAAGTGTATCTGTCAGAAGCAGGGTAGAGAACAACTAGAAGAAATTCATGGAGGGGTGTGCGGAGTTCATGCTTCCTTCTAAACCCTGGATGGAAAGGCATTGAGATAAGGTTTCTATTGGCCTATGGCCCTCCATAATGCGAGCGAGATGGTAAAAATATGTGCCAGCTGTCAATTCAACAGCAGGCACGTACACTAGCCCAACCAAGCCTTACAGATGATTCCCTTGTCATGGCCATTCACAACTTGGGGCTGGATATTCTGGGGCCATTCCCGGTAGTGCCCGGGGGTTTCACGTTCCTCTTCATCGCAATATATACCTTAACCAAGTGGATTGATGCTGAGCTAGTCAGCAAAATCACCTTAGCAATAGCCAAGAGGTTTATCATGAAAAATGTCATGAAAAAATTCAGCGTCCTGAGTAGGTTTATCACCGATAATGGCACTCAGCTCCAAAGTGTAGCCTTCATTGATTACTATGACTATGGCCTGCTTTGCGTTAGTGGCTCCTCCACAAAGTGTCTCGTTCTACAAGGAATCAAAACCTCCATCTTCAATTGCTTATCCACCTACTCCAAAACTTGGGTGTCTGAATTGCCTAATGTACTCTGGGCATTTCGGACAACTTCTAGCAAGGTGACGGGTGAAATGTGACAATGACCACTTGATAACTACCATATCCAGGCACCTTAGGGTTTCTCACAATTCTCGGGGCATATCTCTATCTTCGAGAAAGAGATCCCTAGATGAAAGGAAGCTAACCGTAGGTACGCATGGTATCCCGTAAATAGGGAAGTTTATCTTCAAGAATGGAAAGAAGATTCTAGGGGATGTACAACACTTGGCCTATATATACGGAACCTAGGGCCCCTGCAAAGGAGAGAGGATTATAAGCCATCGAGAGCTAGAAGACACCATAACTTGAGAAAGGAAGTCACCGACTAGGTTTAGATCCATCTAGCCTAGCCATGCACCCTCCTAGTATAAGCTCATTTCAAAACAAGTCAAATAGGATGTTGGGTTATTATCCTAAGAGAGGCTCAAAGCTATCGAAAAACACCGATGTATGTTCATGTGATTCGTCTCCTCGAAGCATCCCCCTTTTATTCTACAAATTTGTAAGATCGGAGGCTCACCAACTATCGATAGCTGGCGTCGTCTGTGGGGATCATGACAATAGTCATTGAAGATTCTGCATAGAACATGCCATTGGCTTCCCCCAAGTCTATGTCAAGGACTGGTTTTTCAGATGAGGGGTTCTACAACAACTTCCCCTCACTCCCCAATGAGCTAGCAATCGATCAGGTGAATTACGACGAAGATCCTTACAACAAAGATTCTAGTGATGAGCATGGATTGTCAAGATACCTATCTGGAGCAATCCAATAAAAAATCCATAATGGATATGGACACTTTATCTAGCGGAGGTTATCCTCGAGAAGTCTTCGCCATAGTAGATGGGGGGTGACAATATGGGCCATCATGATGACGACCCTACAAATGGGCAGAGCCCTCCCACTTCGGGTCTAGGTGTTGGCCAGCAACAGATGACCACACTGACCCAAAACCTTAAGCCTAACAGAGCACCAGTTTTACTGTCTCTCGACCATCAGTAGGGTTGAATATTCATCTATAAGAGGCCCTCATGCATCTGCCAACCATAGATCAGATGACCCTGGGCGGCAAGGACTGGATGAACTCGGCAATCGACTTGACCAAAGAGGTTCTCATCCAGGCCGAGAATTCCCATCAAGCCCTAGCTAGAAATAGCGCTACCTAAGGAAGATTGTGAAATCCCCCATCGCGAGATGTATCAGACTCAGAGAGGCGTAATCCCTAGAACAAGGCTTCCCGGGATGACAACCAGGCAAATAACCACCGCGGGCCTTGCCAATCAAAGATCATCCAATCAATGACTTGTGTGAGGTCATCGATAGCCAGTGAAGATGTCTAAGGACCCCCAAGGTGGTGTCATCTTCCCCTCGATGATCTGATCGATGGACATCCCGACACCGTTCAAATTAGGGCCAATCCTCGACCCCCATGGAAAAAACACCTAAGGCTGTCGGAACCAAGCAGAACACCATCAAGGGGTTATTGACCTTCTCTCTGGATCTATGGAATGTAAAGTAGCAGGCAAGGTTCCACTCCAGGTCAATCAAGAGGTACAACGGGAGCACAAATCCTGTTGAGTTCCTCCAGATCTATACCACGGCCATCCAAGAGTCTAGTGGGGATGAGAAGGTAATGGCAAATTACCTCACCACAGTCCTTGAAGGGGCAGACAGGGCATGGTTGACCAATCTAGCGCCAGGGAAAATTTACTCGTGGGAGCAGCTTTGTGATGTGTTCTGAGCTAACGTCAAGAATATGTATGTTCGCCTCGACACGAAAAATGACCTCCACCATTGCGAGCAGATGAACAATGAAACCATGTGTGAGTTTGTGCGCTGCTTTAGCAATACCCAAGACACCATCCCTAAGATAAATGACTATGATGTCCACTCAGGGGGTTAAGATCCGGTGGTGTGTTGAAGGAATCACCTAAAAGGAGCCCGAAATGGTCAAGGAGCACATGCAGATCATCGACATGTCTGCTAGGGATAAGGATGCACTCCTCTATGTCAAGGATAAGACTCATGGCATCAAGCATCCTCAACGGCAGCAAGGTCACGAGTGAGTGGATGAAGAACACATAGGTAGCTAAGGGCAAGAAAGCTAAATCTCATGAAGTTTTTGCAGATATGCCTGACATCTGCCCCGACATGCGATCCAGGTCTCCCCAGGGCAAGAACTTCACACCAAGTTCTGGCGAGCGTGGCGTTATGCCTTGGTGCGACCTCCACCAGGCCCACAACCATAGCCTCCATGAGTGTCATATCTGGAAGAAGATAGTCAAGGCAGAGGTCGAGAAAGCAGCTAAAGGAAAGAAGACCTAGGTCATGGCCTAAAGTAGGGACACCAGCTCAAGCAGTAGTCGACAGGGCACAAACATGATGTCTTTTTCAGCCGGATGAGAGGACGGTCAACCACTTGTTCGGTGGCTCTGCAACCTATGAGTCCAAGAGACAGTGCAAGACAGTGGCCCGAGATGTCTTAGCTACCGTCCCTAAGGGTCACCAGGCCATTAAGTGGTCCAACGTTGAA
This sequence comes from Phragmites australis, assembly GCF_958298935.1. Lineage (NCBI taxonomy): Eukaryota > Viridiplantae > Streptophyta > Magnoliopsida > Poales > Poaceae > Phragmites > Phragmites australis. The sequence continues at coordinate 32,904,815 of NC_084923.1, read as the reverse complement.
ATCTCCTTCAGCCAGAACGATTTCTCCAAGAACTTTGTTTGGCCAGCCCGCTTCCCGATAGTGGTCGAGCCGATGATAAATAACTTCAGGGTCACCCAAGTACTCATCGTTGGAGGGAGTTCCCTGAACATCCTCCTCGCTGGTGCACTCGAAGGGATGCAGATCTCCTGATCTTCCATCAAGCAGGTTACTCAAGCCTTCCACGGTGTAGTACTTGGATCTTCGGCCACTCGTATCGGCCAGATATCGCTGCCCGTTACCGTTAGGAAGAATGACAACTTCCAAATGAAAATACTTTGTTCATTGTGGTCAACTTTGAGTTGGCGTACAACACTATCTTGGGAAGATCTAATCTCACCAAATTCATGGCCACTATGCATTATGCCTACCAGTGCATGAACATCCCGAAACCCGAAGGGGTCATCACCGTCGGGGGTCGCCCCAGAGCAAGTCTCTGTTGCGATAAGCGTAGTCTCAACATGGTAGCTCAACACTAACCAAGCAAGGAACCCAAGGGCTCAAGAATCAAGGTGGACAAGAAGCCTTAGTTGAGACCATAACCACAGTGCCACGAAACACAAACACAAAACACGGGGTCTTGATTCGATTGATCAGTCTGAAACCCATGTAATAGCACCTACGCTTCCCTCGAAGTAATAAGGGTCACTGATTATTGGCTTAATCTAGTATGTGTCATTTTGGTTTAAGATATTATGTCTACAATAGCTCGTGGGTCGTTAATAAATTATGTAAGCCCCAAGTTTAAGTACTAAAAGTAGCTTTTCATAATAAGAAAGATCATATTGCCTAGGAAATCGATCGAATCTTTTCCCGCCTTGCTTGTCTACCCGTGCATCCTCATTCCCAACAATCAGGGTAAGGTGCTTCTCGGCCCATCATCCCAAATGTACACCCGAGGTGGCAAAAAGATTTTCTCGACCCAAAGGCAATATGACCTCTCTTTGTTTTATTATGTTTGTTACTATTTAGACTGCCTACCCAAAAACTTTTTTGCATAGACAATCAGGTGCTTAACAAGTACTAGGTGCTAGAAACCAAGAACAACATATTGTGTACCTTCTGAAAGTAGATTCCAATGATAAGAGATGGACCGTTACGTTGTGAACTCGGAGTTGCGAAAAGGCTCCTTATTGTGTTCCATGAGTGGCCAGGGGCTACGACGCCTCCCACTGAAGGGGACCTAAGGCTGGTCATAATAAGTGCTCTGACTAGCAATTAACATGTCCCGAACTAATTGAAGGAAAAAGTCAATAAGAAGACCATGATATGCTATCAAAACCGTACAACACGAAGTACTCTCATTAAATGCAAAAAGTGTTTAAATTCCTCCTAAATTGACAAAAGCTACCAAGTGTTTATTATAGACCGTAGGGTAAAGAAAAAGAAAAAATGCGGTGAGGGAATGACCGTGAAGTCCATCTCGTCCACAAAGGTTTCAGCTGCCCTAGTCACCTCCTCCACCTTCTGTGATGACAACTCCTCCAGCTCATCCCCAAATCCATCCTAGAGAACGTCGACATCGATCTCTGGGTAGTCAGTGTTCAATATGGCTAGCACGAAGGCAACCGCTTACTCTGCGCTCTGTCGAGACTAGCTTGAGAGGTGCTCGTCCACCATCCCTTGGAGTCCCCTGAACGCCTCGGCGAGCTTGGTCGCCTGGGTGGCCAGCCCGGTGGCATCATCATTGGTAGCATCTTCCCGGATACTGACTCTGGCGAGTGCCTCCTGGAGGACATTGAGGGTTGTGGCGAGTTGTTGGTGGGTGGCGGGCATCTTGGCCTCCCCCTGGACCATGGCTTCTCAGGCCACAGAGAGTTCTATAGGGCAACATATTGAAGTGACAAGGTAAAGAGATGGCATGCTGGCAATAATAGAGACTTACCCTTCATCCGGCCCTCAAGCACGACATCCGCCCTTTCCTTCTCGGCGAAAACTTGAGAGAGTTGAATGCACAGCTCGGTAGCCTCCTTCTCGAGCTTGGCTACCCGGGCGGTGGCCTTGTCGGCATCGCTACAGAAGTTGCTTAGGAGGTGCATGAACAAGTATAGAAAACTTCAGGTTAGTACCTATTATTTCACTAATTAAACTGGCAACCTGTAGGTAGATGCTTACTGCAAAGCAGACATTGAATACCGAGCCCAAGTGGTGGCCTACCCTCCCTTCGACCATGTCACTCCAAGTTGCGTCCAGAGGGATCCCATACATTCCCTTCACAAGTGCAACGATGGCCTCTGGGGCAGTGATCTCCAATTCTTAGCTGATACCACCGATGCTGGGGCTTGCCAGGTTTGCTCCCACCTCCCTCGAAAGAGGTGATGCTTAGAGAGTGAGGGGGTCGGGGCTTAGGGGCTGCTGGTGGCGCTCCGAGTAGCATGCAAAAAGAAGAGTTTGAATAATGTGCTCCTATCAATATACAAAAGGTTTTGATGGTACTTACGCATACTTGGGCCACTTCTTGGCTAGGGAGGGCACTTCACCGGGATTAGGAGGGGAGCTGACCACTTTAGTGTCCTCTCGGGGATGCTTCCTCCAGTCCCCAATCCCGTCGGGGCTGGGGAGCACCACCCGATGAACCCGTGGTGATGATCTCCTTCTCACGGTCCTGAGCCGGGGGCTAAAATGAACTTGAAGTAAAAAATAATCTTGCTACAAAGGCTCTAGATAAAAGCTCAACTTACCTGAGTTAGCGCCGCTGCTTTGAGCACTCGCGTCGTGACTAGACCCCTGGAGGCCATCATAGGGCTCGGATCTCCAGCTTGTGGGGCTAGCACCGGATCTACGGGAGCTGAGGGGACTGAAGCTGTTGCTGTTGGAGGCCTAGAATCACCCGCCGATGACTCGACCTCCACATAATCATCCCCCTCTAGTGCCACACTACTAGCGCCCTGTGATGATGACCTCATCCAGGTCCGAAGTTGGCACCCCGTGTTCTTGGCCTCCAGGTCAGGTTGCCCATGCTCGGGAAGCTGTGCAGGTCCATGACGAACACCACTATGGTTATGACTACTCAGAAGGAAAATAAAATCAAAAAATGAGAAGGTTTGTCAGACCTATCAACATGAGCCTCCATTGAGCATCGGGATTCATCTCTATGATGGATTGATGGGGACCGGAACATCCAGGCGGTTGGAAGCGGGGATTGCACCTCGAAGAGGAGCATGGTTTTCTTATCGGCTGCTAATGAGAGTATTGCCCGATCTTTCGAGAGGTGATATGATATTTCAATTTGGTGGAGTTTCGACGTTCATGATCTAAAGGCTCCGACTAGAATAGATCGAGAATCCTCGCAACCACTACACCACTATTCTGTGGTTATCAACCATGCCAAAATGCGGTTGACCTCACCAAAAATGCTTTTCCTACAAGAGAATTGAGAACATAAGTGATGAGGACATCACTCATTTAGATACACACGCTACAAGTGATCCTCCGGTGATTGATCCATTAAAAGGACCGATTACACAGGCTCGTGCACGTCGTTTAACTCATGAGGTGAATTCGTTACTCTCTGTCCATACTACTAATTATAAGGATGGGATGCTACTCAATTTTTATGAATTTTTTATGCTTAGAAATATGGGAGAAGCACCTATGGAACAGCCAAGTCGGACGGAGCTCAAGCCAACTTCAAGTCGGAGTCGGAACTTGATTCGGATTCAGCAGACAATGCTGCACTAAAATGGCCATAACTACTTCATATGGAGTCCAAATAAGGTGTTCTTTGATGCGTTGGAAAGCTAAGGACAATAGCTTTGTTTTGGTACTGGTCCCAGATACAGATTCAAGGTGGATTATTTTGTGTCATCAAAACAATGTGCTGTGTCACAATTTTGGACCATATCGGGCCTTGTAAACGTGTTCGGGTCTAAGACCAAGTTGTGGATGCCCCTTTGGTCACCCAAAACCCTAGCATGCCCCTCTTCATATATATAGCAGCCGTCGTCATAGACTTTTTGGGTTTTTCTTAGATTAATCTATCATTGAACAGTTTTGCTGTCGTTCGGTTTTTGAAACCCCAACTTGTGAGCTTAATCATATTTGCAATTTCAGATTGTGTTCTTCCATGTTCTTGCTTGTGTTCTCGATTCGCTTCCAGGAATTAGCCTTCTTGGTGAGGTCAATCGTGCCACACGCGGTTGATAAACCAACAGAGCAGTGGTGTAGCGATTGCAAGGGTTGCGTTCTGTCCTGATCGAAAGCCTTGGATCGTCAACGTCGAGTCTCCACCAATCGACTTACCATTACCTAACGGAAGATCGGGCCTAATCCTCTCATCAACTGGTATCAGATTTTCAGGTTGCCCGCTAGGTAATTTCGTTTTTCCCTTAGATTAGTTCTGTTTTTATCACCTAGAGTCTACAAAAAGCCAAAAATATTTCCCTTGTCCGTTGTCCTACAACCCTTTGGGCCTCGCAGTTTCATTTTTTTGTGTCGCGTTGTTGAGTTTGTGTCCATCATGGTTGAGTCTTGTTGCTGGTCTAGAGTAGTGTTCTTGGTCTTAGTTCAACGCCCGTGCTATTTGCCGCGCTGCTCTCCCACCACCCCCACCCCCACCATCAAGTCGAGCCACTACATCACTCGATTTGCCCTCGCGAACCGCCTTGTGTTAATTCTTGCCACGCTAGCCCTAGATAGGTCGCAAGCCATCTTGTATCACTCGCCCTGTCACCACAGCCCTCTTTTTTCATCTGGCGATCCGATTGCTTGCTTGCCCTAATTTCATGGGCTTATCGATTGAGTAGGGAAGCTTTGCCCTAATTTTCCGCTGCTGTTATCATCCATAGCCCAGGGAAGCTTTGCTCTAGGTGTGTTTACATCGCTAAGCAGAGTTACTTAGCCGTGTCCTGTGTTCGGTTGATAGGGAAGCTTTGCCCTAAACCGACAAAAGAAAATAAGTGCACGAAAATCCTAATTTGAGCAGTGTTCACTAAATCGGGCATAACTTTTGCCTACGAACTCGGATTTAGACGTTCTATTCACCGTTGGAAAGCTAATTTCGAGCCCGACGTGAAAAAAGCAACTTGTCTTTGACTTGTTGCCCTGTTTGGCCCCCAAATTCGACTGTTTAGACCCTCTTTCGGGGCCCGAAAATTTCAGCACCTGTTTTTCACATCCTGCTGTCTACCGCTTTGTGATCTGTTTTGGCTTTGCTTGCTTCCAAATTTTGTGCCTATACTTTTTAGACCCTTTATAAGTGTGTGCTACAACATCTGGAAAAGAAAGTGTGCAAAAAAGAAATAGAGAAAAAATATTGTGGTAAAAATCAGAAATATTAAAGGCAATCAGATTGTGGTAGCACACTGTGTTCTTTGTGCTTGGTCCTTTCTTTCAGCTTGTTGTGCTAGGTCTAGGGACACTCTAGGGACCAGCAACGATAACTACTTTGAACATTTATTCAGCTTTGCTAATCTGATTACAATTTTTGCTACTCGTTGCTACCATATTGTTCCGTGCCAAGCTACATTTTCTCTTGATCAGAACAGGTCCTCTCTTGCAATCATACCCTCGCTCGACAAGTTATCAAGAAGCAGCCACTGATTGTTCCACCTGCTGCGTTGGTAAGAACACTTGTAACAGCGTGGTAAGACGCTTGAGTGTGTGTGATTCCACTGCCTAATAGTGATAGGGATAATTTTGTTTTGTCCTTTGCTTTCTACTAACCATGGAAGATGATCCGACGGATTTCAAGGACTGTGTCTCCAAGGGAGAACTTAACACCCTCGTTCAGCAACAGAATCAAGCGTTGAATGACATAATGGCAAGACAGAATCAAGCATTGAATGACATTGTCACAAGGATGAATGACATGAGAGCAAGCATTGCTAATCTAGTCACACGGGTGAACAACATTGAGCTGCGGGATCCACAGGAAGAAGATGCTTCTGACAATGATGATCCCAATGCTGGACATGAAGATGATGATGCTGGTGTTTTTATGGGACAAGATTGGAGGGCACAACTTCAGCGCCGGCCGAACAACAATAACAACAACCGTAACCACCGCATGGGAGGTAATGTTCGAGGTAATGATGATCACTACGCTAAGGTCAAGTTTAAGATACCCTCTTTTGATGGTTCATATGATGCTGATGCTTATTTAGATTGGGAAATGACAGTTGAGCAGAAGTTTAATTCTCACATGGTTCCTGACATACATAGAGTTAGATAAGCCACTAGTGAGTTCACTAATTATGCAATTATTTGGTGGAATGGGTTGGTAAATGCTGGATTAGAACCTACTATTTGGGAGAAATTAAAGCATGCCATGCGTAGTAGATTTATACCCCCTGAGTACAAACAAGATTTAAAAAAGAAATTGCAGCGCTTCAATCAAGGTAGTCGATCTGTTAATGAATACTATAATGAACTACACATTGCTGTCCTTCACTGTGGTATACAAGAAAATGATGAGGATACAATGATTCGTTTTTATTCGGGGTTACGACGTGAAATTCAGGACTTGGTTGATTATAGAGATTATAATACCATGGATAGGTTGTTCCATCTTGCTATGTTGGCAGAGAAAGAATTACAGGGATGTGAGCCAAAGTCGCGGAAAAGTTCATTTTCCTCCAGATCGCAATCGGGCAAAGCCAAATCATCCTCGTTTGCTCCGGCACAGTTTGCTGCCCCCTCCAATAATAGGGCGCATACAGCAGCACCGTCACCACCAGCACCACATACAACTGAGGTGAGCAAATCTGTTTCTATGAGCGACGAAGACCACTTCTTCAACTGGCTCCACAAGTAGTTCAGCGAGTATTGTGTGTCACCGTTGCAAGGGCATGGGCCATGTCATGAAGGATTGCCCCAGTCAACGCGCTTACATTGCAACTGATGACGGTGGGTACATCAGTACTAGTGATGTTGAGGATGAATTTGTGCTTCAAGCTAACCTTGCAGGTGATCATGGGACTGATAGCGATGGTGATGAGATTTTAGGTGTCGCTACCACTGAGGAATACAAAAATAGAACATTTGTTATACAACGGGTTTTGAGTGCTCAAATGGAGCAAGCGGAGCAGCTTCAACGCCATAATTTGTTTAAGATGTTTCTCATTGTCAAGGACTGCCGTGTTTGAGTTATAATTGATGGTGGGAGTTGCAATAACTTGGTGAGTTCAGATTTTGTCAAGAAGCTTGGCTTGGCCACTCGCGCACACCCTTGTCCATATCACATTCAATGGCTCAACAACAGTGGTAAGGTGAAGGTAACACACACTGTTCGTGTTCATTTTTCCATTGGTTCCTACAATGATTATGTAGATTGTGATGTCGTGCCTAAGCAAGCATGTTCCCTTTTGTTAGGCCATCCTTGGGAGTTTGATACTAATGCTACACACCATGGTAGAAGTAATAAATACACACTTATGCACAAAGGAAAGAAAATAACCTTGCTTCCTTTAACACCAAGTGAGATTGTGCAATGTGATAAAGCGATAACTGAAAATATGAAGAAAGAGCAAGATTTAGAATCTGAAAATCAGCAAGTAGCTAAACATGTTTTTCCACCAAAGAAAGAGCAACCAACACCTTCTTCTAGTTCCAAAGGCATTAAATTAAAAGGTGGTGTTATGCTTGTTAACAAATCAGACCTTCCTGAAATTGTTAACAATGATGTTCCTTGCTACGCTTTGGTATGCAAAGAGGCTTTATTTTCACTTAATGATATACCTTCATGTTTTCCTTCTGCTGTCACTAACCTTTTGCAGGAGTATAAGGATGTGTTTCCAACCAAGATACCCCCGTGGTTGCCACCTTTGAGAGGAATTGAGCACCAAATTGATTTGATCCCGAGAGCGACTTTGCCAAACCGTGCAGCATATAGGACCAATCCGGAGGAGACTAAGGAAATTCAGTGGCAAGTCCAAGACCTTTTGGACAATGGGTATGTATGAGAAAGCTTTAGTCCTTGTGTTGTTCTTGTTCTTTTGATTCCAAAAAAAGACAGTAGTTGGCGCATGTGTATTGATTGTAGAGCCATTAATAACATTACCATAAGATATCATCATCCTATCCCTAGGCTAGATGACATGCTTGATGAGTTAAGTGGTTCTATTGTGTTCACAAAGATTGACTTGCGTAGTGATTACCACCAAATAAGAATGAAATTGGGAGATGAATGGAAAACTGCTTTTAAAAAAAAGTTTGGTTTATATGAGTGGTTAGTGATGCCTTTTGGTTTAACTAATTGATGAATGAGGTTCTACGTGCTTTCATTGGTAAATTTGTGGTGGTTTATTTCGATGACATCTTAATCTATAGCAAGTCACATACACAACATATTGATCATCTACGTGCTATTTTTGATGCTTTGCAAGAGGCATGTTTGTTTGCTAATTTTGAGAAGTGCACCTTTTTCACCGATCGAGTTAATTTTCTTGGCTATGTTGTTACTCCACAGGGAATTGAAGTGGATGAATCGAAAATTGAAGCCATCAAGAGCTAGCTGACCCCAAAGACTATTACACAGGTGAGAAGTTTTTATGGTCTTGCAAGGTTTTATCGACGTTTTGTGAGAGATTTTAGCACCATTGCTGTGCCCCTTAACGAGTTGACAAAAAAGGGTGTTCCATTCCATTGGGGTCCAGTACAAGAAGAAGCTTTTAACACGCCGAAAGAGAAGCTTACACATACACCTCTACTCCAACTTCCGGACTTCGGTAAGACTTTTGAGTTAGAATGTGATGCTAGCGGAATTGGAATCGGAGGAGTGTTACTTCAAGAAGGTAAACCCGTTGCTTACTTTAGTGAGAAATTAAATGGGCCATCTCTGAATTATTCGACTTATGATAAGGAGTTGTATGCTTTAGTTCGAGTTTTAGAAACATGGCAACACTATCTTTGGCCTAAGGAGTTTATTATTCATTCTGATCATGAATCTTTGAAGCACATTAGAAGTCAAGCTAAACTGAACAAATGACATGCTAAATGGGTTGAGTTCATAGAATCTTTTCCATACATAATTAAACATAAGAAAGGTAAAGACAATGTCATTGCAGATGCATTATCTAGACGTTACACCATGTTGTCCCAACTAGATCACAAAATCTTTGGTTTAGAAACAATAAAAGGGTTGTATGCAAATGATTAGGACTTTAAAGAACTTGGAATAAGTATGTGCTGAATGATGGACTTCTTTATCGCGCTAATAAGCTATGCGTTCCAGCTAGCTCCGTTCGTCTTTTGTTTTTACAGGAGGTGCATGGAGGAGATTTGATGGGACATTTTGGAGTGAAGAAAATTGAATATGTGCTGGCCACTCATTCCTTTTGGCCAAAGATGAGACGCGATGTCGAGCGCTACGTGTCACGCTGCACTACTTGCAATAAAGCTAAGTCTCGCTTGAATCCACATGGTCTTTATATGCCTCTTCATGTTTCTAGTGTACCTTAGGAGGATATTTCTATGGACGTTTTAGGATTGCCTAGGACAAAGAGGGGGAGGGATAGTATATTTGTAGTGGTGGATTGTTTTTCTAAAATAGCACATTTTATACCTTGTCACAAGAGTGACGATACTACAGACATAGCTGGTTTATTTTTCAGGGAGATTATACGCTTACACGGAGTGCCAAATATCATTGTCTCTGATTGTGATGCGAAGTTTTTGAGTCATTTTTGGAGGACATTATGGAATAAATTGGGGACAAAGCTGCTATTCTCTACTACATGTCATCCCTAAACTGATGGGCAAACAAAGGTTGTTAATCGCACATTATCTACTATGTTGCGGGCTATTTTAAAGGAGAATTTGAAGATGTGGGAAGAGTGTTTGCCTCATATTGAGTTCACTTACAATAGATCCGTCCACTTCACCACCAAGGTAAGTCCGTTTCAAGTAGTGTATGATTTCAATCCCCGTGCTCCTATTGATTTACTACCTTTACCTCCTTCTGAAACTTTGAATTTGGATGCTACACAACGTGCTGAATTTATTCTAAAGATGCATGAAACAACTAAAGAAAATATTAAAAAAATGAATGAGAAATATAGAGCTTATGGTAGCCAGGGTAGAAAACATTTAACTTTTGAACCTGGTGATCTTGTTTGGTTACACTTGCGTAAAGATCAATTTCCTGAGTTGAGAAAATCTAAATTGATGCCTAGATCTGATGGTCCTTTTAAAGTTCTTGAGAAGATTAATGATAATGCATATAAGCTTGAGTTGCCTTAAGATTTTGGAGTTAGTCCCACATTTAATATTTCAGATTTAAAACCATATGTTGGAGAGGAAGATGAGGTTGCGTCGAGGATGACTCCAATTCAAGAGGGGGAGGATGATGAGGGCATCACTCATTTAGATACACGCGCTACAAGTGATCCTCCGGTGATTGATCCATTACAAGGACCGATTACACGGGCTCGTGCACATCGTTTAACTCATGAGGTGAATTTGTTACTCGCTGTCCATACTACTAATTATAAGGATGAGATGCTACTCAATTTTTGTGAATTTTTTATGCTTAGAAATATGGGAGAAGCACCTATGGAACAGCCAAGTCGGACGGGGCTCAAGCCAACTTCAAGTTGGAGTCGGAACTCGGTTCGGATTCAGCAGATAGCGTCGCACTAAAACAGCCATAACTACTTCATATGGAGTCCAAATAAGGTGTTCTTTGATGCGTTGGAAAGTTAAGGACGATAGCTTTGTTTTCGTACTGGTCCCTGATCCAGCTTCATGGTGGATTATTTTGTGTCATCAAAACAATGTGCTATGTCACAATTTTGGGCTATATTGGGCCTTGTAAACGTGTTCGGGTCTAAGACCAAGCTGTGGACGCTCCCCCTAATCGCCCAATACCCTAGCACGCCCCTCTTCATATATCTATCAGCCGTCGTCATAGAATTTTTGGGTTTTGCTTAGATTAATCTGTCATTGAACAGTTTCGCCGTCGTTCGGTTTGTGAAACCCCAACTCGTGAGCTTAATCATATTTGCAATTTCAGATTGTGTTCTTCCGTGTTCCTACTTGTGTTCTCGATTCACTTGCAGGAATTAGCCTTCTTGGCGAGGTCAATCGTGCCGTGCGCAGTTGATAACCAATGAGTAGTGGTGTAGCGATTGCAAGGGTTGCGTTCTGTCCTGATCGGAAGCCTTGGATCGTCAACGTCGAGTCTCCACCAATTGACTTACCATTACCTAACGGAAGATCAGGCCTAATCCTCTCATCAATAAGCAAGAACAAGGTAGATGCAATCTGAATATTGCTAATTACCAATGAAGAACACGAGTTAGAGTTCTACAAACCGATGTACGATGAAACTCTCTAAAAAAAATTATCTAAGCAAAACCCGAGTCTAAACTACCACCACAACTGTATATATATAGTTGTGCGGCCAAGGGGAGAGGCGTACACAACCTGGCCTCCGACCCCAACACACTTACAAGACCGAATAGGGCCCACAATAGTGTCACATCTCCTTCTTTCATCGACTTTGACTAATATGTAAGGAATCTAAGGGTGCAACTAGATCCATTGGAAGGGGCTCATTATAGGCTTTCCAACAAGTCCAAGAACGCCTTTATTGGACTTCGTATGTGAAAGTTATGCATATTTTATTAACATATTGTCCTAAGACTCCGAGTAGACTTTGGAGTCTGACTAGAGCTCGACTTTGAGTCCGAGTAGACTTAGCCTTCGATGGATAATGTCTAGGTGAACTTGTGATGTCTCTCCCATATTCCTAAGTAATAAAATATCATAAGAATTTAGTAGCAAACCATCCAAGAAAGCATGAGTAGTGAGGAATGAGTTCACCTGATGGTTTAATTGTCATGCAGATGCTCCTGTAATTGGTCCTTGTATATCTTGAGGAGTAGTGTTTCACGTATCTGAAGTAGTGATGTCTCCATCATTCTCTCCCTCTTGAATTGGAGTCGTTCTCGACTCAAACTCATCTTCTTCTCCCAAGTATGGCTTCAAATCTGAAATGTTATACGTGAGACTAACCCTAAAATCTGTAGGTAGGTCCAATTTGTATGCATTGTCATTTATTTTCTCAGTTATCTTAAATGGACCATCAACTCTAGGCACCAACTTTGATTTTCTTAATTCTGGAAAGCTATCCTTTCTCAAATGCAACCAAATTGAATCACCTAGTTCAAATTATATTTCTTTCCTACCTTTACTTCCAAAAACCCTATACTTTTCAGTCATGTGCTCTATATTCTCTTTAGCTGTTTCATGCAACTTAAGAATAAATTCAGCATACTTCTAGCATCCAAATTAAGTTTTTCAGAAGTAGACAAAGGTATTAAATCAATAGGAGCACGGGGATTAAATCCATACACTAACTGAAATGGGCTTACCTTAGTGATGGAGTGTACCGATCTATTATAAGCAAATTCAATATGCGGTAAACACTCTTACCACATCTTCAAATTCTTCTTTAAAATAGCCCGCAACATGGTAGATAATGTGTAGTTAACAATCTCTGTTTGTTTGTTAGTTTGGGGATGACATGTAGAAAATAGCAGATTCGTCCCCAATTTGTTCCAAAGTGATCTCCAAAAGTGGCTCAAAAAAATTTGCATCATGATCTGAGACAATTGTAATAGGCACTCCATGTAGATAAATGATTTTCCTGAAAAACAAATCAGTTATGTTTGTAGCATCATCATTCTTGTAACAAGGTATAAAATGTGTCATTTTAGAAAATGGATCCACAACTACAAATATGATATCCCTTCCCATCTTTGTCCTAGGCAACCCTAAAATAAAATCAATAGAAATATCTTCCCAATGTACACTAAGGACAGAAAACGACATGTAACACGTATCGCTCAATGTCGTGTCTCATCTTTGGCCAAAAGAAGTGGGCAACCAACACATCTTTAGTCTTCTTTGCTCCAAAATGTGCCATCAATCCTGCTCCATGCGCCTCCTACAACAACAAAAGACAAATAGACCTAGTTGGAATGCATAGCTTGTTAGCACAGTAGAGCAAACCGTTATTCAGCACATATTTATTCCACATTTTCCCTTGTTTACAATGTTCAAGCACTTCTTTAAAGTTAAGATTAGTAGCATATAAGTCTAATACTCTCTAAACCAAAAATCTTATGATCAAGTTGAGAAAACATGGTATACCGCTTAGAAAGCGCATCAACAATCACATTGTCCTTACCTTTCTTATGATTTATGACATACAGAAATGACTCAATCAATTTTACTTATTTAGCATGTCATTTATTCAGCTTAGCATGACTCCTAATATGTTTTAGCAATTCATGATCAGAATGTATAACAAATTCTTTTGGTCATAGATAATGTTGCCAAGTTTCACCGCATGAACTAAAGCATACAATTCTTTATCATAAGTAGAATAATTCATACTAGGCCCATTTAATTTCTCACTGAAATAAGCAACTGGTTTACCTTCTTGAATGAGCACACCTCCATTTCTGATCTCACTAACATCACATTCTAGCTCAAAAGTCTTACCGAAATCCAAGAGTTGGAGCAATAGAGCGTGGGTGAGCTTTTCTTTTAACATCTTGAATGTTTTTTTTCGTATGAAGGTCCCCATTTGAAAGCTACTCTCTTCTTTGTTAACTCATTCAATGAGGCAGCAATGGTGCTAAAATCCCACACAAGCTTCTCACATGTGTGACTGATGAGTAATGTTGGCCTGATCTTCCGATAGGTAGAGATAAGTCGGTGGGTGGAGAACTCGACGTTGATGATCCAAAGACTTTGACCCGAACAGATCGTCTCCCTTGCAATCACTACACCACAGCTCCGTTGGTTATCAACTGTGTCACGCGGTTGACCTCGCCAAGAAGGCTCAATCCCTGCAAGTGTACCGAGAACACAAGCAAGAACGTAGAAGATGCAATCTAAAATATTGTGAATAGAATTCAAGCACTCGAAGTTGGGGTTCCACAAACACTTGCGGCGGCCTAGTCGGTCCGGAACAAGAGCAAAAATCTCACAACTGTGTGTAGAACAATATCTAAGCAAAACCTAACCCTAATTAGGGCGGCGGCTACTGTATATAAAAGACTAGGGTCGGCCAAGGACCCTTGGACGCGTCCCTAATGTACTCCAACACGTTACACGGCCCAACGGCCCAAAAGATGGTGGCGCAGCACCCTGACAGATTTTAGACGTCCACTTGTTTCGACGATTCCTGTTGACTCAGAAAGAATTTGGACATGGGACCAATCCCGTTGAAAATCTTATCTCCTTAGCTTTCCAACCATGTGTAGAACGTCGAAAACAGAGTCCGTATGCGTCCTGGGCGACGATTTTAGTGCAGGCTGGTCCTGGACTCCAAAACGAACTCGAACTTGATTGGACCTCCACCTTGGCTTGGGCGCCCTTGCTGTTCTTCTCCCGTGTTTCTAAGTAATAATACATCACAATTATTCAGTAGCATCCCATCCTTTTCAAAATATAAAGGAACACTAAGGAACGAGCTCACCTCATGATTTAGTTGACATGCACGAGCTCGTGTCAATGGACCTATTGTTGGAGGAATACTCAGTGTGTGTGTATCCGAAAGAGTGATGTCCTCATCAGTGACAGTCTTAGGGATCGGTCAGCTCTTGATGGATTCAATTTTAGCTTCATCCACCTCTATTACATGTGGAGTAACAACATATCCAAGAAAAGAGACTTGATCCATGCAAAAGGTACACTTTTTGAGGTTACCAAACAAACATGCATCTCTCAAAGCTTTAAAAATAGCACGTAAATGATCAAAGTGTAGTTCATGTGACTTGCTATAAATTAAAATATCATCAAAATAAACCATAACAAATCTTCCAATGAAAGCACATAAATTTCGTTCATCAATCGCATAAAAGTACTTGGTGTATTAGTTAACCCAAAAAGTATTACTAACCACTCATACAAACTAAACTTAGTTTTAAATGTAGTTTTCTATTCATCTCTAAATTTCATTCTAATCTGATAGTATCCACTATGCAAGTCAATTTTAGTGAAAATTATAGAACCACTCAACTCATCAAGCATGTCATCTTGCCTAGGGATAGATGATGATATCTTATGGTAATATTATTGATGGCTCTACAATCAACACACATACACCAACTACCGTGTTTCTTTGGAACCAAAAGAACGGGAGTAACACGAGGACTAAGGCTTTGCCATACGTACCCGCGGTCCAAAAAGTCTTGGACTTAATATTGAACTTCCTTAGTCTCGTCTGGGTTGGTCCTATATGCAGCATGATTTGGCAAAGTCGCTCTCAGAATCAAATCAATTTGATGTTCTATCCCTCGAATAGGTGGTAATCCTGGGGGGTACCTCAGCTGGAAATACATCCACAAACTCTTGTAAAAGGTTAGCAACAACAAGAGGCAAAGAGCTAGATATATCCTCAAGTGAAACTAAGGCATCTTTGCATATCAAGCATAGCATGGAAGTTTATTATCATAAATTTCAGCAAGGTCAGATTTAGTAGCAAGCATAACATACCCTTTCAATTTAATTCCATTGGACTTAGTACTTGTAGTTGCTTTCTCCTCTTTGGGTGGAAAAACATGTTTTGCTACTTGCTGGTTATCAGATTCATGCTCATGCTCTTTTCTCTCATTTTCAGCTATCTCTTTTTCACATTTTACAATTTCAGCATGGGTTAAAAGTAGAAAAGTTATTGTCTTTCCTTCTTTCCTTTATGCATGAGAGTGTACTTATTACTTCTACCATGATGTCTTGTATCAGTATCAAACTCCCATGGTCGTCCTAACAAAAGTGTGTACACTTGCATGAGCACTACATCAAAATCAGCAAAATCGTGGTATGAACCAATAGAAAAATGTAGCCTAGTTGTTTGCGTTACACCACCGTACTATTGTTGTTGAACCACTGAATGTGGAATGGGTGAGGATGTGTTCTTGTCGGGATGGCAAGCTTCTTGATCAAATCTAAACTTACCAAATTGTTGCAGCTCCCTCCATCAATAATGATATGAACACAATAATCCTTAATTATGAGGAATATCTAAAATAAATTGTGGCATTTGTAGCTATTCCACTTGCTCCATTTCAGTACTTAACACTCGCTACACAATAATGGTCCTATAATTCTTCGTGGTCATGGCACCAAACTCTTCCTCGGTTGTCGATATCCATCTCATGTTCATCCTCATCACCTGCATGGTTAGTTGTTAAAGCATACTCATTCTCAACATGACTAGCACTTACATATCTAGCGTTTTCTGTTGCAATATATGCTCACTAACTTGGGCAATCCTTAATGACATGGTCCATTCCCTTGCAACGGCGGTATACAAACTCAATTGTACAGCCCATAGAACCAACCAAAGAAGAACTCTTGGCTGGAGTTTGTACACTAGTAGATTTGCTTACCTCGGGTGCATGTGATGGTGTCGAAGGTGCTGCTGAATGTGCCCTACTCAAGAAGGGGGCAACAGACAATGTAGCTGCAGGTGGAGCTGTTTTGACTTGTCCCGATGTTGGTCTTGGTGTAGTTGTGCTTCCAACATTGTTCCATGGCCTCTGTTATTGTCTCTGCAATTCCTTTTCTACCAAACATGCAAGTTGGAACAATCTAGGGACACTATCATATTCTTTGCAATCAACTATGTCCTGAATTTCATATCTTAATCATCCATAAAAGCTTGCCATTGCAGCCTCTTCGTCCCCAATAATATCGCAACGCAACATACTAATTTGTAGCTCCTAATAATATTATTCTATAAATTCATTGCCTTGGTTTAATCGCTGTAATTTCTTACGTAAATCAAGTTTAAAAGAGGATGGAACAAATCTGTTATGCATATCAACCTTTAAAGCATCCCATGTACTAGGTGCTAACCCATCGTTGCATATCCTATTCCACCAGATGATAGCAGAATCTTTAAATTAACTAGTGGCTTGCCTAACTCTATGCACTTCAGGAACTAAATGAACATTAAATTTCTATTCTACCATCATCTCCCAATCTAGATACATTATCATCATAAGCACCTGCAAAAGATGTATGGTAAATTTAAATTTCGCAAATGGGTCATCAGTGACACATGCATTATGTTGCTGAAAGTTATTGCCTTTCATACCTTGACGATTGAAGTTAAGACAATTCCTTTGGTGTGCATCCTGGGCAGCAAGAGCAACATTAGCCTCGCGTTCATGCCTCAAAATTTCATCATCCGTGACGGACTCCTTATGTTCAACAAACTCAACTTGTGACTCCTCATGCCAAGATCCATTCGCACCATTAGGATGGCCATAGGCACCATGAACACCTTGTTGTATTGGGGTTGATCGAGAATGCACGGCTCCATCCTATTCAACCTATCAGTGAAATTAACAATAATGCAGTTAGCATAACCGAGTACTTCATCCACATGATAAATCCAGGTCTCATGGCTCTAAAGAATTTCTAGCATTTCATCTGTCTTCTCGGTTTGATCATCCATCTTCTCAACCAGGTCATCGATCTTTCGCCCATATGTTCTCACGAACTCCTGCATCTCCTCCTCAAACGTTTTACCTGACATGGTTAGTAGTAAATAAGAGCCAATAAAATTATATTGTCCCTATCAACTACTAGGTGGTGAAGGTGGAATCACACACTCTCAAGCGTCTTACCACGCTCTTGCAAGTGTTCTTACCAATCACAACAGGTGGCACAACCGATGGTTGGTTTGTGATACCTTATTAGGTGCGAGTGAGATGGTTGCAGTATAGCTCGCCCTCCTCGGCCTCCTTATTCCATCCATGAATCATCGCTCCCATCCCCATCTCCTTCCTCCTATAGCACACCAGCGAAGCACCTAGCAGCTACAACGTCTATTGGCGTCTCCTCCTCCATCGCCGCCAACTCTGGCCTCTTCTCGGTCACAACCATCATCGTCATTAGAGGAGGCAATGCCAGCGCCAACATGGGATGACCTCTCCTCCCCCAACTACCTCTTGACCTCCTCCTGGAGTGACAGTGGGGTCTGGCAATACTTCACATGGAGGGCAGTCCGACCTCGCACCACCCGGCGACAAGCTCAGATGATTATGATGATGATGATGATCTAGATAAGTCATCATCGTTTCCATCGGACGATTATAGACCGCCGCCACTGAAGAAGTGGTCATCATCTTCATCATGATGACTCCCCCCTCCCTTGGTGATGAAACGTAAGCTAGCATTAGAGTAGGCTAGCTATAGCATAGGCTTAATTAGTTGATCTTTTTGAAACCCGGATGTTGGTTTTTGTATAATCCGGACATCTTTTGTAATGATGAGGACCCTAATTACGTAGGAGTATTTTGTAATCGATCGATCAGGACCTTAGTTATTAGCATAATCATATATTCCTTAGTGTGTAATCAAATTTATTAGTGCAATCAGGAACTTATTTTGTACTCCTTAGTCTAAATGACAGAAGTGCAAAAGTAAACAATTTAAACAATCATACCTCAAAAGTAAATGGAAGCTTGGATATGATCCTTGGTTATCAAAATGACAGAAGCTTGAGTAGATCTACAGAAAAAGAACACAAACATAAAATAGAGAAATATATACATGAAGATAACTTAAGAAAATAAGAATAATACAAAGATCTAAGTAATTAAGAAATTAAGAACGAAAAGCACTAGATTGTGAATAGTAATTAAGGAATTAAGATCTGAAATGTGGCGGATAGAAAGAACAAGAGGGCATACAACGATAGTCACGCACAATAAACATGGAAATGATTTAAACGGATCAATCAACGGCCCCTGTTACACCATAAATTAAGGAAACCGCAAGAACAATCCCTGTCGGCAACATATTTCAGTAGGTTCTTATTCAGAACACACTGTATTTGTCCAATTACTGGAGTCAGTTTGTGACATGAACTAACTACAACATACTTTTGTAGGTTCTAAATATAACCCGACTGTATTAGTTTGATTATTTCAGTTAGCTTGGGACATTAACAATCTGTAATGTATTACAGTCGGCCCTTATTACTGCAAGTTTGTAATAACAGTATTAAATTTATTGCAGTTGGTTCCTTAGCTCAGACCGACTGAAACTGGCCACCTAGCAAGACGGGTCAAAAATCCGACTGTAACCTACCCCTTAGAATCATTTCTGTAGTGGTGTTGATGTTTGACACCAACTATATAGTTTAAATATTGCATTCAATTTGAGCATGAACTAACTATAACATATTGCAGTAGGTTGGTGTTTGGCATCGATTGTATTAGTTCAAATATTATAGTTAGTTTTATGCATGAACTGTCTGTAACATATTGAAGTAGGTTGATAATATTAACCGACTACAATAGGACATTATTATAGTAGGTTCTTAGCTTGATTGCTAATTTCTATCAGTCTGAGCTATGGAACTGACTATAATTTCTTTATTACAATCAGTTTGAAAACAAATGATTGCCAGCCATCACTAGATACACTACTAAAGAAATGGTCATCACTGCCGATTAAAAAACTACATTACCGCTGGTTATTGAACCGTTAGTGATTAAGGGGCAGTGATAATCATGGATTATCACTACCACATCAAGAACCGGAACTGATAATGAATACTAGTGCTGGTTCCTGAGCGCAATCTTCCGATTGACATACTCAATCCAGGGGAACAAAATTAAAATTTAAACAGCTAGGCAATAATTTATCCAAGTTTTATATTACTAATCTCCAGAATTACTAGTTTAGATCACACTAATAATTAATTAAGTCACTAATAATTCCTAACTCCATCATTGTACACTAAAAACAAAAGACAGGACGTGCATGCAAAAGAACCCTAAACCCACTGCGCGTGTCTACCATGGCCACTTGGGGTCGGCCATTACATCGATAAAGTAGTCACAAACGTCATCGAAGGAGGGGGACCCCACCGATCTGCCAGATTTTGAGGACTATGCTTCATCTGAGCTCTCCGGCAGGGCCGGAGCATCATCGTCAGACAACGGCACGGGTGTGGGTGGCTTGGCCAGAGATGGTGGCGGCGGAGGCGGTGGTGGAGTGGCCGAAGCGGGAGAACATGGTGAATATTATCCATCGTGCGGCAATGGTCGTGGCGGAAGAGATCGAGTGCACGTGTGTGAGAGCGAGAGTGAGATGAGCGATCGTGTGCATCGTAGTTACATTTAAAGGCGTTCGGGAGAAGCTGAGTAGGTGTGGGTATTGGAAGTCGTATAGTTTTTGGGCTATCACTGTCTGTTACTAAAGGTACATCTTTCTATGAACTGGTATCATTGTCGATTCATTTTGCGAATTGGTAATAATAAATTGATTATCACTGTAGGTTCGTATTACTAACCAACAGTGATGTATCACTACCGGTTCGTAACAAGAACCGATAATGATAATTAGTATCACTGTCGGTTCTTGCTGGCTCAGCTTTTATGTGGGCCTTGAGCTTACGAACTGACAGTGATAAATTATCGCTGCCGGTTATTACCAAACCAACACTACTACAGAAAGAGTCATCCGTGCTGGCTCATCAGTGCCGGTTAGGCCAAAACTGACACTGATAGTGTATCAATGCCGGTTCGCAACACAATCAAGCAAAAACCTATCCATTCGGGTAAAAAATGTCGCATTATAGAAAAAATCAGCACTCATAGTATCAGTGACAGGCTTTTGTTATGAACTGGCATTGAACGGGGGAGCTGGACTCAAAATTTTTGTTAGATTCATTTAATTCTTCACGCTTCGCATCTGGAACTATCTCCATCCCCCCCCCCTCTCTCTCTCTCTCTCGCTCACGGCCCTCTCTCGCATACTCATGGCTCTCTCTCTCTCACACACACTTATCTCTCAGTCTCTGTCTCACCGCGCATCCCGGCCTCCTCACCCTCTCGAGCTCACCGACCTTCCGCTCTCCTCCCCCTCGACCGAGCTCACTAGCCACCCGCTCTCCACCCCATTGAATGTGCTCCAGCCTCCCTGTCTCCTCCCCCCCCCCCCCTCACCGTCAGCGGCCTCCGGCCTCCCCATCTCCTCCCTCCTTACCGCCCTCGCCCTCCTCGCCGACCTCCTTGCCCAGGGGTGGTGGGATCTACGGCACGGAGGCGGCAGGATCCGAGGCATCAGATGCCAAGGTCCTCATGTCCTCCCCTCTAGGCCTCTTCGATGACCTCCCGCCCTCCTTGCCCTCCTCATTGGCCTCCTCGCGGGGGCGGTGGCCACCACGCTGCCCTTCGACTGCCTCGGCCAGCAGTAGTGGTAGATCTGTTGCCAGCGGCGGGAGCTAGAGTGCGATGGTTGTGATAGCGTCAACGAGGTGCGGGCTCTGATGTGGGGTCGATGGTGGGATGCGATGTGGGGCCAACAGAGGGCTCTGGCTTGATGGATCGAGTCAGCTAGTTTGCTGGCCTTTTTTTTTGTTTTTTGGAAAATCTAAAAGTGTCGGTTGTTAAACTGGCATTGATGAGGTTTTATAACCGGCATTGTTGACCTGTTTTGGTGTGGTGCGATAGTGAAAGGGGCTGGGATGATCCTTTCTATAGTAGTAATAAACGATTTCTGTAGTAGTGGCTTTTTGGTATGGACATGTTTTGAATCCCATTATAATGGAAGCCTATGCATGTGGGGATGGCGCTCTTTGCATGTGAGGATCGCGCTCTTTTGGGGATGCAGCTGGGAGCTCAAATGCTGAATTGTAATTAAATCGAGCAGTTGGCATATATTGGCGTGATTACCAAAACAGTACGAGGAAGCGGATTCATTTTGAAACTTTAGAAGTACAATGGCTCATTAAGAAGGTTTTTTCTTAAAATTTGAGAGGTTATCTGATGTCATCTTTACTGTCTAAGTTGATAAACTGCCACTTTACCATTGCTTTGCCTCTTTCAAGGGGTCTCAATTTCTTACGCGTACACAAATATATATAGTATTAAATCAAAATTTAATTATATAAATACTACTTCGACCAATTGCATTGGCCATTTAGCTATTAGTTTACATTTTAAACTAATTAACAATGGAAAAAGGCATCTGAGTTGTATGTTGGGACTAATAAAACTAATTTACATCACGTCCCCTTTAGAGATCCCTTCTGAGTTGTGAGTTGTGATCTATTGATTTCATGGGTCATCTCCATCCAACTGAACTTAGTGAGTTCTTCAGTGCGCCAAGTATAAAAAGTTCGCTTTTACAAGTGCTCTACTGCTTACTCTGGGCGCCTGACCACTTCTCTGATGTTTATATTGCCTGTCCACTTCTTTCTTACCTCCAACTCTTTGTGACTTTGTGTGATCCTTCACAGTGCCCATTCACTTCTTATGTTTTTTTCTTGTAATTGTATTGTTGGGTGAGAGGATGACAAAGCAAGCACTTGATTCCGATGCAATCTGCATGTAAACGACGCGTGAATTTGGAATAGGCGGTAGCACGAAAGCATCTACGACGAGGAGCGTATTTGAATAGGAGCGTAACTCAAAACAACTACATCTGTTTTTTCCAAGTTTGACGTTTCACCATTGAGTATAGCTCAACCTTTGTCTATCATGAAAACATTTCAATGTTTGACTGATAATAACACCACTAATTTACACCTTGTGCATTAATTGACAACAATATCGTGAATTGAGAACTCATGGATTCAAGACAAAGACTTATGTTTTTATGGATTTGCTAGTTTTAAGGTAACTAATGCTCATATCCTTAAGTCACACATGCAGTTGTTTATGTTCTTTTATAGATACGTAAGTAAAATTTATTTCTTCCATTGTTAGAAAAAAAACTTAACTGTTGTTTTGCAAAGTTTACTGAGTTATTTACTTTTACGCACTACTATATAAATTGTCATTAGTGCCGGCTCAAAAATACCATCAGTCATGGTTTTTGAACCAACACTGATTACTCGACACTGATAGTCCAGTTAATAAACTGACACTGATAATGAGTATCAGTGCCGGCTCATGAAAAAAGCCAGCACTGATACTGAGACTATTAGTATCGATTCATAACAAGTAATCGGTACTGATACTCAACTATCAGTACCGGTTTTTAGTACAAACCGGCACTGACAGTCTCGGTATCAATGTGGGTTTTTTGTCATGAGTTGGTACTGATGCCCCCCCCCCCTCTATACAGAATCTAGTCATTACCGATAGCAGCACAAATAATGTCAAATACAGCAAGATAAGCATGTATTCAAGTTTCACATGCACATATAGTTATCTCAGCACATATAATATCACACACATACATAATTCATTCATATCTCTTCTCATTCATACATACGTAACTATATTATTTCACATGTCGTTGACTAGAGATCATAACTAATACAAGTTTGCAATAAAAGTTCATAAGTAACATAAGTATGCAACAAAAGGGTAAGAAGCGATGTCATTCAATTGTTCTTATTGATCGAAGACCTTAAACTATGCTTTTTGCCTTGAGAAGAATCAGGTAATGAACTCCACGAGCTAATTGAAGGGGCGGCTTTCAAATAGCACCATTTGAAACATGGTACCACCCGGACTCTAGAATGACTTGGTCATTGATGAACCCGCAGAGTTGTTTCTGAATTGTGTTGATTCTCTGTGGCATGAAGATACATGTTTCTAGCTCGAGGTCCTGTAATTACCAAAAATGAAAAAACCAATCTATTTGAATACGAGTAGGAACTGAAAATTAATCATCAATATGTACCTCAGCTTTGGTAATGGTACTATAATTGTTTTTTGTCCATCCATGCATAAAGTCACATACATAGTAGCCATATAAATTGTTACCTTGGGTCCGAAGCCTACAAGTAAAGTCTGTTACGATTTTCTATTCCTTCCGGAACGAAAAGTGGCATCCTTTCCTCTTGATGTAGCACACGTACACCCTGTACGTGTGTGATTATTAACCATAACTAGACTTAGATTAAATCAATTCAAAGTTTACTAAAGTGTTAATGAAATGATTAGTTTACCTTTGTAGCAAGTCTACAACGGGCTAGTATTCGGCTATTGGATTTCTTTTCTCATCGAGGATAACGATACTGCTATAGTCAGTCTAGATGACAAAGAGGGCCAAGTGAAATCTATATATATGTCACTGTAGGTAATTAATCCTAAGTCCTAACATCGTGATGCTCAAAAAAAGTAGTAGAAACATGGAGGGAAACACATACCCAAAGTTGTAAGATAAAATTATGTATCTCTTTAATTGGTACGTTTGAATAAATTCAAGTGCATAATCCTCGGTTGCATGTGGCTGGGTGCCGACCATTGTCTAGTTTATTTTCATTGGGTCGAGGAATCCTACTTTAGTGATGCCCTTTTTACCACATTTATGTATCTCCATTCTACATACACAAGAAGTTAAGACATTCAGTCTAATGATACAAGAATATATACTATGAATTATAAATATAAGATACTTACAGAGTCCACAAACTCATGAGTTGAACGTTGAGGGCGTCTTGGTGGTACAGTTGATACATTTTATCGAAATGACCAGACTTCTCCGTCCCTGTGGAGGAAATCACAATGTCTGTATTGGAACGTAAACATTTCTCTACCGGCCTTCGACTATTCCAAGTACCAGGCATGGAATCTCCGCATTTAGGCTGTTAGGTCCGACAGGGATTCGACCAGTGGTTCGCCAAGATTAATTTGCCATTTAGATTTTGCCTTTCTAACCTTGGACTCGTCATAAAGTGCTTATTTTGTCATTCTAGCCTCAATTAGAAAGTTTTGTTCTAATTATTCTTGTTTTTCTAGTGCTCTTTGTTTTTTTACCTTCTCGATCAATGCCTTCCTCAACTGTTTTTCACCCATGATGCGCGCGTTGTTAGATTTTAGCGGTGGATCCACAGGTTTTGCAAAAGTCTAAAGAAACTTGGCAACCATTGCTGGATTGATAGCACTCTTCCCTGGCTCAATACGTTTGAAGTGTACAATGACATCGGTGTTCACTTTTCTTCTAATTTCCTCATCAATTGTATCATAAGGCAGAGAAGATGCAAGCTTCTTAGATGCTAACTGCCACTTCTTAGCTGCTGCTCGCTGTTGTGATGAAGTCAATTTCTGAGATGACATCAACTTCTGAGCTTGTGCAGGTGCTATTAGCTTCTAAAGTGGGATAGGCGGTGGCGGTGAAGGGGTTGGAAATCTTCTTGGTGGTTGTGGAGGTGACGACGGAGGTGGAGATCTTCTGGGTGGCTGTGGAGGCGATGGCGAAGGAGGTGGAGAGCTTATGCGTGGCTATGGATGTGACGGTGGAGGAGGTGGAGATCCTCTGTGTGTGTCCGACGACTCCGAACTAGACCCAGACTTGTTTGTGTTTTCGCTAAACATTATGTTGCGCTTGCGCCACAGGACGTAATGGTCGATGTTTTTTTGAGAGCCTCGTTTCCCCCTCCTATCCAAGGTAATCTAGCTTGCTTTTATGATACTTATGTATTGCACTGTCCACATGTACCGTGGCGTATCCCAGTGGTATCAGATGACCGTTGAAGAGGGTCCCTCCACCCCTTCCAGCCATTGCTCAGCCAAACCCCTAGCCACCATGGTGGGAACACCCAAGACTTGCACGACAAGCTTGCATGGTGTGCTTTCTGTGATGTCGTCCATGGGGTGATGGATTAAGGCTTCTCCTGGAAACCTCATGGATGCGCAACTACTCCGGGGACCACCAGGGCTCGGCACCAAAGCATTATCTGCGACAACTAACACCTTCTGCCTGGTTTGCTGCATAGCTGCTTCTGTTTTGGCATCTGTCATCTGTCTCTCCTCTACAAGTTCTTGTTTTAGACAGGCCAATATTTCTGACATATTTTCTTTCCTTCATTTCTTGTAAGTGTCGGTGTTTTTTTTGAATCCGACCTTCCAAGGTCTCAAACCCTTGCCGCATGTGCAACCAGTGTGCTCCTTGTTTCCCAGTACCAAAGTTAGCTTGCTCATTCTCTTTTGAAGCATTAATAAGGGCACAGCTCCCTCAGATACACACAAGGTGAATTCGTCCTTATTATATATATTTTCTTCGTAAAAGAATAGAATACTACTAAGTTTTTGTGTTATTTTGAGGAATATAGGAGAAGCATCACAACCCCTCCTGGACATCATCACTCGAAGGCCAAGTCTACCTCGAACTCAAGGCTGAGCTCTAGTCGTGAGCATGGTCGTGGTCGAAGTCGAGTTCCAGGATAGCACGTCAGTAAAACGGGCATAACTCTCTCATAGAAAGTCCGTTTTAGGCAATCTTGGACATTCTAGAAACCTTACAATGAGCCCTTTCCAATGGATATGAGCTTGACCAAATATTCCATATAGTTTAGTCAGAGTCAAAGGAATAAGGTGTTGCATCACTATTTTGAACCCTGCCGGGTTTTGTAATCATGTCAGAGTCGGAGTCCATGTTGTGCACACCTCTCTCCACAGTTGCACAACCCTAGGTCGACCTACTCACGCCCCCCCCCCCCATATATACACAAGAGACATCGTAGTTTAGGCTGGGGTTTAGCTTAGATTGTTCTGTTTAATACAGTTTCATCATTTATCAATTTGTTGAACCCCAAACTCGAGTGCTTCATTGGCAATTAGCAATATTCAGATTGCATCTACTTGTTCTTGCTTGTGTTCTCGATTCGCTTGCAGGAAAAACCTTCTTGATGAGGTCAACCGCATCTTGGCACGGTTGATAACCACGAAGTAGTGGTGTAGTGGTTGCAAGGGTTCTTGATCTATTCTAATCAGAGCCTTTGGATCATCAACGTCAGAACTCCACCAATCGACTTATCATATTACCTTTCGGAAGATCAGATGTGCCCTCATCAAGCATAAGCTTCGATCAGTCGCAAGAGTTACCCCTCTCCCATACAGGTAGTTCTTCACTCGTGGAATCCACTCAACCGTCATAGGTGTTACATCGCTTTTAGTTACGTCTTCTTCCATCTTCTCCCACTCGTCAAGTTTTCTAACGTACCCACGCGAGCTGGTTCTGTGGGGTAAAAGTTCTTCTAGGAATTGGCCTTGTTTGCTTCACTTATCTTTTTTGCTTCCTTCGAATCCCTGTACTTCACAAAATCATTCCAAAAACTTTCACCATCGGATAATCATCCCAGTCCGGCGTTCGCCCCTTCAAGTGATAATCTATGTACATTTACCCTTAAAATTCTTAAAAATTCTGCCCATTATGACTAAGGCCTGATGCTTTGCTATGGCCATGTCGCATTCTTCAGGGTACTTGAACTTTTGTGACAACTTGCCCCACATGAAATCCTTGATGGTATCGGGAACCGTCCACTTGTCACCTCATTTGTCTCTCCAAGTTCTATAGGTGATTGTGACATGGTCCCTTACGAGATAGCCGCATGTTGTCTTGAACGACCCAAGCTCACCTAAAGGTTTTATGGGCTCCCTGACTGAATCGACCTCCATGATGACAAAATGTCCCTTAGGCATCTTGCTAGGACCTTGACCACGCCTCGTTCCTTTGAACGACTGACCATCCAGTGTAGCATCACTGGTCAGAGACGAGAGGGCATCATCAGTGATCGGACCCTCTAGAGCATCAGCATCAGGTTGATTCAGGTTGATGGATGCACTTGGGCTTCGCTCCTGAGTATCATCCGAAACTGGATCCTGGTCAGAGGAGGGGCCTTGTATCGGGGGGCACGTCCGTGGGCGGCGACTTGATTTTGTATGAGCCATTCCTACATAAAAATGTCAACTATTCAAATTTCTTGCAACACCGACATTAGCATATATAACACCCATCACATTGATAAAATCCACAAAAATTGTTATGAAGGTGAACTTGGAGCATCAGAAAGTGACGTCGGGTGTACAAGGAGATATGCAATGGTTTACATTTTCTATAGTGTTCACTTGAACCTCAAACCAAGAAACATATTGTTGGGTGAAAACATGGTGCCAAAAAGACCTACTACAGTTTCCATAATGGATTAATGATGAGGCTTGGTTGGGCACATGGAATAAATTACAAGGATCAGGTTGAACAATTTCAACATATGGACAGCTAGTTGAACAATTTAAACCCACAAAAATCTCATAATAACATCATTGTTGTCTTACAAGCATCGACTTTAAGTTGTTAAACTAAATACAACATGGATAACAACAGTTACAAGACCAAGCAATCGATCTAATCTGTGACCACAGTCCAACCTCCAAAAGTAACAGATGGATTTTCCTTTTCTGATAAGTAAAATAGAAAAGGGATAAAAAAGTGAACTAGAAAAGGAAAGCAACCATTTACATAGCATGGAGAACTATGGGAGCATGAAAGCAAAGTATTTAATTAAACATATCCTAACAGAGTACAAAACACCTATTGATCAGGTCCATACAAGCATTATATGTTCAAATTATGCATCAGATTCACTCGGCAACCACCAATACTCATCACTATCATCGCCTATCGTCAACCTCTCAGGAATGTTGTAGTCATAAGGAACAACATAGTTCAGGTCCATGCTAGAATGTGCATCATCCCCCTCAAGGTGGCCAACATCTTAACGGTCCAGCAACTCGGTCGATTGAATGGCCAACTTCTGAAGGCTACTCACTACCTCCTCAAGTTGGAGTACAAGCTAGTTTGCATCTATGGAGCACTTGCACGAACATGGATCAAAGATTTAATTAGCTATCTTTCTTAGGTATACAACTATATCATCGATCTTGTCGATGGTCCACACCCATCCATCAGCCATTGTTCTACAATCATCTGAAAGAAGCATGTTTTGTCTAAATCTTATAGGAAAACAACAGTTTTTCAGTTAACATGGATAGGATAACAATTAACAAGGATTGACAATGCAAGAATCACACAATTCCATATAGCTCTCCAATTTGAAAGACACATAAACATAATAGGTTGAGTATGCATAGATGCTTGCCTTTATCACACAATTCGTCAATGACCAGCTTGGATTCAATCACATGCACAAGATCAAAGCTCTTCGGTTCGTCGGTCTCTAAAAGAATGAAATGGTTATCATAAGGATGAGTCTTGTACCAAGTCAAGTATTTTTCCTGTAAACTACAACTGAAATGCTGAACTTTGGTTTTGGATTCATTTCATTTGGAGTTATATATACTTAATTCTATGCAAAAAAGATAGTCTGAAATCTCCTTACTACAAATAAATTGAAATTGATTAGAAGTGGATTTCTATGCTTGGCTGGTGGTGGACAAACAACAGCAAATTTATATCATATGCATTTTTTGCACCAAAATTGAAGTTCTTGTATGGATGAATGGACATTTTTTTCTAAAATGTAAACTACTAGCTTGTTCTCAATCTTGAAATTGAATAGAAGTGTTGTATGGTTGTATGGACATATACAATTTTACACACATTAGCTTAGAATCATCAAGATGATATCTCTTTATCTAGGAACCTAATATTTTTTATCTAGGAACCTAATAAACACACATTAAGATATCTCAGATCTAACTAGCTAGGCTAAAATTCACCCAAAACATGCTTCCTAAATAATCATAAGACAATAGTTGTGTCACATTCCTTTATGTTAACAACCTAGCCACATCCTACATATGATCATACCTACTGAATTTGTGAGGAAATCCAGCATGAATTTGTTGGAGCAACATAAGAAATCTGAGTAAACCAAGCACTGATGAGAAGAAGTAGCTTTGAAATAGCATACCAGTTACCATATATGTTCCATACAGACTAGACTATTCAACTAAACATGTCATTGTAGCACTAGCGCTTGCAAAGTATGATTCATGGGCTACACCCTACCAGGCAATACACCGAGTAGTAACAATGGCAAACACACCTCGTTTTCCATCGACAGATTGTGAGCACAAAGATGCTATCCACAGATGGAATCACTCGCTAGTCATTGAACAAGCTAATCCACTTCCTGAAACTTACCCGCAAATCATTGGACAAGCTAATCCACTCCCAATATATAAACCAGAAGCCATTGGACAATCCAATCCACTCTAAATACTAACTTCAAATGTCATAAGCCAATCCACACTCTGTAACCCTAAATCACAGCCCACTGAAGCTGAGATCCATACGGGAACAACACACGTAACTGCAAATGTCACACCAACCAGACCGCGTGCCTACACGAATCATCCTTTGGAAACCAAAACCTAACCATAACCATAGATTTCAATGACTACACAAATCTTGCCTTGGAAACTCAATCCTGCAAGGACGGTGGGGAGGCGGTGTCTGCTCCGGGGACAATGATGGGGATGGTGTCGGCTCTGTGGGCGACATGGATAGCATCGACTCTGTGGGTGGCGTCGGCTTCGGGGACGGTGGCGTTGGGGAGGTAGCAGGCCTCCGAGGATGGTGGCATCAGGGACGGGGACGACGGGAAGGCAGCGCCAGCGACGGGGACTGGGATAGTGGGTAGGCGGCATCGGCGACGGGGACGAGGACAGGGACGGCAGGGCTCCAGGAACGGCGGCATTGGGGATAGGTGGGCACGCAAAGCAGGAATGGAGAGGCAGCTGCTAAGTCTGGCTTATATAGGGATAGAGTATCAGTGCCGACTGTGGTCTACAACCGGCACTGATACTAGCATCAATGTCGGTTGTAGACCACAGCCGGCACTGATACTTGGATTATCAGTGCCGGTTGTAAAATTAAGCTAGCACTGATATTAGGGTTATTAGTGCCGATTTTTCCCTATAACCGGTACTGATATTGTTTTACTTTTTTGACAAAATATTTTGTTGTATACCTAGGTCTATAATTTATCTAATATTGTATATTTAGGTTTGTAATTTATTGTATACTAGGTAATTTATTTTATATTAGGTTTATATTTTGTGTAGTACATATTCGTTACTTAAGGCAATCTATAACTATCATCCAATAGCTTAATTTGTACTAATTAAAGCATAAATGATAGTTTTAAACTTTTTACTTAATACAAAATAAAGTATATTCTTACTTAATACATGTCCTTGGTACAAATTACAGCGAATCCTGAATTAATTATTACATCAAAGCTGCTTTCATTTAATGATTATAGCTTCGCTATGATCATGGCGTATGTAGGTAGGTTCCTCAAAGTCGTCAATGAGAGGGAGGTCGACATTCTCCCTGAAAGGAGGTAGGTCGTCGAATTGATTGTAATCTTCCTTGTCGATAACATCCTCAACACCGACATTCTTTCTTTTCCCCTGAAGAACCACATGGTGTTCCTCCTTCTTAACTGGATCTTTGGCATGCATGAATGGTTTTTCTCTGTATCCGACGAGTTTGACGTTGACAGTAGTCATACCGTACTTGTCACTGTTCCCTCGACCTGAGAGTCTGATCCATTGACACCGGAACAGGGGGATCTTCAACTGTTCTCCATAGTGAAGCTCCCAAATCTCATCTATGAATCTATATTAGGTCTCTCTATTGCCATCACGGTCGTAAGTATCAATACGGATACCGCTATTTTGGTCAGTGCTCTTGTTGTCTTGTGCTATCGTATAAAATGTATAGTCATTAATGTTGTATGCTTTGTATATATGAATCGTAGTTGATAGCCCATTAGCCAGCATTTCCAATAATGCATCATATGTATCTTTATTCATCATGTGTCTACGTAAACAACTGCTAAAATTATCTATGTGCTCTCTTGCAATCCAATTCTCTGACTTTGTTGGATTTGTGGACCGTAGCATTTGCATGTGCTTATTGACATACGAGTCCACTACAATTGATTGTTACAAAACTACGAAATATGCTTGGGTTAATAAAACATAATCGTTGGAATGAACTATATTATGAACTAGCATCCCTTTCCCCTTAAGCCTTCCCTCATGGCAAGATACGTGCTTATCAATTGCTTTCAGATCCATGTAGTTGATGGTGAACTCAACGACCTCCTCCGCTCCCCAGCCTTAGGCCATGCAACCTTCCAGCTGACCTCGGTTACGAATGTATTTCTCCAAAACTGAAATAAACCTTTTGAAAGGATGCAACTGATGCAGAAACACGGAGCCAAGGTACTTTATCTCATGCACAATGTGAACAACGAGATGGGGCATTATGCCCAAAAAAAAGATGGAGGGAAAATACTCTCAAGCGGGCATATAGTATGGACCACGTCTTCCTGCAGCTTTGTTAGTTTGCTTGGATCGATGACCTTCTATGAAATTGCATTAAAAAATGAACACAACTTTATGATTGGGTCTCAGACCTTATCCGGCAAAATACCTCTAATTGCAACAACAAGTAACTGTATCATCATCATGTGACAAGTAACTTCATGCAAACTAACTTCAAAGTTTTCATATTCACTAATCTCTTAATGTTGGAGGAGTAATCGGTCGAAACTTGGATTCCATGCAAGCAACTGCACATGCTGATCTTCTCTTCCTTACTCAAGGTGTAGCAAGCTATAGGAAGTTCGTTTGCCCCGTTGACTAGGATTTTAGAATGAAGAATTTTCCTTAGCTTCATATCTTCTAGGTCCAACCGTGCATTGAGTGTATCTTTTGTTTTGCCATGTATGTCTAGTAAGGTACCAATCAAGATGTCAAACACATTCTTCTCCACATGGATGACGTTGATTGCGTGTTGGACCATCAAGTGCTTCCAAGAAGGTAGGTTCCAAAAAATTGATCTCTTCTTAAACATAGGAGCGAGTTTTTCAGCTGGGAATTTTGTACTGCCTTTCCCCTTTCCAAGGACAACTCTAAGATTCTTTACCATCTTATATACATGCTCCCCAGTGTGAACCTTCAGAACTCGACGAGTCTCCATTGTCCCATCAAAAGCTCTTTTATTCCTACGGTACAGCCCTTTTATTCCTACGGTACAGGTAATTCGAGCGCAGAAACCTACGGTGACCCATATAGACCATTTTCTTATAGTTCTTGAGCAACAGGCCCCCTGTTGCATCCAAGCACCATACACATCCATTGTATCCTTTTAAAGTCTTTCCCGATAGGATAGCAAGAGTAGGTCAATCTTGGATCATTACGGACAGCATTGCGTGTAGGGTGAAATACTTGTGTTTGTATTTATCCCACACCCGTACGCCATCTTTCCATAGTACAAAGAGATCTTCAAGCAATGGATGGAGATACACATCAATATCGTTGCCAGGTTGATTTGGCCCCCTGATTAGCAAAGGCATCATAAGGAACGTCCGCTTCATACACAACCAAGATGGAAAGTTATAAATACAGAGAGTCACCGGCCAAGTGCTATGACTATTGCTCATGTTGCCGAAAGGATTCATCCCATCCGTACTCAACCCGAACCTTATATTCCTCCCTTCATCTTTGAATTCCTTATATTTTGTATCGAAGTTCCTTCATTGCATTCCATCAGTAGGGTGTCTAAGCATTCCGTCTTTCTTGCGCCCTTCAGCATTCCATCGCATCAACTCGGCATTCACTTTGTTAGCAAACAATCGCTTCAGACGGGAGATTATAGGGAAATACCAAACCATCTTAGCGGGGGGTCTTTTATCCTTACTCTTCTCCCCTAAGTCATCACTATCGATATCGTCAACATTGCACTTGTACAGTGATACACCACAAATGCGACATGCTTCCAAGTGCATCTCTGTTGCGAAACAACATGCAGTCGTTTCGACATGCATGTATTTTCTCTACTTCCAACCCCAACGGGCAGACAATCTGCTTAGCATGGTACGTGTTTTTAGGCAACTCGTTGCCATCTGGAAGCAAGTCCCTTAAGAATTGTAACAACTCATTGAAGCTCTTATCAGACAAACCATTGCTAGACTTCATTTGCAGCAATGTCCGCGCAACATGCACCTTGTTGTGCTCTTTCTTACTGCCGAGGAACACCAGTGTTTTATAGTCCTCCATCATGCTCTAGAACTTTTTGTGTTGCCTATCACTGGTGAAGTCTCCCTCCACATTGCGCAACATTTTGGCTAGGTCATCATCATCGTTGCCGACAAAAGTATCTTCAAACACCAACATATCAATGTCTTCGTCAGCCATCATATCGTTGTCTCCGTCTTCCTCGATTCTGGGCTGCTCTTCATGCACAATGATGAACCCATGGCTCCTTCGGATATGATCAATATCGTCAATAATCCTCAAATCATACAAGGTCCAATTACAAGAGCATGTGCACGACAATTAGACTACCAGGTGAACTCATTTCTCGTTGTTCATGCTTCCTTGGATGAATTCCTACTAAATTCTTATGATGTTTTATTACTTAGGAATGTGGGAGAAGCACCACAACCTTACCCAGACATCACCCCTCAAAGGTCAAGTCTACTCGGACTCGAGGCTAAGCTCTAGTCGTGGTCGTGGTCGAAGTCATGGTCATGGTCAAGTCGTAGGACAGCACATCAGTAAAACGGGCATAACTCTCTCATACGAAGTATGTTTTAGGCAATCTTGGACATCTGAAAAGCTTACGATGAGCCCTTCCCAATAGTTATAGTATAGTAAGATTTAAATAAATAAGGTGTTGCGACACCGTTTTGGATCTAGTTGGGTCTTTTAATCATGTCGGGGTCAGAGTCCAGGTTGTGTACGCCTCTTTCCATGGCTGCATAACTCTAGGTCAACCTCCTCACATCCCCCCTATATATACACAGTAGTCGTCGTAGTTTAGGATGGTTTAGCTTATATTATTCTGCTTTAGACAGTTTCATCATTTATCAGTTTGTAGAACCCCAACTCGAGTACTTCATTAGTAATTAGCAATATTTAGATTGCATCTACTTGTTCTTGCTTGTTTTCTCGA
Source organism: Phragmites australis (assembly GCF_958298935.1). Lineage (NCBI taxonomy): Eukaryota > Viridiplantae > Streptophyta > Magnoliopsida > Poales > Poaceae > Phragmites > Phragmites australis. The sequence goes on along the minus strand of NC_084923.1, from coordinate 32,870,150 downwards.
TTCGCTTGCAGGAAAATCCTTCTTGGCGAGGTCAACTGCGTATTGACACAGTTGATAACCACAGAGTACTAGTGTAGTGGTTGCGAGGGTTTTCGATCTGTCTTGGGTCAGAGCCTTTGGATCATTAACGTCGAAACTTCACTAATCGATTTATCGCATTACCTTTGGAAGATTGGAAAAATGCGCATCAAGTGGTATCAGAGCTTCGGTTGCCCGTTAAGTAATCTCAGTTATCCCCTTTGTTTCATCGTTTTCCATTACTTATAGTCCAGAAAATTACCCCACAAAAATATTTAGATCTTAGTTTCTCCACTGTACAAACCACTTTGTGTCTTCGCAATTTTGTTTTTAGTATTCGCGTTGTTGAGTTTGACTCCATCGTCGGTGTCTTTGTTGTTGTCTTGGTCATCGTGTTCTAGTTTCTAGTGTCGAGTATTCGCTGTTATAGTCGTCGAGTATCCCAGCCTGGCCTTGTTTGCTATAGCTGAGATTGTATCTCTAGTTGAGTCAACCATCAACTTGTGTTCGACCACTAGTCACTTTAACCATCTAGTCGAGTTCGACCACTCGTCAAGTCAACCATCAAGGCATGTTCGACCACTAGTTGCTTTGACCATCTACTCGACTTCGACCACTAGTCGAGTCAACCATCAAGGCGTGTTCGACCACTAGTCGCTTCAACCATCTACTTGAGTTCGACCACTAGTCGAGTCGACCATCAAGTCGCGTTCGACCACTAGTTTCTTTAACCATCTACTCGAGTTCGACCACTAGTCGAGTCTATCATCAAGTCGTGTTCGACCACTAGTCGCTTCAACCATCTACTCGAGTTCGACCACTAGTCGAGTCGACCATCAAGTGGTGCTTGACCACTAGTTGCTTCAATCATCTACTCGAGTTCAACCACTAGTCATTTCAACCATCTAGTCGGGTTCGATTACTAGTCATTTTCAACCATCTCTTCGGATTCAACCACTAGTTGGATTCGACCATCCTTTCGGATTCGACTATCCATTCGATTTTGCCTCCACAATACAGTCAAGTATATATGTTTCTGGCTGCTCTTAGACACCCCCATACACCCTTCATATCGAGCATTGTTCGACAAAGTTCGAGTAGCAATTTATAGCCGAAACAGAGGTAGCCAAAGTTCAGAGAGGGAGAGAGAGTATCTTTTTATTACCTATATACCCTTGCTCTCTGGAAAAAGTTTGTGACCCGCGTACCTCACTGGTCTTAGAAAAGGAAATAGAAGAGTTTTGAGTTTGTGTCACATTCGCAAAAAAAAGAAAGAAAAGAAAAGAAAAGCAAGCAAGAAGCAAAAGGTGCAAAAAAAAGAAGCAAAGAGTGCGAGAGAGAGAGAGAGAGAGAGAGAGAGAGAGAGAGAATCAGTTTGTATTGTGAATTTTGTTCCATTGTGCTTGTGTCTGTTATAGTTTTTGGCTTTCTTGAGCTAGTTCTAGGAATGTGTTCCCGCCAGCAACTGTGATGAGTACTATAGACATTTATTCAGCTTTGCTAATCTGATTTCAATTATTGTTATTCCTTGCTACTAAATATTGCCTGTCCAAGCTACAAATTCTCTCGATCATAATGGTTTCTCCCCTTGCAACTATCTCACTCACACCCGATAAGGTATCACGAACCAGCCACCGGTTACGCCAACTACGGTGATTGGTAAGAACACTTGCAAGAGAGTGGTAAGACGCTTCAGAGTGTGTGACTCCACCTTCACCACCTAGTAGTCGATAGGGATAATTTATCTTTTGTAACACCCTAAACTTCAATTTTTGCAATAGTTTAAAGTTTTTCTAGAATTTTAAATAGGAGTTGCACATTTTGTTCAATAGAAGAAATTAATTTCTAACTTTAATTTTGCCATATGTTATATACAAGTTTCACGCATTCATGCCGTCGTAGTTGCAATAGGTTTTTATGCATGGAAAAAGTTTGCAAAAGTTTGCTAGAGTCGCTCGTTTAAACTCCTTTTGAAATTTGTTCAAAATATAAAAAGAAAAAGCTTTTCCATTTGGAAAAAAAAAAACCCAGGGTTGAATCCTTCTCCCGGCCCACCTCTTCCCTCCCCTCTCTTCCAACCGCGTGGGCCGCCAGCCTCCATCCCACACTGGGCCGCACCCGAGCCAGCCTGCGCTGCCCCCGAGCTACCCCTCCTCGCTTTCTCTCGCTACTAGGCGAGCCCTGCCCGAGCCTGCTGGTGCCGAGCCACACGCGTGCTAGAGCCGCGACTGCCCTTCTCCTTCCTCCGGCTACCCGAGCCTGATCCACCCACAAATCGCACGCCAGTTCAAATTGTCACCTCCCCGTGCCGTTTTGACTCAATTAAACCCTATGGCTGAGATACCTGCCCCCTATTCACTCCTTCCCTATCATTCCCCCCTCCTTAAGCCCTCACAAATGTGGAAACTGATGCAATTAAGGAAATTTAGAACCCCAGCCAATCCTTTCGAATCTGGCCGATTCTCTCCCTCTCTTGCGTCTTTAAGCCTCCTTTCTTCTTCCTTGCAACGTTCTGCGCATTCCCCACCCTTTTTCCCTCTTTCTCCCTCTCTGATTCAACCTCGGTGCTGGCTTCTTCTACTCCGATAAGGAGCTCCACTGCCACAAACTCTCCGTGCCTGAGCCACCATTGACCTTGGCTCTTGCTTCTTTGGGATCGCAAGGTCTCCGGCGAAGTTTTCCAATGCTCCTAGGTTCTTCTCCAACATCGGATGTCACCCTCACCACGTTTGAAGCCTACCGGCTACCCCTCTCCGTCGTCGGGCTACCTTAGCCCCTCTCCACTGGCAAGAAGCCTCAGTAAAGATTCCCCATGAGCTCCCCTTTGTTTTGTGCTTCTTTCCACCATGATCCGTGCCCGTTTGCGCCTCTCCGACGTGATTCTGGCGATCCCTGCAGCCGTCGGCGCCGCGTGCCATGTCTGCGCTGCCAGCCGAGTCCGTCCGCCACCTCTTTAAACCCTGGTCGTCAGATCTCAATCCTACGGCCCTAATAGCATACCCCTTCATCACTTCATAACCGGCCCACCGTGGACATGGACCGGCCTTCCAGGCCGTGGTCCATGGGTCCATAGACCAATTACATGAGCTTTCTTAATAGAAAATTAAATCAATTTTGACTTATGACGTCATAAATTAGTTTTCCAGTATAAATCAATTCGGGTTTTTCTCTGAGAATTAAGTAAATTTTGCAGTTAAGCCCCTAAAACTTCAAAAACTCAATACTTTTTGCTCGTAGCTCCGTTTTGGGCGATTTTTGTGACCAATGTTCGTAGCGGTGTGTAGAATCTTTTTATTGGGTTTTTACCTAGTTTTAGTATTGTATGGTGTACTATTCTTTGAGGTTTCCCTCGTGTGCTTTTTCGGTTTTTTACCAAGTTTTAGGATTGTATGGTGTATTGTTCTTAGAGGTTTCCCTCGTGTGCTTTTTCCAGTTTGTCGATTAGGAGGTGAACAGTTCAGGAATCTTCAAGATCAAGCTTTCGAAGACTTTGAGCAACCCTCCGCTGAAGGCAAGTGCTCTTAAACATTTTTACCCCTGTTTTAAGATTCATGTGTAGCTATTTTATTCCTTCTGTGCATGCTTGTCTAATTTGGAATCCTATGTTAGGGTTTACTAGTTTTGTATGATTATTCCTTGTCGTCGTTGTTTAACCACGGGTTAAAATGGGTAGTATATGCTAGTGCAGTCATAGTTGGGGGAAATGTTAATCTTGGCTAATGTTTATGTAACCAGAATCGGGTATGGTAATATTGTAGCAGCATGGTATAGGGACCCTATCAGGATGGTTGGTTTGGGGTGGTGCTGAACAGTAGGCTTGTGTTTGTTCCTATGTGAGGTCCCAAGGACCGGTTCTTAAACATGTAACCAAGTGAATCCGCACAACCACGAGGCCTATAAGCGTACGGCTTGGCCAACTAATTAGCCACCCCTCTAGCTCTGTGGGCACCGTTGGACGGTTGAGTGGCACAAGAGGGGGCTTCTGCAGGTTTGTAATAGTCTGTTAGTGGTGAAACCTCAGTGGGTGCTTACAAGTTGGCGAGAACTTTGTAAAGACCTTGTAGTGAGACCCCAACTCCACACCCTACAAGTGTGAAGCAACACGGGAATCATGACTCGTGGGGAAAGCTGTGCAAACTCTACAGAATATCAATCTGGTCAATCAGCCGTGCTCACGGACATGAGTGGACTTGGACTTCTTCGGGATTAGATGGGATCAGGGTTGGTATGGTTGTTTGGGTAGCTGGGTAATGGTATTACCTAGTGAGTCTTGGTATCCAGATGGAATCCGATGAGTCAATCCTTTCGTTATAGTGGTGCCTTCACACTTAGTAAATATGATGCCTGTTGTTGGAGTCATTAGGTTAAAGTTTGCTTGGTGCACTTAACCGTGTCTAATCTTTCCTTGACTTAAGCCCCATAGCATGTTTTTCCTACACTTGCAGAGTACATTTTTGTACTCACACATGTTGTCCCTTTTCTTGCATTCTGCCGCCATTCAGAAACTGCCATTGAAGCTGCAACCTTTGATGACGACGACATCAACCCGGAGTTGCTGTTCTAGGCTGGAGTGCCCCCGGTTGACGCTTGTGGATTATGGAAGCCCCACTTGCGTTGAAGATCTTCAATTCCGCTGTGTTTTCTTTTAGACCCTCGGGTCTTTTTGTATTAAGTTAAATACGTTATTATAATAATGGTACTATAATGATACACTGATGATGTAAATGCATGTATGAAACTTGATCCTAGCATACATGTGTTGTGCCCGGTTTTGTTTCTTTCAAACTGGGTGTTACATAAGTGGTATCAGAGCCATGTTTACTGTAGGACGCAGCCTAGATAGAAAGGATGTGCTAAGGACTTATGTTTATACAAACTACTTTTGTAAAATTGTTTCCCTTTCAGTTTTTCATTATCCTATCCATTGCTCTTTGTAAAACTATTACTAATTTTTTGTCTTCTTCAAAATTTTAGATGTCCCGCACGAAGGTCACCCCATGCAAGCGCGTGCTGGTTCCTGAGCTGGATCTTTGCATGAGTGTTGGTGTGATGTGGGGGTTTCCCCTCTACATTGCATCAGTTAATAATATAATAATAGTTGGGAGTCCCTTTCTTTCTTTCTTTCTTTCATGCTTATTTGTTCTTTTTTGTTTTTGTCTTGTTTATCTGCCCTTGTTTTTCCCTTATGTTAACCGCATGAACCTTGGCTACCAATAGATGGTGAACAACAGGTGTGGCAACAACAACAATGACAACATCAATAACAACGTCAACAACAATGTCAGTGACAACGCCAATGACCACCAACTAGCGTGATCTTTCATCCCTGCCCCCTCTGATGGACGCCAATCAAGTGATGACCATTCTCCAAGGCTTAGTCTAGGCTATCAACCAGTGACCCCAAGACCAGCAAGCACCGCCGCAACAGCCGCAGTCCAGGCTCAGGACTTTCTTGAGCACTCAGCCACCCACCTTCTATCAGGCAGTTGAGCACATGGAGGTTGATGAGTGGCTAAAAATAATAGAGAGCAAGCTGCAGATAGCTCAGTGCACTAGAAGGGAGAAAGTTCTTTTCGTATCTCATCAACTGATTGGTCCAGCTCAAAAATGGTGGACAACTTACACTGCCGCCCACGAGGATACCCAGGAGATCACTTGGGTAGAGTTCCAGAACAGCTTCCATGCACACCATGTCCCCACAGGTGAAGTGAAGCTGAAGAGGAAGGAGTTCCTCAGTCTGAAGCAAGGACCCATGTCAGTAAGGGAATACCTCACCAAGTTCATTCAGCTCTCCCGCTACGCCCCCAATGATGTGGATACTGATGAAAAGAAACAATATTGTTTCCTGGAGGGTCTCAACACTGGCTTACAGTATGCCATCTCAGCCAACGAGTACCCCAGTTTCCAGAAGCTGGTGGATAGAGCTTTCATCATGGAAAAGAAACGCCAGAATTTGGGAGAAGAACGCAAGCACAGTCTGCAAGGTCAATCTTCTGGCAGCAACACCCGTCCCCGCTTCAACCCTCCTGCCACAGGTCCAATGTTCGGCCATGAGGGGTAGAATCAGCAACAGAGGCCACCACAGAAGATGCCTAATCAGGTTGTAGGTGCATACAAGCCGCCAGTGCAGCAGCAATAGTCGCGCCCCAACTTTCAGCAGTAGTAGCCGCCACAAACTCTTCGTGCACTAGCCGCCAATGACCTTGGCTCTTGCTTCTTTGGCGTCGGAGGGTCTCCGACAAAGTTTTTCGCCGCTCCTCGGTTCTTCTTTTATGTCGGATGCCGCCCTCACCGAGCTTGAAGCCCACCGGCTACCCCTCTCCGCCGACAAGAAGCCTCAATAAAGATTCCCCGTGAGCTCCCCTTTGTTTTGCGCCTGTTTCCGTCGTGATCCATGCCCATTTGCACCTCTCCGGTGTGGTTCCGGCGACCCTACCGCCGCTTGCTGTGTCTGCGCCACCGGCCAAATCTGTCTGCCACCTCTTTGAACCCCGGCCATCAGATCTCGATCCTACGGCCCTAATAGCATAACCCTTCAACACTTTATAACCGGCCCAACGTGGACATAGACCGGCCTTCCAGGCTGTGGTCCATGAGTCCATAGACCAATTCCATGACCAATTTCATAAATTAGTTTTCCAGTATAAAATAAATTCAAGTTTTTTCTTTGAAAATCAAGTAAAATTTGCAGTTAAGCCCCTAAAAATTCAAAAGTTCAATACCTTTTGCTTGTAGCTCCATTTTGGGTGATTTTTGTAGCGGCGTGTAGAATCTTTTTATAGGGATTTTACCTAGTTTTAGTATTGTATGGTGTACTGTTCTTAGAGTTTTCCCTCATGTGCTTTTTCTAGTTTGTCAATTAGGAGGTGAGCAGTTCAGGAATCTTTAAGATCAAGCTTTCAAGGACTTCGAGTAACCCTCCACTAAAGGCAAGTGCTATTAAACATTTTGACCCCTATTTTAAGATTCATGTGTAGCTATTTTATTCCTTCTGTGCATGCTTGTCTAATTTGGAATCCTATGTTAGGGTTTACTAGCTTTGTATGATTATTCCTTGCTGCCGTTGTTTAACCATGGGTTAAAATGGGTAGTAATGCTAGTTCAGTCATAGTTGGAGGAAATGTTAATCTTGACTAATGTCTATGCAACGAGAATTGGGTAAGGTAATCTTGTAGCAACATGGTATAGGGACCCTATCAGGATGGTTGGTTTGAGGTGGTGCTGAACAGCAGGCTTGTGTTTGTTCCTATGTGAGGTCCTAAGGATCGGTTCTTGAACATGTAACCAAGTGAATCCGCACAACCACAAGGCCTATATGGGTACGATATGGCGAACTAATTAGCCACCCCTCTAACTCTGTGGGCACCATTGCACGGTTGAGTGGCACAAGAGGGGGCTTCTGCAGCAATGTAATCATCTGTTAGTGGTGAAACCTCAGTGGGTGCCTGCAAGTTGGCAGAGCTTTGTAAAGGCCTTGTAGTGAGACCTCGACTCCACACCCTGGAAGTGTGAAGCAACACGGGAATCATGACTCGTGGAGAAAGCTGTGCAAACTCTGCAGAGTATCAATCTGATCGATTAGTCGTGCTCATAGACAAGAACAGACTTAGACTTCTTCAGGATTAGATGGGATCAGGGCTAGTATGGTTGGTTGGGTAGTCAGGTAATGGAATTACCTGGTGAGTCTTGGTAGTCAGATGGAATCCGATGAGTCAATCCTTTTCGTTATAGTGGTGTCTTCACACTTTGTAAATAGGATGCCTATTGTTGGAGTCATTAGGTTAGAGTTTGCTTGGTGCAGTTAACCGTGTCTAACCTTTCCTTGACTTAAGCCCCATAGCATTTTTTTCCTACACTTGCGGAGTATATTTTTTACTCACACATGTTGTCCCTTCTCTTGCATTTTGCCACCATTCAGAAGCCGTCAACGAAGCTGCAACCTTTGATAAAGACTACTTTGACCCGGAGTTGCTGTTCTACGCTGGAGTGCCCCCGGTTGACGCCTGTGGATTATGGAAGACCCACTGGCATTGAAGATCTTTAGTTCCACTGTGTTTTTTTTATACCCTCATGTCCTTTTGTATTAAGTTAAATACATTATTGTAATAATGACACTGTGACGATACACTGATGATGTAAACGCATGTATGAAACTTGATCTGGCATACATGTGTTGTGCCCGATTTTGTTCCTTTAAAACTGGGTGTTACATCTTTTGTGGTTTTCTATTTTCGATTAACCATGGCAAGAGAAGCATCAGATGCACAGGAGTGTATTTTGAGGGAAGAACTCACAATGGTGTTGAATGATCATCAACAAGCTATTAACTACAGCATTGATAAGCTTGTAGAGACAAACACTACATTGCAACGACTTAATGATAATATTACCATGCACAATACACGCTTTGATCGAGTGGTTAATCAGCCACCAAAACATAGGCGTGTGGATCCTCATGGCACAATCCATGAGCAAGAGGAGTCTGTCACAGATGATGAAATTTTTAGGCAAGGACAAGATACCATTGATGCACGACAACAGAATCGATTGAACTTCAACCGTCAAGGTACAAGAGGTAATAATTTTCAACAACATAACCCACATGTTAATGATGATCCATTTGCTAAGTTTACCATACCATATTTTGCGGGTTCTTATGATACTGAAAAGTATTAGATTGGGAGATGACGGTTGAACAGACGTTTAATGCTCATTTAGTTCCTCGAGTGCATAGAGTTAGGCAAGCCACTAGTGTATTTAAAAAATTTGTAATTATCTGATGGAATAGAGTATGCATCAATGGATTAGCGTCTACAATATGGAATGCTTTAAAGGTTGCTATGCGTAACAGATTTGTTCCACCCTTTTTTAAACATTGCGAATTTTGTTCCATTGTGCTTGTGTCTGTTATAGTTTTCGGCTTGTTTGAGCTAGTTCTAGGAACGTGTTCAGGCCAGCAACTATAATGAGTACTGTGGACTTTTATTCAGCTTTGCTAATCTAATTTCAATTATTGTTATTCCTTGCTACTAAATATTGCTTGTCCAAGCTACATCTTCTCTCGATCAAAACAGTTTCTCCCCTTTCAACTACCTCACTCGCACCCGATAAGGTATCATGAACCAACCACCGGTTGTGCCAACTGCGTTGATTGGTAAGAACACTTGCAAGAGTGTGGTAAGGTGCTTCAGAGTGTGTGACTCCACCTTCACCACCTACCATCGATAGGGATAATTTATCTTTTGTGGTTTTCTAACTTTGACTAACCATGGTAGGAGAAGTACGGATGCACATGAGTGTGTTTTGAGGGAAGAACTCACAATGGTGTTGAATGATCATCGACAAGCTATTAATGACGATATCGATAAGAAGCATGCAGAGACAAACACTACATTGCAATGACTTAATGATAGTATTGTCATTCTCAATACACGCTTTGATCGAATGGTTAATCAGCCACTAAATCATGGGCATGTGGATCCTCATGACGCAGCCCATGAGCAAGAGGAGTCCGTCGCAAATGATAAAATTTTGAGGCAAGAACAAGATGCCTTTGATGCACGACAATGGGATAAATTAAACTTCAACCGTCAAGGTATGAGAGGTAATGATTTTTAGCAACATAACCTACGTATTAATGATAATCCATTTGCTAAGGTTAAATTTACCATACCATCTTTTGCGGGTGCTTATGATGCTGAAAAGTATTTAGATTGAGAGATGACAGTTGAACAGAAATTTAATGCTCATTTAGTTCCTGAAGTGCATAGGGTTAGGCAAGCCACTAGTGAATTTAAAAAAAATTTAATCATCTGGTTGTTGGAGCAAGAGATTGTCTTGCCCCAGCAAGTATGGCGAGAGTTTCTTCTAAGGAGGAGACTCAAGCTTGGAAACGAAGTTTGAGAGGAAGGAACACCACAAATGTATTTGATAGTAGAAAAATGGATCAGTCTGGGGGGGAGTATCATGGCGTGACTTTGTGTTTGTGCACCTCTGTGTCCTATGTGTTGCGTTGAGCGTTCTCCTTGTGACCTCTCCTTTGCCCAGATGACCACGACCCCCTATTTATAGGGTGGTACGTAGCTTAGTATACAAGTTATCATGATGTATAAATATCTAGGATCTGACCGAATTACTAGGCCTTATCCCGGATAACTACTTTTTACCCTACATAAAAGATAAATATCTACCGTGATAACTATTGTGGTGCCTACCTCCTGAGGGGTGAGCTGGTCGCCAATTGCGGTCCGGCGCTGCTCTGTCAGGGGTGTCAGGATGACTTTCATCGCACTGGGGTGTTAGGATAAGCACCACTTGCACCGGTATTAATCGCCTGTCACCTTGCGTCAGGTCAGTTGCAGGGGTGTCCTTTGTTCCTTGATATTGTCTCCTGAGACCTATTGCATCTTCAAGCTTCGGAAGACTGCACAGGTACCGGAGGGGTGGCCCAAAGGGGTCCGCAGCCTCCGGGGGTCAAGCCTCGTGCTGAGAGTCCGAAGGCTGAAGGCTCCGGAGGGGCTTGCTATAGCTCTGAGTTTTGGGAAGGCCACGTACATACCGAAGAGGTGTCTTGAAGGGGCCTGCAGCCTCTGGAAGTCGAGCCTCCTGCTGAGGGTCCAGAGACCAAAGGCTTCGAAAGGATCTTTGATAGCAATCTTCAACCATTTTCCCCCAACAATACCCCCTCATTCTCTGGCCCTGACGTTAGGAGGGGTGAGAGGATGTAGAGGAAAACCAACTCCAGCCAGGAATAGTAACAAGAATGCCTGAAGGCAATTCCCTATCCCTGAGAAATTTTTCAGCGGGAACCGTGGGTGTTGATGGCGAAGCTCAAGGCTGATGGTGCATTGGTGGTGGCGACACACCCCCAGGGTTTATGCTGAGGTCGGGAGTGCAACCGGTGTCGAAGTTGAAGACCAAAGACGTATTGGCAGAGGAGGCATGCTCCGGAGCCTGTTGGAGTTGGTATATGCGGTATCAGGACCCGAGGCCGGAGGGGCGTAGGTGGAGATGATGCACTTCGATGTCTATGCTGATGCCAATTTAGCTCAATATCGTCAATAATCCTCAAATCATACAATGTCCAATTACAAGAGCACGTGCACGGTAATTAGACCACCAGGTGAACTCATTTCTTGCTGTTCATGCTTCTTTGGATGGATTCCTACTAAATTCTTGTGATATTTTATTGCTCAGGAACGTGGGAAAAGCATCACAATCTTACCTGGACATCACCCTTGAAGGCTAAGTCTACTCAGACTTGAGGCTGAGCTCTAGTCGTGATCATGGTCGAAGTCATGGTCGTGGTCGAGTCGTAGGACATCACATCAGTAAAACAGGCATAATTCTCTCATACAAAGTCCAATTTAGGCAATCTTGGACATTCTGGAAAGCTTACAACGATCCCTTTCTAATGGATATGAGGTTGACCAAATATTCCTTATAGTTTAGTTAGAGTCAAAGAAATAATGTGTTACACCACTATTTTAGACCTAGTTAGGTCTTATAATTGTGTCGGGGTTGGAGTCTAGGTTGTGTGCGCCTCTTTCCATGGCCACACAACCCTAGGTCGACCTCCTCATATCTCCCCTATATATACACAATAGTCGTCATAGTTTAGGCTTAGGTTTTGCTTAGATTATTTTGTTTTATACAGTTTCACCGCTTGTTCGATTTGTGGAACCCCAACTTGAGTACTTTATTAGTAACTAGTAATATTCAGATTGCATCTACCTGTTCGTGCTTGTGTTCTCGATTCGCTTGAAAGAAAAACCTTATTGGCAAGGTGAACCGCATCTTGGCACGATTAATATCCACAGAGTAGTGGTGTAGTGGTTGCGAGGGTTCTCGATCTGTCCTGGTCAAAACCTTTGGATCATCATCATCGAAACTTCACCAATCAACTTATCACATTACCTTTGAAAGATCGGGCAAACGCGCATCACACAACCTCCTCATGTTCATCGTGTTTGGTCCAGCGGATATAGCCAAGCTTAAAACCCCTATAAAACAAGTGTGCACAGATCTGCTCTATGCCTAAGAACTGCTTCTCATTCTTACAATCAATGCATGAACATCATATATAGTGATCATCACATTTATTTTTGGCTTTCTGCATGCCGCGGCAGCCCTCAAAAAAGCATCCATACCATGAAAGAACTCTGGGCTGCGAAGGTCAGACCTGTACATCTATGTCCAGTCCATCTGCAAATTTATTATTATCATTACGTTTTAGCAATCAATAAAAAACCAATGAAATGATAACCATTCAATATTTCAAAATGCACATCTAATTTATTGAATTACATTGCATCTTGATTGCTCCATGTTAGATGGCCCATCATCTTACGGCACTTGGTCTAGATCGGAGGACCCACAATGTAAATATTGTCACATCCGCTTGTGACTAACAGGTGGATTTGCCATCCTTACAACATAATATTCATATTAAATATGTTGATCTATTTAGAGGTGATTTTAATCTTTTTTACTTATTCATTACTAGAAAATTAGAGCTAGGTTTTAATCTATTTAGAGGAGATTTTAACATTTTTTTCCTTAAATCACTACTAGAAAATTAGAGATCTAGGTAATGATGGCATAATCACATACTTTCAATAAAAAAATTAGCAAAAAAAAATGAAAAGTAGATCATCTCTATGTGCCCTACAATGACAAAATTGTAATTGTTACTCAATTAGAGATCAACTACAAAGTAGCAGGCGTTGTGGCGAGATTTGACCCATCGTAGGGTTTTTTAAGTTATTAATGATTTGCTTACGTGCTGTTTTTATTCAATAATTAAAAGAGGGGATGGAAACTAACTCATATAAAGGAAGGGCTTAATATGGTAATATGTATTTTTTATGTACAAAGGATGATAAAAGAAGCTTAACAAAGTTGGTGTCATTATAAAATTAATAATTAAAGCACAATTAATGGAATAATGGAATTTCATTACACTTTTCAAAAGTGCATGTATTTTTAATATGTATATTACATCAATGTGAACACAACAAAATTAGTTTCACATTTTTTCTGAGATCCAATTATTTTTCTACACATTTTATAATCTTTCAGTAGATTAAACAGTACAAATGATATTCATTTCATCATTTCTCCATTATTCCGAAAATCTAATTAGCCTCAAATACTTTTCCTACCCAAGTCTATCTAGCCTCTCTTTGTTTTGTGGGTCCTGGGCCCTCTTGACCGGGTCAAAATGTGGTGGAGCTACAATAGAGGGTGAGGGGATCGGCTTTGACCTGATGTTGACTGGCCGCCAGCGATGAACGGCGATGAGGTCTGACCTGGGAGTGGTACCAGGAGGACCAGCATGAGGAGAGGAACGCATTTGAGGGGTCAATGGTGACATGCACACCGACAAAAGGGCTCGTCGACGGCAATGGTGGCGGTGGCATTCTGAGAGGACGGCGTCGGCTTGATTCGGCGAGGAAGAGAGAGAAGGGAGGAGCACATGAACTAAGGAGGGGATGTCACCATGGGTTCAGCCTAATCGGAGAGTGGCCGGAGATGGTTGTCGGCATGGAGGTGGAGGAGGAGCTCGAGGTGCCCAGCCAGAGAAGAAGGAGAGGGCACGGGCGAGCTCCTTGTCAACCTTCCGCTTGAGGGAAGGGTCAAGGGCGAGGTCCAGGCGCAGCTCCTCATTAGGCGTTCCCCAAGCGCAAGGTTGAGCACAAATGGCGGGAGCTGAGCTCTCTGTTCTGTTCGCGTTAGGGTGAGAAGAAGGCGCCTTGTATAGACTGTAGACTTATTAGTACCGGCCTGTACTACAAACCAGCATTGATACTCAGTATTAGTGCCGGCTCATGGTTACCAACCGGCATTAAAGTACCATTGCCGGTTTGTTCCAAGAGCCGACACTGATACTAAGTATCAGTGCCGGTTCAACCCGACTCGATCGTTGATCGAGCGCATGAAGTTATGAACCAGCACTCATCATTGCTAGTTCTATCATAACCGGTATTGATGGGACGGCACGAATGATAGTTTCTGTTGTTGTGACCCTAGATTATATAAAAATTTGGCTCTTCATCTGTAGGGTTTCCAACATATTTATGTTTTCCTAGGTTATTAAAGCTTGGATGAAATGGTTAGTGATCCAACAAGTCACTTTTCTAAGTGGCATCGAGCTTACATTAAAGAACTTCAGAGGCATCATCACATCGATAGCATTTCGGCTGCATGCCACTTTTTTAACTACTGCAAATCCAACCACCTTTTTTCGACTACTGTTGTAAGTCCAAATACGTATGCACCGTTGTACCGACGGTTCCATTTCTTTTTTCAGCTTTATGATATTTTCCCGAATCTCAAACTGAGGCAAGTACAACATGACTTTATGACCTTTTATATTTGATGTGCTTCGAAAGCCTATCATAAAGCTAATTTATTTCACTCACCAAGACCACGCTTCTATCGCCAGCCCGCCCTTCTTATATATGTATTTCATATGAGTGGTGATCCCCTCATATGCTCTTACACTCAACTTTCCTTTTCTTTTTACCAAAGCGAATCGTATGTAGAAAAGTAGTAATTGTCCAGAATAACGTAGCCACTACTTGTTCCAAGCATATACTGATGATGAAGATTTTGATGTTAGATATCAACGTAGGAATGAGTGGTGTGGGGAAAATAAACATGACAAGTTAGTGCTCTCAAAGAAGCCATCGGTACCGGACATGCTCCAGCTGAATGCTACTCTGTTCTCTACATTTCTCCATCAGAAATGATCAGCTTCCTCTTTCTCGCTCAACATTGACCACGAGACAGATGAGATTCTCTGTTCACCATTGTTGTAGTGTTGCGACGACTTCTTCAATATTGTCAGAGATATCTTATCAAACGCGACATCGTCATGTGCCATCTTCTGCCACCTTAGCTCTTCACGTCACTGAAGAGGTCATTCGTTCATGTAACAAAAAATGCCAGACGTAGAAGGGAGAAAAGGGCACACCAAAATAATGGTTGGTGGTGGTAAACAATTATGTTGAAAAACAGAACAATTAAACTGTTTTTTATGGAAAACGATTTACAGGGAAGAAACCCACCTTTTGTGGGGAACGTGAACTTAGACGCCGTGTGAGTGTGATGTGTATATATAGTGACTTGCATTCGGTGTTGTTCTTATAATCAGAAAAAATCAAGGACAATCAATGCCCCTCGGGCGTGTCTGAATAGGGTGAGAGTGGCTGGTGCTCTCAGCCGTCTCCTCCTCCTCTAGAACCCTCAGGAGAAAGGAAGAGACCGTACTGTTGCCCATGGCCCAATGGGTTGCTCGGCCTTTGGGCCTTGAAGCAGCTCACTGGTCAAGAGGAAGCATGCCTCTACTTCTCCTCTTTCCTTTTTCTTTTCTTTTTCTTTTCTTTTCTTGGAATTACATTCAAATTAATTCAAACTTGACTGCCTTTTCAAATTCGAATTTGAAACAGGAAAACCCTCAAACTCCAACAGCATCCTTGCGGGAACGCTAGATCACATTGTACACCACCACACGCATTTAAAAAAGATCCACAAAGTCACACAGATTTCACGAACGATGGACACATCATAGTAATATTGTGGCTCACACGTTTGTGAGACCTTAATTTTTTGAAGGAGTAAATCCCTAGCGAGATATCAGAATGGAACCTGGGTGGATAGGGCGAGTAATTACACTCCCAACCACCAAGCTATTAGTTATTCTCCATCACTAGTTACAAGGAAGAAGAAGTGGTGTCTATGAAGAGGAATAAGAGGTAACAACGCTAAATTTGGTCGATCACAGACGATAGTTACATGAACTTATTCACGACGAGCAAGCACGATAAGTGCTAAAACTTTTGAGGAAAAATGGACAGTTTTCTGCTTTGCTCCAGGAGACGGTGGCGCCAGTGCCAGCGACGAGGAGGCCCCAACATGACGGGATCTGAATTTAGGTGTGAGATAGATTCGACCCGACTGGTTGTTACAATGAAAAGGAAGGCAAAACAATGTGTGTGTGGGCCTCATCGTGCACACGTTCCGCCTCGAGTACTCGCGCTCGAAGCAGAAGTTCCGGGTAGAAAGATGCGAGAAGCCAGGTACTCACTGAGAGTTTGCTGGTAGAATAAACATAATCGAGTGTATCAATTACTAAAACAATAAGTATTGGTTTGACTGAAATTTCGGAAGATCTGTCGTACAAACATTGCAAAATGGTAATTGATCGATCGGCTTCAGAGGAGAATAGAAGGCATCATCGACGTAGAGCAAAGAAGCGGTTTTTCCTTGGCGCTCTTTCTCACAAGACCAGACGGGGCGCCCTCGTCCCGGGCCGGCGCTGCAGCCACAGCGACGTAGGCGCGTGGGGCCCGGCCACCCCGTGCGTTGCGCTCCTCCGGGAACAACACCCAACCAACCACCACCGCGATCCGCACAGACGGCAGCCGCAGCAGCACAGCACAGTGGTTGGGGTTTTTGGTTCGTTTCCCTCCGCTCCTCTCCTTCCCCTGCATCGATTCTTGCTAGGCAACGCAAAGTACCAGTGGCAGCGGCGTAACTCGCATTTGCTGCACTCTGCTGCTCCTCCTCCTTCACATCAATACCCTCCTCCACTCCGCACTTTTCGAAGAGAAGCGAGGAGAAAAGTAGGGGACCAAGAAAGCGATCAAAGGCGGCAGAGGTGAGGTGATCCTACCAATATTACAGATTATGCTGGATGGGGATCGATCGCATTGTTCTTTTCTCGCCTAAGATTCTTGGTCGGTGCGGGTGGGGTTTCATGTGACCAAAAGCCCTAATCTCATGTCCCTTTCCTGCTATTTTTTCTTTCTCTTTTTTCGTTTAATCCGCATGTTCCTAGATCGTCGGCTGCTCGACTCGACTGGTCTTCGACTTCTTTTTTGGGTCTCGATCTTCGACACAATCCTCCCGGTAAGCTCTTCTCATCACATCACGGGGCTTCATTTTTCCCCTTCCTTGTGCGCCTTTCTTGTGTGCGTTCCTTTGGGCTTGGGACGTTGATTCACGACAAATGTTTTGAGGCTCCCGTTTCGCTAGGAATTTGGTATTAGCATCAAAGCAATAAGTCCAAGTGTGCCCCTTTTGGGATGTCCAGATTAGGTAGAAATTTATTTTCTTCTCATGCTAGTAACTAAGTCACAGATCGTTATGTAATACAATTACGCCAACTTGTATGAATAGTTGCCAATTAAGTGAAGGACAAACTTTTCGGTTTCATTGTTCTATAAGGAATCGTAGGAACAGGGTACTGTCATGCTGGTGGGGAGTATATTCTATTCAAGAACAAAATAAGGTTTCCTTGGCACAGTCTAAAGTTTCTCAAATACAGGGGTAAGCATTTTTTTATTGAACCACGTGCAGCACAGCATTTCACTAAACTGCACAGGGAATAGCCCTACATTACCTTCTTCTATCTATTCTCTCCATCCCAATTTCCAGCGCAAATGTCCGTATCCTAGTTCCTTTATTGCATAAAAGGCTGATGTCTGTGTTGAGAGAAATACCTTTTGTATTCTCAAGCCTACATTTTCTATCAGGGCAAATACACGAAATCATGGGACTATCAATTTTCATTCTTATGGAGTCTGCTAGTTTCAGCAAAAGTAAAAACATACAAAACAAATTTGACATGTTGCACTTTATGTTCTTGTGATTGATTATATTTTATCCTAATCAGTGAAGAAACGTGTAACATTTCTCCGTTTGCAAGTAGTACAAGAACTTGTTATGGCCTCTAAGGCAGTGTACATATCTCTTCAAAATTTACAGCCTACAAAGAAATAGGTAGTTGCTCGGTACAAAGGAAAATTAAACTTTGTCTTCTGCTTAGTATTGTTAGATCAAAGTGCCAAGTCACTAGAAGTCTAGAATAGCCGTCCATTCAATGTGGAATTGGCAATGTTAATTTACCGATTTTTTTCCGTTCGTATTCCTTAGTTAGTTAATGCACTAACTGGTTTTCTGTGTGTTCATCCCCAGGGCATTTTCCACCTCTTTTCAAATTCCGATGGACCATAGCTCTGCTGAAGAATCAGACATTAGTGATTCGGATATTGTTGAGTACAAGGAGATGACTTGCGCCCGACTGCGAGCCGGAAAAATGAAAGTGAAGTATGGTGAGAAGACCTTTCGGTGCCCTTTCTGCCCGGGGAAAAAGAAGCAAGATTACAACCTGAAGGATCTGCTGCAGCATGCCACAGGAATGGGGGCTGCTCCTAAGCGCGAGGCCAAGGTGAAGGCCACACACCTAGGACTTGCTATGTATTTGGAGAAGGATTTAGCGAGCTCGTTGGGGAAACCATTGGAAATTGTGGCCTACAAGCCAAAAATTCCTAAGAATGAAGAAGAGAAGTTTGTATGGCCATGGATGGGCATTGTGGTTAATTTACCATCTGAGTTGAAGTTCGAAGAATTTTCCAGGGAAAGTGAGGATAGGCTGAGAGCACAGTTCTCGCGGTTCAGACCACTCCAAGTCACGATTCTTGCGAATGTCAAGGACCAAACACTTTGTGCTATCATCAAGTTTGCTAAACACTGGAGTGGATTTAATGATGCATCTTCCTTTGAAAAGCATTTCAAAGTGGAGAAATATGGCAAGGTAGACTGGAGCAAAAGAAACTGTAGAAAGGATGATCTTTATGGATGGCTTGCAAGATTTGATGATTATAACTCTCCTGGACCAATTGGGGAGCATTTAAGAAACAATGGTGTTCTTAGAAGTGTTGGTGACCTGGAACGTGAGGGACTGCAAGAAACTGATAGACGTGTATCTTGTTATGCTCGCCAAATCGAGGAGACAAATAAACAGATGAGAGAGCTGGAGCTGAAGAACAACCAAAATGCCATGAAACTTGAAAGGATGATGGAGGAGAAAGATCGATTGGTTGAAGAGCACAATAAAAGTACGGACAGATACTTCAGTCATGTACATCATGTTTTTACAGTATATTGCATACTAAAATGACCTTTATATGTTTTCTCCACATGGAAATGTACAAAATGAGATCTGCGTAGCTAAATATATTTGAGTGTATCACAATTTCGTCATTTGATCAGTCCTTGCTTATTTTCTCCACATGAAAATGTGCAAAGTGAGATTTGCATGGCTAAATATATTTGAGTGCAGCACAATGTCGTCATTTGCTGACTGAATTTACTGATTATGTTTCCCTCCGATTTACAGAGATACTAAAGATGCAGAATGCTGCTTGTCAAAGTTCTAGGAAAATAATTGGTGAAAATCTTAGGTTGCATGAGGAACTAGAGAATAGGAGAAAAGAAATTGAGAGGAGATGTAAGCAACTTGAAGATTTGGCTACAAAAAGTAATATTGACGGAGCAAAGCTTGAAGCGGCAAAAGAAAAAGTAGGTTTTGTTTATGTTTTACAATACTGTTTGATGTTCCTGAGGTTAAGAACAATCAACAAGCTTTCCTCTCTTGTATCTTTAATGTACTGGTTTTGTGCAAATGTATGCTGTTTGAAACTCTTATAGAATGCAAAGGAGAATGGGCTTCTTAATTTAGCAACCCAAAAGCAGAAGGAGGCAGATAAAGAGCTTTTGCAACTTGTTCAGAAACAAAAGGTATTGCCTTACCACTGTTTTATGTGTTTGCGGTGAAAATACTTTATCTCACTGGCTGAAAATTGCAGGAAGAAACAGATGCTGCTTTGAAGAAGCTAACTGATCTAGAAATGCAGTTAGCTTCCAAACACAAACTTGAACTGGAAATAGAACAGTTGAGGGGAAAGTTAGAGGTAATGAAGCACATGGGAGCTGAGGAAGATACAAAATTGAAGGAGCTTGATAAGTTGCGTGAAACACTGGAAGAGAAAGATGCAGAAATGGAGGATATTGATTCTCTTAACCAGACCCTCATTATTAAGGAACGAAGGACCAATGATGAGCTGGAAGATGCCAAGAAAGAACTGATAAGTGTATGTATAAGGTCTATTACTATTGACTTAGGTTATTGGGTTGTGTATTCCTTTTCTGAGAACAGTTTACTTGCCATGTAGGGCTTACAAAAGATGTCAGGAGCTCGATCCGTTATTGGTGTCAAAAGAATGGGTGAGCTTGATCAGAAAGCTTTTCTTGCTGCATGCAAAGAGAAAACAGCAAAAGATGATGGCAAAAAGTTGGCACTTCTGTGTTCAAAATGGGATGGTGAGATCAAACAACCAGGATGGCATCCCTTCAAGATTATCAATGTTGATGGACAGGCAAAGGTACTTATTTCCTTACTGCCTGATATTTTCCTCTGTCCATTTTTATGCAGTTTATAGCAGGGCTAAGAAAACAGGTAGGAACTTGACAGTTCGCGCGGCTTTATGCAAAGTGGGCAGAAACAGTTTGTAAGACTGGACTTTTTGGCACCAAGTTGATTGATTTGACCATAGTAATCTGGTTTACACCTATTTGTAAATTATTTTAACCTGAACCGATTTATATTATTTCAGGAATTTCTGAAGATGAGGTGTTTTCTTTTTCCTTTTTCAATTCTTCTTTTATAAACCATGATTTCTTGCATGTATATGCATTGTTGCTGTGAATTTGATGTCATAACCAATGAAAAGGTATCTGGGATTGTTTGAATTTATAACCTCAACATTGTTGGACTAATCGTGAAGTATCTACTGAAAAATCTTCTTTTGGGCTGTAATATACGGAATTACTTATCAAAGGAGGCGCCTCAAAAGGAAGTAAATCAAAGACCTATTCAGATTAGTTAAGTTGGGTTAAAATAAAAGTTAAGTCTTATTAGTATTGGAGTCGGTTTTGTAACCTTCCATAATTAGTACTTTCCAACCCTATATATATTGGGGTTGGCGCAATTGTAAGGGGCAAGCAATATCAGTACAATCTATTATCTCATGTCTATTTCTCTACTCGTCATACCCTATTCCTAGCCGTAAGGCTATTACATCTGGTAATTCTTTAGAAAACTCGATCTACGTTCGGGTTATCACCAGGTCCTCATGCATCTCGATGACATTCACAAGACTACCTTCTGGACTCATCAGGATCATTTTAAATTTTTGGTGATGCCGTTTGGATTAACCAATGCGCCCTCAACTTTTCAATCGCTCATGAATGAGGTGTTGGCCCTTTTTCTTCGTAAGTTTGTCCTTGTTTTATTTGATGACATCTTGATATACAATGCATCTTGGTCAGAGCATCTTCATCACATTCGGCTCATTTTTTAAACACTTAGAGAACACCAATTGTTTTCGAAACAATCCAAGTGTTTCTTTGGTGTTCCTTTAGTGGCTTACCTTGGTCACATCATTAATGCTAAGGGTGTTGCAATGGATCAGCGGAAAGTTTCTACAGTAGCGGATTGGCCCATCCCTAAATCTGTTAGAGCGGTTCGTGGTTTCTTGGGATTACCTGGTTATTATCGGAAGTTCATCAAAAACTATGGGACTTTGGCAGGCTCCTCTTACCAAACTCTTAAAAAAGGAGGCTTTTCATTGGTCTGACAAGTCAACTCAAGCTTTTATTGCTCTCAAAACAGCCCTATTCACTACCCCTGTTCTTCAGTTGCCGGATTTCTCCAAACCCTTTATTGTTGAGTGTGACACTTCAGAGATTGGATTAGGAGCAGTCCTGCATCAAGGCTGTGGTGCGGTGGCTTTTTATAGTTGTCCTTTAGCGCCGTGACACAGTGGGCTTGCGTCCTATGAGCATGAACTCATCGCCATGGTTCAAGCCATTCCATTTTCGTGTCCATATTTATGGGATTTATCATCCGCACTGATCATTACAGTCTGAAATTTCTCTTGGACCAGCGTTTGGATACAATTCCTCAACATCACTGGGTTAGCAAGTTGATGGGTTTTGATTTCTCGGTGGAATTCAAACCAGGGCATTCTAATGTGGTAGCAAATGACTTGTCGCGATGTGCCAGTCAGGAAGAAGCTTTAGTACTTGCCTGTTCTTCACCACAACTAGCTCTCTTTGATGAATTGTGTTCATCAGTGGATCAGGACAGCTCTTTGTCTCAACTGAAATCTGACATTCTTTTGGGCACTAAGTCTGCTGATTGGTTAATTCAGGATTACCTGGTGCCTTTTAAACAACGCATTTTGTTCCAGCTGATTCTCCATTGATATCTACAATCTTGGAGATGGCTCATACCACAAGTCATGAAGGTATTCAGCGTACTCTTCATAGACTGCATGCTACTTCTCATCTTGACAAAGCTTCTCAATTGGTCAAATCATTTGTTTGTAATTGTGTTATTTGTCAACTCAACAAGATAGAACATTTGCAGCCGGCTGGGTTATTGCAACCTCTCCCTGTTCCTGATCGGATTTGGTTCGATATTGCAATGGATTTTGTTGAAGGATTGCCCCTGTATCCATGGTAAACCAGTTTTTCTCACGGTTATTGATCGCTTTTCAAAATATGATCCTTTTATTCCCTTGGGTCATCCGTACACTGCAAAATCAGTGGCTAAGGCATTCTTTGATGAGATTGTTCGTTTACATGGTATCCCATCTTCTATTGTAAGTGACAGTGATCCGGTTTTCACAAGTATCTTTTGGAAGGAGCTTTTCGCTGCTGCTGGTGTCAAACTACAGAGGAGCTCAGCTATTCATCCTCAAAGTGATGGGCACCTTCGAGGCCACTAATAAAACAATCACTATGTACCTTCGTTGTTTTACCAGGCGATCGTCCTTGTCAATGGCTTAGGTGGTTGCCCGGGGCAGAATATTGCTCTAATATGGCATATCATTTTGAACTTCATGATTCTCCTTTTAGGGTGGTGGTCTATGGCCGCGAGCCACCTTCTCTTCATTCTTATGATTCATGGCAATTGAAGGCTCCTGCAGGTGACCAAGCCTTGCTGGACCATGACGTTTTTCTTCAAGAAGATCGCCAATGCCTTCTCCAAGATCAAGGTTATGGCAAGCTCTATTACGACTCTAAGCATCGGGATGTCTCATATGCCATAGGGAATTGGGTTTGGCTTAAACTTTTGCACATACCGGCTCATTCCATTCTGGGACACTTTCACAGCAAATTATCTCCGAGGTTTTATGGACCTTTCAAGATCATGGACAAAATTGGGGACGTCGCTATCGACTCCAATTGCTCCTTTCTGTCTTCATGATGTGTTTCATGTTGGTCTCTTGAAAAAGTTCCATGGCTCTCCTCCAGAGATTACTTCATCACTGCCTTTAACTCTTAATGACCGAGTTCTGCCTGTTCCTGGTCAAGTCATACGCAGTTGCAAAGTTACTGGACATTGGGAAGTTCTAATTCGTTGGAGGGCTAATCAGCATCAGATGCCATTTGGGAGAATGTGGATGATTTTCGGCAACAATTTCCTAACTTCCAGCTCGAGGACAAGCTGTTTTTGGAGGAAGGGAGAGATGTTATGTATGGGATTACTTATCAAAGGAGGCGCCTCAAAAGGAAGTAAATCAAAGACCTATTTAGATTAGTTAAGTTGGGTTAGAATAAAAGTCGAGTCTTATTAGTATTGGAGTCGATTTTGTAACCTTCCATAATTACTACTTTCCAACCCTATATATTTGGGGCTGGCGCAATTGTAAGGGGCAAGCAATATCAATATAATCTATTATTTCATCTCAATTTCTCTACTCCTCAACCCCTGTTCCCAGCTGTAGGCTATTACATGGGTAGTCATTGCCGAACTCCTTTGTTTGAAATAATACATATGTCAGCTACTGGGATATTAGTATGTTATTGATATTTCAGTAGAATAATGATTATCTCAACTTAAAATGAATTATAAATTTTATTATTTTTTAATAGAACATTCAGAAAATTGTTCAGATTGGGACTTAAAGAAGAAAGAAGACAGTTGAAAACAAAGTGACTCAACTTAGATTGTTTTACTGGAGTCAACTGTTACTGCACTTTTCATGAGAATGCCATCCATCTCTTCGGATTTAAGTTTACTGAGTTTATCTAAAAGTGAATTAACTTTCAACTTTACTACTATTTTTGTATCTACAATTATCATTATAGCTGCATTAAGTGGGTGTGTAAATAATCACTTACATAAATTGCAGCACCTTTCATCTTTTGGCATCAAATTTGTCAACTTTAATACGTCCTACCCTTTGCAATACTGTTAACCTTTTGCAAGGAATAGGTGAGAAATCACATCTCTTAGCCAAAATCCAATATGTACGAGTAGAGTTCTATACAGGTGAAAAGAATAGGTTACAATAAATCATATGAGAATCTGAAGCTGACCAAAACGAAAGCATGGTTATTTCAGCTAATATGTGGTGAAACACGCATCCAGTGTTTAATATTCATTCGATGGCGCAGGAAATAATTCAGGAAGATGATGAGAAGCTGCAAGCTTTGAAGGCTGAATTGGGTGAGAAGGCGCACGATGTCGTTGTTAAGGCCCTCCTTGAGATGAATGAATACAATCCTAGCGGCAGGTATCCCTTACCCGAGCTGTGGAACTTCAACGACGACCAGAAAGCGTCGATGGGGGAGGTAGCAGCATACCTGGTGAAGCAGTGGAAGACGCACAAGAAGAAGCGCACCTACGCCTGAGTGAGGTGTGGACCGTGGAGTGGCCTTGCTTGACCAAACTGGTGCCATTGATGTCTCGCTCCTGACCACTTACCTGAGACATGCTATAAAACATACTACCTAATTTGTTCTCTTGAGACTATTAAAACAGTTATTCCGCCTTGAGACAGGTGCCATGTTCTTTATTCGGACTATTAACTGTGATTTGCGAAATGCAAATGTAAGGATGACTTAGACCGTATTCTGATATTATGGAAGTGGATTTCCAGTATGTTATTGTCCTATTTTGAGTTACGAAAGTTGTTTTGGATTCATGCATGTGCAGAAATGTGAAAAGCTCTACACTTTCTATTAGGTGTTATGTGCGTAAATGTTACTGGTGTGATATTGACATATGGGACTATGATCCACATGTCAGCCTCATATCAAGTGGAACATGATAGAGTATACACTTATCTATTGGCATATAATGAATTTTTCTTGATTGAAACAAGTGCAATAGCATTTTTGGGATTTGCTAACTAGATTTATCATCAGTCTATTTGCACCGTTATTATTTTTATTTTTTATTATTACTAATTTTTTTTTTTTATTATTTTCTCATCATTTTTTAGTTGGATCTTGTGGGTTTCATCTCTAACTGACCTAATTTGCTTGGAATAAAAGCTGTTGCTGCTGCTGCTGCTAACTAGTTAATATTAATCAGATCAGAATCTGATGAACAATTTCTACTTTTAGTGCGATCCTTTTTCTGTCTATCGTCTGAGCTCCTGTGCATGTGATGTTCCCCGTGGCTCTTGTTCCTTTTCTTCCGCGAGCCATTTATTATCTTGCCTTGCTTCTTTTCTTATTTTTTGCCTTGCTTCTTTTTTGCTTTTTGTCTTTTCCTTCTGTCTTTTCTACAAACAATATTCCTTTTTAGCCCTACTTTACTTTTCTTGCTAATAGATCACTTTTCTTTTTGAACTTTCAATTGTTGATTCAACATTTTTGTTAAATGTTGATTCAACATTTCTTTTGTTCACATTTTTTATTCAGAGACACGTGGATTCAACATTTTTTACAAATATATTTTGATTGAACTCTTTTTTGGCAAATGTTCTTTCGACATTTTTTAAAGCCATGGTGATTCAACATTTTCTTCTTAAATCAATATTGTCTACAAATTCAATATTTTTTTCAATAGTTGATTTCAATCTTTTTTGTTGATCCATTTGAAAAAAAAATGTTGGTCCAATATTTTTAAAAAAGAAATATTGATCGAATATTTATAAAAGTATGGATTGAACATTTCCACATATTCATCTTCTTCCTCAAAACGTAAGGTGGGCGGTAGGGGTGGAAACGAATCAGATACGAATCGAATAGTCCATTTTTTATATTGCTATCTATATTTTAATATGAATACGAATATAAATTCGAATATCCTCAAATGTGAATATAAATCGGATTATTTGAATATGAATCCACATCCGAGTACATACTAAATTTAGCGAGATACACCGCCGCCAGCACACGCCACATGGTGCATCGGCCACGCTCGCTCCCGTGCCCAGAAGCCAGCACGCACCACGTGTCCTCACCCCGCGCCCCACACACCCCCGCCTATGTCCAACTACTTACCAGTAAGGACGTGACAGCTACTAAGAACTGCTGAAACAACTACTGAAAAAACTACTAACACTATTGAACCAAACTACTAATATTACTGACACAAACTACTGAATAAAATTTACTATGACTTAAAATAACTGAACAACTACTGACACTACTAAATACAAAATATTGATACTATTGAATAAACTACTGATAGTACTTTCAACTATTGACAACTCCTGAACAAACTACTTGCAAAAAACTATTGACACTACTGAACAAACTACTGATACTACGGACACAAACTACTGACGACTGTTGACACTACTGAATAATTTTTCTATGGATTGTAAGTACTGAACAACTAAACTACTGTGCACTACTAGACTACCAAACTATTGAGTACTACTGAACTATTAAACTATTGAACACTACTAAGCAACTATAAGGTTGCTACTGAACTACTAAATGCTATTGGACTACAAACTACACGACACGTGGCGCGCAGCGCAGGAGCGAGTGGTGTGTAGGGATGCGTTGCGCACGTGCGATGGAACACGTGGCGCAGAACGAGCAGCGTGTGCGCACCAGGCCACGAGGACACGTGGCGCGCAGCGCAGTGCGTGGGGTCGAGCATGGGGCGTGCGTGCCGTGGGGACACATGGCGCGGCACATGGGTGCGTGTGGTTGTGGACGGGCGAGCACGCGGGGCCGGTGAGTTGGGCTGTGTTATGTTGGGCTGAGGTGATTCTACACCTCGGGTGTAAAATTGCACATATATATAGATGTATTTATCTATAACCGGCTATAGAATAGGCAATTCTGTAGCCGGACCCAAAGGGAGCGCACTCCACAAATCGATCTTGTACTAGCCTAACCAACTCCCCCCCCCCGATCCACCACCGTACTGAACACCTTGTTCTGGCTCAGCTTGGCCTTTTCCCCTACCGTCTACATCCCCGGCTCGGCTCAGCTCTCCCATCGCAATCAACCGAGCAGCCTAGCCCCCTAATCGATCCCTGTTTTTTGATTCACCCGCTGAAACCTAGAATCTTCACTTTGTTCGCAACCGCCCCTAGAAGCATCAAAAACTGCGACATCAATCGATCATGGCGGCAGACCATCCATCCCTGCGATTCTCTGCTAAAGTCATCCCCATTCCAACCTCATCACGCATTTCGAGTCCCGCCACCTCCGTCTGTCGTTCCATCCCAAAAGTAGCAGGATTCGAGCACCCACAACGTCCGGCGATCATCGTCCTTGGTGCTAGGGTGCCTGGCCAACCGTCTGGCGGTCACCTAGTTACATTAATTTCCCTGTTTTTTTCCAATTAAGTAGTTGCATGTCCACTATGTTCATGGTTCAATTGGTTTGTGAATGCCAAGAATCCTAATTTTTTTAACAATATCATAACTTAGATTAGGCTTATAGTAAATCCCTTCTCCAATGTTATGTAGTTCTATTAAATTTGATTTGTCATAAATCCAAAATTGGGCTTTTGGAAAGAGCATTGTTCTGTTACGGTAATTTGCCCTCCAAATTATAGGTGTTGTATAGTGCAGGTTCATTGATTAGGCATAAAATGTGTGTGCAACTCATTTGATTGTCTTCAGGGAGCTTAGCACAACACTATTGTTCATATCATGTTTTTCTTTTAGGAATGAATCCTCCTTGGCAGCTCCACGGGAGGTTTAAAGCTTTCGAGACACCAATAATTCCGGTCAGTCTTCTCCTTTCAACGAAGTTCATATTCATCCATTTTTGCAGTTTCAATTTCCATTCATCTAACTACAGTTAAATCACTTTACCATTGCAGGGTGTGGCCACATTGTTCAGGGCTGAGGTTCTGTTCTATATGCTTTAGCACTCTCTGAATGAGATCAAGAAGCTTCTTGGTGACCTGGAGACACATAGGCCGCGACCTTGACCCGAATTATGTTTCAATCCCCTCAATAATGCTTATGTGACAAAATTATTTACAATTTCCATCTACTTGAATGCAACTTTCTATTTATAGTCATAATAACGGACCATTGTGTCATGCGTGTTGCGAACATCTATGCACCTTGTGTGTGTATATATGTATGTATGGTCATGTAGAACTTAATTATGTCTTAATTAACTGGATCATTAACCCTAACATCAAACACCACCCTAATTGTGAAAGCATGTGGACATACCGGCGTCCGAAGATGCCATCTAGAGTTGATCGGTGAGGAGGAGATGTGTCGGTTTAGCCGTGCAGATCGTCGGTGTAGTGGACATTCATAGTGGCGGTGGCCTTCACTTTGTTCTCTGCGCCTTCTTATGATTGGATTAGAAGATGTGGGGGCGATATCAAACCAAATGTGGGATTGTGATCGCACATTGCATGGGACTCCTCCCTTTGGTTTTTATGTGGTGCAGCACAAGATGGGACCGCAACCATTTGTTGGTTGGGGAGCGCTGGAGAGGGAATGGACTCCCCCTCTTTCTCGATCATGTTAGGGATCATGTCAATGCATAAGGTCGAGATCAATTCCAAAATTCTCCCCCTTGATCGTAAGGCTAACATCATAAGTCCACTCTCGATGAAATAACACAAGGTAAAGCATTACAACGGCTGATTAAATACCATTGAAACCCAAATACCTATAGTATACCACTCCATGTCAAAATAGAAGTTCTTTATTCCCAATGAGAGTTGGTTTGCATTATGGTCCTCTAATTCAGAATCATAGGTTTTCCAATAACCTCATGCCATCAACATAATCACGAAAGATATGGGGTGGTAAGCCTTTAGTGAGTGGATCCGCAAGCACTGACTTAGTACTTATATGCTTGACACGTATTGTTTGATCTTAGATTCTATCTTTCACAACATGATAGTTAATGTCGATGTGTTTAGCAGCACCACTCGACTTGTTTTTACTCGTATAAAAAACTACGGGTTGATTATCGCAGTACAACGTAAGTGGCTTTGAAATGCTGTCTACCACTCTTAATCCCGGTAGTCTCATAACATGCTACAAACTCAGCTTGCATCATTGATGATGCTATAAGTGTCTGTTTGGAGCTTTTCCATGAGATAACTCCTCCAGTGAGGGTGAAGATATAACCTGACGTGGATAGTTTCCATGAGATAACTGCTTGTCTATGTTTCGGTATGGGTGTTTCCTGGGAAGGAAACGTCGATGCCGCATGTACACTATTTTCTTTGAGTTGTCAACCTCAAACTGTATGTGTCATCTAAGCAATGGGGGTAGGCTTTACCTTTTCTTTTACTCTGACCTGACAAGTTACGAAGTGCAGGCAGATCATTGATGGTGACGAACCACATGGTGTGTAAGGTAAAGTACTCTTGGTTGTACTGATCCCAAACCTCGACGCCTTCCGACCAGAGTTTCTTAAGATCATCGACTAAAGGCCTGAGGTACACATCTATATCGTTGCCAGGTTGTTTTGGTCCTAATATCAAGATTGACAACATAATGTATTTTCGCTTGTTACAAAGCCAGGGTGAAAGGTTGTAGATCGACTACAACAGGCCAGGTGCTATGTGAGGTACTCATATTACCGAATGGATTCATGTCATCCGTGCTCATAGCAAACCTAATATTTCTTAATTCTTCGGCGAACCAACCAAATGTGGAATCAACGATTCGCCACTGAGCGGAATCTGCCGGGTGATGTATCATTGTGTCGTTCTTACAACCCTCCTTATGCCAACGCACCAACTGGGCCTCCTTTCTGTTGGCAAACAGACGCTTCAAACGGGGAATTACAGGAAAATACCACACCACCTTTCTAGGACCACCTTTACTTTTCTTGCCTTCGTCCCCATCACCACCGTCATTTCTAAGCTTATATCGATGGGTTCCACACATGGGACATTGATCCAACTCTGCATACTCTCGACGAAACAAGATACAATCCTGCTTACATGCATACATTTTTTCTATTTTCAGTCCTAAAGGACAAATTATCTTCTTCGCGTCGTAGACGCCCTCGGGCACCAAGTTCCCCTCCGGTAGCATATCCCTTAGCAGATCCAGCAATGCTTTGAAACTCTTGTCAATCCAACCATGGGTTATCTTCAGCTGTAGAAGCTTTAGGTTCCCAAAGATCCGCGTGTACTTCTCCTTACAGTTGGGATAAAGGGGCATTTTGGAATCCCGCACAAATTCCTGGAATTTAGCAAACTCATCATTGTTATACTCGTCATGCTGCTCAACATCTCGCACCATCTGGTCCACATTCTCCACAAAATCCTCGAGATCATTATCATTCAAACCTAATATATCCTCATTCCTGAGATCATGATCCATTTCATCGGGTGTAAGTCCTTGATCTACACTGTCGGTATGGGGGCCCGATCCATCTCTCCCTCGTTAAGGCCTTCTTCGCCATGTTTGTTCCAACATGTATAATTTTCTTTAAATCCACGCATGACCAAGTGTGTATGGATATTGTCTGGTTTCAGGAACTTCTTTTCATTCCTGCAGTCGCTACATGAACAATACATTGCCATTATACCATGATCTTTCATATCCGCCAAGGCAGCACTCATGAAATGCTTCACCCTGCTCAGGTACTCCGTACAAGTCCGGGTCTTGAGGTACATTCATTCTTTATTATTAGTGACCTTAATTTTGTGGTTAAGCACGTGATTAAAATCTCCAATAACTACACTAGATCTGTGGCATCTCGCGGTAGATCAGCCAAACCTAGTACCAGATCTAACATTAATACAACTCACTTATACTAAAATTTTGGATAAAGATGCAAAATGACCGATTACAACTCAAGCACAACAAATCTACCAAATAGGGATGAGAGGAGAAGAAAAAGAGGGAGATACAAACCTTCAAAGACCTAGCACCAATTCAAACTTCAAATTAACAAAATATTAGAGAGTCTCTAGTGGAACCGAAGAAAATCGCCAGAACTATCGCGCGGAACTGTTGACTACTGTTCGGCCTGCACAGTGGCTGCCAGCTAGTTTTATATAACAAATGTAAGTAATAAGTGATGGGTGATAATATAACCCGTCACTTATTACTATTCATAAGTGACGGATCATATTACGACCTATAACTTATTACTGGACCAGAGAGACCCGTCAGCTATGCCACATCATAAGTGATGGGTTGTACCATGACCCGTCACTTATGACTGGTGCCGGCAAAACCGTCACTTATGACCAGATTATAGGTGACGGTTTTAATCGTCACCCGTCACTTATGACTGGTGTCAGTAGAACCGTCACTTATGACTAGGTTATAGATGACAATTTTAATCGTTACCTGCCACTTATGTTATAGGTGACGGGTAATATTTATTATCCATCACCTATTCCATGTTATAAGTAGCGGGTATATACCCGGTCCCGACCAAAGACGACATAAGTGATAAGTACTGTGATAATCCGTCACTAAATTATATCTTGTTTATTCGTTTTTCACGTAGTATCCATCAAGAGCTGCACTGCTAGTCTGCTACTAATGCTAATTTGAGCTCTGGGCTCTCCCAGGCCCCAGGCCACTCATATATAAAGATATTCTAGTACTACTTTGGTATGGGTCAAAATTTGGTTCCTGTTACTCAGATTCATATTAACATTAAAGTATAGAATATTCTAATAAGGGTTGAAGTCTATTGTAGTAATTGATGACACATCCTACATTACACTTATGATAATAAAAATAATAATCTTCACATTATAATCACAACGACTATATAGTAATTTTGACGAATTGGACATTTGATTTTCCCTTTATTCATTTCGCGCCACTTCACCAATGCCACGAATGTCCGTATGATCCAAGTTACAAGTCTATTTTATGTTGTACCTCAGACATCTTATTATCTCTCAATGTCTATAGTACATCAAACACTATGCTATTGACTTTTGTAGAAATATTCTAGTAATTACGACAAGGCACTATAGTAATTGCCTATATATTTTATTGATAACATACGTTTATCAATTTTTACTTGATAATCATTGATGGAACTTCTATTTGACAATTTATTTAAATTTTTACCTAAAAGAAACACATACAACAACCATTCTCACTAGTACCCGTGCAACTTTACAGGTCGTTCCCGTAAATGTGTACACGTCAGCTTTATTCTACATCCAGACAACTCTAACATATTTTTGACAGCTATATATCAATCTACCGTGAACCAACCATTCAACTACAGTAACTCAATTTCGTTCTAGTTCGTAAGGTTTCATATTCATCCGCTAACGAATAGAGGCAAAACAAAAAATGTAGTAACTTTTACACTTCAATATAGTAACTGATGATATCCCTTACAGGAATTCAGTGCACTTACATGCACCAACATCTTCTCTGGATCAAGCGTCCGCATTGTTGTCGTTGGGATAGCTTGGGGATGTGTTTCCCTATGCAGGCTTGCCAGATTTACCACAGCAAGTGCAGGAGTATTCTGAGGATTAGGGGATGCAGGAGGACCCGAGGAGTATTCCAGGCTTTGCGATGTCGCCGCTGGAATTACAACATGCGACGACGGCATCGCAGGGCTTGTGGACGTCGTTGCCGGCATCGCGACGTCTGGGATCCGGATGGCGGAGCAGACACTTCCGGCATCCTGGATCGGACGCGCTCGCTGGCGATTAACGATTGGGCAGTGGTCAATCGCAACGCCGCAAGACCAGATGTCGACGGGATTGTCTCCTCGATTCAGCGAACGTTATCTAGGGCTCAGCTGTTCTGTACCCGCCAATTACGATATGACGTGATCTAGGGTTAAGCGAGTGCGATCTGCATGCGAGAATCTAGGAGAAACTGTTTGTTCGACCTTTTTATCACGTCCGCTCGTCAGTAACAATCAGCACTAGAAACAGGCATGGCAAATCTTGATCGGCTCGGCTCAGCTGCACCACGTGGGATCCAGGACCAGGCTCGTCAGCCACGATCAGATTCAGGCCCAGGCTCAACGCATTATGGGGAACCAAGACCAGACTCGACAGGGACTCGACAGGAGGGAACGAGGAGGTACGATCAGCAGCCTAGCCTGTTGTATAGCTGGCTACAAAATATTCGTTCCCTATAATATATATATATAATATGTGTGTGTAAATTATACAGCCGTTTCAAAAAATAGCTGCAATAGGTTATCGTCGCTCATTCATCAGGTGAGAATAGATCCCGCCTGATGAACGAGCGATACCTTGTAGGTCCTGGTGGTTAGACCATATTAAATGCTTTTCTCCGAGGTCTCGCATTCGGCGTAACCTTGTGGGCCTCGGCGGTCAGGCCATAGTAAATGTTTTTCTTTGAGGTCTCTTCTATTTAGCAAGCGAGACATTGATCTTACCTGTTGACAGGTGAGATTTTTCTCGCTACGATGCCAAGCAGGCTCACTTAAAAGGTGTCACCTGAACAGTGGGCGAAACCTTATATGTATATAGATCGGCCGCGTCGGCCATGCTGATGTTAGCCCATTTGCTTCCAACTTAGCTGAGAGAGAGGAAGGGGAGGAGAGGAGAAATTTTGCAGCGAAGCTCTACCGAAGGGAAGAGGTATATTTGTTTCTCTATTTTTTTTTTACAAATCCGTTAGGATAGCCACTAGTGCTAGATTTTAACACAGGTAGAGGTTAGATCTAGAATTTTTTTTTACAAACCTAATAGGATAGTCACTAGACGTAAGTTAGAATATAGATCTAGGTTTAGAATTAGGGTTAGATAGTTTAGCAACTAGATTCTATTTTTACATATATTTTAGCAATTAGATGTAATATTTAGAAATATGTTAGGTATTAGATGTAGAATTTAGACATAGTGTAGGCATAAATGAGGTAGTAGATATAGAATTTAGAGGTTTTTGATGTAGTAACTCAGAAATATTTCATTGCGGTATAGATTACATGTTAGGCCATGCTTGTAATTAATTTTGCATTATTGTAGATATAGTTTTACATAATTTTTTATGTTCTGTCATAATAATGTTAGAGTTTTTATCGATGCTTGCTAGGTATGTCAGATCAATGCTAGTTTAGAATTTTTTATGGGGATACAGAAATATTATATGGTCTGGAAGGGGTAGTACTGTCTATATTTCAGTCAATGGACAAGGGTATATCTAGACCTATGTATAAAAATATCGGACACTTGTACATTTGGTTGATACGAGGTTTCAAAATAGATCATGAGGTTTAAAAGATGACCATTATTAGTATTATGGGCAACCATATGAGAGATAGTGTGTACTGGGAGGTATACCCACTCGCTCACGGAAGATCAAGTCTGGAGGATGTACCCAAAGGATGTTGTGCAAAGAGGTTGGCCTCCTATGTTGCTTGTGCAATCGAAGAATAAGGAGGCAGTTGCAGAGATGTAGGGTGGAGGTACGTGGAGGAGGAGGGTGATGAGGAAGAGTATGATTAGGATGTCGATCTGGATGGTGCATATTCATCGGATTATTCGACTGAACTGACCGATGAGGTAGACAAGGGGAAACGAATCCCTTCTTTAATTGACAGATGGAACGAGATGATCTTGAGGCTGATGAATCTCCTGAGTATGACATGTCGTATGGTGAGGATGACGCTCCTGTTCCCACAGACTAGAACAATCCTAATTTTAACAATCTTGTGGTGAATGAGTGAAATCAGTTGCGCTGGGAATATACACAGAATGAGGTGACCGAGGGTGTTAGGTATCCTACCAGTCAGACCATGAAGGGTGATGTGACTCAATAGGAGATATCGCTTCGATGATAGTTTTATGTTATCAAGTCAAGCAAGAAGGAATAAGTTGTGAAGTGCGTGAAGGATGGTTGCCTGTGGTCGGTACACGATTTCAAGGGAAAGTAGGTTGAGTATTGGGAGGTGTCGATTGTGGACGAGCACACTTGTACGATGGACGAACTTGAGTCCAACCATCAGAACATCACCTCAGCCTTTGTCGCCAATGTGATGTCTAGATTGTGAACAACCTGAACTATGAACCAGGTGATCCATAATCAAGCAAATTTAGGAGGAGTATAAGTGCACTATTAGCTACAAGAAGGTATGGAGGGTGAAGAGGAAGGCAATTGAGATGAGGTTCGGGACCTACAAAGCATCATATGACAATCTACCGCATTTGCTGCAGACCATTGCTCGAAGAAACCCGATGACGTAATATGACATTGATAAGTATGCATTTTTGTCAAAACCTGGCAAGTATGTCTTGAAGTGATGCTTCTTCGTATTAGGAGCATGTATCAAAGATTTCAAGCATTATCAGCCTATCGTGTGCATCGACGACACTTTCCTTACCAGCATGTACAAGGGACAAATCGTGACTGCTATTGGGGTTGATGGGAACAACCAAGTTCTACCGTAGGCCTTTGCATTTGTGGAGAGTGAGAACACCAGCAGTTGATATTAGTTCCTATACCGTGTCAGGATGATAATTGTTGGTGCTCGGCCAAATGTGTGCCTTATACATGACCAGCATGCTGGGATGCTCGCGACAATTCAGGAAGTGCAAAATGGAATGGATGATAGCATGATTGGACCGGGGTGGCTAGATCTATAGAGTAGGTGGTGCATAAGGTATTTTGGTACAAACTTCTTCCTCGTGAACATATTCAAGAGGTTGTGCAGTTAGAACCAGTAGTGGAAGTTTGATGCTCTTTGGAAGACGAAGACACTAGATGAGCTAATGAAGAAGCAAACATAGGAGCGTGCAGGGTGGCCTGTGAGGGAACCGAAGGATGAACTAGTACCTCTTGAGTTCCTGCCAATAGACAATGAAGCTAGCATAACGCAGAGGACCGGGTCATCTACTTGGTCATTTAGTGTGTGGATTGATAATGATTCGAAAGAGAAGTGGGCTCTGCTCTACGACACAAAAAGAGGCTAGGTACAATATTAACTACAAATTTAATACATGTTTACAATTGGGTGATGAAAGGTGTGAGGGGTTACCACTTGTGGGGATTGTAGAGTTTATACTTCAAGGGACGTGCAAGTATTTTAGGAAGCGCTATGCAATAGTGCACACAGTTCTAAATGATGCTCATCTAATTTATGGAACGAAGATGACTAAATACATGGAAGACAAGATGGAGAAGGCAAAGATGCACTGGGTGAAGATCATGGAAAATGCACAGCACATATACAAAGTTCTATGCAGGGACAAAGGAAGGAGGGGGGGGGGGCAAGCGTGAGAGAGTTATCCAAGAGTGTACCATCTTCGATGACAGGTGCGTTTGCACTTGCTACAAGTTGATGGTACTGTAGAATCCATGCTCACATGTGATTTCCACGTGTGCTATGACAGGGATGAGGACTCGGAGGTACATCTTTGACTACTTCAAGAAGGAAGCTCTGTTCAACATCTGGAACCATGAAATTTATGGTTTTAGGATTTATGGATCTTTCACGAAGGAAGCTAGACCTGATTGTGTTTTCATTTTTGATCCTTAGAAGATGAAGTAGAAGAAGGGACGATGCAAGACTATGAGGCTCCATAATGATATGGATAAAGCAGAAGACGGGTGTCGCGTGAAATGGTGCAGCAAATACAACAGAATAGGGCACACTTATAAGAAATACACTATTGGTGTCCCAAGTGTGAACCCCATGGAAGGAGGTCCTTCCGGCTCAGCTGCAGATGGGAGACGTCCTTGTGGTCGTCGATCATTGGCTTCATCGAGTCATTGAATTCGATTGGTGTGATGGATATTCATATGCACAATATTGTAGTTTACTGTTGTAGTGAGACTCTCACTATGTTTGAGGTTGTGATTCATTAACATATTTGTGTACGCTTTGAACAATCTATTATGCCATGTTATATGTTGGATGCTTACTTCTTACTCTATGTTTGTTTTGCTTATAAAACTGTAAAAAACTTGTGAACATGCAGGTATGGTGCAGCTGGAGCTGCTTGACCCTTAGCTAGACGTTAGACACCTTTCATACCGCATCGTCGTGCCGGCTGAGGAGCTTCTAGTACTATGACCCCGTGTGTTGGATGAGCTCATGAAGGTTGACACAGGCATGATCTCGAGGTTTGTACATTTTTAATTTGACGTTTTATACGGCTTGTTATTAGTATTTATCGCTAATTGTATTATGTTTGCAGGTTGTGTATTGCGGGGCTACTTCTGTTATGTCGGCTGGTGGAGGTGGATGCATTGGTGGGGAGTTCGGAGGCACCCACGCAGTTCAACTATGATAGGGGATGGAGTCAAGGACGTATCCACCTCGAAGGTCGCTACAAAAAAAGAAACACAAATCAAGATCCCAGCGTACGACCAAAACAGGATACGACTAACGAAGAAAATCACACCTAGTTCCTTCGAACCTCTTATAGGAGGGCCCGTAGCATCCTCAACGTCCGAGCCAATGATACCGAAGTCGTAGTCCACAGAAGCCACGCCTCTCTGTCGGCTCTGGCCGTGATCCACAATATCTGGGGAGGCCCGGCCTTTCCCCCGATCATTGTCGCCACCCTGGCCCTCGCCTCCGGATTGGTCGCTCATGCTCCCAACCCACCTTAGGCGCTTCTTGCGAACCAGGGGCACCTCCGATGACTCGGCCGTTGAACCGGTATGCGAGCCTCCGGAGGTTGAAGGCCACCGGGCCTGGAGCAGCCCTAGGGGGGGTTGCATGCAGTCGTTTTCCAGCAGCCCTAGGCTCTAGAGGATCTCGCCATGCCGGAGCCCCGACGCTGAGGTAAAAGCAGACACGGTTGTCCCGCTCCCAGCTTCATGCTAGGGCAACCCGCCACTCCCGCTCTGCGAGAGTAGGGGGCCTAGGATCACCTCCGCGATCTCCGTCGTGTGCTCCAGCAGGAGGAAGCTCTCTAGAAGAAAAAAGATGGCTCACATAGGCAGATCAAAAACCAAACTACAAAGGGAACTCACCAGCACTGACGGGTGAGCCAGAATACACCTTCAGGCACTCTTCCGCACCTTGCTCAAAGACGCAGTTCCAGCCCGTTTGAAGAGGTCGAACGCGCAACATGGTGAACTCCTCCATGAGGTCACGCATGCTCATCATTTCGGCCACCCTCCGTAGAAGGGCCAGCCGTGAGGCAAACTGGTCGTCCGTAATCCCCGTCTCCAGCTCCGGAACATACGCAATATCCTAGTTCGTGGAACGATGGGGTGATGCAGGGCTGATATTGTAGTAGAATCACCGCTGCAACTAGCCGGTATACCACTGGCCAATAATGGCCTTCGCCGGGAAGGCATTGCGATACTGCGACCATATTTGGAAGTTGACACTCCCAAAGCTAAGGGGCCTCTTTGTCCCCTCGACCTTGATCAACTTCGGTTGGCAGCTGGCAAAGTGGAGGGCCGCGAAGAAATCCGCCCTCCCTTCGCACCCCTCCGCCCGCATGGCCCACTCAAATGTGGCCAGGTGGGCAATGGTGTTGGCGTGGAGCTGCGGAAGCTCCACGTAGAAATGGCGGAGCACCTCCTCAAGCAACGGCGCAGAGGGAAAACCCAGGCCCGCCTCGAAGAAGGTCTCAGACACCACGATCTCATGGGCCAGGGGCTTCGGGACCGCCTCGCCTAGCGGAGGCCGAGCGACAGCTCGAGAGGGAATCTTCCCCTCCCTAACCATCCAGTCGAGCTTCTCGTCACCAATGACAGACGCCCCCAGCGCCGGAGCTCCACTCCTGGCGGCGGCCCCATCAGCAACGGGAAAGTTGGCGTCACCTGAGGGTCCCCCGCCACGGCTACTCTGTTAATCTCCCCCGCCGCCTGAGTTTTGGCTTCACTCGGGGTACTCAAGCTAGCCATACGAACTGCATGAGGATGGCGAAAGGCACTGAATTATGAGAGAGGGAAGAGTAGGGATCAAAGGACAACTCGCGCAAAGCAAAAGATGCCGAAGACAAAGGCAGATGAGAACGAGGAGTTGGCAAAAAGGTCGCTCTAGGCAATCCCCCTCCTGCTACAAATAGGGAGCAACTTGCCCCCCAGGCGGCTGGCGCATGCGCCATCCTTTCGCTTGTCAGGCTGAAATCATGGGGGAGAGAAACTGACTCCCTTGACCCCCCCTAACGACAAGATGACATGTGTCCCACACCCCGCTTGACAGGGCAGGATTGCACCTCTCCCCAGGGCGCATTCAATGTCCCCTATCATCAATGTCATCCAGCATGTCGTTTTGTCACCCAGGTCAAATCGTCCCAGACAAGCCAAGGAATACTTGAACCATGAGCCATCAACCACAAACCAGGGACCGCTAGGAGCTCTGCTCTGAAAGAAATGCGGGCCCGACCACTTCACTGGCTGCCCTCGCAAGGAGCTACTATTGGGGGTCGTTATCAAGGACCCCCGATGGCCCCTTGGCTTAATCAGCCCAGCCTCCAGAAGGCTCGGCCTCTCGAAGCCTCCACCTTCTAAAGCTCCGGCCTTCCGGAGCCCTGCCTCCCGAAGGCTCAGCCCCCCAAAGGCTCGGTCTCTCGAAGTCTCCACCTTCCGGAGCCTCGGCCTTCCGGAGCCCTGCATCCCAAAGGCTTAGCCTCCCGAAGGCTCGGTCTCCGAGGCATCGGCCTCCCGAAGCCCCAGCCTTCTGGAGTCCCGCCTCCTGGAGGCTCAGCCTCCCAAAGGCTCGGTCTCTCGAGGCCTTGGTCTCCCGCTGCACGGGCCGACTTCCCGGAGGCTACTAGGTGAGTCATCAGGCCTCAAGAAAGATCTATCAAAAGGGAAGCACCGATCGTACTTTGCCTGCGAGGAGGTGATCGGCATTAAATACCTAGGCTAGTGGACGCCTCTCTGACACCCCAGCATGATGGAGGCTACCCTGACACCCCTGACAGTGCGGCGCCGGGCCGCAGTTGGCGACTGGTTCGCCCCCTTCAGGGGGCAGGCTCCACGATAATTACCTCGGTAGATATTTATCTCCCCGATAGGGTAGAATGTAGTTATCCGGGATAAGGCCCAGTAATTCGGTCAGATCCCAGATATTTGTACATTATGATAACTTATACGCCAAGCTACGCACAACCCTATAAATAGGAGGCCATGGTCCTCTAGGGGGACAAGCAGCAAGATAGCAAAAAAAAGACACAAAGGTGAAAACACATCAAGTCACGCTGTGATACTCCTCCTAGAGTGATACATTTTTCTACCATCAATACATTCGTGGTGTTCCTTCCTCTTAAACTTCGTCTCTAAGCTTGAGTCTCCTCCTTAGAAGAAATTCTCATCGTACTTTGCTGGGGTAAGACGAACTCTTGCTCCAACATCACGGCTATAAGGATATGGATCATCAACAACTCAAGGTAAAGGTAATGCAAATCAATATAGGTTCTACCCATATAAACCTGACATCGACATCGCGAAACATGCAAACATACATAAGTGACAACTTATCAATTTAGACTCCATTCAATTCGAACCAAAGGATGCAATATGCTTAGATGCTTGTTTGATACTCTCGGCACAACACTCATAGAACTCCGGTAGATTAGCGATGCCTTTGCTTGCTTGGACCATCAGCGTAACGCTCTCTAAATGAATCAAGAATGCATTGCATAAATAATCAAACGATAGAAAAGTGTACATATAATGGATGCTTGAATATTAATACAACATCGTGTTTTGAAAACATTTGCAAAAGATTGCCAAAAGATTAGGGTTTCAACTTTGAAACCCCGGACAAGGTAACTTAAGTACACATAGCCTTGAATAGCTGGCGATTAGACCGAAAAGGAAGTGGTAGTCTGATCGTTAGCTTGCAGAAGATTTTGGCGCCTGGCAGTCAAACCAACGGTATGTCAGCGATCAAACCGCTGTCTAGTGGTCAGACCGCCTGAACCTGCCAGCAGCACCTTTGTAGGGTCGCCGGCGAGGACTACGGTGAAAGTTTCGGTAGCGAAGGGCACCAAAGTACTCCACAAGACTGGGGATATTTTACGTGGTCGTTCGGACGACATGCACGATTTAAATACGTAAAATCCCCAAAATAAGATCTAGACCTAGCTTTCTTAGGGTTTTCTGGTCCAAATCAAAACGGTGATCAGCTAGAGCTAGGAATCGATAAGAAAATGGTAGGGAGATGTTTACCTTGGCGTAGAGGAACTTTGTATTGGATCGGAATACGCCGAGGAAGTCTCGATCCACCGATTGGACTCCCGAGGGGTGATTGGGCTCGTGGAGGAAGAAATGACGAGTAACCCTTCCGGCAGGGACGAAAGGGGAAAAAGCTCTGGGAAGCTCGAGGGAGTTCTCACCATCGATCTCCGGCCTTCAAACGCGACAAATGGATCACACCCTCTAGGGTTTTGGCAAGGCAAGAGAGTGAGAGAGGCAATGTGAGAAGAGAGAGTGAGGGAGAGAGGCAATATACCACTTAAGGGAGCCTTTGTGCGCTAGCTACCATACTGTGGGGAGCTCCGGTCAGACCGTGGTTGCGGTTTGGTGCTGAAAGTTTCATGCATTTTTCCTTTTTCTTATTCCTTTTCTTTTCTAATATATATAAGGTCTCTCCTAACTAGCTTCTAAGTTATTTTCACTCTCAAATACTTAAGTGTACGTGGGGGAAATATGTGAAGGTTCAAAACGCATAACTTTTGAAACGCATTTTAAACTCAACTTATGAAACGAATATGTATAAATATCATGTCACAATAATTATGAATGCTTAAAATACGGAGTAGAAAATGGCTTGTATTTCCCCTGTGTCAGTGCATGTTTACACTTTGAATTGGTCAAAGCCATTGGGCTAACCCGCACCGTGAGCCCACGTAACGCGCCGCAAAGCCCACATAACGTGCCATGGGCTGACGCGGTTGTGCCGTAGGACCCAACGGCGCCGCAATCGCCACAAGACTGGAATTTAAATTTTAGTCTTCTCCACCTAAAAAAATCAAGTGTCCTCTTCATATAAAAGCCAAAATTTTTAATTCCTTAACTAAAAAATCAGAGAGATAGGCCCACTCCCTCTCGCCGGCAACGAGGCCGCCAAAATCAGAGAGAGAGGGGCCGGATCGGGGGATCTCAAGCCACCATATCCTCAGGAGATATGGACGGGTCTAAAGGTTAGTCTAAGCAGACTCAAAACTATTTTGAATTTTAGAACTGCTTTGTGGAGTTCAAAAGGTTGATTTGGATGGTAGCTCCGTTTGTCACTGCTTTTTTACTGTAGCAAATTTGAGAGTGGTACATGCCTGCGTGATGATTGCCGCCGTCATAGTGGCTTTTAAAAAGAAAAAGTCTACTTTAGTCCCAAAGCGATTGAATAGCCCCCTGCATGCCTGCATGGTGATTGGCGCTGTTCCACTAGTTTGAGATGAATGTTCCAGCGCGTTAGCGTTTGGATGTGCCATTAATCAAAGATGCTGAGGTTTCCAATTCTAATGGATAATTGGTGCAAATAATAACTTATACTCCTTCTGATTGTAAATGTAGATCGTTTTAGCCTCATCAACTATTCTTTAAATATAAATCATTATCGAACTTCTATGTACTTTTTTCTCTTTTGTTCCCTTCTTACCTTTATTTAATAAATACTACCACTCTCACAAATGAATGCGTTATCTTTTCCAATACATAATAAATAAAGGACAACAAAATTATTTAATCTATTTTCTTAATCTCTATACATAAGTTTAAAACAATCTACATTTGTTTAAAACAATCTACATTTGCAATTAGAGAGAGTACACAACACGTAGTTAGCGTTTGACTTTTCCATATCACAGGCTGAAGGACCAATATAACTGGCAGAATCTCACGTAGTTAGCGTTTTGGATGTGCCATTAATCAAAGATGTTTCACTAGTCCATCATTGATGTTCCACTAGTTTGAGATGAATGTTTCAGTAGTTCATTATGTACGTTCCATTATCAATGTTTTTAGGGACGGAGCTAGAAAAAAAATCAAAAGAGGAGCCAATTAGGATAAATTGAGTATTAGGGATGTCAACAAAAGGAATTTTATTATTATACATAAAAAAATTTGTGTTATGTAGAGGAAATCACAGCTATAAAGGGGCAGTGCTCCTGCTAGCCCCTCCCTGAATGTTCCACCAGTTCATGGTCAGTGTTCCATTGGTTCGTGTTTTTTGTGTCCAATAGTTAGAAAAAAGAAACAATTGAAGGAAAATATGAAAAATACAACATGTGACATTTTAAAAAAAAAACATCTAGAAGAACAATCCAAAATGTATCACGGAACATTGTAAAAATGTTACAGAACAATCAACTCAGGTTACCGGAGCAATAAAATTAGTATTACATAACAATTTAAACTAATAACAAAATAATTCAAAAAATGTCGCAACACTTGGAAAAAATCTTAAATGAACTATACCAAAAACATCCATGAAAAATATAATACAAAATACAAAGATAAGATAAATTAAATAAAAAAGAAAAAGAAACTTCAAAAAAATGTTGCATACATAACTCACCATACAAAAGAAAAAGAAAAAAAGTAACTCAGCTCACAGAATAGGAAAGGGAGTAGAGAAGGAATTCAGCCCATGAAGCAGTGGCCACAGACCACGGACGCAACAACCGAGCCGAACGAAATGGGCCGCAGGTTGCATGAGTCGCGGAGGGGTGGGCGGCGCAAGGTTTGGCCGCCGTCACCACCCACTCCACCGCGACGACGCCAGCCGCACGAGTGCGGAGTGCTGCAGCCGCCGGCTCCCTTCTGCTGCAGCAGCTTCCAGTTCTTCTTGGTCGCCTCCTTTATTCCACCCCCCCCCCCCCGCGTGAATCTTGTGAAGGACTCCAGCGCGAGATGCAGGCGGTGAGAGGGTTGGTGCTGCGGCACCTGCGGCTCGGGTGCCGCCGCGCGCCGCCCGCCATCGCTGCCCGAGGAGACTACGGGTGGCCAAACTGCGGGTTCGCTCGGGGGATGAGCGCTCCGGCGGACCAGGACGGTGGAGGAGGTAGCTCCGAGGGCGCCGTCAGGGCGCGCGTCGTCGACCTGGTCAAGAAGTTCGACAAGATCGACGC
Source organism: Phragmites australis (assembly GCF_958298935.1). Classification (NCBI taxonomy): domain Eukaryota; kingdom Viridiplantae; phylum Streptophyta; class Magnoliopsida; order Poales; family Poaceae; genus Phragmites; species Phragmites australis. The sequence goes on along the minus strand of NC_084923.1, from coordinate 32,826,070 downwards.
CGACAAGGTCTCGGCTCTGCTCTCTCCTCTTCTCCCTTCAGTTCTTTTTTGGTTTATAAGATTCGTGCCATTATAATTTTACCGATTTGAAATATACCATTACTATTCGCGTATTTAGAAACATGCCGCTCCTTTTTGTGAGAATCTTATCCATGCCATTATGAACAATTTTTAACCAAGTTACCCCTCTGTTCATCCTCCTCCCCTTCTTCCCTTTTCCTTCTTCCTTTCTTTCAGTTCACCTCGCTGGATCCCATGCCAAATCCGCCACCGCAGAGCCAAATCCATCGTCGCCCCTGAGCCAACAAGCTTCACGGCGAGCTCCTCCAGCAGCTCCCCGTGTTTCCACAGGCGCACTACTCCTCGGCCTCACGGCCCCGCCATCGATCCCTCCCTGCTCCAATGGCTCTCCACCCGCGCCCCTTAGCCGCAAGAGACCCTGGCGCTCCAATGGCTACGCGGTTCGCTGGCTCGTTCTGCATCGCCCGGTGTTGCCCCCGATAGCCCAGCCTCCCTTGACGAGGCCACAGTCACGACGGCCCTTCTCCTTCTTAGTAGCAGCATCGGCAAGCGCTAACTCGGTTGGCTTGGACTTCGGTGACCCCAGCGATGAATCGGTCGGGGAAAAGCGGCATAAGCATTAGCACGTGACAAGGAATACTTCGGTGCAGGTCTCGACCGGTGAGCCGATCGCAGCACGGCCGGTGGTGAGCGAGGAGGAGCGGCAGCGCTCGGCTCCCGCGGAGGGCCGTGCTGGCGATGGGCCATGTCCAAAATGGCGAGCGCACATGCATGCACGGATCGAGGGGAAGCTCATTGTGGGTCGTATTTGGAAGGAGGAGCTGGGACGCGGCGGTGAGTCGGTGAAGTCGGGGTGTAGCTCACGGGTGTTGGGGAAGAAGGCCTCGCGAGGCTTGGTCCGGCGGGGATTCCGTAGGCAATGGAGGGGAAAGCCTCCCACGAGCTTCCTCTGTGCTCCTGGGTGCTCGGCCTGGGCGGATTTGCGCTTGGCTCATCGGATTTGGGGCGGCGGCGGCCATAGGAGGGGGTGAAAAGGAGAGATGAAAGGAATAAGACAAGGGCAGGGTTGAAGGTGAGGGTAATTTTGTCAAATACATGCAAAATGTATGCCAATGGCACCGTTACAATTACAAATAACGAGCAATGGCATGTTTCCAAATACATGAATAGTAATGGCATATTTCAAAATAGGCAAAATTATAATGGCATGAATCTAATTAACCCTTCTTTTTTCCCCTTTCTTCAGAAGAGTGTCTGCTCCGACTTGTGCAAAGTGTGAATGGGTTGGAAATAATGGATGGCATACGGGGTGGAATTGTTTGCACTTCTTTTTATCTCCACTTGGAGTTCATGTTTTTGCTCGGATGGAACTCGGAGTCATGAATGCCAGCTTAAGTTAAGAATTTAAGATTGACATGCATTGTTCCACCTAGTTTCATTTACATATTATGGATGATAATGCTAGTGCCTTTTGTAAGTTTGTTACTTGTGAAAGTTGGTATTTCCTACTTAGTCAAGTGGGTGTGTTCAGAGTAGTCATACATGTTCCGGAATTCCAGAAGTGAAAATTTCGGTGAAGAATGAAATGTCACGGTTGGCATGAGCCCTAAGGGCTGATACTGATAGAACAAACCCAATTAAAGAGTATGGTATGTTAGCCGATGTGTGACTGAGTGAAAGTTGATGGACGCATTGTGCAAATGGCCTCATAAATTTGATGGCAAAGTAAGTGATAACTAGGTTGGGACTGGAAGAAACAGTGGGCCAAGTTGGAATAGATTGCGTAGAAAGTCTGTTGTGAGCACATTTGTGGAGGGCCTGGTGGCACGCTTCATAAAAAAAAATTGCAAAAAAATGGAATTGTTTATTTTGTTCTTAGAACAGGACAATTAATGGTAGCATCACAAAGTTTTGTATAAGGATAAATGCTATCTAGAAACACAACTGTAGATTCACAATGCAATGCTTGTCAAAGAAAAACAGCTAATGACAAAGCTGTGATTCTTCTGAAAAGAAAAAATTATTAGCACCTTCTAAAAAATATAGTTAGCACCTTTGATCTTACTCACTCGACTGTATTTAGAGTAACTCTGTCTCTGGATGTTTTCCTATCTAAGTCAATGGTCAACTTGAGTAAATAGACACATTAGAGAACTGACCTTGCTAGTGATGGTCTTGAGCAAAATGGTGGTTCCAGTTGATTTGACAACTAGCATAGTGGCAGATATAATGCCACCAAGCTTATGAATTGAGCAGATATTCAACTCGTGAAAAAGTGGGGGAATTATTGTTCTCTATAGTCTGTGCAGTGTGTATTAATTGTAGATCATTTCCGCTTTAACTAAACTCGTGTACGAATTAAAACTTTTGTTGTACAATCAGATCAAATGCACATCATGCCCGCTTTATGCAAATCTGATCAAATGCACATCACATTCCGAAACTAGTAGAAGCCAATCCATATGATCAGTAACTTAGTGATCACTTTGGGAAGGACAATATCAAAGTGATGTTACATACATATATTGTAGTTATTTTGAGTAGGTAGGGTTTGAAGAGAAAAATTGTGCACAATAAACGTGTAATTTTACAGGGAAAATTTCATATACTGCATCAAATTACAACAAGTAACCCATGATATGCATCAAGACCCAGTACACAATGAAATCGTTGGCCTCGTTCCAGCATCGTGGGCGACCGAGGGAGATCATGTGAGAGAAGTGGATGCACGGAGCCTAGTATTTCATTTATTAATGCTCTCATAGTAATTTGACAAATTTGGGATAGTAATTTGACAAACTATGGAACCTAATTTCCATCTTAACTTAGTTTAAATTACCAGTAGTCCAGTATAAATGCTAGTCCATGAAGAATCACCATGATTAGTGGAAAGGTCTACTCTAGTGTTTGCTTATTATGCAGCTCCTTCAAATCATGCATCCATTGCAGTATCTTTGGATCTGTATGTGTTAGCATCTGAACTCTTGCTCACATTTGCATTTATTATGCTTGCAGGTGACTGAGACAGCTGATTTCCAGAAGGACCTGAGCTTGGACAGCCTAGACCGGGTGGAACTTGTTATGGCCTTTGAGCAAGAATTCTCCATTGAGATCTCTGATGACAAGGCTGACAAGCTATCCTGCTGTGCAGATGTTGCAAAATACATCATATCGGAATCTCAGTGCAGTAATAACAATGCTGGTGGCTCCTGATGGGAAAATGCAAACGTTCTTCTCTGGTGTGTTTTTTAAGTTGTATTTGTTACAAGGAAATGATTATGTTCATCATGGTTGATGTTCACGAATGAACACATTTTGTTTATCAGAGTACTGGCCTTAATTAACCTATGCTAATGTTATTTAGTAAAAAGGGTTTGTAAATTGAAAAAAAATGGAGCATTCTTCCTATAATGAACCCAGTTGTTTCTTTAGCTTCTGCCATCCAGAAAAATTCCGACTTCTGGTATCAATTGGCAGAGCCATCCACTGGATGGCACGCGACGTGGTAGCATATGACTGGACCACGTCACCGCAACTTGTGAGCCTTGCCTGTGCTATGGAAGAGAATGAGCCAGGGTAGCACTCGCCTTATCCGGTTCTCTTTTTTCTGAATGCTGTAACATTTCATACAATATCATGCCGTATGCATGAGGCAGGAGAGCTCTTTCTCCTCCACAGCACCCAGTCATGGCCAAGGTAGCCCCCTCCCTCCTCGCCATGGGCAGCGGCGCTGCCGTCGTAGCCCAGCCGTCGGTGAAGAAAGGTACTAGTTTGTTCCGCAGTCACATCATCAGCAAGCGCTCCAGGATATCAGCTAAACTCGGTATCATTCCTCAACAATCCTCCCCTGTTCTTCATTTTGTTGAAGCTCGGTGAAACAAGATTGAGAGAGTGGTGCACGCAGGAGGAGATGGGGAGCTGAAGTCTCCTGACAAGAAGAAGTTCATCACCCGAGAAGAGGAGCCAGAACAGTAAGCAGTTTTCTCAGTGCTATGCGCTGTGTAGTGCAGAGAAGCCTGTGACTGTGATTCATCCGAATCATGTGGACTTATGGAATGCAGGTACTGGCAGACTGCAGGGGAGAGGAAGGGTGAGAACCCAATGATGACACCCCTGCCCTACATCATCATCTTCGGCATGTCGACCCCCTTCGTCATCCTCGCCATCGCCTTTGCCAACGGCTGGATCAAAGTCCCCATCCGATGAGCTCTTGTCGTCGACGGAGACGGAGCAGTGCAATGGCAGTTGTAGAATCAGATATTGGAAGTTGCCAAACACCTGTTCACTGCCTGCATCCTTTGCAGAGATAGCAGTAAGAGTTACCTTCATAGATATAAGAATTCTTGTTTATAAGCATATTCTGAATGATCATATGGTGTATGTAACTCAACACTTTCAAAGCTCCCAGTATTTACCTCTTACAACAACCTCACTTCTCGTTCCGTTTCAAGGTTTTGTATCAATCTTCAGTTCTTCGCACAAGAGACGGTTTGCACCAGCAGCAGTTGTTTTAAGAGGAATCACAGGCATAACTACAACTTGCTTTTTCGTGAACTCACAACTAGTTCCGCCATAAAATGGCGTATCTACATTTAAACTTATCTGCAGTCCCTGCTGTGTTCAGGGTAAATGAATTGCAAAAAAAAAAAAGGATGACTGTTGGTCAATCTGCAGTAGGTGTAGTAGCAACTACAGAAATTAACCAAGAGGAGCCACGAACACAAACATAAAAGCACAAGCAAGTGTGCTTTCACGGATGCACGAGAAATCTTGGCGCATGCTCGGGCTTCCATGCTACAGATATCGGTAATATGACAGCATGCTTATTTCCTCATTTCTCCCACTGCGAATCACACGTGTAACAAGATACTCATAACTGAAATTTTATCAGACATTAGAGAAAAGAATTTACAGCATTTCAGCGACATGGCAGTAATAGGATGTCGGAAAACAACAGAGCTCGGATTAGAGCACAGAAACTTTTTTTTTTCATGCATTTGTTGACCAGTATATATTATTGGTTAATAACACCCTCACCAGTACATAGTTTATCAACCTTTTATAGGTCAAGATGCCATCATCTGGCAGTCACCTAGTGTGGTTTTCTATCAAATTCAGATTCGTGACAGTGTGGGTCCAGCCAATCACGAGTAGAGCTCATTGGCATGCCTGTACTATTTGCTCTAGCGCCCATCAGCTCCCTCAGGCTTTCCACCTTGTTCTCCTGAGCATTGCCAGGGAATTTCTTATCTGCTTCCTTCAGCTTGTTCCTGAACCGCTGCTTCCCGTCAACTGTGTTCAACTCCTGTTGCTTTGCTTGAGATGGTGGAGACCCATGAGGTCTCAAGTATATCTTCTCATCTTTTGCCTGTTTAAGTATGAATTTACATCTCCATGAAGTAAGGAATAGGCAATTAAAAAAAAAAGAGAGGGTACAACAGGCAACTAGGCAAGTAAAATCTTATGAGGAAGGTTCAGAAAAGCATTCTGGAACATGCCTTTAAAGGTTCAGGATCCTTTGCTTTGGGGACACTAGGCTCAGTAGCATCATCATCTTGACTGGACAAATTAGGAATAACAAATCCGTCCGCATCTGCAATTGCACCATCAACATGAAAACAATGTGTAAAATAGCAGCAGTGCAGCTTACATGAAGCCCAGCATGGTATGCAATTCATGAATTACAACTACCTGACTAAACAGTACATGTTCAAGTTGGACAAAAAAAAACTGTCAACCTCTGGGACTCTGGTGACTACATATCACAACCAATGATCCAAAGTTATGCATTAAGATCAAGGAGGTTTACAGTTAACCTGAGTGGGCTGATGTCACATGTCTCCTATTTTAACCATGCAATGCAAAAACTTTTCTATGTTTCTAATTTATTTCATTAAACTAATAATACACTTTGGCTTTGTTTGGCACCAGCACGATTCATAAAAGAAAAAGGGTTATTATCCAAGCTCCCTAAGTAAGTACATTAGTTTCCGAACTGAATCAAGAAGCCCTCGTTTGATAAAGGCACAAAATGATTAAAAGCAAAGTGCTGCAATTCCTAGGAAACTTTGTGGTTTTACTGTAGAGTTGAATTGCTAATTCAAAGAAATGACAAGTGAAGACAAACATTCTGTTTTTCATGTGTAATCTCAACTATACTGATCCCGAATGAAAATTTGGATGAAATTTCACAATTCATTTTCTTACGACTAGCAGATTTCTTACAGTTTAAAACCCTAGGTCAGAAGGTCCCTAGCATGTTGCTTTTGCAGTTGAAAAATTCTGAAAACAGCTCCAACATACTTTTTTTTTAAAAACACACCAGTAACCTGTTGTTTCTTGAATTACTATTACCTAATTTTTTCCCCAGACAGAAAGAGCATGGTTGCACAATGTCTCAAGCAATTCCTGAACAATAACAAGGTCACAAAGTGCCGTCCACAAGGATGGGCAACAGCAGGAAAACAGCCGTTACGCTCGTATGGTATGATAAAACCAGCAATACCTGAAGCTAGATATTGGTAAGCGCAGCAAGAAACGAGGGCGCGCAAGTGGTTTCTCAGCTACTCACCCCACTCGTCTTCCTCGGCGGCGTCCGGCGGCGTGGATGCTTCCGCCGGCGGAGGGGACGGGGCGGCCATGGTGGCCGGCGCGGCGAGACGAGGAGCAGGAGCCTCCGCGACCGAATTGGATCGCTCTCTCCCCGGATTCGGATTCGGGGTTCTTCCGCTGCGCCTTCTTTTGTTTTTCTTTTTCTTTCCTTTTCTTTTTTTGGAGAGGATCAGCTGCGACTTCTAGTAGGGCTGAACTGGACGGTTTCGGGCTGGGCTGGTGAAGAGACCTGTTTGTGGGCCGGCATGTCAACCTAGCCTGGGCTTGGTTCCAGGGACCTTCTTTACTGGCGGAAACAGAACACGGCTCTCGCGACGACCTTCTCCCCTAGGGTTTCCCTGCCACCACCCGTACCCGAAGGTCCCCTACCTTCTCCCTCTCCGGCGACCTTGCCGGCAGCAACACGGTACGAGACCAAGCCTCCATGTACATCTATAGCATTAAAAAGGTCCCTCGGTGCAAGTTGCCCTTTGTGATTGATACGAAGCTAGTGTCGCTGCTGCTCCGACCGTTTGCCTCACAGGGCGCCGATGGTGCTGGGTTCCGTCGACGTCTCGTGGTGGTTCCTCCCTGTCCAAATCGTTTTCCCTTGTTGCCAGGAACCTTTTTCGCATGTGGTGTAGGGACTCCCCTGCCACCGCCACCGGAACGTACGTCGTAGCCGCTGGATTGGAAGCCGTCATTGCCGTTTCCCACGAAGGCTTCTTGGTGACCTTACCGCACCAGCCCCTTGTGCATTCTCCGGGAGTCCGGGTACCCACACTACAGCCATCACCTTCGACCGTCCAGGCCTCCAATCTACACGGAAGTTATGCACAATTGGTAAATTTGTTGCTCCCATCTCCATTAAGTCTCTACTACTTGAGACACTGCTTCAGGCAGTTACTCAGAAGTGGCGTCTTTGCCGTCGATGGAGAGTATCACCAGTGCCTGAACAGGTCACCGTTGTTGAGTATTGATAACAGGTGCCGTTTCGGCTTACTGTCATTGAACCCCAGACTTATCGACATGCAGATACCTCTGGTTGAGTCATATATCTACGGCTCAACACACGCCCAACCTCATGTGCATATTCCAACGAGACAGTTGTGAGGGCCGACGGCCAGGAAAACTGATTAGCACGGAGTTTTTTTATTTTTATATTTTTTCGATTAAAAATTTAAATAAATAAAATTATCGTAGAAAAAATTGTAAAACTAGACACCTGCAGAGAGGGCTGCAGCTCTCTGAGAGAGCGGTTAGACCTCCTTATTGCCCCTGAGAGGACGGGTGGCCTAACCGCCCCATCAGAGGATGGCTACAGCCTGCTCGCCCAAGCCGTGCCCTTACCGCCCTCTGAGAGGACGGTTACGGCCCCTTTCCGCCTTCTCAGGGAGCGGTAAGGTGGCTACCCGCGCACCTCCCTCTCTTCCCCCTCCTCTATAAAAGGGCAAAAAATAAGGTGAAATCCTCATTTTAATCCGAAAAAAGAGAAAGCTCTGAAGAGGGAGGAGAAGAGAAGAGATGAGAGGAGAGGAAAGGAAGAGAGCGCGGCGAAACCTTGCTATATTTGATCCACGGATTTGAAGATTACTTTTCGGTAAGTTCTTATATACTTTTATTGTTGTTAATTAGCACAGTAGCATTGTACGATATAGGTTTTAGATATGTATGACCTAGAGTTTAGAAAATGCTGTATTTAGTAGAAAATTATCAATTTTACTTACGACATGGTAGGATAGCAATGAAATACATTTTATTATTTGTAGTATGTTAGTTTTGAATACGTAGATTATATAGAGTAATAATTGTAGTGTAATATTGTGTGGCATAGGAATTAGCACTGCATGGACCTAGGATGTAGGGTTTAGAAAATAGTAGTATACTGTGAATATTAATTCCGACATGGTAGGATAGCTATTAAATATAAATTGTATAGAGTAATATTTGTAGGTAATTTTGGTTAAGGGTATTATTGAAGAACCTATTGTTAGGTATGAATCGGTGTCGGTAAATTTTTTATTTTTGATACTGAGAAATATAGTTCGTCGGTCTTAACATTAGTTATATTTGCGGTTATTTCCAGGGATGGTAGTAATTTTTCAGATATATTATGGTGAGGGTAAAATTAGGTACAGTTCTAACAGTGTAGATCTGTTTGGATTTCGTCATGTTATGAAGGGTCTTAGTAAAGCTAATGAGAGGACCATTGCGGGTGTGTGCAAGTGGCTCATGCGGTTTTTCCAACTGGATCCGCAGCAACATGATCTTAAGCTGAAAGCTGTCCTCAGCCGTGCTAGTCATGGATACTTTGGCGAGCTGGTTCCGATCAAAGCCACATCAACTTGGAGGCAGTATATAGATATATCTTGTGAACGTGGCCTGCCTCTGATTTTATTAGCTGAGACGTACCTGAAAGATCAGACAGAGGTGAACTCTGTGGAAGCAGTAGCGGGACCAAGTGAGGCAGTGGAAGATGAATCAGACCCGGTAAATGTCGGGACCAGAGCAGATGTTGGGGATATTCCTGAGATGCAACCGATGGGTGTAGCCGATGAGGGGGAGCATATCCCTAGCATAATTGAAGAGATGGAGTTGGAGGATCAAGAGCTGGAGGAAGCCGTTGCCGATGGGGATTCATCTAGACGAGGAGGGTAATGCTCCAGTGCCTGCAGAGTGGAGAGATCATGATTTTTCAAAGCTGGTGGTTAGCGAGGTTGATCAGACACCGTGGCAGTACCATGAGAATGAGGTGTCTCAGGGTGCTATGTACCGTACAAATGAGGCTGTTATTGATGCAGTTAAATTCTAGTCGCTGTCTCTTCAGAGGCAATTCAGGTTGTTAAATTCAGTAAAAGGGGGTATGATGTGAAGTGTTTGGTGCCTCAATGTCCTTGGCGGGTGCACGCATTCAGAGGGAAATAGGTAGACTACTAGCAGTGCTCAATAGTCAATGAACATAATTGTCACATTGAGGAAATAGAGTTCGTCCACCGGAACCTGTCATCTGCCTTTATTGCTAATGTTATGTATGGGGAGATTGTGGACAACCTAAGATATTAGCTATGATCAATTATCCATGATATTGAGCAAAGGTTTCAGTACACAATAAACTATGTGAAGGCATGGAGGGTGAAACAGAAGGCTATTGAGATGAGGATCGGAACATATGAAGATTCATATCACAATCTACCTCGTCAATTAGACATAAAATGTGGAAGGAACCCAGTTAGTTACTATGATATCAAGCACCCCTCCACTGATGCGGAGTACAGTGGGAAACGAGTATTGCAACATGCTTTCTTTGCATTCGTTGCAACTATTAAAACATTTCGGTACTGTGGACCCATCATTTGCCTAGATGGAACATTCCTGACTGGGAAGTACAAAGGACAGTATTGTTTGCAATTGGGATCGACGATAACAACCAAGTCCTGCCACTAGGGTTTGCTTATGTGGAGAGTGAGAACGGGGATAGCTGGTATTGGTTCCTCGAGCGGGTGAAACATGCTATTGTTCTTGACCGGCCAGATGTGTGTCTGATTCATGATAGACATGTAGGGTTGTTGCAGGCTTTGCTGGATATACAACATGGTAGTGTTCGACGGGGTGTAGCAGCACAGTGGCCCGACCTAAAGAGCAAGTGGTGCATGCGCTATATGGGTGCAAACTTCTACAGATAGTTCAAAAACAAAGAGTTGATAAAGCTTTTCAAAACGTTGTGCAGTTAAAACCAGCAACGAAAGTTCAATGCCCTATGGGCAAGATTGGACGAACTAACTCTGAAACAGACAGCGGAGGCTGCACCTACTGATAATGAACCGATAGCTCTTAGACCTCTCCCAACAGATACGCCGTAGATAGTAAGGAGGTCAGGGTCCGCTATTAGGAGCTTTTCACAGTGGATACGTAATGAGCCAAATGAAAAATGGGCTTTGCTGTACGACAGTGGTGGGGCAAGGTATGGAGTAATGACAACCAATCTTGCTGAGGTTTATAACTAGGTCATGCGAGGAATGAGGTCCCTCTCACTTGTTAGAATTGTAGAAGGCATTTTGCATAGGACTTGTAAGTACTTTATTGATCGGTATGCATCTAGTAAAAATGTAATGGAGGATAATCGTATGCTTTATGGATGGATGCTATGTGAGTATATAGAGAAGGCCACAAAGAAGGCCCACATGCATCGTGCAAATCAAGAGGGGACTGCGGAGCACAAGTTCAGTGTCCTGTGACGGGATAAGAGTCGGAGGGGGGGAAGACGTGAGTGGCATGTGCAAGAGTGCGTGCTTAGGAGTGGGACATGCATTTATACTTGACAGAAGCCACAATTACTCCACAAACCTTGTACACACGTCATAGCTACGTGTGCGGAGCACAATATGCTTCCTAGGCAATATGTTTCAAAGTATTCATGAAGGATCAAATACTGAACACCTAAATCATGAGCTGTATGGTTACGACATTGTTGACACTTTTACAAGTAATCCAGGGCTTTCACAAATCTATGTGTCTGATTTGGAAAAGATGAAGAACGCACCGGACCATCGACAAACTCACCGGATCGCAACGATATGGATGAATACGAGGCGGGTCCTAGGGTCAAGCGATGCAGTCAGTGCAATGAAACAAGTCACACGTATAAGTATTGTCCTAAAAATGCACCTGTTGTGTAGGTGAGTATTATGACATGTTCTAGTGTGATTGTATTTAGCGTAGCTTGCTGTCTTAATTGTACTTCGCTGTCTAGCATTTGAACCTTTCATTTCTAAGTACATGTCGCGATATATTCATGTTGCATATAGTTGTAAAGTGAATTTGCATTTAATATATATTGTTCTTGTCTACATGTTGCAATGTATTAATGTACATGTCATTCAAATGCAGATATAGCGGACCCTGCTACCCCCGAGCTTCTCGACCCTACAGTGGACAAGAGGCACCGCAGCTTCTTGTCCGCCGAGTACCAGACGGAGTTAGGAGTGTTCCGACCACGTGGCCCTGGAGAGCTATTTACGATCGATGATCGATGGAAGCACAGGTACTTCGATACTTTCATACGAATTTGCCATATCATCGATGTATTGCATTCCCCAGTTTATTTATATTCCCAATGATGCAGGTTGGCAGCAGCGGGACTCCTACTGCTTTGCCGTTTGGTTGAGGTCCGATCGATAGAGAACCCCGAGGCAACGGCACATCGTTTCTATTTTGACCGCTCGCTGATAGCAACATTGGTTGACCGATGGAGGCCAAAGACACATATGTTACACCTCCCCTGCGGCGAGATGACCCCGATCTTGCAGGACGTAGCCTACCTCTTAGGCTTACCTTGCGCGGGAGCTGCGGTTGGGGTCATCCACATGGATGCTGACTGGATCAACGTCATGCATTAGCGCTGTGGCCCGGTTGAGTGGACGGCCAACACACCCCCCAACGTGCCTGAGTTCTTGTCCGATGCACGAGGGCCGATGAAGAAGTGGATCCTACAGTTCCTGGTATCATACAATACAATCTCTCATTTACTATTCAAGTATCTAGTTATGATCCTTATTGCCACTGTCATACTTGCAGCCGGCGTACATGCACCCACAGGCCAACGCGCACTTGGTGTCCAGACATTTGGAGGCTGTTGGTGATATGGGAACCAGGGGTCCCCGAGTCCCAAGGCCAGGATAGCAGAATGCCACGTGGCACCTTCTCCCCGAGGGCCGAGAAGAGCCAGTTCCGGGAGGGGTGCTCGGGGCCATGAATAGTGGTCCCCGAGTACCCAGAGTTCCCCGACGACCCGAGAAGAGGCAGTTCCGGGAGGGGTGCTCGGGGCTATGAACAGTGGTCCCCGAGTACCCGTAGTTCCTCGAGGACCCGAGAAGAACCAGTTACAGGAGGGGTGCTCAGGGCCATGAACAGTGGTCCCCGAGTACCCGGAGTTCCCCGAGGACCCGAGACGAGACATATCTGGGAGAGGGCGCTCGGGGCTATGAACAGTAGTCCCCGAGCACCCAGATTTCCCCGAGGACCCGAGAAGCCCTTGCCGATGGACCCCACAAGGGCTCAACAGTGAGGTGTCAATTGGTGAGAGGCCTGATGCTGCATTTAAGAGGGAGCATGGCCTGTCACTTCCAACCACTCCCCCCACGCCTGTCGTACTGAGTACGTTAGTCCCTGCCACCTCCTGGCAGAAAGGCATGGGGACATTTAATGCGACGGGTCCCATCGCACGTCACCCTGCGGGGCCCATAAAGGAAACGGCTTGGAGATATCATCGCTGGGCTCAAGGCGTATCGCTTGCCCCCCTGCTGTATCAGATCTGCTTTGACCGAGAGGGCATGCGGGGCAGTTCGGCGGCTGCCCGGTGGCCCCCCTGCGTCTGCTAAAGTTGAGTGTAATGGGCGACAGGACCGGCCGAAGGCGCATTTTTAACCCCCTGTAACATCAAACTGCAGCCCCATGATGGTTGCTTTCCATTTATGACTCATGGGAACTTGTGCCCCCCTTTCTGGGCACGCCAAGCCTCCCCCAACAGGATAAAAGGGGGGTGCACTTCGTAGAGAACAAGTCTAACAAGTTTGAACAAGGTCTGAAGCTCGACAAACAAGCCTGACCAAGCTGAGCAGAGGTTCACCAAGCTCGAAGCAAGACCGAAGCTCTAGACTTAGACAAAAAACCTTGTAACACAAGAGATCCAGAGAGAGGCATTCCAAGAGCATTAATAGCATACACACAGGAGTAGGGTATTACGCACGTTGCGGCCCGAACCTGTCTAAAATCCCTTGAGCATTTACTCTCACTAGCCGACGATCATCCGTCCCGCCTAGATCTCACATATTCGCATTAAATCCACGTACGAGGTAGATCCAGAATCAGCCCCCCGGCCGAATCTCAAAGGGGGTCCCTCAGGATCCCTGCTTGCGGTGTTCACCCACCGATAGAGGCCTATTTGTTTTGGCTGTTTGGCTGGGTTATGTTCACCAGCGGCCAAGGCCACCTGGTTGCAAGGACCCTTGTTCTGTACGCTAGGTTGATAGCGGATGCTGATGGCGAGGAGGTACCGCAGTTCAGTTGGGCATCTGCTGTCCTTACTGCGACGTATCGGGCGTTGTGCGACACGTGCACGAAGAAGGAGTCACTTGCTACTTTTGCTGGGTGCCCACTTCTTCTGCAGTTGTGGTCCTACGAGCAGTTCACCATAGGCCGGCCAGTGGTGGACCGCTCCCCGTACCCTGAGGAATGGTACGGCGAGCCCGAGGAGGACGCGTCTACCATGGCATCGCTTTTGTGTAGTTGTCGAGTACACACTTTTTGTTAACACTTTAATTGGCACATGTTATTTCTAATGAATTATAACGATATTTGTCACACAGCCACACTGGGCGCATGAGCAGCCTTACAGCGCTTATGAGCATTTTCGGTCGCAGTTCGACCGACCGCGTCCGGACAACATGGTCTGGTAGACATATAGCTTCTTGGCCGTCCAAGGCCGTGCGGGTTTGGGTCTGTCGCCGTTGTGTACCCGAGACGAGGACTACTGGCTTACGAAGACACCGCTTGTCTTCGATATCTACGTCAAGGAGTACTCACCGCACCGCGTCATGCGGTAGTTTGGGCGCCACCAGGCATTCCCTCTCGTCCACATTCACACTGTTCCCGTGCACGTCCACTGGTATATATGAAGAATTAAATATTTCGTATCATTCGTCTTACTGTGAATTATATTTAACATAGTTCACTTGCAGGTATACACGCAAAGGCCAGCTGGCTGGCAACCTCTGGGCAGATCGCTTGGCCTGTACGTCTCAGCATGGGCCCAAGTGCTTCAGGATGTCGTGGAGGAGGCGCGTCCCTTCGACGAGCGGAGCTTCGACGACTACATGTGGTGGTATGTGTCACGTACATGCACACGGGTCATCTACACCCCAGAGTATGTCCGGCCCCACGTCGCATCGACTACGGAGGCGTACCTGGTCCATTGGGATGAGGAAGCTGCATTGGCGGTATGTGTAACTTACAAGTCAGTACTCCATACTCGAGGAACAATGACTGTAACTTGAAATTGTTTTTTCTTGTTTGTTTTCACAGGCCGATATCATTTATGATATCCATAGGGACACAGCTGGTACCATGGACCACCTCAGGCAAGGGGTGCACCTCAGTGCGTTGGATGTCACGGGGTTCATCAAGTGGGTTTTTGACAAGACCGCGCAGGCCTTGAAGCTTACCTCATGCCGGTCCATCACAGACGTCGCTGGAGTGCCTCCCAGGTTTAGTGGGGTCCACGCCGAGTCATCCCGGAGGTCAGATGAGCACCGCCGGTCATCGGTGTCGGCACCCACACGACCCCTTTTACCATGTCATGCAGGCTTGGAGCAAATAAGTACGGATTTTTTATTCACACGGCATTAAAATATATTCATTTCTTACCGGTGCAATGACTTTTAAACAAATATTAGGTGCACCTACACACGCCTCGACGCAACCACGTAGACCGACCCCTGTGCCTCCACCCTCAAGTACTGGGCGACACTACATCCCCGTATTCAATATATTCAGCAATAGATCTAATATTGTGCTTTCAACCTTTTTAATTCCAAATTTTGCAAATTCCCTATTTTAAATTTTGACGAAATACACTAAATTTTGCAACTTTTAAAATAAAATAAAATGCCATAACCGCTCCTTGGAGGGCGGCAATGCTGCTAACCGCCCTCCCAGGCCCTACCCGCCCCCTCAGAGGGTGGTTAGCAGCCTTGTCCACAAACTTATAACAAAAAGCTTGTCCACAAAACTTGTAACAACAGTCGTCCACAAAACTTGTTACAAAAAACTTATGATTTTAATGAATTGTGATCCATATATTTTTATTTCAAATGATATCCACATTGCTCATTTCAATTGCATTCCTACAGTTGGTATGCATACCTACGGTTGTTATCATTCCTTTCAATTGGATTTCTACAAGGGGTATCATCTTATTAGATCATGGTTTATGAAGATCTCTCGCATATGCTCTAATATTTACCTTTAGTTTAACATGTGTTTGTAGCCTTTTTGAGATTATTAACAAAGAGGGAGAATTTTTATGACCAAAACAAGTTCAAGTTGCATGATGCAAGATTGTTGACAAAGGGATAAGCATGATACAAGAAGCGCGCATGGAAGGATTACAAGTGATATCAAGGCAAGAAGCGCACAAAGTAAAGAGTTCTTCTATGAGTTGATCAAGAGAGATAGTGACGATGGAGGAATAGGAGAATTGTCTCCATGTCAATCACAATAAAAAGTGGAAAATGTAAATTTATAATAAAGATGAGATCTTTCCTTTACAATTGATCCATGTTTAGTTGGTATCAATGGTTCTTTTTCAACTGGTATTATCATTGATTTTTTTTTTTTGCAATTGGTACCATTGGTTGTTCTTACCATGAATCCAAGCAAAATGGTAAGACTTTGTGCTCGTTACAATTGTTGTCATTCATTTGTTTTGTGCGCTTATACACTATACATTTGTTATCATTTATTTTTTTCCATTTGATTTGGTTGTGTTGTCATCAATCACCAAATATGGAGACAACGTAGCGAACATGACTCTTTTAGGGTATATATATATATATATATATATATATATATATATATATATATATATATATATATATATATATATATGTGTGTGTGTGTGTGTGTGTGTGTGTGTGTGTGTGTGTGTGTGTGTGTGTGTGTGTGTGTGTGTGTGTGTGTGTGATTTTGGTGATTAATGACAACATAGTCAATATGACTAACATGTTTGTCAAGTATATGTTTTAATAGATCTCATAGATATAATACATGAAGAATCCATCGCAGCCGGGATAAAAATTAATTGAATTGGATGAGTCCCAAGAAAAATATACATGACGGATGATCCGGCAATAGAGGAATTGTACACGTCGGAGCATTTGTCTCCAAGGATTTGTATACGTCTGATAATCTGACGATATGAAGATGGCTACGCTGGAGCATTCTAGAAGTTGAAGTTTAAGTGCTCCACACATCGCATGGTCCGGCGCACAGAGTTGCTCTCGTCGGAGCATTTCACAAAAGTGGACTGCATCTGGATCAAGAAGTTCGTACACGCTAGATGGTCTGGTGTATACATCAGAGGCTTTGCTGGAGCAATATCTAGAAGGTTTTTCTTCAGCTCAGTGGGAATTTGAGGTGTACATGCCGGATGGTCCAACACATACTGAGGAAGCTTCGCTGGAGCAATTTAGTGGAGTTCCAACGGCTAGTTCGCAGACAGTGCATGCTTGATGGTCCGACGCTTATAATGTTGCACACGTCAGATCATTCGGTGAATACAACAAAATGTGACCGTTGGGGCAACGGCTAGTTCATGAGGTTGAGACTATAAATACCCCTCCACTCGGCCATTTGAGTGTGCTGGAGTCCAGAGAAGCCCATATACACTTGATAAGACATCTAAACCACCAAAGTGCTAAAAGTGGTCATCAAAGGCAATTAAGCACAAGATTAGGGAGTGATAAGTGCTAATAGGCCTAGAGAGAGTGGTGTCTCGGTGTTGCTACCTAGAGAGGGAATTAAAGAGTGATCCTACATTGTACCAAGTGGTACACTTGTACCTTAGAGTCTTGGCGACTCGCTGGCACCGTGAACCTTAGTGGCTCATACTTGTTGACCCTCTGACTTAGTGTGGAACGACGGCAAGACTCTTGTAAGGGAATGCAGAGACCCTTGCCTTGGTGGTTCAAGCTCCGAAATAAAGATGGTGGCAAGTGACTGAAAGAGAGACTTGCGAAGAGACCTTGCCTTGGTGGATTGATGGCTCAATGGTCGTGACCGGGTGCCGTCTGGGAGATATAGCCAAGGTGGTTGCTCTAATATAGACTAGGGGTGACTTTTATGCCATTGATACCATGAGATAAAAATCTCTTGTACCGAGTTTGCTCTCTCTACCATCTCTACGTTTCTGTATTTACATACTTGCAATCTACCTTTGCATGTTTACCTTTCTAGAGTAGTTTGCTAGAATTTGCTATATGTTGCAAACCTTTTTGAACAGTTTTTGAAACCTAGAGCATATTTAGACTAAAATTGATATAGATTTATCTTGTGAAGTTTTTGAAACCGATTAATTTTAAGTTTCCTAACTCACCCTCCCCCCTCTTTCTTAGGACACCATTGATCCCTAAAGGAGGGGCGCGTATGGTTAAGCCACTCCAAAACACTAGCCGCGCTCTCTCCACCTGACCTCTTGAAACCCTAGTTGTACATGCGGTGCTAGCACACCGGTGTTCGATGTTCCACCACTAGACATGTGGATACGGTAGAGATGCTACTGCTATTGCAATGCTGATTGGATTGACGGCAAGAACGCGAAGCTGCTGTTGGTTCATCTCCTAATCGACCCCGACTAGGAAGGGCTTGTTGAAACTTGTCAGGGAGCTTGTCAGAGCTGCTTCCTCTACATTGCCGCATAGTATGTTGGATCGGTCTACTCCTACTCTTTTTTTGTTGCACTACGTGTCTAGTGATAACGATCCATGATCCCCTACTCGCATGGTTTTCTGGTTGAACAAGGTAGAAATTTCTATTTTGCGTAAGCGTAGCCGAGCCATTCCCCAACAATGTCACCAACTATGGGGGAATGGGCAGGCTATGATAGCCTAAAAGAAAATCTACCGTATTCACCCAGGAAATCATGCTAGTAGGAGATCATAGATTGTTACGGCTCAACAGGCAGTGAAGCAGAAGAAGAGTTAGAGTAGACCGATCCAACGTCGTGCGTGTCAAACTCTTCGAGCAGCTTCTCGATCAGATCCATGACCAGCCTCGTGCAGGTGGTCACGCTCCTCGACCAACTCTGAGTAGGTAGTCATGCTCCTCGGCCAACTCCGAGAAGGTGGTCGTGCTCATCGACTAACTTCGAGAAGGTGGTCATGCTCCTCGACCAACTTCGAGAAGGTGGTCTTGCTCCTCGACCAACTCCGAGCAGGTGGTCATGCTCCTCGACCAACTCACGTTCGACTTGCCGAGAAGATCAGCGCCGCAATAGCCACAGCACCTCTACGGTATCCACACATACTGGGCAGAAACGCCGAGCACCAATGTGCTAGCACTGCACACATTTTGGGAGATTGTGTGGAAGGTTACTGCTAGGGTTTCAGAGTGGCTCAACCTTGGCACACCCTACCCACACCTCTCCTTATATAGAGCTCACCAATGGGCTTCCACGTTGGAAGCCCTTTAGTACTCTAACTTCTCATGGATCACAATCCAATCAAAACCCATATACGAATCCAATTCGCATGTTTTGTTCCAACCCATTAAGTGTGTGACCCGTTAGGTTTATGTACAAGCGGCTATGACTTGGAAACCCTTTCCAAACCAAAATCAATAGCGGTCCCTAGCAAGACATGTTGACTCCCGAGTAAACATAAAAGATCATATCGGCTGAACCTTGATATACACATGCATCGATCCTTTCGCCTCACGACACTAGTCAAGCTCAAGGCGAGATATGTGCCACCCTTGTGATAGCCCAACCATTCACTCAATCAAATAGTGGATTCATCATGATTAACTATTTAATCAGATTGGCATGGCCATGCACTTTCTCAATCTAACTACCTTGAGGGGCCCAGAGGTATCTCTCCTGTTATCAAGAAGGGGCAAATTCCATTTTGATCGCTCATACCCCATGACATGTTTCATGAAAAACCCGAGAACTACCTTTATGACTACCCAGTTACGGAATAGTATTTGGCAGCCTCAAAGTATACCACTACACATTCCGAGAATCAATGATGATCTCAGATCTAAGGATTCTGCAGGTACATCATTTGAGATAACAACTGATGGCACATCGTAAATAACAATTCCAGTAGTATCTCAAGGTGGGTCTATCCAACATCATGTTCTCTAACATAAATGTCCACATTCTTGACCTAATATCTCTATACCTATGATCCATGAAACATGATCATCAATTAATACATGTGCTGGTCTTATGTATCATCACAATGATATGCGACCAGGGATCGATTAAGAATAACATCATGAAATAAATAAAGAGTTTCATAAATAAGTCACATACTTGTCAATCAATGTAAACGATAGTCATTCTTGGAATAACACATTATTCGGTAGTACATGAACGACGTGTGATACAATCATCTCTATGATTGCCTCTAGGGCATATCACCTTCACCAACAATCTCCCACTTTCACTAGAGTCAATCATGTAAGTATCTAGTACCCATAGCTCCCATATGTGCCTCATGCTTGGGCCGCGGAAGTGGCTTTGTCAATGGATCAGAAATATTCAAATCCGTATCCACCTTGCATATCTTCACATCACCCCGATCTAAAATTTCCCAAATAAGGTGATAGCTTTGTAGTATGTGCTTGGACTTTTGATGTGACCTAGGTTCTTTGGCTTGCGTAATGGCTCCACTATTGTCACTATAGAGATCCATTAGACTAGAAGCACTAGGCACCACACCTAACTCAGAAACAAACTTTCTGATCCAAATAGCCTCCTTTGCAGCTTCAAAAGCTGCGATATACTCGGTCTCTATGTGGAATCGACCACCGTTTCTTGCTTGGAACTCTTCCAACTCACTACTCCTCCATTGAGGCAAAACACAAAACCATATTATGATCTCGAATCATCCTTGTCGGTTTGGAAGCTAGCATCAGTGTAACCATTTACAACGAGCTCCTCCTCACCTCCATAGACTAGGAACATATCCATAGTTCTTCTCAAGTACTTGAGGATATTCTTTGCTGTTACCCAGTGAGTTTTACCCGAGTTTGATTGGTATCTACTCATAACACTTAGAGCATATGAGACATCTGGGCGTCTACAAAGCATGACATACATGATGGACACGATAGCAGAAGCATACGGGATCGCACTCATTCTCTCGAGCTCATCAGTGGTCGAAGGACACTGACTCTTGCTGAGGGTGATCCCATGTGACATTGGGAAGAAACCTTTCTTGGAATCTTCATATTGAACCTTTTCAATACCTTGTTGATGTATGTACTTTGGCTTAATCCGATCAGCCTTCTCGACCTATCTCTATAGATCTTTATGCCAATATGTATGCTGCCTCTCCTAGATCTTTCATTGGAAAACTCTTTTCCAACAAAGATTTGACAGCATCAAGCATCGGAATATCATTCCCGATCAATAATATGTCATCTACATATAAGACCAGAAACACAAGTGCGCTCACACTAGCCCTTTTGTAAACACAAGGCTCTTCTTCACTCTTGATGAAACCAAACCCTTTGACCACTTCATTAAAACGAAGATTCCAACTCTGAGAAGCTTGCTTCAGCCCATAGATGCACCTTTGCAGCTTACATATCTTCCTAGCATTTTTTGGATTGACAAAACCTTCAGACTATGTCACGTACACATCCTCACTTAGGTTTCCATTAAGGAAAGCCATTTTGACATCCATCTGCATATCTCATAGTCATAATATGCGGCAATTGCTATGATGATCCAGATAGACTTTAGCATTGCGATGGGCGAAAATGTTTCATCATAATCAACACCTTGGATTTGTCTAAAACCTTTTGCCACTAATCGTGCTTTATAGATGTGAACATTTCCATCAATATCTATCTTTTTCTTAAAAACCCATTTGCACTCAACTGCTTTGACACCATCAGATGGATCAACCAAGTTTCAAACTTGATTATCGTGCATGGATTCTATCTCGGATCTCATGGCTCCAAGCCATTTCTCAGAGTCCAGTCCCACCACTACTTCCGAGTAAGTCTTAGATTCATCATTGTCCAACAATAATATATCGCGCTACTCTGTGGTTAGGAACATAAACCTCTTAATGGCGCGACTGATCCTTTCTGACTGCCATGGGGTTGGTGTCTCCACAACATGTTCTGTAACATCAAATTGTGGTTCAGTAGGAGCTGAAATAATTTCTGATGGTTCCCGAATCTCTTCGAGTTGCACCATGCTCCCACTGATATTCCTTGAGAGAAACTCTTTCTCCAGAAAAATACCGTTTCAAGCGACAAACACTTTGTCTTCTTCCCGGTTATAAAAATAATATCCTTTGGTTTCCCTAGGATACCCCACAAAGAAGAATTTATCTAATTTGGGAGTGAGCTTATCTGACCTCAAATATTTTACATAGGCCTCACAACCCCAAATCTTAAGGAAAGACAACCTGTGACGCTTCCCGGTCCATATCTCATATGGTGTCTTCTCTACAGCTTTAGATGGAACCCTATTTAAAGTTAGCGCAATAGTTTCTAGAGCGTATCCCCAGAAGGATAATGGAAGATCATATTGGCTCATTATGGACCCGACCATGTCCAATAAAGTCCGGTTCCTCCATTCGGACACTCCATTCCATTGAGGCGTCTCCGGTGGCAACTATGGAACAATTCCACATTGCTTTAAATGATCACCAAACTCATGGCTCAAATATTCACCTCCATGATCAGATTTCAGAAATTAATTGTCTTGCCAAGTTGATGTTGTGCTTCATTCTAAAACTCCTTGAACTTTTCAAAGGACTCGGACTTGTGCCTCATTAGGTAGATGTAACCATATCTACTAAAGTTATCAGTAAAAGTAATAAAGTACTGAAAACCACCTCTAGCGATAGAGCTCATTAGTCAACATACATCAGTATGTAGAAGGGCCAACAACTCACTCGACCTCTCTCCTTGACGGGTGAAAGGCGCCTTAGTCATCTTGCCAACTAAACAAAATTCACATGTATCAAATGATTCAAAATCAAATGAATCAAGAAGGCTATCTTTATGGAGCCTCTGCATGCGTTTCTCATTTATATGACCTAAGCGACAATGCCAAATAAAGTGGGATTCAAATCATTAAGCCGAGGCTTCTTCGTATTAATGTTATAGACAGAGACATCCTCAAGAGCTAGAATATATAATCCATTCATCAATGGACAATTGCCATAGAGCATACCATTCAAATAAATCAAACAACACTTGTTCTTTATTATGAAAAAATATCCATCTTCTTCCAAACATGAAGAAAAGATAATGTTTTTGCCCAAGGCAGGAATGTAATAACAATTATTTAATTCTAAAACTAATCCTGAGGGTAGCGGTAAGGAATAAACACCGACAGCCAATGTAGCAACTTTTGCACCATTGCCGACACGAGCATCCATCTCGCCTCTTGCACGCTTCCTAGTCGTTTTCAGTCCCTGCAACGATTTGCAAGTATGAATCATCGATCCGGTATCAGATACCCATGAATCTTTAGGACGAGTAGCAAGATAAGTTTCAATAATATTTTATAACTGAAGTGGAAGTCTTACTTCCCTTCTTCTTCTTGAGTTCTTCCAAGTATAGCTTGCAGTTCCTACGCCAATGGCCATGCTTATGGCAGTGGTGGCAAGCATCAAAAGCAGCAGGGCCAGCCTTGGATTTTCCAACAGGTTTAGGCTTTGATCTTGAGATCTCATTTGATGCTTTAGCCTTGGCCTTGTGCTTTCTCTTCTTGCTATCTTTCTGAACCATCATCACATGACTAGAGCTTTCCTTAATGCTTTCCTCAGCAGTCTTAAGCACCCATGCAATCAGCCATGCTCTTCTCCATGCTATTCATATGAAAATTCAAAATGAACGGCTCGAAGCTCACAGGGAGCAACTGGAGAATTACATCCATAGCCAACTTAGGACTAAGGGGAAAACCAAGTTTTTCTAGGCTCTCAATATAACCAATCATCTTGATCACATGAGGACTAACTGGACTGCCTCCTGTCAACCTACACGCAAACAAGGACTTGGAGGTGTTGAACCTCTCGGCCCTAGCTTTGTTCTCAAATATGCCTCGGAGTCCCACAATCATATAGTGAGCATCTGTGTTCTCATATTGCTTTTGAAGCTCAGAGGACATAGTGACAAGCATGAGACAGCTAACATCAAGTGAATCATTGGTATACTTTTCATAAGCCCTCCGATCAACAGCAGATTCATTATTAGCTGGTTCATCAGGATAGGGAACCTCTAGAACATACTCCTTTTTCTCTTGTCTGAGAATAATTTTCAGATTTCTATACCAATCAATAAAGTTTGTTCTAGATAGCTTTTCTTTTTCAAGAATTGAACCCAAATTAAAACTGGAATTGGTGTTAACAATAGGTGTCATGATCAACAATAGAAATAAATATGTAAAGTTTAGCATTATATTTATGTAAACTTTTCATTAAACAATTTAACAAAAGATACTCCTACTATATATTTTGAATCCATTTCCCTCTAGCGACATATAGTGGAACAAAATCCATATTCAACTAGGTTCTAGTGAGCTTTAGCATCACTGCTAGAAACTTAGGTGATATAAGTAATCAACATCTTGCTAATCACATCCCTATATGACTCTTGTTTGTTGGGTGGCATCGAATGCCCCGGCCCCAACACTATGCCCCAAATCCCAAAACTATTTTGAAAGCTTTGTTAAGTAAACCAACACTATGTGTGTTAATGTCCGACATCCATCCTGATTGGTTAAGATAAAAGATGGCACCCTGCTTTGGCAGACCTACCAAACAATGATCAAAACCTAAGTAGGTGTAGCTATTGGAAAGGCATCAATTATTCTTAATTTTTCTGAGGGAAGCTATTCTATCATGTAACATATCCATCTCATAGAAACATAAATAAAATAGTATGATAGGAACATAAATAAGCATCACAGGTAATCATATTAACTATGACATAGTATAACCCCTTCACATGGTGATCTCTATCGCCATGGTACTTGTCCTCCGATTCATCATGCTTCGAGTCTTCATAATTATGTATTAGTCTATTATACCTAATAGCACTAGACAAATTACATCAAAATATGAAGCATCACATGTTGGCACGCAGGCCTTATACAATAACATGAAAGCCTTAGGCTGCAATTAATCAATGCATGCAAGTCATGAAAATTACAAACATGCATCACATAAGGCCATACTAGTCGCTACATTCTCTGCAAAAACGAGTTAAGCGTGGAATCAAATTCTAATGCTGCAACGTCAACATGTTATATTTATAAGCCATAGGCTTAGACTGCACGGTGGTCCCCCGGTTAGCGGGTGGGGGATTGAGGGGGAACCTGGCCCCAGCGGGTTTTAGGGCAACGCCCTGAAAACCTCTCAGAAATTCATAGATCGTATCTAGGAAATCGCTATGAAAATATCATAAGATTGATCATATCAAACCTATCCTGAGTCATTTACAATGCCTCAATTTTCATTGAATCAATCATCTTGATCATCGCGTGAGGTTTTCTGGAAACGACAACAACACGTACAACCTCGATCTGATGTTCTCCCGAACACTAAGCGGCACGTGCTGTCAGCCCCGATGGTGATTCCAGCCGGTAGGGGCAAATCACACACGTGGCCAGGTGCAAGATTGAGCTAATCTTTTGGTCGTATGGTTCCATCGACTCGCATCTCATCCGATCCCAATTACACCAAACCGTGCAGCGATCGATCCATCACATGAACTGATCACTAAAATAATAGATCCAATCTATTACTACCACATATCACATATATGCTATCGATCCAGATTAAAAACTACACAAGGTGGCTCTGATACCATTATAGGGGAACGGGCAGACTATGCTAGTCTAAAACAAAAATATTTCTCCCGCATTTACCTAGAAAATCATGGTAGTAGGAGATCATAGATCATTACCGCTCGACGCGCAGTGCAGCGAAAGAAGAGTTGGAGTAGACCAATCCAACATCGTGCGCGTCAAACTCCTCGAGTAGCTTGTTGATCAGATCCACGACCAGCCCCGCGTAAGTGGTCATGCTCCTCGACCATCTTCGAGCAGGTGGTCGTGCTCATCAACCAACTCCAAGCAGGTGGTCATACTCCTTGACCAACTCTGAGCAGATGGTCGTGTTGCTCGACCAACTCCTCGACCAACTCACATTCAACTCGCCGAGAAGATCAGCGCTGCAATAGCAACAACGTCTCTACGGTATCCACACGTACTGAGCAGAAACACCGAGCGCCGATGTGCTAACGCCGCACGTGTGACTAGGGTTCTGCGAGATTGTGTGGAAGGTTGCGTCTAGTGTTTCGGAGTGGCTCAACCTTAGCACACCCTACCCACGCCTCTCCTTATATAGAGCTCGCCAATGGGCTCCCACGTTGAAAGCCCTTTAGCACTCTAACTTCTCATGGATCACAATCCAATCAAAACCCATATACGAATCCAATTCACATGTTTTGTTCCAACCCATTAAGTGTGTGACCCGTTCCTGTACAAGTGGCTACGGCTCAGAAACCCTTTCCAAACTGAAATCAATTACATAAAAGATCATATCGACTGAACCTTGATATACAATGCACTAATCCCTTCGCCTCACGATATGAGTCAAGCTCAAGGTGAGATACGTGCCACCCTTATGATAGCCCTAACATTCACTCGATCAAATAGTGGATTTATCATGATTAACTCTTTAATCATATTGGCATGGCCATGCACTTTCTCAATCTAACTACATTGAGGGGCCTAGAGATATCTCTTCTGTTATTAAGGAGGGGCAAATTCCATCTTGATTGCTCATACCCCACGACATGTTTCATGACAAATCCGAGAACTACCTTTATGACTACCTAGTTACAGAATAGCGTTTGGCAGCCTCAAAATATGCCACTACACATTCTGGGAATCAATGACGATCTCAAGTCTAAGGATCCTGCAGGTACACCATTTGAGATAACAACTGATGGCACATCATAAATAACAATCTCGGCAGTCTCTCAAGGTGGGTCTATCCAATATCATGTTCCCTAAAATAAATGTCTACATTATTGACCTGGTATTTCTATACCTATGACCCATGAAATGTGATCATCAATCAATCAATACATGTGTTGGTCTTATGTATCATCACAATGATATGCGATCAGGGATTGACTAAGAATAACATCATGAAATAAACAAAGAGTTTCATGAACAAGTCACATACTTGTCAATCAATGTAAACGATAGTCATTCTTGGAATAACACATTATTCGATAGTACATGAACATAGACATGTGATACAATCATCTCTATGATTGCCTCTAGGGCATATCACCTTCACCAACAATCTCCCACTTGCACTAGAGTCAATCATGTAAGTATCTAATACCAATAACTCTCATTTGCATCTCATGTTTGGATTGCAGGAGTGGCTTTGTCAACCGATCAATAACATTCAAATCCATATGCACCTTGCATATCTTCCAGTCACCTCTATCTATCATCTCTCGAATGAGGTGATAGCATCGTAGTATGTGCTTGCACTTCTTATGTGACCTAGGCTTTTTGACTTGTGCAATGGCTCCTCTATTGTCACAATAGAGATCCATTGGACTAGACACACTAGAGACCACACCCAACTTAGAAATAATTTTATTGATCCAAACAACCTCCTTTGTAGCTTCAGAAGCTGTAATGTACCTAGCCTCCATCGTGGAATCAATAACCATTTCTTACTTGGAACTCTTCCAACTCACTACTCTTCCATTGAGGCAAAACACAAAATCAGACTCCGATCTAGAATCATTATTGTTAGTTTGGAATCTAGTATCGGTGTAACCAATTACAACGAGATGCTCCTCACCTCCATAGACTAGGAACATATCCTTAGTTCTGAAGGATATTCTTAACTACTACCCAGTGAGCTTCACCTAGGTTAGATTGGTATCTACTCATAATACTTAGAGCATAGGAGATATCCGAGCATATACAAAGCATGGAATACATGATGGATCCAACAACGAAACCATATGGAATCGCACTCATCTTGTCTTGTTCATCAGATGTCACGGGATACTGACTCTTACTAAGACTAATGCCATGTGATATTGGCAAGAAACCATTCCTAGAATCATGCATATTGAACATATTTAATACCTTGTCAATATATTTATTTTGGCTTAATCCAATTAGCCTCTTCAATCTATCTCTATAGATGTTTATGCCCAATATATTCTTTGCTTCTCCTAGATCTTTCAATGAGAAACTCTTTTGTAATTAAGATTTGACAGTGTCAAGCATTGGAATATCATTTCTAATCAACAATATGCTATCTATATATAAGATCAGAAGCACAAGTGTGCTCCTATTAGAATTTTTTGTAAACATAAGGCTCTTCTTCATTCTTGATGAAGCCAAACCCTTTGACCACTTCATCAAAATGGAAATTCCAACTCCGAGATGTTTGCTTCAATCCATAAATAGACTTTTGAAGCTTGCATTTTTTTTTACCATTTTTTGGATCGACAAAGCTATCAGGCTATGTCATGGACATATCCTCACTTAGGTTTCCATTAAGAAAAGCTGTTTTGATATCCATTTGTCATATCTCATAGTCATAATATGTAGCAACTGCTAGTATGATCTGGATAAACTTTAGCATTGCGACAAGCAAAAATGCTTTATAATAATCAACACGTTGAATCTGCTTAAAACCTTTTACCACTAATCATGCTTTATAAATGTGAACATTTCCATCCATGTCTATATTTTTCTTAAAAATCCATTTACACTCAATAGTTTTAACATCATTGGGTGGATCAACTAAGCTCCAAATTCGATTATCATGCATGGATTCTATTTTGGATCTCATGGCTTCAAGCCATCTCTTAGAGTCTAGTCCCACCATTGCTTCTGCATAAGTCTTTGTCGCATCATTGTCCAATAATGATATGTCACATTGCTCCATGATTAGGAACATGAACCTCTTAGGTGCATGATGAACCCTCTCCGACCGTCGTGGGGCTGGTGCCTCGACAGTAGGCTCTGCAACATTTTGCACTTCCTGTTGAGGTTCAGTAGGAATTGAATCATTTTGTGATGGTTCCCACTAACTCTCTTTGAGAGAAACTCTTTCTCCAGAAATACACCATTCTAGGTGACAAACACTTTGCCTTCTTCCCTGTTATAAAAATAATATCCTTTAGTTTCCTTAATATAGCCCACAAAGAAGCATTCATCTGATTTGGGAGTGATCTTATCGGATGTCAAATGTTATACATAAACCTTACAATCCCATATCTTAAGAAAAGACAATCCAGGACATTTCCCGGTCCACATTTCATATGGTGTCTTATTTATAGATTTAGATGTAACCCTGTTTAATATGAAAGCAATAGTTTCTAGAGCATATCCTCATAAGGATAATGGAATATTGGATTGGTTCATCATAGATTGAACCATGTCCAATAAAGTCTAGTTCCTCCATTCGGACACCTCATTCCATTGAGGCGTACCCAGTGGTGTCAACTGTGGAATAATTCCATGTTGCTTTAGATGATTACCAAATTTATGGCTCAAATATTCACCTCCAAGATGATGTCGTAGAAATTTAGTTGTCATGTCAATTTGATTTTCTATTTCATTCTAAAACTCCTTGAACTTTTCAAAGGATTCAGACTTGTGCCTCATTAAATAGATCTCATTGGTACACATACATATGTGTGTACAAGGGCTAATAAGTCATTGGCCCTTTCTCCTTAATAGGTGAAAGGTGTCTTAGTCATCTTGCTAAAGTAAACAAGGTTCACATGTATCAAATGATTCAAAAATCAAACGAATCTAGAAGACCATCTTTATGGAGCTTCTCCATGCACTTCTCATTTATATGACCTAAGCGACAATGTCAAATTCAAGTGGGATTCAAATCATTAGGTTGATGCCTCTTCGCATTACTGTTATAGATAGGAAAAATCCTCAAGATCTAGAATATATAATCCATTCACTGATGGACAAGTACCATAAATCATATTATTCAAATAAATCAAACAACACTTGTTTTTTTTATTGTGAATTCATAACCATTTTCTTCCAAAAATAAAAAAGGGATAATGTTTTTGCCCAAGGCAGGAATGTAATAACAGAGTAATGAGCCTGCCATATTAGCTTAACCCAAGGGACATCAACCTTGTTGAAAAAATTATGCAAGTGCTTAAGGAGCAAAGCCTTGTTCTGAACTCGAAGATTAATAATACCTAGACCACCCTGTTTCTTTGGTCGATAGACCTTCTTCCAAGCCACCAAGCAATTACCCTTCTTGTTTAGGTCAAATCCCCTCCAAAGACAATGCTGATGATACTTATCAATCTGCTCTATGATTTGTGCAGGTAATTTGATAGTGCACATGAAATAGGTTGGAAGAGAGGAGAGCACTGAGTTATTCAAAGTGAGTCTGCAAGCATAAGAAGCAAAAGGAGTAATGCCCATCAATCTGCGTTCCATTCTATTCAGAATAGGAATGTATTCATCAATAGAAGGCCTAGTTGTTCCTAATGGCAAACCCAGATAGGTGAAAGGCAAGGAGGCAACCTGACAACCTAGAGTAGCAGCAAGAAGATTTGCCTTGTCATCAGAAATATTAATCGGCACCAAGAAAGATTTAGCAAAATTAACTTTGAGTCCCGTGGAGATAGCAAAAGTATGCAATAGGCTCTTGAGGAAGAACAACTGAGAAGCAATGGCAGGCATAATTATCAAAGTGTCGTCTGCATATTGAACAATAGGATAATCTTGCCCAAATGAAGAATCCAGAGGTAAGGTGATGATTCTTTTATTATAAGCTTCATTGACTAGAGACTGCAAAAGGTCTGCTGCCAAAACAAACAATAGAGGCGACAAAGGATCACCCTGTCTTACTCCATGTTTACAGTGAACAGTCTTGCCTGGAACACCATTCAATAAAACTTGAGAGGTTCCTGAAGATAGAATGGCCTGAACCCTCCTAATCCAGTGTGCTGAGAAGCCTTTGTGAGATAACATCCTCAAAATTACATGGTGCTCTACCTTGTCAAAGGCCTTTTCAAAATCCAATTTGAGCACTACAATTTCTCTCTTTGATTTATGACAAAGAAAAAGGTACTGGAAAGCCCAAGAGAGATAGTCTTGAATAGTTCTGGACTTGATGAACCCATATTGATTTTCATGTACAAGTTTTGTGATGACCGACTGCAACTGATTAGCAAGAAGCTTAGTTATCAATTTAAGTGAACCATTGAGCAGGGAAATAGGTCGGAAATCATTTACAGATTCAGGACTAGTCTTCTTAGGCACTAAAGTGATGAAAGAACCATTGATGCTCTTCAAATCAAGGTGACCCACGTGAAATCAGAACATAACTTGTAGAATCATGCTTGATGATAGGACAACATTTTTTCAAAAAGAGACCATTAAAACCATTCGGGCCCGGGGCTTTGTCAGGAGGCATGAGGTTTACAATGTTATCTATATCTTGAGCAGAGAAGGGTGCATCCATGTCCGGCAAGGGAACTGGCTGAATAAGAGATACAAGATCAAGGTGCATCACATTATATTCCGATTGACCCAATCTATCCTTAAAGGAGTTCTAGAGAACAACAGCTTTATGCTCATGACTGTCCGCTACAGTTCCATCATCAAGGCGCGGCTCAGCAATATAGTTTCTGCGAAAATTTTGAGAAGAAACCGCTTGAAAAAGCTTAGAATTTTCATCACCGAGACGAACCCATCTTATTGTAGCTCTTTGCTTTCAATATATTCTTTTACCCTCAAGTAAGTTTAGAAGATATTTTTTGAGCTGCTTCCTGAAGTTCCTTTCCATAAGGGACAGGGATCTTTGGTCCTCAAGGCCATCCAACATTGCCAGAACAAAACTGCAATTACTGATAAGTTTATTAAGCTTTGACAAATCTCTACTCCATGCTTTTAAACCTCTCCTGAGAATCTTAAATTTTGCTGAAAGGAGGGAAGCTATATTGGCCCGAAAACAAGGCAGGGACCAAAAGTACTCCACTATGGGCAAGAAGTCATCAAATTCTGTCCAGAAGTTCTCAAAATGGAAAATAGGCGATCTAGGGATAGAAGTCTCCATCTAAATCACATATGGAACATGGTCAGAGGTAAGACATGCCAGCGGGAAAGACAAAGTATTGGGAAAGGTGAGAGCCCAATTACTGCATGTAAAAACCCAGTCAATTTTCTCGAGAAGAGCTTGATCCTGCATATTACTCCAAGTAAACGACCATCCTTTCAAGGGAACCTCAATCAAATCTAGATGATGGATGACATCATTGAAAATGTCACACCCGGTTTTAACGGCCAAAACCAGATGCGGCTTATGTGTGCCCAGGATGTTCAACACACATAAGGATGTCACAGGTGAATTAACAAAAGCAATACTTTTATTAAATAATGTTAAACTCTTACAGTAATTAACATATATTGTCTTCTATGAAGATATCTGCAGCGGAACAGAAGCACTGGTGCCCAACAACACCGCAGGTAACTGATCGGGAGACACGCGCCTAGAACGTCACAACCTTATCTTGATAGTCTTCAACATCTTCACTCACTGAGCAGCAGCATACATGTCATGGTATAGGAAAAATAGAAAGTATGAGCACATAGAGTACTCAGCAAGTGGGGGAAAGTAATGATACGCAGGCTTATACCAAGAATAGGCTAACACATGGTATATTTGCGTAAATACAAGTAATGAAAACATATTTGGACTCAAAAGCATTAAGCAATTATTATGTGAATATAACCCAAACAATTCAGCATCCAGCATACAAGGCTCCCCACCTTGCACACCATAAACTTCTAGTACTCCCTGTACTATAACCAAAACCATCTAGTACTCTATGTACCAGAACCATAACTACAACCATCTAGTACTCCCTGTACCAGAACCATAACCACAACTATCTGGTACTCCCTGTACCAGAATCATAACCACAACCATCTAATCATGTGAGGATCCAAGTCTCTCATATCCGTGAGCACGGCTGTTATAACAGTTTTACACTCTGCAGAGGTTGTCCAGCTTTCCCCACGAGCCAGTGAATTTCATGTTGCCATGTTCGCGAAACACTTAACACACGCCAGTGATGTGCCGCCAAGAATCACTGCATGACATTTGCCACTAACCAGAGACTAATCCAGTATGTGTCTGCCCACTAGGTTTCACCGTTAGGCTTTACGCAAGCTAAGCTCCTACCCAGAAGCCCCCTTTTGTGCTGACCCAACACACACTGGACAGACTCTAATCAGTATGTCACGCCTTACCCATATCAGCCTCGTGGTTGGTACGTTACTTCTTGGGTTGTCGCTCCACGAACCGGTCCTTACTTAGGTTACTTGAGCAAACACTAAACCAACATCATAACCATGACAACCATCAAAACTACTTTGCTCAAGGCCTAAGGTTCCATGTTGCTTGACCATTAACAAATTAACCATCAATGTTGTATATGTTTATTAGTCAAGATCATGACATTTCTTAACATCCCAAAAGCATGGCTAAGCAATCTACCCACAAAGACACCTAACCATAAACCATCTAGATTCCAAGGGATGATAAGGGAAAATCTAGAGAAAACCCTAACATAAGTGACTACCCATCATATTGACAGACATTGCATGTAATTTTGTAAAATAAAACATTTCAAAACATAGGTTCAAGATGATCAAGGACACTTGCCTTTTTCCCAATGCTGCTCAGTGTTGTCGAAATCTTCGTCTTGAAGTCCCTCGAATTGCTTCATAACGTTATCGACTAATCGCGAGAACTACCGACAAACAACCCAAAGCAAACACTAAGAACAACATACCAAACATCATTAAAACACTTTAAAAACACTATGGTTGGATAGGGATGATTTTAGGAATATTTAGACGCAAGAATCGCCTAAATCGGAGTTAAGATGAAAAGAGAACAGCTCTCGGGAGATGGATTAGACTAAAAAGGAAATGCTGATTTTTTGAAACTATCTTCCTATGGGAAAGGCTTTTTTGCACATTCACTATGTCAGGCTTGACAATATTATTGCTCAAGATTCAAGAAGTGTAGGGCAGACTAGACTTCGCTAACTAGGCTAAGGACAATGATGTGGCGCTGACTTGACATGCCATGCAAGTAACATCTTGGATTAAAGAAGGGATACGCGGAGATCTAGTATTAACCACCTATGATGGATCAAAAAGGCAGAAGGTTGCGCTTCTAGGTTTAGGATATTACTGGTGGCTCTATGTAGCTGTGGTGGTTCGGGTTTTGTCGGAGATGGCGATCGGGCATGTAGCCACAGACATCGATATCGGCTTTAGTGGTGTTTCGGTGAAACGAGGGAAGCATGGCGTAGAACGCGGAAAGACTAACTCAGCAGTATGGTTGGTTTTGGAAGGGGTCATCCGAGGTAGTGGCAAAACAACGATGACTGCTGCTAGGTTTGGTGGTGACCGCGAGCAGATGCAGGAACAAAGACACTCGCGTTCTAGGAGATTGGCTATCAAATTTGAGAAACCGTTTGAATAGAGATGTTCATATAACCCGAGAACATAATGTTATGGCATGGGTTTTGGTAGATCATCCACTGGGAGGATGAACGATCAACGGAGATGAGACGGGTGATGGCTGCGATATGCTGTGGTTGGCAATGGTGCCCTTGTTGTGTCGCTGCACAAACAAGGATGGGCTCCTAAGGTAACGTACAAGACTCCATGGGACACGCCGTGATGTGGTTGGTGCATCCATACGGCTTTCGGATTGACAGGGAACGCGAATGCAAATCCGGTGTGTGCGTAGAACGCGTTCAGAAACCGGACAGCGGATATGTCAACCTTGATTTCGATAGTTTGACTACTCTACTGGCCGACCTGGTTGGTGAGGGCGTGGGGAACATCATGGGACATGCACCGGTGAAACGGCTTGGTGATTTGACCTCTGCTCGGTCATGAACATCGATGCCAATCGGCTACAGCGCGGCTGTCTCGCGGCTGTCCGGGACGGCGACGACCGTGGCAGCGTAGATCGGGCTTTGGCCGAGGCTAGGGCTTGGCTAGGGACTTAGTATGATGCTAAGACAGTAGTAAGAGAGGAGAAGAAGGGGTCCTCACATTGCTTTGATGGTCGAGGAAGGAGGATTCGCTGGGAAGACGACGTAGCGCATCACGGGCGGCGGCGGTGGCGGCTCCGGCGAACGGCGGCACTCCAGCGACGCACGGACAGGGCAGCAGCGACTTCTACAGTTTGATAGCATGGAATAGGGGTAGGAGAGGGTGTGCAACTCATATATATAGGGCTAGTTGCGGCTGGTTGAGGTTGAGTCCAAACCGAACACGAATCGGATTCGAGTTCGAATCGGTTACAATTTTCTTTTTCGCAACTCTGTATTCCGAGGATGATATCTCTATCATACGGACTCTAAATTGGACGTTTCTTGATTCTAAATAATATTACTTGAAAATATCTACAACTTTGGTAGTCATTGGAACTTCTGAAAACGTCGTCTTGATTTCCAAAAATGCACCACAAGATAAACTGTTTGAACTCGGACTTCTCTGCGCAGCATTGATTTCGGGGGCCATAACTCCTAGCTCTATTATTCAAAAGAGATCTTCCATAGGTTCAAATCGAAGCTTTCAACGTGACCTACAACTTTGGTATTGTCAAGATTTGCATTTGAGGCCGTTTTGAACTCCGAAACGTCACAAGAAGATGAGGCTGTCCAGGACTCCTTTCGTGGATCCTTTGTTGGGCCATCTAGAAGACTTGGCTAAGGGTTTGGACTTGAGCAAGATTGAGCCCAAAGACACTTTAGGCATATTTAGGGTTTAGCAAAGAAACTTTTGCAGAGAAATTTGAATAGGGTTTGAATTTGAATTGAGTTTGGAGTGAATTTAAGAGAAACAATAAAGATGAGGTTGAACAAGAATAGGACTAGATATGGAATTTGAATTTAGATTTTGGGTAGAATTTGAGAAAAAGGAGAGATTGGCTTTAAACAAGGATTTGGATAAGATTTAAATTGAACTAGAGAAGGATTATGTATGATCAATGATTGAATATATGATGAATTCAAGGATTTTGAATTCGAACCAATAAGATCCTTAACTTATTCACTACTGAGTTTTGCAAAAAACTTTTCAAAAAATTTTTCACTCAAAACACCAGAGAGAAAGAAAAGGAAAAAGAACTCTAATGCATTTACCTGGCTCATAACAAAACTCAGCATGCAATGCACAGAAAATAATAACCTATATTGATTGATTGATTAAGAAAATAGGTTTTAAACCTATATTACTGTTGAAGCTATTCAACAATCTCAAAAAATTTTAGAAATTTGAGAAATCTGAAAATCAGGGTGTTACAAATCTACCCCCTTAAAGGAATCTCGCCCTCGAGATTCGGGCTGATTGAAAACGAAATAAGGGATCTTGATCTTCAAGTTTTCTTCTCGCTTTCCAAATTGCTATTTCTTCTCAGTGTTAACCTCGTTGCGCTGACATACTCTGCTCACTTTGCTTTTGACGACTTTTGCAACTGTCTCGACAAATTTTGATTGATTACCCTGAGCATGTTTGATTTTCTCGAATATTCCATTCCTATTATCTTCAATGGTTGTAGTTGTCTCTGATGTACTATTCTAACTTTTTTGACCTGTGTCATATTGGGCCATACTTTGCTACACCAATCTTATTTCCATACTACTGATAAGAACCCTTGAGATCATGAACATCTTAGTTCTTTCTGATTCCTGAGAATTCCGTAGCTTCAGCACTCCTGATAAGTTTCCTTTATTATTTTTTTAAATGATCGTCTCATCTGTTGATTGACCTTGACGGACCTTTTTATCCTTGAAGATTTAGTAAGGCATATTCTAATTCCGAGGAAAGAGTAATTGTTCTTAGCAGTCACTTCTGTGGTTGGAGTGCAGCTTCTGGGTACTATCCTTCCTTTAGCACACTTTATTACCGTATTACCTTTGCTGCTAGCCGTTTGTACTATCTGTCTTGAGGTTCTGGAATCAAGAGATTAGCTAGGAAGACTGCCCCCCTTAAAAAGGAGCGAACTTCTCTGACTTACATTTCTAGTTCATGAGAAGTAGACAGACATGTAGCCTTTGACATGGAATATATCATTTTTTTGTGCCTACTGAGCTTCTTTGAGATTGATGGGATTTCGTCGATCTTGGCTATCTTGAGTTACAACTTAAAAGTTGTGACAGTCTGAATGTTGAACTAAGATCTTCATATGGGATTTGGGGTTGATCCAGTTCCATGCAAGTTGCTTCGTGGGACATCTTTTGACCCAGCGCATAGGTTCTCCAGAGTGGACACACACCTTCTTATCATCAGGTACAAGGATCCTTAGGGGACATCCATTGGCATAGCATCTTTCTTCTTCACAGCAAAAACACAACTTCCTTGTAGGGGTACTTTGCAAATTTTCTCTCGACCTGTGAAACTTCCTGGTTGACCGAACAAAGTGTTTGTTCAGGAGTGGAACGTAACCAAGAACTGTTGTTTTCTTGATGATCTTCAAAGGATTTCTTCCTCTTCTTGATGTTGCCTTGCTTTCTATGCTCGTCTTCTGCACTCAGAGCTTCAACGATATGTAGCAGACTTTCCATATTCTAAGTCATACCTTGAAGGATCTGAATCTGCGTCTACAAAAATTCTTCCTTGTGGTATCCACTGGATGTTGTTGTTATTGTTGTTGGTACCTTTACCAAGCTAATCCGCGGATGCAAATGTATGCCCGCAGTCTGGCCCGAGTGGAAAGTTCAATTCAAGCTTCCCTCCGCAGCCCGGCTTGGCGGATGTAGGCTCACTTGTCAGTGTTACAAAATCATCTTCATGTGAGCAACCAATCACAATCTCAACTCTTGCATCCACTCATGTGACTTCAGATTCAGTCAACCAAATAAAAACTCAACTCAACCTATCCAGATAGATACAACTAAACACTCTTCTCTTTAATAAATATAACTTCACCCAATCTGTTTCTTCTCAGTTTGCTTATATGATCTCGCATGACCCGTACGAGCAACCAACCACATCCCCAGAAACCCATGATCCCATCCCGTTGATCCCTCCTGTTGCTGCATCATCCTGGCTCCCACCCCCTCTCGACCTCCGTGTCGCACCAGAGGCGGCGGATTGAGGAATCTGCAGTGCCGCTGTTGCCACGATCTCCACATCGGCCACACCTTAGCGTCGCCCATGACCTCTTCCGCTACCATGTGCTTGCGGGCACCAGATCATCTCTCTAATAAAACCTAACCACTGTTGGCCTTCTCCTTTTTACAAATGAGAGGGCAGCCATCTGGCGGCAATGGCTCACCTGCCGGACATGCCGACGGGGAAGACGGATCTACATGGGTTCGACAGTCATCATGCAGCTTGCACTTTGCGTGGTCATGGTGCCACCGACGGACAACGCTCCATCAGCATCGGCACCATTATGACCATGGTTGTCGTTGTAGTTACCTTCTTGCTGATATCAACCATAGTCCCTCAAGTTCCTCAGGACCAAATGGCCGCCGTGTAATCTCCTCATCTGCACTGCGCACACCAAGCCTCCTGAGTTTATTGTATTTTGTTCTAAAATGATAAACCAGGAATTGCTGAACAGGAACGTCCATGGGCCAGCACCAATAGAGGATTAGCATCGAAATCCCATGTGGCAGTTACGTCTTGTTTGACCAAATTGCGTCGCTGGCTGGCACAATGGCGTCCCAGGTTTGTACTATCCACTTGCCCATGACCTGTACGTTGAAATGCCTCAAAGAGAATGATTCCTTTCCCATTTCGTGGAGTTAAGTGCTTTCATGTTTTTCCCTCCGAAAATTAACATCAAGTCACTGTGGAGGATGTAAAGATTTAAAATTAGGCTTCAAGTCTTCATTTAAGTTTTGAACTTGTACATGAAAATTCTTTGAAATTGTAATATAAATACAATATTATAGTTCAATTTGGAAAAAGAAACTCCTATAATGGTATCAAATTTGTGGATGATTGTTGAAAGAAAGATAGTTTTCATTCTTTAGTTGTTAACCCTCTATCTGGTTACTTAATTGTTCAGTGTTGTTTTGTCATCATTGGTTACAACTAAGTTGGTGCTCTTTTTGTTATCTCATTGGTTGAGGTGCATAATTATTGTTCTATCATGGTATAAATAAATCGTTTCAGGCATTACAGACATACAATGTATTTTTGTCTATGAACTCAAGTTTTCTCACCAACATCATGTTTTAAACATATTTTATTGTTTGGTTTTTCCATAATGAAGTGCGTAGAAGTGATACCGTGTGCCTTGAATGGATGATCACAATAAAACCGTCTTAATCGATATTGGCTTATGGATACATGCATCTCTATTTTTTATTCCTTGTTTAACTTCAAGAGATACAATATTGATATCGGGTGTATGATCTGGGCACCGTTGCAACATACGGGCATTACCACAGAACACCACATATGTAGCACCCTATCAGTGCTAGTTCAATAGTAATCGGTATTGTTAACGTATCATTGCCGATTCTTAAACTCCTGCGCACGAACAACCATTGAGTAGTTAAGAATCGGCACTGATAGACACTATCAGTGCCAGTTCTAGCCACGAACCGGTATTGATGGAGTGCTACAGTTCAAAGCCCACCTTCTCCAACAAGTGCGACTAGAGCCGCCGCAAGCCAGTGTTGATCGCCATTTTTGCCATCTCTACAGTTGAAGGATTCAAGATTTAGAGGAGTTAAGTGCTTTAAGGTTAATAAGATGATTTATATTTATTTTTTCGATATATTTACGTAGTAGATTGCTCTAGGGTTGATGGTTGGTGCTTATTCTATTGTTATGGATTTACAGATGCAATTGAGATCTAATTTAGAAAAAAATTCTAACTTTGTTACTATTAGATGTATAGAGATGATCTACATTTGATTCTTAGTTGGATTTAGTTGCTATATTGCTCTAAATTTTAATTTAGGTGGCTGTTTCTTGGTGTTGAATTTTGGAATGAGCAAGAGCTCCAATATGATATAAATTAGAGAAAGATCGCTATTTTTTCATTGTATATAATTTAAGGAGTAGATTAATAGTCACATGTAAATATATGTGGATGCGTACATTAAAATCTATGGATAATTACAAAGTTGTCACTACTTGAACCGTTATTGCCATTAAAAAATTACAAAAATACCACTAAAACTGTCATTCAAGTGGCATCCTTGCAAAGAAATAAAAAATTAGGGGGGTATTTTCAAATGCCCCTAAATTCTAGCTCCAATTTTTTAGTATGTGGTTTGTATATTTTTAAAGTCTTGAATTTAAATAATAATCCAGTGGATTTTCTCTGTTCATTAATCAACGTAGTGAATTTAACACAATTGATAGAATAATGTGTTGTAGGAATGGTACGTCCACCAACGGGTCGCAATCGGACATAGCAGCCTTTGGAAAGCGGGTCCCCCAACCAGGCCCATGTACCGGAAGGAGATGGACCCTCAAATAGGGACCAATCAGAATGCGAGGTAATTCAATGAATTTATTCTAGATTTTGAAATGTTTAATGATTATAAGTTAAATGTTTTTAATTATAATGATTTGCAGATGGACCGGTCATGGATGTACAAGGATCGAGGGCCAGAGTTCTTTGTTAGCGTTGAAGATTTTCTGAGGGCAGCTGCAGTGTACAAGAAGTAAAAAAGGAAGCATGCCGATCACTATATATGTTGTCCGTGTGTCGGCTGCAAGAACGAGAAGCAATTTTCAAATATAGAGCAGATTCATGCACACTTGATTTGCAGGGGTTTCAAGGCTAGCTATACCCGTTGGACTGAACACGGTGAATTTGAAGATGTTGGGCGTGAAAGGCAACCAACAGTCGAAGAAGACATAAGCAACAATATGACTGCTAACGGAGTCTTCAATATGTCGGCATTTGAAGATACTTTTGTCAAGAACGATGGAGGGGACACTTTTGTTGGCAACAATGAAGATGGCTTAGAGCAAATGTTGCACAATGGGGAGGGGGTCTTCACCAGTGAAAGATAACATCAAAAGTTCTAGCGCATGGTAGAGGACTCTAAAACACCTATTTACCCAAACTATAAAGATGAGCACAACAAGTTGCATGTGGTGCTGACACTGATGCAAATTAAGGCTAGCAATAGTTGGGACGATAAGGGCTTCAATGAATTGTTATAATTCTTGAGAGAATTACTTTCAAGGGGGAATGTGTTGCCCGAAAATATGTACCATGCCAAGCAAGATGTCTGCCCGTTAGGATTGGACGTAGAGAAAATACATGCACGTGGAAATGACTGCATGTTGTTTCGCAGTGAGGATGCTGACTTGGAAGCATGTCATGTTTGCAATGCACCATAGTACAAGCGCAACATTGATGATGTTGACATCGATGGCATGGGGGTGAAGAGAAAGAAGAAAAGACCCCCCCACCCCCTGTTAAGGTGGTTTGGTATTTCCCTATAATCCCCCGCATGAAGCAATTGTTTGCTAACAGAGCAAATGCCAAGTTCATGCAATAGTACGCCGAACAGCGCAAGAAAGATGGAATGCTTAGACACCCTATTGATAGCATGCAATGCAGGATATTTGATTCAAAATAGAAGGAATTCAGAGATGAAGTGGGGAATATAAGGTGCGGGTTAAGTACGGATGGGATGAATCCTTTCTGCAACACGAGAAGTACTCATAGCACTTGGCCCATGACCCTCTGTATCTACAACCTTCCACTTTGGATGAACATGAAGCGGAAGTATCTTATGATGCCTTCGCTAATTAGTGGGCTGAATCAACTAGGCAATGATATTGATGTGTACCTCAAACCATTGGTTGAAGATCTTCTTGTATTAAGGAAAGATGGCGTACGAGTATGGGATGAGTACAGATGTGAGAATTTCACCATGCGTGCAATGCTGTTCGTAACGATCTCAGATTGGCCCGCTCTTGGTAACCTATCAGGGCAGACTGTAGAAGGATACAATGGATGTGTTCAGTGCTTGGAGGAAACGGGTGGGGGACGGTGGCTGACGAACAGTCGGAAAATGATCTTCATGGGTCACCATAGGTTCCTTTGTCCAAATCACCCATACCGCAAGACTAAAAGAGCTTTTGACAGGATAGTGGAGAATCGTCAAGCTCTGAAGATTCGCACTGGAGAATAGGTATTTAAGATAGTAAAGACATTTAGAGTTGTAGTTGGAAAGGGGCCAGGCAATACAAAAATCCTGGCTAGGAAACATGCTCCTATGTGAAAAAAGATATCAATATTTTGGTTGCTACCTTATTGGAAGTATCTTATGGTCCGACACAAAATCGACGTCATGTATATGGAGAAGAATGTGTTTGAAAGCTTGATTGATACCTTATTAGACATATCCGGGAAAATAAAAGATACACTAAATGCATGGCTAGACCTGGAAGAAATGAACCTAAGGAATGACCTACATTACATACAATTAGACAACGACAAAAAGAAACTTCTCACAGCTTGCTACACTATGAGCAAGGAAGAGAAGATCCGCCTGTGTGGTTGCTTTCGTGATGTCAAAGTTCCGAATGGTTACTCCTCCAACATCAAGAGCTTAGTAAGCATGAAAGATAAGAAGTTAATTGGCATTAAGTCTCATGATTGTCACGTGATGATGACGTAGATGCTTCTAGTTGCAATTAGTGGTATTCTGTCAGATAAGGTTCGAGATCCAATCATAAAGTTGTGTTTGTTCTTCAACGCAATTTCACATAAGGTTATTGATCCAAACAAATTGGTAAAGCTGCAGGAAGACGTGATCCATACTATAGGTTAGTTTGAGACTATTTTTCCTCCGATATTTTTTGATATAATGCCCCATCTAATAGTTCACATTGTTGGTGAGATAAAGAGCCTTGGCCCCATGTTTCTGCATCAGATGTATCCTTTCAAAAGGTTCATAGGGGTTATGAAGAAATATGTTCGTAACCGATGTCGCCCAGAAGGTTGCATTGCCCAAGGGTGGAGTATGGAGTAGGTCATTGAGTTTTGCATTGACTACATGAAACTGAACGCGATTGGTATGCCTATATCTCACTATGAGGGGAGGCTAAGGGGAAAGGGATGATAGGTCATACTTCAATCCATATCAAAGATCGTGTTTCATTCACTCAAGAACACTTTGCAGTTCTGCAGCAATCATTTGTAGTGAGCCCACATGTCAATATGCATGTGAGCATGCTACACTCCACAAATCCAATGAAGTTAGATGATTGGATCGCAAGAGAGCACGGAGATAATTTTGGTAATTAGTTATGTCAACACATGATGGGTAAGGATATCGACAATGCTCTGTTGGAACTGCTGGCTAATGACCCGTCAACTACAATTCGCACATTCCAAGCATACGAGGTCAATGGCTATACATTTTATATGAGAGCACAAGACAACAAGAGCACTAATCAAAATAGCGGTGTGCGTATTGATGCCTATGATCATGCTGGCATCAGGGAAACCTACTATGGATTCATAGAGGAGATTTGGGAGCTTGAATATGGCGAGTTGATGGTCCCTCTATTTCGGTGCCAATGGGTTAGGCTCCCAGGGGAAGTCAAGGTCGACAAGTATGGTATGACTACCGTCGACCTCAAACTCGTCGGATACAGAGAACAACCATTTGTGCTTGTCAAGGATGATGCACAAGTCTTCTATGTAAAAGACCCAGACCCAGCTATCAAGGAGGAGCGTCACGTGGTTCTTTAAGGAAAAAGAAAGAATGTTGGTATCGAGGATGTTGTCGATGAAGAAGACTGCGACAAATTCGATGACCTTCCTACTTTTGGAGAGAATGTCGAACTTCCTCTCATTGATGACACTAAGGAAGCTACCAACATACATCGTGCCTATAATGAAGCATTAATCGTTTAATGAAAGAAGCTTTCATGTATTTGTATCTTGTATATGTATGGTGAAGAGTAACTTTTTGAAAGTTCTAATCTGAGTGCCACACCATGCGATCGGACTTATGTGAATTGGTTAGAAATCAAATTGGATTAAAAGGAGAAAATCAAAAGAAGAGCTAAAAATCACAAAGTTAACAAAAAATTAGTGGTTAACTTGAATTTTCATGTAAAGAGTATAAAAAATTAAGTTTAAAATAATTGGTTTCACATGTTTTTTTTTATATGGATATTTCATAATTTCATTACGGAATTAACAAATTA
This sequence comes from Phragmites australis, assembly GCF_958298935.1. Classification (NCBI taxonomy): domain Eukaryota; kingdom Viridiplantae; phylum Streptophyta; class Magnoliopsida; order Poales; family Poaceae; genus Phragmites; species Phragmites australis. The sequence continues at coordinate 32,782,431 of NC_084923.1, read as the reverse complement.
CAGACTTATTAATGAAATAAAGATAATTCAATGCACATTTCATGTATTCAAGTATTTTTATCATGTAGGCAACAGTAATACAAACTCAACAAATTTGGTTTTATATTTTTCTCAACTCTAATAATTTTTCTATGTATTTTTCAAGTTTTCAGCCGAATTTAACAATAGAAGAATATTTTTAGGGAAAAAATATTTATTAGTGCTGGTTCTAAGTAGTAACCGGCACTGATACTCCACATATCAGTGCTGGTTAGTAAAATAGAATCGGCAATGATACGTTTATCAATGCGGTTACCAACTAAAAATGGCACTGATACATGTATCAGTGCCAGTTAGCAACTAGAATCAGCACTGATGCTTTTGTACATATATATACACCAACACTTAGCCGCTCTCCTCGTTCGCTTCATTTACCATTTCAGCCCACTCCTCCTCCAGATGCTCCTCCCCGATGACCACATCCTCCCTGACCGCCGCCTCCTCCCCAACCGCTGTCTCCTCCTAATGCCTCCTCCCCAACCGCACCGCCTCCTCCCTGGCCGCCACCACCTCGACCGCCGCCTCCTCCCCGACCGCAACGCCTCCTCCCGACGCCTCCTCCCCGACCGCACCTCGATGCGTTGCCGCTCCTCCTCCCGACGTGCCGCCGATCCTCCTCTCGACGTGCCGACTCCTCCCCGCAGTCGGCAGCTGAATGTACTCCCTCCTCATAGTCATTGTTGTCCCCTTCCCCCTCCGCCCCCTCTGCTGTTGTTATGCTTCTAGATGTGGTTAGAGAATCGTTCCAAAAATAGTTAATTGTTTCTAAAATTTTGTCTTGTGAGTTCTATTATGGTTAGAGAATGGTAGCGCGAGATGCTATACGACTATGTATTATGTGTGATGCTAGTTTAGTGAAAGGCAAGCAATTTTCTCTATTGAGTGGTCTAGAGATTATGAAGTCTTCAGAATTTGTGGAGCAATTTGAATTGTTATAGCAGTTCTATCACTAAGATGCTAGTTAGGTAAATTGTTCTTTAAATTTTGTAGCTGCTAGCCGGTTTGTTTGGTCTACTGGCAAAAAGCATGTTTTCAAATTCTGAAAAGTTTGTAAAAAATGCAAATCTGCATATTATATGAGTCAATTCATGCAACAGTTGCTTATTTGTTGTGAAAAATGCAAGTCCACTAGATCTGTATATTATTTTTTTGTTCGTTCATTTGAGAATATTTGTGGACCTTCCTAATATTTATATTTGTACGTTGCAGTGTTGGTGCTCAAAAAGTGAAGAACACTTGAATTCAGTTCTATGAGTGAAGAACACTTTCATTCAAAAACTCAGAACAGTTGAAGAGAGGTGGGGAGTTGAACAATGCTTGATGTATCTCAAAGCACAAAATGAATGTGAACTTGGAATTTTTTTTGTGGCTATATAGTTGCTGTCTACTTCGCTAAATTAGTTTGGATTGTGTAAGGTGAAGTCATGTACATATTATGTGTAGCAATGATTTAAATCGCCAATATCTCTATTATGTGTAGCATTGTACATATTATGTTTTTACTTATGAGACATGATAGCATGAGTGTTCGATATAGAGCATCTTTATATGTTATGAGCTATTTTTACTTGGCCTTTTTTCTAAATGTGAATTGATGCATATATTGTGACCATAATTTGATTACATATCTCATTAATTTTAACTCTAAATCAAGTGTTTTTTGTGTCTAAAATTATTATGTAGGAATGGAATGTACAAAATCCAACCGCCATGCACAGTCCCATTCCATCCCCCCTCTGATACAAGGCCCCTCCTCAGATCTAGCTCTAGCCTCGGTACAAGATAAGCGTGCAAACATGGAGATAGACTAGATGGGAGGCGGTAGCCCAAGTGCATACCTGAACATGGATCAGTTTGAGTTAGAGACAGTCGTTGAGGCTGCGCAGGGTAGGGCCGAAGATGATGCTTCGGAGGGTCAGATTGATCCTGATGCTAATGCTCCAGAGGGTGATGAGATGACAGGAGAAGAGAGGAGTGGATGAGGTCTCAACAGGATGCACAAGGGACATTTCATCATCATAGAGGTAAATTCAGTTGGGGAGCCCATGAGACCTAAAGTTGTTTTGGGGCTGTTCAAAACAACAATCGGGTGTCTAGTGAGGGACCATGTTGCAATCACATATAGAAGTTGGAGAGGTAGACAAGATGACATGTGGGTGGTTCCCGATAACATCAAGGATCTTATGTGGGGCAAGTTGGTGACAAAGTTTGAATACCCTGATGGATGCAACATGGCCAAAGCAAAGCATCGTGACCTATCAACAATGGTCATCGCGTTCAAGAATTTCAAGGGTAAGCTGTGGAGAAATTATTACTTGGTGGGTCGGAAACCAAAATGGGATGATTATCGGATAGTGAAACCATTTTGGAACGATTTCATAGAGTACAGGCAGTCAGAGGAAGCACAACGACTAAGTAAGGTAAAAAAGGCCAACTCCCACAAGAACGTGTATCCCTATAGAACTGGCTCACGTGGGTACGTGAGCAAATACGACGAGTGGGAAGAGATGGAAGAACAAGTAACCAGCAGTGGTGCCACACCTCAGACGTCCGACTGGATTGAATGAGCGAAGCACTATTTGTACGCGAGAGGGGTGACTTTGTCAGCAGATGACTGCCTAATCTTCAAAAGTGACAGAGAACTGGAAGTGACACAAAGAATTACAGATGCCCACACCCAGTCTTCCCAAGGCTCTTTCAGGCTAGAAAAGGAGAAAGATCAGCTAACCTTAGCACCCAAGTCGCACCAAAGGTAAGGGTGTGGTGCCTTGGAAAGTGGGATTCCTAGAAGTCACCGAAAGTTACAGGAGTTAGAAGAAAAGGAGAGAAGAACTGGAAGAGCTGCTAGCTTTAGTACAATAAGAACTTATAGAAGAGCGTCAGATGACAGATGCAAAAATCAGAAAAGCACTTCAGCAAGGAAACAGGCAGCAGCAAGGCAAAGAAAATATTGTGAGACTTGGTGGTCGTCAGAGCACCTGCGTGTCTGTGTGGTTTGTAGAAGAAGAGTCGGCCCGTTACCCCATGGACGACATCATAGAAAGCAAAGTGTGCAAGCTTGTCGTGCACACCTTGAACATTACCAGCACGGTGGCCATGGGGTAGGTCGACCAATGTGTGGAAGGAGCTCTCCTCAATAATCTTCCAATACCGTGGGGATACGCCAAGGTCCACGTGGACTCTGTGCGAAGACTGTGCCGTAAGATTGACATGGATTACCCAAGAGAGACGAGTTCCAAGAGGCTTGGATCAAACGTGGGTGGCTTCGTTCTATGGCCCAAGCGCTACATAGTATTTGAAGATGAGAAAGACGAGTCATCTGATGCGGAGTCGGACCCACCACATAGAATTTCTCCAACTCCTCCACAGCCGCCGTCACCGCCACCATCACAAAGAAGAGAGCCAACTCCTCCATGGTCGCCGCCACTGCCACTGTCACCCAGAAGAGAGCCAACTCCTCCCTTACACAAGTCACCACCAAGGGAGGCAACTCGTCCCTCTCAGAAGTCAGCACCAGTGCCACCAAGAGAGCCAACTCCTCCACCTCTGAAGTTAGCACCACCACCACCAAGAGAGGAACCTCCTCCCCCTCCAAAGTTGACAACAGCTGCACAGTCTAAGAATTTGAGTTCATCTCAGAAGTCGGCTTCATCCTAGAAGCAAAGGGCACCTAAGAAGGTGGTAGCACTTGAGAAGTTGCCTTATGAACAAAAACCAGCGGAAACCAGAGCGATAGTGGATGCCAGTGTCAAGAAATTCTTTCAAAAGCCAGAGCCTGAGAAGAAAATACCAATTCGTGCAAAAACACAAAAGTTTTTCTTGAAGATGAAGCGTAAGAGTAAATCAGACTACGCACGCATCAAAAGCAAGAAATACTTGAAGAAGTCTTCTATCGAATAGATACGACAAGAATAAAATTTAGAAAGATTTCTTGAAGAAACTAAAATGACAAAAGAGCAATTTCTAGATGAGTTCCTGGCACCAAAAACAGTCGAGAGATGGCAATTTAGTTGGGCGAACTCTTGGGCGCGCCAAATGTGTGTGACAAACTGACATATCAACTTCAGAAATTCCATGCGTGGTACATGAAGGAGTCACGGGATGGTAGAGAAATGTTCAAGGCCAGATACAAGGATAGAGATTTCCTCCACAGGGACAGCTCTATTTATATATTATTTGAGGAAATGTATCAACTATACCAGCAAGATGCCCTCTTATCTTGAGTTCTTGGACTCTGTAAGTGTCGTATGCGTTAATTCACAATATACATTCATGTACCATTGGATTGAATGTCTTAACTTATTCCTTACGTAGAATGGAAGTACAAAGATGCAGGACAGAGGGCATCTATCATGTGGGATTCATCGACCCACATCATGTAAACCCGATAATGATGCAATCTGATCCAAAAGGAACCGAGGACTATGCATTGAAGTGTATTCTGGAGCTACAATTGAAGAATTAAATACTTTTGCCCTACCACTTTGGGTATGTTTTTCCCTTCATGAATGTTCTACTCTTTTTGAGCAATACATAGTTAGAAATTAGGACCAACTAACCTATGGTGATCTATGTGCAGTTATCACTGGATCCTCCTTGTCATCCAGCCAGACATTAGCAAGATCATTATCTTCGACTCACAAAATAATCCAAAAGAAACCTACCAACCTGTCATTTACTCGCTACAAAGATAAAACTTGACTATTTCGTTATTTGCTCTTGTAATATTTGGTTTGATTGAATCTAAGTCTATTTACGGTAATAATCACACAAATACGGAGTGAACCTACGATACATCAAGAAAAGTGTTAGACACCAACCATTTGCGAAAGAATGGATTATCCGACATGACTTTCCTTGTAGGAAGCAGAGCCTGATCAATAATTTATGTGGTTTTTATGTAATGGAATTCATGCACGGATTCAACGAAGATGCGTCATACCAGGTGGTTGATGCTAAGGTATGTGACATACATCTTGATGACTAATTTTCAGGTCCAACACGTGTTCAGAAGGATTGATTTCTTCAATTCTTGAAATTGCAGCTCCTCGTGCTGTCCAGAGATTGACTCATGGCTATTGAAATCAACGCACTTCAAAAACAACTTGTCGGCTTCATCAATGAACAAGTCATCAGTCCAACCGGCGAGTTCCATGAATTTGGCTCCTCTCTCTCGTTACCTTCATCCAACAAGAAAATGCAGAGTTTAGAACATTTGATTAGCAAGAAACCTTAAACTCTGTTTCATTGTTGTAATGAAACCTCTCATGTATACGGTGTATATATACTGTGATGAGACTTGATGTTTTAGAAATGAAATTTATATGTGCTTGTGTATATATGCTGCGATAAAACTTGACATCTTGTAAATTAAATTTATATTTGTGTGTCCATAAATATATCGTATTGTGGGGAACTATCCAGATAATATTCCAATTAATCATTAAGTCGATCATTTGTGTAATCATGACTCTCATGACTAACCGGAATATCACCCCGGTAGTCCCAACATGTGTTTCTCTTCCAGGATCGGAACACACGCCTTTACAACAGGCACATCATCACAAGATATAATAAAGAGCGAGTAATTAAAAATAAGTTGCAAGTCTTTAAGAAAATTTAACTTTACAATAAAATATATGATCCAAACACCGATAGAGTATCTATGCAGCGGAAAGTACATAACTATAAAAGGTGGGTAGCGTCGTTTACCATAAGAAGCCACCCCAAAATATCCACACATGAGTAGTAGGCACTACTCCTGCCCGTCACCATCATCGGTGGGCCTAAAGTAGCCAAAAACTAATGCTTCCTCACCTGAAAAGCAAACAAAGCATGCGAGTACGAAGGTACTCGCAAGGCTTAATCTATAGTAGGCACTTATAAATAGCCTGACTCCAAGGAGAATGAAATTTGGATAATTAGCAATAACTCGCCCTCTAGGTTAAGTAAGTTCTTAAGCATATGCAACAATTTCAACTCAAGTGTAAGCATCTACACCTAACCATAAACAACCTTCTATCCTGAAAGCATTATCATATCATAATTATAACTTGAACTGTATCAAAACTTCAACAACATCACCATACATTTCCCAACATACCATCACAACCACAACCGGAACTCTACGATTGATGCACATGGACAGGAGCGTGCTCACAACTGAGAGTGCGGCAATTCGAATTATTTTACACCCTACAGGGGGTACTCTATTACCCACACAACTTGAGGACCATACGACTTGCATGAGCACACAGATCCACACAAGGGGGTACTCATGTCAACTTTTCCCAAATAAACCCTGACTGTTTGAACATGCGCCTTAGCATGCGGGGTCATATAGAAGTACTCCTAGAGCAAACTAGATACCCCTCCCAAGCCTATTATTTTGATAACACCTGAGACTACCACGCGAAAAGGTCACAGCTACATAAGCTATTCGACTCGTCTTACCATTAATTGGACATGTAGTAAGTACGGTAATGTGCTAAAGCCAACTGCAACAACGGACGGTGCTTAATCGACTCAAGCAGGCCTGTAGCATCCGAGACTCCCTTCTCGAGCCATCCCTATTGCCCGCTCAAATCTCGGCTCATTCTCACCATCTCACACCATCCACCATCTTCCATATCATTGTGTAGAATAGTAAGCCCTAAGCTCGCGAACGATGGCCGAACCATTACTCGACTTCTACTGAGGACCTAAGCCTTGCTAAGCATGACACGTTCATTTTTAAGTTAGACCATAAAGTGACATGAACAACCCAAGTTACAATGGACTAAGGGATAAACAACGTCAAGGGACGATAGTGCAACAATTAAGATCTACCCGTTTCAACCCGACACTTGACTCATAACAATGCGAACATCCATAAAGCATACCTTATCAAATTATATCATACGGGATCCAAAGTAATAGGTGTAGTATGCTTAGATGCTTACCTTGTTGATTAGCTTCACCAACAACAGAAACAACCTCTGGATCGCCCTCGATCGCGGCCTCGTCACCCTCTAGTCCTTCATTCACTAAATAAGAATATGTGAAATGATGAGTATGAAAGAGATGAGATGATATGTATTATATGATGTATAACAGTACAAGATGCATCATAAACACAAGCTAAAGGCACAAGACATACAAAGGAACAAAGAAGATTTGCAAACTGCTGCCCGGATAGTCCGGGTCAGGCCAGAGTATCCGGGTTCGGACCCTCCGGGTGGGGCCGGACCTTCCGGGTCAACCTGGGTTCTCGATATTTTTCTAACTCAATTGGTCGGACTATCCCGGATGGGCCGGATACTCCGGGTCAGCCGGATTGTCCGGGTTATACTCCACGGGGGACTCTCAGAAAGTTCTAACCCAAATTACCTGAGTCTCCGGGTGGATCTGGACACTCCAGATCTGGCGACCCCAAAACTCACGGTGATTCTTGTGATTGATTCAAAAGTGCATATTAAATCCCTTCCACCCAAACATGCATAAGGACTAGTACAAGAGCTCTAAACTCAAAACACACTCTAAATCGTAACAATTTTTTAATATAAATCAACGGGATGCTTGTTGTTCCACCCGGACTATCTGGGTTAGTTTGGATACTTCGGGCTCTCTAGAGAGCACTTTGCAAAGCAAAACTTTCGGTGGATTTGATTTGCATGTTAAAATCCTTACCACATAAACATGCAATGGTACCCATACACTAGTTCTAGACCTAATACACTCACTCTAGCAACATGAATCACTAGCTCTTGTTCATCCAAATATCTCATCCATCTCCATTTCATCAAGAACAAGAGGTACTTCGTAACCACGCATACACAGCTCCAAAACCTGTCCAAATACCAACTAATTCATGCATTCTCACTAGGAAAAACCTAGTAGACTTACCCCAAGTCACTTTCCCAAGTTGGTGATCATCAGTGAAGAAGAAATCGAAGGAAGAAGCTCAGAGGAGAGATGAACTAGCTGCTGAAATTGCAGAAAACAGAGGTGACGAAAATTGATTGAACTCCTCCTAACCTTCATGCATGTGAGAATTTCTTGGGTTGATAGGAAGCTTAGGAGATGGGAAAAACAATGAGATAACATGCACACCTTGATTCCTTGACCTTGAGGGAGATTTTTAGTGAAGAAAGGAGAAGTTTGAGAGAGGAAGAAGGAGCAGCAGCCCTGCTGCTATGTTGGCCGGTTGGAGTGGGGGGGAGAGTGAGTGAGGGTGAGAGAGGGAGGTGGGGTTGCTGGTGGGGAAGGAGAGGAAAGGTGGGGTCAGCCCAAGGTGGGTCCCACAAGCTAGAGAGACAAGCTAAAACTGCTGTTAAATTATTATAAAAATATGTGCAACGATTATAACTTCCAAGCGAGACTCACCTAACGAAAATTCTATCTCGGTCATTTTCAAAAAGCAAAGCAATTAACAAGAACCGTATGAAATAACAAACAATCCACAATGCTCAACAATTAAATATGATGCTTATGATGCATGTATAGTTACGCTTAATGACAGGTTTACGAAATTGGGATGTGACACGTATACTATTGCCGGCAACGGTCAAAATTTGATAATGCCACGGTATTGATGGCAACCGCCATATTTTGAAAATGGCGGGAAATATCTATCAGTGCTTGTTTGTTTTTTACCAAACGACATTGATAATGATTTCCAGTGCCGGTTCTATACTCAGCACTGATAGTTTTTTATTATCAGTGTCGAGTAATCAGTATTGGTTCAAAATCTACCACTGATGACGATTTTGAATCGACACTGATGAGAATATCTGCAATGGCGGGGCTTCCTGTTATCTCATCTTGACATGAATGATGTTGTCAATAAACCTGTATTGAGCTCCCTTTTTTCTCATGTATCTGAGATTGGGTGTGAGAACTTGAGCATGATTATGGTCTAGCATATGATTTAGTGGTTGCAAGGTATGGTCTAGGTGATGTAATCACGGCAGATAAAGTCAAACACTTGTTTTTTAATGATAACAAACAGTCTTAGATTTTTTTTCCAAAATTTGAACAGTTAAATATGTTCTACCCAGTTCGTAAGACTATGTTATTTAGTTATGCAGCAATGACTTTAGCTCTTCCAGCCAATAAATTACCAGATTTCTCTCTCTAAGAAACATGGTTCTTAGAGATGTGAAAAAAGCTGCACCTACTAAACAAGGTGGCAACACGACGGCTCTTTGGTGCCTAAAGCAAAGAGGTGGAACTGATGAAGTGTGGAAGATAAAGAAACTTAATTGATTCTTGAGTATTTGTAGAGTATTTTGATTTATCAACGTAGGGTTTGATTGTTTTAGTTTGTGATTTTGAAAAGTATTTTTTTTAAATAGAAGTTAAAACAAAAGAGTAGAAAGCGCCCGGTGTCCTCTCCGTGAGGCCCAACAACGACCTTGCCAACTCCCATGGGGACGTCAAGATCGACGATTGCAGCGTGTCCAGGATCCTCTACGGCAGCTTTGGCGAGCACGTCCCGGTCTCCGTCGCCGTAGGCTCTCTCCCTTTCTTGAGCCCGTGCGGCGCCATGGCTGCTGACGTCTGGGCCTCCGGCGTCACCGTCCTAGAGCTGTTCCTGGGGCGCAACCTCGTCTTGCCTGCAGGGGAGACACAGTCGTACACGAGGCTGCGACAGGCGATCTGCGACGGGGAGCCGCCGTTGGTGCCGGAGAGCGCGGCGGCATCGGCGGAGCTGCGTGAGTTCGTGGCTGCCTGCCTGAAGAAGGATCCGAGGCGGCGCAGCTGCTCGCGCACCCGTTCGTCGCGCACCGCAACGTCGAGGAGCTGCACCCGCGCGTTACGGGAACTCATCGTGGAGACCCTGGAGGAGTAGAAGTAGAGAAGCAGCACCCTTTTCAATCGAATTGTCTAATGTAATTAGATTCTTTAGAGGGTATGAGATTGTATTATATCTCTTTAATGGGAATTTTTCCACGCAGCAAAAATTGCATTTCCTTTCAAAAGCTAAAATAATTATTAGTTCTTGACTTTTTTCTCTTTGGATGAGAAAATTTGTAAACAAAGCAAACACCCAAACAACCAAAACTCGTAAATATGTACTTAAAAAAACTAGTATTATAGATATTACGTAACCAAAGTAAACATCCAAACTATCTTAAAATTCAAGATGTTAAATAATTCTCAGCATTTTTGCAACCTAGTTTTTTAAAATCTACAATTTAAAAACTATTTTTTAATCCCAAATTAAATAGAAACAAGCTCTTAATTGATGTCTCCAACATAACACGTGAATTTTGGTTTATGAACATTAATATCTACAACACTATGCTTTAAATGCAGAGGACTTGTTGGATCATTTTGATAGTAAATTATAACTGTAATATGGACCGTAAACTTTTACTCAAACGTAGGATCTGTAGCCACGTGTATGACATGTGTATGATTACTAAGGATATGTTTGTTTGAGTTTTTGTTTTTAGGTTTTTTTAAAAAGTTGTGTTTTTGGTTTGTCTGAAAAATTTCTTTTGGAAATAGACTGTTGATTTTTACAATAAATTTTTAGCTTTTCAGTATATAGCTTCTAAAAAAATATATCTCGACGAGCTTCTCAGCTTTAGTTTATTTTTCTCAGAAACAGACTTCTGACTCCTCAGAAACCACTTCTCTAAAAACCTGTTTATTTTAACTTCTGACGTCTGACTTCTGCCAGTAGTAGAAGCAGAATCAGAAACAGAAAACGAACAAGACTTAAGGCCAACTCCAGCTATGGTTCTAAATTTGTAGAATCTATTGGTACAGTACTTTTTTGCTGTACTGTAGCACTGAAAATTATCTTCGCCTACCTCGTGCTACAGTGTTACGGAAAGAATATGGAGCTGCAGATTTGCGGAGGTCCTGTAGCACCCGCGTACTGTAGCGGTACTGTTTTTACAGAGGCTGTCCAGAGCAGGAAACCACCGTCGGTACTGTAGTACCGTGACACTGTAGCGCACTGTAGCGGTACTGTTTACAGATGTGGAGAGGAAAACACCATCGGGTACTGTAGTAGTACTATTCGCAGAGGCTGACAACAGGATCGGAGAGAGAAAAAGAGGAGTAGAAGGTAGAAAATAGGGTAGCTGAAAAAATAAGAAGGCTATAATAATAATACGAGATGTTGTAATAGTATTTTTAACATAAAAATTTAAAATAGTTGTTAGAGATGATCTAAGTAATAATTAAAATGGTCGTACTTTACACTATCATATGTGCATGGTTACTAAGTAGTTTAAATGATATTGCCTTGCACCAAATGAATATCCAAATATATAGAGGACTTTTACGGTACACCTAAATGAGTGCATACCGTCCATTTTTTTCATCCGGTGGCTTAGATTAGCCTAATGATACTCTATCGTCCATCAGTATCATGGGTATCATAAGGGTAGGATTGGAAAAAAAAACTATGATAAACTTGTAAATTATATGTTTAATTAGGGAAGATCAAAATATTAGTTTATTCTTCGGATAAGCTTTCACTTATTTTGTTCATTTCATTTATTAGGGTTTCCACCCTCCGTCGGTCGGTCGATGATGGGTGGCGAAAGTCCGAAATCCGGTCAGTCAATGACGTAATTACCCCTAAGGGTATCAAGATAATTACAATAATACTTACTAAAATGGATGGTTACATCACAACAATGATACTCTCCATCATCTAGTATCATAGTATACTGTAAAGGTTCTTAATATATAATAGGTCGCTTGGGGCCAAGCGACTTAAAAAAATAAGATCTCCCATCTTCTTTGTACGTCACGATTTCGTTAACAGCACCAGTCCGTGTCTCGAGGTCAGGTCGTTGTCTGCAACAGATTTCGGCGCCCATGCCGCCATCCTCCACCTCTACAGTCCACACCAGCGCCGCGATATTTTTTCCTGCAAAACTGGATCGAGATTTTTTTTATACATATCAAGAGGCATATAATTTATTCACACCACATACGTTCAACACATGCATGTGCATACATATTTTAAGCATATCGATTGATCCTCGTTAAATATGCACACGTGTATCCCTAACTAGTGAGGAAAACGGCGATAAGATAGAGTCGAGCTCAGCGGTCGATCTCGCGTGGACAAATGCGATAAAACTGATCGTGATTGGGTTGGCTGACGGATAGGATATTGATACCATGCAAACGCGACAATTCTGGACGCAAAGAAGAGACACATCATGAACATTACATTTCGCCTGTGCACTGTGTACAGTGACCCTTAATGTCGCTGCAGTGTTAGAAAATAGACTTTAATTGGAGTATATTGCAAACTATACGGGCGGGTACAATAGTTTATTTACTACAACTTAAATGCCATTGTCTTGCGGAATCGATCCGGAAAAAAGAAAAGAAGAGAGAAGAACATAGCTAGGTCAATATGTACAGGGAATACGTGTCGTAGCGTGTAGCACGAGCTTGGACTTCCTCTTTGCGGTGAGACCACACGCCTCACTCATGTCAAGTTCTTCCCCTTTTTTCTTTCCGTCAGGAAGTTCCCAGTCAAAGTGGTAAAGAAGGCTTGCAAGCGCCAACTCCATGTTGGTCAGCCCAAGCGCCATGCCGGGGCACATCCGCCTGCCCGCACCAAACGGGATATACTCAAAGTCGACGCCGTTGAAACCAACATTATTTCTCTCGAACCTCTCTGGCTTAAACGCCTCAGGCTCCTCCCAGTACTTACCATCCCTTGCTATCGCCCATGCATTTACAAGCACCTTTGTTCCCTTGGGTATGTCGTAGCCCATGACACGGCATGTCTCTCGGCAGACTCGTGGGAGTAAGAATGGAACTGGTATGTGTAGGCGCATCGCCTCCTTGACCACCAGGGGTAAGTAGCTTAGCTTTTGGAGGTCATCTTCCGTTGGCTTGTCTTTCCCCTTGAAAGCCTCTCGCACTTCTGCTTGAGCCTTCAGTAGGACTCGTGGATTCCTTGTCAGCTCTGACATGGCCCATTCTAGGGTTGTTGATGAGGTCTCGCTCCCCGCTGCCAGTATTTCCTAGGGTCATATAGCAATTGAGAATTGTGATCAGGTGATATTTGTTAGCTGAGCTGTCTATCAAAGTTTAAGTACAAACATATGCAAACATGAAAAATGACGTCTAACTGTTGGCTGGTCATTACTCATGACTATGACAGATTGAACCAAAAGAAAGCTATCCAAATCAATGTGAGGGTATTAAAAATGGTAATGTCTAATTTCAAAGCGTACGCACCCCTCTGGGGTCGTCGGATTGCAATCACACAGCTCCTAACAAAGCGGATCGACCGCTTGGGTGGGCAAAAGATACGGACTCGTGGGGCAGCGACATGGACGTGGACGGGTGTTTTTGTCATGGCGCTTAGGGTCGGTTTAGTAGAGATATTTTTATCCAAATTCTTTAAGGGAATGATTTTCTATGAAAATTATTTCAGTAACTGAAAGTGATTTTTAGTAAACTATATAGAAAAAGTAATTCTACGAAGAAGTGAATCAAAAGATATTAACTTTTTCAACTATCAATACTTGATTCATTTTAAATAATCACTCTCACAAAATCTCTCTAAAAATTAAAAATTGCAAACATCCTCACCTCCTCTGCCGCATCCACTCTCATTCCTAGGGCGCATACCCCAAGAGCTCCCTCCTGCATGCCGCCACAGGGATGGGATGGAGCTGCTTGAGAACATAGCAGTGGTCGTGGAGTCTGCAGCGGCAGCAGAGGCCGCTGTTCATTCGACACGATCAAAACGGTGATCGTGGGATTCGCGGTGGCGGTGGAGGCCGCATTAGCCTTCGAGTCCATGGTAGCGGTGGAGCTCCCCTCGTTGGCCGCAATGGCAATATTCGACGGGTTAATCATCTCAGGGAGCTATAGCGACGGGCACAGAAACAGGCCCTGGGTCCCACCTCCTCTCCATCGCATACGCTCCTATTCCTGAGCCAGACATTCCTAGAGTCCCCTGCCACAACCATGGGATGGGACCGCTTGAGGATGCTGTGAGGCGTGGAGTCCGCGGCAGCGGCGGTGGAGCCGTGGAGGACGCTGCCCTTTGGGGTGCCACGAGGTGCAACGCGGCGACGGCTGGGGAGTCCACGTCAGTGATGGAGGACATGTCGTTCAAGGATTACATGGGGTCATGCGGTCCAAAGCCATGGCGGCTAGGGATTCCTCTGTAGCAGTGGAAGCCGCATCAACCATGGAGCCTGCAATAGTGGCAGTGGAGGCCACCAGCCCTTGGGTGTGGTCGTGTAGCAGCGGTGAAGGCCACCTCGGCCGGGGAGTTTGTGGCATTTGTGTAGCTCTCTCGTTGGCCGAGGCGGCGACGTTCGACAAGTTCATGATCTCGGGGGAGCTGCAGTGTAAGGAGCCTCGGATCCTCACACTCATCGCCCTCACTTGTCGCTTCCATGCGGCTGGCAAGGACATCCTTAGTGTCTACTTCGTCCATATATTTTTCTCCTATTATGAAACGAGTGGCAGCTCGCAACTGTACAAATTCTAATTTGGTTCACTTACCCCTGCGACAACGTGGAGGTGATATAGTCCGTGGACGGCACCGTGGTCACGGAGGTCACCAGGTTGTCCAACCCCAAGCTAAGGTACCTTGAGGACACCGCCGTGACTAAAGATGTCCAAATGGGCGGCCCGTCCCGGCATGGCACGGGCCCAGTCAGGCACGGCCCGTTTTGGGCACGATCCGTTACAGCCCGTTAGCTAAACGGGCCATGCCGTGCCGGCCCACGTGCTGTGGTTGCAGCCCAGGCATGGCCCGTTTAAGATCAGGCCGTGCCGTGCCGGCCCGTGGCACGATAGGCCCATTAATATTTTTCTAGACTTGCGGCCCGTTAACATGTGAAAATCCAGAAAAATATAAAAAAACCGCCGAATGTAGGGATCGAACTCAAGATCTCATACATGGGAAGCAATGACTCTACCACCCTGTTAAGCATCTCTTTATGTATTAGGGATAAACAAATTATATAAAACCTTAGAAAAATAGAAAAAGTTAAATGGGCCGTGCCGTGCCGGCCCGACGTGCCGCGGCTCCGGCCCAGGCACGGCCCGCCTAACCGTGCCGTGCCGGCCCGGCCCATTTACTCTCGTGCCGTGTTGTGCCTGGGCCAGGCCATTTTTCCCGTGCCGCGGGCTGGCCCGTTAGGCCTAGCCTAGTTAGCCATCTTTAGCCGTGACCATGAGGAGCGCAGTGGTGGCGCGGACCGAGGAACTCCTGCACCACCGGTCTCCATGGGGCAAGCGTGCCTTAAAGGTGCACCTCCCACCTGGACCGCACCCTTGTGTGTCTCTAAGGCCAACTCCAGCAGAGCCTTCAAATTTGCAGATTCGGTGCACAAAGGCAGTACTGTTCACAGAGGTTGACAATAGGTTCAGGGAGAAAAAAAGAGAAGTAGAAGGTATGAAATAGGGTAGCTGCTGGAGATGAAAAAATAAGGGATGCTGTAATAGTGATAGGGGATTATCGGAGGATTAACTCCTATCGCAGGGATCCTGAAAGACCCCTTTTTAGAGATTCGACCGGGGGATGATCCTGAATAAGTTCGTCGGAGAAATAAATGAAAGTGAACGTAAATGTGACGGCCGGTGGTGGGGGATGATTGACCTATCGCAAATAGAAATGAATGCACCGGAGTTTAGATAGGTTCGAGCCGCACAGGGGCGTAATACCCTATTCCTGTATGGATGCAATAACTGTCCTGAGGGAGGTCCTCTGAGGATGTATCTGGTTACAAGAATATAGTGTCTAACTAAGAGTTTGAGGCTCCTTGTTCTTCGGCCGGAGCTCTGCTCAGGCTTGCTTGCAATGTCTTCGTCTGTTGACTTGGTTCGTTGTGGGGTTCGTCTTCTTCGTTTGTTGTGTCTTTTTTGTCTACTTGGGCTTGAGGCCTTTTCCGCCCCTTTCTCTCTGTGTATGCCGATCCTTTTATGCACTCGCTGGCCACGACATACCCCTAACGGGAAGGAAGGGGTACAAGTTCCAAGACACCATGAATGGAAAAGGCGCCATCATTTCCTCTGGGTGAAATGACTGGGGCGGTGAAAAAAAAAACGCGGCGCGCGTCCGGTCACGTGTCACTGTGGGCGCCCTGGCGACGGGCGCGGTTGAGAGGGCCCACCGGGCAGCCACAGAGGCACCCGGTGTGCCCGCCCTGTCTTGTTCCTCTGCCACGGCAGGACGGCAGGCGGAACGCCTTGATCTTGGCGATGTTATCCCGAGACATACCGAATGATACGGGACGGGACCCGTGCAATTAATAGCCCCACGCCTCTCTGCCAGAGCATGGCAGAGACTGACACTGCGGCGGGAGCAGTTGGGGATGTCAGGCCGCGCACACTCATTGAATGCGGAATCGGACCTCTGACTGGCTGACACCTCATCGGTGGGTCCCTCGGGGGCCCTTCAGGATCATCGGGGCACCGAGTGCTCGGGGGTACTGTTCACCTCCCCGAGCACCCTCTCCCGAGAACGCCTACCCTTGCCCTCGGGGTACCGGGCGCTCGGGGGCACTGTTTACCTCCCCGAGCACTTTCTCCCGA
Organism: Phragmites australis; assembly: GCF_958298935.1. Taxonomy (NCBI): domain Eukaryota; kingdom Viridiplantae; phylum Streptophyta; class Magnoliopsida; order Poales; family Poaceae; genus Phragmites; species Phragmites australis. The sequence goes on along the minus strand of NC_084923.1, from coordinate 32,765,862 downwards.
GCATTCTCGCACGAACCTTCGGGGGAACCGAGTGCTCGGGGGCTGCCACGTGCAACCTTGAGCACTCTCTCCCAGACACTTTTGCACTGACCCTCGGGGAACCGGGCGCTCGGGGGCTGCCGCACGCAGGCCCCTGAGCGCTCTCTCCCGGGACTTAGCTCTTCTGATCGTCGGGGGACTAGGGTGCTCGGGGGTAACCGGGCACCTCCCCGAGCACTTTCTTCCCGGTACTTAGACTCTGCGGGTCATCGGGGGACGAGGGTGCTTGGGGACCAGAGGCTGTGGCCTTGAGCACCTTCTCCCGGAACTTAGATTTTCCTCATCCCGCGGGAAGGACCTCGTGGGATGGTGACACGTGGCGGACGACTGGCCTGGCCTCGGGACTCAGGGACCCCGGTTCCTGATACACCGACAGGGATACTATAATAGTGTTTTTGAGGATGAAAATTTGAAATAGCTACTGGAGATGGCCTAATTACTGATATGCCTACTCAGGTGTCTCAAATTTCTTTTTAATCTTGTTCCAGTTATCCTGATTTGCTTAGCTAAGTGCATAAAATTGCTTCCCCAAATAATTTGCCCCGTTTGAATTCTCACATGAATCTGCTTTTGGTTTTCAGTTGAAATAAACTTTGATTGATTTGCTTTACACATTGATGTATTTTTTGCTTCTGCATTAATTTCTTATAACTAAATTGCATGTTATCATAAATGAACAGAGGGGGTCAATGTTTGAACAGAGAAGCAAATATGTCAAAAAAAATGCACAATTTGCTCATTTGATTTTTCACCTTATTTTCTCTCTTTTTTTCTACTAATTTATTCTTGAGTTGCCAATATTATCTACTCCCTCTATTTAGAAATAGTAGATGTATGACTTTTTGAAAAAGTCAAACTTTATATAGTATGACTAACATTTAATAAAATTATAAGAATATACAGTGTATAAAAGGTTCGCAATTCGAAATAATTTCATACTATATAATATATATATATATATATAAGCTATAAATGATATAATTTGTGAAGAAATCTTAGTTAAAATTTAATTTCGAAGACTGAGCTAAAAAATTGGTCTATTTTTTCTAAACAGAAGAAGTATAATACAATTCTAATTTGCTCTAAAATTATATCCAACTAGCTTTTCGATTGCTTTTATCCTATCTCGGACGAACCACCGCCGTGTGTGCTTACTTTGCCTGTCTTGGGGCTGCTCAGTGGGAAAGTCATTGGGGACCGTTTGCCTACAGAGGCGTGGCGGGGCGAGGGACAAGGGCAACAAAAACAAGGAAAAGTTGTGGGGATTTGTTTCCTAATACGATTGTGTATGTCAAAACGTTAAAATCTGGGCGTACAGACGTTAGACGCGTCCATTAAAAATTACGATTTTAATTGATCAGATTAGAGTCAGGTTAGTTACCATGATGAGGGTGGTGATGATCTCCGTGGTCAGTGGGCACTGCGCGTCGCCGTCCCTCTGCAGCCTCAGCAGCACGGCGAGCAGGTTCTCCTCCTCCCCTACGCCGTCACCGGTGTCGTCGACGGCGTGCTCGCGGATGATGTCGCCCATGATGTCGCGCACGTTCCGGTTGCACCGCTTGCTCTCCCGCAGCGCGCGGCTGAGCCAGCGCGCGAGCCGCGACGACGGGTACAGGTCTGCCAGGTTGAACCCGCCGACGAGCTGCGCGGCCCTGTGGAGCTCGCGCAGGAACTCGTCGCGCCGCGCGCACCGGGCGCCTAAGGCCGAGCGCGCCACGGAGTCATTCATAGCGCGGCAGATCCTCTCGCCGATGTCGACCACGGCGCCGCCGCCCTGTGCGGCGCAGGTGTCGGCGACGGAACGGAGGAGGCCCGCGGCCTCCTCCTCGCGGATGCGGCGGAAGGACTCGACTTGGCGCGCACTGAAGAGCTCGAGCACGCAGAGGCGTCGGAGCTGGCGCCACAGGTCCCCGTAGGGGGAGAAGAGGATGTCGCGGCCGCCGCAGCTGAACACGTCCATCGTCGGCGTCTGGTGCCGGCTCGCGAATGCGGCGTCGTGGGTCTTCATGACCTCCCTGGCCGCCTCGGCGGAGGACACCACCAGCGTGGGCACGGCGCCGAGGCGGAGCATCATGAGCGGACCGTACTCACCGGACAGCTCGCGCAGGGTCCGGTGGGCGAGGTCGCCGTGGCGGGACAGGAGTAGGTGGTGGAGGCTGCCGACGAGCGGAAGCTGCCATGGCCCGGGAGGCAGCCGCAGCGGCGGCGAGGAGTGGTTCTTGGCGACGAGCTTGACGAGGAACAGGAGCAGGAGGACGAGCAAGAGTAGCAGCGGCAGTGTTGCCTCCATTATTGGGTGGTGAGCGGCGACTGCGCGGGTATGGTGCTCTCTAGCTATATAGCCAACAGAGGTTAAATGCAACTCGACCTTTTCCAATCTTCATTGATTAATCGTGCGCTAATTGGGGAGGATCGAATTAACAAATTGGCTTGCCTGCTCATTCAATGTGCAAGTGGCTGTATCGTCCTGAGATATTTTTAAAGGTACCTTCCAATCTACCGGGCCGGCAAGTTTCAGAACAGTGCTTTATTTGTTGAGTGCCACACAAAGCGTGGGAAAATCGCCGATTTTTTTATATACATTTTCCAATATTTAAAAAATATATACGTCTATGTAAAAAATATCAGAACTATCCCATCGTCACCTATTAGATAGACGATAGCAAGATATCATATATCCAACAAGTGACATCTTGTAAGATCTACGAGAAAATGGTTAGAAATTGAATATCCCTGTTTACCTAGCTACAATAAACGACAAGGTGACACTTCTTCCTATATAAAAAGGCATGTCGGCCGCTCCCATCTCTCCCATGCTCACATGTTCCTTTGCCGCCTGAGAAAAGAGAAGAGAGAGTAGAGTGTAGGAGGAGAAGAGGAGAGGTGAGGGAGGAGGAAAAAGCGGTGATGCCCGGTTGAAAAAGGTAAAAAAAAATTAGTTTTTTACAAACAATTAGGGTAGTCACTAAATCTAGGTTTAGATATAGGTTAAAACTTAGATCTAAATTTAGAAATAGTATAAAATATAGATTTAGGTTTAGACATAGTTTAGCATTTAGATCTAGTATGTAGGCTGTCACATCCCAAAATTCCGATTTGGGGTTGTGAGCATTTTAAAATAATAAATAATATTTTTCTTGAATTCTGAAAGTTTTTCAAATAAACTTTAGAGTTTAAAGAGAATTTATTTTGTGTGATGAAAATGTATTTATAAATATTAGAATAGGTTAAGGAATTTTAAGGTTGGACAAATCTTTGTTCCATTTTTTTCCCAATATTATCCAAAAATCCTCCGTAGACAATCTCATCTCGCGTCCTTTTGATCCAACCCAGGTTGCACTACTTTTTCTCAATATTTTTCTCTTTAGGCTGCGCCTCCAAACCAGCATCAAGCCATCAACCTTGCATCACGTTGGATTGCTTGCATGACGACCCACATGTGCGCTAAAACCAGCTCAAACTAGCTCTCTTGCATGTGCATGTACCTGATTATTTCCATCCACCTCCAATCGATGTCGTCCCTTCGCATAGCAACCAAGGGTGGCCAACAAAGCTCAAGTTAGTGCTCAATCAAGATGCATTGACATTCATTTATCCTCTTTTAATTCATAGCAATTCAGAGTGGAAACCGCCGCTTTAATGGCCATAATGGCAATTGAAGCTGGCTGCCGTTACTCCTCGTCGCTAGTCTTGTCTTTTCACGCTGTTTCGGAGTTCAATACGGCCTGAAATGCAAATCATGTCAATACCAAAGTGGTAGATCTCGTTGAGAGCTTCGATTTGCACCTATGAACATCCCTATTTGGATAATGAAGGTAGGAGTTATGGCCACCAAAATCAGTGCTACACAGACTTGATAGAATTCAAACAGTTTCTCTTGTGACACATTTTTGGAAATCAAGATGACGTTTTCAGAAGTTTCAATGTATACCAAAGTTGTAGATCTTTTCAAGTACTACAATATAGAGTCAAGCAACGTCCAATTTGGAGTTCGTACAGTGACGATATCATCCTCGAATGGAGCTATCTGTTTCATCTTCCTGCACCTGTTCATTTCAGCTTCCAACCCTGGCCTCTTCCCCTCCCCACTTCATGGTTAGCCGAATCTTCTTTCTCCCCATCAATCGCCTTCCATACTAGAGCTAGAACCATTTCCATATCCTAGTTCCACCAGCCCATGCAAAATCAATGCGCTTGAATGCCAATTGAAAATGGAAATAGAAACTGTCGGCCTCCAATTGCAACAAAGCATCAACTCATGATGGTAATTGAGCCCATGTGATCAATTCCCTAGCCATGGATCTCCTTCAGTTTCAGCTGGTCCACAGGCTTCACCACCCCATTCCCATTCTTCTTCTTCTTGCCTGCCCGCGCTCCTCTGCTTCGACCTCACCATCGAGCCTCTTCACCGGCCGCCACCCTTGCAGCTGCAGCAGCCACCCAATGAGGCCCCTCCTTACCCTCGCCTGCTTTGACCCGCTGTTGTCGCTCCCGTTTATGGCTTCACCGTGGTCGTGCGGTGCCGATGCATCTCCTCAATGCCGTCCCTGACAACTAGAGTCATGCGTGGCCTCGCGAACCACCCGTGCATCACTGCTGTTTTTCCTCGCAGGTGTGCCCGCCTGCGCGTATCGCAGCCAAGGGCGAGCACGGCCACAGGCTCACCCCGGGCGGTGACCACATCTGCACCCCTCCTCACCACCCTAAGTCCTCTGTCGCCGGCAACACTGGGAGCCCGCCATCTCGAACGCAGCAGCCGCGCGTTGCGTTTTTATGGTCCAGAAGGGGTAGTGCAGTTAGTGTTTGAGTCAATGGACAAGAGTATATCTAGACCTATACATAAGATTGTAGAGGCATTTGTACGACTGGTTGATGCGAGATTACAAAATAGACTCTGAGGTTCAAGAGATAACCATTAGCATTGTGGGTAACTATAGGACTAATAGTGTGTACTGGGAGGTGTACCCGTTCAGGGAAAACTAGGTTTGGAGAAGGTACCTACATGATGTAGTGCAAAGAGGTTGACCACCTATCTTGCTTGTGCAATGAAAGAACAAGGAGGGAGTTGGAGAGATGCAGGGTGGAGGGTATGTGGAGGATGACGAGGGTGATGAGGTATAGGAAGAAGAGGTTGGTGAGCCGGATGCTAGACAGCTATCGACTGTTCCAATTGAACCCATCGGTAAGGCAGATGAGGGTGAACGCATCCCTGATTTAATTGAACAGATGGAGCGGGATGATTTTTAGGCCAACGAAGCTCTTGAGTATGACATATCGGATGATGAGGACGATGCTCCTGTCCCTATAGACTGGAACAATCCAAATTTTAACCTAGTGGTGAATGAAGGGAATCAAGTGGCGTGAGAGTATACTCAAATTGAGGTGATCAACGGGGCTAGGTACCTTACCTGTCAGGCTATGAAGGATGCCATGATTCAATGGGCGACATCACTTCGATGACAATTTTTTTGTTGTGAAGTCAAGCAATAAGGAGTGCGATATGAAGTGTGAGAACGAGGGTTGCTCGTGACGAGTGCACGTCTTCAAGGGGAAGTGGGTTGACTATTGGGAAATGTCGATTGTGGTGGACCACAATTGCACGCTGGATGAACTTGAGCCAAGCCATAGGAACCTGACATCAGACTTTGTTGCCAATATCAGGTATGCCCAGATTGTGAACAACCTGAACTACGAATCAGGGTCCGTAATCAGGGTCCGTAATCAGGGCAATTGATGAGTAGTATAAGTACACCATCATCTAGAACATGGCTTGGAGGGCGGAGAAGAAGGCAATTCAGATGAGGCTTGAGACCTACAAAATATCACATGACAATCTATCATGGTTGCTTTAGACCATTGCTCAAAGGAACCTGTGGACTTATGACAATGGCTACTGGATAATTACCATATTCATGCACTCCAGGGTTTCTCATAATTCTCAGGGCATATCTTTATCTCCAAAAAAGGGATATCTGAATAAAAGAAAACTACCCGTAGGTACCCAGGGGATCACATAAACATGAAAGTTTATCTCTAAGAACGGAAAGGAAAACTCCAGAAGACGTACACCCCTTATATATACAGAGCCTAGGGACCTTGCGGAGGACAAGTTAGTACATGTTGAATAATTCGAACGAACCAGAAGACACCGCAAGTCAAGGTAGGAAATCACTGACTAGGATAAATCTATCTAGGTTAGCCACGCACCCCCTTGTAATAGGCTTAGATCAACATAAGACAAATGGGATGTAGGGTTATTATTCTAAGGGAGGCCTACCTATATAAAAAAACCCCTTTATGTGTTCATTTGATTCGTTTGCTCAAGGCATCCCACATCTATCCTGCAAATTCATAAGATCGGTGGTTCACCAATCGTCGACAGGTTACGTCATCCGTGGGGATCATTACAATAGGCGCTAAAGATTCCACATAGAACATACCATCGACTTCGTCCAAACCTGCGCTGAGGCCAGGTTTTTCGGATGAGGGGTTCTATGATAACAACCCCTCCCACTGACGAACTAGTGATCGATCGGGTGAACTTTGACAAAGATCTCTCCAGTGATCGATGGGGTGAACTTCAATGAAGATCTCTTCGGCAACAATTCTAGCGATGAGGTAAGTCACTTTATGGATTAATGCGCCAAGGATTACGGCATCGAGTTCGAACCACTTGGCTGCCAAGACAACCATGAATGTCCAATTCACCACAAGTTAGGATCTTGCCCTGCAACTTCTGATGACATGGATCTTCGAGACACCTTGATGAGCCCATGGCCCCTTCGGATATAATCAATACCACCAATAATCCTCAAATCATACAAGATCTAATTACAAGAGCATGTGCACGACAATTAGACTACTAGGTGAACTCATCCCTTGCTGTTCATGCTTCCTTGGATGGATTACTACTAAATTTTTATGATGTTTTATTGCTTAGAAACGTGGAAGAAGCAGCACAACTTTTTCCTAATGTCACCCCTCGAAGGCCAAGTCTATCGGACTCGAGGCTGAGCTCTAGTTGAAGTCGTGGACATGGTCGAAGTCGTGGTCATGGTCAAGTCTCAAGACAACACGTCAGTAAAACGGGCATAAGTCTCTCATACGAAGTCTGTTTTAGGCAATCCTAGACATTTAGAAAGCTTACGACGAGCCCTTTCTGGTGGAGGTTACCCCTAAAAGTCTTCGCCATCTGGGACGGGGGTGATGGTTTGGACAATCATGGTGATGACCCTACAAGCGCGCAAGTCCCTCCTACTCCGAGTGACGACCAGTAACTATTGAGCACGCCGCCCCAGATCCTGAACCCTAACAAGGCGCAAGGTTTACCATCTCTTGATCATTAGTAAGGGCTCAACAGTTTAGATCTGCAACAGCTCAGAGGCTTCTACTTCTACAAGAGACCCTCATGCGTCCTCTAACTACAGATCTGACGACCCTAGTCGGTAAAGGCTGGATGAACTCGGTGATCGACATGACAAAATAAGTTCTCATTCAGGCTCAGAATTCCCATCTATCCCAAGCTAGGAATATCTCTGTCAGAGGATTAACTCCTGTCGCAGGGATCCCGAGAGACCCCTTTTTACAGATTCGGCTGGGGGGATGATCCTGAATAAGTTCGTCAGAGGAATAAATGGGAATGAATGCAACGGCCGGTGGTGGAGGTGTCGACCTAGTGCAAGAAGAAGTAAATGCACCGGAATTTAGACAAGTTCGAGCTGCACGGGGGCGTAATACCCTACTCTTGTATGGATGCTATAACTGTCCTGAGGAGTCCCTCAAGGATGTTGCTGGTTACAAGGATGTTAGCCTAACTAAGAGCTTGAGGCTCCTTGTTCTTTGGCTGGAACTGTGCTCAACCTTGCTCACAGTGTCTCTCCTTCATGCCACTGATAATGCTATATATCATTTGGGGGTAAATCTAGAGCACAAAAGACCATACATAGGTGTCAGTTTTGTTTTGTACCTCAAAATAGACAACAAGGAAAAACATCTTTTATGCAGATAACAAAAATAAAAGCTTTGATATCTTTACTTTCATAAATTCCAGCAGAACATTACTAATTAATTCTCCAAAAGAAATATTTTTTGCTTTGTAGGCCACGGGAAGATGTTTTCTTGCTGTTCTTTTGAGTCTCAATCTAGCATATTCTACGTGGTTTCCATATTGTTTAGACATGCTTTGTGCCTTTTTCTTATGGCAACCTCGAGGCTCCTACTTTTATATTGTGTATTTTCGCATGCTTTAACACTTCTTAAGTTCATTTTACAGTTTTTTTTGTTGTTGTGTTCATGGTTAGGCTTCTGTTCAATTTCATGCATCCTTTCTTGCAACATTACGAGAGGGAAGTAGGCAATTGCATGGTGCCAACAGTGCTTTTCATTTCTATTAGTTCTTTCTGATTTAGATTTTAATATCCATGATCAGACTCAGCTGTCAAAATGATTGGACTAAATTTGTGTTTATGTTCAGGATGTTTTAGTGTTACTTCAAATTCCATATACATGTTGTCTTTGGTCAGCTGACTGAACTGAACCTTTTTCCTCAGCAGGTTTCAGCTAGCAAGACTAAGATATATATGGTCCTTAGGTACTTAAATGTAGGAGGGCTATTTGGTGAAAATAGTAAGGATTCTGCTCATCTCTTCAAACTAAGTATGATTTATGAACCAATGAAGCAAATTCTTTGTTTCAAATAAGATTTTAAATGCATCTCTAACTCTCTGATGCATGACAAACATTACCAAACATGCGCGACCTGACAACCTAAACACGCATGACAAACATTACCAAACATGCACGACCTGACAACCTAAACACGATGGGCGTAGCGTAGTGTGCCTTCCGTCCTAGTATAATCTGAAATGCCTTGGTTTCTCAGCCGGTGGGTGCGCCACGAATCACTATTGTCCCTAGCCATCGGATTGAAGGTCGAACTAATGTACGTCGTTCGATTTCAGTTTCGTCTCCTGATTCGCGAACCCTCTCGATCCCCTTTCCCCCATCGCCATCATCTCCTCTTCCGCTTGGTGCTGCTCGCCTCTGCCTGCAGATGAGGGTGCTCGGCTGACGTGCAGGCTCACCTGCCCTAGCGTCCTTGGTCTCTCGCTTACCTCTGCGCCGTCGCGCTCCTCCACTTGCCCCTCACGCCGCCGCACTCTCCCGCACACAGCTGCCTCCTCTTTCCTTGTCCAGCAAACACCAGAGACCACACTTACTGGTGGGACGACCTGAACGCGAATGCACACTAAAGACCATACCAACACTAGGATCTGTCATGGCCGGCTATCTAAGCGTTGTGGGATCCTGCATCCTCGGTGGCCACGGCGCCACCGCTCGCTCCGCTGCATCCACCCTCCACTACTGTGCAGGCATGGGCCTCCCCGTCGGTAAGCACTTCATCCCTGACGAGCCTATATGTGCTCTCTCCCTCAATTTTTAACCCCACCCCTCCCATGGACTCGAGGATCTCTCGTTATGTATTTTGTCGCCTCTAATTCGATCCTAATCGCTCGCACCTCCCCGCCAATGATGAGCTCGTCTGGGACAACGATATGCTCTGCCTGGAGCCCAGCATCGATCGCCTCACGCGCACCACGCATCCATGCACGCCCCTCTCATCCAATAATTTAGTAGTCCAGTAGCGTTAAGTAGTTCAGTAGTAGCCTTGTAGCGCTAAGCAAGGTTTACAATATCATTTGGACCCCGAAAATCGGTCCTCGACGGTAACAAAAAATTTGCGATTACTGTGAAAACCGCTCAAAATTCAGTGAGAATTTGTTCAAAATTCACATGGTCAAATTTGAAAATCAGAGAAAAAATCGACTGAATCTGACATTCTGTAACCGGTCAAATTGCAACGATAACTGAGCGAATTTACCGATTTATCGATCGGTTTTTTTTGCATTTTCCGCATTGACCGTATTTCTCGGTAACCGTTCGGTTTTCCCGATTTATCGAGTGGTTTTGTCGAATTTTAGTGAAGTTCAACAAAAAAAATAAAAAAATGGCTCAACGAGTGGTTTTGTCGAATTTTAGTGAAGTTCAACAAAAATAAAAATAAAAAACTGGCTCAACCTTGTAAAATCAATAACTAATTTATCTCAGTTTCAAATCAAGTGAAACAAGTTTTTTTGGTTTCCTTATAACATGATCTACATGATAAAAGTATTTATACTCATAAAAAAGTTGAATATTTTCTATGAGAAAATATATTTGCTAAACCTAGTTAAATGCATAGTTAACTCTTTGCTAATCCAAAAATCATGAAACCAATTTTGTTAGTCTTCTTACATGATCCTATGTGTTTTAAAAATACATGAACTCATGAAATAGTTATTATAACATGCATGATTGTGTAAATATGTTGCAACTAGATTAATTATAATTAACCCATTACACCTCTAAAATTAGTGAAATCACTTTTATTAGTTTACTTATACTATGCTTTATGTAGGAAAAATAATAGTAAACATGATAAAGTTAATTACAGTGATGTTTCTTAATATATTCACCTTATGCGGGTGAACTTTGTAAAAATCATGGAGAAATTAATAAAACTCTAAATGAAGTGAAACCAATTTTAAAGATCATCTTAAGATACGCATCACTATAACATACTTATTTTCTCTTAAATTAGAACAATTATTAGATTATGGTATCAATCAATAAAGTTTGTTTCACTAAATTTTTCTTTCTCAAGAATTGATAGCAAGTTAAAACCAAAATTGGAATTAGTGGTGGGTGCCACAATTTGCAATAGAAAATAAATATGTAAAGTTTAACACTATATTTATGTAAATATCTCATTAAACAATTTAATAGAAGACACTCCCATTATATGTTATACAACTGTTTTCTCTCTAACGATATATAATGGGTCAAGGTCCATATTTATCTAAGTCATAATGAGCTTTGGCATCACTGTTAGAAATTTAGTGGCATAGGTAAGCAATAATTTACTAATCACATCTATATATGACGCTTGTTTGTTGGATGACATCCTATGCTCTGGCGCCCAACACTATGCCATAAAGTCTAAAATTATTTTAATAGCTTTGTTAAGTAAATAAGTACTGTGCATGTGGATGTTCAACATCCACTCCAACTAATCAAGATAGTTGGGCCTGTACTCCTGGCCAATTAACTGTGACATATTATGACCTTTTCACATTGCGATCTCCATTGCCACACTTCCTGTACTCCTAGCCATCATGCTTGAAGCCTCTATGGTCACGTACTAAGCTACTACACCGAATAGCTAGTAATCAATTTACATGAGGTCATTAAGCATCACAAGTCAACACACAAAATATTAAACAATAACATGACAGTCCATAGCTGCAATTTAAGTATGACACACAAGCCATAAACATCATATACATGCATTACATACACAAATATAATCCATACAATTCAAATCATTCTCTGCAAAAATAAGTTAAGCGTAGAACTAATTTTACTATGTGATATGAATATGTTCATTATAACAATCTATGCGTCTATGCTACGCATCTATAAAATTGCCATCAGATTAATCATATGAAACCAATTTTGCGCCATTCAAAATAACTCAATTTCCATAAGTTTACTTGGGGAGACCACGACACACAACCCCAATTTGTTGGCTCCAAACTACTGGTGGTGCACCTATTAACCCCGATGATGATTTCAGCCAGTAGAGGTAAGTCATGGCATGTCCAAGAAGGAGCACAAACTAATCTTGTGATCATGTGCGCTATCAACTTATACATATTTCGACCCCTATGATCGATTGATCTAATCAACCCATGCACAAATTGATCTGCCAACATGAATCGATTACAAAAATAGCAAGATCAAATCTACTACTACAACATAGTCATGATCCAGATCACAAACTACACATGAATGCTCTGATACCGCTGTGTGGGAGCGGGTACGCTACGCTAGCACAAAATAGAAGTTCTACCACATTCATCCATGAAACAATGAGAGCACGGGATCATGTATCGTTACCACTAGATGCGGAGTGTTGCAGAAGAAGTGTTGGAGAATACCAGTCCAACATTTTATGTGTCGCTATAGAGAAAGTAGTCGATCTCATCATGAACCAAACATCTCCTCCTTGCGTCCTTGTTGCCGATCAACACCGCAACAACATCAGCAACGCCTCTAAGATATCCACACATCCATTGGTGGTATGTCGTGCCACTACCACATAATTGCATATCAGTGCCGGTTGAAAAACGGCTTCACTGCCTTTTTCAATCGGTACACTTTCTCGGCACTGATAGTAGCCTACTATCTGTGCTGGTTATCCACCCGCCAGTGACACCATTTTCATAGAATAAAAAAAGATGAATTAGCGACGATGAGAGTAGCATTCGAGCTGCCTCTGATGCTGGTCCCGCCATACTCCCGTCGCTGCTGTTGCTGGGCACCGACGCCACCGGAGAGGAAGCCGAAGAAGCCATGCTCGTGCTCTAGCCCCCGCCGCAGGGCTCTAGAGCCGCCCAGCCTCAGGCAGCACACCACCGCCTTCTCCTAGCCTTGCATCTCACAGCGCAGCACAGGGTCGGCCAGTCGAAGTGCCTGGGCCTTCTCCTCATCTGCCCCGGCTGTCAAATGGCAGAGCTCCCAAACCGTTGGTCCAACATTGACACCGATGGCTTGAGGTCGACGCTGAGGTCGGCGAGCAGCGGCTCTATGTGCTCGGCCACCACGCCTGGCTCAAAGTGCTCGGCCCTTGCCCCCGCTTGTGCTCGGCTGCTGCCGTGAGTGCTCCGCCCTTCCCTTCCCCTCTAGTGGTACACCGAGATAGGGAAGGCCTAACATGAGGGTGAGAGATAGGATAAGATGGAGAGAGAGATGAGATTAAGCGCGCGAGGACTGAGCGACTGAGGATGCGAGGGTGAGCGTGTGAGGATAAGGTGGAGAGAGAGAGAGAGAGAGAGAGAGAGAGAGAGAGAGAGAGAGAGAGAGGACTGATTGCTTCACCGAGTCGATCGGACGCGAGAGGGTGAGCCAAAATCCTATTATAATGAAATTTCGGGTCCGTGCTAGGTATCAGTGCTGGTTCGTATTAAAAACCGGTATTGATAGTATCAGTGCCTGTTCGTAATATGAACCGGCACTAATACTAGTTATTAGTATCGGTTTTTGTTTGAATGGACTGACGAATGTTTGGTTTTGCTAGCAACCGGTAGTGATACTCTATCAGTGGTAGTTTTAATTGAACCGGCACTAATGAAACGATACTTATGACTATTTTTGCAGTAGTGTGCGCTGGTGTGCTAACCCCGCGTGTCCGACTACAGATTCGTGTAAAGGTCGGGTGGAGGGACGGGTCCATAGTTCCCCGCACCTCCACTTATATAGACCCTATTAATAAGTCCCCACATTAGAAGCTTATTAGAGTTCTAATCTCTCATGGATTTTTATCCGTAAAGTGCACATATGGATTCAATCTAAGTTAGTGATTATCTCTAGAATATATCACCAACATACATGTGGTTAAACTAATGTTGCACCAGTCAGGGTCGTCCTCTTTTACATTAATGCAGATCCATAAGGAATAGAACCAGGCCTTGAGAAAAATCCGAATCCTGGTCGTTAATGTACAGAGGACACTGAAAAACAATGGGATATAATCCATTGTCGCTAAAATTCGATCAAGGGTTTTTGTATATTTCAAGATAGAAAGAAGAGAACTGCCATGGAAGCAAAAGAATGAATTAATACAACCATAAGTGGGAGTTGCACTTCTCTACTTCCAAACCTAAAATCGATCTAAATCTCCTCATATGAATTACCTTGCCAATCTTCTGTACACTTTGTTACCAGACCCATGTCAACGACTAATTTATTATCTCTTGTATCGATCTATATCTACTATAATCAGCTTCCAAAGAATCCATTTCAACATGGAAGCCCTAGCAAGGTATGAACAAATTAACCAAAATCGCTGAAGGAAACACACAGAGACTAGCAATTGAGTAGCTAACAGAGTTGCCGGCCGCCAGCCACGGGGCCTATTTACGGGCAGCCGGGGTGGTTGGGATCATGCCAGCCACCGGGGTTGCACAGACCGCTGAGCACCTACATGATCAGCGACCCGACGCCGCCTTGCCCCAGCTAGTGGCCTTCGTCGCCCCCTCCCGCATCCAGCAACGGCCTCGCCGCGAGGATCATGTTACAGCATTGCATCAACAGCATGACCACGATCACAGCCCGGACCATCATCGCCGCCGGTGGTGCCATATCAAATCAGAGCCTAGGTGACCTCGTACGTATTATTGTAGTTGCATGCAATGCAAGGTGGCTAGCTTGTAGGTGAAGTTGATCGAATGCCTTAACACTACTGCAGAACCCCCCTTCACTGCCGGCTCCAAAACCACGTTCACTGCCGGTTTTGGAGCCAGCAGTAGGCAACAGGCAGTGATAGACGTGGACTATCACTGCCGGCTCGGTGGACCGGCAGCGAAGGGCCTTATCACTATTGGATCAAGGATTCAGGCGGCAGTGATACCCAAGGCATCTCTGTCGGCTCAAGGATTCAGCCGGCAGTGATAAACCTAAAATCACTGCCGGCTGAAGGATTCAGCCAGCAGTGTTATGCCTCTCCTCATTCTCTCTGTCCTCTCTGTACTCCATCTCACTCCTCGATCTCTCCGTCTCTCTCAATGCATGCATACAATGATACATATATTTAATGTAAATAAATAATAAAAGCACCTTCATTAATACGTAGTATTCAACACATATTTTAAGTCATAGACATCGACAAACAAACATATATACATAATAGTTTTCACAGGTCACCCCCTGAAAAGTCGTTCGACTTCAGCCAGTCCAGTATCCCTCTACCTCTCCCGCGATGAGGATCGCGTCTCTGCACTGTCGACTATTGGTGTGTGTACATCGGGGACTCGGGGGGGGGGGGGGCAAAGGTGGTGGAGCATTGGGCCTGCCACACCTGATCGACCGCATCGTGGTCTAAGCTCCAGGATCGCTAGTGTGTCAAAGATATCGAAGTCTGACGCCTGAACTCCTCTACGCTTTGAGCCTTCGGCCTCCTCCACAGCACATTGATGGGCCACCTCTCGTTCTCCTCCTCCTGGGCACGCTTACAGGATGCAACTTCTTGCTCCTCCGCAGCGCACAGCTGATGGGCCAGCCTCTCATCCTCCTCCTGGGCACGCTTTTTGGCCGCTGCTTCTTGCTCCTCCTTCGCATCATCGTTGGAAGGCCATCCCATCGATACCAACTTCGCATCATATATAGTAATTTATATCATTCATTAATAAATAGTAATTAATGACATACATTAATATCGTGTCATTTGGCGAAATATAATACATTGTCAAGCCTCTTGGTAGCCCTCCTCCCTGTCGCATACTCTCTACTAGAAGGAATGGTGTCATCTGAAGATCTGTGACGCGTGGAGGGCACGATCGATTCATGAAACTCGCCATTTGGGTTGATAATATGTATCAAGAAGAACCTGACGATCTGTTCTTGAAGGGCATGTATTTCTGCAGGTTGTAACGCATTTGTGTGTAGTTTCGAGCGTTGCGTTTGAAGAATCGAAAGAATTAGGCCTTAAACACGTATAGAAATTGAAAAGAAGATATCGATATGTTATTTCATACCTCAAGATCATTGAATCTAATAGCGTCTCCGTCCGGGCTAAAATTGTGATGTTAGTAACAACATAAAACACGCAGAGATTGTTGTCGGTTGCCTGCCTCATACACTTCAAGAGGAAAAGATTCGTCAGTGGAATGAATTGAACCTTTTTATTCAGTAGAAAATGCAACACATGAATATTCCCTGCGTACCGGGAAGTCAGTTTTTACATCATATTGTTTCTTGAATGGAAAGGAGATGATACTCTTTTTTCGGTATATTGTGTATGCCCTGTACGTGAATATGAATATCAATTAAACTTAGATGCAATCGTCGAGAAGATTAAATGATCGAGTTAATCTGTTTAGCATGTCGATGAGGTGTTGGTAAGTCGTCTGATCTCTCTTTTGTGAGTCCAAGACAATGATTTTGCTCAAGTCTGGGTGGATGACAAGAGGATCCAATGAAAACTGCAGAATATTTCACCACAACAAATTAGTATTAGAATCGAGTTGCCCATAAAATGAGGATGCCCTGGCATGCAAACACGTACTCATAATTGTAGTGTAAGAGTATGAATTTCTTATATTGGTGGTGAAGCAGATACTTCAATAAGTAGTGCTTTGTGAAGTCTGGATTGTCCCTTATAAGTTTCTGGTTCACAAGCCCAGCATCGATGAATCCTACTTGCTTATCTAAGTCTTGTCCGCATGCTTGGATCTCCATTTTACGAAAGAGAGAAGTTAGCTATGCAATTTCAAGGTATAAGATCATATAACGTGAATTATATGCATAAGTCACTTACAGAGTCCACACTCTGACTATAGCCATGTCGAGGGCATCTGCCTTATACAGTTCATACAAGTCCTTGAAATACACACAGAAGGAGCCATCCCTGTTGAGGAAATAATCATCTGTATATCTTACGGGAAACGCCTGAAAATCCTATCTGGAATGCTCCAAGTACCACTGATGTAATTGACGCATTTGAGTTGTAAGGTTTATTTCTATATGTGGTTTGACCAAAGGTTTGGTCAACTCAAACTACCATTTTACATCCAACTTTTGGATATCCGCTCCCATAGTAAGTCGTGCTGGTTCCTTTGCTGTTATTCTTGATTCAGCTAGGAAGTCCGCAATGCTTGGAGCATCCTTAATGGTTGGGCCTGACTTGCTCTTGGCCTGCTTCTTGCTGATGCGTTCATAGTCAGTCGATGGCTTTCTTGAAGTCACTCCCGTCTGTTTAACTTTGGCTATTTTCGTGAAAAATTTAATGGCATCTTCAGGCACAACAGGCTTCGGTGGAGGTGGTGGAGGATGGAAATGAGACATGACATTAGCATCCATAATCTTTTTAGTTTCCTCAGCAGTGAGTGAATAGACATCCTTTGGGTTCCACCAACTTCTTAGATGCCTCTGACTTTTTAGATGATGTCGTCTGCTTGGATGCTGCGGAACCTGATCGTATTTTTCGAGCTGATGGTTGGGTTCTTGATGGTGCTGGGTTCTTGAGCGGTGGACTTCTTTGAGGCGATGGCTGAGGAGGTGAACTTATTCTAAGAGATGGGTGAGGAGAGGGAGATCTAAGAGGCGACGACTGCCCGAGGTGTACTGGAGAGTAGAGGTTCTCGGGAGCTGTCCCTAGTGGAAACACTATGTAGGCCTTCTCCCACGTGATGAATGTGTGCTCGTTCTCTCCTATAGTGGTCACCACCTCCTCTGCGGGTAGTCCACCTCAACATGGTGGTACTGGTCAACTACCTCTTCTACTTCGACGACAGCGTAGCCCTCCGGTATCGGACGTCCATGCAATTGTTCATGGGAGTCACAGGGATAAGCCACGCCAGAAGCCACCTTGATGGTAATGTTCCTAGTACCAATGTGTAGTTCACATGGTGTCCGTGCTATGGTGAGGTCCACAAGATAAGTGATGGAGTCAGCTCCTGGAACTCTTGTAGACATATAGCTACTCCAATGACCACTAGGGCTGGAGCGCGCGCCATCAGGAGACGCTTTCGGCCGTTCCTGTTCGCTTACAATGGCACCCCGCTGACGCATGAGGGCTTGGGACACTGCTTGTGCTATTTTTTCTTCTGTATGTTTCCTCTCCTTTTTTAACGCTTGTTCAAGCATTTCCATCATCCTGGCTTGTTTTGCCTCTCGTTCTGCATCTCGCTTTGCTTGGGATCTCTTTTGACTCTTGTAACTGTCGATGTTGCCTGGGAATCCATATTTCCAACCCATCACCCCAACGCCTCGTGTTCGACTACCGTGCTCTTTGTTTCCTAGGGTCAAGGTGAGCTTGTCCCTATCCCTGTCTAGCTTTAAAGAGCCTTGTGAAGACTGCTTGTGGGCTTCCACAAGATTTTTTGCAAGATCTTGCGTCGCTTCTATGTCTTTGGAGGTCGTAAAGGATAAGCTTTCATCAGACGAGTAAGAAGCACCCCTCCCAAGAAGGAAGTGTGTTGATCGTTCGCTCCAGCCCTCTGTCTCAGGCGTGACACCTCTCTCTCGCAGTTCATCTAGTTGTTGTTGCCACTGCCTTTTTTTCCTCACGTACCCACGACTGCCGACTCTGTGGGGATACAGGTTCTTCTTCGAGTTTGCTTTGTTCACCTCACTCAACCTCTGTGCTTCTTCTGACAACTTGTACTCTACAAAGGCTTGCTAATGATCTTCCAGTTGTGGCCATTTACGGAAATCTGGCGTTGTACCTTTCTACACATACGTTCTGTTTAGTGTCCCCTTCCAGTTCTTAAATGAAAGGCCCATGATCATTAGCGTTTTACCTTTAACTACTTTCGTATCTCTCTGTTCAGGGAAGTCAAACTTCTCTAATATCTTAGGCCACAAGATGTCGTTCTTGATCGAATCAGGAACCACGTGCCGATCACCTCGTTCACCAGTTCACAATCTGTAGCTGATGGGCATATGATCCTTAACAGCAATCCCACAGACTGATTTGTATAGCCCTAGAACTCTCTCTGGTGCAGTTGGCTCCCCTCCTGGTGAGACCTGCGTGATCACAAATCGTCCCGTAGGCATCTTCAAGGGACCTCAGACACGATGCCGCTCCTGGGATTACTCATTGTTGTGACTCTCCAGAGCATCAAGCATCTACGCACAAGCGAAAATACTATTGGGAACCTATACGATAATATGTACAACAGATGCATTCATCTACATATGAATTACCTCATCGCCTCCACAGGCGTTTGTTTGGTCCAGGTTGAGGTAGTGGCTCGGGTTACCTTCTTCAATGTTTGACGGTGGTACTATATCTCCTTCTAACACTTGGCCTGGATTAGCAGTTGGTGATGCCATCACTTGCTGGGAGTTCTGCATATGATGACGATGAGCTATTGAGTATTCTACATATAAAGAGCAGAGGAAGGAGGAAGATAGAGATAAAGCGATGAGGGAGGGAGAGAGGTTGCTGAAAGAGTGCGATAACCATGAAGTTCATCGATAGGTTATGACCACATTTAACAAAAAAAATGTCGCATCTTACAAAGCAAAATAGGCATAAAGGTACAGATAGTTGACACATTGATCTTACAAGTCACATCATCTTACATAGCAAAATAATGATGATTATAACCAGAACTAGGATTATGACATCTTTACACGTAAAATCACATTTCTTATTTTCAAAGTTAGCCAATTTTTGCTCGGCTTGGATGACTTGACTGTTGTATGCCGTAACAGCTTCATGTTTAGACTTGTATCCTTTGTAGCATGCTCATTTGAATCCATTAACTTGTGCGTGGCATTCCTCCCAACTGTAGAACACTCCACTTTGCTGACCACGATGAACAACATACCATGTCATAGCAATCCTAAATTTCAGAGAATATGCAAAAATGATATACTACAGACCACACTAACATAAAAAATATTACTGCGAAGAAAAGATAGTGTTCATATTACATTACATCATAGTGGCTCTAGCAAATGGCCTTATTAGGACTTCAGTACTGATTACCTGTTCGGAGAGAAAGCATTCTTCTCAAGTCAGCATTTATGTGCCAGTTCCGGGAGAGGGCGCTCGGGGCCTTAAACAGTGGTCCCTGAGTACTCGAGTTCCCCAAGGACACGAGAAGGCAATTCCGGGAGAGGATGCTTGGTGCCATGAACAGTGGTCCCCGAGTACCTGAGTTCCCCGAGGACCGAGAAAAGGCATATTCGGGAGAGGGCGCTCGGGGCACTCTCCTTTCTGGGCACGCTAAGCCTCCCCGACGGTATAAAAGGAGGGGGTGTGCCCCGACGACAAAAGGAAAAAGCTTGGAAGGTTGAAGTGAAGTGATAGAAGACAAGTTCAAGAAGTTCAACAGACAAGCTAACGAAGCCGAGCAGAGGCTCACGAAGACCGAAGCTCTAGACTTAGACAGAAATCCTTGTAACACAAGAGATCTTGATAAAGGCATTCCCAGAGCATTTATAGCATACACACAGGAGTAGGGTATTACGCTCCGTGCGGCCCGAACCTGTCTAAAATCCCCTTAGCATTTATTTCCTCTAGCATGCGATCATCCATCCCGCCTGCATCTCATTTACTCTCATTAATTCACGTACGAGGTAGATTCAGAATCATCCCCCGGCTGAATCTCAAAGGGGGTCCCTCCGGATCCCCGCTTGTGGAGTTCATCCTCCGACAGCTGGCGTGCCAGGTAGGGGGGTTGTATCCCTGAATCCGCTTTGTTTTCCGCAAAAAAGATGGCAGGTGGACATCGTCTCCAACGCACCGGCTCCAACTCCAGCGAAGAAGTGGAGCCCATCGCTTTGGTGGCCCCAGTTTCTACTGTTCCTCAGCAGCAGTAGCAGCGGTCGGCCTGTACGGTGCTCCCCTCCCTTGGGGACAACAGCGCTGGGCCCAGCAGGGCCACCACCGTCGTCACAGGCGGGCCACATAACCCTCAGCAAGCGGCAGATGCCCCTGCCGTGAGATCCACGTCCGGACTGCGCTGGGCACCGTTACAGCGCAGGCTCGCCTTCGGTAATGCCAGCCCTGGGAGCGCTTTGGTTGCGGCGCAAGCACTCCTCAGGCACCCGCCTGTCCAGGCAGCGGGGGAAACTCCGGAAGGCCGTTGGCTGCAGGAGGTGGCTGCCCTGGCGGGCACAACTCACCGGCAGGTGCTGGCCGGAAGCTCCTGTGCTAGCTCCCACCGCGGCGCAACCAAAGCCGGTCCATCTTCCGGGAGTTGCAGAACCGGCCGGGGGGCCTCCAGGCGGAGTGCCGCCCCCCTGGCCACAACAGGAGCTCAGGACCTTCACTTACACCGCAATGAGCGGAGGGTCGTCAAGGATGCGCCCGTCACCCTTGAGGGCCACCGGGAGTCCTGGCCCGAGACCGAGGTAGAGGACCAGGCTTCCTCTATGACGGCCCGTGACCGCCGAGGTTCCCTGGTGCGTCGGCGTTCGCCTCCCAAGGGCGCTGCTCGCGCCGCGAGATACGGCACCAGCTACCGCGCATTCACCAGCGAGCTCCGTTAGGTCAACTGGCCCACGATGTTCAGGCCCGAACTACCGGAGAAGTACGACGGGTCCAGCGACCCCGTCGAGTTCCTCCAGATCTACACCACCGCCGTCCAAGTGGCGGGCGGCAGTGAAAATGTTATGGCCAATTACTTCCACGTAGCCTTGAGGGGTTCTGCTCGCTCTTAGCTTATGAACTTACCCCTAGGATCTATTGGCTCCTGGGATGATCTCTACCACCAGTTTGTGGCCAATTTTCAGGGCACCTTCACACGCCCCAGCTTGGAGTGCGACCTCCATGCCGTGAAGCAACAAGAGGGGGAGACACTGAGACGCTTCATACAACGCTTCAGCTAGGTCCTCAACACCATTCCGCGGATTACCCCCCATGCCATTATCGTCGCATTCCGGTAGGGCGTCTGCGACAAGCGGATGCTCGAAAAGCTAGGTACTCATGAGGTTGAAACCACCGCAGAGCTTTTCGCGTTGGCCGACAAGTGCGCCAAGGCGGTGGAGGCTCGGGCGTGGCATGTCCTGCGCCCTGAGCAACCCGCTGCCGACAAAGCAGGTCCTTCCCGCTCTGATAGACGGGAAAAGAAAAAGAGAACAAGGCGCGACGCTGCCCCTGTCGTGCCGGCAGAGGGCCCTGCCCGCAGGCCGGCACGCCGGGCGGCTGTCGACAGGAAACCCGCTCCCGCGAGGGCTCTCGCTCCCGCGAGGTCCGAACAAGAAAAGTGGTGTGAGATCCACCAAACTGACTGGCATGACCTCACCGAGTGCCGGTCGGTCAAAGGGCTCGTCGAGCGGCGCCAGAAGGAGCACGAGGAGCACCGCAGGGGTGGCGATGACAAAGTCGCCCCCGAGAATCATGAGCTCGGGTTCCAAGAGCCTTAGCACACCATCGCCTTCATTGATGGGGGCGCGTACACGCCCTCCTCTCGTCGCTGCGTCAAGACAATGCGGCGTGAGGTGTGCTCGGCTACCCCAGGCACTGCGACCGCAAGGCCTCTGAAGTGGTCAGACACCCCGATCACGTTCAGTCTGGCGGACCTCCCCGCGAGTACTGGAGGTGTGGGGCAACTACCTCTGGTAGTGTCCCCCATCATCTGCAATGTGAAGGTCAGCAGAGTGCTGATCGATGGGGGTGCAGGCCTAAACCTCCTTTCCCAGGAGGCCTTCAAGAAGCTGCAGGTGACTTCAAGGCGCCTAAAGCCGTCGCTCTCCTTCTACAGGGTGACACCGGGGCACACTTTGCCCCTCGGGCAGGTCGAGCTGCCCGTCACATTCGGGAGCCGGGACAATTTCTGGAACAGAATCATCACCGATAGTGGCACCCAGTTCACAAGTGCCCTGTTCAGGGACTACTGTGAGGACCTTGGCATCAAGCTTTGCTTCGCCTTTGTTGCTCATCCTCGGAGCAATGGGCAGGTTGAGCGTGCAAATGCCGAGATACTGAAGGGGCTCAAAACCCGGACCTACGACGTGCTCGCAAAGCACAGGAAAGGGTGGATCGACGAGCTGCCTGCTGTGTTATAGGCCAACCGGACCACGCCAAGCCGCGCCACCGGGGAGACGCCGTTCTTCCTCGTTTATGGCGCCGAGGCAGTCTTCCTCTCTAAGCTCACTCTCGGCTCCCCTCGG
Organism: Phragmites australis; assembly: GCF_958298935.1. Taxonomy (NCBI): domain Eukaryota; kingdom Viridiplantae; phylum Streptophyta; class Magnoliopsida; order Poales; family Poaceae; genus Phragmites; species Phragmites australis. The sequence continues at coordinate 32,743,098 of NC_084923.1, read as the reverse complement.
GTGAATGCCTATTCAGAAGGTGAACAGGGACAGTGAAGGCGCGACGACGTCAATCACCTGGAGGAGCGTCGGTGACGAGCCGCCGTCCAAGCTGCCAGATACCAGCAGAGCCTGCGGCGCCATCATCAGCGTCACATCCGGGCCCGGTCACTTGAGGTTGGGGATCTAGTTCTCCGACGCGCCCAAGCGCACGAAGGAAAGAACAAACTGTTCCCTATGTGGGAAGGCCCCTTCATCGTGACTGGTGATGAGGACATCACTCTTTCGGATACACACTCACCGAGTATTCCTCCAACAATAGGTCCATTGACACGAGCTCGTGCATGTCAACTAAATTATGAGGTGAGCTCGTTCCTTAGTATTCCTTTATATTTTAATAAGGATGGGATGCTACTGAATAATTGTGATGTATTGTTACTTAGGAACACGGGAGAAGACCAGCAAGGGCGCCCAAGCCAAGGTGGAGGTCCAATCAAGTTCGAGTCCGTTTCGGAGTCCAGGACCAGACTGCACTAAAATCATCGCCCAGGACGCATACGGACTCTGTTTTCGACGTTCTACACATGGTTGGAAAGCTAAGGAGATAGGCTTTCCAACGGGACTAGTCCTATGTCCAAATTCTTTCTGAGTCAATAGGAATCGTCAAAACAAATGGACATCCAGAATCTGTCAGGGTGCTGCGCCACCATCTTTTGGGCCGTTGGGCCGTGTAACGTGTTGGAGTCCATTAGGGACACGTCCAGGGGTCCTTGGCCGACCCTAGTCTCTTATATACAGTAGCCGCCGCCCTAATTAGGGTTAGATTTTGCTTAGATATTGATCTACACACAGATTTTGTGAGATTTTCGCTCTTGTTCCGGACCGACTAGGCCGCCGCAAGTGTTTGTGGAACCCTAACTTTGAGTGCTTGAATTCTATTCACAATTTCAGATTGCATCTTCTACGTTCTTGCTTGTGTTCTCGGTTCGCTTGCAGGGATTGAGCCTTCTTAGCGAGGTCAACCGCGCGACACGGTTGATAACCAACGGAGCTGTGGTGTAGTGATTGCAAGAGAGACGATCTGTTCTGGTCGAAGCCTTTGGATCATCAACGTCGAGTTCTCCACCTACCGACTTATCGCTACCTATCGGAAGATCATGTCAACAATCCCATCAACTGGTATCAGATTTTCAGGTTGCCCGTTAGGTAATTTCATTTTTCCCTTTCAATTAGTCTGTTTTTCATTACCTAGAGTCCAGAAAAAGCCAAAAAAACAATTCTGTCAATTTCTGCTGCTCTAGAACCCTTTGTGCCTTTGCAATATTTGTTTTTAGGTGCGCGTTGTTGAGTTTGTGTCCGTGGTCGAGTCTTGTTGCTGGTTTAGAGTCGTGTTCTTGGTCGTTAGTCAACGCTCCGTGCTGTTTTGATCACGCCGCTATCCCATCGCCACCATCCCCACCAACAAGTCGAGCCACCACATTACTCGATTTGCCAACGCGAGCCGCCTTGCGTTACTTTCCGCCACGCCAACCCTAGATAGGTCGCAAACCGCCTTGTATCAATTGCCCTGCCACCGCTGCCCTCCTTGTTCATCTCGCGATCCTATTGCTTGCAATACCTTAACGAGAACAATTTTTGCAAGAGGTGCTTTGAAAAAACCCTAACTCGATAGGGGTTCAGTAAAACGGCCATAACTTTCTCATACGGACTCGGAATCAGGCAAAATTTTTTTTCACGGACATCTACAGAAAAAGTTACATCCGTTGCTCCCCGGCTTTACCGGATTCCACCGAATTGTTTTCCCAAATTTGGCTTGGAAGATTGTGTATTCGAGCCACGAAGTTTTCGCACGCTTTTCAGAGAACATGCTTGATTTTCTATAGGCCACATCTTGCATCCGTTTGCGCTGAAAATTTCTGTGGTTGTTTCTTGTGTGCTCCTAGTTCAGAAAAAAATATCAGAAAAATACAAAAAAAAATTCATGATTCCTACTAGTGCTAAAAGACAAAAAAGAGGAGTACATAGAGAACACCCAGATAATTGTGCTGTTTGCTGTGTCTTTCTCTGATCATCCTGTTTAGCTTTGTTTCAGCTGTTGTGCTAGGACTAGGGACACGTGATAGACCAGTAACTATGATTCATACTTTGGACACTTATTTAGCTTTGCTCATCTGATTACAGTTATTGCTAATCCTTGCTAACATATTGTGCCTTTCCAAGCTCCACCTCCTATGATCCGAACAGGTTCACTCTTGCAATCATCCCACGCTTCCAGACTTATCACCGGTTGTTCCTCCTTGCTGCGTTGGTAAGAAAATTTGTAAGAGCGTGGTAAGACGCTTGAGTGTGTGTGATTTCTCCTTCCACCACCTAGTAGTTGATAGGGATAATATTGTGTTGTCCTTTGTTTCTACTAACCATGTCAGGTGATGGCTCTCCGTCGGATTTTAAGGATTGTGTGTCTAAGGAAGAACTCAACAAAACCTTACAGGATCATACTAGACTATTGACAGACATTAGAACAAGCATTGCTAACCTTGTCACGCGAGTCAACGACCTTGAGTTGCGACAGCCACAACAGGATGATGAACATTCACATGATGATGATAATAATAATGGTGACAGAGATGGTGACCAAGAAGATGGTGAGGTTTTTGTTGGGCAAGATGCACGTGCTAAGCAACGTCCTTGTGCTGAACAATTACGTCGTGACCAACAACAACGTTGTCAAGGTAACGGAGGTAATAATGTTAATCGCAACGGTTGCGATGATCCTTATTCTAAGATTAAGTTTTCAATGTCTCCTTTTGATGGTGCATATGATGCTGATGCTTATTTGAATTGGGAAATGACCGTTGATCAAAAGTATAGTTCTCATATGGTTCCTGAAATGCATAGAGTTAGACTAGCCACTTGTGAGTTCACGAATTATGCTATTATTTGGTGGAATGGTTTAGTTTCTAGTGGCTTAGAACCTGAATCATGGCCTAGACTAAAGCGTGCCATGCACAATAGATTTATTCCTCCTGATTATACACGTGAATTGAAAAAGAAATTCCAGCGCTTAAATCAAGGTTCTAAATTTGTGCATGATTACTATCAAGAGCTTCAAATTGCTATGCTTCGTTGTAGTATACAAGAGGATGATGAGGATACCATGATTCATTTTTACTCCGAGTTGAGACGTGAAATTCAGGACCTTGTTGATTATAAAGATTACAATACTACCAATAGGTTGTTCTATTTTGCTATCTTGGCAGAAAAAAACTGCAGGGTCGACAACAGGTGCAGAAATTGAGGAACAATTTTGGGAGTACATCTACTTCACGAGTACCACCGGGACAAGCAAAAATATTCCCTTCTACATCTACACGTTCCGCTGCCCCCTTCTCCAACACTCGGGCGCGTTCAGCAGGAGCATCACCACCATCACGTGAGGTGAGCAAATCTACTGTTTCGCAGGATCCAATGCCAAGCTCTTCTTCAAATGCAGCTACCACGGGTCGTACAACGGGCATTGTGTGCCGTCACTGCCAAGGTATTGGCCACGTCATGAAGGATTGCCCAAGCCAGCGAGCATACTCCGCAGCAGCAGATGGTGGATATGTTAGTCATAGTGATGTCGAGGAAGAATATGCATTTGAAGCTAATCTTGCAGCCGATCATGACATGGATAGTGAGGGGGAGGAGATTAGTGGTACCGCCGCCACGGAGAGTTATGCAGCACGCACCTTCATTGTGAAGCGAGTTTTGAGTTCTTAAATGGGGCAAGCAGAGCAGCTACAACGCCATAATCTATTCCAGACATTTCTCATTGTCAAAGATGCATGTGTTCGTACCATAATTGATGGCGGGAGTTGCAACAACCTCTTGAGCTCCGATCTTGTGAAGAATCTTTCCTTGCCAACACGTGCACATCCTCATCCATACTACATTCAGTGGTTCAATAACAATGGTAAGGTTAAGGTAACATAATCTGCGAGAGTATATTTTTCTATTGGTTCCTACCATGATTATACTGATTTTGATATAGTGCCTATGCAAGCATGTTCACTTTTGTTAGGCCGTCCTTAGGAATTTGATACCGATGCTATACACCATGGTAGAAGTAATAAATACTCTCTCATGCACAAGGGAAAGAAAATCTCTTTGCTTCCTTTGACACCTGCTGAAATTGTATAATATGATAAAGCGCTAGCTGAAAAAGAAAAGAAAGAACGTGTTTTGGAATCTGAAAATCAGCAAGTAGCTCAATCTGTTTTCCCACCTAAGAAAGAGAAGAACACACCTAGGTCCAAAGGCATTAAGTTAAAGGGTGGTGTTATGCTTGCTATTAAATCTGACCTTGCTGAAATTCAAGATAATGATACTTTGTGCTATGCTTTGGTATGCAAAGAGGTTTTATTTTCAATTGATGATATACCTAGCTCTTTGCCTGCTGCTGTCACTAACCTTTTGCAGGAGTATAAGGATGTCTTTCTAGCTGAGATACCCCCGGGGCTGCCACCATTGAGAGGGATAGAGCACCAAATAGATTTGATCCTGGGAGCGACTTTGCCAAACCGCGCTGCATATAGGACCAATCCGGAGGAGACTAAGAAATTCAGCGACAAGTTCAAGACCTTTTGGACCGTGGGTACGTATGAGAGAGCCTTAGTCCTTGTGCTGTTCCTGTTCTTTTGGTTCCTAAGAAAGATGGTACATGGCGCATGTGTGTTGATTGTAGAGCCATTAATAATATCACAATAAGGTATCATCACCCTATTCCTAGGCTAGACGACATGCTTGATGAGTTGAGTGGTTCTATTATTTTCACGAAGATTGACTTGCGTAGTGGTTACCACCAAATAAGAATGAAATTGGGAGATGAATGGAAAACTGCTTTTAAAACTAAGTTCGGTCTATATGAGTGGTTAGTGATGCCTTTTGGTTTAACTAATGCACCTAGCACTTTCATGAGATTGATGAATGAGGTTTTACGTGCTTTCATAGGAAGATTTGTGGTGGTGTATTTTGATGATATTTTGATCTATAGCAAGTCACATGAAGAACACATTGATCATCTATGTGCTGTTTTTACTGCTTTGAGAGAGGCACGTTTGTTTGCTAACCTTGATAAGTGCACGTTTTGCACGAATAGTGTTGCTTTTCTTGGCTATGTTGTTACTCCACAGGGAATTGAAGTGGATGAAGCTAAAATTGAAGCCATCAAGAGCTGGCCGACCCCTGGGACTATCACACAGGTGAGAAGCTTTCATGGCCTTGCAGGGTTCTATCGGCGTTTTGTGAGAGATTTCAGCACCATTGCTGCCCCACTCAATGAGTTGACAAAGAAGGGCATTCCGTTCCAATGGGGGCCAGCACAAGAACAAGCTTTTAATATGCTGAAAGAGAAGCTTACGCATGCACCTCTACTCCAACTTCCAGACTTTGGTAAGACTTTTGAGTTAGAATGTGATGCTAGTGGCATTGGAATTGGAGGAGTGCTACTACAAGGAGGTAAACCCATTGCTTATTTTAGTGAGAAATTGAATGGGCCATCTCTGAATTATTCGACTTATGATAAGGAGTTGTATGCCTTAGTGCGAGTTTTAGAAACATGGCAATATTATCTTTGGCCCAAGGAGTTTATTGTTCATTCTGATCATGAAGCTTTGAAACATATTAGAAGCCAAGCCAAACTGAACAAACGCCATGCTAAATGGGTTGAATTTATAGAGTCATTTCCTTATATCATTAAACACAAGAAAGGTAAAGAAAATGTCATTGCAGATGTGTTATCTAGACGTTATACCATGCTGTCCCAACTCGATCATAAGATTTTTGGTTTAGAAACAATTAAAGGATTATATGCTACTAATTTGGACTTTAAAGATGCTTTTGAACATGTAAAGAAGGAAGAACTTGGAATAAATATGTGCTGAATGATGGATTGCTATATCGTGCTAATAGGCTATGCATCTCAACTAGTTCTATTTGCCTATTGTTCTTGTAGGAAGCGCATGGAGGTGGTTTGATGGGATATTTTGGAGTGAAGAAGACCGATGATGTACTGGTTGCTCACTTCTTTTGGCCTAAGATGAGGCGCGATGTCGAGCGCTACATGGCACGCTGCACTACTTGCAATAAAGCTAAGTCTCGCTTGAACCCACATGGACTTTATATGCCTCTTTCTGTTCCTAGTGTGCCTTGGGAGGATATTTCTATGGATTTTGTTTTAGGATTGCCTAGGACCAAGAGGGGGAGGGATAGTATATTTGTTGTTGTGGATCGTTTTTCAAAAATGGCATATTTTATACCTTGTCACAAGAGCGATGATGCTACACACATAGCTGATTTTTTTTCAGGGAAATCATTCGCTTGCATGGAGTGCCTAACACCATTGTTTCGGATCGTGATGCTAAATTTTTGAGCCACTTTTGGAGGTCACTTTGGAATAAACTTGGGACAAAGTTGCTGTTTTTGACGTCATGTCACCCTCAAACCGACGGACAAACGGAGGTTGTGAACCGCACATTATCCACCATGTTGCGGGCTGTTTTGAAGAAAAATTTGAGGATGTGGGAAGAGTGTCTACCCCATATTGAGTTCTCTTACAATAGATCAGTTCACTCCACCACCAAGGTAAGTCCGTTTCAGGTAGTGTATGGTTTTAATCCCCGTGCCCCTATTGATTTACTGCCTTTACCAACATCCGAGAAATTGAATTTTGATGCTAAGACACGTGCTGATTTGATTCTGAAAATGCATGAGTTGACTAAGAAAAATATTGAAAATATGAATGAGAAGTATAGAACTTATGGTAGCCAAGGTCGGAAACATATTACTTTTGAAATTGGTGATCTTGTGTGGTTATATTTGCGCAAAGATAGGTTTCCTGAATTGAGAAAGTCTAAATTGCTGCCTCGAGCTGATGGTCCTTTTAAAATTATGGAAAAGATCAATGATAATGCATATAAGCTTGAGTTGCCTGCAGATTATGGGGTTAGTCTCACATTTAACATTTCAAATTTGAAGCCTTACTTGGGAGAAGAAGATGACATTGCGTCGAGGACAACTTCAATTCAAGAGGGGGAGGATGATGAGGATATCACTCTTTCGGATACACACTCACCGAGTATTCCTCCAACAATAGGTCCATTGACACGAGCTCGTGCACGTCAACTAAATCATGAGGTGAGCTCATTCCTTAGTATTCCTTTATATTTTGATAAGGATGGGATGCTACTGAATAATTGTGATGTATTGTTACTTAGGAACACGGGAGAAGACCAGCAAGGGCGCCCAAGCCAAGGTGGAGGTTCAATCAAGTTCGTGCCCGTTTCGGAGTCCAGGACCAGACTGCACTAAAATCGTCGCCCAGGACGCATACGGACTCTGTTTTCGACGTTCTACACATGGTTGGAAAGCTAAGGAGATAGGCTTTCCAACGGGACTGGTCCCATGTCGAAATTCTTTCTGAGTCAATAGGAATCGTCGAAATAAGTGGACATCCAGAATCTGTCAGGGTGCTGCGCCACCATCTTTTGGGCCGTTGGGCCGTGTAACGTGTTGGAGTCCATTAGGGACGCATCCAGGGGTTCTTGGCCGACCCTAGTCTCTTATATACAGTAGCCACCGCCCCAATTAGGGTTGGGTTTTGCTTAGATATTAATCTACACACAGATTGTGAGATTTTCGCTCTTGTTCCGGACCGACTAGGCCGCCGCAAGTGTTTGTGGAACCTCAACTTTGAGTGCTTGAATTCTATTCGCAATTTCAGATTGCATCTTCTACGTTCTTGCTTGTGTTCTCGGTACGCATGCAGGGATTGAGACTTCTTGGCGAGGTCAACCGCGCGACAAGGTTGATAACCAACGGAGCTGTGGTGTAGTGATTGCAAGGGAGACGATCTATTCGGGTCGAAGCCTTTGGATCATCAACGTCGAGTTCTCCACCTACAGACTTATCGCTACCTATCGGAAGATCAGGCCAACAATCCCATCAACTGGTGTCCCGCGACAAGGCTCGTTTCGGCTGGCCACAGAGGACAGGCAGCCGCTCCCAAACGCGTGGAACATCGAGCATCTGCGCAAGTTTTATCCGTAAGACGGCATATTTGTGCTCGGACCAACCAGGCCAGGGGTCCCCCCTGCCCAAGTTGGCCAGGGGCTGCCACCAACTATGTAAATTACCACTTCTGTACAAATTGTCAATATACACTCTTATTCCGAGTTTTCTCTCTGGAATCTATCTGTTTAATCTGTTTGGTGAGATGCTCGATTTGTGCGAGAAAACCTGCTCTCTCATTTTTCCCATTGATAAAAATGGATCCTGGTCGGTATGCGCGTAGGCAGTAGTCGCTGACTTAAGTCTGTTGTGGTAGGCTGTGGTGCCCGGCTGCATGGTAGTACCTCGAGCACTACCGAGCCTCTGGGATTCTCGGGTAATCCTACCGCTTGAGCAAAGAGTGGTCGGGACCACCTAGACCCCAGGGGCGGGCTGTCGGTGCTCGGCCTGGTCAGTCCTACCCTGGGCACCACCGAACCATTGTACCTCTTGGTTATGCCTCTGTCTGTACACTTCGACGGTCCGAGTATTCGAGAGGTCTCGGGTAAAAAATGAGAGCATTCTATAATGAGTACCGCGCTAACATAGCGCACCAAGCAAAGAGTCTTTTCCTATTTCTTAAGTTTACAGATCAATGATCAAAAACCAAGCTGCCCGACTACAAGGGCCTCAGTGCCCAGAGCGCTACTCGAACCTATGGGGTCCTCGGGTAATCCTACAGCTCGAACATGAGCGGTCGGGACCGCCTAGCCCCTGGTTCTCTCACCGGTTTTCCAGTACTCTGGTGCTCCGTGCGAGGGAACCAACATTCCTGAGCGTCTCGAGCTTAGGACTTCTACCCTTTCCTGGATGGGTCAGCGGGAAGGCTGACAACTGTCCGGTTAGTAACTAAAATTACATGAATTTTCTCTTATACATACGCAATAAACTATTGTTCCCGAGTTATCCTCGGGACCCTCGCATTCTAATCTGTTCGGCAAGATGGTCTCCTCGCGTGCAAAACCCTGCCCACGTGTTCGCTTTTCCGGAACGACAAAAACAGACAGTAGTCGGTGTACCATACAGGCGACGATGGCTGACCTAGGTCCTTTACGGTGGCCGTGGTGCCCGGCCGGCTTGGCAGTACCCCGAGCACTACCGAGTCTCTAGGGTTCTCGGGTAATCCTACTGCTTGAACAAAGAGTGGTCGGGACCGCCTAGACCCCAGGGGCGGGCTGTCGGTGCTCAGTCTGGTCGGTCCTACCCTGGACACCACCAAACCATGAGGACCCTTGGTCACGTTTCCGGCCGCACGTGTCTCCAGTCTACTTGTTTGGGAGGTCGCAGGGTGGAAAGTGTTCACTGGTCATGGCATGCACCGTGCCAGATGGACTTATCTACCGAGCAGGGAAGTCGTGTCTGTGTCTCTTTGACTTAGCAGCTGCGGACTCGTGAGGGCTCAGGGGTTGGACGCTTGGGTGGTCCCACTACTCGTACGATGAGTGGTCAGGGAAATCTAACTCTCGGGGGAAGAAGGCCTGGCTCTATCTGGCCAGTGCCTCTCGGGACATCAAGCAAAAAGCAAGACAACATATAAAGACAAACACAGAACGGAGTTTCGATCCCAAAGAAAGGCTTCTATTATATTAAAAGGAACCATTCAGGAGGGGATCACTCCCGTATTTACAACATTCCAAAAACAAAAAACCTAACTATCTACAGGCTCAGGCGGAGGCAAAGACACGTCGTTGCTACCGTCGTCGCTCGGTTCTGGCTCCGGCTCCCGCACAAAAGACGCCGCCACCTTGGCGACGACGTCACGGACGGCTTCCCAGGCGACAGCTTCCTCGGCCTCAACCACGCCCTGCCGAACTGGCTCTAGCGGGAAGGCAGGGTCTCGGCTGCGATAGTAGGAGAGAACGTGCTTGTCCACTCCTTGGGCCAGAGCAGGCCCCTCCCGGGTCGCCAGCTCCTGCACGGTGTCTGGAAGGGTCTCGAGGCGCCGAGCGATCTCCGCAAACCCGAGGACGATGTGGCCAGTCATCTCCTTGTCCAGCGACTACTCGCCCACGAACACGCGCCTGAGTCCTGCCGCCTTCACGAAGTTCTGTGCCTGCTGAAAGATGTCCTGCATCATCAGCTTCACGTTAGTCTGCTCGGCGATGACGGTCTCGAGCTCATCCTGTGCGTTCTTCAGCCAGTCCTCGAGGCTAGTGCCGTTGGCGGCACTGGTAGGGACGCTTCTCACGGACGGGATCTCGGTCTGAGCTCGCTGCAGCTGCTCGGCCCGTGCCTCGACTACCTGCTCTCGAGCAGCCAGGTCGGCCTCTAGCTTGGCGACGAGCTCCTACCGGGCGGTGAGTGTCATCGATGCCGAGGCGGCATCTGCCTCGCGCAACCCGATCTGCTCCTCCTGGGCATCAAGGGCCACCACCGTTATTTCGACGTTGACCTCGCGCATCGTGACCTGCTCCTCCCGGTGGAGGACTTCGGCGTGGCCACGCTCGAGCTCATCATTCTGGCGGGCCAAGTCCGCCTGGGAAGACCGTAGGGCCTCCTCCCTTCTGCTGGCCGCCTCCTCCCGAGACACCAGCTGCCGCTTTCTACGGCGCGCCTCCGGGACACCTAGTCACGCTCGGTTGCGAGCCGCTCCATGCAGTTGGCCTTCTCCTGTGCAGCGACGGCTTCATCACGGGTCTCCTCCAGCGCCTTCCGCTCCTCGGCCACCTCGCGCATGGATTTCTCGTAAGACGCGCGGGCCGAGGCGATGCGATTCTCCAAAAGTTTCCGGGCCTCCTCCAGCCGCCCCCTCTCATCGAGCAGGGCGGCGCGCTCTTTGTCGAGCTCTCCCGCTCTGCCACCACGGCCACTTCGAGTCACCCGATGACCTCCCGGGCGCTTCCCAACACCTCCGGGAGGGGTTCTGGGGCCTGGCCAGGTGGTGGCCGGGGGTTGGGTCCCCTACGAGCCCTCTCTGCAGAGGCGCTCGGGGTCCCCAACAGCTGCCGCGCCGGCGCCGCGCTCGTCGCGATCACCTCCTCTGCGGCCACTTGCTCCTTCCTCGGAGGGCTCGGGGCAGGTTCGGTCGGCGCTTGCTACTCGGGACCGGCAGGGGCCCTCGGCTCAGGGCTGGCCGGTGCCCTCGGCTCGGGGTCCGCTGGCGCGCTCGGCCCTGGAACGGGGGCTGGTCTCGGCTCCTCCAGTTGCCTCTGGTGTCCTGCGGGATCCTTGGGCTAGCAGATGTGCTCAAGACGGAAAGGGAGCTTACGTGGTTTTTGGCCCGCGGTACCGCCACTGAGACTCCAGGATCCGAAAGTCGGGGCTCAGCGGCTTCAGTCCGGGCTCTGCCTTCCTCCTTTTTGGGGGAGGGCTCTAGCCCTCAGGCCGTTGCGGCCCGGCCCCAGCGGCTGCCCCGTTGCCAGTCTCCAGCGGCTCGTCGGTTCGGCCGCCAGCCGTTGCACCGCCGGCCGGGCCCTGGCCCTCGGGCTGCCGCGCCCTAGATCCAGCCTCCGTCCTAGACTCCGCTCCCGAAGATTGGCCGCCTCGGCCACCCCCCGTCGCGCCGCCCACCGCCGGCTGTTGTCGCCGAGGTGAAGGCGACGATGATGAAGACGGCTGAGGGACGTACTCCCGGGGACGCTTCCCCTTGTCTCCTCGGGCCGCTGGCTGCTGCCTTCGGCGGCGGCGCCCCACCCTCTGTTGTCATCCACCCCGGGGATTTGTATGGTCCCGGGGTTCCGGCGCCCTGGACGATCCACCAGGCCTTGGGCGTCGAACTCCGGCATGGATGCCTGTAGCGCCGCCCGGCCCGGGTCTGCGCAGAGCGCCAGGTCCTCTCGGGGCAAGACCGTCCGAGCGAGGTCGTCGATGCCAGTCACCACCTTCAGTAGGGTCACCAGCACCCCCTCGTCGAGGTCTTCGTCCGGGCCGATGTGGGTCCTCATCAGGTCGCCCGAGCCGGTGTACATTCAGGCAAAGCTGGCACGCTCCCGCAAAGGGGCCAAACGGCGGCGCAGATAGTCGGCGACCAGCATCAGCGAAGTCAGCCCCGCCCGGTGTAGGTCGTCGATGCGGTTCAGCACCGGGCGCAGGAGCTCATCCTCCGCGGGGGCTGCCTCCCAGATCGGCCTGTGGGGTTCCACTGGTGTTCGGGGCAGCGTGAGGCGGTCATGGGGGCTGACATCGATGTAGACCCAGTCCCGGCGCAAGTCCTCCCATTTGCCATGCAGCACTTGCGGAATGTAGAGTTCGCCGAGCCCCTCCCGCAGGCGGAAGTTGCAGCGGCCGACCACCTCCACCTCGTCAGATCCTTTCCTCTTCCCGGCTGCTCGGAGGACAAAGAAATGCCGAAACAGAGCGACCGACGGTGGCACTCCCACAAACATCTCGCAGAAGTGCGCGAAGATCACCAGAATCACCACCGAGTTCGGACTCAGGTGGGCCAGTTGGGTGCCGAATGTGTCCAGCACTTGGAGGAAGAACATCGAAAATGGCGGCACCAGTCCGGCGGTGACGAGGGGGGCAACGGTTCGTTCCCCCTCTCCTTTTTTCCTAGGGATTTCAAATGACACTTTCCGCGGCGCATTCTGCAAAGCGCATTACCCTCGATCCGCGCGGTTGCCACGCGCGCCTCCCGCCTCGTTATCACTCTCCTCGGAAGTCAGAAAGACACGCATCCTTTCAGTTTCTCGCCTGGGCCATACCAAAAGCCTGGGGCGGAAAGACTGCAAAGACAGCAAGATTCTAGCGCCTGAGGACAAGCCACGTGGCACCGATGCTGTGGGTGGCCTCGAAGAATAGGGCCCCATCCGTAGTCTTTGGGCCATCGTCTGCTGATGGGCCCGGGGGCTGCTGTCGGTGACATGAGAACTAGGGGTCCCCGAGTCACGAGGCCTGGACAACAGAATGCCACGTGGCTCCTTTCCTCGGGGACTATTCCCCCGAGGTCCAAGAAGACCAAGTTCCGGGAGAGGGCGCTTAGGGCCATGAACAGTGGTCCCCGAGTACCCGAGTTCCCCGAGGACCTGAGAAGTGCAAGTTCTGGGAGAGGGCGCTCGGGGCCTTGAACAGTGGTCCCCGAGTACCCGAGTTCCCCAAGGACCCGAAAAGGCAGTTCCGGGAGAGGATGCTCGGGGCCATGAACAGTGGTCCCCGAGTACCCGAGTTCCCCGAGGACTGAGAAAAGGCATATTCGGGAGAGGGCGCTCAGGGCTATAAATAGTAGTCCCCGAGCACTCAGAGTTCCCCGAGGACCTGAGAAGTCCCTCGCCCATGGACCACACAAGGGCTCAGCGGTGAGGTGTCAATTTGTGAGAGGCCCGATGCTACATTTAAGAGGGAGCATGGCCATTCACTTCCAACCACTCCCCCCACGCCTGCTATCAGTCCCTGCCACTGTCTGGCAGGGAGGCGTGGGGACATTTAATGCGGCGAGTCCCATCGCGTGTCATCCGGTGCGCCTTGGGATATCGTCATAGGGCTCGAGGCATATCACCTGCCGCCCTGCTGTGTGAGGCCTGCTCTGACCGGGCGGACACGCGGGGTTGCTCGGTGGCTGCCCGGTGGGCCCCCAGCTGCACCCGCTAAAAAGCGACATGATGACGACAGTACCGGACGGGGGAGCATTTTCAACCCCCCCGTAACATCAAGCTGCAGCCCATGATGGTTGCTTTCCATTTATGGCACCTTGGGACTCGCGCCCTCCTTTCTGGGCACGCCAAGCCTCCCCGACGGTATAAAAGGAGGGGGTGCACCCCGACGACAAAAGGAAAAATCTTGGAAGGTTGAAGTGAAGTGATAGAAGACAAGTTCAAGAAGTTCAATAGACAAGCTAACGAAGCCGAGCAGAGGCTCACGAAGACCGAAGCTCTAGACTTAGACAGAAATCCTTGTAACACAAGAGATCCTAATAAAGGCATTCCCAGAGCATTTATAGCATATACACAGGAGTAGGGTATTACGCTCCGTGCGGTCCGAACCTGTCTAAAATCCCCTGAGCATTTATTTCCTCTAGCATGCGATCATCCATCCCGCCTGCATCTCATTTACTCTCATTAATTCACGTACGAGGTAGATTCAGAATTATCCCCCCGACCAAATCTCAAAGGGGTCCCTCCGGATCCTGTAACACCCTAATTTTTCTAATTCCAAATTTTTCTTAATATTTGTTAAAGTTCAAATGAATTAAAATATTTTATTTTAAAAGAGAGAAAACCCTCCTTTATATGAAAGAAAAAGAAAATGACATAGGATATAAGTGAATATTTTGCATTCATGCTGAATTAGGCAAATAGTATTTTATTTGAATTTTTGATGAATTTATTTGAAGAGATTTTGCCTGGTTTTTGAATTTGAATTTGGATTTGAATTCATAGGAAAAAGAAAAAGAAAAAAACTTCTTCTGGACTGCCTTTCTCCTTTTCGGCCCAACTCCTCGGCCTCGGCCCAGCCGCCCCGGCTTTCCTCTCCCACCTGGGCCTCAAGCCAGCTTCGGCCCAGTCGCGCGCGCGCCAGCCCACGCGCCGAGCCGCCAACACCGAGTCGCCGACAGATGGGTCCCACTCGTCAGACCTTTCTTCCTCCTCAGTCGGATTCCGATGCAGAGACGGGAACGCGCTAGCCGCCGATTTCCATTCGAATCTGAGGCCAAACCGAACCCGAAAGCTTCTAGAGAGATGCCAAATCAAACCCCCGGGATCCCCTCTATCTCTAACCTACCATATCTCTAAGGATTTCGCATTTAAACGGGGAAACTGAGCTCGGATTTGGTCCTCCACCGCTGTGTCCGAGTCAAACGCGTTGTGCCGTCGCCCTGGACACCCCGAGCTTCCTATATAAGTAGAGCCTCCCTCCCCGAACACATCTCAACCAGAATTCGCCAAAACCCGAGCCTTAGACACCGAGTTCAGAGGTCGCCGCGCCGCCCTCGCCGCCGCTTCCGCCGAGCTCGCCGCCACGCCGTTCCAAAGCAACACAGAGCATCCTGAGCTCACCATCGCGAGTGCCTGTCACCACAGAAGCTTTTCACATCGTCGATTTGATCTCTACGCCACCGGAGAGTCTTCTCCGACGAGTTCCCGAAGCCGCCGCCGCCCCCTTCCGTCGCCGACCACCTTCCCGTGCCGCGCAGCCTTCGGTAAGCCCCAAAACGAGATCGCTGTTCCCTCCTGATGCTTTTCCGCCGCTTATCGTCGTGATCCGAGGCCGGCGACGAGGTTTGCGCTTGTCTCCGGTGAGTCGCCGCCGTGCCCGAGCTCGGCTCCGCCGAGAACCTCTCCGCCGACCATCCCCTTTGAGCTCAGCCGTTGGATCTAACCTCATCGGTCCAGATTAGATCTAATCGTACCCCTTCGTTCAACCAATCAGTAGCTGCCACGTGTGGCCACTTAACACAGTCAGCAGTCATGCCATGTCACCCATCCACCTCAACCGCCACCTCAGCCTTTCTGCTGATGTGTCACCCTTGTCACCATGCCATGTTAGCCTGAGCTACCCAGTCAGTAATTCAAACCTTTTTCAGTATAAAAATAAATCTGTTAATTCCTTTAATTGGTAATTTTGCAATTTAGCCCCTGAACTTTTCTGAAATAACAAAAAGAGCCCTGTCTTTTTACAGTTAGGTCCTTATACTTTTTCATAATTACATTTTGGTCCCTCTATTTTTACAAAAAGATCCCTGGACTTTCTGATAATTCAATTTAAGTCCTTTTCTTTTTCCAGATTTAACCCTAGACTTGTTTTAGCCCTAACTTTTCCATCGTAACTCCGATTTAAGCGATTCTTGCGTCGATGGATTCGTTTTTCAGTGCTCTTTCTTTTTAGCAAGTTTTTAATCTCGTTGTTCTTTTATTTTATGCTCTGTTCTTAGTGTATCTTGTTTGTTTGTTTGCCGGTAATTGTGCGATTAGCCGATAACGTCCTGGATCAATTTGAAGAACATCAAGACCAGGAGCAAGAATACACTGAGCAGCAGCAAGGAGAAGGCAAGTGTCCTTGATCATATTGAACCTATGTTTTTAAATGTTTTGTTTTACAAAACTGCATGCAATGTCTGTCAATATGATGGGTAGTCACCTATGTTAGGGTTTTTCCTAGATATTCCCTTATTATCCCTTAGAATCTAGATGGTTTATGGTTAGGAGTCTTTTATGGGTAGATTGCTCAGCCTTGCTTTTGGGATATTGGGAAGTGTCATAATTTTGACTAATGAACATATGCAGTAATGATGGTTAATATGATAATATTTTAGCAACATGGGACCTTAGGTCTTGAGCATAGGGATGTTGGTGATGGTTGTCATGGTTATGATGTTGGTTTAGTGTTTGCTCAAGTAACCTAAGTAAGGACCGGTTCGTGGAGCGACAACCCAAGAAGTAACGTACCAACCACGAGGTTGATATGGGTAAAGTGTGATATGCTGATTAGAGTCTGTCCAGTGTGCGTTGGGTCAGCACAAAAGGGGGCTTCTAGGTAGGAGCTTTGCTTGCGTAAAGCCTGGCGGTGAAACCTAGTGGGCAGACATGCACTGGATTAGCCTCTGGTTAGTGGAAAGTGTCATACAGTGATTCTTGGCGACACACCACTGGCGTGTGTTAAGTGTCTTGCAAACACGGTAACATGGAATTCACTGACTCGTGGGTAAAGTTGGACAACCTCTGCAGAGGGTAAAACTGTTATAACAGCCGTGCTCACGGATATGAGAGACTTGGATCCTCACATGATTAGATGGTGGTTTGGTTTTGATTCTGGTACAGGGAGTACTAGATGTTGTGGTTTGGTCGTAGTACGGGGAGTACTAGACGGTTGTGGTATGCAGGGTGGGGAACCTTGTATGATAGTTTTGAGTCATGTCTAATACTTTTGAGTCCAAATGTGTTTTCATTACTCGCATTTACGCAAATAATACCTTGTGTCAGCCTACTCTTGATATAAGCCTGCATGTCATTATTTTCCCACACTTGCTGAGTACATTATGTGCTCACCCTTGCTTTCTCCTATCAAAAACATATGCTGCTCAGTGGAAGAATTTGAGGATTTCCAAGACGACGACCTGGTGTTCTAAGGAGCGTATCTTCCAGTCGTGCCTGTGGAGTCTTGGTCGCCAATGCTTTCATTCCTCTGTCGTCGTTTAGATGATGTCGTTTAGGTTAAATTTTGAGTTTTGCTTAGGTAAAGTCTTTTATTGTAAGAGGTGAACGTTTAAATAAATAAAGTATTGCTTTTGTTACTTCACCTATGACGTCCTTATGTGTGTTAAACTTGCTGGGCACACATAAGCCGCACTTGGTTTTGGCCGTTAAAACCGGGTGTGACAGATCCCCGCTTGTGGAGTTCATCCTCCGACAACTGGCACGCCAGGTAGGGGGGTTGCATCCCTGAATCTGCTTTGTTTTCTGCAGAAAAGATGGCAGGTGGACATCGTCTCCAACGCACTGGCTATTTTTCTTGGCGTTCTTATTATCCTGAGCTTTTGTATAAAATGTATAGCCATTTATGTTATATCCTTGGAATGTGAAAATTGTAGTTGACGGTCCGTGAGCTAACACAGTAAACTGAGCACACTCTATCTGCTTATACAACACATGTCTATGTAACCAGGCGCCAAAATGATCTCGGTGCTCTCGCGCGATCCAAACATCGGACTTCCTTGGGTTTATGGTGAGTATCATCTTCTTGTGTTCTTCTATATATGGGTCCACTACATCTGATTATTGCAGAACTACAAAATGTTCTTGCGTGAATGAAACGAGGTCATTAGTGCGGAATGAGTTTGCACCTATTGTTCCTTTCCCTAGTAGCCTCCCCTCATGGTGAGATACATGCACACCAATCGATTTGAGATTCATGTAGTCGACGCAGAAATCAATGACCTCCTTAGTTCCCTAGCCCTCGGCCATGCAGCCTTCCGACAGATTTCGGTTACGAACATATTTCTTCAGAACTCCCATGAACCTCTCACAAGGGTACATCTGATGCAGAAACACGGGGCCAAGAATCTGTATCTCTTTCACAATGTGAACAATGAGATGCACCATGATATAAAAAAATGATGGAGGGAACAATGCCTCAAGCTGGGATAAAGTCTGAACCACATCTTCCTATAACTTATCTAGCTTGGTCGGATCGATAGCCTTCTGTGATATCGCGTTGAAGAACGAACATAACTTTATGATTGTGTTTTGGACCTTCAACGACAGAATACCTCTAATTGCAATTGGAAGCATCTGTGTCATCATCACATGACAATCATGAGACTTTATGCCAGTTAATTTCAAATCTTTCATGTTTACTAGTCTCTTTGTGTTGGCGAAGTAACCTGATGGAACTTTGATTCCATGCAAGCACTTGCACATTACAATTTTCTCTGCCTTGCTCATACTGTAGCTAGCGGGACCAAGATATTTGTTGCCTTTTTACATATCTTTGGGATGTAGATCCTGTCTGAGTTTCAAACATTTCAGGTCCTTCTGTGCTTAGAGTGTATCCTTTGTTTTGCCAGGTATGTCTAGTAACGTACCAATCAAGCTATCACACACATTCTTCTCAATGTGCATGACATCGATTGCGTGTCGAACCACCAAATCCGGCCAATAAACTAAGTCATAAAAAATAGATTTCTTTTTGAACATAGGAGCTCTAAGATTAGATTTCAGAATCGGTGTACTCCTACGCCCTTTCCAAGGATAACCCTAAGTCCCTTTACCATGTCATATACCTGTCTCCCAGTGCGATGCTTAGGAGGTGATCGAATCTCAACTTTCCCATCTAAAGCTCTCCTGTTGCTACAGTACGTGTGATTCTTACAAAGAAATTTACGATGATATAGGTACACCATTTTTCAGCTATTCTTCAACCACAAGCTCTCTGTTTCATCCAAACAATGCACGCATGCACAATAGCCTTTGACAGTCTGGCGCGATAGGTTGACAAGGGTTGGTCAATCCTGGATTGTTACGAACAGCATTGCGCATAAGGTGAAGTTCTCTTGTCTGTGTGCATCCCATACCTGCACACCATCATTCCACAGTATTTCAAGATCTTCCATTAATGGTTTCAGGTTTATATCGATATCGTTACCAGGTTGCCTCGGCCCTGGTATCAGCACCGGCATCATAATGTACTTCCGCTTCATACACAACAAAGGAGGAAGGTTGTATATACATAGAGTCACAGGCCAAGTGCTATGACTACTGCTCATGTTGCCGAATGGATTCATCCCATCCTACTCAACCCAAATCTTATATTCCTCACATCTTTTGCAAAGGGCTCCTTGTATTTTCTATCAATGTTTCTCCACTGTGTAGAATCAGCGGGGTGTCTCAGCATTCCATCATCCTTGCGCTCCTCGGCGTGCCACCGCATCAGTTCGGCATACCTTTTGTTCGTGAATAAACGCTCCAAACGGGGGACTATAGGAAAATACCATATCACCTTGACGGGAGGCCTTTTATTCTTTCCTTCACCATCGATATCACCATGGTCACGCTTGTACCGTGATGCACCATAGACGAGACACACTTCCAAGTTTGCATGCTCTCTGCGATACAACATGCATTCGTTTGGACATGTATGTATTTTCTACACTTCCAATCCTAATGGACACATAACCTGTTTGGCCTGGTACGTGTTTTCTGGCAACACATTTCCCTTTGAAAGAAATTTTTGCAAGAACAGTAACAACTCTGTGAAGCTTGTATCAGACCACCCGTTGCTTGCCTTCAATTGTAGAAGTGAAAGCATGGTACATAACTTTATGTGCTGCTTCTCGCAGCCCAAGAACAATGGTGTTTTAGAGTCCTCTACCATATGCTAGAACTTTTGAAACTCTCTTTCATTGGTCGAAGTTCCCCTCCCCATCGCGCAACATCTACTCCAGATCATCAGCGTCAGCGTCGGCTAACATCTCCTCTAGATCATCATCGACCAACATATCTCTGGTAGGTGGCATATCGGTGTATTCGTTAGCCAGCATATCGGTGCACAAGTATTCATCTTCTCTGCCAATGTATTGCCCTTCCTGTACGATCTCAGCTTCGCCGTGCTCGGTCCAATGAGTATAGCCAGCCATAAAGCCCTTTGGCATCAAGTGGGAATGTATCTGCTGGGTGGTGGAAATCTGCTTTTTGTTCTCACAATCGTCGCATGGACAATATATGTATTGAGACTGTAAGACCCGCGTTGCCGGGATCTCCTGTGCCTCCTGTATCAGTCCCTGGATTACGTAGCTGATACGCACAGTACAACAGTTGTAGTATCACAGTCAAACTTCGTACAATACATTAACGTACAGTGTACTTTAAGTTACAACCCATATTGTCTTTTACAAACATGGCCTAGCGGCCTTCATGAAAAGCACAGCGGAAAAGGATCCAAGCCACAAGCAGCGAGGGTGCGAACACGACACTTAGACTACTCTTCGTCTCCGGCTTCGCCCCCGGCAAAGTCGGCATTATCTTCTTCATCTGAATGACAACAAGAGTGAGTACAAAAGGTACTCAGCAAGCCCTATACTACTTTCAAGGGTTTGATAGATGCATAATGAAGTATTTCAAGGATAAGGCTTTACAGAATAGTTTTAGCGTAAAGCAATTTATGCAGGTATTCAGTTGTATCATCAATGATTAACTTTAAAACCGTTTTAATAGTTCAAAACCAGTAACAAGTTTTATCTGGGAGTTTTCGGTCCTGGGAGGGGCTATACCTCACTCCGCAGTCCCTTTTATCACAACTGGTGTACCTCTAGTACCACACAGCTTCTGGCGGATCGAGCCAGGAACATTAACATATGGACATCTAGTCCACCCACTCACTCATCAAGACACACGCACCCTGAGTCTAGTCAACGCGATTGCTGCTTTCGCATGTCCATAACCGTGGACACGGCTATTCGAATAGTTTTACACTCTGCAGAGGTTGTACAACTTTACCCACGCGATATGCTCAGCCTCCCACTGTTGCATGCAGGGGAGCGAATCATACCGAGACTCTCCATAACACCTTTCCTGCCGGGCTTTTCCACGAGACACGCCCAAGTACCAGAGCTGCATGCTTCCGAAGGCCAGCATCCCTTTTTAAGCCTTGGCCGGTACTAGAAACCTCCAAGCACGCGGGACAGGATAGTACTTGCCTGCTCGTTGCTCTCAGCCTCCTGGTATGATGTCTGACCCAGTCCAGTGAAAGGAAAGTCAAGTCCTGCCCATACAGGACGCATGGTTGTACGTAGTGGCTAGGCTAGACGGGCCGCAATGACTCGGTCCTTAAGCGGCCGGGGTGGGCATCTCCCAGCACGAGTATTCCCACAATACCACATGCCCCCAAGAGCATCCCTTCCCACAGAGGACTACTCTACCTGCCCCCGCCAAAACAGTTTTCACTAATTTTTACACACCACCCACCATATCCCACAGACCGACAAGGATCCATCACGAAATTCATATCCATCAAGGATTCATGGTATATGACTTGTCATTGGATAATGATAATTTATCATCCCCGAGGAGATGCAGTTTTAAAAGCAACGCCTGTGAGGAGACGTATTCAATCCTAAGCATGCTAGATATCAAGACGTCTTCCATCGTTAATATAAATAACAATAGGTAATCCTAGGGTGATATGTATTCTAGGTGAAGTTAGTTATGGCATGACAAGTGTTGATAGGATTAACTACTACAACAATTGCAAAAGCGTAATACATAGCACATGCAGTAGTATTCCCAGTTTTAGTTGAGCATGTAGATTATCGGAAAACATAGGTTCAATATGATCAAGGAAAATAGGACTTGCCTTCTCCGGAGTTCTCCTCTTGATTTTGGTCAAAGTCAGGATCCTCCTCAGCCCGAATAATCCCAGCACAGATCTCGCAAAACAAATGTCCTTGTTCCTGCTCTTGCTCCTCTGTAATTCACAATTACGATCAATACGGCTAATCTAAAGAAGAATCGATTAACACCAATTGAAAAGCCAAACAAGCCCTAATAGACAACACAAGTTGGCCAATGAGTAGATCTTGATTTTTAAGGAATTTCGGCGAAAGAAACGCCGAAATCGGAGCCAGAACGGAGAAGTTACGGCTCCTGGAAGATTTAATTTAGGAAATTATGAAAAGACACTATTCACCGGTGGGGCCCACTGAACAATGAAAGGGCCCATATGAACAGGGACCAGGTGGGGCCCACTTGGGCTTTAGGTGGGCCGGGTCCGGGCCTAAATGGGCCAGGCTGGGCTTGGGTCTACAGTAGTGGGCTACACAGTGCAGCCCACACAGTATTCGGGCTGGCTGCTGAATGGGCTACAGGAGCTGGGCCGGCCTGCTGAGGCCTGGCCCACTGGCGGTTGGCTGCTTGGGCCGAGCTAGCGGTGCACGGGCCGAGACGGCCGTTGGGCCGAGCCGAGGCCGGTCTGGCCAAGCCAGGCCACGGCCCGTTGTCGGTTCAGCGTGCGCGCGGGTGCGCGGGCGCGCTTACACGAGCGAACGGCGGAGAGGGAGGAATTCGGCTGGCGGTGAGCAATCTTGCGGCGGTGCGCACCAGAGAGCTCGCCGGAAAAGTGTTTCGGCCAAAGCTTCACGACGACGAAGGCACACCGGCCAACCTTGAGAACTGGCGGACTCGGCAGGGAGCACCTCGACGGCAGCCGGTGGCGGAAACGATGCCAGTTCGTCGCCGGAGGGGGAACAAGGAGCGGAGAGAAATGGGCAGCACCTCCCCTACACGGGGAGGCGTTCTTCCTGCAAGAACTCGGCACGATGGCCGGTGAACACATACACGACACAGGCACGTGCCGGCGGCGACCAGACACGGTGGCCGAACCACAAACGCATCGGCGTACAGCTAACAGCCAATTTGGCGCATGGGGTGGCCTACTTAGCTAGCCTAGGGATTCTAGGGAGGCTAGGGGGCTCACCAGGGAGGTCGGACGGTGGCAAGCGGCGTCTGTGGTCGGCGGTGGGGACGACGAATGACGGCGGCTCGGGCTTCGCGCGAAGGTAGCTCCCGTCGAGCTTTTCGGGCCAACGGACGGTGGCACGTGGGCAGCGTCGGCTTAAGGTCCTCCTCGGCAGCTCATCGGTGGTGGCGTATGGTCGACGGCGAGCAATGGTGAGGCGAGAAACGGGGCGGCGGTGGCGGAAGTGGTGAAATGGGTAAGGAGGGAGTGCCGGCCTGCTATTTATAGCTGGGAGGGGAGGCGGCACTAAGACGAGGGCGACGGACACGCGAGCGGGCGCGGATGTCCACCGCGGGTCGACGGAGGCGAGGTGGAGCGCAGCGAGGCGTGCGACGCGGCGGCGGTGGCCTGTGGCCGGCCGACGCGCGGCAGGCTACCGCAAGCACGCGTACTGCGGCACCAGGGCAGGGGCTGGGGCATGGGCAGAGAGAAGGGAGAGGCATGGGCTCGGGGCGGAGCTGTCCCGCGAAGAGCGGCAGCCGGCGACGTGGCCTGTAGCGCTGGCGGGGAGAGAAGGGAGGGGGGAAGAGGGAGGAAGGGTGTGGCGCGGGTGGATGGGTGACACGCGGCATCGGTGGACGGCCCGGAGCGAACGCACGCGCGGGCGCGCCTGGCGCGCTGGCGTGCGGCCGAGTGGGCCGGGAAGGCGATGGCGGCCCACGCGGGGAAGTAAGCGGCCGAACGGGCTGGCAGTTGGGCCGGATAAAAAGAGAGGGGAAAAAAAAAGGAAACCGGCCCACCGAGAATTTGGAGGAGAAAAAGAAAGAGAGAAAAAGAGAAGGAGAATCAAACATATCTTTGGAATAATTTAATTTGGAAATTTGAATTTGGAACTTGACCTTGGATTAAGATCAACTTCAACTATTTATTTGGAGTTGATTTAATCTGGATCTCTGAGCTTGGAGATAATTTGATTTAAACTGATCAGAGTCTAAGAGTAGGTTTGAATTGAGAGACATTCAATTCAAACCTGCACACAAAGAATCAAAAAAAAATCCAACAATGCATGACAGTCAACCTAATGCAGTGATCATACTAAAATTTGCACTGGTAAACTTTGGAACAACTAGTCAACTCCATACCTCCAACATGTGTGAAGGTGTATGTACTGGCATACATACACATCCCTGTACATGTACTAGCTTACTTAGTTATCCTCAAAAAGTTTTAATTTGGAGCTAATTCTGTAATTATACAATATGCTAAACACAGAGTGTTACAGAGACTGTGTATTTGACTTGTGCGTTGCGGCTTGTACCAGGAAACAATCCACGCCGTTCTTGTACTCTGCGCTCACATGGCTCGTATCGTACATCCATCTTCTGTCCATCTACAATTATATCATTATTGTAAATCCAAATTCGTAACATCTAGAAGAATTTGTGATCACCAACAAATAAATTACCTCGTCATCTCCTACCGGCAATTGGTCCGGGTTGGAGGAGCCACCTTTTGTATGCTTTTGCGTACGCTTCCGATTTGTATTTGTTGGTGCCATCCCTAGAAATTTTCTTTATTATTCAACACTTTTGTAGGACTAATTAAGTAAAAATAAAAAATAAATACGCTCATACATAAAGTTTATATATTGGAGCTTGCTAATTAAATAAAATATAAAAAATATAATTGGATCTTGCTACATACCTAAATATCATGGAGAAATTTTCTAATTCATTAAAAATCAAAATAAATACGCTCATACCTAAAGTTTTCATATAGGAGCATGCTAATTAATTAAAATATAAAAATATAATTGGAGCTTGCAACATACCTAAATATCATGGCTAATTTTTCTAATTCATTATAAATCAAAAATAAATATGTTCGTACCTAAAGTTTCTATATTGGAGCTTGCTAAATTAATTAAAATATAAAAAAATATAATTGAAGCTTGCTATATATCTTAATTTTATGGCAAATTTTTCTAAGTCATTAAAAACAAAAAATAAATATGCTCAAACCTACAGGTAATGCAAATCAATAATAAAGACACTTTCCTTCATAAGCTACTAATTGAAGCTTCTGTATAATAAATGAGATATAATTGCATCTACATTGTCTTAAAACATCCTGGCGATAGGTGCATCTCTATCATTTCAAAATCTAGAGCAATTTAGCAAATATAATTCAAATAAAAATGGATTGGAGATGAAGTTACATACTTTGGAACAACTAGGGCATGAGGATTACTCAAAATTTTGAAGCCACTAAGAACTTGGTGACCAAAAATGGCTGCCACCGAGCAAACAGAGCTTCTCTCTGTTGTGTGCTCGGGCTTGGGGAAGGAGAGGGCGACTTTTATATAGTCGAGACATCACTGCCGGATCATATAACAAGCCGGCAGTGATGCCCTGCTATCACTGCCGGTCGGTGGATTAAACCGGCAGTGATGAGGGAGTAGGGCATCACTGCTGGCTGAGCCGGTAGTGATACCCTATGCTCCGCCCTTCCCTTCCCCTCCAGTGGTACACCGAGACGGGGAACGCCCGACTACCTAGAGGCCCCGCCGGTGGCCGAGGATGCGAGGACGGGAGGGTGAGAGAGAGAGAGGATAAAATGGAGAGAGAGATGGAATTAAGCGCGCGAGGACTGAGCGGCTGAGGACGCGAGGGTGGGCGTGTGAGGATAAGGTGAAGAGAGAGAGGACTGAGTGCTTCACCGAGTCGATCGGATGAAAGAGCGTGAGCTAAAATCCTATTATAATGAAATTTCGGGTCCGTGCTAGGTATCTATGCCGGTTCGTAATATGAACCGGCACTAATACTAGTTATTAGTGTTGGTTTTTGTCTGAATGGACTGGCGAATGTTTGGTTTTGCTATCAACCGGTATTGATACACTATCAGTGCAGGTTTTAACGGAACCAGCATGGATGAGGCAATACTTATGACTATTTCTGTAGTAGTGTCCACCGGTGTGCTAGCCCCGCGCGTCCGACTACAGATTCATGTAAAGGTTCGGTGGAGGGGCGGACCCATAGTTCCCCACACCTCTACTTATATAGACCCTACTAATAGGCTCCCTCATTAGAAGCTTATTAGAGTTCTAATCCCTCACAGATTTTTATCCGTAAAGTGCACGTATGGATTCAATCTAAGTTAGTGATCATTTCTAGAGTATATCACCAACATACATGTGGTTAAACTAATGTTGCACCAGTCAGGGTTGTCCTCTTTGACATTAACATAGATCCATAAGGAACAGAGCCAAGCCTTGAGAAAAATCCGAATCCTGGTCGTTCATGTACAGAGGACACGGAAAAACAATGGGATACAATCCATTGTCGCGCAAATTCGATCAAAGGCTTTTGTATATTCAATATAGAATGAAGAAAATTGCCATGGAAGCAAAAGAATGAATTAATACAACCATAAGTGTGAGTTGCACTTCTCTACTTCCAAACCTGAAATCGATCTAAATCTCCTCATATGAATTACCTTGCTAATCTTCTGTATACTTTGTTACCTGACATATCAGCGACTGATTTATTATCTCTTGTATCGATCTATATCTACTATAATCAGCTTCCAAAGAATCTATTTTCACATGGAAGTCTTTACAAGGTATGAACAAATTAACCAAAATCGCTGAAGGAAGCACAGAGGCTAACGATCGAGTAGCTAACAGAGCTGCCGGCCGCCAGCCACAGGGGCTATTTATGGGCAGCCGGGGTGCTTGGGATCGTGCCAGCCACCGGAGTGACACGGACCTTTGAGCACCTGCATGATCAGCGACCCGGCGCCACCCTGCCCCAGCCAGCGGCCGTCATCGTCCCCTCCCGCATCCAGCAACGGCCTCGCCGCGAGGATCACGTTGTAGCATTGCATCAACAGCACGGCCACGATCGCAGCCCGGACCATCATCACCGCCGGCGGTGCCATATCAGATCAGGGGCTAGGTGACCTCGTACGTATTACTGCAGTTGCATGCAATGCAAGGTGGCTAGCGCGTAGGTGAAGTTGATCGAATGCGTTAAACTGGTTTGTTGGACGGGAGGTAGGATGGTTTCCTTTTATAGTTTCGTTATGCATGCATAATATAATCTAGCGCTGAAAAAGTATTACTCAGGACCGGGCCAGTTCTTCACCTCGTACTTTTAAGCGTCTTGGTCGTCCAGCTAGCATAAGTACGTGCCTATCTACGCGGTTTGCAGCGCGGTAGTCCATTCCGATTCAAAATTCCTAAGTTTGAAGTCGATACTAACCCAGACACGCTACACGCCGTGAAGTGTTGTAAAAGTACGAACCAAATAGTGACTAGCCATGAGCACAGTTGTCCCAACGATGGAGTCCGTCCATCGCTGCGTGCCCGCTGAAATGGTTCAGCTGCATAGGCAGTCACGGAGAAAGTCACAGTGACCGGCGTATGGGTAGATGCCGAGTCGTAGACGTCTGTAATTCGTGTGTATGCGTGCCATCTTGCTTGGGTTCGTGTGGTCTCGGTCGATCTAATAGTAACAGTTGACCGATTCATGCATGAATGTTTAAATATACCGCTCCAGGGGTGCACCTCGGTCGTATTCAACGAGTCGCAGCGGACTGATTGATCAAATTCACGATTGAGCCGCTGAAATTGTTCCATTTTATGAAGGACTTCGACGGGCAATTCAAGAGCCTGTATGTATGTATGTCATCGATAAGGACGGTATATGACACCCCTGGCCCCCAACCCCATTGGCCATTGCACATATCAGATTAGCTGTGGTACGTACGCAAATTTGTAGCAGGACATGTGCAGTGCAACCCCGGGTACGTACCATCGTCATGCTGTGCTGGGCCTGCCAGTCGCCAGTCGGGAGCGAGCGGCACGCAGCAGGTCGGCGTCATCTCGCCCGCGCGGTGATAAGCGAGTTTTTTTTATATATATTTTTCATTAAAGATTTAAATAAATAGATTTCTCATACCGGTAATTGTAAAATAGGCGCCTGCCGTCCCTGAGAGGGCTGCAACCATATCAAAAGGTGGTAAGGATGAGAGGGCTGCAGCCATCTCAAATGGCGGTAAGGATGAAAGGACGGGTGGCTTAGCCGCCATCTGAGAGGGCGGAAAGGGGGCTAACTGCCCTTTCAGAGGACGGGTAGTTGCTGCCGCCCAATGAGAGGGTGGGTACATTTCTAACCGCTCTTCTAATGGGCAGGTAAGCTACTTTTTTAGAAGTTACAAAATATACTGCAAAATATTGCGCAATATTTGAAATTAGTTTTTTTTTGGGGCAAAATTTGGAATTAAAATGGTTAAAAGTGGCCAAAACGGCATATTGGGGAAGCGATATTCTGGAGTAGTTTACGTATTATTCGGAGAATAAAAATCAATATTGTGAACAAATTATATATGTGAAGCACTCGCAACATATTTTATGGCAATGAGGTTACAAACGGCGATAAACATAAGATTATACATACGGTGGAAAGCATTACATGAGACTGTAACCAGGACGACACGATAAAAAAAGATGGTATGTACGGTTCGCACAAAGATCTACTTAATAGTGCGCCGTTCCTAATCATAACATGCCTTATGGAGTAGAAAAATGTCAGATTACATTAGATACTCACTACTAAGTGCACATAGGATATTTGTCATTTCGCAGGGCATCAGGACCAACCACCTTAGTGCGACGGGCCTTCTCCTGCTTCCTTGCCCTCTCAGCTTCCCGAGCCTGAGTCGCGGTATGGTCCTGCGTTGCCTTCCTTATGCCTCTTCTTCCTGCCGCTTCAAGTGTAGTTCCTCTTGCTGTTGCTCGTACTCTCGGCGTACGTAAGCTTCCCTCCTCCACCGCATGGTCATGTCGACCCACCGCTTCTGGTCTTCATTTTGCTCAATGTCAAGCCATTCAATAAAGTCACAGATCAGTGGAGGGGACTGGACAAATAGAACAAGATGAGAGATTAGTAAAATAGTGTGTGAAATCGGGAAAGATGTGGTTAATCTTTGTTGCTATACCGGTGGATACTCATATGATCTATATTGAGACTTGTTGTATTGGTAGTTGGCACACACAAAGAAGCGCAACCTATAGGTGTATGAGATGTCTTGGGACTCGCAAAGCCTATAACGGTCACCACAGAAGCACATCAGTGTTTCGATCCCCTGGGGGATGAAAATCCCCCAATGTTTCTTGGGTGGGCTTAGTGGAGCTGAGGAAGACATTGTAGTTGAGAGAACTGAGAAATGAGTGGTGTATCCATGTATGAAGGTTGCGTTATTTATGGTGGGGGGAAGCATGAGCATTGGATTCCCTCTTGAAGAAAGGAGTGGGTGGAAGGGCTTAGATGGGGGCAGGAGCATTGGATTCCCTCTTGAAGAATGGAAAAGTTATGGCATTGATGCTGGACAGAGATTCAATATGTCAAGGTACATGTGTTTTCATTTAATTTTGGTAAAAGCTGTCCCGTGTTGTCACTTCTTGTCTATAGCCTGCGCAAGGACAAATGTGTTGTCATTTCATGTTAAAGTTGAGTGGTGCGGTAATTCATGTCTACAGATTACGCCAGGACAGAGGTGGTGTCGTTTAATGGTTAAAGTTTAGTTGTGTGGTCACTTCGTGACTAAAGTTAGACTCCCGACATAGTTTTCGAGTGGTCATTTTGTGTATAAGTAGCTTTGTAAGAAATACTTTTTTAGGTTTGTCATGAATGGTTCATACACGGCCGAGGACGATAGAAAGTAGCGTGTGGTCATGTTGGATTAAGAAATGCAACTAGCGTGTGATCACATTGGAATAAGAAAAACAGTTACGACATAGTAAGTCGACCATAAAGATTACACGCATCCGAAAATATGTAAGAATAGATCGCGCATTGAATATGCATATGTAAGTTATAAAAACAAATGTACAATCCTACTGCTATCTCCCCCGCTGCCATCGGCCGTTCCCCCCATCATGGTCCTGATGCCGCTGCAGCTGGTTGGCCCTCATGTGGCCCCTAGTGTAGGTCAGGGTGTCGGGTGGACCGACTTGCCTGGTAGGCCTAGTAGGGAACACTAGTGTCGAGGCCTCCTTCTGGGTGTGCTGTGTCCGAAGTGGAGCACTGGGTACCTAGGACTGCTGGAGGATGTTGTAGTCTGGTGTGCCCCCGAAGAAGTTCCGCACAAGATCGAATGAGGGGTCTGGCCCAGTCTCATCCTCCTGACTCGTATATGAAGACTGAGAAGGATCTGCGGGCGTCCATGTGTACTGGCTGGAGGGGCCTACGAATAGATGAATGTATTAGATATGGAAAATATGGAAATGAAAGTAGTTGTATAAAATGCACTATTGTACCTATGTGGTATGCCGGTGCAGCAGCAGATGGCCAGGCGTGCGTGCCGTAGTAGGGGTCGA
The DNA here is from genome assembly GCF_958298935.1 of Phragmites australis. Taxonomy (NCBI): domain Eukaryota; kingdom Viridiplantae; phylum Streptophyta; class Magnoliopsida; order Poales; family Poaceae; genus Phragmites; species Phragmites australis. Next base: position 32,712,827 of record NC_084923.1, on the reverse strand, counting down.
ACGGTGGTGGTGGGATCGGTCGCGGTGTAGCTGAAGACAGTCCGGCCTCATCACTGAAGTATCCTGTGGACAATATTAGATGTACTATTGAATATATTGAATACGGCAATGTAGTGTCGCCCAGTACCTGAGTGGCCTGTGAGTGATGAGGGTGCCAGCACTAGGCTCGGTTTAGGTGGTAACGTCGACACGTGTGTAGGTGCACCTAATATTTGTTTGAAATTGATACACCCGTAATAAACGAATATATTTAAACATCGTGCGTATGAAAAATCCGTACTTATTGGGTTCGGGCCTGCAGGTCGTGGTACATGGGGCCGTGTGTGTGCTGATATCGATGGACGACATTGCACATCGGACCTTGAAAGGACAATGATATCGCCTAGAGGAGGGTGAATAGGCGATTTACAAAAATTCATCTCCTTTTACCGTTGGCCTAAACTTGCAGCGGAATATAAATTAACGGATTTTTCACAAGTGAAAAATCTAAATATGCTAGGCTCAACTAGTGCACAATCACTCTAAATAAGTATGGAAATTACAATCCTAAGGTGACAAAAATTACTCTAATCTAGCAAGAGATATGCAATAAAATTTAAATTGGAAAAGGCTGAAAACACTGTTTATATGCATGAAATTACTGTTCATCCGGATACTCCGGTGAAGACATGAGTCTCCGGGTTGTACAGATCCGGAAACTCCAGTGAAGTCTGGATTCTCCGGTTTCTGTACAGAACAGAGCTCGAAACTGAATAAAAAGGATGGGTAGAGAGTTCTAGCTCAAATCAAGTGATATCGTGTGTTCCCGGAGATGATTTCAAGTAGATCCACAGAGAACCTATACTCAAATACACACAAACAAGTAGATCGAGCAATATGCACAAAGATTTGAACAAGAACTCAAAAGTAAAGAAACAAGAGAGGAGACACAAGATTTATTTCCCGAAGTTCGGATTCACCACCGTGAATCCTACGTCTCCATTGAGGAAGCTCCAAAGAGTCGGGTCTCTTTCAACCGCTTTCCTCAATCCACTCTTGATTTCTTCCCTTGCGGAGGTGAAATCGAGCCCTTCACAAACTTTCCTGCGGCTCACCACAAGCACGGGAGCTCACCGGCGACACCTAGCCAGCTAGGAGGCTTCACCTCCAAGAGTAACAAACGCTTCGAGAACTTCTTGTCAAGAACTCAAGTGTTCAAGATTGAATTTTAGCTCACTTGCATTCAATCTTTCAATCTCTCAACCCAACTCACTTTTCTTCTTAAATCACACACTAGAATTGAGTGGAAGAGGTTCTTTTGGCTCTAGAAATGTGTTCTTTCGTGCCCCTTGCAGCAGCCCCAAAGGATGGGGTGAGTGGGGTATAAATAGCCCACTTCAAAAAACTTGCCGTTAGGCTCTTTTCTAGACTTTACCGGAGTATCTGGCCTACACCGGAGTCTCCGGCCACTCCAGGTACCGGAAAATCCGGTCTTCACCGGAGTCTCTGAGTACAGCACAGCTGACCTTCGAAAAACAGCGATAACTTTTGATCCCGGAGTCCGATTTCGACGATTTTGGACTCTATGGAAAGCTTATTCAGAGAGCTACATATCCCAACTGAATTCATCACCTAAAACATATAGGATCAGATTAGGAATACTCCAAAACCCATTTTAGACACTTACACACTTTCCACTTCGGACTCTTAACAAGAAACTCTCACTTTGGGTTTGGTTGGGAACTCTTGAGCACTGAGACGCGACAATTAGCTTACGTTGCATCCCTCTTAATAGTGCGGCATACCTAGACTCAATTTCAAAGATAAAACACATTTGAACCACTTTGAGCATTTGAAAACTTTCAAGTACCGCTTCTTTCTTTCAAACCTTGAGGGTTGCCAACTTTCATATATTCTTCACTCCATATTTTCTTGATTCTTCATGTGATTGATACGAATCACCCATAGCTTCTCATGGCCTCACACGGTCCATTGGCGCAAAGCTTCACTCGCTCTTCACCACCGCCTTGGTCCTTCGGCGCCAAGCCATTTGCTTGCCCTTCACCACCGGATGGTCCATCGCAGCCGAGTCTTGCTTGCCCTTCACCGTCTTGCCATAGAAAACCATTTGTATTCGACATCTTCAGAGAATTCATTTTTTCATATATGGAGTCCACTTTTGTTCTTCACTCTTGGCATATGTGATTTCAATTCAACTTATGCCTTCTTATAGATCCTAACCCCAACTCACTCTCAAGAACAAAGCACATGTGTTAGTCCATAAAACCTAAATGACAACTTTTATACCTTAAGTTACTTGATCTCCACAAGTAACTTATTAGCCTTCATGCGTATTGTCAATCTTCATATAGAACCTAACCCCACTCATTCTTAAACACATAGCACACGGGTTAGTCCATAAAACTCTATTAACAAGTCATACCTTTAGTTACTTGATCTCCACAAGTAACTTAGCCTTCAAGCTTATTGCTAATCTTATTGAGCTTCTTCTTCTTCTTATGAGCATCACTAAAATCTCAATGACTTTTGATGCAATTCTTTGAACTCATGGCGTTTCTCAAAAAATCCATGCTTCATCATTTATGCATCTCCTATGGAATAACCTAATAGCGATTCTTAATATGATTGTTAGTCCATAGGCATTATCATCACTTACCCGAGCATCACATAGAGCTCATTCATCTTGATGCATTTTCAATCTCCCCATTTACCTAGAACTCATGCATATCTCTTATCCATGCATCACCTGTGGAACAACCTACTAACAAAATCAACACCATTGTTAGTCCATAGGTATTGTCATTAATTACCAAAACCACACATAGGGGCTAGATGCACTTTCAATCTCCCCCATTTTGGTAATTGATGAAAATCTCACTAGATGATTATATTTGATAAAATTCAAAGTTCTAAGTATACATTTAATCCAAAGATGAATATATACAAAGAACAAGTTTTGGAAATACCAAATATCACAAAGATATTTGAGATTGCCAAAACTAGTTTTACTAGCATCAAACACCACAAAGGTTTTGATGTTAGTAAAAACCAACATATGTATATAATAAACTCCCCCACAATCTATGCATGTGTGAATGAATTTTGAATATCATTGCATATATTGTCTATCTCAAATTTTGGGCGGAGTTTACTTTATACATATCAAGCAAGCATGACAAAGTATGTATGAAGATGAATATGCTCATGCAAAGCAAACCTCTCACCTCATTTCTCAAAGGCAATCATTCAAATTCTTCCCTAATTGACATCTTCCTCATATAAGCAAATTATCCTCCATATGCAAAGCCCTCTAACAAAATATAATATTTAGTCCAAATTCTCCCCCAATTGACATCAATGCCAAAATGGAATCATCAAAATGAATTCTCCCTCAATTGACGTCAAATTGGTAAGAATTATGGAGGACTTGCTAAAAGAGAATTTTTCCCAAAAATCATTCGAAGCACATTAGTTCTATCCCACAAATGGAATCATCGAAAGCTAGTGCAAGACCATGTATAGTGTAAACTCCTCATGATATGTGTATTTTTCATAATTTGAGTTAAACCAAATACACTTATCCAATTACGAGTTATGTGAGGAGAACAAGCTATACAATAAGTCAAAGGGGTTCAAAGAGATGCCAAAAGAGATTTCAAAAGGAAATACCAATTAAAACTTCAAAAGATATCAATTAGATAACTACAAGAGATACCAATTGAAAAAGATGCCAATTAAAATTCCAAAGGATATCAATTGAATACCTATAAGAGATATCAATTGAAAATTCAAAGCATACCGATTGAAACAATTGAAAGAGATACCAATTCCAATTGAAACTAATTCAATTGAAGACAAATCAAGTATGAGTCCAAAATAAATATCCAAACACAAATGCAATGGATTATGCTCTAAGTTTAATATAGCAAAATTGTTAACAATATAACGAATTTCTCATTTATCACAAAGTGTCAACATCTCATAAGCATATATGTCCAAAAAGCAATTTAAAGCGGACTAAAAATCTCAAGCAAAAGATTTTGCAATTTTCATCAATATTGCATATAGGAGCAACTCAAGCATTTGATATGAAATCTTTTGCATATTTGGGATTGGATGAATCATAAACATGATTACAGAATTTTCACAAAAATATACTACTTCAAATTGCTCATATTTTCAATAAAGAGGTTCTAAACACTTGCAAGAAAAACACATTTTTGCAAGACATTTTCGTGGTATGATGCAATCTACACAAGATTGAATCTTTGAAATTAAATGCATAAATCAAGAATAAATTACTTGGAATGATATTGAATTGCTCACTTTGCCCATGCTGAGACATACGGGGCCAAGCGATCTGCCCAGAGGTTGCCAGCCGGCTGTCCCTTGCGTGTATACCTACAAGTGAACCACGTTAAATAGAATGATAGTAAGACGAATGTTACGAATTATTCACTTCATTATAGTTACCTGTGAACGTGCACTGGAACAATGCGAATGTGGACGAGAGGGAAAGCCTGGTGGCACCCGAACTGCCACATGACGTGGTGCGATGTATAATCCTTGACGTAGATGTCAAAGATAAGCGGTGTCTTTGTAAGCCAGTACTCCTCGTTGCGGGTACATAGCAGAGACAGGCCTAAACCTGCACAACCTTGGATGGCCAAGAAGTTGTACGGCATCCATACCACGTCGTCCGGATGCAGCCGGTCGAATTGTGATAAAAAAAGCTCATACGCGCTGTGAGCCTGTTCATGCGCCCAGTGTGGCTGTGTGACATACATAGTTAGAATTTAGAACAAAAACATGTGAGAAATATAGTCTACATCCATAACAAAAACATATGACAATTAAAGTATTAAAAAAAGTATGTACCCGGCATCGACACCACAGCGAGGCTATGGTAGGCACGTCCTCCTCGGGCTCGCCGTACCATTCCTCAGCGTACGGGGAGTGATCCACCACTGGCCGGCCTATGGCGAACCGCTCATAGGACCACAACTACAGTAGTAGTGGGCACCTAGCAGAAGTGGCAAGCGGCTCCTTCTTCGTGCACACGTTGCACAACACCCGATGTGTCATAGCAAGGACAGCAGATGCCCAATTGAATTGTGGTACCTCCTCGCCAACCGTAACCTCTATCAACCTCGCGTACGGAACAAGGGTCATCGCCACCAGGTGGCCTTGGCCGCTGGTGAACATAACCCAGCCAAACAGCCAAAGCAGGTAGGCCTCCAAATGCCTCGACACCGAGTACATGTTGGCCTCCAGGTGCATGTACGCAGGATGCAAGTATGGCAAGTGATAATAAGGAAGAAAACTGGATACTCGAAAAGTAAATGAGAAGTTGCATTGTAAGGTACCTGAAACAGTAGGATCCACTTCTTTGTGGGCCCTCATGGATCGGACAAAAACTCAGGCACGTAGGGGGGTGCATCGTCTATCCGCTGAACCGAGCCAAAGCACTGATGCATGACGTTCATCCGGTCAGCATCCATGTTGATGACTCCAATCGCAGCTCCCGCGCAAGGTAAGCCTAAGAGGTAGGCTACGTCCTGCAAGGTTGGAGTCATCTCACCGCAGGGGAGGTGGAAAGTATGTGTCTCAGGCCTCCATCAGTCAACCAGGGCTGCTATCAGCGAGCGGTCAAAATAGATTCTACGCGCCGCTGCCTCGGGGTTCTTCGTCGATCGGGCCTCACCAAACGACAAAGCGGTAGGAGTCCCATAGCTGCCAACCTGCACCATTGGGAATATAAATAAACTGGGGGATGCAATACATAAATGAATCGGCACATGCATATAAAAGTAGTGACTTACCGGTGCTTCCACCGATCGTCGACCGTAAGTAGCTCTCCAGGGCCACGTGGTCGGAATACTCCTAACTCCGTCTGGTGCACGGCGGACGAGAAGCTGTGATGCCTCTTGTCCACTACAGGGTCGAGAAGCTCGAGGGTTGGTGGGTGCGCCATATCTGCATTAAAACCACATGTACATTAATATATTGCAACATGTAGACAAGAACAATATATATTTAATGGAAATTTACATTGCAACTATATGTAAATGATTAATACATACAGTCTATTATATGAAATAATGTCATAGTTACATGAGCAGAACTTTATATTACATACACGTACGAGAAGTAACATGAATATATTGCAACATGTACTTACAAATTTAAGGTTAAAATGCTAGAGAGCGAAGTACAAATATAACAGTAAGGTACGCTAAATACAATCACGCTAGAACACGATGCAATACTCACCTACACAACATGTGCATTTTTAGGACAATACTTGTACGTGTGACCTATTTCATTGCACTAGCTGTATCGCTTGGCCCTGGACCCTCCTCAGATTCATCCATATTGTTATGAATCTGGCGAGTTTGTCGATGACCTGGTGCGTTCTTCATCTTTTCCAAATCAGGCACATAGATTCGTGAAGGGTTTGGATTACTTGTAAATGTATCAACAATGCCGTAACCATACAACTCATGATTCCAGGTGTTCAATATCTGATCCTTCATGAAGTACTTTAAAACATATTGCCTGGGAAGCATATTGTACTCCGCACACGCAGCTATGATGTGTGTACAAGGTTTGTGTGAAGCAATTGTGGCTTCTGGCAAGTACAAATGCATGTCCCACTCCTAAGCACGCACTCTTGCACATGCCACTCACGTAGACACAGGACAATGAACCTGTGCTCCGTAGTCCCCTCTTGATTAGTACGATGCATGTGTGCCTTCTTTGTGGCCTTCTCCATATACTCACATAGCATCCGTCCATAAAGCATACGATATATTCCATTACCTTGGAAGCAACTGCGTATCGATCAATAAAGAATTTACATGTCCCATCTAAAATACCTTCTACAATTCCAACGAGTGGGAGGGACCTCATACCACGCATGACCCAGTTATAAATCTCAGCAAGATTTGTTGTCATTATTCTATACCTTACCCCACCACTGTCGTACAGCAAAGCCTACTTTTCATTTGGCTCATTACATGTCCTGTGAAAAGCTCCTAATAGCTGAACCTGACCTCCTTACTATCTGAGGAGTATCTGTTAGGAGGGGTCCAAGAGCTATCGGTTCATCACCTGTGGCTGCAACCTCAGCTGTCTGTTTCAGAGTTAGTTCGTCCAGTCTTGCCCATATGTAACACCCAATTTTTTCTAATTCTAAATTTTTCTCAATATTTGTTAAAGTTCAAATGAATTTAATATTTTATTTAAAAAGAGAGAGAACCCTATTTTATATGAAAGAAAAAGAAAATGACATAGGATATAAGTGAATATCTTGCATTCATGCTGAATTAGGCAAATAAGATTTTTATTTGAATTTTTGATGAATTTATTTGAAGAGTTTTTGCCTGGATTTTGAATTTGAATTTGGATTTGAATTCATAGGAAAAGAAAAAGAATAAAATCTCTTCTGGGCCATCTTTTCTCTTTTCGGCCCGCTTTCCCCTCGACTTTGGCCCAGCCGTCGCCGGTTTCCCTTCCCACCTGGGCCGCCTGCCTCGGCCCATCTCCGCGCGCCATCCCCGTGCACCGAACCACTCACCCGAGTCGCTCACATGCGGGTCCCGCATGTCAGGACCTTCTTCCTCCTCAGTCGGACTCCGACCCAGAGACGGGAACGCGTCGGCCGCCAATTTCCGTTCGAATCCGAGACCAAACCGAACCCGAGAATTTCTAGAGAGTTGCCAAATCAAATCCCCAGGATCCCCTCTATCTCTAGCCGGCCTTATCTCTAAGGAAATCGCGGATTTGAGCTCGGATGCATCTCCCTGTCGCCGTGTCCGAGTTGATCTCGCTGCGCCGTCGTCCTGGACACCCCGAGCTGCCTATATAAGTAGAGCCTCCCTCCCCGAACGCATCTCAACCAGAATTCGCCAAAACCCGAGCCTTAGACGCCGAGTTTAGAGCTCGCCGCGCCACCCTCGCCACCGCTTCGACTGAGCTCGCCGCCACGCCGTTCCAGAGCCTTACAGCACATCCCGAGCCCACCATCGCGAGTGCCTGCCACCACAGAAGCTTTTCCCGTCGTCGATTTGATCTCTGCGCCGCCGGAGAGCCTTCTCCGATGAGTTCTCGAAGCCGCCGCCGCCCCCTTCCGTCGCCGACCACCTTCCCGTGCCGCGCAGCCTTTAGTAAGCCCCAAAACGAGATCGCCGTTCCCTCCTGATGCTTTTTCGCCGCTTGTCGTCGCAATCCGAGGCCGGCCATGAGGTTTGCACTTGTGTCCGGCGAGTCACCGCCGTGCCCGAGCTCGGCTCCAACGAGAACCCCTCCGCCGACCGTCCCCTTTGAGCTCAGCCGTTGGATCTATCCTCATCGGCCCAGATTAGATCTATTCGTACCCCTTCGGTCAACCAATCAGTAGCTGCCACGTGTGGCCACTTAACCCAGTCAGCAGCCATGCCATGTCACCTATCCACCTCAGCCGCCACCTCAGTCTTTCTGCTGATGTGTCACCCCTGTCACCAAGCCACGTTAGCCTGAGCTACCCAGTCAGTAATTCAAACCTTTTTCAGTATAAAAATAAATCTGATAATTCCTTTAATTGGTAATTTTGCAATTTAGCCCCTAAACTTTTCTAAAATAACAAAAAGGGCCCTATCTTTTTACAGTTAGGTCCCTATACTTTTTCATAATTACATTTTGGTCCCTCTGTTTTTACAAAAAGGTCCCTAGACTTTCTGATAATTTAATTTAAGTCCTTTTCTTTTCCAGATTTAACCCTAGATTTGTTTTAGCCCTAACTTTTTCATCGCAACTCCGATTTAAGCGATTCTTGCGTTGATGGATTCGTTTTTCAGTGCTCTTTCTTTTTAGCCAGTTTTTATCTCGTTGTTCTTATGTTTTGTGCTCTGTTCTTAGTTTATCTTATTTGTTTGTTTGTCGGTAATTGTGCGATTAGCCGATAACGTCCCGGATCAATTTGAAGAACATCAAGACCTGGAGCAAGAATATACTAAGCAGCAGCAAGGAGAAGGCAAGTGTCCTTGATCATATTGAACCTATGTTTTAAATGTTTTGTTTTCAAAATTGCATGCTAAGTCAATATGATGGGTAGTCACCTATGTTAGAGTTTTCCCTAGATTTTCCCTTATCATCCCTTGGAACCTAGATGGTTTATGGTTAGGAGTCTTTTATGGGTAGATTGCTTAGCCTTGCTTTTGGGATATTGGGAAGTGCCATAATTTTGACTCATGAACCTAAGCAGTAATGATGGTTAATATGATGATGTTTTAGCAACATGAAACCTTAGGTCTTGAGCATAGGTATGTTAGTGATAGTTGTCATGGTTATGAGGTTGGTTTAGTGTTTGCTCAAGTAACCTAAGTAAGGACCGGTTCGTGGAGCGATAACCCAAGAAGCAACGTACCAACCACGAGGCTGATATGGGTAAGGTGTGACATACTGATTAGAGTCTGTCCAGTGTGCGTTGGGTCAGCACAAAAGGGGCCTTCTGGGTAGGAGGTTAGCTTGCGTAAAGCCTGGCGGTGGAACCTAGTGGGCAAACACATACTGGATTAGTCTCTGGTTAGTGGCAAATGTCATGCAGTGATTGTTGGCGGCACACCACTAGCATGTGTTAAGTGTTTCACGAACACGGTAACATGGAATTCACTGACTCGTGGGGAAAGCTGGACAACCTCTACAGAGTCTAAAACTGTTATAACAGCCGTGCTCATGGATATGAGAGACTTGGATCCTCACATGATTAGATGGTGGTTTGGTTTTGGTTCTGGTACAGGGAGTACTAGATGTTGTGGTTTTGGTCTTAGTACGGACAGTACTAGACGGTTGTGGTATGCAGGGTGGGGAACCTTGTATGCTAGATGATGGATTGTTGGGTTACATTCATATACATGTCTAATGCTTTTGAGTCCAAATGTGTTTTCATTACTCGCATTTACGCAAATGTTACCTTATGTCAGCCTACTCTTGATATAAGCCTGCATGTCATTATTTTCCCACACTTGCTGAGTACATTATGTGCTCACCCTTGTTTTTTCCTACCAAAAACATATGCTGCTCAGTGGAAGACTTTGAGGATTTCCAAGACGACGACCTGGTGTTCTAAGGAGCGTGTCTTCCAGTCGGTGCCTGTGGAGTTTTGGTCGCCAATGCTTTCGTCCCGCTGCCGTCATTTAGATGATGTCGTTTAGGTTAAATTTTGAGGTTGCTTAGGTGAAGTCTTTTATTGTAAGAAGGGAACGTTTGATTAAATAAACTATTGCTTTTGTTACTTCACCTATGACGTCCTTATGTGTGTTAAACTTCCTGGGCACACATAAGCCGCACTTGGTTTTAGCCGTTAAAACCGGGTGTGACATCATAGGGCATTGAACTTCCTTTGCTGGTTTTGACTACACAATTTCTTGAAAAGTTGCATCAACTCTTTGTTTTTAAACTGTCTGTAGAAGTTCACACCTATATGGCACATGCACCACCTGCTCTTCAAGTCAGGCCACTTCGCTACAACACCCCATTGAGCACTCCCATATTGCATATCCAGCAAAGCTTGCAACAACCCTGTATGTCTATCATGAATCAGACACACATCTGGCAGGTCCAGAACAATAGCATGCTTCACCCGCTCAAGGAACCAATACCAGCTGTCCCTGTTCTCACTCTCAACAAAGGCAAACCCCAGTGGCAGGACTTGGTTGTTACCGTTGACCCCAATTGCAGACAATTATGTCCTTTATACTTCCCAGAAAGGAATGTCCCATCCAGGAAAATGATGGGTTGACAGTACCAAAATGCTTTGATGGTTGCAGCGAATGCAAAGAAAGCACGTTGCAATATTTGTTTCCCGCTGTACTCCATATCAGTCGAGGGGTAACGCTTGATGTCATAGTAACTGCCTGGGTTTCTTCCACATATTGTGGCTAATTAACGAGGTAGATTGTGATATGAATCTTCATATGTCCCGAACCTCATCTCAATAGCCTTCTGTTTCGCCCTCCATGCCTTCGCATAGTTTATTTTATACTTGAACCTTCGCTCAATAGCACGGATTATTGATCGTGGCTCATACTTCAGGTTGTCCACAATCTCCCCATACATAACATTAGCAATAAAAGCTGATGACAGGTTCTGGTGGGCAAACTCTATTTCCTCAATGTGACAATTATGCTCCCTGACTATTGAGCACTGCCAGTAGTCTATCCATTTCCCCCTGAATGCTTGCACCCACCAAGGACATTCAAGCACCAAACACTTCACATCGTACTCCCTTTTACTGGACCTAACAACCTTGAACTGCCTCTGAAGAGACAACAACCAGAATTTTACTACATCAATAACTGCCTCCTTCGTAGGGTATATAGCACCCTGAGACACCTCATTCTCATAATATTCCCACGGTGTCCGATCAGCCTCACTAACCACAAGCTTTGAAAATTCCTGATCCCTCCACTCTGCAGGAACTAGAGCATTACCCTCCTCATGAGATGAATCCTATCGGCAACGGCTTCCTTCAGCTCTTGATCCTCCAACTCCATCTCTTCAATTATGCTAGGGATGTGCTCCCCCTCATCGGCTACACCCATCGGTTGCATCTCAGGAATATCCCCAACGTCTACCCTGGCCACGACATTTACCGGGTCTGATTCATCTACCACTGCCTCACTTGGTCTCGCTACTGCTTTCGCTGAGTTTATCTCTACTTAATCCTTCTGGTACACCTCAGTTAACAAAATCAGAGGCATCCCATGTTCACATGATATATCTACATACCGCCTCCAAGTAGATGTGGCTTCGATCGGGACGAGCTCGCCAAAGTATCCTTGACTAGCACGGTTGAGGACAGCTTTCAGCTTAAGATCATGTTGCTGCGGATCCAATTGAAAATACCGCATCAGCCACTTGCACACACGTACAATGGTCCTCTCATTGGCTTTACTAAGACCATTGACGACATGATGAAACCCAGATAGATCTACACCATTAGGACCATAACTAATTCCATTCTCACCATAATATATCTGAAAAAATAATTTATCTGCTGTCGGTGAATCAGGAACCAGGGGTCCCCGAGTCCCGAGGCTAGGCCAGCAATCCGCTACATGGTGCCATCCCGCGGGGTCACTTCTGTGAGGTAAAAAAGACTAAGTCCAGGGAGAGGGCGCTCGGGGCCACAGTCAGTGGTCCCCGAGTACCCGGGTTCCCCGATGATCTGTGAAGACTAAAGTGACTGGGGAGAAAGTGCTCGAGGAGGTAAACAGTGACCCCCGAGCACCCAAGTCCCCCGACGACTAGGAGAACCGAGTACCGGGAGAGGTGTGCCCGGGGCTGCGAGCAGTAGCCCCCCGGACACCCGAGTACCCCGAGGACTCAAGGAAGGTAGTTCTGGGAGAGAGTGCTCGGGGCTGCGAGCAGCGGCCCCCGAGCACTCGGTTCCCCTAGGATCCATACAGTCAAGACCGGGAGAGAGTGCTCGGGCCGTGAATAGTGGCCCCCGAGCACTCGGTTCCCCGAGGACCGAGAAAGGGCATTCTCGGGAGAGAGTGCTTGTGGAGGTGAACAGTGACCCCCGAGCACTCGGTTCCCCGACGACCCAGGAAGCCCCTCCGTCAGTGGCCCCCACAGGGGTCCTGCGATGAGGTGTCAGCTGGTGAAAGGCCCATGGCTGCATTTAAGAGCGCGCGTGGCCTGTCACCTCTAACTGCTCCCGCCACGCTCGGTGTCAATTTCTGCCATATTCTGGCAGAAGGGCGTGGGGGTATTTAATGCACGGGTCCCATCCCGCGCTATCCGGCGCGTCTCGAGATAGCATCGCGAGGCCCGAGGCGTTCCGTCTGCCGCCCTGCTATGGCAGGCAACAAGACGGGGCGGGCACGCCGGGCTGCCCGGTGGGCCCTCTCCACGGTGCCCGTTGCCAGCACCATCATGACGACTGAAGACCGGGCGCCGAGCGCATTTTCAACCCCCGTCACTTTGCGCAGAGGCCATGATGACGCCCTTTCCATTTATAGCGCCTTGGAACTCGTGCCCTCCCATTCGGGCACGCTACCCCCGGCGGGTATTTAAGGCGGCCAGCAGCGCGGACAAAGACAAGGTCTGAAGGCTGAGAGGGAGAATTAATTGATAGGCAACGCTCGAACTCTCAGACAGGCACACACAGAGTCCAACATAGATCAAAGAACACCTTCGTACGAGCATAGAATCCGAAGAACAAGGAGCCCCAGGCTCTAGGATAGACAGACATTCTTGTAACTGGCACATTCCTGCGAGACATTCTCAAGACATTTATAGCATTAACACAGGAGTAGGGTGTTACGCGCAGTGCGGCCCGAACCTGTCTAAAAATCCCCCGGCGCATTTACCCTTTTCTGCATTAGATCATTCCTCACCACCTGCCATTGCATTCATATCCATTTATTTCTCCAGCAAACTTATTCAGAATCATCCTCCGGCTGAATCTCTAAAAAGGGGTCCCTCAGGATCCCTGCGATAGGTGCTAACCCTCCGACATCTGCCATCCCTGGAAACATCCGCAAATATAACCAATGTTAATACTGGCAAATTATATTTTTGATTATCAGAACTAAAAAAGTTACCGACACCGATTACTGCCTAACAATAGGTTCTTCAAATACCCCTAACCAAACTAACCTACAATTATTACTTTGTACAATCTACATATTCGAAACTACCATACTAAAAATACTACTATGTATTTAATAGCTATCCTACCTTGTCAGAATTAATATTGACAATATACTACTAAATACAGGATTTTCTAAACCTTAAACCCTAGGTCATATCGCTAAACACTGGGTCATACTGTGCTAAACCCTATGTCATACAGTCTACCAAAACCAAACTAACCTACAATTATTACTCTGTACAATCTACATATTCAAAACTACCATACTAAAATTACTACTATGTATTTAATAGCTATCATACCATATCGGAATTAATATTGATAATATACTACTAAATACAACATTTTCTAAACCTTAAACCCTAGATCATACTGCTAAACCCTAGGTCATACAGTGCTAAACCCTAACTAACCTACAATTATTACTCTGTACAATCTACATATTCAAAAATACCATACTAAAAATACTACTATATATTTAATAACTATCCTACCATGTCGTAATTAATATTGACAATATTCTACTAAATACAACATTTTCTAAACCCTAAACCCTAGGTCATACCGCTAAGTCATACAGTGCTAAACACTATGTCATACAATGCTACCCTAACCACACTAACATACAATTATTACTCTGTACAATCTACATATTTGAAACTATCATACTACAAATACTACTATGTATTTAATTGCTATCCTACCATGTCGTAATTAATATTGATAATATTCTACTAAATACAGCATTTTCTAAACCCTAAACCCTAGGTCATACCACTAAACTCTAGGTCATACATGTCTAAACCCTATATCATACAGTACTACTTTAGTTATTAACAACAATATAATTATAAAAAAAATTACCGAAAAATGCTCTTCAAATCCGCCGATCAAAAACAGCAGGGCTTCACCGCGCTCTCTTCGTCTCCTCTCCTCTCCACTCTTCTTTAGACTTTTATCTTTTTTGGGATTAAAATGAGGATTTATCCTCATTTTTTACCCTTTATATAGAGAAGGGAAGAGGGGGGAGCGTGCGGGGCTGCCTCCTTACCGCCCCCTGAGAGGGTGGCAAGGGGCCTAACCGCCCTCTCAAGGGGCGGTAAGGGGGTGGGCACGCGGGAAGCCCGCTAAAATATGGTATTTATTGAATTATTGTAACTTAGAACTAGTGGTTTGCAACAGAAAACAATAAAACAAATTGAGGATCCAAAAAGCATTGCAACACCGAAGTATGTGTTAAAATCTCAAAATTCAATGAACATTATATTTTTGAAAATTTGCAAGACTCCTAATATCAAATGGTATTAATTATTAAGTTGTTGCGAATTAATTATATTAAATTTGTTGGTGCTAGTAATATATTTATTTAATATTGATATCCTCGATGTAGATTTAGGATAGTAATATGGATTATATTTTAGGCAATGAAGACTATAGTACTTTTCATTGTAGGACAAGCGACGCTAGGTCGGCATGGCCATTGCATTTGTCAATTTTAAGGTAGTCATAATGTATGAATGTAATTGATTTTTATTTATAATTGATATATTTTTTATGTTACAGTTATGTCAAACTCTATAAATCTTAGAATATTCTATGGAAACGGTCAAATCCGTAACGGTCTGGCAGGTGTTGATTTGAGCAATTTTCTATTTACCATCCTTGAGTACCCAAACCCTGAGGGTACAAGGATGAAAGAGATGAAAATGTGGTTCACCCAATACTTTCAGCTTGACCCTCAGATTTATTTTGTTACGGTGCAATGCATGTGGACTCGTATATTAAATCCAGTTTGTTGGGAGTTAAAGCCGGTGCATCGGACGGACAAGTGGTTGAAATGGTTGGAGTGGTGCAGGTGGCATTGGGCTGAGTTCAACATCCTGGTACAACCATGTCCCAAGAGAAGCGGATGATTGTAGTAGTGCAGCACCTCCACCGGAAGAAGAGGATGCATGCAGGCATGCAATGTCGATGGAGGAAGTTAAACAAATGGAGATGACTGAGGCAGAGGTTGTTGTGCATAGGTGGGCAGCAAAGGTTGAGGAGGGTCAGACTAATACATGGGAGGAAATTGAAGAAATCATTGTGGAGCTCGAGAACGTGGACCGTAACGCAATTAATGAGGAAGAAGCTTTATTGGAATCTGTAAATATAGATGAAGATGATGGTGATGATGAGGATGATAAAGATGATGATAGCTCTAATACTATTATCCCAGATGAATGGAACTTGCTTGATAAAGCGAGGATGCAAGTTATGGAGAACCATGACTCCCCTTGGGAGTATGGTTCAAGTATGGTTCACCTAAATCAGGTGTTCCCCAATCGGTATGAAATAAAGGATGCAGTGGCACGGTGGGCAGTGACATCACATAGAGAGATATCTGTTGTTGTCTCAAGCTCAGAAAGTACAGTGTCAAGTCCATGGATGCAGCTTTTCTTTTCATGCATACAAGCCGAAGCATTCGACCCACTGGGTAGCCTCAAGAGTGGTTTAGCACAATTGTATGCTGGAAAATGTTGGTCAAAAGCACCGCAACCTCACTACTGCACTATTTGCAAATGAATTGTTCATTGAGATTATTTAGAAGCGGGACATGGAATACTCATTCATCTAACGATCAATATTACGATAGTTCAAATATGAGATTACTTATCAAAAGGCTTGGCGTGCAAAACAGAAAACCTTGGAAAAGCGGTGGGGTACATATGAGGCTTCTTATTGCAACCAAGCCTGCGTGCTTGAAATTCTGAATGTAAGGAACCCTGACACATATACTGCTTTCAAGAAGATGGAACTTGATGAAAACCAGCCTAGGATTTTCCAGCGTGATTTTCTTTTCTTTAGGTCAGTGTATTCAGTCCTTCTAGCACTGCCGTCCTTTGCTTTCCGTGGATGGTACATTCTTGACTGGGAAGTATAAAGGCCAGATTCTCACTGCAATTGGTGTTGATGCAAATAACCAGATACTTATTTTGGCATTTGCATTTGTGGAGGGTGAGAGCAGGTTGAGCTGGCTTTGGTTTTTTCGGCATCTTAAGGTTGGGGTTGTCCGTGATCAACATAACATTTGCATAATACAAGATCGACATGCTGGGATCTTATCTGCTATAAAGACACTTCAAGAAAATTCAAGTGACCGTTCCCTTGGTATGACCTACAGAATAGGTGGTGCATGCGTCACATGGGAGCAAATTTCTAAAAGAAATTAAAGAGCAAAGCATTGATGGACATGTTCAAGCGGTTGTGCAGCTGGAACCAAAGTCGCAAGTTTGATACTTTATGGAAGGAGTTGGATAAGGAAACAAGGACACACGTGCAGGAGAGAAATAAGGAGCTGGCTACTGGTGATGACACTATACCAGAGGCGCTGCCACCTCCTTGAGAAGGAATTGATCCTCCTAATATGAGAAGAAGGTCAGCAAGAAACATCAAATGTTTCTCACACTAGATTGAGGCAGAGCAAAAGGAGAAGTGGTCCTTTCTCTATGACACCAGAGGTACTAGGTTCGTGTACTGGGACACGTCTTTATTGAATATGTGTAGTATGAGCTAGTATATTTGAAATGTGATACCTATTTATTTTTATTTTATTTGATAGGTATGGTGTCATGACTACCAATATAGCAGATGTTTACAATTGGGTCATCAGAGGGCTACCTGGACTCCCTATTGTTGCAATCATAGAGGAAATGTTGTACGGTATTATTGGTTACTACCAGAAGTGGCATGCAGCTGCTGTGAGTCACTATACAATAATGCGTACACCATATGCCTAACGGATGATGGAGTACCTCCAAAAGAAGAACAAAGGCAGTACAACATATGGTTCATAGCATGGGCATCACTGATCACCACTTCGAGATGACCCTGAGATCAAAAGGAGGAGTGGGGAGCGATACCAGAATTGTCACTCATGAGGTGAACGTAGGGCAACTTTTAAATGGATGGTGCAAATGCTCCTGCAACAAACTAAAGCTTTTACATGTCCCATGTTCTCATTTGCTGGCTGCATTATCACGAGTGTGGGAAGCTCAGTATATGTGTCACCATTTTACTTGAAAGAAAATGTGGTGCTGACTTGGACTCGAGAGTTCTGTGGATTCAGTGCGCATGGTGACTTCACTGTTTACTATAGAGATATGCCGATATGTCTGACCCCTATGATGCTGCTTAGACATCCCCATGAAAAAGATGGTCGGCCGTAGACTAGGCGTATTTCTAACGATATGGATGAAGCTGAAGGTGGAGGCCCTGTGAGGAGGTGTAGTGAGTGTGATGAGTATGGTCACAAGGTAAAGGATTGTCCACACTCTAACTGCGGCGATGCTGGAGCAGGACCATCCACCGGTAGTAGACGTGGGAGAGTTGCACGTGGAGGACAAGCAGCGCACGGGACTGGGGCAGACCTTGCTGGATATGCTATCTAAGAACAATGTGTTTATTTATTTATTTAGGTAACTGTTATGTTTTTGATGTAAAAACTAAGTGTTATTATTTGTATAATTTTTATGTTCATGATGTAAAAACTAAGTGTTTTCATTTATGTATTATTTATGTTCTCTTTGTCTTATAAAGTAGTTTGTGTATGATTTATGTTGTTGACGTATTAATTATGTGATCATAAGTTTACAATAATTATGTGTTTTATGTTGGTCTATTTTTGAAGAGATGGAGGCGTCGTATGAGCTTCTCGACTGTTTTGTGGACGGACATCATAGTGGCTTACACGCCACGCGTGACACTTCGAGCATTCCTGTTTTCCATATTCGTGTGCCAAAGACGGCTTGGCGACTGCACCCGGACTGGTTCGGTAGGTTGTACAAATGGTTCACTATGTGCATATGGTTCAATTTACACAAGTGATTTAATTTGTTGTAACTAATCATGTCACGTATTTGCAGGTTGGGTTGCGCAAGACTTCTTCCTCTTGCATGGATGCTTCAGGCCACATATGAGGACGAGGGTCTGCATTAGGTTGCTGAGGATCAGGAGGATGAGGGCCAGATGGAGCGGTCACATCGGTTCCCGTATGACATTTCTCTTATTTCGGCTTTGGTGGACTGATGGAGGCCGAAGACACACACGTTCTACATGCCGTTTGGGGAGATTACAGTCACGTTGTAGGACGTCTCCATGATGATCGGGTTACCAATTGCTGGTGAACCGATCGTCCCTTGGTCACTCCAGCTGGTTGGCACCAGGACTTGTTTGAGAGGTTTTAGGGAGTCCTATCTGGTTAACAGAACGTGGCGCCCATTGAGGAGCATCAGAAGCATGGCCCTAAGAAGTAGTGGTTGGAGCAGTTTATAGTTAGTAATTTTTTTTGTTGCTTCTCTAATTTCATATTACACGTCCTTTGTGCATTTATTATCGGTATTAATAATCAATCGTATTATGCAGGTGGAAAGGATGGTCGACGATCCCATGGAGTACCAGGTTGCTCGACACCTGGAGGCTTACCTACTGTGGTTGTTCGGTTGGGTGATGTTCACCTCCAGTCACGGCAACACTATGGACGCACGTTGGATAGCCTATGCCCGGTCTATTGTTGATGCAGCAGTCGTTGACATGCCTCAAGTGTCTTGGGGTTCAGCGGTTTGTTGTGCCACCTACCGCGCACTATGTGACGCCTGCGTGAGGACACGCAACGCGTTCAATTTGATGGGTATGCCTCTTCTGCTTCAGCTGTGGTCATTCAAGCGCTTTCAGATAGGACGACCACTTGTGTTGCCTATGCATTACACTTCAGAGATGTATGCTGGTGACAACATCGACAAGCCTACGATGGGATCACTGTGGAAACGCCGACGGGTACGCCCTTTATAGTACTGTTTAAATTTTAGTGTTGTAACATTAACAACCTAACTTAGAAGAACTATAATTTTGCAGCCGCAATGGGCAGGAGTTAAGGTGCATTCAATATATGAGGCTTTCACTGAGCAGTTCGACCACCTGATGGCTGATATAGTCATTTGGGAGCCATACACCACCGACTTCATGCTATAGCGATCTGCTGGCCATGGGATCTCCGAATTGTGCTTTAGGGACTCAGTGTATTGGCTCACCAAGAAGAGACTGGTGTTTGACGTATTCGTCAAAGACTACGCCATGCACCACGTGATGCGCCAGTTTGGATGATGCCAGGAGGTCTCGGTCCCCCTGGGATACCGTGTTCCTGCTTCCGTACACATGTGAGTTGTAGTGTCACATACCTCCTTTTATTATGTGTATTGATTTCCTCTAATTGACACTCTATTGTAGGTTATCGACTAAGGGACCACCAAGGAGCATGACTGATATGACCATCAGGATGCAACCCTGGGTGCAGTAGTGTGGCGATGCGCTTGCGGACATGATCAAGTTTGGTGCCCCTTACGACGACTACAGTTACCAGCAGTACCTGTTGTGGTACAATATACGGACTCGCACACGTCTTCTTCGTGTCGTGGACCCCCCCCCCCCCCCCCCCCGTCGTTCCTCTGCTAGCACTGCTACCCTGTACCCAGGACACGCAGAAGTTGTGCTACACATTGTGGTACGTGAAATCTTCAAATCCTTACGGCTTTCAACATTCACATTACAGCTATTGCTAATGATTAGTCGTGTACTGCAGTCCGATGTTGCGAGAGAGATTCACGAGGAGGCGACGAGTTCAGCTATGAGGATGCGCGAGCAAGGCACATGTGGAATGGTGATCGATGATATCATTGAAGTGTTCTCACGCCTTTCCATGAAGTCCCAACGTATTGTGGAGTGCACATCTTGCCGGCAACTCGACGTTGTTGTACATGACCCTTCGGCCACGTATCCCACTCAGTGGCCCCCACGACCTTCTTTGGCCTTCGTCCACCAACAATCTGCTAGTCCTCAGCCTCAGCTCTCGGATCAGGTAATTTTACTACTATAAGAATTTTTTATTTAGTCTGAGAATATTTTATTCTATTAAATTTAAATATTCTGTATGTAATTTTTTCTTCGTAATGTTGTTGCACATTTATGCTAGAAATCTTATTGTTTCCTATGCAAATGGTTAAATGCGTAATGGTCCATATGGTGTCGATTTTCCTAATTTTGCAGGCAGGAGGCTCTGGATGGGCCGCACCGTAGTTCCCAGGAGGCTCTGGATGGGTCGCCCCCCAGTTCACAGGAGGATCTGGATGGGTCAGCCCCCACTTGGCAGGAGTCTCGGGATGGACCGCCCCCCAATTCATAGGAGGCCCTGGTTGGACCAGGCATGGCTATGATACTCCTTAGCCTCCGCATTTCGTGCTTGCAGGAGGCTTTGGTTTTGCCACGCTTGTGTGTATTCCTACGCCAGGTATGTCACGGCTCTTTTTTTCCATAATGTTAGATTCATAACGTTTTCTCCGCCAATACTCAGTTGTTTGTGCACGATATAAATGGAGGTTTGATACGCATCGATACAACCACCCAGGTTTTTGGGGGTGCGCCGCACTCTAGCGGGAACCCCTTCTTTGACTTTCTAGGGGCCTCAGAAGTCCTGGCCTTATCACAGTACGGTGCCCCATCTCCCACTCAGACTACGCAGCAGAAGACAGAAGGCATCTATGAGCCCCAGTTGGCCAGACGTGAGAGCCACGCGCCAGATTGGTACACACCTTCCGCCTATGAGCATCCTCAGGAGGAGGATGAGACCGACGTTCCAGCGTTAGCATGTAGGCACAAGCGTGCCAGAGGCAGGGCATAGGGAAGGGGTCGGGTAGGGGTCAGGAGTAGTCTGTATTGCTTTTATGATTAATAATTGTCATTTGTTCAGCTTTCCATTTCATTAGTTTAGACCACTAGTTTACAGAGTAGTTTAGTTTACACTGATGCCACTACCTTATGATGCTACTACCTTATTCTGCTATTGTATTCTACTGTGTTAGTATGGTGGATTTTACCATTGCATATGGAACTTACATGTTTCTTTCATGATGCATATTTGTACCAAGTGTTATGTATTCTCGAAACAACAATGCAAGCAGGGGACTAACATTAATTGCAGCTCTAGCATGAACCATGTGATGACAATGCAACTCGTGGATACAATTTATTCAATTATGAACAATAGGTAGAGATCAAATACGAAATCAAATCCTCGGTCGACTGCTAGAACACATCCTAATTACTCCCAGTTGTTCCTCCGACCTGCCATGCGAGGTGGGATATAACATCTTTTGACGTTGCTGCATCTCTCTTGGCGCAATTGTTCCTATAGTTCCTCGATAACAATGTGCAAGTGATGGATGTATTCTTGAATATGTGGATCTATCAGTGGGTCAATCCAATACTGAAACCCACAATCATCCGTTTGGAAAAAAATGAAATATGAGATAAGTAAATGGTTTTGAGAAAATAAGAAATAATGTGAGTACTATTTCTTCATACTCCAAAATGTGCACAATAGAAGAAACGACGGCCTGCGTCATTGAAATGCTCATAAACCTGGACAACAACATCACCGCCATGTCTACATGGTGGCCAAAATGAGCAAGGAAGAGCATTGTGATTTCTGTAGAAATCTCTACTATGGACATCTAAATGGGGGTGTGGAGGTGGTGAATCGATGGGGCCATCAAGAGGATGAAGACACTACGTGAAAAACAGACATGGGTGACGGGTGATGACATTCATGGATGACAGGTACCGTACCTGTCACCCCGAACATATCACTGATGACTAGTCATTGGTGATGGGTAAAGATCCATCACCAATGAGAACAAAGGTGACGGGTAACAACTGTTACCAGTCACCTATGAACGTCTCCCATGTGCTGGGGAAAAATTTATAGGTGACGGGTGACCTTTTCATGCGTCACTTATATCGTATAATAAGTGATGGGTAACCACTTAACCGTCACTTATGGCTTTCACCCATGTACGGGGAGAAAGACATAAGTGACGGGTAACCTAGTTACCTATCACTTATATCATATAATAAGTGACAGGTAACTAGGTTACCCGTCACTTATGGCTTTCACGCATGTACTGGAAGAAAGACATAAGTGACGGGTAACCTAGTTACCCGTCACTTATATGTACAGTTTCTCCATCACTTATGTTCCTCTTGCCCTCTAGGAATTAGCTATTTCCTAGCTGCATCCTAGAACGTAGCTAGGATTTGGTAGCTGTCTTCTCCATGCAAATAATAGCAATACATCCAAATACATTATCGACTAACACACTTGTATAAGAACTCGCTTCATCATAGAATTGCAAATATTACAAAGTTCAAATGAATTCATTACAGAATCACAAATGTTACAAAGTTCTGATCAACTCATAATTACATAAGACTTCACAACCTAGAGCTTCTATAGTGGAACTCACCCTGTGGGCTGATGACTTCAAACACCATGAACTTAGCGATCCATCGTCGAATTTCCAGGAGTGCACCGGTATCGAGAAACATACACTTGTTTTTCTGCATAATTTAATATGTGACCAATGTCAGGTTATCATGGAATTAAACTAATTACCAAAATTAGTTATGAATAATCTTTTATTGAACTTACATCAGGGGATTTGATATTCTTTGCTCGAAGCATGAGGAGCATGTTCCACGCAGCATAGAATCCGCAGGTGTTGCCCGATGGTTGTTGGTGGTACTGCTAAAAAGAAACTTTACTGTTAGATGAAAAGGAAAAAAATAGCGACAAAGAATATTTGGTAATCTGTTTGGTAGCACTTACCGCATACCCGGTCTTGTGTGTCAGTGGCCGGCTTTTGCGTCGTAGTCATGTTGAGCTCAAAGGTACTTGTCAAAAGCCCTGCATAAAGAGGGATCGATTATGGAGCCTTTGAATGTTAGATAAGTTTAATATGTGAACTAAGACAGGCAGAATTTACGTGTGAGGAGTTATTTTACAACGCTGTAATCATGTGATCTAAGTTTGCCTTTTGTAGATATTGGTCTTGACGAGTCGATATAGAACTCCAAGTACCACTCGAGGCAAATGTTAAGGAAGATCCAATGGCCACCGGTGTTGTGGGCGCCCATCAGGTACTTCACTTTTGAGTATTGTTGTATTGCCCTAGCCACATGATTCACAACGTAGTCGGGGTGAAGTTGGATAACCGATATTGTAATGGTCTCAGGGTCAAGAAATGCGATGGGATCCTTGTTCTTCATAGTTTCTTTCATCAAGTGTCTATAGATAAGAACACAGTTAGATTCAAGACTTAATGGTATTAATTAATGAATATCCAGTATCAAGGGACTTACAATGCGAAGACCTGTAATAATGATATGTACAGACCATCAAGGTTGAACAGGTCGTATAAGTCATTGGAACCCACAATGAAGTAGCCGTCTTGATCACTTAAGAAGTGTCATCGTTTGTACTGTACGACTATGGATTGAGCATTGCTGTCTCTACAAGCCTGTACGTAGTAATTACGCAGGTTGACACATGCTTTTCCCGCCCTTGCTAGCTCATCTACCATCATCAAGGGCTTCCCATATTTGAATTTCATGTTGGCCTGAGTCCAAACTGGTGCAATGTCCGTGGACTACTTCACCGGTACAATGGCCTTTGACATCTCCGGTAGGGGCTTCTTAGAGCCTTTCTTCTCGACCTCCTTTTCCTTTTTCTTTTTTGGGCTCTCTGGGGGAGACGGTATTGGGTCTGGAAGTGAGGCTGCCAGATGCGGAGGAGAATGTGGTGAAGCCAGCTTCTCTGGAGGAGGAGAAGGCAGTGAAGCTACCTTCTCTGGAAGTGAGCAGTGCAGCGGTGGTGCACTTGGAGCTCGTCCAAACTAGGATGCACTGGAGACCAAGATGTCACCCCTCTTCCACTGGATCCTTTGATGAAGAGCTTCACCAAGAGTTATGACTTCCTGGGGACCTCCAACATGTGATTGGTGGCATTGCTATGTACCATGTTCACCGTAACCACGGCATAGCCTGCACGTATCTGGACCGTATGTAAGATATGAATGCCTGGAAGCACCTGGCCCCTTGCAACCTTGAGGTGATACTTGCCATGCCTGATTACAAGGCTGCAGAGCATGGGCCCTTCTAGCAGGTTAATTGTATCCGGCTCAATCTCGGCATCAACTACTTATTGCTCGACCTCCCTGGAGACGCAGCTACTCTTTCCTGTAGCTTCAGAGCTAAAATCCTGTGGCATGGAAATCACTATTCCCTTTGCTGCAAGCTGCCCCATGATGCTTGAGTAAACTTTCTGGGTGATGTCCCGTGTCAATGCATCCACGTCCACTGCACCCGACCTCTTCCACCTCTTGTACATCTCGATGTCTTCAGGAAAGCCATATTTCCAGCCCTGGGAACATGATACACCTCGCACTCGACCTGGGTGCTTTGAGTTTTCCAGCGCCACTGTGAGAACAGCATGTTCCCTAACCCCGGTGAAAGAACCTTGGCTGGCTTCAGCTATCTGTTCTTTGACTTTTTCTACGACTTCCTGGGTTTCGTTATTTCTGAATGTGATTTTCCCGCTTTCGGATAGCTCACCCCCTTGCATTTAAATATGACCGTGATCATCCCGGGAATTGATTCCAAGGATTCTCGTGGGCTTCTCTGGCTAATTTCTCATCCTCTGCCTACCATTTCACCCTTTTCCCAGTGTACCCAGCTGCACCGGTCCTGTGGTCATGCTTGTTCTTAGCCCGAAGCTAGTTCTTCTCCTCACTCTCCTTGAACTGCTCTGAGTTCTTCATCTGCACAAAAGCATTCCAATCTTCTGGTTTCAAGTGCGTGTAGCTCTCGAAGGGTGTCACCCCTTTTGCTAAGTACCGATTCACAAGCATGCTCTTAAAGCTTCGGTGAAGTTTCATGATCGCTTTCATTGCTACATTGACCGCGGCATTCTTTTGACGCCTACTCATGTTTCCAGGGTACTCTAGATACTCCATGACGATATTATTGAACAAGTCCCTCTTCGCTTTGTCACTGAGGTCTTAGAACTTAGTCGTTATCAGCACCCTCTCCCGAGCAATGACCCTGTGACCCTCCATAATCTATTCAGGGCCTTTTCTTCCGTAGGCAGCCTGTCAGCATCGATTCCCATGATGGTAACCTTGTCCGTTGGCCACTGTGTTTGTGTCCTTGGCTTTTGGACTTGTGCAACACTACCAGCTGTCTGGCTTGGAGACTGCGTTGCCGCCATCTTGAGAGAAAAAAGGGGAGTTGACATAAATAAAGAATAAACCTCCATTCAATAAGTATAAAATGTATTGACTCGATCGCATCAATACCTCTTCGGCGGGATTGTATTCTTCGTCACTTGATCGATGTCAGCTCTCCCAATTTGGTGATGGGTCAGGGCTCGAGCTGTGATACTGGCTTTCGCTACTGCCGGAGGAGGACACCGGGTGTGGGCTTGGGCTCCTATTCACGCCATCTTGTGCTGGGGGGCCCTCTAGTGCTAGCGTCCTCTATGCTTTTGGTTTATCAGGGGTGACAGTCTTCTTCTGCCCCATGGAAATCAAGTGTAGTATATTCTATTCTCAATAATGGAAAGAAAAGGAATCAAGGCTAATTTTGATAATCATCCATCATGTCTAAAACAATGATTGAGCAATAGGTTGATATTGCAAATGAATTGTTCTCACAACACTACAGCTGGCTCCAGGACTTAGAGTTCCTGCTCCCTAGCTATTACATAGACATATCATCGAATAGGAATGCATCTAAGTTCTCAACTAGTTTCCAAAACCTGGAGATAGCTCTCTAGGGATAAAACATCATGGAAGTTGTTGCTGCCTCAACAGAGAATTCACAAATTTTGAATTGAGAAGCCAATAGCAGTGTGTCGACATATACACACTGACCAACAGAGAGCAAATAATTAAAGACGGTAACTTAGAAGCTATAGCAACTGCAATATCAGGATTCAAAATTAGTGACCACACTTAGGACTAGCAGCAGCAACAGACCATGGACCCAAAAGAGTGGAATCTCACGGGAGAATGAACACAACAGGATTTCCATGTGCATAGACACACAACAAGTAAGTGAACATCATTTCATTTCTAGGAACTACCAAAGCCAACTAAAACCTAGAGAGTAATCGGGCCGAAACTATTATACTTAGCATGACATGCCCAATCTCAGATCAACAATTCATCATCGAGTAATATAGTGCTCACAACCATACTGCTCAGATCGGAAATCAAGTTTAGTATATTTTGTTCTCAATTCATCATCGAGTAATATAATGCACTGTTGTAAAAACTACGATAATAAGTGCATATATATCCATATTCCATAAAAACAATAATGACAGGAGAATACCATATGGATATCTTTACACATGACATGGAAACAGCATATGAAACATATATGAAATTGCTCAAAGATTTGACAGTAAGCATGAAACATATATGAAATTGCTCTCAGACTATGTATAAAAATTGGTCCCAAGACATTAAATGTCCTGCCCCCCAATTGTTCTATTGAACTCATCATCAATTGGGTTATTACCTAAGTTCTCAACTAGCAAACAAAGCTTGGACAAAAATCAAATAGTCTCTGGATAGTGCTGTTGTGATCAAACAAAGGGTCCAGAACTAAACATACTTAGCCAAGACAAAACTGACAGTAGCATATATCAAAAACAAAACTAACAGTAGCATCATCACAAGCCACCTCTAAGCCCAATTTTAGTTCAACTACATCATCACAGAGCAATACTCCAAAAAAACTTAGAATGTGTATCACCAACACACATGTCCAAAGCAACCATTCAGGCCTAAATGCTATCGTGCTTAGATAATGAGCTCAATTTCAGTTCAACTACATCATCACAAAGCAATACTCCAAAAAAGTCATTGTCTAAAGCATCATCACAGAGCAATACTCCTTAATGGCAAATTCATAGAGCAATACTGTCCAGAGGAAGGAAGATGAAAACTCACTGAGCAGGGAGAAGGAGGCCGGTGTGGAGGAGAGCTCGAAGACCGGGGAGGAGGTAGCTAGGGAGGAGGAGGCTGGTGCGTTGGGGAGTCGGAGACCGGGGAGGAGGTGGTTGGGGAGGAGGAGGCCAGTGCGTCGGGGATTCGGAGATCGGGGAGGAGGTGGCCAGGGAGGAAGAGGCCGGTGCAGAGGAGAGCTTGGAGACTGGGAGGCATGGGGAGGAGAAGACCAGGGACGGCTGAGAGTGCGTCGAGGCGTCGGAGGTGGGGGCGGCGATGGCGATGGTCACGGTGGCAGTGAACCCTAGCGCGCGCAACCAAAACACTTAGCCAAAATGAGAGTGCGCACGCACGGGGAAGAGCTAGGTTATATATACATATAAGTCATAGGTGATGGATAATAAATGTCACCCGTCACTTATGAGTATCACCCGTCACTTATTTTAGGTAAAAGGTTGTCACCCGTCACCTTTTACTTCGACTCGGCCACATGCGCATAAGTCATAGGTGATGGGTTATGAACGTCACCCATCACCTATGAGTATGACCCATCACATTTTGCTTCTAATATTACAAATTCAAATTTGACATTAATACTACAAATTCAAATAACTTGAAACTTAAAATTCAATTTTGACATTAAAATTAACAATTCAAATAACTTAAAAGTCAAATTTGACATTAATATTACAAATTTGATACTGAAATTCAAATTCGCCATTTTCGTGCTTTCTTGACATGGATCCCTTCGTTATGGTTGGGGCGGATGTATGGAGTTTCCTCGATCGGCAAAAGGCGTGGCATGACTACAGTAGCAAAAGGGGGAATTTCATCGAATTGATTGAACTCCTCATCAACGACGTTTGCAACTCCGATGATGTGTCTTTTCCCAGTGAGAACCACATGCGTTTTTTCTTTGTTGTGTCAGTCACATAAAAGACTTGGTGAACATCTTTAGCAAGTAAGAAGGGTTTAGACTTGTATCCGACATGTTTGAGATCAACGCTAGTAAACCCATACTTGTCATTAGTGACACCCTTTGCCCCATGTACCCAATGGCACCGAAACAGGGCTACCTTGAATCCCAAGTAGTTCAACTCCCAGATCTCCTCTATTTGACCGTAGTATGTACCCCTCTGCATG
The DNA here is from genome assembly GCF_958298935.1 of Phragmites australis. Classification (NCBI taxonomy): domain Eukaryota; kingdom Viridiplantae; phylum Streptophyta; class Magnoliopsida; order Poales; family Poaceae; genus Phragmites; species Phragmites australis. Next base: position 32,684,159 of record NC_084923.1, on the reverse strand, counting down.
TCGTTGTCATAAGCATCTATACAGACATCATTATTCTAGTATATGCTCTTCTCATCTTGGGCAACTGTGTAACATGTGTATCCGTTTATATCGTACCCTTTATATGTCATAATTGTGTATTAGGGCCCGATGCCATTTTTTTATCAGAGCACTTGTAGGAGTACTCGATTGTCTGATTCAATCTCGCAACCAAGTCATGAACCTTCGCATATGTTGTCTCGCAACCTAAGCTTCGGTCTGCCCTGAATTCCCTTCAAGCAGCATCGGTTTGTACTCATCGACATATGGGCACACTTCACTCATTTGTTGTAGCATGAGGAAATGAGCTTGGTTGTAAGCCTTCAGATCAAGAGTTATTGCCATCTTCCCCAGAACTCCCACACCTGTGAGCCTCCCTCATGGTGAGACTTAAGCACGCCAATTGGGTTATTTGGGTCAATGTAATTAGCAGACCACTCCAATGCCTCCTCCGTTGCGTAACCCTACACGATGCATCCCTCAGGAAAGGCTCGATTCCTTACGTACGACTTGAGAACGCCTACACATATCTCGTACGGAAACATGTGATGCAAGAACATGGGGCCAAGGTAGTGTATCTCCTTCACAAGGTGAGCAGTGAGATGTACCATGATACCGGAAAAGGATGTTGCGAAATACACCTCAAGAATAAATAGAGTCTCAAAGTGTCTTCTTTCTAGCTCCTCCAGCGAGTCTGGATTGAGCACCTTTTTTTCAATCGCATTGAAGAAAAAACATAGGCTCAGGATAGCCTCATGAACCTTTACTGGGAGGATATTCCTAATAACTACCACAAGTGGTGACATCATCACCACATGGCAATCATGGGACTTCATCATGGAGAAATTCATTTTCAGCTCTTTCACCGAGACAAGTCTTGCAATGTTGGATGAGTAACCGGAGGGAACTTTCACACTAGGCAAGAACTCGCATAATTCTTTTTTCTCCTTCCTGGAGAGAGTGATAGCTGTTGGGGGTAGGTGTTTTCCTTTGTCCGTATCTTGTGCATGGAGCTTCAGCCTTAAGCCTATTTCTTCAAGGTCAGCTTGTGCATTCTCATGATCCTTTCCTTTTCCCTTCATTTGGAGCAATGTACCGATCAAACTCTCATAGATATTCTTCTTTACATGTATGTTATCGATAGAGTGGCGAACATCTAATTTTTCCCACTACTCTAACTCGAATAGTATTGATTTCTTGTTCAACATTCCTAACTGTTCATCATCCTTAGAGGATTGATTTCTCTTGTCAAGAACAACATTGATATTCTTAACCTGATTGTGGACATCTTCCCCGCTGAAATGCCTCGGAGGTAACGCTTTCTCCCTTGTGCCATCGAACTGCTTGTCCATGTTTCGGTGTGGGTGCTTCCTAGGAAGGAAACATCGATCCTGCATATACACTGTTTTCTTTGAGTTGTTTAACCTCAAACTACATGTGTCATCTAAGCAATGGGGCAAGCTTCACCTTTTCTTTTGCTGTGACCTGACAAGTTACAAAGTGCTGGTAGATCATCGATGGTGATGAACAACATAACGTGCAAGGTAAAGTACTCTTGCTTGTACTGATCCCAAACATCAACGCCTTCCGACCAGAGTTTCTTAAGATCATCGACTAATGGCTTGAGGTACACATCTATATTAGTGCCAGGTTGTTTCAGTCCTGATATCAAGATTGACAACATAATGTATTTTCGCTTGTTACAAAGCCAGGGTGGAAGGTTGTAGATCGATAATACAATAGGCCAGGTGCTATGTGAGGTACTCATGTTACCGAATGGATTCATGCCATCTGTGCTCATAGCAAACCTAATATTTCTCAATTCTTCGGCAAACCAACCAAATGTGGAGTCAACGATTCGCCACTGAGCAGAATCTGCTGGGTGCCGTATCATTGTGTCATTCTTACGACCCTCCTTATGCCAACGCACCAATTGGGCCTCCTTTCTGTTAGCAAACAGACGCTTCAGACGGGGAATTATAGGAAAATACCACACCACCTTCCTAGAACCACCTTTACTTTTCTTGCCTTCGTCCCAATCACCACCGTCATTTCTACGCTTATATCAATGGGTTCCACACACAGGGGTATTGATCCAGCTCTGCATACTCTCCACGAAACAAGATACAATCCTGCTACATGCATGCATTTTTTTCTATTTCCAGTCCTAAAGGACAAATTATCTTGTTCACATCGTAGATGCCCTCGGGCACCAAGTTCCCCTCCAGTAGCATGTCCCTTAGATGATCTAGCAATGCTTTGAAACTCTTGTCAGTCCAACCATGGGTTGCCTTCAGCTGTAGAATCTTTAGGTTCCCAAATATTTGCATGTACTTCTCCTTACAATTGGGACAAAGGGGCATCTTGGAATCCCGTACAAAGTCCTGGAATTTAGCAAACTCACCATTGTTATACTCGTCGTGCCGCTGGACATCCCGCACCATCTAGTCCACATTCTACACAAAATCATCGAGATCATTATCATTCAAACCTAATATGTCCTCATCCCTGAGATCATGATCCATTTCACCGAGTATAAGTCCTTGATCCACACTGTTGGCATGGAGGGCCCGATCCATCTCTCCCTCGTTAAGGCCTTCTTTGCCATGTTTATTCCAACATGTATAATTTTCTTTAAATCCATGCATGACCAACTGTGCATGGATATTGTCTGGTTTTGGGAACTTCTTTTCATTCCTGCAGTCGCAACATGGGCAATACATTGTCGTTTTACCACGATCTTTCATATCCGCCAAGGTAGCACTCATGAAATGCTTCAACCCGCTCAGGTACTCCGGACAAGTCCGGGTCTCGAGGTACATCCAACTTCTATCTGTCATCTACAATTAATGTAAAAACATTCATTCTTCATTAAAAATGACCTAAATTTCGTGGTTAAGCACGCAATTAAAATTTCCCTACAAATACACTACATCTGTGGCATCTCGTGGTAGATCGGGCAAATCTAATATCCAATCTAACATAAATACAACTCACTTGTACTAAGATTTTTGATAAACATGCAAAACGGTCGATTAGAACTCAAAGCATAACAAATCTACCAATTAGGGTTTAGAGGAGGAGAGGAAAGGAGGAGGAAAGGGGGAGATGCAAACCTTCAAAGACCTAGCACCAATTCAAACTTCAAATCAATAAGATATTGGAGAATCCCTAGAGGAGCCGGTGCAAATTGCCAGCCACTGTGCGGGCGGCACTGTGCAATAATCGTTCGCCTGCACAGTAACTGGCCAGCTCTTAAAACAGAGTTGAGTAATAGGTGATAGGTGATAAGGTTATCTGTCTCCTATTAAGAGTCATAAGTGACGGGTTGCATTATAACCCATCACTTATAATTGGCCCAGGGAGACCCGTCACCTTTGCCAAGTTATAAATGACGGGTCATAACATGACCCGTCACTTATGACCAAGTCATAAGTGACGGGTTTAGTTATTACCCGTCACTTATGTTATTGGTGATAGGTAATATTATGACCTATCACCTATTGTCTGGTATCAGTGATGGATCTATAAATGGGCACGACCTGAGGTGACATAAGTGACGGGTCGTGTAATGACCTGTCACTAAACTGTGTCTCCTATGTCCATTTTTCACGTAGTGAGATACGCCATTGTCTCGACGTGGGTTGCAGTCACGAGATGTTTGAGTTCAAAATCAATTGTGTTATGTTTATATACAACAAGTCCCGATGGTGTGTGGACCAAGTGCAAGCATGTAATTTGGAGAAAGTGCATGCATTGGATGTACTACTTTAGTGACTCTATCAATCCAGCACCGTACGGTCACGTGACTGTGAAAAGGGTGTTGCGATAGGTTACGTCATTCTGAAATGTTGACAACGCGGGGTCACCTCAACACACTGCAGCATTGATGAGCTTGCCAGCGTACGAGTAGGGGTCACCTCAACACACTGTAGCCACAAACAGGCAACAAATGCTTCCGATGGCCCTTGATTTGATGTACTTTACTTTCTTCAATAAATGCTTACTAATCTACAAGATGTTATTTCTAAGGACAATGATTTCATTGGATTCCCTGCCTTGTTTGCAGAGGCAACAATAACTACAAGCCCAACTTTTGCAGAATGAAATGACCACACCAAGCAGGAGCTACCAAATGGAATCTCTACCACGCATCAGTGCCATAACTTTTCCAGGTTTCACAGGGCATCCTATGCTCCACCCCCCGCCAAGCGGTTGCACTCAATCCATGCATTAGCCCCCATCCATTATAAATAACCCCTCCATCATCCATGGATAGACCACTCCTTCATTAGCTCCCTCAACTGAAATATCTTCCTCACCTCCACCAAGCTCACTCAAGAAACATTGGGGGATTTTTATCCCCTAGGGGGTCAAACCACCGATGTTTTACTGACGTGCTGTCCTGCGACTCGACCATGACCACGACTTCGACCACGACCACGAGTAGAGCTTAGCCTCGAGTCTGAGTAGACTTGGCCTTCAAGGGATAACATTCAGGTAAGTTTGTGGTGCTTCTCCCATGTTCCTAGGCAACAAAACAACACCAAACTTAGTAGTATTTTATTCTCTATGAAGAAAATATAAACAATAAGGAGCGAATTCACCATGTGTGTATCTAAGAGAGCCATGAGCTCATCACAGGAGGAGAGGATAGGGAGCCTCTAAAAGTAGCAAATGTGATATGAAGTGGGTTGGAGAAGGATTTTGGGTTGATGTTACAAAAAAATAGGATAGGGAGTGATATAGAGAATAAGTTGAAAATGCTCTTACTGGTTACTCAGTTGGTAATTCTGAGTTAGTATTTAGTTTATTTTTTAATTTAATTAGATGAGAATAATTTTTTATTTTTTAAATTTTGAATCAATCTATTGATCTAGAAAATACTAAACTTCTATCTCTAGGTGGAGGGGCTATGGTGCCTTGTGAAAGCTCCTTGTTGTGAGTATAGTGCCCGCGAGAACACATGACAGAACTGGCAGTGATTGTACATATCACTATCAATTTCAGAACCAGCAGTGATAATTCATGATTATCACTATCGATTCCAGAATCGGCAGTGATTGTACATATCACTGCCTGTTCTTGATCTCATTCCACTCGATTTGTATACTTATCACTGCTGGTTCCATCTATGAACCGTTAGTGATACTCAATCCAGGACAAAAGAAATAAAAAATTAAACATTCACACATTTATTTAAATGTGATTATCATCACTAATGGTTTATATTAATTACAGCAAAAGTTGTTGTCATGCAAACGACAGTGCAAAAACTCTTATGCGCGTGAGACCCCTAACACATGTGTCGACTAACCTAGCTAACTAGGCATGCTTGAGTTGAAACCCACGAACATAAGCCACAGCCTTGTTGTCATCCTCGTTGCTGCCATCATTGCCGTCATTGTCCTCATTGTCGTAACTGTCAGCGACAGTGGCGGCGGCTTCGGCGTCAGCATTGGTGTCAGCGTCTTGTTCCTCCTCGTCCTCCTCCAACAAGCTCGTCCGGGCCTTCTTGGTCCTCAATGGCTTGTTGATGAATATGTCCCACAGCTCGTCGTTCGATGAGGGGGATCCTAGCAAAATACTGGATTCAAAGATGGGTCTGCCTCATCCGGCGAGGCCTCCTCCTCATCGAACGAGGACACGGGTGTAGGAGGCATCCTCGGAGAAGGCGGTGGAGGTGGCAGCAGATCCATGTGTGTGGATCGCGCAAGAGGTGGAGGTGGCCTATGGTGGGAGAGAGAGAGAGAGAGAGAGAGAGAGGGAGAGTGATTTAGCGAGCAAGAGGATCACTCATATTTAAAGTCAAACGCGTGAAGCCTAGCAGTCGCAGTTGTGAAGATGTACGGATTTTTGAGTATCACTGCCGGTTCGTAAACACAACTAGTAGTGATAGCCATTATCACTGTCGGTTATTAAAGGCATGTCTTTTTATTAGCTAATAACACTATTGGTTCATGTTAAGAATATGTTATGATACATCACTGTCAGTTCTTAGCTAGAACCGATTGTGATAATTTGAATATCTTTGCCAGATAGTTATAAGAATCGGTAGTGATACAAAAATTGTCAGTTCATATTACTAACTGGCAGAGTTAATCACTATCACTGTCAGTTCTTGCTGGCTTGGCTTTTTATGTGCGGCTGAAGCTTACGAACCGACAGTGATATGTTATCACTATCGGTTATTTTTGAACCAGCAGTGAAGAGGGAGCGCGGATGACCTTTTCTGTAGTAGTGGGTTGATTCCTGAGCTCATCACACATATCAGATTGGTTAGTTCCTTTGACCGGTATCAACAAACATACAGACTCAGTTGCTTCCCGCCACTACAACAAAAAAGCCATCTAGACAAGCTTCAATAGTAGCACTTTATAAATGTCTATACATCGGTTCCTAAAGATGCTTTTTAACACGATATTGAGAATGCCTCAACGCATGACACGATATTAGACATGCTTCGATTGTCTTTACCTAGCAATAGATGATTCTTGGCATGATATTTATAATGCCTCAAAGTGACACGATATTAGACATGCTTGGACCATTAGTGGCTATCTAAAGATGCCTCTTGACATGATATTAAGAACACCTCAAAGTGAGATATGCTTCAATCACCACTAGAATCAATAGACGTCTTAAATGTATCAAACAAGCCGTTACAAGTGTCGATGATTGGTGAACTGCCGATCTTAAGAACTTATAGAAGAGATAGGATATGCTTTGAGTAGACAAATCACAGAGCACATAGAGAGGTTTTTATACAGGTTTAGGCCTCCCTTAGGATAATAGTCCTACATCCTATTTGTCTTATATTGATCTCTAAGATTGTTACAAGGGGGTGCGTGGCTAGCATAGATGGATCTAAACTTAGTCGGGCAGCTCCCTTGCATGTAGTCGGGGAGAGATGCTAATACAGATCTAACTACGAAAGGCTTGGTGGATGGAGAGGTTCCACATGTTTCAATGGAGTGTGATGTCTTGTATGCCTCCTAATGACTTGGATGGGCTCGTGTCTACTTGTTCTCCGCATGGTCCCCTAGATCTGTATATATAGGGGGTTGTCGTATGACTCATGGAGTCTTTTCCTCCTGTTCTTGGAGATAAACTTTCGTGTTTACGAGATATCCTCGGTATCTACGAGCAATTTCCATACATCTAGAGATTCCCTTCCTGGGGATACAAATATGCCCTGAGAATAACAAAAAATTATGGGATATCATGATACGATAGTTTTATAGTACCCATCGTCAAGTCCTGCATTAGTACATGAAATGAGGTTGTGAAGAATCAAGAAACTTAGCCCAGCCGAGTAAGACATCTCGACAGGCTGCCTCTACGTGTAATAACTCGGGTTTCCGGCTAGGATGTACATCTATCTAAGTTTCTGGTTGTCATCAGGTGATCTATTCAGGATATTAGGCCTTCTCCAGGTAGCTCGGTGAGCCTCGTCCGAGTAGGAAATCCGAGTCAACCGATAAGCATCATCCTAACTTCTCAAGATTTTGAGAAGGTTGGGGAAAATCTGACTCTTCATCTAGTGGGTTTATTGAAAGTTGAACAACCGCGGTGGATATTTCACGTGGTGGTGAGAGAATCTTTCCTTCTTTTTTGGAAAAAGATCATGATGACATTTGGAAACTGAGCCATTTATCGGTGTCTTGTGTCAACTCTCCTAGTATTTAATACCAACAGCCCCTACATGTGCTAGAAGATATCCCAAACATAAAATGCGGGTGGGATCCTAGCACAAAAGATCATAGTTTCAAGTAGTATTCAGAACCTTCGCGGTGGCTAGTTTGAGAATCGTCGAGTTCATTTAGGCTTTTTCTATATCCTGTTCTTAGGAATAGAAACTTATTCCTTTGTTAATAAAAACAAAAAAATGTAAAGGAAAATGGTGGGACTTCTTGGGAACTCGATACTGAGGAGACACCGACAACCTAACATGCCTAGTGCTATTTGCTTCCTCCTTCAGCTAGGATAGGATGACTTCGTTACAAATTAGAGAGCTTAATCGGGTCAGCCCTAGGTCCGACGTGAGTAGGAGGCATGATAGCCCTTAGACACCTGAGGACACGATAGGGAACCTTTGTCACATCCTATGAGGTCATAGCTTAGAACATCATCCCCACGCGAAGGAAGCCGCTTTGTCACATGCACAATATGTTATCATTAGCTCTTGGTATATAGTATTTATCCAGTCTTGACTGGTTATCTAGGAAGAAAACTCAAATAGATAATCAAAGATAATAAGATAAAATTATCGACCAATCATTATGAATTAGCCAGTCGGGGTAAGAAAAAAGAATTGAATGCTCATACTTCCCCTTTGGTCGTAGAAACTCTTGTTTCCTTAAGTTGATTCCCATGTGTCATTGTCTGGGCTTATCTGGACACGTGCGATAGGTAAAGGTACCCGGATTGTGACTTACCATCAGCGTACCTGTCTTATGGGTGCCAGATGTTTAGTTTAGGGAGGAGTACTAAAACTTTATATTACAAGTATTAAGCATGCAACTGATTTCAACCATTTACAGCAAAAACGAGCTAGGAGGAGACAAAACCCCTCAACTCCTAACCACAAAAGAACTACGCAGCAGAAAGATAAACTTATAAACAACAAAAGAAAATGACGCGGCATGCCCTTGGGCACCGTCTCAACATGCCACCTTCAGAGTAGGATGCACTACTCTTGCCCGCCACTCTGATTGGCAGGCACGAAGTAGCCAAAAACAACCTCTTCTCTAGCAACAGGAGTACTTGAAAGCTCAGGCATGAGTACGAAAGTACTCGTAAGACTTAAACCATATAGAGCACATATACATAGCTCGACTCTAAGGATTATGCATTGATCATTAGCAAGGATGAACCACAGGTTACGTAAAACACATGCACTAAGCATCCTAGACATATATATGAGCGACTGAAACTTAACCAAAACATATGAAAACTATCCTGCAACTAACAACTGAACCAGTGTAACTGTAAACAACATGTATATCAATAAGTAACAAGTAACAATATCACCATCTCCCACATACCGAACCAAAAACCATACTTGAAACTCTACGACCGATGTAGATGGACAGAAGCATGTTCATGACCGAGAGCGTGGTAGTTTGAACTGTTTATACACCCTGCAGGAGGATACTCCTAAACCCACATGACACAAGGACCATTCGGCTTGTGCCACCGGCCAAAGTGCACAACAGGGGGTACTCGTGACAACCCTTCCCAACCAGCCCCAACCATTTGGATCATGCATCGCTCAGCGCAGCAATACTAGAACTACTCCCAGAGCAAACAAGTACCGCTATAAGCCCACCCGCTCACACTATCGATGTCCATGCCCAAAAAGCCACAACTACGAAGGTATTCGGCTCATCTTACCATTAGATCGGCATGTGGTGAGTAAGGTAAGTGCTAAAGCTAACAACACCGACAATCGGTGCTTAACCAGCGCAAAACGATCTACGGTGTCCGGTTTCTTCTACCGACCTACCCAGGGGAACTCCACATCCGGGCAAGACAAAACACCATCCTAGCACCGCCCAAATCTCATCTCATACTCATCACTCATACAACCATCTCAACCTCAACAAGTGTATATAATCATAAGAAGGCCTTATGCTCATGAACAACGGGATGCGCCGTCATTCAACTTCTACCGAATGACCTAAGCATGGCTAAGCATATAAGTAGAACTCATACCTAGACATTGGAAACATCTCAAGGCTACAAGGAATGTAAATACACAAGTATTCAAGGTAGAAGAATGCAATCGACATAGGTTCTACCCATTGGTACCCGACTCTGACTCACTAAACATGCATACATACATAAGAATATTTAATTAAATTTAAACCTATCCAATTACACAAGAGGGATCAATATGCTTAGTTACTTGCTTGGATGCACTGGCTCAAACAGGTGGGGTGCCTCGGGACCGCCCTTGGCCTCCAGGATCGACAGATCGGCGATCTCTAAAAAGGATCAATGCGTGCAATGCAAATGAGTATGAATGAAGTGCAAAAAGGTATGCCACAAAGCTCAACACATGCTAGAAGTATAAGATATGTGATTCAATGCAATACTAAGAGATCTAAATAAAATCCAGAAAATAAAGTATAAGATATGTGAATCAATGCAATACTAAAAGATCTAAATAAAATCCAGAAAATAACAGCAATCCGGAGTATCCGGAATAGTTTGGAGTATCCGGGCTCGGACCCTCCGGGTGAACCTCCAGAAGAGATGCTTGGTTGCTGCTTTTTATTTGACTCGCCCGAAGTATTCGAGTGAATCCAGAATATCCAGGTTCCAGAGTATTCGAGCCATCCTCCGGTGAAGGCTCTTGGTTAGCACTATTCTAACTTGACTCGAAACCTCCAGGTTGGTCCCGACTATCTGGGATATACCAGACCCTCTGAGTGAGGTATCGAACGAAGCTCTCAGCTACACGATCACATAACTACCTGGAGTCTCCGGGTTTGTCCAGATAAAACGAGTGATACCATCTTGGGTTCTTCACGATTTTTCCCTCGGGTGATTTGACTCATTTTACAAATATGTGCTACATAAATGTGCATATGCCTTATCCAAGAGATCCAAACCAAATTCGCACCCTAAACCCTAACCAATTTTGAACACAATTCAACGGACAAATTTTGCTGAACTCGGAGTATCCAGGTGAGTCCGGAATATCCGATCTAGCCTAGAAAAGCTGTTCTTGAGTGAATTTTTGGTTGATTCGAGTTGCAATCTTTTTCAAGCCTAAAGGGAACATGTTAGGATTAGTCTAATGGTCCTGGAACTTACTCATCAACTAGCAACACGACTCTACAACTCATTTTTGACCAAAACTCCATTTTTGCTCCAAAAAGCTCAAGAATGCCAAGAACTTCAAGAACTACTCGATTCTTCCACGGAAATGAAAAATGGATTGGATAGATGAGTAGCTCATGATCTAGAGAATGCAATGGTACCACATGCATACCTTGAATCCTCCACTTGAGCTGGGATTTTGGAAGAAAAGAGGGAGTGCTTGAGTGGGAGAGGGGGAGAGGGAGGGGAGCTGCTGCTGTAGCTTTTGGGGGGTGATGAGAACATCACTCTTTCGGATACACACACACCGAGTATTCCTCCAACAATAGGTCCATTGACACGAGCTCGTGCACGTCAACTAAATCATCAGGTGAGCTCGTTCCTTAGTGTTCCTTTATATTTTGATGAGGATGGGATGCTACTGAATAATTGTGATGTATTATTACTTAGGAACACGGGACAAGAACAGCAAGGGCGCCCAAGCCAAGGTGGAGGCCCAATCCAGTTCGAGTCCGTTTCGGAGTCCAGGACCAGTCCGCACTAAAATCGTCGCCCAGGATGCATACGGACTCCGTTTTTAACGTTCTACACATGGTTGGAAAGCTAAGGAGATAAGCTTTCCAACGGTACTGGTCCCATGTCCAAATTCATTCTGAGTCAACGGGAATCATCGAAACAAGTGGACGTCCAGAATCTGTCAGGGTGCTGGGCCACCATCTTTTGGGCCGTTGGGCCGTGTAACGTGTTGGAGTCCATTAGGGACACGTCCAGGGGTCCTTGGCCGACCCTAGTCTTTTATATACAGTAGCCGCCGCCCTAATTAGGGTTGGGTTTTGCTTAGATATTGATCTACACACGAATTGTGAGATTTTCGCTCTTGTTCCGGACCGACTAGGCCACCGTAAGTGTTTGTGGAACCCCGACTTCAAGTGCTTGAATTCAATCCGCAATATTTCAGATTGCATCTTCTACGTTCTTGCTTGTGTTCTCGGTACGCTTGCAGGGATTGAGCCTTCTTGGCGAGGTCAACCGCGCGACACGGTTGATAACCATCGGAGCTGTGGTGTAGTGATTGCAAGGGAGACGATCTGTTCGGGTTAAAGCCTTTGGATCATCAACGTCGAGTTCTCCACCCACCGACTTATCACTACCTATCGGAAGATCAGGCCAAACATTACTCATCAACTGGTATCAGATTTTCAGGTTGCCCGTTAGGTAATTTCGTTTTCCCCTTTAGATTAGTCTGTTTTTCATTACCTAGAGTCCAGAAAAATCCAAAAAAATTCCGTCAATTTCCGCTGCCCTAGAACCCTTTGTGCCTTTGCAATATTTGTTTTCAGTTGCGTGTTGTTGAGTTTGTGTCCGTGGTCGAGTCTTGTTGCTGGTTTTAGAGTCGTGTTCTTGGTTTTTAGTCAACGCTGCGTGCTATTTTGATCACGCCACTATCCCATCGCCACCATCCCCACCAACAAGTCGAGTCACCACATTACTCGATTTGCCACCGCGAACCGCCTTGTGTTACTTTCCGCCACGCCAACTCTAGATAGGTCGCAAGCCGCCTTGTATCAATTGCCCTGCCACCGCTGTCATCCTTGTTCATCTCGCGATCCTATTGCTTGCAATACCTTAAAGAGGTCAATTTCTGCAAGAGTTGCTTGAAAAAAAAACCCTAACTCGACAGGGGTTCAGTAAAACAGCCATAACTTTCTCATACGGACTCGGAATCAGGCAAAAAAAAATTTCACGGACATCTATAGAAAAAGTTACATCCGTTGCTCCCCGGCTCTGCCGGGTTCCGCCGAAATTTTTCTCCCAAATTCGGCTTGGAAGATTGAGTATTCGAGCCGCGAAGTTTCCGCACGCTTTTCAGAGAATGTGCTTGATTTTCTGTAGGCCACATCTTGCATCCGTTTGAGCTGAAAATTTCTGTGGTTGTTGCTTGTGTGCTCCTAGTTCAGAAAAAAAAAATCAGAAAAATACCAAAAAACAAATTTCGTGATTCCTACTAGTGCTAAAAGACAAAAAAGAGGAGCACATAGAGAACACCCAGATAATTGTGCTGTTTGCTGTGTCTTTCTCTGATCATCCTTTTTACCTTTGTTTCAGCTGTTGTGCTAGGACTAGGGACACGTGATAGACCAGCAACTGTGATTCATACTTTGGACACTTATTTAGCTTTGCTCTTCTGATTACAATTATTGCTAATCCTTGCTACCATATTGTGCCTTCCAAGCCCCACCTCCTTTGATCCGAACAGGTTCACTCTTGCAATCATCCCACGCTTCCACGGTTGTTCCTCCTTGCTGCGTTGGTAAGAACATTTGTAAGAGCGTGGTAAGACGCTTGAGTGTGTGTGATTCCACCTTCCACAACCTAGTAGTTGATAGGGATAATATTTGTTGTCCTTTGTTTTCTACTAACCATGTCAGGTGATGGCTCTCCATCGGATTTTAAGGATTGTGTGTCCAAGGAAGAACTCAACAAAGCCTTGCAGGAGCATACTAGGCTATTGACAGACATTAGAACAAGCATTGCTAACCTCGTCACGCGAGTCAACGACCTTGAGTTGCGACAGCCACCACAGGATGATGACCATTCACATGATGATGATGATGATACTAATGATGGTGACCAAGAAGATGTTGAGGTTTTTGTTGGGCAAGATGCGCGTGCTGAGCAACGTCCTCATGCTGAACAATTATGTCATGGCCAACAACAACGTCGTCAAGGTAATGGAGGTAATAATGTTAATCACATCGGTCGCGATGATCCTTATTCTAAGATTAAGTTTTCAATGCCTCCTTTTGATGGTGCATATGATGCTGATGCTTATTTGAATTGGAAAATGACGGTTGATCAAAAGTATAGTTCTCATATGGTTCCTGAAATGCATAGAGTTAGACTAGCCACTTGTGAGTTCACGAATTATGCTATTATTTGGTGGAATGGTCTAGTTTCTAGTGGCTTAGAACCTGAATCATGGCCTAGACTAAAGCGTGCCATGCGCAATAGATTTATTCCTCCTGATTATACACGTGAATTGAAAAAGAAATTGCAGCGCTTAAATCAAGGTTCTAAATCTGTGCATGATTACTATCAAGAGCTCCAAATTGCTATGCTTCGTTGTAGTATACAAGAGGATGATGAGGATACCATGATTCGTTTTTACTCCGGGTTGAGACGTGAAATTCAGGACCTTGTTGATTATAAATACTACCAATAGGTTGTTCCATTTTGCTATCTTGGCAGAAAAAGAACTGCAGGGTCGACAACAGGTGCAGAAATTGCGGAACAATTTTGGGAGTACATCTACTTCACGCGTACCACCGGGACAAGCAACAACATTCCCTTCTACATCTACACGATCTGCTGCCCCCTCCTCCAACACTCGGGCGCGTTCAGCAGGAGCACCACAACCATCACGTGAGGTGAGTAAATCTACTGTTTCGCAGGATCCAATGCCACGCTCTTCTTCAGGTGCAGCTACCACGGGTCGTACAACGGGCATTGTGTGCCGTCGCTGCCAAGGTATTGGCCACGTCATGAAGGATTGCCCAAGCCAGCGAGCATACTCCGCAACAGCAGATGGTGGATATTTTAGTCATAGTGATATCGAGGAAGAATATGCATTTGAAGCTAATCTTGCAGCCGATCATGACATGGATAGTGAGGGGGAGGAGATTAGTGGTACCGCTGCCACGGAGAGTTATGCTGCATGCACCTTCATTGTGAAGCGAGTTTTGAGTTCTCAAATGGGGCAAGCGGAGCAGCTACAACGCCATAATCTATTCCAGACGTTCCACATTGTCAAAGATGCACGTGTTCGTACCATAATTCATGGCGGGAGTTGCAACAACCTCTTGAGCTCCGATCTTGTGAAGAATCTTTCCTTGCCAACACGTGCACATCCTCATCCATACTACATTCAGTGGTTCAATAATAGCGGTAAGGTTAAGGTAACACAATCTGCGAGAGTACATTTTTCTATTGGTTCCTACCATGATTATGCTGATTTTGATGTAGTGCCTATGCAAGCATGTTCACTTTTGTTAGGCCGTCCTTGGGAATTTGATACCGATGCTACACACCATGGTAGAAGTAATAAATACTCTCTCATGCACAAGGGAAAGAAAATCTCTTTGCTTCCTTTGACACCTGTTGAAATTGTGCAATGTGATAAAGCTTTAGCTGACAAAGAAAAGAAAGAACGTGTTTTGGAATCTGAAAATCAGCAAGTAGCTCAATCTGTTTTTCCACCTAAGAAAGAGAAGAACACACCTAGGTCCGAAGGCATTAAGTTAAAGGGTGGTGTTCTGCTTGCTACTAAATCTGACCTTGCTGAAATTCAAGATAATGATACTTTGTGCTATGCTTTCGTATGCAAAGAGGTTTTATTTTTAATTGATGATATACCTAGCTCTTTGCCTGCTGCTATCACTAACCTTTTGCAGGAGTATAAGGATGTCTTTCCAGCTGAGATACCCCCGGGGCTACCACCATTGAGAGGGATAGAGCACCAAATAGATTTGATCCCGGGAGCGACTTTGCCAAACCGCGCTGCATATAGGACCAATCCGGAGGAGACTAAGGAAATTCAGCGACAAGTCCAAGACCTTTTGGACCGTGGGTACGTACGAGAGAGCCTTAGTCCTTGTGTTGTTCCTGTTCTTTTGGTTCCTAAGAAAGATGGTACATGGCGCATGTGTGTTGATTGTAGAGCAATTAATAATATCACAATAAGGTATCGTCACCCTATTCCTAGGCTAGACGATATGCTTGATGAGTTGAGTGGTTCTATTATTTTCACGAAAATTGACTTGCGTAGTGGTTACCACCAAATACGAATGAAATTGGGAGATGAATGGAAAACTGCTTTCAAAACTAAGTTCGGTCTATATGAGTGGTTAGTGATGCCTTTTGGTTTAACTAATGCACCTAGCACTTTCATGAGATTGATGAATGAGGTTTTACGTGCTTTTCATAGGAAGATTTGTGGTGGTGTACTTTGATGATATTTTGATCTATAGCAAGTCATATGAAGAACACATTGATCATCTACGTGCTGTTTTTACTGCTTTGAGAGAGGCACGTTTGTTTGCTAACCTTGACAAGTGCACCTTTTGCACGAATAGAGTTGCTTTTTTTGGCTATGTTGTTACTCCACAGGGAATTGAAGTGGATGAAGCTAAAATTGAAGCCATCAAGAGCTGGCCGACCCCTGGGACTATCACACAGGTGAGAAGCTTTCATGGCCTTGCAGGGTTCTATCGGCGTTTTGTGAGAGATTTCAGCACCATTGCTGCCCCACTCAATGAGTTGACAAAGAAGGGCGTTCCGTTCCAATGGGGGCCAGCACAAGAACAAGCTTTTAATACGCTGAAAGATAAGCTTACGCATGCACCTCTACTCCAACTTCCGGACTTTGGTAAGACTTTTGAGTTAGAATGTGATGCTAGCGGCATTGGAATTGGAGGAGTGCTACTACAAGGAGGTAAACCCGTTGCTTATTTTAGTGAGAAATTGAATGGGCCATCTCTTAATTATTCGACTTATGATAAGGAGTTGTATGCTTTAGTGCGAGTTTTAGAAACATGGCAACATTATCTTTGGCCCAAGGAGTTTATTATTCATTCTGATCATGAAGCTTTGAAACATATTAGAAGCCAAGCCAAACTGAACAAACGTCATGCTAAATGGGTTGAATTTATAGAGTCTTTTCCTTATATCATTAAACACAAGAAAGGTAAAGACAATGTCATTGCAGATGCGTTATCTAGACGTTATACCATGTTGTCCCAACTTGATCATAAGATTTTTGGTTTAAAAACAATTAAAGGATTATATGCTACTGATTTGGACTTTAAAGATGCTTTCGAACATTGTAAAGAAGGAAGAACTTGGAATAAATATGTGCTGAATGATGGATTACTATACCGTGCTAACAGGCTATGCATCCCAGCTAGCTCTATTCGCCTATTGCTCTTGCAGGAAGCGCATGGAGGTGGTTTGATGGGACATTTTGGAGTGAAGAAGACCGAGGATGTACTGGCTACTCACTTCTTTTGGCCTAAGATGAGGCGCGACGTCGAGCGCTATGTGGCACGCTGCACTACTTGCAATAAAGCTAAGTCTCGCTTGAACCCACATGGACTTTATATGCCTCTTCCTGTTCCTAGTGTGCCTTGGGAGGATATTTCTATGGATTTTGTTTTAGGATTGCCTAGGACCAAGAGGGGGAGGGATAGTATATTTGTCGTTGTGGATCGTTTTTCAAAAATGGCACATTTTATACCTTGTTACAAGAGCGATGATGCTACAAACATAGCTGATTTGTTTTTCAGGGAAATCATTCGCCTGCATGGAGTGCCTAACACCATTGTTTCGGATCGTGATGCAAAATTTTTGAGCCACTTTTGGAGGACACTTTGGAATAAACTTGGGACAAAACTGCTGTTTTCGACGACATGTCACCCTCAAACCGATGGACAAACGGAGGTTGTGAACCACACATTATCCACCATGTTGCGGGCTGTTTTGAAGAAAAATTTGAGGATGTGGGAAGAGTGTCTACCCCATATTGAGTTCGCTTACAACAGATCAGTTCACTCCACCACCAAGGTAAGTCCGTTTCAGGTAGTGTATGGTTTTAACCCCCGTGCCCCTATTGATTTACTTCCTTTACCAACATCCGAGAAATTGAATTTTGACGCTAAGACACGTGCTGATTTGATTCTGAAAATGCATGAGTTGACTAAGGAAAATATTGAAAAGATGAATGAGAAGTATAGAACTTATGGTAGCCGAGGTCGGAAACATATTACTTTTGAAATTGGTGATCTTGTGTGGTTACATTTGCGCAAAGATAGGTTTCCTGATTTGAGAAAGTCTAAATTGCTGCCTCGAGCTGATGGTCCTTTTAAAATTGTGGAAAAGATCAATGATAATGCATATAAGCTTGAGTTGCCTGCAGATTATGGGGTTAGTTCCACATTTAACATTTCAGATTTAAAGCCTTACTTGGGAGAAGAAGATGACATTGCGTCGAGGACGACTCCAATTCAAGAGGGGGAGGATGATGAGGACATCACTCTTTCGGATACACACACACCGAGTATTCCTCCAACAATAGGTCCATTGACACGAGCTCGTGCACGTCAACTAAATCATGAGGTGTGCTCGTTCCTTAGTGTTCCTTTATATTTTGATGAGGATGGGATGCTACTGAATAATTGTGATGTATTATTACTTAGGAACACGGGACAAGAACAGCAAGGGCGCCCAAGCCAAGGTGGAGGCCCAATCCAGTTCGAGTCTGTTTCGGAGTCCAGGACCAGTCCGCACTAAAATCGTCGCCCAGGACGTATACGGACTCCGTTTTTGACGTTCTACACATGGTTGGAAAGCTAAGGAGATAAGCTTTCTAACGGTACTGGTCCCATGTCTAAATTCGTTCTGAGTCAACAGGAATCATTGAAACAAGTGAACATCCAGAATCTGTCAGGGTGCTGCGCCACCATCTTTTGGGCCGTTGGGCCGTGTAACGTGTTGGAGTCCATTAGGGACACGTCCAGGGGTCCTTGGCCGACCCTAGTCTTTTATATACAGTAGCCACCGCCCTAATTAGGGTTGGGTTTTGCTTAGATATTGATCTACACACGAATTGTGAGATTTTCGCTCTTGTTCCGGACCGACTAGGCCGCCGTAAGTGTTTGTGGAACCCCGACTTCGAGTGCTTGAATTCAATCCGCAATATTTCAGATTGCATCTTCTACGTTCTTGCTTGTGTTCTCGGTACGCTTGCAGGGATTGAGCCTTCTTGGCGAGGTCAACCGCGCGACACGGTTGATAACCATCGGAACTGTGGTGTAGTGATTGCAAGGGAGACGATCTGTTCGGGTCGAAGCCTTTGGATCATCAACGTCGAGTTCTCCACCCACCGACTTTTCACTACCTATCGGAAGATCAGGCCAAACATTACTCATCAGGGGGGGGGGGACATGTGGAGTGAGGGAGGAGAGAGAGAGAGAGAGAGAGCAGGTGGGGTGCTGCCCACTTGAGAGAGGGAGTGGATGAGGAGTGGGGCCACTTGTGGGTCCCACATGTTAGAGAAAATGGGTATTTCCAATGCAACTTTAATTATTTTCTTCCCTAATTTTCTTCTCTTATCCAAATGACTTTTAACAAAGTGCATTAGCACTCCAAATTACCATTATACAAAATTAAGCATAATGCTTAAGAAGCATGATTTTGCTTAAAAGCGTGATCAAGAATTTGGGATGTGACATCTCATAAACAGGAAAGTTTATTTTCAAGAACTAGAAGGAAGACTCTAGAGAATGTACGACACCCCAATATATATATATATATATATATAAAGTCTAGGGACCCTACGGAGGACGAGTCATTACAAGTGATTATAAGCTATTACATGCATGCGAAAGCTCTGTATCTATATCAACCTTTCGCTTCTAGATCTTCTCCAACTACACACAAAGAAGTCGTTCGACTAGGTTAGATCTATCTAGACTAGCCACGTACCCTCTTGTAACAGTACTAGAAATAAATACAAGACAAACATGATGTAGGTTTATCCTAAGGGAGGCTCGAACCTGTCTAAAAACCCCTCTGTATGTTTCTTTGATTCGTCTACTCTAACCATCCCCATCTTTTCTACAAGTTTGTAAGACCGCGGTTCACCAATCGTCGATAGCTGGTGTCGTCCATGGAGATCATGATAATAGGCATTGAAGATTCTACACACGACATACTGTCGACTTCACCCAAGCCTGCACCAAGGACCGATTTCTCAGATGAGAGGTTCTACAACAAATTCACCCCGATGGACCAATGATCGATTGAGTAAACTTCGACGAAGAACTATCTGGAGATGATTCTAGCGATGAGTTAAGTCGCTTCATAGATCAATGCGTGACAATGGCATCGAGTTTGCCAAGACAACCGTGAATGCGCTATTCACCACAAGTCAGGATCCTCCCCATAGCCTTTGACAACATGGATTGTTGAGATACCTACCTAGAGAAATCCAATGAGAAATCCATGATGGATCTGCACTACTACTCTGGTGGAGGTTAATCCCAAGAAGTCTTCACCATCAGAGATGAGGGTGATGAACTGGTCAATCATAGTGACGATCCGCTCAATCATAGTGACGATCCTACAAGCACGTAGATCCTTCCCACCCTGGGTTCGGGTAACATCCAACTTCCGTTGGCCGCACCTCCCCAGGACCAAAACCCCAACGGAGCATAGGGTTTACCATCTCCCAACCATCAACAGGGGGCTCAGCATTATAGATCTACAATAGTGTAGAGGCTCCTCTCCTTCTACAAGAGGCCCTTATGCGTCATCCGACTACAGATCTAAAAATCTCTGTCGATAAGGGCTGGATGAACTTGGTGACCAGCATGATGAAGGAGGTTCTCATTTAGGCTAAGAACTCCCGTCTGTCCCCACTACGAACAACACCAATTGGGGAAAGTCTCACACCGCCTCTTCTCGAGATAGACCGGACTCAGAGAGACAAAATCCCCGAAATAAGATGAACTGGGAAGGCAACCGAGCAACTTACTACTGAAGAACCTTGCCGGTCAACGACTTGCACGAGTACATCAACAAGTGGAGATGCTCAAAGAACCCTAAGGAGTTATCAACCGTCCCTCAACGATCCGATCAGAGGACATCCTAGCACCACACTAGCCTGAGCTGATCTCCGATTCCTGTGGACAAGACACCCGATGCTGTCCAAACCAAGCAAGCTAGCATTATTGGGTGCCCTGCCTTGTCCCTAGATCTACGGAATGTGAACTAGCCAGCAAAGTTCCGCCTCGGATCAAGAAGTACAATGAGAGCACAAATTCTATTGAGTTTATACATATTTATACCATGCAAATCCAAGCGGCCCGTAGGGATGAGAAGGTAATGGCAAATTACCTCCCCACAACCCTTGAACGGGTAGCCAGGACATTGCTGACCAACTTATCACCAGGGACAATCTACTCATTAGAACAACACTGTGATGTATTCAGAGCAAACCTCTAGGGTACATATGTTCACCCTAGCACGAAAAATGATCTCTACCATTGTGAGAAGATGGAAAAAGAAACCTTGTGTGAGTTCATACACCACTTCAGCAACATCTGGAATACCATCCCCAAGATCAACGACTATGACGCCATCCAAGCGTCCACTCAAAGGGTTATGAGATGGTGATGTGTTGAAGACGTTGCAAGGAAGGAGCATGAGACGATCAAGGAGCTCATGGAGATCATCTATATGTCTGGCAAAGCAGAAGATGTGCTCCAATTCATCGAGGAGAAGGCCCAGGGCATCAAGCGCCTTCAGCCCAGGCTTGATTGTGACACAGCTAAGAGCAAACGTAACAAGAACACCAAGGAAGGTAAGGGTAAGAAAACCAAAGCTGATGAAGTTTTTACAGATTTGCATGACACCTATCCCAACAAGTGCTTAGGTTCATCACAGGGCAAGCGATTCACACTAGGCCCTGATGAACACAATGGTAAGCCTTGGTGCGATCTCCACCAAACCGAGAAACATAGCCTCCATGAGTGCCGCCTCTAAAAGAAGATGGTCAAAGCAGAGATCGAGAAGGTGGGAAAGAAGACCTAGTCATGGCCCAAAGCATGGACTCCAGCTCTAGCAGCAACGAGGACGATTCAAATCCGATGTCTTACCGGTCGAATGATAGGACCATTTACCACATGTTTGGTGGTTCCACCTCTTACGAGTCCAAGCGGCAATACATGAAAGTGACTTGAGAAGTATTAGCTGCCATCCACAAGGGTTGCAGGTCATTAAGTGGTCGAATGTCGAGATTTCCTTCAGCCAGGATGACTTACTAGAGAACTTCGGACGGCCAGGCTGCTTCCCAATAGTGGTTGAGCCTACGATAAACAACTACAGGGTCTCCCGAGTGCTTATTGATGGAGAAAGCTTCCTCAACATCCTCTTCATGGGTGCACTCGAAGCGATGCAGATTTCTCAATCTGCAATCAAGCCGGTTATGCCAGCCTTCCATGGTATAGTACCCAAGTCATCAGCTACTCCTAACGGTCATATGTCGCTCCCCATTACCTATGGGAAGCATGACAACTTTCGGATAGAACAGATTCTATTCTATGTGATCAATTTCGAGATGGCGTACAATGTCATCTTGGGATGACTAACTTTGGCCAAGTTCATGGCTACTGCATATTATGCTTACCAATGCGTAAATATTCCAAGACCTGAGGGGGTTATCACCATCTAGGGTTGCCCTATGGTAGGTCTCCACTATGACAAACGAACCTTGGATATGGTGTCTCAACACCGACTTAGCAAAGAACCTAAGAGCTCAAGGATTGTCACACCCGGTTTTAACGGCCAAAACCAGATGCGGCTTATATGTGCCCAAGCTGTTCAACACACATAAGGATGCCACAGGTGAAGTAACAAAAGTAATACTTTTATTAAATAAACGTTAAACTCTTACAGCAATTGAAATATATTGTCTTCTATGAAGATATCTGCAGCGGAACAGAAGCACTACCCAACAACACCGCAGGCAACCGACCGGGAGACACGGGCCTAGAACGTCACAACGTTGTCTTGATAGTCTTCAACATCTTCACTCACTGAGCAGCAGCACACATGTCGCATGGCATATGAAAAATAGCAAGTGTGAGCATATGATGCGCTCAGCAAGTGTGGGAAAGATAATGATATGCAGGCTTATATCAAGAATAGGCTAACACATGGTATATTTGCGTAAATGCGAGTGAAAAGATATTTGGACGCAAAAGCATTAAACAATTATTATGTTAATGTAACCCATACAGTCCAACAAGCAGCATACAAGTCTCCCCACCTTGCATTCGATAACAGTTTAGTACTCTCTGTACTATAACCAAAACCACAACCATCTAGTACTCCATGTACCAGAACTATAACCACAACCAAACTCATAACCACAACCATCTAATCATGTGAGGATCCAAGTCTCTCATAACCATGAGCACGGCTGTTATAACAGTTTTTACACTCTGCAGAGGGTGTCCAGCTTTCCCCACAAATCGTGATTTCCATGTTGCCGTGTTAGCTAGACACTTAACACACGCCAGTGGTGTGTTGCCCGGAAAGTCACTTCAAAGCCATTACAAAGTTTCATCCAGCATATGCATGCCCGCTAGGTTTCACCACCGTCAAAGTGGCATTCACACCACCCAGAAGCCCCTTTTTGCGCCTTGTAGCTCTAGAAAGTTTTCACCCTTCCCTTCCACTACACATCTTATACCACTAATCAAATGGTTCTGACCTTTGCCATCCCCACACATCCACTCTTCCGTTTGGCACGCACAAAAACTTGAATCCACTAATTAATAGGCTAGGCCTGTCCCATACCAGGTCTCGTGGTTGGTACGATATTTCTTGGGTTGTCGCTCCATGAACAGGTCCTTACTTAGGTCACTTGATCAAACACTAAACCAACATCATAATCATGACAACCATCAAAACCACTTTGCTCAAGGCTTAAGGTTCCATGTTGCTAGACCATTAACAAATTAACCACCAATATTGCATATGTTCATTAGTCAAGAATATGACACTTCCCAATATCCCAAAAGCATGGCTAAGCAATCTACCCATAAAAGACACCTAACCATAAACCAGCTAGGTTCCAAGGGATGATAAGGGAAAAATATAGGGAAACCCTATCATAGGTGACTACCCATCATATTGACAGACACTGCATGCAATTTTGTAAAATAAAACATTTAAAAACATATGTTCAAGATGATCAAAGACACTTTCCTTTTACCCAATGCTGCTCAGTGTTGTCGAAATCTTGGTCTAAAAGTCCCTCGAACTGCTCCAGAACGTTATCGACTAATCGCGAGAACTACCAACAAACAACACAAAGCAAACACTAAGAACAACATACCAAACATCATTAAAAACACTTTAAAAACACTATGGTTGGATAGGGATGATTTTAGAAATATTTAGACACAAGAATCGCCTAAATCGGAGTTAAGATGAAAAGAGAATGGGCTTTCGGAAGATGGATTAGACTGAAAGGAAATACTGATTTTTCGAAACTATCTTCCTATGGGAAAGGTTTTATCGCACAATCATTACGTCAGGCTTGACAACATAATTGCGCAAGATTCAAGAAGTGTAGGGCAGACTAGACTTCACTGACTAGGCTAAGGATAATGATGTGGCGCTGACTTGGCATGCTATGCAAGTACCATCTTGGATTAAAGAGATGATACGTGGATATCTAGTCTCGACCACCTATGATGGATCAAAAAGGCGGAATATTGCGCTTAAAGGTTAAGGATACTATTGGTGACTCTATGTAGTGGCGGTGGTTTGGGTTTCGTCGAAGATAGCGATCGGGCTTGTGGCCACAGATATCAATATCGGCTTCAGTGGTGTTTCAGCGAAATGAGGGAAGCATAGCGTAGAACGCCGAAAGACTAACTCAGCGGTATGGTTGGTTTTGGAAGGGGTCACCCAAGGTAGCGGCAAAACAGTGATGACTGCTTCTAGGTTTGGTGGTGACCGCGAACAAATGCAGGAACGAAGACGCTCGCATTCCCAGAGATTGGCTATGAATTTTGAGGAACTGTTTGAACAAAGATGTTCATATAACCCGGGAACACAATGATATGGCATGGGTTTTGGTAGATCGTCCACTGAGAGGAAGAATGATCAGTATAGATGAAACGGGTGATGGCTGCGACATGCTGTGGTTGACAATGACGTCTTGGTCGTGTCGCTGCACAAACGGGGATGGGCTCCTAGGGTAACATAGAAGACTCCATGGGACACACCGTGACGTGGTTGGTGCATCCATACGGCTTTCGGATTGATGGGGGATGCGAATGCAAATCCGGCGCGCGCGCAGAACGCGTTCAGAAACCGGACAGCGGGTACGTCGACCTTGATTTCGATAGTTTGGCTAATCTACTGGCCAACCTGGTTGGTGAGGGCGTGGGGAACATCATGGGACATTCACCGGTGAAAGGGCTTGGTGATTTGACCTCTGGTCAGTCGGAAACGTCGATGCCAATCGGCTACAGCGCGGCTGTCCGCAATGCCGATGACCGTGGCGGCGTAGATCGGGCTTTGGCTGGGGCTAGGGCTTGGCTAGGGACTTAGTATGATGCTAAAACAGTAGTAAGGGAGGAGAAGAAGGGGTCCTCACATTGCTTTGATGGTCGTGGAAGGAGGAATCGCGGAGAAGACGATGTAGCGCATCACGGGCGGCGGCGGCGGTGGCTCCAGTGAACAGCGGCGCTCCGGCGACATATGGACAGGGAAGCAGCGACTTCTAGGGTTTGGTGGCATGGAATAGGGGTAGGAGAGGGGCTGCAACTCATATTTATTGGGCTAGGTCCAGCTGGTTGAGGTGGAGTCCAAACCGAACACGAATCGGATTCGAGTTCGAGTCGGTTACGATTTCCTTTTTCGCAGCTCTCTATTCCGAGGATGATATCTTCATTTTTCGGATACCAAATTGGACGTTTCTTGATTCTAAATTATATTACTCGAAAATATCTACAACTTTGGTAGTCATTGGAACTTCTGAAAACGTCATCTTAATTTCCAAAAATGCACCACAAGATAAATTATTTGAACTCGGACTTCTCTGCACAGCACTAATTTCGGGGGCCATAACTTCTAGCTTAATTATCCAAAAGGTGACTTCCATAGGTTCAAATCGAAGCTCTCGACGGGACCTACAACTTTGGTATTGTCAAAATTTGCATTTGAGGCCGTTTTGAACTCTGAAACGTCATGCGAAGATGAGGCTGTCCAGAACTCCGCGAAAATTTACAGATTTCGTGGATCCTTTGTTGGGTCATCTAGAAGACTTGGCTAAGGGTTTGAATTTGAGCAAGATTGAGCCCAAAGATACTTTAGGTATATCTAGGGTTTAGAAAAGAAACTTTTACAGAGAAATTTGAATATGGTTTGAACTTGAATTGAGCTTGGAGTGAATTTAAGAGAAACGAAAAAGATGAGGTTGAACAAAAATAGAGTAGATAAGGAATTTGAATTTGAATTTGGGTAGAATTTGAGAAAGAAGAGAGATTGACTTTAAACAAGAATTTGGATAAGATTTGAATTGAGCTGGAGAAGGATCAGGTATGATCAAGGATTGAATAGATGATGAATTCAAAGATTTTGAATTCCAACCATTAAGATCCTTAACTTATTCACTACTGAGTTTTGTAAAAACCTTTTCAAAATATTTTTCACTCAAAACACCAAAGAGAAAGAAATGAAAATGAAATCTAATGCATTTACCTGACTCCTAACAAAACTTAGCATGCAATGCACACAAAATAATAACCTATATTGATTGATTGATTAAGAAAATAGGTTTTAAACCTATTCTACTGGTAAAGCTATTCAACAATCTTGGAAGATTTTAGAAATTTGAGAAATCTGAAAATCAGGGTGTTACAAGGATCAAGGTGAACGAGAAGCCTTATGGCCTATTTGGTTTGGCTTCTCTGGGCTTCTGCTTCTCAGAAGCCAGAATTCAAACCAAAAAGCCTAGCTGTGAGCTGGTTTTTGGAAAGCTGAAAAGCTAGCTTATGAGAAAATGAATTAAAAGCTGAGAAGCTGGTTGAGAGGAGCTTTTCTAACTTTTAATGTGTTGAGAAGCTAAAAATTCATTGCAAACAGTCTAGCTATGAGCTGGCCTTTGGAAAGCTGAAAAGCTGGCTTCTGAGAAAATGAACTAAAAGCTGAGAAGCTGGTTGAGAGAAGCTTTTATGACTTTTGGTGTGCTGAGAAGCTAAAAAATAATTGCAAAAGATAATAGCAAAATGTTAGAAGCCAAAAGCCAGAAGCCAGAAAAGCCAAAAGCCAAAAGCCCAACCAAACAGGCCCTTAGTCATGACCGCGACCACAACGGCTCGAGATACAAACCCAAAAACTCAGGGGCTTGGTTCCACGACCAGTTCGGAACCCATGTAACAGCGCCTACGCTACCCCCATAATAATAGAGTCTATGGTTACCGGCTTAATCTAGTTTGTGTTGTTTAGATTTAAGATGCTAGGTCTATAATAGCTCATGGGCTGTTAATTAGCTATGTAAGACCTAAGTATAAGTACTAAGAGTACCTTCGTAATAACAAAGATCATATTACCTAAGAAGTCATTTGAACTCTTTTTCTGCCTTGCTTTTCTTCTCATGCATCCTCATGCTCAACAACGAGATAAGTCATTTCGTGGGTCTTTCACCCTACATGTGCACCTCGGGTGGCGAAAATCTTCTCAACCCCAAAGGAAATCTGAGCTCTCTTTGCTTTATTACATTTTTCTATCCAGACTGCTTACCCGAAAATCCTTTCGAGGCAGATAGTTGGGGGCTCAACAGGTACCCCGTACTGGATACTGAAAATGACATATTGTGCACATTCTAAAAGCCAATTCTAACGAGAAGGGAAGGACAATTACATCGCGACTCTGGGGTTGCGAAAATGCTCCTTCTCATGTTACACAAGTGACTGGGGGCTACGATACCTTCCACTCAAGCGGACCTATGGCTGGCAATAATAAGTGCTCCAATTAGCGACTAACGTGTCCTGAACTAATCAAAGAAAGAAGTAAGTAAGGGAATCACGATATGCTGCTAAATGTGTCCAGCATGAGTACTCAAAGGGAATGCAAAAGCATTTGAGATAAAATATTCTACAAGTCTAACAAGCTACCAAGTTCTTTACTGTAGACTGTAGGGTAAAATTCTATGGCGGGGACCTCCGAAGTCCATTGCGTCCACAAAATCCTTGGCCGGCCCAATCACCTCATCCATCTTTTAGCGACAACTCATCCGAATCCTCCCTCAAGCCCTCCTGGAGAATGTCAGTGTTGATGTACCGGTAGTGCACCTTTAGTACGACCAACACAAAAGTGATCCCTTCCTCTGTGCCTCGCTTGATCTAACTTGGTCTGGCTCAACCACCTTCCCTTGGATCCCCAGTAGGCCTCGACAAGCATAGTTGCCCGGGTGGCTAGTCCGGTGGCATCAACATCTCCCGCAGGCTCCACTGGATCCCTACTCTGGCGAGCGCCTCCCGGGAGACGTGAGAGCATAGTGAGATGTTGTCAGGCGGTGGACATTTAGGCCCCCTCCTGGGCCATGGCTTCTCGAGTCTTAGAGAGTTCTACAGAATATCATGTTTAGAGCGACAAGGCAAAAAGGTGGCATATCAAAGTTATCAGAGGGTTACCGTTCATCAAGCCCTCTATTTCCACGCATGCC
Source organism: Phragmites australis (assembly GCF_958298935.1). NCBI lineage: Eukaryota > Viridiplantae > Streptophyta > Magnoliopsida > Poales > Poaceae > Phragmites > Phragmites australis. The sequence continues at coordinate 32,656,009 of NC_084923.1, read as the reverse complement.
TTTTCCTTCTCGACAACTTCCCAGGAAGAGCTAGTGGCATAGCTCGGTGGCCTCCTTCTCGAGTTTGGCTACTTGGACAATAGCCTTGTCGACGTCATTGTGGGACTTGTTCAAATGATGCATGAACAACTACAAAATATCATGTCAGTATCTATCATTTCATTTATTAAGTGGCTAAGTTGCACAAAAATGCTTACCCCAAAGAAGGAATTGAAGACTGAGTCTGGGTAGCGACCCATTGTCCCTTCAACCATACCCCTCCAGGTTGTGTCCGGAGGAATCCCGTACATCCCTTTTGCGAGTGTTGCGATGACCTCTGGGATGGCTACCTCCGCTTCCTAGCTATCAGCGATAGATGCCAAGGGCTTGCCCTTGCCTCCTTCGTAGGAGGTGACGCTTGGTATCTAAGGAGGCTGTGTTTTCGGGGCTGGAAGTGGTGCTCTGAGCAACCTACGAGAAAAAGAATCTAAATATGTTGCTCCTATCAACATAGGAAAGGTGTCCCTAGAAACAAATACATACGTAGGTCACTTCTTGGTCAGTAAGGGTCTCAACGGGACGAGTATGGAGGCCGACCTCTTTGTTGCCTTATCAGGGTCGCCTCCTCTTGTCCTTGCCTTTGGCACAAAAAGGGTCGCAATGTTCGACGAGCCCGGAATAATGGCCGCCTTCACATGATCCTAGGTAGGTGACTAAACATACTTGGAGTAAAATGCTATGGCTCCAAAGGCTTTGGCTAAATGCTTGACTTACCAAAGTCGGGGCCGGTGGTCTGAGTGCTCGAGTGGTGACCGGATCCACAATGGTCGTAATCGGGGTCGAATCTTCAGTGGTCGGAGCCGACGCTAGATCTATAGGAGGCGGATTTGGGGCTGGGGCCTCAGGGGTTGTGGGTGAAGTAGGCGGTGTCAGCGGCATGGAGTCATCAATCGCCACTGATGTATGGTGACACTTGCGACATGGCACCACCACCACGGCTTCCAATCAGACCTCAGCTCCCCATGATCTGGACCTCGTCCGGGTCCACAGTCTGAGCTCCCACATTCTCAGCCTCCAGGTTGGGCTTCCCACACCTAGGTAGCTTCACGATTCACATCCGTCACCATTATGGTTCAAGACTACTCGGAAAGAAGATAAAAAATGAGAAGGTTCATGAGACTCACCGACAAGACCCGCTCTTGAGCCTCCAGCTCCATCTCTATGATGGGGACTGGGATGTCCCAGTAGCAAAACTCGGGGGCTGAGTCAAACATGAGCTTGGTCCTATGGTCCACCACCTTTGGCAGAAGCTCTATGAAAAATGACAAACAAATACGATTTGTAAGAAACAAGTTCATAGCTTCTCTAAATGGCTGATTAGGATCGATAGGTACCTATCTCACCTTCTTCGGTTAGGTCCATCTTGGTCGTGTATTGCCAAGCACCAAAGATCATTGACTTCAGAGGGCTCAGGCGGTGCTTGATGAAATCTCTAGCAATGTCATAGCCGTCAGCCCCTTCTCCTTCAGATATAGGATCTCATATATGAGAGTCCAACGAATGGCAGTCTCCTTTAGCTCCTTCATCGATGCAACCCTCAATAGTAGAGATAGGCCCCAGTAAGGAAGTCCCGACAAGCTAGGTTGAAATAGTCACATAGCCCAACGCCATTTAGAAAGGAAGGAGAAAAGAATTAATAAAAAAAGGGAAAGGAGGGAGAACTTACTGCGCATGGCCACATGGGCAAAGCCCACGATCTTATCGGGCCTACCTATGGTCTGACCACCAGAGCTCAAAATGCCCACTTAAAGACCCCATCAAACACCTCCTACCCTCTCCCTCACTTATTTCCTCCATTACCCAAAACCGAGAGAGAGAGAGAGAGGAGCCTCACCTTGACCAACATGATGGCTGGAGATAGAAGAAGACCTTCCTCGAGCTTCACCATGCCTCCCCGAGCTCCTCCCCACTGTCATCCTCGCTAGAGAAGCATCCCATGTGTTTTTCTTCTACCTCAAGGCCGAGAACCACCCTGGAGCCCGATCTCCAAGTCGAGACCTCCTCGGAGCTAGCAAACCCTCTAAGAAGCTTCTCCACACCAAGGTGAGACTTCCCCGGCCGTTTTTCCCATCATCCCCGAGCTCCAACTGGCGCCCACTTGCTTAGATCCAAGCTCCACCTCTAGCCTTGGACGACATCCATGGGGCCCTAGAGTTTGGCTCCATGCATATTGCTCAAACCACCCAAATTGAACTTCCCTAGTCTCGTAGAGTGTTTTTGTACCACCCTTGGCTGAAGGTGTCAGCGGAGTCTTCGCTGATGACCTCGCCGAGGTGCTGCTGGCCAAGCCCAGGAGTTTGACCACCACCTAGGCCAGTTTGACTATCGAGTCTGGACTTGGTTGGCTAGAGTTGAGTTTAGACTCCATAGTCAGGAGTTAGGTTGCCACTGTGGCCAATCTAGCCATTGGACCTTGCAGTCTGACCATCATGGGTCCGGTCTGACTATCAGCCACTTAGTACCAATTCTTCTCGATTCGACCCTCACAGTCTGACTGCCACACTACCCGGTTTGCCTGCAAGTTACCTAGAACCCAGTGAACCTACATTATCCAATGTGTTGTTTAAATCCCTTCTAGCCTGATCAATCAACCGTTCTTTTGCAAATGTTTTCATGACATGTCATATTGCATCTGTTCATGATCATGAATCTTAAAGCATATTTTATAGAATTTCATCATGCTTATGGTGATGCATTTCCGTTCTTTTAGTGATCGATGAATCGGAGACCGACAGTTTTCTTGAAGAGAATTTTGTGGTTGATCTTGATTGTGAAGCTAAGCACCAAGGCAAGCATCTATGCATATTTCTCCTATATATTTGGTGAATTATTAGTCAATTTTGCTAGATATTGCTTTGTGTCATATATGCATGTTGAGCGAGTTGATGTCGGGAATCGGCTAGCACCTATCTTGTTGCATTTATCCCTATCTCATTTATGGATGATCTCCATCCTTGTAACTTGGTATAACCATGTCAATGTCCAACTTTAATTTTATTCAAAATTCTTAGCAATTTACATAGGTCACTGGTAGAAGTTGAGCGGTCGGTTGTTCATCGTTTCAGGAGCTATAGTGCTTAATTACTATTCACATTGAAAATAATGTTTAGATGATGAGTTGTGAGAATAAGATGAGATGTGGGTGGTGTTAAGGGTAGGTTTGGAGAGGGATTTGGATGCCATAGATTTCTTCCATCGTTTAAGTACTGTTTGTTGGCACTGTTGACTTAAGCACTATTTTGTACTACCACATATCCCAATAGGGAAAGGTTGAGCCAAGTATCTCAAGTCATCGTGTTAGATCTAGAGGAATTCAATGGGATTTGTGCTCCTATTGTACTTCTTGAATGACTCGGGTCGGAACCTAACTGGCCCGCTTACGTTTCATAGATCCAAAGTAAAGGCTAGGCATCCATTGATGGTGCCATGCTTGGTTCCTGTGGCCTTGAGTGTTTTACCCACTGGGGTCGGGGATCGGCTCTGGCATGAACAGTGCCGGGACGTCCCGTGATTTGATCGTCAAGGGGCGGACGATGCCACCGCGGGTGTCCTCAGGCGTCTCTATAGATTGAGAACTTCACGCAAGTCATTGATCAGAAGACCTTTGACTGGTGAGGTCCTACAGTAGTTAGATGCCTAGATGTCATCTCAAGATGTCTTGTTCCAGGGATTACACCTCTCCGAGTCTGAGACCTCTCATGATGGGGCATTACGTGACCTCCCCCGATTAGAGATTGTCGGTGTATCAGGAACCAGGGGTCCCTGAATCCCGAGGCCAGGCCAGCCATCTGCCACATGGCGCCATCCCGCGAAGTCTCTCTTGTAGGATGAGAAAAGATAAAGTCCCAGGAGAATGTGCTCGGGGCCACGATCGGTGGTCCCCGAGTACCCCAGTTCCCCGATGATCCACGGAGTCCAAGTACCGGGAAGGAAGTGCTCGGGGAGGTGCTCGGTCCCCCCCCCCCCCCCCGAGCACCCTAGTCCCCCGATGATTAGAAGAGCTAAGTTTCGGGAGAGAGTGCTCGGGGCCGTGAGCGGCGGCCCCCGAGCACTCGGCTCCCCGAAGGTCTGTGCAAGAGTACTCGGGAGAGAGTGCTCAGGGCCGCGCGTGGCAGCCCCCGAGCACTCGGTTCCCCGAAGGTCCATGCAAGAGTGCTCGGGGAAGTGAACAATACCCCCGAGCACCTGGCACCCCGAAGACAAGGATAGGCATTCTCGGGAGAGAGTGCTCGGGGATATGAATAGTACCCCTGAGCACTCGGTACCCCGACGACTCAGAAGGGCCCCCGAGGGGCCTGCCGATGAGGTGTCAGCCAGCCAGAGGTCCGAGGTCGCATTTAATGAGCGTGCATGGCCTGACACCTCCAACTGCTCTCGCCGTGCTCAGCGTCAGTTCCTGCCACGTTTTGGCAGAGAGGCGTGGGGTCATTAATTGCACAGGTCCCGTCCCGTGCCATCCGGCTTGTCTCGGGATAACGTCGTGAGGACCAAGGTGTTCCGTCTGCCGCGCTGCTGTGACAGGAGAACAAGACAGGGCAAGCACGCCGGGTTGCTCTGCGGCCGCCCGGTGGGCCCTCTCCACGGCGTCCGTTGCCAGGGCATTTATGGTGACGGGCGACAGGGCGTGCGACGTATTTTCCACCCCCGGTCACTTCACCCAGAAGAAATGATGACGCCCTTTCCATTTATGGCATCTCGGAACTCGAGCCCCCTTCTTTCCGTTCGGGGCATGTCGTGGCCGACGAGTACTTAAAATACCCGGCAACACAGAAGGGAGAGGAGACGGACAACGCAGAAGAGGACAACGTCAACAAAGAAGAACGAGAGACACTGTGAGCAAGGTTGAGCATAGTTCCAGCCGAAGAACAAGGAGCCTCAAGCTCTTAGTTAGGCCAACATCCTTGTAACCAGCAACATCCTTGAGGGACTTCCTCAGGACAGTTATAGCATCCATACAGGAGTAGGGTATTACGCCCCCCTGCGGCCCAAACCTGTCTAAATTCTGGTGCATTTACTTCTTCTTGCACTAGGTCAACACCCCCACCATCGGCCGTTGCATTCATTCCCATTTATTCCTCAGATGAACTTATTCAGGATCATCCCCCGGGCCGAATCTCTAAAAAGGGGTCTCTCGAGATCCCTGCGATAGGAGTTAATCCTCCGACAGCTGGCGCGCCAGGTAGGGGGGGAAGCATCCCTGAATCTGTTTGTTTGTTTTCTTCCATAGAAAAAATGGCCGGTGGTCACCGCCTCCAACGTTCTGGCTCCAATTCCAGCGGGGAAATGAAGCCCCTCGCACAGGAGGCCCCAGCCGCTGCGGCGTCCCGGCAGCAGCCGCGATCTGCACGTGCAGCGTTCCCCTCCCAAGGGGACCAAGTCGCTAGGCCCAGCAGGGCCGCCGCCGCCGCCGCCGGTGCACCATCCGACCCCCAGCAGGTGGTCGAGACTCCGGCTGCTAGGTCCGCATCCGGACAGCGCCGGGCGCCCCTTCGGCGTAGGCTCGCCTTCAGCGAGGCCAGCCCCGGGAGCGCGCTGCTTGCGGCGCACGCTCTCCTCAGGCATCCGCCTGTCCATGCGATGGCGGAAACCCCAGAAGGCCGTTGGCTCCAAGAAGTCACCGCCCTGGTCGGCACAGCCCGTCGCTAGGTGTTGGCCGATAGTTCTCGCACCACCACCCAGCGTGACGCCGCCAGAACCGGCCCATCTACGGGCAACATTCGCACTGGCTGGGGGGCCTCCAGGAGGAGCACCACAACCCTGGCTGCGTCCGGGGCCCAGGACCTCCGCTTATGTCTCAACGAGTGGAGGGGCCTTGAAGATGCGTGTGTCACTCTCGAGCGCCAGCGGGAGACCTAGCAGGAGGCCGAGGCTGAGGACCAGGCGTCCTCTTTGCCGGCCCACGATTGCCAGGATTCTCCGGCTCGCCAGCGTCCGCCGCCAAGGAACGCCACCCGCGCCATAGGGTACGGCACCAGCTGCCGTGCCTTCACTAGTGAGCTCCGTCGGGTCAAATGGCCCTCCAAGTTCCACCCTGAGCTGCCGGAGAAGTACAACGGGACCATCGACCCCGTTGAGTTCCTCCAAATATACACTACGGCGGTCTAGGAGGCCGGTGGCAGTGAAAAGGTGATGGCGAATTATTTCCATATTGCCTTGAGGGGCTCTACCCATTCTTGGCTCATGAACTTACCCCCAGGATCTATTAGCTCCTAGGATGACCTTTGCCACCAGTTCGTGGCTAATTTTCAGGGCACATTCACGCGCCCTGGCTTAGAATGTGACCTCCACGCCGTCAAGCAGTAGGAGTGGGAGACGCTACGGTGCTTCATTCAGCGTTTCAGCCAGGTCCGTAACACTATCCCGCGGATAGCCCCTCACGCTATTATTGTCGCCTTCCGGCAGGGCGTCCGCGACAAGCGGATGCTCGAGAAGCTAGGTACGCACAAAATCGAGACCATTGCGGACTCTTCGCGCTGGCCAACAAGTGCGCCAAGGCGGCGAAGGCGCGGGCTTGGCATGCCCCGCGCCCTGAGCGCCCCGCCGCCGACCAACCAAGTTCTTCCCGCTTCGACAGGCGGGAAAAGAAAACGAGAAGAAGGCGCAAAGCCGCTCCCATCGAACCGGCCCAGGGCCCCACCCATAGGCCGGTCCAAGAGCCCGATCACAGGCAAGAACGCCGGGCGGCCACCGACAGACGGCCTGCGCCCGCGAGAGCCCCGGCCAGGGCCCCTCCTAGGGCTCCAGCTCCCGCGAGGGCCCTGGCTCCCGCAAGGGCTCCGGTTCCCGCCCGGGCTCCCGCTCTAGCAAGGGCCCCCGCTCCTGCGTGGCCCGAGCCAGGCAAATGGTGTCTAATCCACCAGACCAGATGGCATGACCTCACAGAGTGTCATACGGTCAAAGGCCTCGTCGAGCAGCGCCAGAGGGAGCGCGACAAGTCTCGCGGGGGAGGCAACACTAAGCCCCCCCCCCTCCCCCGCAATGCAGAGCTTGGCTTTCAGGAGCCCGAGCATACCGTCACCTTCATCGACGGAGGCGCCTATACGCCTTCCTCGCGGCGTGGCATCAAGACCATACGGCGCGAGGTATGCTCGACAACCCCAAGCGAAGAGGCCACAAGGCCCCTGAGATGGTCGGACACTTCGATCACGTTCAGTATGGCCGATCACCCCGCCAGTACTGCAGGCGTGGGGCGACTGCCCTTGGTGGTGTCCCCCACCATCTGCAATGTCAAGGTCGGTAGAGTGCTGATCGATGGGGGTGCAGGCCTCAACCTCCTATCCAAGGAGGCCTTCGAGAAGCTGCAGGTCCCCTCCAGGCACCTAAAGCCGTCACTTCCATTCTGCGGAGTGAAGCCCGGGCACTCCCTGCCCCTCGGGCAGGTCGAGCTACCAGTGACCTTCGGGAGTCGGGACAACTTCCGCACGGAAAACGTCCTCTTCGACATCGTGGAGCTCCCCCTCCCCTATAACGCCATCCTCGGGCGTCCGGCGCTCGCCAAATTCGTGATGGCTGCGCATTATGCGTATCTCACGGTCAAGATGCCAGGCCCAGCAGGCCCCATCTCCGTGACTACCGACTCCGGCGGCGCCGTTTCCTGCGCCGAGCAGTCATATCTGGCCTTGGTCTCAGCTCAGGCCGAGGTCGAAGGCTGTCCAGGGGGCCCGGGACCCTCTTCATCCAAACCCCGACTCGCCGCTGATGCCTCTGTCCCTACAAAGGAGGTCGTGGTGGGCGAAGATGCCTCCCAGGTCATCCGAATCGGCGGTAACCTGGACGGCAAATAGGAAATCACGCTCGTCACCTTCCTCTGGGCTAACACCGACGTGTTTGCATGGCAGCCGTCCGACATGCCCGGGATCCCTAGGGAGGTGATTGAGCACCACTTGGCTGTGCATCCGGACGCACGTCTGGTGAAGCAGAAGGTCCAGCGGCAGGCGCCTGAGCGCCAGGAATTCATCCTGGAGTAGGTCAGCAAGCTCCTTGACGCCGGATTTATCCGAGAAGTCCTCCACCCCTAGTGGCTGGGAAATCTAATTATCATCCCGAAGGCCAACGGCAAGCTCTGCATGTGCGTGGACTACACCGATCTAAACAAGACTTGCCCTAAAGATCCTTCCCTTTGCCCCGCATAGATCAGATTGTAGATGCAACCTAGGGATGCGATCTTTTGTGTTTTTTAGATGCAAACTCTGGATATCACCAGATTCGCATGGCCATAGAGGATGAAAAAAAAACTGCTTTTACCACCCCGGTGGGGACTTATTGTTATATGTCAATGCCTTTTGGTTTGCGCAATGTTGGGTCTTCTTTCTAGCGTGCTATTCACATCACCCTTGATTTGCAGGTTGGCTGCAACGTCGAGGCCTACATCGACGATCTCGTGGTCAAATCCCGAGACCACGCCACCCTACTCGAAGACCTTGCTGAGACTTTCAATTGTCTCCTCCCTACCCGCCTGAAGCTCAACCCCGAGAAGTGTGTCTTCGGGGTGCCCGCGGGCAAGCTCCTCAGTTTCTTGGTTTCCAGCCGAGGAATTGAGGCTAATCCAGAGAAGATCCGGGCCATCGAGTAGATGCGACCCCCGGCTCGACTCAAGGAGGTTCAGTGTCTCGCCGGCTGCATGGTGGCCCTCGGGCGCTTAATCTCCAAACTTGGGGAGCGGGGGCTCCCCCTCTTCAAGCTTCTGAAAAAGACCGGTCATTTTGACTGGACGCCGGAGGCCGAGCAAGCCTTCCGCGATCTGAAGAAGTACCTCACCTCACTATCCGTACTGGTGGCTCCATCCGAAGGCGAGCCACTACTACTCTACGTATCGGCCACTCCTCAGGTCGTAAGCATGGTGCTGGTGGTGGAGCGCGACGAGTGCGCGGGGCCAGGTGCTGGGTCCCAGATCTCGGCCGCTCCCGGTTACTCCCCCGTCCTCGCGGCTCCCCCCGAGCAGGGGGTCGAGCCTGAGCACTTGGCTCCCCCCGAGCAGGGGGTCGAGCCCGAGCACTTGGCTCCCCCCGAGCAGGGGGTCGAGCCCGAACACTCGGTTCCTCCCGGCCAGGGAGTAGAGCCCGAGCACCCGGTCAGCCCCGACCGCGTCGCCGAGCCTGGGGGTTGCGACAGCCCCTCGGGTGAGGCTGCGGTCCGGGCCCGCCGAGTACAACGACCGGTGTACTTCGTCAGTGAAGTCCTCCGGGAGGCCAAAACAACGTACCCCCAGGCTCAGAAGCTGCTCTACGCCGTGCTCATCGCTTCCCGGAAGCTGCGCCACTACTTCCAAGCGCACAAGGTCTCGGTGGTTACCACGTATCCACTGGGACCCATCCTCCGGAACCGAGAAGACACCGGGCATGTCGTCAAGTGGGTAGTGGAGGTGGCGGAATTCGACCTGCACTTTGTCAGTCGCCAGGCGATCAAAAGCTAGGCAGTCTCTGACTTCGAGGCAGAATGGACACCCGTCCCCGAGGTTGTCCCAGAAGAGATTTCTGCATATCCCGGGCATCATGCGCCCGGATACTGGATCATGCACTTTGATGGTTCCCTCTCGCTGAAAGGTGCGAGGGCTGGAGTGGATCTCACCTCCAAACGGGTGAAGAACTCTGGTATGTCGTGCAGCTGCAAATCCACGTATCCAACAACATGGAGGAATATGAAGGTCTCATCGCTGGCCTCCGAGACGTGGTGGGTCTCGGGATTCGTCGCCTCCTGGTCAAGGGAGACTCCCAGCTGGTAGTCAACCAGGTATCCAAAGAGTACCAGTGCACGGATCCTCAAATGGCGGCGTACGTGGCGGCAGTCAGGAAGCTGGAGAAGCGCTTCGATGGCCTGAAGCTGCGGTACATCCCTCGCCGCTACAACGCTCTGGCCAACGACCTCTCCCGCCTGGCCTCCTCCCGTGCACGCGTCCCTGCCAGAGTCTTTGAAGAAAGACTCACACGGCCTTCCGTCCTGCCTGCCGAACAGGACGAAGGGGAAACCTCGAACTCAATTCAGGGGACCCCGGCGGCGCCCTCAGAGAGAAGCCCCGTTAGGGTGCCGCCGTCCGGCGAGTGCGCTGCACTTGCTGAATGTTCTCAAGATGCCTCGTGGATGGACGACATCCGAGGGTACTTGAAGGAAAAGTTCCTCCCCGGGGATGAGGCGTCTGCCGAAAGAGTTGCTCGGCAGTCCAAACGCTATGCCATAGTAGATGGGGATCTCTACCGGCGTAGCACAGGCGGTATTCTCCTAAAATGCATCTCCTGGGCAGAAGGCAGTGAGCTTCTCGCTAAGATCCACGAGGGCGAGTGCGGTGGCCATGCATCGTTCCGCACGCTGGTCGGGAAGGCCTTCCGGTAAGGTTTTTACTGGCCTACAGCCCTCCAGGATGCTTACGAGCTGGTTCGGCGCTGCAGAGTGTGCCAGTTCCATGCAAAGTAGATTCACCAGCCAGCTCAGGCTCTTCACACCATCCCCCTGTCATGGCCTTTTGCAGTCTGGGAGCTGGACATTTTGGGCCCATTCCCCCAAGCAATCGGGGGCTATGAGTACCTCTACGTCGCCATCGACAAATTCACCAAGTGGCCGGAGGCGGTCCTAGTCATCAAGGTGACCAAGAACACGGCGCTCCAATTCATCTACGGCATCACCAGTCGCTTTGGTGTCCTGAACCGAATCATCACCGACAACGGCACCCAGTTCACAAGTGCCCTGTTCGGGGACTACTGCGAAGACCTCGGCATCATGCTCTGCGTCGCCTCCGTTGCTCATCCTCGGAGCAACGGGCAAGTTGAGCGCGCCAACGTGGAGATACTAAAGGGGCTCAAAACCCGGACCTATGACGTGCTCGCAAAGCACGGAAAGGGTTGGGTCGACGAGCTGCCTACCGTGCTATGGGCCAATCGGACCACGCCAAGCCGCGCTACCGGGGAGACTCCTTTCTTCCTCATGTACGGCGCTGAGGCGGTCCTCCCCTCTGAGCTCACTCTAGGCTCCCCTCGGGTGCATGCCTATTCTGAAGGCGAACAGGAGTAGCAGAGGCACGCCCAAGTTAACCGGGGGCTACCACTAACTGGGTAAGTCACCCAACCTTGTAAAAAATTGTCAATTTAGTATGAATGTTAACATGCAATCATGTGTCAATTTCATTTTTCTGAATTCCATATGTTTAATCTGTCTGGTGAGATGCTCGATTGTGCGAGAAAAGTTCGCTCTCTCATTTTCCCCGTTGATAAAAGAATCCCGATCGGTATGCGCGCGGGCAGTTGCCGCTAACTTACGTCTGATGTGGTAGGCTGTGGTGTTCGGTGTCGTGGCAGGCTCCCGGGCACTACCGAGTCCCTGGGCGCCCCGGGTAATCCTATCGCTCGAGCTGCTCGAGTAGTCCGGAGCCTAGGCCCCAGGGACGGGCTGTCGGTGCTCGGTCTGGTCTATCATACCCAGGCGCCACCGAACCATAGTACCTCTGGGTTATGCCTCTGCCTGCTCTTGTCCGCCGGTCTGAGTATTCGATAGGTCTCGGGTTGAAAACGAGAACAGTCTATAACAAGTACCGCACTAACAGAGCGCACCAAACAAGGAATTTCTCCATTTCCTCTTAAGTCACAGATCGACAATTAAAGCAAAAGCAGCTCGACCGCGAGGGCCTCAATGCCTAGGTTGTTGCTCGGCCCCAAGGGTCCTCGGGTGGTCCTACCGCTCAAGCATGAGTGGTCGAGATCACCTGACCCCGGGCTCCTCGCGTGCCCCTTGGTGCTCGGGCGCCCCGACCGTGGCAACCAAGTCCCCAGGCACCTCGAGCTCGGAGCACATACCCCTTCTGGATCGGTTGGCCAAAAGGTCGACAGCTGTCTGGTGAGTGGTTAAATTCAGACGAATTTACATTCAATAATATTTTGTTCCCGAGTTGTCCTCGGGGGCCCTCATTTTCTAATCTGCCTGGTGAGATGGTCTCCTCGCGCACAAAACCCTACCGCGTGTCCACTTTTTTCCTAGAACGACAGAACGGTTCGTAGAAAGGTGTACCGTACGTGTGATGATGTCCGATCGAAGTCTTTCATGGTGGTCATGGTGTTCGGTCCACTTTTAGGGCCCCGAGCACTACCGAGTCCCTGGGCGCCCTGGGTAATCCTATCGCTCGAGCCGCTCGAGTAGTCTGAAGCCTAGGCCAAAGGGACGGGCTGTCAGTGCTCGGTCCGGTCCGTCCTAAGCCCAGGCACCCCCGAACCATGAGCACTCTTGGTCGCATTCCCGCCCGCGCGTGTCTTCGGTCTGCTGACTGAGTGGTCGCAAGGTGGAAAAGTGTTCACCGGTCATGGCGTGCTCCGTGCTGGATCGATCTATCTCCCGAGAAAAGAAGTTTGTGCCTTTGTCTTTTGACTTAGCCGATGCGGACTCGCGAGGGCTCGAGGGCTGAACGCACCGAGAAGGACGATCGGGACGACTTCGTTCTCGGGGAAGGAAAGGTCGGGGCCAGTCCGACTGAGTACTCCTCGGGGCACCAAGAGAAAATAGCGGAAACTACACTAAGTACTCAGAAATACTAGAGTTGCGACCCCAAAGAAAGGCTTCCATTATATTCACAAAGAAGGGTAGATGTTCTGAGGGATCACTCCCATATTTACATCAAGTCAAAAAGAAAAGAAGAAGGAAAAATTACTACAAAAAGCCTAGTCGGAGTCGGAGTCGGAGTCCGAGTCTTCATGGCCACTCCTCGGGGCTGGGGGCGGCGGCACCTCTCGCTTAAAGCCGGCCGCCACCACGGCAGCAGTGCTCCGAACTGCCTCGCGGGCGGCCTCTTCCTCGGCTTCGACCACCCCTTCCTGAGCTGGCTCCAGCAGGAAGTTCGGGTCTCAGCTCCGGTAGCATGCCAGGACGTGTTCGGCCACTGCTCTCGGCCGCCACATCCGTCGGTCCCAGCAAGGACGTTGCGTCCACCAGCTCCAACACCACCGCCACGTCCGTCTGCGCCGTCTCCGCCGCCGCGTCCGTCTTCCCTGTCTCCGCCGCCATGTTCGCTAGCCTCGGCCCCGCCGTCGCACTTGCCAGCCCTGGCTCCGTCGGCGCGCTCAGCTCAGGGGCTGGCGCCGGCCTCGGTGCCTCCAGCTACCCCTGGCCCTCAGTGGTGCCCATAGGCGGCCTACAGGAGAAGGACAAAGATCAAAATCAAAATCCAGAGCTTAGTTCGGGCGAAGCACGCCCAAGAAGGAATGAAGGACAAGACTTACGCGGCTGTACGCTTTCGATACTGCCATTTCGCTGCCGGAATCCTGAACTCCGGGCTCGATGGCGCCGGCCCAGAGTCCTCCCTCCTCCTCTTCCACCGGGGGTTCGGCAGGGCCGCCGCGTGGTCTCCGGGCACCGGATCGGGCCCCAGCCGAACAAGGCGCGACTCCAGAACTAGGAAAGCCGCCACCACCGATGGTGACGGTGGGGACTCCGGCACGGGAATGAAGAGCCGGGGGCACTTCCCCCGGTCCTCTGGCACCACTGCCGCTCCACTGCCGGTGGTGCCTCCTCCTCCGGTGCGGTGGCTGCTGCCCGCAGCGGCCCCACTGCTGCCTTGCGGCTCGCCCCTCGCGGCGCCAGGGCCACCGGTCTGCGCCGGACCGCTCGTGGCCCCTTCGTCGGCTGCCTCATCCCACCCAGGGATCTCCGCGACCTCGGGACTCCAGCTCCTCGATCGGTCGACCAATCCCTGGGCGTCGAACTCCGGCAGCTTCGCCTGGATCGCCTGACACTCGGGATTGGCGCAGAGCACCATTTCTCTCCACGGGAGCTCCGCCCGGCTCATCTCCTCCACACCGGTCACCACCCGGAGCATGCCCTTCAACTTCGCCAGGCCCAGGTCCCAGCTCACGCTAATCTGGGTCTGGGTGATGTCATCAGGCCCGGTGTAGAGCCAGCAAGGCCGGGCCGCTCCCGCAGGGGCGCCAGGTGGCGGCGTAGGAAGTCCACCACCACCATCACCGAGATGAGCCGGGTGTCGCGCAGGAACCCGATGCGCTCGAAGACTGGCTCCAATCGCACGTCCGTCGGCGGCGGTACCTCCCAGGTTGCCTTCTGGGGCTTCGCCGCCACCTCCGGCAGGGCGAGACGGTCGTGGGGGTCGACGTCAACGTAAAACCAGTCCCACCGCCACTCCTTCCACTTGCTTTGCAGCACCTGGGGATGTATCGCTCCCCCATGCCGTCCCGCAGCCGGAGATTGCAGCAGCCCGCGACGTCTGCGGTGGAGTAGCCCCTTTTCTTCCCGGCAGATCGCAGCATGAAGAAATGCAGGAGGAGTGTCACCGACGGCGCCACTCCCACGAACATCTCATAGAAGTGGGCGAACACCGCCAAGACGACAACCGAGTTGGGGCTCTGATGCACCAGCTGAATGTCGTAGGTGTCAAGGACTTTAAGAAAAAATGTCGAGAACAGCGGCACCAGCCCCACCGCCACGAAAGATGTAAACAGGACGATGCGCCTGGGGCAGGTCGTCACCGGCGGGAAGCTCGCCGGCGTCACCTTCAGGGCCCCCTGCTGGCCCTCAGGGACCAACAACTTCTTGATCTTCTCCGCCGCCTCTTCGTTCCTCAGGCGAGACTCCGGCAGCATGCCATCCGGAGTCCCGTCGTGGCGGCTTCCTCCAGCTCTCGGCATCTCGTCGAAAGGGGAGGTGCTCTGGGTGGTGGAGAGAGAGATGTGCTCTGATCACCTAGGGGATTCTAAGGGCTCAAGAGCGCGAAGGAAGCAAGAGCAGGATCACGAGATGGCGTAAAGAGGAGGGTGGTTCGCTCCCCTCCCCCTTTTATACCTCAGAGAATTCAAATGTCTCCTGCCATGACGCACTCGGCGGGACGGTTTTCTCGATCGATGCAACTGCCAGGTGAATCTCCCATAGGTCGTGCAGTGTTAGCGGTTACCAGGCGTATTTTCCTCGATCTGTGTGGCTGCCGCGCGTGCTGCCCGTCCCGTTGTCATGCCCATCGGGAGTTGTGTGGACGCGTGTCTATTCATCTCCCCGGTGGGCCGTACTAAAGGCCTGGACCGAAGGGGCCACCTTCTGAAAGCTTGCCACGTGGCGTCCACGCCAGCCTCGGCCTCGTTCGCGATGAAGGGCCCATCCGCAGTCTCTGAGCCATCGCCTGCCAATGGGCCCGGGGGCTACTGTAGATGTATCAGGAACCAGGGGTCCCTGAATCCCGAGGCCAGGCCAGCCATCCGCCACATGGCGCTATCCCGCGAAGTCTCTCCTGTAGGATGAGAAAAGATCAAGTCTCGGGAGAAGGTGCTCGGGGCCACGGTCGGTAGTCCCCGAGTACCCCAGTTCCCTGATGATCCACGGAGTCCAAGTACCGGGAAGGAAGTGCTCGGAGAGGTGCCCGGTCCCCCCCGAGCACCCTAGTCCCCCAACGATCAGCAGAGCTAAGTTCCGGGAGAGAGTGCTCGGGGCCGCGAGCGGCGGCCCCCGAGCACTCGGTTCCCCTAAGGTCCGTGCAAGAGTACTTGGGAGAGAGTGCTCGGGGCTGCGCGTGGCAGCCCCCGAGCACTCGGTTCCCCGAAGGTCCATGCAAGAGTACTCGGGGGAAAGTGCTCAGGGAAGTGAACAGTACCACCGAGCACCCGGCACCCCGAAGACAAGGATAGGCATTCTCGGGAGAGTGCTCGGGGATATGAATACTACCCCCGAGCACTCGGTACCCCGACGACTCATAAGGGCCCCTGAGGGGCCTGCCGATGAGGTGTCAGCCAGCTAGAGGTCCGAGGACGCATTTAATGAGCGTGCGTGGCCTGACACCTCCAACTGCTCCCGCCGCGCTCAGTGTCAGTTCCTGCCATGTTTTGGCAGAGAGGCGTGGGGTCATTAATTGCACAGGTCCCGTCCCGTGCCATCCCGCTTGTCTCAGGATAACGTCGTGAGGACCAAGGTGTTCCGTCTGCCGCGCTGCTGTGGCAGAAGAACAAGACAGGGCGAGCACGCCAGGTTGCTCCGCGGCTACCCGGTGGGCCCTCTCCATGGCGCCCGTTGCCAGGGCATTTATGGTGACGGGCGAACGGGCGTGCGATGCATTTTCCACCCTCGGTCACTTCACCCAGAAGAAATGACGATGCCCTTTCCATTTATGGCGTCTCGGAACTCGAGCCCCCTCCTTTCCGTTCGGGGCATGTCGTGGCCAACGAGTACTTAAAATAGCCGGCAACACAGAAGGGAGAGGAGACGGACAACGCAGAAGAGGACAACGTCAACAAAGAAGAATTCACTTGTACTTGATTCTTGAGCTTGCTTGCTTTGGCTTGCCTTGAATGCAACCTCCTTGTTCTTGGAGGTTGAGCTTTGTTTGGCATGAATCTTCACTTCATTTACTTCTTCTTCCATAAGCTCATGAGCAAGGATCCTTCCAAGCATATCGCTTGGTGTAAGCCTCTTGTAGTCCCTTCTCTCTCGGAGGAGTGTCACTAAAGTAGGGTTTCTAGGAGCAAATGCTCTAAGCAATCTCTTTACCACTTTGTGATCATCAATGTCCTCACTCCTGAGCCCTCTTAGCTTGTTCACAAGCACCATCATCCAATCATACATGGCTTGAGGAGTTTCATGATCTTCCATCACAAATCTTCCTAGCTTGCCCTCAAGCAGCTCTATCTTGGATTCTCTTACGCTTGTTGCCCCTTCATGAGAAACTTGAAGAGTATCCCAAATTTGCTTGGCTTCTTCAAGTCCATCCACTTTATTGAATTCTTCCGGACTCAAGGCACTAAGCAATACACTTGTGGCTTGAGCATTGCGGTGCATATTTTGTTCTTCACTTGAGGTGAGCTCTTGATCTTCCTCCGACAACTCAAATCCTGTGTAAACAATCTTCCAAATACTAGGATGAAGAGAGATTAAATGTATTTTCATTTTGTGCCTCCAAGCGGCATAATATGTACCATCGAAAAATGGTGCACGCCCGGAAGGCACAGAGATATAGTTGCTTGAAGAATTTAAATGATCATAATTGAAAGGAATTTTACTTCCCTTTCCTTTACCATTACCGTCATCATTCTTTGATGGATCATCTTTAAAACCCCTCAGACTTCCGGATGTCGACATTATAATTCCCTCTAAGCGGTGAAGCCTTGTAGGAGGTTAGGTTCTGATACCAATTGAAAGTGCCTAGAGGGGGGTGAATAGGCTTTTCTGAAAATTAAAACTAAAACAGCGGATTAAAACTACCGGATACTCCGGAGAAGGTCGGATACTCCATTCTGGTCCGGAGTATCCGGTCTAGTCCGGAGTCTCCAGTCTATACAGGAAATCAAGAACAACTATGAATTAATACTAGCAAGATGATCACTAAGGCAACTTATATGTAAATTCACAAATTCACACGATTAAGTAAATTGCACAAATAAGAACCCGAGAGATTTATCCTGGAGTTCGGCCACCTCACAAAGAAGTGCCTACATCTCCGTTTAGGAGCTCACAAAGAGTCGGGTCTTTTCCAATCCTATCCTCTTCTAGCGACCACAAAGATCAAGCTAGAATTTCCTTACTCAATTTGAAGTTGATTACAAACTTCCCGTGGCACTCCACAAAGATTGGGTGCTCTACGGGCGACGCCTTGCCGTCTAGAAGCACAAAGCTTCAAGAGTAAAGATCACAGCGAATGCTCGAGGAAGAACTCAATGCTCAAGTGGCTTAATCTCACTCCAAACCCAAACTCACTAAATTTTGCAAACTTTGCACTAGAGGTGGTTGGATGGACTTTGAATGCTCTTAGAATGCTCAAGGAGTCTAGAGTTCACCAACAACAGCAAGCATTTAATGCCAAGGGGTGTAGGAGTATTTATAGCCCTCTCTCAAAAACTAACCGTTACTGTTCTGTCAGACCTGACCGGAGTATCCGGTGAACACCGGAGTATCCGGTCCCAAATCCAAAAACGGCGTCAGAACGGTCACAGAACGTGTCAGAACTAGCCGTTACAATTCTGTTAAGTTACCGGAGTCTCCGGTCCTGACAGGGCTATCGAATATACTAAGTCCGGAGACTTGCCGGACCCTCCAGCCTCTCCAGGTACCAGAGTATCCTGTGAACACCGGAGACTCCGGTCTTTTTATCAAAAAGAATAAATGCTAACTGAGACACCCCTGCCGGAGTCTCCCTCGGAGACTCCGGTTAAAACATTTTCTCCTACCGGAGTATCCGGTGAACACCGGAGACTCCGGTCTTTTTCAATAAAAATAAAGACCTAACCGATTGACCTCTGGCGGAGTCTCCCTCGGAGACTCCAGCCTTAAAACTCACCAACTACCGGAGTATCCGGTGAACACCGGAGACTCCGGTCTTTTTCAACAAAAATAAATCGGAACCGAGCACCCTCTGCCGGAGTCTACCTCGGAGACTCTGAACTAAATACTGAGTACCGGAGTATCCGGTGAACACCGGAGACTCCGGACTCAGTGGACTATGCAAAACTAACCCGGTGTCCGTGGGTGAGTGTGTCTCTCAACTTGTTGGTTCTAAAGAATATCTTGAGCATTGAGATACTAATCAAGCAATCAAATGCAACCCTCTTAATAGAGCGGCTATCCTAAACTCAATTTCAAAAATAAAAGAATTTAAATCCTATTGAGTACTCCTAGTTTCTTCTCCTTTCTTTTCGACGGGCGTCAAACGGCATATGTCTTCTCAACTTAGACTTAAACCTGTTCATGACTTAGATAAACATACTAGATCCTTAATCATTTTGTCATCAATAAGCCAAAACCCACTTAGAGGGCGTAGATGCACTTTCAGGGACAAGCTGGTTCCCAAGGGGGAGGCCTTGTCATAGCCAGTGACCGGTGAAGCAAGCGGTAGAAGGCGGCTATGACATTTACGCCATCATTGCGTTTCTGGCACATGGGTGTTCGATGTGCTAATGATGTTTGTGCTTTTGTGACTGACTCGTGAGACTATGTGGTTAGGTGGTATATAAACCCGGTGTATTACTACTGGAAGGTTTATTGAATGGAAAAGTAAACTTCCTCCCAAAACCTCTACCCTCTCTCTTCTTCGCCTCTCCTTTCTGTTGGAATGTTCTGCTCTCATTCCGGTTACCACCGACGTTACACGACGATGGCTGCTTCCAGGTCCACCCTCGTCGTCATTGGGGGTTGGGTTGGAGCTAGCAGGGGAGGAGAGCATGGAGACGATGCAGTGGTGGTTGGTTGGGGTTTTGGAGACATCACCATTTCTCCCAGTCGGTTCACGAGTCCTGCTTCCACTTGAGGCTTGCGAGTTGTACACATCACACACATTGGTTGCGTGCGTTAGTAGAAGAGCATGGGCCTCAGCTACCACAGTTAGCAACGGGCCTATGACCTCAATTGGGCCCAATGGGCCTCAAGCCATCGCCGCTACTGAAAAAATAGAAAGAGATGCAAAGGCACGGTGGTAAGGCTCGGGTGGTTAGCCGAACCCGCCTGGGTTCAATGCCTGGGTGACACACCTGGGTTCCGATTTAACATTCCAACATCATAGCTGCTACCATAGTACCATACCATGCTCCAATGCTCAGACATGCATTCAATAGATTAAAAGAAGTTATTTCCGAAAGAAAGATTACAAAAGCTCTCTAACAACACTATTGCAAGCAACCGATAAGTGATACATACACGAACAAAACTGTACGGATATCGCCAAAAAGGCGCTGTAGTACAGTATGGACTACAGCATCCGGCGGTTAGAAGAAACACAAATCCAGTAGCAAGGAAACGAAACAATATCAGGTTATTTCTCTGAACTTCTATGTATAATCTGTGTTTCACTCAGCAACTCAATGCTACATTGGATAGTGTGGATGAGGGTAGAAGGGATTAAACGGTAGTATGTGCTGAGGTGCTCCAAGTTGCGGCGCAAACTGCACACCTTGAACTCCAGGCCAACTTGGTTGCGTAGGATAACTGTGAACTCCAGGCATTGCGGTATATGGTGGATGGCCAAAGTGGCCTCTGTGTGCCATGTTCGGAATCGCAGGAGTAACCGATGTTGGTAACTTTGGAGTAAATTGCCTTGGCCGTTTCAAGTGTTGCTGTTGCGACTTATTTTCTTGTTTCTGCTGCTTCTGTTGTGGCTTATTTTGTTTCTGCTCCAGCTTCTCTCCTGGCTTAGTTTGTTGCCCTTGCTGCTGGCTCTCTTGTCCATTGTGCTGCTCCTGCTCCTGCTCCTGCTCTTCTTTCTTGCGCTTCTTATAACTCTGCTTTTCCTGCTGCTGCGAATTTGAAGTTGAGGCGGTAGAGGCATTTGCTAAACCTCGCTTCTTCTTTGCATAATCATCTAATAGATTTTTAATTTCCACCAAAATAATACTGCTTTGGCTTGAATCAGTGATATGCTGTTTAACTACATTCTGTGCAACTCTTAGACTATCAACCTCCTTTGCTATAACTTGATTCTGCACATATGTAGATGCAAAATCATTAAACTAACATAAAACAAAGTAATATAGCTGACTATTTGAGATGGATATTTGTCTCCACAAGAATAGAACCTGTTCCAAAATTCTGAATCTTTGTAAGGATCACTCCAACAGCTCTAGTGTAAGAAAACATTTAATTTCCTATTTCCCTACTATTTTACATGGAATTGGCTGGTACAACCACATTATTATAATGTAAATTAGAAAACTATTCCACCATTAAGGCATCTAATTGATTTCGAAAGAGTAGTGCATACCTGGGACTTGCGTGTCATATTCTTCTCAAATATCTCCATAACAGTCTGTTTTGACTTTTCAAGGTATCCTTTCAGAAGAGAAACTGGAGGATACTTGTCCACCAAATTAAAAACATGTGCCAAGTGTACAGCATCCAGATCTTGTCCATTTCCAATCAAATAATCAATTAAGTCTGCAAAAATGATGAAGGAAAAATGTGAACAGACCGACCTTGCACCACAAATAAGGTGGAGTCATGGAGACAAATGTCTACAACTCTCGAAAAATTTGTCTACAAATAGAGGCCAGTACAGTTAATATTGTATAGTGATATTGATATAGTTACAGACCACATTATCATCTGATGTGTATAGTGATATAGTTACTAAGGAGGCAACAATTCAAGTACTGAGTATATCCATTAATATAAGATTATAAATTATAATACTTGAACCGATATCATGTGAGATTCACTGAACAAAATGTCATTTTGGTCACAGCATTCACAAAAAAATTTAGCAAGTTTTACAGGATGGCAGTGATGGGGAGCATGGCAAGTGCTCACCCAATGAACAGGCTCATGAAGGCACAACACCGAAGGACCTTGCAGTGCACAAAAAAGGTGCAAGTGATTTAATGACTGACACATCATTCTCAAGTCTAGCAGGTCCCATATTATAGAGATAATTTCATTTCTAAAAAGACTATATTATTGGTTACAGCATTTTGCATATATTGTAGATTGATCTTATCAATCATGCAATGTGGTTAAAGATCTATCAGGAGACAAACACCTCCGAAAGAAGAAAGGAATATCCATACATTTCTGCAACAATAACCAAAAGGTGTGTCAGTAATTCAAAAGAAGTTAGTGACAATCATTTTGTCTAAAGTTCCAACTAATTTTTACAGTGTTCAATGCAGAAAGTCAGGGCAGATAGATCACAATGATTGAGATCCACCACTTGGTCATCTCTGAGCTACTGCTGTCGATGTTGTACTAAAGGTACTGTGTCTAGAAATAAGAAAAAAAGTGCAGGGACTCGATAATTTAACATTAATAAATAGTTTAATATACTGATGAAAGTTTTACTGTGAACAGTTCCATAGTGTCAGAGGATGGGAGTCCGAGATCAAACGCTTGCAAAATAATTATGCAAAAGCAGTGACATTCGCTAGGTAAAACACACAAACATAACTTTTGAAATTAGGTTTGCATCAACTGGTCCTCTGTGCATCTCTCAATAGCTTTGCACATGATTTATTAAGAATAATTACTGAGTGTTTGAAGCAAGTCAGAGGTTTACAAAATTTCAAGTACCATGGGATTAGTTACTAAACCAAAAGATGGATCAGAATAGCTCCACATTTACTATAATATTTTATTCGTGATTCAGTTTATCTTAAGATGTACTTCTGCCATATTCTACCGTGTAAATGTCTAGCATTAGTGCAAAAACAAGCATGCATGACCATAAGAAAACTCTGGATTAAATAACGAATTGATGGGCAGATATTACAGCCTCTTCAACTGGTCTTTGTCACAACTCATTCAAAAATTCGCACAAAATTTTTCTCATGTTTCATTCGACCTATTGTGGAAGTACAGCCAGGCAGCCGCATTTTCGAAACCTTTGCAAGAGTGATCTTTATTTAGTCAAGTTTTTATGGTGCTATCATGTGACATAAGAAAACATAGCAGCACTTTCTCCCGACCTAGTTTGCCAAGGACCGGGCTGCATTATTCATTTCCATGCATGTTTGTTCACTGTTGCCAGAAAGAGGGGGTACAACTTATGCATCTTACATGGAGGGATTCATTACTGATTCTCTTATTAAAGATCAAAGGCACTATATACACAGCACCTGTTAAGTGTACAGCAGGGGAAACAAGAACTGATAACATCAACATATCATGTTCGCCTAGCATAGATTGAGCAGAACCGCAGAAGTACAAACATTATAACTAAGAATGGAGAAAGATGCATTCATACCTGTGATCCTATCAGCGAGCCCAAGACCCTTGCAGAGATGTCTGGTGTTGTTTTTCAGCTGTTTGCGTGGGACAGTACCAAATAGACGCATTATCTCATTGGTGTCAAATTCCGATACAATGTCATAGGAGATGAGGAAGTAGAGGAGGCCCCATGAGGCCAGGACGCCAAGGTCCCCATAACTCCTGGGCTTCTCAATCATCTCCTTCCAATCCTTTGCCACCCGCTTGGCCTGCTCTAAAGTGTCTACAGAAGGCTTCGCAGCCGCCGCAGGTACACACTGAATTAGCCCCACGCATTTCCCCCAGACCTTGTTGGTTTTGAGCTTGTTGTTGTGTAGGAATAACTTAACTACATGGAGGGCGAGTGCTGCGGCATCTGGTGCATGGCGCATCGCAACAGGGAACTCTTGCCTGAGCGTGATGCTGTTGCACACAAACTTGACAAGCTTTCTGATGTTCATGCTTGCGCATGCTGCCACAAGATCCTTACTGGCATCTGGAGGAGTCTTATTAGCATTTTTGGCGCATTGCTCCTCCTCTTGAGACTCTTCTTCTTCCTCCTGCTCCTCCCCGCAAGCCTCGTGCCCCTTGACCTGCACTGCAGACGCCTTCTTGGCCACCACCTCATCCATGTCAGTGTCCTGCTCCTCGTAAGACTCCTCCTTGTCCTTCGACACCTTCATATCATCTTGGGTATTCTGCTCCTCATTGGCCACCTCATCGTCAGCATCCTGCTCTTCCTTCTCACTGGCCACCTCCTCCTCTATAGCCTCCTTCTCGTCCTCGGTCTTATTGCCAATCTTGTCGTCGGCCTCCTCCTCTTCCTTATCCTCCTCAACTTCCTCTTCCTCCTCAATTTCTTCCTCCTCCTCAACTTCTTCTTCCTCCTGCTCTCTGGCCTCCTTGTCGTCCTTTCTATCGTTGCCCATATTATCGTCGGCCTTGTTCATCTCCCCCTCCTGGTTCTTGTCCATCTCGTCGTCGGTTTCCTGCATCTCCTCATCCACCACCTCCTCTACCTCTTCCCACTCTTCCTCCTCACTGGCTTCCTCTTCCTGGTCCTGGTTCTTGGTCTTCCCGTCGTCGAGGGTTTCCGCCGGCGCGGGAACGGCGGGGGCGGGGCGGCCGGCCTCGAGGACCCGGAGCTGGCGGAAGCGCAGCGAGATGGACGACTGGAGCGAGGATATGTGGGCGTCGAGGTCCTCCCAAGCGAAGGGGAGCGGGAAGGGCGAGCAGGCGGCGAGGCGATCGAAGGCCTCGCGCAGGGCGTCCTTCTTAGCAGGGAGGGCAGCGATGGCGACCTCCAGCTCCGCCACCGTCATCGCCGCCGCCGGCGGATGGTCAGGGACGGGCTGCGCCATAGGTGAGGAAGGGGAAGGGGATTGGGGGTTTTGGAGCGGCGGCGGTACCAATCGCGATCTGCGACGGTGATGAGTTGTAACTGACGAACGCTTTTTCCGATTAAAATGCTATGCGTACGACCAAGGCGTTGCTACACTACGCTGTACTACATTAGTTGTGCTACAGTATGCGAGTAGTAACGTAGTTGGCCGTTCTGTTAGTACGTATATCAGGGTTGATTAATTTTTGAGCAAATTTCATGTTGAACTATATGTTAGTGTATTTGGTTTATTTTGAATCATATATTTGAGGCTAATTTTTCAATTTGCACCGTGTTTAAAGATCGAGTCTTTGATCATGCTCATATGATGCACAGTTCTATCCATATTAGCTTTACGGATTTAACTGAAAGGATGGATTGTTGTTTTCAGTTCAAGTTTTCTTCTTTTTAATTCATTGTTCATTGCCTACTTCCTATTTGGTTTTAAGTTGCTAAAGCTGTCTCCCCGTATCAGACCTCTATAGTCCAAAGGCCGCCGCTGATAAACTTTTTATATTCCTCACTGATACCACCGCCACAAGTTGTTGCATGCACCATCTCAACCATGTCTGCCTCGTTATCGGTCCAATGCCTATCTCCGTAATACTAGTGAATATGTAATCAGAGGGTCATATTACATGTAGATGTTGACTTTTTGGATGGTCAGCGGTGCCATAAACTCGAAACCATCTTACGCGATATGAAGAGGCAGCTCTAGAAACTTAAGACACAAGGAAAGTGGACAACGGTGAATGAATTGAGAGGAAGGAAACTTGGTCTAAAAATAATGGTTTACGCTCCCAGGTTAATACGTAGAGCTGAGGTGGATGAAACTACTCATCATGTGAGCATAATCAATTATCAATTCCTTAAACATGGTGCAAATTAAAATATTAGCATCAAATATATGGTTCAAAGTGTACCAAATACACTAATACGTAATCAAAAATGAAATTTACTCTTTTTTTGCCACCATTACGGATGGCAACTTCTTTGCCCAAAAGACATCTAGTCCCTACAAAACCTTTACTCCTTTGCAACTTTGAGCACCTTTTGTCTGCCACGTGGCAAATTTTTCTCTTTTCGACGTGACAACCGACGCAAATTGAACCTTATGCCCTCTTCTTCTTGCCATGACCTCACCACCGTGCCCTGCCTCACCTCGTTGCTCCTTAACGTGGATTCCTTGCTGAAGGTGTATCTAGGCCCCTTATGTGGGTTTTGATGATTGACGACAAACGATTAAATGACTAATATATTCAATAAGTATTTGAATAGGTAAAAGACCCATTGATGTAAGCGACGTTGGCGACCCCTAAAAATTGAAGAAAGAAAATAGCGAATGGTTTTACTCTTTAAAGTACTCTTTTTGTTTTTGAATTTGAGTATATGATCATCATACTATTAAGAGGGGTGCAACATTGTGATTTGGACATGAACTTAGTGCTAAAAAGGATATCTGCACCTAGTTTAGAAAGCGACATAAGTTCACAACACGAACACCGAGTCTAAGCGCTCTTAGTGAAGTCGGATGTTCCAACATAAATATCGGATGTTCCAATGCAGTCAGAAAGTTCGAAATTTTAGGATATAGGGTTCTCGGTTTGGAAGTTTTTTTTTAACATTGGATGTTCTGATGTTTTCATCGGAAGTTTGATGTGGGTCGGATAGTCTAACTTTGCCAACCATAGGGTTCTCGGTCTTGAGTTAAAAGGATCGGATGTTCCGATTAGGGTCAGAACATCCGGTTTTTAGGAACATAGACCTTTTGGTTTCGAATTAATTCCTACATTGGATGTTCTGATCCATCACTATTGGATGTCCCGATATGTTGTTTTTACTAGGCATGAGTTGGGTTTTGAAGTTCAAATATGGTGTTTTGAACTGATCGGATGTTCCGATTGGTGGGATCAAAATTTTCGATGTGGGCGGAAAAGATGTCCAACAACTAGTTTTTGAAAGTGTCTATTTATACACCCCTTCTCCCTCCCAACCATTTCACCCTGCTATTTCGAATCAGAACACTCTCCAAAGCTAAAAGCCATTATATCTGCTAAGAAAGTGTTGCATCTTCTGAGAGCGATTTGAAAAGAGACTTTGAGTGCCAGGAAGCAAAAGTTAATCTTTGAGCACTATGTGTCCTCTCCAAGCTTTAGTCTTTGCATTCTCTTCTCCTGGAGTTTGATGACTTCTAGATGGCTAGGAGTTGATCCCAAGCCACCAACACGTTTGTGGTGAGTCGTGAGAAAGTTTGTGAAGGACAGATTTCACCTCTGCAAGAGAAGTGTGAGGAACGGTGACATCCTAAGAGGAGAGAGGGGTGAATTAGGACACTTAAAAACTAATAGCTTCAAAAACTTCATAAGATAAACCTATCTCAATTTCTATCTAAATGTACTCTAGATTTATCTAGTGTATCTACTCTACCGTTCAAGAGGATAATAACCTACTCTAGCAAGATAAATTGTAAGTATGTAAATGCGAAATGTAAATAAGGTAGAGAAACAAACTCGGCATAAGGGATTTCTATCCCGTGGTATCGGTGGCACACAAACCACCTCTATTCCATGTTAGAGCTGCACAAAGGATATGCTCCCGATTACCAAGTCTCTTCCAGTCACAGCTCTTGAGCTGCCAAGTCGCCAAGACAATGCCTCAAGCATGATGAGCCACCAAACCATCAAGGTGAGGTATCACCACTAACCTCTCTTCCGGTCACTTATGCGCCGTCTTCACTTCAGAGCTTTAGTTACAAAGACAAATTCTTGTCGCCGCTCTAGACCAAGTCGGAGGGTCAACAAGTTACCGGCAAGTCACAAAGGCTCCAAGGCACCAGCGTACCTCTCGATACAGGGTTGGATCACTCCTTGATCCACTCTCTAGATTGCAGCACCTAGCAACACTTCTCTCTAGACCTAATAGCACTAATCACTCTCTAATGGTGTGCTAATTACCTTGGATGAATACTTTTAGTACTTTGATGGCTTTGATGTCTTCTCAAGTGTATATGGACTTCTCTGGACTCCATCCCTTCAAATGGCCAAGTGTATGAGTATTTATAGCCTCAAACTCGCCAAATAGCCGTTGCTCCAACGGCTCAACTTTACTGTGAATACTAGATGACCTAGCGACAACAATAGTACAAGTACCGGACCATCCAGTGTGTATAACCTCATAAACTAGCCATTAGAACCCACTTAGAACCACTTCTGAACACTAGATAGTCCGGTGTATACTTCATCTCCATCACCGGATAATCCGATGTGTATACCTGATCTTGAACAAACCATCTTCTTTACTATTCATCTGTCCGGTGTATTGATCTTCTCATCACTGAACCTTCTGGTGTGTATAACTTCATCTTCTCTGAGTTCAGGAAAACACTCCGGTGTGCATTGTCTTTTCATCACCTGACCTTTCAGTTGCAGAGCTTCTGTTAAATGCTCTGGTGTGTAGAGCACACAAATTATCGGACTATCCGATGAAGTCATTTCTTTTCTCCTTTGAGTGAAAACACTCCGGTGTGTACAAACTTTTAAGCACCGGACCTTCTAGTGAGAGCAAACTGATTTCATCTCAGTTTTCCACCCTTCTAAAAAATACTCCGGTATGTATACCTTTGGTATCACTGGACTATCAGGTGTAGTCATTTTCCGTGGGACTTCTCCAATTGAATCAAACTTTGTCTCGGCTTTGGTGGCTTCTTCATATATTGCATTCATGAGACCTACTAACATATATTATTGACAATCATGTTAGTCACATTGATTATGTTGCCATTAATCACCAAAATCACAATAATGACCTAATATGGTCATTTTCGCTACAAATTCCCTCTTTTGGTGATTGATGACAACACAACCAAGAAAGTGGCAAATAATAAATGATACAATTGTAAAGAGCACAAAACCTTACCACATTGCTTGGATGCGTGTTCTTACCACTTAGTCCCCTTTTGTTGTGGCTCACTTTTTCTGTATTGCTACTATCTCCCTTGATCAACCCATATAAGAGCTTCTCCATTGTATGCTTTTGATACCAAATGTAGATAGTTCCCCTTTGTCAACCTTGGAATTTGCTTGTTCTTCACTAGACATGCATCTTGCTTTGGTCATTAAACTTCTCTTCCTTTGTCAACATCTCAAAAATGGCTACAAACATATGTTGAACTCGAGGAAGAGCATTAGAGCACTTGGAAGAGAGCTTCATAAATCATGATCCAATGAAATGATACTAGTTAAAGGGATACCACTTGTAGGGATAATATTTCAAGAATATGGTACAAATTGAAATAAAAGCACACATATCACAATTCATGAAACTCACATAATATGATTTAAATTCTCCTATATGTGTGCATACATATGATAATAGAGAGACATATACATAATTAGACAATATGTCAAGATGGAAGTTTAAGCCATGTTATACATGGAGATAGCATAAATGAACAAATGAATTCACAATGATACCAATTGAAGCATTTAAGCATTGCATACCTTCGAGAACTTATTGATTACTCTATGAGAATACAAAAGATATTACTTGAAACACGTGTTAGTCTAAAAATCACAACCCATATGATATACTCTCCCTAGATGTGTGTATACAAGTGTTGAATACTTATGAGAGATATGCACTTGTTATTGATAACAATGAGGATTTATCCTATAGATTGGTTCATGGCATATAAATGATACCAATTGTAAAACTAGTGCCATAAAAGTAACCTACAACTAATGAATCACGTAGGTTGCTCATAAGAAAGAGAAACACACAAACAACATATCATATGAAAACCTACACTAGGGATTGCAATAAATTAAAATATGCACTAGACAAGGCAAAGTGCTAGATGCAAAATAAAATACATGAATATAAATCTAGCTACTATTACCGCATTTAACTTTGAATGAGGGATATTTGGTATGATCATGATCTTCATCAAAGTGCTCAAACTTGTATAATTTGCTTCTTTGCTTGAATCTTCACTTTATCTTATGAGCTAAGTTTTCAACTCCCCCGAAGAACCGTGGATTTCAAGTCTTCTTTGGAACCAAAACTGATTGGGGCCTCTTCATGTTCGTGATAACTTCCTTGGACACCCAAATGAGTTGGTTCCACCCTGGTCCTTTCTCTTAACCATTTATGCAACTACTTTACCATTGTTCTTCTTCTTGAGCTTGTAGTGATTGCTCTTGGTCTTGATCTTGTACTTGGACTTGATGTAGATATTGAAGGTCTTGCTGGAGAGGTTCATGATCTTCTTCTTCTCCTTGATCTCGTTCTTGACTTCCTTCTATTGGAAGGACTTATGACATTTTCGATGGCACTTGAAGCATATCATGGTGGACCCCTCCGCAAGCTTCTTCATTATGGTAACATGATTATCTTGAGGAGGTTGGACATGATTCTTGACTTTTTAATCTTGCTAAGTCATTCTTGAGCTTCTTTACATCTTGCTTGAACTCATCATTCTCTTATGCAATGAGTTCATTAGATGATTCTGCAACAACATTATCAATACATGTCTCATTACAAAGGTGTGAGACAGATAAATCAATCAAATCATCACAAGAAGTGGAAGCATCTACCTTAGATTTGAAATTAAATAGGGAGGTAGATTGCTTCAAAGGGATCTTAGTTTGAGATTCAATGCACTCAAATTTAGCTTTAAGCTCTTCATTCTCCTTGTTTAGTAAATTAAATTTGCTCAATAATTATTCATAATTAAAAATAAAGGTAGCATGAATGTCATTAAGTGCATTGAATTTCTTAAGCTCTTTTGATTGTTTCTTAATTACCCTTTGTTACTTATTAATTAAATCAAGAATTTCTTCTTGAGAGGATGAGTTCTCATCGGATTCATCATCACTTACATCGCTTTTCATACCTTTGGCTATAAGACACTTGTGTGATGACCTGTGCGATGATGACTTGCATGATAAGGACCTTGATGAAGAGCTTCTCTTGGAGGAGTGGATGGTGAGACCCTCATCATTTGAGCTTGAATATTCATCTTCACTCACCCATCTTCATATGCTTGTAAATGCTTTGCTTCTTTCTCTTATCTCCCTCTTGTTATTGGCCTTATTCTCTTTCTTTATATGATCAATTGTTTTGATTAAGTCTTGAATGGAGATTGGATGATCAACCTTGGTATTGATTCTCTTCATTTTCTTCTTCAATTTGAATAAGAGCTTGGTCATCTTGGTATCAATTTTTTTCATCGTTTGATGTATTTTGATTATCTTCTTCATCGCTTTCTTCTTTATCATCTTCTTCTTCTTCTTCTTCTTCTTTTTCTTCTTCTTCTTCTTCTTCTTCTTCTTCTTTTTCTTCTTCTTCTTCACTTGAGCTTGACTCTTGCTCTTGTATCCTCATGCTTGCCTTCATGTGTTGACATTGAACTTGCTTGCTTGTGAGAGTAAGGTTCTTTGTGTCGGATAAGGTAGAAGCTTCAACCTCTATGTTCAGGGTCATCTCATGGGTGATCATCTAGAACTTTGCTTAGAATCATGTTGCTCATGTCATGATTGTCGTAGATGATGGAGACAATTAGCTTGTACTTTGGAAGAAGAGCTTGAGTATTCTTCTCACTACTTAAGCATATTCGATTTGCATCAAACATAGCCCATTGATCTCATTGAAAAGAATATTCAAACATAAGTACATATCATTAGCACATTCATGGGGTAGTTGTTTGACGTCATTGAGTTTAGTAATAAGCACATGATATTTCTCATTATGCACATCCTTTATACCTTCATGTATTTTAGTAAGACTAATCCAAATATCATATGCATTAGCGAGAGAATAAACACGGTTAAATGAATTAAGATTCAAAGATGATAAAATGACACTCTTTGCCAATGCATCTAATTGCCTTTATTTGTTTGTGAGGTGTTGCCTCATCCCTTCCTTGATGAATCTCCAAACATCTAAATCTTTAGCTTGCAAATAACAAATCATTAGAATTTTCTATCGGGGGAAATTAGTACCGTAAAAAAGTGGAGCGTTGTGGGTATCCATCCCACATTGGAGGCTCTGATACCAATTGTGAGAAACAGTGACGTCCTAAGAGTTGGGGGGTGAATTTGGACGCTTAAAAACTGATGGCTCCAAAAACTTCATAAGATAAATCTATTTCAATTTCTTCCTAAATATGATTTATGTTTATCTAGTGTGTCTACTCTACCGCTCAAGAGGATTACAACATATTCTAGCAAGGTAAATTGCAAATATGTAAATGCGAAAATGTAAGTAAGGTAGAGAGACAAACTCGATACAAGGGATTTTTATCCTATGGTATCGGTGGCATATAAGCCACCCCTAATCCACATTGGAGCTCCACAAAGGACATGCTCTCGGTCGCCAAGTCTCTTCTGGTCACGACTCTTGAGCTACCAAGTTACCAAGACAAGATCTGAAGCACGATGAGCCACTAAGCCACCAAGAAGAGGTCTCACCACTAACCTCTCTTCTGATCACTTATGCTCCGTATTCACTTTGGAGCTTTAGTACAAGGGCCTTCACGTTCCCGCACAATCTTCTTGCGACTGCTCCACACCAAGTCGGAGGATCAACAAGTTACCGACAAGTCACAAAGACTCCAAGGCGTTGGTATACCTCCCGATACATGGTTGGATCACTCCTTGATCCATTCTCTAGGTTGCAACACCTAGCAACACTTCTCTCTAGGCCTAATAGCACTAATCACACTCTAATGGTATGCTAATTGACTTGGATGAACACTTTTAGCATGTTGATGGCTTTGATATCTTCTCAAGTGTATATGAACTTCTCTAGACTCTAGCACCTTCAAATGGCCGAGTATGTGGGTATTTATAGCCTCAAACTCACCAACTAGCCGTTACTCTGACGGCTCAACTTTACTATGAATACCGGATGATCGTATGACAATAATAGTACAAGCATCGGACTATCCAGTGTGTACAACCTCAAAAACTAGCCGTTAGAACCCACTCAAAACCACTCCTGAACACCGGATTGTCCCATGCATACTTTATCTCCATCATCAGACTATCTGGTGTGTATACTTGAGCCTGATCAAGCCAACTTCTTCACTGTTCAACTGTCTGGTATATTGATCTTCTAATCACCGAACCTTCCGGTGTATAACTTCATCTTCTTTGAGTTCTAGAAAACACTCTGGTGTGCTATGTCTTTTGATCACTAGACCTTCTGGTGTATTGATCTCAACAATCAAAGTTTAAGCTCTAAAAGGTAAAATCTCACATTGAAGGCAAGAAGGGAAGTTGAAGAAAGCACGAGTGAAGAAGAAAGTGAAGACCATTAAGAAAGAGAAGGCATGACGCTATTCGTGAAGAAATTCAAGGGCAAGACATTGAACAAAAACATGCTATGAGTGTGGCGAACTGGGTCACTTCATCGCCAATTGCCCTAACAAGAATAACAAAGACAAATGTGAGAAGAAAGGGTACAACAAGGATAAGTACTACAAGAAGGACAAGAGCAAGCACTACAAGAATGTCTAGAAGGGTCAAGCTAATCCTAGTCAAGAGTTGGACTCCAATGCCTCCGACATCGACTCTGATGAAGAGGAAAGTGTTGCTACAATTGCTCTTGCCACTTCACCACCAATCAAGTTGCTATTGGAAGATTCAAGCGACGATGAGTCACCCATTTGCCTCGTGGCTAAAGGGCGTAAGGTAGTACTCCATAACCAACAAGTCCCCTCCATAAACTGATTATAGCATTAGTCCAAGAATCATTTTCCCTCTAGGAAATGCTAATAACTAACATTGGGCACTCACAAACGTAATGACAAGCCTTTTATACTTATCTAAGTCCATTTGATCTAAAGTCATTATAAGCATTTGTTATATAATAAGTAAAACTTTGTAAATCTTATGAGTTCTATACGACCCATCCGATTATGCCATTAAAGGTAAAACAAGCTATAAACCTCAAGTTTCAACTACCAAGATTACATAAAGTTGGACTGCGAACTGCACAAAGGACGATTATGTTGCTTTCAAAAGAGAAGACTACAAAAGAGCTTCAAAACATCAGTTTGATTTTTATTTATGAAACTGTAGTGGCTAATAAACAATAAGACCTTGTAAAGCTGGCCACAATGTTCCTTACAAAATACTGCAAGTTCAATCAATTGTGAATGGAACAGAAATAGTTTTGCCATACTTCAGTTAATCTTATTTGGGAAGATGGCTCAAACCAAACGTAACAAACAGGGGTGGCCTTCCTCTTCAGTAGGAGGCAAAGTTCATCCTCATGGATGCACTCATCCCCAATGCTTGTCAGGATTGCAAACCTATCAACCGAACTCCTCTCCATGGTTTTCACAAGACAATATAGTTGACGGGATGCCCGTGCAAACCTATCTCCATGGTTTTCACAAGACAATATAGTTGACGGGATGAAAATAATGAAAAATAACACCAAATAACGAATCGACAACAAGATTAGGTATTTGGTAAGACCAACGCCATTATGAAACGAGGACTCGATGTAGCAACTTACTTGTGTAAACAACTATGATTTTGTTTGATTCATTGATTTCAATACTTACAATGAGCTGATTCATATCGCTAGATGCCTTAAGCCTTGCACTTTCTTCAATAGATCGTCCAAGAAGTACAAATCCAAGAAGCATGACCTGCATGCTACAAGACAACTTTCTTCAACAAAATGTTGCTATGCAAAACAAAACTCACAATTCAACTGTTATTCAATCAATTGCTAAATCAGTTCGAGTAATGTGGGAAAAGGAAATAAAGTTTCTAAGTTCAGTGATTTGACACTGATTTTGTCAAAAGTATTGCAAGATCCAAAAGCAGAGCAACATTAACCATAAAAATACAGGATATAGAATATAAGAATTACAATTCTATTAATATTTAATAGAACTTTAAAACATTGACTCACTGGTTCATAAAAAAGGTTGAATTCCACTACGGTTCAGGGTTCAGCGAGGACACCTTAAGATACACAAAGCTATATTAGCATATTCTTATATGGGTGGATAGAAAAAGTTTGCCACTAAAAATCCACTTACTCCACTGATAAGGGTAAGGGAAATAAGAAAAGATTCGATTTTTTTTCTCAGCACTACACCACTAAAAGAACAGCTTCGTCAAATTAAAGAACACTAGGGAGAGGGCAAGGCTCTCCTGAGCTTGCATTGCGGAGATCTCAACTTCAGCCTTTTTCAAGAACTCTGTGATGGAGGCGCAGAACCTCTTGCAGCTATCTTCGGAAATGAACTGCTGGTTCAACTGCAGGACCTCACTGTTCATGGTAGCAGCTCAAATGTAAAGTATTGACAACAAGCAAGAACGGGGCTCACTAGAACGAGCTCGTCTCCACGTTGAACCCAATCGTTGCAGCAAGACAAACACACAAACGCCATAACCTCAAATCCACCAATGCCAAGCTAACAAGAGAAATGCACAGGTAGGTGGGTAAATCAAAACTGGAACTCACTTGAGATCGTGTAGACGACCTCCCCCATCTGTAGCCGATTTGTGCGCGCGGAACCAAACACACGAATCTGAATCAGGGAACTCTAGAGGAACCAAACCACAGATCAGGGGCGGACCTGCGGAGATTCGAGGAGGGGAGGGAGAAATGGGCGATGTGTGACTTACAGAGTATGGTGGTCTTGCCAGCATTGTCGAGACTGGCGGCAACGCGAGGGGATCCGTTGGAGGTGTGAGGGGATCGGGACGTAGCGCAAGGGGATCTAGTGGCATGATGTGTGACCGGCTGGGGCTCTGATCCACCCCACCGTTGTCGGATCCTCCCACCACGTTCGCCATTGTCCTGTTCGGGCGCCACCCTGGTCGGATCCGCACTGCCCATTCCAATTCAGTGTCACCCCGTCTCATGCCAGCCGCAATGGTGTGTGATTGGTGGGAGAGAGCGAGCTGGGAGGAGGAATGTCAACCGGAGGAGGGGGTCGGTGTGGCAGGCGGCGACAGGGCAGTGACATGGGACCGGCTACGGACAACGAGCCAGTGGAGTGGCGGTGTGGGGCACGGGCGGGCGGGGGGTGGAGGGATGCTTGGATGGCAGAGGCACAGTTGGGTGGGGGTGGAGGGATGCGTGGACGTGGGTTGAGCGGCGGGTAGAAAAATCGCATGAGATTAGTGGCGTGAAGGAGGGCCAAACACAGTGTTCTCGTGTGAAAACACGGTGTGCCCGCATGTGGATGTGCGTGGACAGTTGGGTCGCCGCACATGCATGCTGTTGGATAGAAATTGTGCAGTGGATTCAACGCCGTCAAATTAATTTGGGTAGATAATTGTTGGATGAGAAACAATTATAAAAAACTCTCGCTTTATAATATAGATAGAATGTTTTCACCCCCACACTGGTTGCCTGTTCACTCCAAGAATTCCACCATCTGGAACTCATCGACAAATCTGATTTTTATATTAGCTCACCAGAGCAGAAATTTATTTTGAGAAATCATGAGATGGGATCGATGAATCAAATTCGAGAGAGTAAATAATATTGTGGGGTTATCATGCACAGCAAGCTTCTCAAATTCTTGAACTCACCGTGAGAAACCAATATATCATGAGAGTTTGGGCAATGCTTCGGCTTTTTAGACCACACAACTGCATGCTGCACTATCATGGCCCTGTTTCTTACATTTATCGATAGTCAAATTTTACACAAGAAAATGGCATGCAGGGTTTAGTAGAGAAACACGACGGAAATGCAAGAAAAGCGGAGAAGAGTTGTTGCTGCTATATATAGTAGCATGTGCCATTCAATGACTTTGAATTCTGTCTTCTAAATTTCAACCTAGTTAGATGACTCTTCTTAAAAGATGATTTCTCAAGAAGTTTTCTAGTCGAGAATTTTAAAAGATTGTGGTAAGGATGATTGTGGAAAAGAATAAAAAGGTGAGGTCATGTCTCGAACAAGCTCACGTCAACTCTTATATTGATCGTCTATTAAGGAACGTTGCACATTTTGCCAAATTGGTACAATCTATGATATTAGCTCAAAGAGAGCAATATTGGATCTGCTTGTGATTGAACATCCCATTGTAAACGTGCATTTGTAACTGTCTTGCTTTCTTGGAACTGGGATCAACTATTGTAAATGCAACATAATCCAATCCAAAGATGGTATTCTCAAGAGTAACAATAGGGCAAGACAATTGGGGCATGTAGTTGAGCATAGGAGAAAAAAAAGTTGTGCCTAATGTTGCTGAGGCCTGGCCTGGATCAAGGCTGCAGAATCCAGACAAGATGATTTATAGTTGCTAATAGAGCAGTTCAAGTGATTGGAGGTGAGATTGATGGTAGATAAGAATTGGAACCAGTTTTGTTTGTAAAGAGTTCACGCTAATTGTAAATAACAATAACTGTAATGATGGCCTCACGTTATGAAGTTCGGCAACATTTCTGTTCTAATCTATCAGTAATATGGAATGTGCTTCTGATTTTTCTTTTCGAAGGAAAATTTGTGCTTCTGATTGAAGTTCCATTTTTTTAAAATTGTACAGTAGTGGAAGCCCCTATTATGTTATTTTATATTAGAAAAATAGAAAAAGATAAAAGCTGTACATCAACTGGACCAAAGAGGTCCGAGGGAAAGAGAAGAGAGGCTAAGACACAACGCCAAGCCAAGAGGAAACAAACAGACTTAAAATGTTGTTCATTCTATACAAATAAAGGAGAATACTATTTCTAAAACAGGTCTCCCATGACTGAAACAAGGGCACAACCTTTTGAAAGGTTTTTATATTTCTTTGTTTTCAGATTTTTCAAGCCGTAATAATGAAGACTTCAATGAAGATATGTAAATGAAAATCATGCTTTGCCTCTTGAATCATGAAGAAAAAGGGGTTTGCATGGTTCCAAATGTTAAGAGACATCCAGCATCATGTGGCAAAAGGCTATGTGAAGAAGAGGTCAAATTGTAACTTAGCTTTTTGGAGAAATGAATCAAACAACCCCAAGTCCTTCTCCCCCAAAATTTGGCTTGTGTGTCACCGCCCCCCCCCCCTCACCTGCAGCTGGCAACTTGCATGCCTAGATCCAGCTAGACCTCGAGGGTAGCAAATTTTTTATCTTCCGAATATTAAAAAATGCTTTCCTAATTTAGGATATAGTTTCTGTGTAAAACATGATGAACTATCTAAAAATATCAGTACATGTTGTATTTATCTCATAACGGTTGTAAAAGCTAATGTATCTGGTAACATATACATTTATGATTATCCATACTCCGAATATATCATTTTTTTATATATTTAATAATATCAATCCTCATCATATTTCATAAAATATGAGAATTGGAACGGTAGGTATAGGGACGCAAAACAACTCATTATTAAGCTTTAGCTTCTCCATGGATCAAATTTCGGGTTTGGAAATGGAAACCCCTTGAAAATGAAGGAGAGAAGTAGTGGACTAGCTCAGGAAGTTTATCAAAGATAAAACTGGTGAGCTGTAGGCTTTAGGGAGGGATGAGGATTGAACCCAAGCGGTTGGTATCGTCCTAAATCCTACTATACTTGATTGTTTGTATGCCAAAAAAATATTCTATGAGCTTATATTTAAGCAATCCCAGCAAAGACAAAGCAAGTAGTGTTCCGATCCCACCGAAACAATAAGAAAGACCGGGCCTAGAAACCAATGAAAAGTCTTTCTAGAAAACTCAAGGTGAATGGTCTAAGCAAGTATTTCACTTCAATCCAACAAGATTAATTGGAGCTTTTTTTAAATAATATTATTTTTTGAAAATTATAAAAATAATTGTTCAAATCCGATATTATTATAAATAAGTACATGTCGGCATGTAGAATGCCAAATAGTAATCTGACGACACTTCGTATGCCAATATCATACTTGGTAGTGAGACGGGGGCCTATCGGCACTTTGCATGCCGACATGCTATGTGTCTCACAGACGATATTAAAAAAAATCATAACTTTTTTTATATAATTATATGGAGATAATTTTTATATAAAATTGTACCTACCGACGAGATATACAACTACGTGGTTGAACATTCTTCCATTTGAATCTATTTATATGGCCAAAAGGTGATTAGAAGTTTCAGATCTAGTTTTTTAATCTGAAATTTATAACTTTATAACCACTTTTTGAGCATTAAAAATTAAAATAAAAAAGTGTTAAACTATAAAGTTGTAGATCTTATCAACGACACAATTTTCATATAAAGATCATCTCTATTCGATATCATATGAAAAATTTATAGATTTTTTCTTGAATATCGTCTATGGGATATAGGACCTATCGGCACGTATGATGTCGGCACGTGGAGTGCTGATAGATCACTAGTCAGCACTTAGCGTACCGACAGGTATCTATTATATAAATGTCGGGTTTAACTATTATTTTTACAATTTTTCAATAAAATAATAATTTTTTTTAACAAAATCAATCAATTCTATAGTTGGCAGTTTGATAACTATGAAAAAGCGAGACAAAAGAGATGCGAGGTGAGTTCGATGGTGCAAGATGGAAGCGAGAAATTGAGTTTCACAAATGGTTTTGGGAGAGCAGAGAAGAAGGTTATGCGTGAGGAATTGGAAGAAAAGCTCATTAGGAAAGGGAACGAGGAGGAAGAGACGGTCAAGGCCAGGCTTGGGACACGGCGGCAGATCTAGTTAAAATCCGAAATTACACAAAATAATTATTGCTATTTATTTTTGGAGGCGTGGAACACGCTGCGAGTTTGAAGGATTTGCAAAAAAAAAAAAAAAAGAAAGAAAAGAATCATCTGATGCGGAGAGTTGTATTCAAGAGGCTGTTTAGTTCTCGGTCTAGCTGTGCCAAGCCAAATATTAGTAACGCCAAAAATATTTGGCTATTGTTTGGTTGAGAGCCAAAATTTGACAGGCCTAGAGAAATTTGGCCGCAGCCTACAGCAAACAAAGAGGGGCCGGCAAGCCGCGGGCCAGCAAATCGGCCGCATGAGATTTGGCTTGGCCTCCTGCATGCACATGGGTTACGTGTCAACATGCGAATGGTGCATTTAAACGCTCCAGCATTTTAATTCACAATCTTCAATCAAAAATATCTTATAAACTGTTTAACCTATTCGTAATTCGTTTGAATCATTGTATTACTTGTAATTAAATCTACAACTCAATATCCCAATTGACCATATTTTGATGTTAAAATAAATTAATAATATGTGAGCCTCACATATTATACTAATAGTTTTGGCAAGATTTAGTATGGCTACAATCTAAACGCTACCTTTTGCTTTTATATTTTGGCGTTGCCCTGATTTAATGTGGCCTCCAATCAAATGTCAACTTTTTACCCATGTTTTGACACTACTCCGATTGTGCTATGACCAAATTTTAATTTGCCTCATTAAGGTCACAAACCAAACAAACCCCAAGTCATTTTGCATCGTTTCTCTCCAATGAGCCAAAAATATGGGAGAAAAGCTACATACTTACAGTGCCCTAAAGCCAAGCTAGATCGAATACTTACAGTGCACTAGAACCAAGCTAGATCGAACGAAGTCCTTGTAAAACCAACATATTTAGGGTGCCCTGTAGTAAAATTTGCTCTTCCACATGCAAACACGTACACACATGTGACTGTGTCATATCATACGCATACAAAGAAATCGGTTAGGACCATTAGTGTGTGTAATTCATGTGAGTGCAGCCGTATCCTTTTGCCTTAGGGCTCCACCACCGTGCTAAAAAGGTGATTCGAAATTACAACTATTTTGACATCATATTGTACAATACTATAACTTTATCATTATATATGGTAATAGTGTGTTAGTATCCATTACTATAGTACCCCGCAAAGTACTGTAGCACCAGAAATTGGTATAGATCCCTGTCTAGTGCTACAGCACTGCTACAATGTTGCCCGAGTACCGTAGCAGTCGTAACACTGTAGCAGTATGTTTATATAGGCTGCTAGTGGGTTTGGAAGGAGTAGACGAGCAGTGGTAAAATGTAGTAAATAGGGTAGCTGTTGGAGATGAAAAAAATAAAAGATATTGTAATAGTGTTATAGGAGATAAAATTTTAAAGTATCTGCTGGAGATAACTTTAGAGGCTCACCCGTTAGCCTCTGGATTAATGCGTTTAGGTGTAATTACATGTACACCTTTAGATAAGGTAATACTCCATCGTTTAAAAATTGTATGTAATATGTGTATTTTTTTTAAATCGGTCTTCGAAGTAGCTACAAAACATATATATGAAATTATTTTGAAATGTATACGTAGCTGTATAATTTTTATATACTATATATTTTATAATTTAATTAAACATTAGTTAAAGTACACAAAATTTAATTTTCTTCAAAATATGTCTACTATTTTTAAACTAATAGAATGAAATACTACATAAGTCCGAATCTGCTAAAACAAATCACACGTCCGTGGCAGGCAGCTAGCTTTCACCGGGTATCCGACGCATTGCCGGCGTCCCGGCGCGTGCTGCCTTTCAGCGTGCGTTTTGGCCTTCCGCAAGCTGCAAGCACTTGAGCACTACTCCCCAACGGCTAGTTGCGGTCCGGTAACCCCGCGGACCAGCGCACGCTACCGTCCACCAGGTCGCGCAGCCCGCCCGCCCCACGATCGGACCGTCGGATCGAGTCCGTTGCATCAGTCATCACCGTCGCTTTCCTCCGCTCCTCCAGCGGCGCGGCGCACCGCATCGCCGTTTCAAAAGTTTTTGAATTAATTCGAACGGATAGTTCCCCCTACACACACATCCGCATCTTAGAAGCAGGCGTCGGACCCCGTATCGTCTCCCCTCCTTCCCGTGCCTTCCTCCTCCCCCTCCCCTCCTTCCCGTGCCTTCCTCCTCCCCCTCCCCTCCCCTCCCCTCCCCTCTCCTCTCGATTTCCTTGATTCCGCGAGTGGATCAGCGCCTCGCCGTAGTACGCAGCGGCAGCAAGAAGCGATGGAGATGTTGCGGCGGAACCTGAAGCGGCAGGCCTCGCGCTCCTTCTCCGCGCTGGCCGCCGCCTCCTCCCCACGCGCCGCCGCGGACCAGGAGAACCTCCACCCCAACCTCGCCTCGCCGCCGGCGTCCCCCGCCAAGAACTCATCGGCGCCCGACTGCTCACCGCGCCCGAAGCAGCACCCGACTGGTACCGGGGCCACTGCTCCGCTGAAAGCCACCGCCGAGGAGGAGAACGCCGCGGCCGCCGTCGCTGTGCCAGCTGACGAGGTGCCCCCCGTCAAGGTAAGGATCTACTCCAATTGGCTCACCCGATTGGCCTTCCGCCAAGGGCAGTTTGAGATCTTCTCACTCGAAATTGCGAGCATTTCGTGATGTGTGGTGACGCGCGCAGGTGGTGGTGAGGGTGCGGCCCACGGTGAGCCGGCCAACGGACGGCAAAGATCTGTGGTTCGTGCGGAAGACCGCACCGGACTCCATCGCCGTCGGCGACCGGGCCTTCTCGGTGGATGGCGTCCTCGACGACAGGGCCTCTCAGGTAAGCAAGCAACCCCATTACTCTGCCGAGCTTGCTGAATTGTGAGCGATCTTGAACGAATTGCACATCTTGGTGGTCATTGGCAGGTGGATGCGTTTGATCTGGTTGGATTGCCCATGATCGAGAGCGCCCTGGCTGGATTCAACACCTCCCTCGTCTGCTGCGGCCAGGTACTTCTAATCCAAGGAGTCTTCTTCGTGTCTTCTGCTTCTCTGTTCCAGCTGCTGATGCGTGTGTATGTGTTGAATGCTACTAGAGTGGCACGGGGAAGACGTACACCATGTGGGGGCCCCTCGCTGCGATGGTTGACAGCGGCTCTGACAACGCTGACTGGGGTGTTGTGCCTCGCGTCTTCCAGAATCTCTTCTCTCGAATCCAAAGTGTAAGGCTATTCTCACCCGCCTTCCGGCTCATTTTCTCATAGGCAGTGAGTGATCTTGTTGGTTGGATGTTCTCTGTCACGTGCAGAGGCAAGAGAGCTCTCCTGACAAGCAGATCAGCTACCAATGTCGGTGCTCGTTCCTTGAGGTGTGTAGTAATCTGTTTATTTTCAACTAAACCACGCCTTGGAATGGTTTATGGAACTGAAATGAGAAATGAATTTTATGCTTTGCTTTTCCAACTTGTTGCAGGTACATAATGAGCAGATCAATGATTTGTTGGAACCATCTCAGCGAGACCTTCAGGTATATTTTCAACACGAAACTTATTCTGCAATCGTAATTGTTGTTGGTTTATGTAGATATCTTATCTAACTTCATTCCTTTAGATAAGAGAGAATGCCGGCAGTAGTATCCATGTCGAAAACCTGACCGATGAGTATGTGTCAACAGCAGAGGATGTTAATCAGATCTTGATGAAGGTATAAACACAATGAGTTCCAATTAATGTCGTTCTCTCTATGTTTCTGGACAGCGGATGCTATGATCAGGAAGTTGTTGCTTGAATCTGCAAGTTGATCTGACAAAACGAAATAATCACACTGGCTGCACAGTGCACACATCTAATTATAACTATGAAATTTTTTTAAGGATCTTCCAAACTGTGGAAATGGTTTATATGATGATTCCAGGACAACATTTATGTGACGCAAACTTTTGGAAACTCATAAATGTTATAACTTGTAGAAATAGAGTAATCCAACATTACTATTTTGAAATATGTTCACCTTGTAACTTTGAGCTATAACAGCAACACAACCTTGCCTTTTTTGTATCTTTTCTTTTGTTTTTGAAATCATCTCTGTGTTGTTGGGGAACAAAACAAAAACCTCAGGTCCGTGTACAGCCACCCTACTCCACCAGAATATAAAAAGCTCGTGTTGATAACAAGAAGCATTTATGAAGTTTAAATCTATTTAGTATGTGCATCATGATCATTCAAAACCGTTAGCTCTTGCTGTAGTTGGCTCAATAG
This sequence comes from Phragmites australis, assembly GCF_958298935.1. NCBI lineage: Eukaryota > Viridiplantae > Streptophyta > Magnoliopsida > Poales > Poaceae > Phragmites > Phragmites australis. The sequence continues at coordinate 32,613,073 of NC_084923.1, read as the reverse complement.
TTAGAGCAACTATCACTTCGATGTCTTGTTGCCATTGTTCCATTGTTCTAGAGTTATGTCGGCTGCTCTTGATTAGTTTGATCCTCATCTTGACTTAGTATTTTTTCCATGGATACTTCTCCGGATTAGTATTTTCCAAGGTATTATCTAGATAACTGTATTCTTTCTTTTAGAATATTTCTCTTGATGACTGAGCTTGTCTTTCTTTACAGGGACTCTCGAATAGAAAAGTTGGAACCACTAGCATGAACTTGAAAAGTTCACGTTCACATGTGGTATTCACCTGCGTAATTGAAGCATGGAGCAAGGTAAAAACCTTCTTTTTGCACAGTAAATTACGATGCAGATTCCTTCTGTTTCTTCTAGGTATTTTGTTGCTTATTGGTACAATCATGTCTGCTAGAGCCTTTTTGAAACTTGGTTAACTATTTTCTTATTATATCCTATTTTAAAGTTAATGACAGTTATTTAGCGGATATACATGTGCTGACTTATCTTTTGGATTAACTTTCTTCAAATAATATTACAGGGTTTCTCATCAAATGGCTTTAGCAGTTCAAGAACTAGCAGGATTACTTTTGTTGACCTTGCTGGTCCTGAAAATGATGAACTTAATGGTACATCAAAGCATTGTACAAAAGAGGAAAGACATCTTAAGAAGTCTCTTTCAAGGCTTGGGTATGTAAATTTATATGCCGGCTTTTTCAGACAATTTGATGATCTCATGAGCATCTTACATTTTTTCGTTAATAACTTGAATCATTGTCATAACACTACACCATGCATCTTCTCATTACTTATATTCCTTTTCCTGTTTAACGTGGATTTGTTTCTCTGTCTTAATTTGCTATGGGCTTCTGAATGCAATATGCCAAATTGCATTCTTTCTTTTTTCTTCCTAAAGAAACATTGTATGATAGAGATGCTCCACAACATGTATTTACAAAAGCCAAAGCCTCACACTTGCATATTGTCGTTTCAGGAAACTAGTCAACATTCTTTCAGAAACACCAGAGTCTCATAAAGTTGATTTACTCTATGAGCAATCTCGTTTGACACATGTGCTGAAGGATACTCTAGGTGGTAACTCGAGGGTCACATTTCTATGTTCCATTTCTTCAGAGCACAGGTATTTTCTGTTCTTGTGTTTCTTTTATGCCTTTCACATTTTCTTAAGTTGATCGGTACATGGGAAATGCAGATGCAGATCTGGAACTTTAAGTACACTAAGATTCGGTGAGCGAGCAAAGCTCATGCCAAACAAAGCCGTGATAAATGAGATATCAGAAGATGATGTTAATGGTTTGAGTGATCAGATACGTCAGTTGAAGGTATTACCTCAGAAACACATAGAAGTGGCGATAGTTTACAAACACGTGCTAATTGTTTAATAACTTGCAGGATGAACTCATAAGAACAAAGTCTGGAGACACCATAACTTGCAAGGCTGGATACTTCGGTGCACAAAATGCTCGTGAAAGCTTGAATAATTTGCGAGTGAGCCTCAATCGCTCTCTGATCTTGCCTCACATAGAAGTTGATTCAGAGGAAGAAATGGATGTGGATGAAGAGGATGTGCAAGAACTGCGTGATCAAATTAGCAAGCTTCACTCTTCATCTGAAGATACTTTTGAGGACTTCATGGATGCGGAGAGTGGAGATGACACTCCTTGCTCCAACGGGAATCCGAAAACAAGTGAAGAAGATGATCAGCCTACCATAGATGATTTTGAAGGCCCGCTACAGGAAGAGCACAAAGAAGTGGCTAACAATACAAATGCTGATGAAGTCCTTGTTTCTGACAGGAAATCTGGCCTATCAATTAGTGCCTCCCCACTACTGTCACCAATGCAAGATCCTACATTGTGCTTATCTCCAAAGATCCACAACAAGGCAAGAAAGAGCATCACCTCACCAGCGTTATCACCAAGCAAGCTTAGAGTATCTGACAGCCCAAGTGACAGAAATGTTGAAGCATGTAGAAATAGTGCAGTTCGTTCCTCTCTACAATCAAGCAAGCTTAGCCCCACTGACTCGCTAGCTGCAAGTCTCCAAAGGGGCTTGCATATTATAGAGTACCATCAACAGAATCCAGCACCACGAAAATCATTTGTTGGCCTTTCATTTGATCATTTCGCACTGAATCCCCGTCAGTCAATAGCAAAAGTCAGTGCAGCTGTTCAGGCTCCTGAGGACCAAGGAACCGTCCTTTGCTCATCCTGCAAGAAACCGATGAATATAAATGGGGACGAGACAGAAAAAATAAACTCAGACAAGCAGATTGTGTTGGCCCTAGGTGCCACGTCTAATGAGTCAGCTATTGCGTCATTTAAGGTATATAAAGTTATTGGATTGGACTATTATTTTCAAATATTATCTTACTTACACATTTAATTCGGCCAGGACGACAACAACTTTAAAGCAATTGCCTCGAAGAGAGAGACTGAGCTTGAAGCTTTATGTGAAGAACAGGCAGCAAAGATCAAGGAGCTGAGCATTTTGGTATGTACGGTGATCAATCATATATGATTCAGACAGTGATTTCCCTTTCATTAACATTTTCCTCTATTAAATTGCAGGTTGACCAATATAGGAAGGGGTCAGAAGATGGTCCAGATTCAAATGGTATGATACCTGCAGAAGAACTAAGTAATGAAGGCAAAATTTCTGAACAATGTGACTATGGTAAGGTGTCACTCAATGTCAATGAGAGGGAGACACTTCTTGCTGAAATCGAGAGTCTGAAGGAGCAACTGAAAAGCCAGACTAATGTGTCAACAAATGGTAGCCTTCTCGATCAGATAAGGAATGGCAATACGGATCAGGAGTATGAACTAGACAAAGAAAGACAGAAATGGATGGAGTCTGAGAGCAAATGGATCTGCCTCACTGAAGAGCTGAGGGTCGATCTAGAATCAAATCGGATGCATGCAGAGAAGACTGAGATGGAGCTCTGCAATGAGAAGAAGTGCACAGCAGAGCTGGATGACGCTCTCCAACGAGCGATGTACGGTCATGCCAGGATGATTGAACATTATGTTGAGCTCCAGGAGTTGTACAACGATCTTCTCGAGAAGCACCGTCGAGTTATGGAAGCAATCTCTGAGGTGAAGAGGGCAGCTGCCAAAGCAGGCAGGAAGGGCTGCGGGATGGCCTTCGCTGCTGCTCTTGCTGCAGAACTTTCCACCGTGAGGATTGATCGAGAAAAGGAGAGGGCACAGCTGAAAGAACAGAACAGAAGGCTCCGTATTCAGCTTCGCGACACTGCTGAAGCAGTTCATGCTGCTGGAGAACTGCTCGTGAGATTGAGAGAAGCTGAGGAAGCATCTACACAAGAAAAGGTCAGTTCACTTCAAAGCAGTCATTTGAAAAAAAGTGTTCGTGTAGTACAGGTGAACGACGACTCAATTTGGCTACTTTGCTTGTTGCAGGGGAGGAGCGCAGCTTTGCTGCAAGAGAACGAGAAGCTCAAGAAGCAGCTGGAGAAGATGAGGAAGAAGCACGAGATGGAGATGGAGACGATGAAGGTGCACCTTGCGGAGAGCCGGCTGCCGGAGTCGGCGTTAGGTCCCTTCTACCGCCACGAGAACGAGGAGACGCCGGAGTATTCATGCGATGCTCCGAAGAATGACGACGATGAGTCCTGGCGGGCTGCGTTTACATCTGCATACGAGTGAATGAACCCTGATTGCTTGGGAGTTGAGACTCGTCAACTGAGCCAGGCTGACAATTAGGAAACGGGCATTTCTTCGGCCTTTCTTTACGTGTATGTTTAATTACATGGAACACAAGTATATGTCTGATTTATGTGCCTTCTGACTGGGCAAAATTTCCGTGTATATTGTTTGTGTGAGAATTGAATTTGAATTGTATCATTATAGTTGCAGGTAGTCTAGGGTCACCGTGACCACTGAATAATATCTCATATTGACAGTATTTACACCTTTTGCTTGTGTTGTGGGGTAAAACAAAGTCAACTGCAGGCTGCAGCGGATTGTTATCTTAAGAGGAACTCATGAGCAAATTTTTTATACAGATATTCTAAATTAGTATTATTCTAAAAAACTTAAATCAGTAGAGTTTAAATTAGTACACTTTAAATTTGACCTTTAATATTTTTAAAAATATTTTGTCAAGTAAAATGTAAATGATATTGCTAGATTCGTCTTCAAAAGTATACTAAGAATATTGAACACATTGATTCGTCTTCAAAAGTATACATTGATTCTCTTCTCTCTCCTCCACAAAAGGACTCTGGATCTCTAACAAAAGGAGACCTTAAGCCAAACAAAGCTCGTTGAGACCCTGACAATACAGTGATGCCCTTATGCGTACTCTTTCCCCTTTCCTCCCGTTCACTTGTCTCTCCCGTCTGCTCTCTCATCTCAAAACAAAACATCAGAACAAGGATCGGAGCTGGGACCAGCAAAGAGGTACCTCGCTGGAGAGTGGCTGACAGCAATTAGAAAGGGCATCATTTCTCCGCCCCCCCCTTTTGGCCAAATCTATTTTACTCTTATAGGATGTGGAGTAAAGGAACGGAGCGAGCTCGGTGGCCGATGCCTGGCGGTTTGTGAGGGTAGCCTATGAAACCCTAGGATGCTGCCGTTGGAGCCCACATGGAGCCCTAGGGCACCGGGTCTGCCATCCCCGCGCTGAACTGTCACAGACCTCGATTATCAAACACTCAATCAACACGAGAATACCCAAATCCACAATCTTGGTGATAGGATTAGAACACCAATTCATACACAAAGTGGGAGTACAACTTCAGGGAAAAGGTAACATCAGTTCTAGACTGGTAAGAGAAGGAGTTGGGAATAGGGAGAGAACAACAGCAGAGGGGACCGAAGCAGAGAGGTGAAAGAGGAAGTTGGAGGTAGAAGAAGATCCGAGGTAGAAAAAGGAGTCGGTTTAGTCTTGTTTTTGTTCGCCCCTTTCTCTCCAGGATTCTCTTCCTTTTGTACCCCTTGTGACCCAGCTAGCTCAGTCCAAGGAGGGAGCCAACCAAGAACTTGCCGGTACATGACATTCCCCTCCCCTTGAATTGCAACTTGCCCCCAAGCCGCCGTAGTCGCGTCTCTCGGATCCCATGGAATGACCTGCAGCTCAGCAATCATGTAGTTCACGTTGCACCAGGATCCCATGTTGAAGATGAGGTAGTCGACAGCTTAAGCGCCGAACCATCCGACGTGTACAACCATGCCAAACTGTCGTTCAAGTCTTCTCTGCAAGAAATACTCTGGCGTGTAGGACTTCAAAGCGTCGGACCATCCGGCGTGTAGCATCTTCAAATCCTTCCACAGGAAATACTCTGGCGTGCACCTTCTTCATACACCGGATCTTCCGGCGTGTACAATTGCCATGAGCTGAAATGCTCCGGTGTGTACAATCTCCTCTACGCCGGACCTTCCGACGTGTACACTTTCTTCGGGACTTCCCCAATTTAATTTATCTTCGTCCCCCTTCGTTGGCTTCTTCATGTATTGCATCCATGTGACCTACTAAAGCATATACTTGATAAAATATTAGTCATATTTACTTATGTTGTCATTAATCACTAAAATGACATATATGCCCTAAATATAGTCACTACAATCTCCCCAAGGGCATGTTTGCTACACCTAATGTTCCGGCTGAACAAGTCTATGCTCCGGCGTGTACGCCCACGTCACTGCCTCATTGCACTCACCCAACTCCAGCAGAAGCATTAGCGATCACTACAGCATGCATAGCCCCCTCTACCAGATGGAGGCGTCGCCTCCACGAGACCAAGACCTTTGAAGGGGTGTTACAGGGCATGGATTCTGCGCAACGTGGTTTTGTTGCGTGCCTTGCACCAGACCCAGTTGAATGCCTAGTACACCTCGCCGTGCCCCGGAATGCCACCTCGGAGGTAGTAACTCCCTTGTTGCGTCCGCGCGCCCAGTCACAATCTAGGCTGGCAACCACAGTGGTGATGCACCCCTAGTACCGGATGTCACTGACATTAACACCACGGTTGTAGATGCCAAACTTGCTCAAGAACGCGGGCCAAATGAAGTCACCAAGTAGGAACTGCTCTTGGCAGGCACACGCCATGGCTCGCTGAGTGGCATGTGCAACTGTTCGAGCGAGCCATCACGACAGAGGCCACTGAGCAGGCCACGCATGTGCAAGCACTATGTCGGCGGAGTGGTGACAGAGGCATTCCATCAAATAGGAAGAGGGCGTCAACTTGAGGAGCACCTTGACGACGTCACAGTTGCAGTAGTGGACAACGAGGACATCACTGAAGTCAAGGTCCTCACCCATGATTCCGTCGGGGAAGCCCGGGAAGTTCACGACATTGGTGGTGGTGAGCTGCTCGCTTGCTGCGGTGGCAGCGGATAGCATGGTGGTGTGGACGTTGATGGAGTAGGCGTCGATGGAAGAGATGGGGATGATGCTGGAGGAGATAGGGACGATGTTGCTGATGGTGGTGATGTCACCGGCAGAGGAAGTTGTGGTGGATGTCATCGGCGAGGCTTCCTTGAGCGGTGAGATGTGGGTGCAAAGAACGGGGCTCATCAGTGTAGATGTGTGGCGTGGTGGCTGTGTCCCCACTCCGATGGCCACCTCATCGACTGATGGTGGAGCCACCTCTTTTGACGCAGGATTCTCTCGCTCCACTCGCGGATGGAGCGATGCCTGGAGAACCAGATCCACATTAGTGTTGGGTGACAGAGTCGATGCGGGCGCTCGAGGTGGAGTGGGTAGCATGACGGCGGTCGTCATTGGGAAATGGTGGAGGAGCACGATGTTAGGGGTAGAGTCGATGCTTCAAGCCAGAGCAAGGCTGGAGACAAAAGTTGCAACACCATGCCATTCAACATGGCTATCATCTTCTCGTGGTGCTTGGCTCTCCGGACATGATCCTTAGCCATCATTTGCATCAATTGCACGAGCCGCTGCTAAAGCTTCTCCTTCTTCTCATCAGACATAGCAGCCCACTCATCCTTTCAAGTCATGGCGGGCGAACTCAATAGGCGACAAGCAACGGCGGAAGGTGGTAGTAGGCTCTGATACCAATTGTCACATACATCGATTGATCAAACACTCAATCAACATGAGGACACCCAAATCCACAATCTCGGTGATAGGATTATACCACCAATTCATACACAAAGTGTGGAGTACAGCTTTAGGGAAAAGGGGACATCAGTTCTAGACTGGTAAGAGAAGAAGGAGTTGGGAACAGGGAGAGAATAGCAACAGAGGGGAACCGACACAAAGAGGTAGAACAAGATCCTAGTTTCTATTCGCCCCTTTCTCTCTGGGATTCTCTTCCTTTTGTATCTCTTGTGACCTAGCTGCCAACTCCATCCAAGATGTAGGGATTGGTGACATCCTAAGAGGGGGGATGCATTAGGATATTTAGAAACTAATGGCTTCAAAAACTTCATAAGATAAATCTATCTTAATTTTTTTTATCAAAATGTGCTTTAGGTTTATCTAGTGCGTCAACTCTATCACTCAAGAGGATTGTAACCTACTCTAGCAAGGTAAATTACAAGTATGTAAATGCGAAAACGTAAATAAGATAGAGAGAAAAACTAGGTACAAGGGATTTTTATCCCATGGTATCAGTGGCACACAAGCCACCCATAGTCCATGTTGTAGCTTCATAAAGGATATGCTCCTAGTCATCAAGTCTCTTCCAGTCACGACTCTTGAGCTACCAAGTCACTAAGATAAGGTCTCAAGCACGATAAGGCACCAAGCCACCAAGGCGAGGTCTCACCATTAACCTCTCTTTCGGTCACTTGTACGCCATCTTCACTTCAGAGCTTTAGTTACAAAGACAAGGAACTCCGTGTCCTCGCACAATCTTCTTACCGTCACTCCACACTAAGCCAGAGGGTCAACAAGTTACCGGCGAGTCACCAAGACTCCAAGGCGCCGACGTACCTCTTGGTACATGGCTGGATCACTCCTTGATCTACTCTCTAGGTTGAAGCACTTAGCAACACTTCTCTCTAGGCCTATAAACACTAATCACTCTCTAATGGTGTGCTTAATCATCTTGGATGAATATTTTAAGCACTTTGATGGCTTGGATGTCTTCTCAAGTATATATGCGCTTCTCTAGACTCCAGCACCTTCAAATGGCCAAGTGGGTGGGTATTTATAGCATCAAACTCGCCAACTTGCTGTTGCTCCAATGACTTAACTTTACTGTGAACACCGGATGATCTGGTGACAACAATAGTACAAGCACCTGACTATCCAGTGTGTACAACATCAGAAACTAGCTATTAGAACCCACTGTCCGGTGTATACTTCATCTCTATCACTAGACTATCCGGTGTGTATACTTGAGCCTGACCGAGCCAACTTCTTCACTTTTCAACTTTCCGGTGTATTGATCTTCTGATCACCGAACCTTCTGGTGTGTATAACTTCATCTTCTCTGAGTTCTGGAAAACACTCCTGTGTGCACTATCTTTTCATCACCGGACCTTCCGGTGTATTGATCCTTAGTATTCGACAGTTGCAGAGCTTCTGTTAAATGCTCTAATGTACACTGATTCTGATCACCGGACCTTCCGGTGAGTATAATCTCATTTCAGCTCAGTTTTCTATCCTTCTGGAAAATAATCCAGTGTGTACACTTGTGGTATCACCGGGCTATCCGTTGCTGTCATTTCCTTGGGACTTCTCAAATTCAATCAAACTTTGTCCTAGTTTTAGTGGTTTCTTCATGTATTGCAACTATGAGACCTACTAATCATATATTCTTGACAAACTTGTTAGTCCTAATGACTATGTTGTCATTAATCACCAAAATCACAACCATGGTCTAATAGGGTCATTTTCGCTACAATCTCTCCCTTTTTGGTGATTGATGATAACATAACCAAACCAAGTGGCAAATAATAATTGATACCAATTGTAAAGAGCACAAAGCCTTATCACATTGCTTAGATACATGTTCTTACCACTTAGTTCCCTTTTGTTGTGGCTCCTCGTTTCTCCGTTGCCACTATCTCTCTTGATCGACTCATGCAAGAGCTTCTCCGTTGCATACTTTTGATACCAAATGTAAATGAGTCCCCCTTTGTCAACCTCGGTATCTTGCTTGTTCTCCACTAGGCATACATCTTGCTTTGGTCGTCAAATTTCTCCCCCTTTGTCAACAATCTCAAAAAAGACTACAAACACATGTTGAACCCGAGGAAGAGCGTTAGAGCACATGGCAGAGAGCTTCATAAATCATGATCCAATGAAATGATACCAATTGAAGGGATACCACTTGTAGGGATAATATTTCAAGAATATGGTACCAATTGAAATGAAAGCACACGGATCACAATTCATGGAACTTATATAATATGATTGAAACTCCCCATATATGTGTGCATACATATGAAAAGAGAGAGACATATACAAAACTAGACAATATGTCAAGTTGGAAGTTTAAGCCATATTATGCATGGAGGTAGCTTAAATGAACAAATGAATTAACAATGATACCAATTATTGCATACATCTCGGGACTTATTGATCACTCCATGAGACTATACAAGATATTACTTGAAACCCATGTTAGTCTCAAAATCACAACTCATAGGATATACTCCCCCTAAATGTGTGCATATAAGTGTTGAATACTTGTGAGATATGCGCTTATTTTTTATAACAATGAGGAGGGTACCCTATAGGTTTATGGCACATAAATGATACCAATTGTAGAACTAGTGTCATGTAAGGAACCAACAACTAATAAACCATGTAGGTTACTCATAAGAAAGAGAGAAACACAAGTAACCTACCATATAAAAAACCTACACTAGTCATTGCAATAAATTTAATTGAGAGCATGCAATCCTAGACAAGGCAAGTGAATTCATCAATTTAGAGGATTTAATATCTAGTACCTTTACCTTATTTACCTCTGGATGGGAATTTGGGTATATGATGATTATGATCTTCTTTAATGCACCCAATCTTGTAAATTTGGCTTCTTTGTTTGAATTTTCACTTCATCTTGTGAGTCAAGTCTCCAAATCCCCGAGCCGACTTGTGAACTTCAAGTCTCCTTTGGAAGCTAAACCGATTGGGGCCCATTCAAGTTGGTGATGACTTCCTTGGGCACCCAAATAGATTAGTTTCATCCCCGGTCCTTTCTCCCAACCATGTGTACAACCACTTTACCATTGTTCTTCTTCTTGAGCTTGTAGTGATTGCTCTTGGTCTTGACCTTGTAGTTGGGCTTGATGTAGAGGTTGAAGGTCTTGTTAGAGAGGCTCATGATCTTCTTCTTCTCCTTGATCTCCTTTTTGACTTGCTTGCATTGGAAGGACTTGTAGTCTTCTTGATGGCACTTGAAGCATGTCCTCGGTGGACTCCTCCGTAAACTTCTTCACCATGGTAGCATGATTATCTTGAGGAGGTTGGACATGATTCTTGCCCTTTAATCTTGCCAAGTCCTTCTTGAGCTTTTCCACTTCTTGCTTGAGCTCATCATTCTCTTGTGTAATGAGATTGTTAGGTGTTTCTACAACAACATTCTCAACAAAAATCTCATTGCAAAGGGGTGAGCTAGATAAATAAATTAAATCCTTCAAGAAGTGGAAGCATCTATCTTAGGTTTAAAATTAAAGAGTGAGGTAGATTGCTTCAAAAAGGCTTTAGGTTGAGATTCAATACCCTAAATTTTTTCCCTAAGCTCTTCATGCTCTTTGTTTAGCAATTCGAGTTTGCACAATAATTATTAATAATTAGATACAAAGGTAGCATGAATATTATTAAGGTCATTGAATTTCTTTAGTTCTTTATATTATTCCTTTAAGGCCATTTGTTGCTCATTGACCAAATCAAGAAGTTCTTCTTGAGATGGTGAATCCTCATCGGATTCATCATCACTTATATTGCTTTCCATATCTTTGGCTATAAGGCACTTTTGAGGTAGCTTATGTGATGATGACCTTGAGAAAAGCTTCTCTTGGAGGAGTGGATGATGAGTCTCTCATCGCTTGAGCTTGAATTTATCTTCACTCATCTATTTTCCCATGCTTGCAAATGCTTTGCTTCTTTCTCTTGTCTCCCTCTTGTTGTTGGTCTTATTCTCTTCTTGATATGATTAATTATTTTGACCAAGTTTTTCAAGAAGATTGGATGATCAATATTGGCATTAATCCTCTTGATGTTCTTCTCTACTAGTGAGAAGAGTTTGGCTATCTTGGGATCAATCTCTTCATCACTTGAGGTGCTTTGCTCATCTTCTTCATCATCATCTTCACTTGACTTGATTCTTGCTCTTGTCTCCTCATCTTTGCCTTCATGTGTGAGCATGTTGCTTGTTTGCTTGTGAGGGCAAGGTTCTTGACATCGGATGAGGTAGAAGCTTTAACCCCTATATTCATAGTCATCTCATGGGTGATGATCTTACCTAGAACTTGGCTTGGAGTCATCTTGCACATGTCGTGATTGTTGTGGATGACGGAGACAATCAACTTGTACCTTGGAAGAAGAGCTTAAAATATTCTTCTCACTACTTGAGCATCTTCAATTTGTGTCAAACCTAACCCATTGATCTCATTAACAAGAATATTCAAACGAGAGTACATATTATTAGCACTTTCATAGGTAAATTGTTTGATGCTATTGAGCTTAGTAACAAGCACATGATATTTCTCATTGCGGATATCCTATGTGCCTTAATGAATTTCAATTAGATTAGTCTAAATATCATGTGTATTGGTGAGAGAATATACTCTTTGCCATAGCATCAGATTGCATCTCCTTGTTTGTGAGACGATGTCTCATCCCTTGCTCAGCGACTCTCCAAACATCTAAACCTCGGGCTTGCAAATAACATGTCATTAGAACTTTCCAACGCAAAAAATTTGTGCCATCAAAAAGTAGAGCACTATGGTAATCCATCATGATCCCAGATGTCACAACTCACTAGACGGTGAAGCCTAACTGATCACAATGAGACTAAGGCTCAAATGCCACTTGAATCGGCAAAATCTTATGAAAGGTGTGAGGCTCTAACACCAATTGTAGAGCCAAATGTGAGCCCTAGCTCTGATACCACTTATAGGGATCGGTGACATTCTAAGAGGGGGGTTGAATTAGGACACTTAGAAACTAATGGCTCCAAAAACTTCACAAGATAAACCTATCTCAATTTTTATCTAAATGTACTATAGGTTTATCTAGTGTGTCTACTCTACCGCTCAAGAGGATTGCAGCCTACTCTAGCAAGGTAAATTGTAAGTATGTAAATGCGAAAATATAAATAAATATAGAGACAAACTCGACACAAGAGATTTTTATCCAGTGGTATTGGTGGCACATAAGCCACCCCTAGTCCACGTTGGAGCTCCACAAAGGATATGCTCCCAATCGCCAAGTCTCTTCCAGTCACGGCTCTTGAGCTACCAAGTCAACTAAGACAAGGCTTCAAGCATGATGAGCTACCACATCTCTTTCGATCACTTGTATGCCATCTTCACTTCGTATCTTTAGTCACAAAGACAAGGGCCTCCGCATCCCCACATAATCTTCTTGTCGTCGCTCCATAGCAAGTCAGAGGGTCAATAAGTTATCGGCGAGTCACCAAGACTCCAAGGCGTCGGCGTACCTCTCGGTACACGGTTGGATCACTCCTTGATCCACTCTCTAGGTTGTAGCACTAGCAACACTTCTCTCTAGGCCTATAAGCACTAATCGCTCTCTAATAGTGTGCTTAATCGCTTTGGATGAACACTTTAAGCGCTTTGATGGCTTGGATGTCTTCTCAAGTGTATATGGATATTTCTAGACTTCAGCACCTTCAAATGGCCGAGTGGTGGGTATTAATAGCCTTAAACTTGCCAACTAGTCGTTGTTCTAATGGCTCAACTTTACTGTAAAAACCGAATTGTCCGGTGACAATAGTAGTACAAAGACCGGACCATCTATTGTGTTTAACATCAGAAACTAGCTGTTAGAACCCACTCAGAACCACTTCTAAAAACCGAATTGTCCGATGTATACTTCATCTCCATCACCGGACTATCCGATGTGTATACTTGAGCCTGACCAAATCAACTTTTTCACTGTTCAACTGTTCGGTGTATTGATCTTCTGATCATCGGGCCTTCCGGTGTGTATAGCTTCATCTTCTCTGAGTTCTGGAAAACACTCCAGTGTGCACTATCTTTTCATCACCGGACCTTCCGGTGTATTGATCTTCAGCCTTCGACATTTTTAGAGCTTCTATTAAATGCTCCGGTGTATATTGATTCTGATCACCAGACCTTCTGGTGAGTACAATATCATTTCAGCTCAGTTTTTCATCCTTCTGGAAAATACTTCAGTGTGTATACTTGTGGTATAATCGGACTATTCGATGTAGTCATTTTTTGTAGGACTTCTCAGATTCAATCAAACTTAATCCCAGTTTCGGTGGCTTTTTTATGTATTGTATCTATGAGACCTACTAATCTTATATTCTTGACAAACGTGTTAGTCATAATGACTATGTTGTCATTAATCATCAAATCACAATTATGATCTAATAGGGCCATTTTCGCTACACACGGAGGGCACCAGCTGGTACATGACATGAACCTGCCTGATCTCGCAGCACGACAACGGCGACTCCGGTCTTGGCTCTGGCGCCGCTACAATGTTGATTGGGTTTTTCACCAAAACTCTTTTTCTGAAAATTTTCATCTAATTTTTTTGGTGAAAATTTCACTAAAACTTTTCTCTCTGGCGCAGGTGCTGCTTTTCGTAGTTTTTTTTTGTAAAAGTTTCTCCTAAAACTTTTTAGTGAAATTTTTCCAAGAACTCTTTTTGAAATTTTTTCCAAATTTTTTGTGAGAGTTCCTTCTAAAATTTTTCTTCAAGAGTTCTCACAGTTTTTTCGTTGAAGTTCTCTGCACAAATTTCGGGCTAAAACTCTTTCCTTATTGTGTTTGTTTGAGTTTTTGTTTCATTTCAAAAGAGGAAAGGAAATACGGGTGCAGGCGGACAACGACTTACCTTAAACAGCATGTCCGATAGCCCGTCAGAGCGTGCACCAGCGGCGCTCCTCACACGCGCATGAATTAGCATCGTGCTGGTTGACACCCCTTTTCTTTTTAGAGCCCACTAATTAATCAGGCAACAACCCAACTCTTCTTCCACGCACGACCGCGACTCCATTTCTTTTCTTTGGCGCGTGGGTTTGCCAGCTTCTTCTTTGATCTCTGGTTTCAGCTTCGAGCAAGCCGGCACGGGCAGGGTGTGTGTGGAGCGTGTCGGTCCAGTGGTTTGTCGAACCGGCCCATATTAACGACTCTAATGGTCACTAGTTCGACCCACTAAATGGTGAAAGGGGCCAACCATAACCAAAAAATCATAGGGTCCAGTGGATTGGACCTGCCGTCGCCTGATCTGTTGTCCCTCTCCTCTACTCGCTCCGAACGATAGGAAGCTATGTCGCCGCCTCCACTTTGTGCGATGGCCGATGGGAAGAGGTGCAGCCTCCTCTTCGCGCGACGTCCAATAGGAAGTGGTGTCATCGTCCTACTCTCACATTGCACAAACCCCCGCCCAAGACGGCAGTACCCTAGGTCCTACGCGGTTGCAACTAGGAGAGATCTCTGAATCCAGCGGCTTTGAATCCAGTTAGCCAGTCTGAGGCTTGGGGCAGTGGTTATTGGACCTAATTTCTCATCTAATCAACATAATTCGCTAGCCCTCGAGCATGAACACCAATTAGCGGAAGCGTAATTGACATACCCGATAAGAAAGACGACATGACGTGTAGCTCTGTCGGTGTAGAGTCGCGACATAGATTAGTATGAGTTGGTGATGCGCAGTGTAGCTAGGCGGCATAGATCGTGTCGGTGAAGGCAGTGGTGTAGTCATTGTCGCCGGCGCGGTGGAGAACTCAGTGCAGACGGCCGTGGTGGCTTTCAAGATGATGCAGCGCTACCTTAGGATCGGTATTGGGAGTGTTAGGGTTTTAGTACCTCACAGGATGGATATCACCGCTAGGTGCCAACCCCCTCTGTTTATACAGTGTTGTTTGACTCAGAACTGCAACCATTTGTTGGTTACGCCTCCGATTGTAGCGGAAGCGTGGGGACGAGACTCCCCCTCTTCTCTCAGTTCGGTTTGTTAGGATGCACGTTAGAGATAGAGCCAATATCAAATCCAACAGTTGTGGCTTGTTGGGGAGGAGCCAAGGAGGGCACGCTGCGCCGGCCACCAGGGTACATCGGCCTTTGGCCCGCCGCCCATGAGTTCGCTGGTCTGTGACTAAATCAAGTCAAATTGATTGATCCTGCTCTAATTTTCAGCCGGGCTAAGGTGCTTTACTAAATATCTGAACTCTGAATGCTAATTTATAGTGCACTTGGATTTGGAAGTGGCAGGGCAAATGCATTTTATGTTCATCGATACACAATTCAGATTTTGTGCATTGGTGATGTTCTGGCAATGTAGACACTCATTCGCTAGAATATGACTAGCGGTTGTGTTGTGCTTGGGATTGTAATTTGCTCATGAGCTATGTGCTATGCGGATTTTTCCGCAGTGGGGGATGGCTAATTCTTACCCAAGAGGGCAAGAGGGCAAGGGGCCAAGAAAGAAGCGAGATGGGCAGCTTGATTTTGGCTGGGTCGACCCATAATATCCACTGGGGCGGTGGAGCAAGCAGCTAATGATAAAAGGTTTAATATGGTGCCTCTGTACGCATTGCATGGCTTGATGGATCATTGTTGGTTGAAAACCACGCCCATCCTTAGGTACAGCAACTCCGCGTCGGCGCTGCAACGGGCTGTAGTGGCGGTTCGTGGAGGCTGGGCGCCGAGGCCCGTCGCAGTCAAGCGGCAGCGCGGGCGCACGGCCGCGGCGTGCATGCTAGGCGCATCGTAGCAGTGGCGCGCTGTGGCAGGGGGAAGCCGGAGTGTCGAAGATTAATTCTTGATAATATATCTGTAAATTGATTGGATATTTTCGAGAGTAGAGATTAATTACGAAGAGAGATAAAATGATGTATACAGGTTCGAGCTTCCGATTGAAGTAATACTCTACGTCCTGTGGAGGTGTTCCTGTCGTGTATTGTTGATCTCGAGTATAAGTAAGGTGGCTAAAATTATTACAAAGAGTTGATTGGATCTAATCTATCCTAAGGTTCAAGTCGTCAAGTAACTCCTCTATTGTTGCCTTCCATGTTGCTTGTAATTCCTTGTTCGTGTCTCCTCTCTTGTACTCTCGTGTCTTTCGTCTTGTGTCCTCCCCCAGCCTTTCCGCTTTATATAGGGGTGAGGTATCAACTTCTATCCAGCTGTAGTCGATAGGGAGTTATTTTCCTTGATTTCTAAGTAGATATATCTGTTTTGAATACAGATCGTATTGGTTTGGGTAACCAATCTAATCCCTCTCTGTATGTACTTCCTTGATTCCGAGTGTATCAGCTACTGTTGATTCGGTTCCGCGATATCTAGAGCTGCCGAATATGCTTCGTATATATCTTGTAAGTATATGATGTACCCCTTATGTGCATATACCCTATAGTTAGATATTTGACCATAACCCCCTAACTCTATTCTGGAGGAGATGTTTCCATAAGTACCTACTCGAGTACTGCCAAATTTAAGTTTGGTCGAGTAAAGTAGATCATGCTCATGGTCGAAAGAATCGAGTATGGACAAATTCTTTCTCGAATATCGAGTGGAAGCTTAGTTGGGTCGAGCGCCCTATGGCTAAGCGCACTCGAGACTCAAAGAAAAAAGATTTAAATAACTCAACTGATCGATACCCGACTCCGAGTAGAGTTAAAAAAACCTTTTAAAATTTGAAACGATGGGTATGGATGCATTTAATGCGGACAGAAGGGTGTGTAGAGATTCACACAGCGTCTTCATCCCATGTTTCACATCGATCGAAGCACCATAGAGATGGGAGTAGTTGCCAAAGCAAAATAAAATTTTGATTTTAATTTGGAGACAGTGCCTACTTATACTTCCAAAGAGAAAATCCATCGCCTCATCTTTTCCGCCTTTGCCAAAACCTTACCTTTAGATCTCCTCTCCAAAGTTTTTCGGCATCATCCACTTTCGTTAAAGGATTTTCGTCACCCTCCCTGAGTCTCATGGCTGAGAATCTCAATTGGGCTACTCTGCCATTGGGAGTACTAGATACCATCTTCAACAAGTTGTTGCACCCGGAGGATTTTGCTTTCTTTCGCTGTGTCTATACTTCTTGCTGTGAAGTGCACAGGGTGGCAGAGTTTGCGCCATGGATCTTGAATGGACCATTTGTTCACAATGATGGCTTGGTCAAGGTGCATCATCTAGGGAGCGAAGCAGTTTTTGACCTTCGTTTCTGAGGTTTAGTCGGTGACAGGTGGGAGATAGTCGGGGCCTCAAGCGGGCTCTTGATCGTCATCGAGTGAGGGCACCAGGTCAAGGGTAGAGTAATCAACCCAGTGACAGGATGGTTTTCCGATGTTCCACCACTCTCTTATGATACGTTTTGGGTAAGCCTGGAAGGATGTGTGGTGCGAAAGGACAGGAGACTATTCGTCATCGTTGTCCCAAGGATGCCATGTTTTCATCTTCAGATGACAAAGGGTTTGTATGTGTTTCTTGTCGATGGTCCACTGCGCTGGTTCCAAGTCTCCAGTAGCAAATTCTAGTGGCGCATTGCTGATTTCCTGGATGGGATTGCTTCAGAGGATCCATCTAGAGTCATTGCGGCATTTGAACTCAATAGAGAGCACACATAAGGCAGACTATGACTTCAGAACCCTTTTGGCCGTTAGGCGTGAAATGTTTGGCAATCTCTGTGCCGTTATGCCTCATGAGGTATAGTTATCCGTCATCGACCGAACACATGCCTTCGTTGGTTCTATTTATCGTGATCAACGCAGAGCCAGATAAAATTTTGCAAAAAATGTATAGAAGAAATATAGTATTACAATGTAGCCCCCAACTCTAGGGTCAAGGAAGAAAATTACTCGATCGGAGAGTAGAAAAGGACATACTTGTACCATTGATCGGAGAGCAGTATTATAGCTCAGAACTCTGATCGAATCTCGCTCTCGACCATGTGCTCGATAACGGAGTTGGTCGAAGAGTAAGGCTTGTTCTCGATCATGTGCTCGATAACAGAGTCGGTCGAAGAGTGAGGCTCATTCTCGACTGAATACTCGAGAATGCAAGCCCCCGAGTGTTATGGTTTTGACTGCAATATGATTATCGAGTGAACTCGAACTACTGGGTAGGTGGGCATTAAAAGACCCCACTCTCATTTGTACTCGTTTTCACCGCAACATTGATCTGACGCGTCATAATGGCCACCCATCCCTCTTTGCAGAGACGAGACAAGTCATAACACCATCATGACTTCCACCAAACGTGCTACACGCTTGAGGTGACGCCATCAATGGATCTTGACGGCCACGTTTACACAGTATAACCCGTTTTCCCCACAATAAATAGAGGGAACTTGAAGCTGTTTGTCCGTCGTCTCCTTTGTTTCCTTTACCCATTGCCTCCTAGGACTCGTAGAGCTTGAAGCCATGGCCTCCACTCCATCTCCACCTCTTGAGCCAATCTCGGAAGTCCTTTCCCCTAGGCCTCTCGCCATGATACCTCTTAAGGTCATCATCATCACGTCCTCCGATGACGAGGACTCGAGTAGCAGGCCTCAGAAGGAAAGGGAAGAAGCATCCACTGTGGATCGTCATTGTCCCCTCACTCAGCTCGTTCACCATTACATCAAGACCTATACTTCGGCGCAACGCTCTGCACCGGAGAGGAATGAGGATGGTGGTGATCTCGACCGGATCATCGACCAAGCCACCATTGAGGTCTTCGGCGGTGGAGCCCATGAGTCATCGCCGGTGAAGGAGGCACGGTTGCCTTCTCCGTCGACAACCGCCAGATCACCTTCGCGCTAGGCAGCAGACCACTCGACATCACCGGTGCTGGTCATCAACTCTAGCAGGATCTTTGCCTCGACCACTTTTCCTTGCCCTTATGCTGGTCGGTGACCGATTCCTGAGGTGATCAGCTGCCGCCCGAGGGAGGAGTATAGAAGGTTCCTCGACTCATTCAGGGGCGAATAAGGGTCCATACGTTTCCAAACTTTCGGAGGTGGTGGATCTTCACTATTTTCCAGAGCTAGGCGGATCCTTTATGCTAATTTTGCACTAGCCACACGGACTAGAGGAAAAGGGAAAAATTATGTAATCAAGTAGCTAACTGAATCGAATGTAATCGACTTACCTGTAACCTACCTTTTCTATGAATAAAACTTTCGGAGTCGATGTTCCACAAGTGCTCGAGTATCCCGCCGTTCGGAGTTGACTACTATGTAGGGTCCTTCCCATTTAGGTGATAACTTGTGGCGTCGGGCCTGTTTCTGCACCTTTCGTAGGACGAGGTCCCCAGCAGCGAGTTCTCTAGGTTGAATTCTTTGGCTTTGATATCTATACAATGCATGCTGATACTTAGCCGCTCGAATAGATGCTTGATCTCGGTACTCCTCGAGTAAATTTATGTCATTCGCTTGTAGCTGCTCCTGCCCATCTTCAGAGTAACTTTCCACTTGAGGTGATCTGAACTACAACTCAGTTGGGAGCATCGCTTTCACTTCATAAATCAAGAAGAATGGAGTTTCACTATTGGCTCTATTGGTCGAAGTACGAATGACCCATAGTATTGAGGGAAGTTCCTTCACCTAACATTTCAAGTAGGCTTTTAGCCTGTCGAAGACCCGAGTTTTGATGCCCTATAAGACTATTCCATTATCACATTCGACTTGTCCGTTACTCTACGGGTGAGCTATTGAGGTGAAACGAGTTTTGATACCGAATTCTTTGCAAAATGCAATAAAGGTCCCACTTCTGAACGGGCTACCATTATGCGTAATTATCCAATGCGGAATGCCGAATCGAGTAATTATGCTCCTCATGAACTTCTTGGCCGCTTTTGTGGTTATCTTTCCTACGGGATCGGCCTCTATCCACTTGGTGAAGGTGTCGATAGCCACAAATAGGAACTTGTAACCGCCTTGGGCCCTTGGGAACGGTCCCAAGATATCCAAGCTCCAGACGAGGAAAGGCCAAGAAAGAGAAATTGTTTGCAGAGTTTGGGCTAGTCGAGTGGTCTGCCTTCCAAAAAATTGGCAGCTCTCGCACTTTTTGACCAGCTCGGAAGCAGCATGGAGGGTAGTCAGCCAATAGAATCCCTGACAGAAGACTTTTCTGACCAAGGTGTGAGAAGACACATGATTACCACACATGTCTCCATGGATATCGAGCAGTATTTTACTGCCCTCTTCCTGAGTGATGCACTTCATTAAGATTCCGTTACTCCCCTTTTGATAGAGCTTGCCGTTTACCAAAACATAGAGCTTAGATTTACGAGCAATTTTCTCTGCAGATGCATCATCATCAGGGATGTCTCTACCCTCGAGATAGGCTTGGTATGGAGTCTTCCAAGTCAGGTGGCGTTCGAGTAGTGCAGCATCCGTGTCAGCGGGTTCTTCCTTGCTGACTTGGCCAAACTGCTGGTCAAGTTGGGTAGCATCCATTCGCCAAACTGTCGGGACAGATGGTTTAAGGAGTTGGGTAGCATCCGTTCGCCGAACTGTCGGGATAGATGAAGACTCCTATAGGTACTGGTGCTCGAGAAGAAGTGAGTCTAGCAAGTTCATCCGCACCAGTGTTATCACTCCTTCTGATGTGCATCACTTCTAGCCCTTCGAACTTTTGCTCAAGCTTTCGTACCTCGAGTAAATAAGCCACCATGTTGTTGTCTGAGCACTGGTACTCCTTTTGAACTTGTTTCACGACTAACTATGAGTCCCCTTTCACAATAAGTCATTTAATTCCAAGCGACGTAGCTATGCGGAGCCCATTTACCAGTCCTTCATATTCTGTAACATTGTTAGAGGCCTTAAAATTTAATTGAACAGTGTACATGAGTTCGTCGCCCATTGGAGATTTGAGCACAATGCTAGCCCCCGTGCCCTGAAGCATGAGTGATTCATCAAAGAAGAGCGTCCAGTGATCT
Organism: Phragmites australis; assembly: GCF_958298935.1. Lineage (NCBI taxonomy): Eukaryota > Viridiplantae > Streptophyta > Magnoliopsida > Poales > Poaceae > Phragmites > Phragmites australis. The sequence goes on along the minus strand of NC_084923.1, from coordinate 32,592,041 downwards.
TCAACCATGTTTGACCTTGCTTCTTCAACGCTTGTCCATTCAACGATGAAGTCTGCTAACACTCCGGATTTCACGCTCATGTATGGTGCATAGCTTACATCAAACTCATTTAGTTCTATCGTCCATTGCGCGATTTGTCCAGTAGATTCCCGATTGTGTAATACATCCTTTAACGGGTACATCATCATGATGGTGATCCTGTGTGCTTGAAAGTAGTGCCGTAATCTTTGGGAAGACATCAAGACTGCATATATCAGCTTCTGTACTTGCAGGTACCATAGCTTAGCGTCGTGTAGAACCTCGCTCATGTAGTAAACAGGTTTTTGGACCTTGGCCTTTCCCATTCGACCACCAATATCGTGCTTACAACTTGTGGGGTAACTGCAATGTACAAAAAGAGCTCCCCTTTTTCGTTAGATGGTGTCAGGATTAATGGAGACGATAAGTACCTTTTTAGGTCATGTAAGGCACGCTCCACTTCTTTTGTCCACTCGAATCGATATTGTTTCTTCAACAGCTTGAAGAAAGGCATCCCTCGCTTGCCCATCTTGGAAATTAATCAACTAAGAGTAGCAATGCAACCTGTCAATTTCTGGACCTCTGTCAATTTTTGCGCGGGTTGGCCTCAATGACTCAACTCGACACCAGGAAGCCGAGAAGCTTGCCAAACGGCACGCCAATCATGCACTTTTCGGGGTTGAGCATCATGCGATACTTCTTGAGGTTGTAGAACATTTCCTTGAGATTGTTAACCAATGCGCTTCCGGTTTTCAATTTGACTACAACATCATCGACGTACGCTTCTACATTGCGCCCAATTTTGGGTTACAGATAGTTTTGAATACACCTTTGATGCGTAGCACCAGTATTTTTTACACCGAAAGGCATCTTTACATAACAAAATACACCGAAAGGAGTAGTAAAAGAAGTTTTCTCCTCATCCTCTAATCCCATGCTAATTTGGTGATACCCCGAATAGGCATCTTTAAAATATAACAATTTGCAGCCCACCGTAGAGTCGACGATCTGGTCGATGCACGGGAGAGAAAAAGGATCCTTAGGGCAAGCTTTGTTGAGGTCGGTAAAGTTGACGCACATTCTCCATCTGCCATTGGCCTTCTTGATGATGACGGGATTCGCAAGCCATTTAGAATGATGTACTTCTCGAATGAAGCCCACCTTTAGGAGCTTATCGACCTCCTCCTGGATGGCTTGCTTCCTGTCTTCCACAAATCTTTGCTGCTTCTGCACCACAGGTTTGGTATCGGGTTTAACAGCCAGTCTATGCTCGATCACCTCTATGGGGACCCCAGGCATATCAGACGGTTGCCATACTAACACGTCTTGGTTTGTCTGGAGGAAGGTGACGAGCGCGAGTTCCTATTTGGGGTCGAGGTTGGCCCCAACCTTAACCGTCTTGGATGGTTCAGACGGGTCGAGGGGCACTGCCTTGATGCTACCATCAGTCTTTTTGTTGCTGACACCGTCGTGGGTCTTGCCCTTGGCGTCATCGGATTTGGTAGCGCTAGCAAGACTTATGAGCCTGGAGTCTTTGGCCTCAACAACACCTTGCTACCTTTGACGCTTAGAACTTGCATCCTTAGGGGCGATGGCTACTCGACTGAAGTGTTTGACCATATCCAGGCTTTGCTTGTCGCATCTGACCGCTGCATGCTGATATCTTTTAACCATAATGACCCCATTGGGATCCGAGATCTTAAGCGCCTGGTAGGCATAGTGAACCACCGCCATAAACTTGCCCAACATTGGGTGGCCTAGGATCACATTGTATGCCATTTCGAAATCCGTGACATCAAAGATCAGCTTTTCTGTGCGGAAGTTATCGGGCATGCCAAATGTGACCGGCAGCTCGATTTGGCCGAGAGGTGTGGTCAATGAGTTAGGAGTTATGCCGTGGAAAGGCACGACTACAGCTTTAAGCTTTGACCTCTCGATTCCCATCTTGTCTAAAGTTTTGGAGAAAATGAGGTTAGTGAATTGCGTCCATCGACCAGAGTTTTGGGAACCTTGATGATGAGTATGGTCGGCTGAACTACGACCGGGTATCGACTAGGATGTGGTACCGCGGCCGGATGGTCGGTTTGATCAAAGTTGATCGGCTGTTCTGACCACTTGAGATACTGAGTAGGCCCAGTCAGGGCCAAGTTAACTTCTCGCTCGACCACCTTGTATTGCCTCTTAGACTCATACATGGCGGATCCTCCGAAGATGTGCGCAAAGCCATGGTGAGCCTCGTGGAACTGGGGCTCGTCACCCTCAACATTAGGCTTAACCTACTTACTACCATGCTCAGCATTTGCCTTGATCTTCTCATCAAGTTTCTTCTTGAAGACAAAGCACTCGTCAAAGTCATGTTGGTTGCTCTGATGGATAGGGAACCATTTTCCACCACCTCGACTGAGGCTTTTGTTGTCCCCAGTGTTGCGCGATTTGCTCCCGTTGACCGCGGCTACAATTGTATCGGGATCCTTGCGCTTGTCACTGGGTTTGTTCTTCTTTCCTCCATTCTTTGAGGACTCGGGTCTATCCTTGCCAGGTTGGAGGTTTTTAGTGTGTACCTGCGCTTTCGCTCATTTTGCGCACTTGTCGGCCAACTCAAAAAGCTCTTTGACCGTGCGGATCTTCCGAGTAGCTATTTTCCATGCAAGTTTGTGTCCTGAACACCTCGTTTGAAGACGATAATTTCTGATTCATCTGAGATGTCCGGGATCATGTTACACTTGTCGCTGAACCTGCAGATGAAATCTTGAAGAGATCTGTTGCCGCCTTGGTGCAGCTGGTGGAGGACGTTCTCCACTCCTGGCCGCTTGAATGTACCCTTGAAGTTGCCTATAAACGTAGCCTTGTGTTCTAACCACGAACGAATCGAGTTGGGAGGCAAATTTAGCAACCAGGACCTTGCAGGTCCATCAAGGGCGGTTAACAGATAATTGGCCATTACTTGGTTGTCATTGTCGGCTGCTCAAATTACGGTGGTGTAGATCTGCAACCACTCGTGGGATTGATCTTCCCATCGTATTTATGGATTGGGCCCGCTTTGAAGTTCTCAGGCCACCAAATAAACCGGAGTTCGTGTATGAAAGCCTCACAGCCCCTGTCGAACTCTTCAGGAGGAGGTGGTGGAGGACTGCCATGCCTCTCTCTCTGAGTGGGGGAGTCATATCGACCATCTCGTCCTATAGATCTACGGTTGTAGTAGCGGCGATGATCATCACGGAGTTCCTCACAGTGGTTTTCGATCGCCATACATAGATCATGCCGGTTGTGAGGAATACGATTCCTCAGATCTTCCTGATACCTGCACCTATGGATAGGGCAACTACAGTTTGGCCCACAGTATCGTTTTTGGGCTGGACCACCTGAGCTTCCCATCTGGGATTCCCTTACTCGAGAGCATTATCGTCCGTGGCTCCTTGAGCTGGGACAGTTCGGACTGGGGGAGGGGCTAGAGTTACGGGGATTCTTTGCTCGAGTGACTTGGTTCTGAGCCGCATCGAGTAGGATCTTGACTTGATTGACCATAGGAGTAAGTGGATTTGCCGGATTCAATTCTGGAAGGGATCGGAGAATCAAATGAGCTCCTTGCACGTTAGCATCTGGAGTACTGAACATGTCGCTACCGAGGCTCGGTTGCGGTCGAGCCGATGAAGCCTCACGATGATTGTTCGGAGGGAGCTTGTCCCTTGAGCCGTGGGTTGTCACGGGCATAGGTACACCCACTGGAAGTCGTCGGGAGAGGCCAGGAGGCATCTGCCTTCTCGTGTTCCGTCGGTGGAGGCCTATGTTGGGTGCATGTATGGCTCCAGATGCGAATGTTTCGAGTGGTAACCCAGCGCCAGTACTGTCGGCATCGACTGCTGTCGCTAGATCTCCAAAGATTTTTGCGTTGTTATTGACCATGGCGTTTGGATCTACTGCCATTGGGTCGGCCAATGTGGGGTCGTCGCCTCTAGCCAAAAACATGAACTGATCTGTTTGGCTGCTCTAGCTAGCATTAGAGTCACCGTCGCCAACATCGTCGTTGTTGGTGTTCATGCAGTGAAGAATATTAGGCTCCGCAATATGCGTCCAATGGTATGGACTTGAGGGTACCGGTGTGGATCAGTCCACCTTGATTGTCCCAATGGAAAACCATAGTTCCGAAGATAATCTCTAAGTCGACGGAAGGGGACTCGAAGACATCCTCGGTCGACTCAAAGCACTCGTAGAAGCCGGTGTCAAAAAATCCGACGCAAGAGTGAGTATGAGACATGATTAATCCTACAAAACAGAAGAAGGCCCCTACCTAGCGCGCCAACTGTCGAAGATTAATTCCCAACAATATGTCCATAAATTGACTAGGTACCATTGAGAGTAGGGATGTATACAGGTTCGGGCATCTGATTAGAGTATTACCCTACGTCCTATTGGGGTGTTGCTGCCTTGTATTGTTAATCTCGAGTATAAGCAAGGAGTTGATTGGATCTAATCTATCCTATGGCTCAAGTCATTTAGTAACTCCTCTGTTGTTGCCTTCTATGTTGCTCGTAATTCCTTGTTCGTGTCTCCTCTCTTATTCTCTATTGTCTTTCGTCGTGTCTTTCATCTTGTGTCCTCCCCCCAGCCTTTCCGCCTTATATAGGGGTGAGGTATTGACTCCTATCTAGATGTAGTCGATAGGGAGTTATTTTCCTTGATTTCCAAATAGATATACCTGTTTTGAATACTGATCGTATTGGTTTGGGTAACCAATCTAATCCCTCTCGGTATGTACTTCCTAGATTCTGGATGTATAAGGTATCGCTGATTCGGTTCGTGATATTTGGAGTTGCCGAATATGCTTCGTATATACCTTGTCAATATATGATGTACTCCTTCTGCGCATATACCCCATAATTAGATATTCGACAGGGAGGAGGGTGGCGGCTGCGCGCTGGCGCGTGGGGTCAGAATAGTGTGCGTGCGCACCTAGCGCGCTGTGTGAGAGGCTGCTTGCTTGCTTCTTGCTTGTGATTTAGTTGTAGTTGTGTGTGTTACCTTCTTCAATTTAACTTTGAGTAAATTTTTAAAACCTACAAGTATGTTGAAATAGGTTTAAAAACACTACAACTTCTGAGATTTATTATAGAAACCTATAGCTACTTTAACATCTTGTTGCAAAAAACTAAAACTTTTTCACTGAACCTGGCTGACATCTGGAACCCACATGTCAGCCTCTGGCATGTAACTCTTCCCGTTTTCGAGCTGAATGCAAATGTGGTTGTTGTCCACGTAGACCAAGTGGGCCAGGGCAGCCGCACGTTCTCACGGTCACGGCGGTCATCTAACCCATCTGAGGCATAGGTTTGGTGTGGTCGCCCCAGTTTTCTCCTCCCAAACGTCGGCGTGATGGTGGGTGATCACGGCGAGGTGGAGTCGGACTGCGGCAGGAGGATGGCCTTCGACGGGAGAGCTTGTGAGCGACCTCAGTTCCCTGCTTGGCTGATTGCCTGCCACCTCTCCTCCAGTGCCCCCACCACCGAAGGCCCATGTTGATCGGTTGCCAATTGATACTTTGAACAATTTCCAAGAGGTGTTTCTGAATTTGGATTTTGTTCTATGATCTGTTCATTTGGTTGGTACTTGGTAGTTGGTACTACTGTTTGTAACTTTTTATTTCATATGCGTTGTAATATATTCCTGGAGGCCTTAAGCTCGATACAACTGTTTACCTAAACTTTTGTGGTTTCTGTTGGATAAAAGAATTGGAAGTCTTGTGATGCTTGTTCTAAAAACAATCATGTACAATGCCCTCTCATGATGAAATTTTGTGACGTATTGAGTTACATCAGATTTTGTAGTTGACAAAACTAACAAAGTTGCCCGTGCAGTGGCGCACCTAGCTAAGGTGCAATTCTTTATAAATTATTTTTAAAGTTACCATATTCTGATGCAAATCCACATGCCTAATTGTTATCATGGTTTACTTATAGCTCTTTGTACAGTATAAAGAATATGTAAGCCTAAAGCTTCTGAAAGACTAGTCTGGTTCTAATCGTGAACATGCTCTAGCATAGCACCTACCCCAGAGAACAATGAGCCCTAATTTCACTGTCGTAAACCTGCCACTTCTTTCTTGGCTCCCCAACGATCATATGAGTGATAGCCTTGTCAGCTCCAATGTTTCTTTTGCTGCAGTCCGTAACTTTGCTCAGCGCCATATTCAGGAATCAGGAATTCCTGCACTTTTTGCAACCTGAACCAAAAGCATCCTGTCGAGCCCAACTCAAGTGGCGCAGGAAGCTTGGTGAATATACCCGATGCGCTGACTTGGGGATGGGACAAACTATCGATGAGACTGGTGCCATCAATCCGAAGACAGTTTTTCCTTCCTTCAACTTCAGTGTTGAATATTGTAATAGGTCATGTAATCAGGTAGAACACATATAGTTTATCTTACTTTCGGTCTAAGCTTAGTCCGGGTGCTGTAGTGCTATTGCATGGCGTTCCTGACTCTGCAAACTCTATTGGTCAGCAATTTGCTGCTTTGTCCAAGTGCTTATTGCTTAATACATGACCAAGTTTAATCTCCCAAAAAATTGTGTCGTGCTCATGCCTGGGTCTCGCTTGGAGTAGGTGCAACAATTAGCCGAGCTCGCCGCACCGTCGTCGGTGCTGCCAGTTCCAATTTACCCAACGCAGCGACCTCTCGTCGTCCGCATCCTTGACCTTGAGTGCGATGCCATTGAATCTCAACGTTGCATTGCTGAGCAAGTCGCTGTTGGTCTACTCGTCTCCTCGCCGTTCCCAAGCCATGCCGCCTGTGCGAGATCGTGTTCTCCGCCGCGCGCAGATTGAGCACCACCGTCTTCTTCACGGCAGGTGAGGCGTTGGGTCTCACCATCCTGAAGCCCGGCCAGCCGCCTGGTTCGGATATTGCCGTTCCTGATCAGATCCGTATCGTTGAATCCCTAATCCTTCACCAGCTTCCTAGCTACCCTCTGTCGTTGTCAGCATCTGGTCCTTCCGAAGTGCTAGGCCGGGGCGGCTTTAATATATGTCGCTGGATGATCAACGACGGGGTTGAGGACTCGCTCCATGCATGTCGCCCTTTGCTGTCCATGCGTGGTTGGCCATGGTCACGATCTGGCGAACAATTTCTGTTTTTGGCTATTAACGATGAATAATAGATAGTCACCGTATTAAGTTATTTTAAGGTTTCTTTAATTCTCAGACGATATCTTTATCTCTAGAAAAAAAATCTCTAAAAGAAAAAAAACCACTTGTAGATATCCAAGGCGTCCTGTAATCGGGAAGATTTATCTCTAAAAATAAAAGAAAAAATTCAACAGGCATACAATACCTAATATATAGACGGAGCTAAAGGGCTCTACGGAAGAAGGGTGAAGAACAAGTCATCAGAGAGCACTACAAGCGAGGCAAGCCAACGGAAGTCAAGAAGAAAGTCACCGACTAGATTTAAATCTATATAAGCTAGCTACACCTCCTTATAACAGACTCAGATCAATACAAGATAAATAGAATGTAGGGCTATTATTCTCAGACAGACCCGAATCTGTCTAAAAACCCCTGTGTGTTTCCCTTGTAATTCGTCTACTTAAAACATCTCTCAATTCTTCAATAAGTTTGTTAGATCCACAGTTTACCAATTGTCATCGATAACTGACGCCATCCATGGGGATCATTAAAAAAAGGTGTTGAAGAGTCTACACACGATATGCCATCAACATCGCCCAAAGCTTCATCAAAAACTGGTTTTTCGGATTTGGGGGGGGGGGGGGTTTCTACGACAGTTTTACATCTTTTCCTAACAAACCGATGATCAATCGGGTGGATTTCGATGATGAACTTTCTGACGACTATTGAAGCGACGAGGTAAGTCGATTTATGGATCAATGCGCCAAATATTACGGTATCGAGTTCAAACTACTTGGCAACCAAGACAACTGTGAATGTCCAATTCACGACAAGTTAGGATCAATCCCCGTAGTTTCTGACAACATGTATAGTACGTGAAATCTTCAGCCACTCCCTTCGTCCAGATACCACTACCCATTACCTTCGGGAAGTATGACAATTTCCGAATAGAAAAAAATCTGTTTGACGTGATCGACTTCGAGACAGCATACAATGCCATCCTAGGAAGACCTACTTTCACCAAATTCATAGCCACCATGCATTACGCTTATCAGTGCATGAAGATCCCTGAACCAAGGGAATCATCACTATCCGGAGTTGTCCTAAGATAGGTCTCTATTGTGACAAGCGAAGTCTCGAGACCACAATTCAACAACAACCAAACGAGGAACCCAAAAGCTCAAGGACAAAGGTGGATAAGAAGCCAAAATCATAATCGCGATCACAACGCCTCGAGACGCGAACCCAAAGACTCAGGGGCTTGGCTTCACAAATAATCCGAAGCCCATGAAACAACATTTACGCTGCCCTCAGAATAATAAGGGTCACTGCTTACCGGCTTAATCTAGTCTGTATCATTTAGGTTTAAGATAATGGGTCTACATAGCTCAAAGGTCATCAGGAGTTTTCCGTAAGTTCTAAGTGTAAGTTCTTAGAGTACCTTCTCATAATAATAAAGACCATATTGCCTATGAAGTCGACCGATTTTCATTTATTTGCCTTACTTGTCTTATCGCACATCTTCATGTTGACAAATGGGGTAAGTTGCTTCTCGGATCCTGCATCCCAAATGCGCACCTGAGGCGGCGAAAAGTTTGTCTTGACCCAAGCTCCGAGCAGTTTTTTTCATGTCCCAATTCCTTAATCATGTCATTAATCATAATTTAGCATCATAAGCATCATGTTTAAATGTTAAGCAATATGGTTTATTTGTTATTCCAATTGGTGGTTTGGTTTTTGCTATGTGTTATGAAACTAACTGATGTTAGCACTTATGTTAGTTTAAGTCTCACCTAGGCTTTTGGGTGAATCCAATTTAATTGGGTTCATCATGTTTTGTTCTAGAGGCACAAAAATCCTTAGAATTTTGGAGCCATCTCTCTTTAGTGAACAAAAGGGGAGGATAAATTGAGGAGGAATAGAAATAATTTTCAGCTGAAATGGCTTGCTTCACTTGCAAGTGGGACCCACCTTGGGTTGGCCCACCCCCTCCTTTTTCCCCAACTCCGCTCACTCCTTCTCTCCCACCTCACTCTCTCTCTCTCTCTCTCTCTCTCTCTCTCTCAGAGCTGAACAAAGCAAAGGCAGCAGCCCCTCTCTTCTCCCTCAAGCACTCTCTCCATTCTTTCCCTCAAATCCCACCCAAGGAGCAAAAAACAAGGTTTGCATGTCATTCTATGACATTCCCCACCTCTCTAGCTCTCCATCCATCTAATTCTTACTCACATGCATGAAGGTTTGGAGAATTGCAATCAAATTCTTCACCTTTGTTGTTCTGCAACTTTCAACAAGTTTGCTCTCCCTTCTCCAAGTGTTTTCCTTCGGTTCTTCCCCAAAACAACGTCCCCAAGCCTTGGCAAAGGACCTTGGGTAAGTATCATAGAGTTTCCATGATAGCATCGCAAGTTTAGCTTGGTTTTGGTTGAATTTGTAGACAGCAATGGAAGATTAGCAAAGCAATGTCGTGTTCTTGAGAGATGGAAAGAAGGTTTGGATGGGATAGCTAGTAAATCGAGGGTGTACAGTGAGTGTAATAGGTTTAGAACTAATGTATTAGTGCCATTGCATGTTTATGTGGTTTAGATTTCAACATGCAAGTCGATTTGATCGACGAATCATCGTGAACAATTGTTCTACAGAACTTCAGAGAGTCTAGATAAAAATCTGAAGAGTCCAGATATCCCAGAAAAAATCCAGAAACTCGGAGAGTCTGGAGATTTGTCCAGAGACTCCGGACTCCTGTTACTTTCTAACGATGTTTAGATCGCAAACATTCATTGTTTCTTTGTATGTTTTGTACTTTTAGCTTGATGTTAGGATGCATCCACTATTGATATGCATCATGCATCATATTTCATTGCATCTCTTTCATGCTCATCATTGCACGCGTTCTTCTTTAGTGAACGAATGATCGGAGGGTGACGTGGGCGTGATTGAGGATGATCCGGAGGTTGTTTCTGTTGCTTGTGAAGGTAATCAACAAGGCAAGCATCTAAGCATTTTCATTACATTACTTTGGATCATATATTGTGTCAGTTGAGAAGTTATGTTTTATTTATGTTTATCACTTGATCCTTTGTAACCTGGGTTGTTCATGTCACATAATGGTCTAACTTAAGAAGAATGTGTTATGCTTAGCATGGCTTAGGTCCTCAGTAGAAGTCGAGCGGTGGTTCGACCATCATTCGTTAGCTTAGGGCTTACCTTATATCACAAAGATAATGATGATGGAGGATGATGTAAGCTAGTGAGGATGAGTTGAGATTCGAGCGGGCAATAGGGATGGCTCGAGAAGGGAGTCTCGAATGCTATAGGCCCGTTTGAATCAATTAAGCATCGTCTGTTGTTGCAGTTAGCTTTAGCACTTTTTTGTACTTAGTACGTATCCGTATATGGGACGGATGAGCCGAATACCTTATATAGTTGTGATCTTTTGACGTGCTAGTATCGGGTGTTGTTGGCATATTAGGATTGGAAGAGGTATCTAGTTTGCTTTGGGAGTAGTTTTAGATAACCCTCGTATATCAAGGCGCATGTTCAAATGGTTAGGGCTTATTTGGGAAAGGTTGACATGAGTACCCCCTTGTGTGAACTTGTGTGGTCACGCAAGACATATGGTCCTCAAGTCATGTGGGTAATGGAGTATCCTCTGCAAGGTGTAAAACAATTTAAATTGACGTGCTGTCGGTTATAAGCACGCTTTTGTCCATTTGCATCAATCATAGAGTTTTGATTGTGGTTGTGATGGTATGTTAGGAAATGTATGGTGATGTTGTTGAAGCTTTGATACGGTTCAAGTTATAATTATAGTATGGTAATGATCTCAAGGTAGACTATTATTTATGGTTAGTTGTAGATGCTTACACTTGAGTCGAAATTGCTCTTGCATATGAAATTCACTTAACCTTGTGGCCGAGTCCTTGCTAATTATCCTAATTGCATTCTCCTTAGAGTCAGGCTATTTATAAGTGTCCATTATGGATTAAGTCTTGCGAGTACCTTCATACTCATGTGCTTTGTTTGCTTTTCTAGTGAGGAAGGTTTAGTATTTGGCTACTTTATGCCCACCGATGTTGGCAACGAGCATGAGTAGTGCCATTCTACTCAAGTGTTGTTATTTTGGGGTGGCATCTTAGGGCAACGGCACTACCCATCTTTTGTCATAATGTAACTCTTTCCGATGCGTAGTTATTCTAACAATGTTTGGTTTATGCTTTCATTGTAAAGTTAATCTACTTAAAGACTTGTAACTTAATTTAATTATTCACTCTTTATTATGTCTTGTGATGATGTGCTTGTTGTAAAGGTGTGTGTTCCGATCTTGGGCACAAAACATATACTGGGACTATCAGGGTGATATTCTGGTTAATCATTGTAGTCATGATTACATAAATGATTGACTTAATGATTAATTAGAATATTATCTGGATGGTTCCTCACAGCGTGGCATTAGAGTTTGGTTTAATAAAGTAGCCTAAAAATACTTAGGATGGGTTAATAAAATTTTGTCAACCTCACTAAGACAACCCTTTAAAGTTTATATTTAGTTCCTAAGTATTTGTTATATTTAATCCTCATCTTATCTTAGAGCTAATCGTACCTCTTCTTGTTGCTAACATGCTTAAAATTGATTTCTTAATGCGTTAAGGATGGCCGCTGTTACGTTGGTAATGGCTACTCATGCTGAGGGTGTGGAAGGTTTTCCAGCACTCCTCCGCAAAATGCTTTGGCATGCTAACTTCACCTATGTGCCAGAGTATGCGGTGTATGTGTGAGGAATTGGACCGGATTTGGTGGACTGCTTGGCGACCGTGGACATTCGAGCAAGGATCATTGAAGGTGGGGCCAATCCCCACTACTTCAAGGCGATGGGGACTTCAGAAGAAATGGCGGTCCAATATGTGGCATACAAGGCGATGGCTGCACTTCGTGATGAACTGTCAGTTCTTCGTGGATGGCGTTCATCTATTTTCCAATTCGGAGCAACAACGTCAACTACTTTGAAGATGTCCCGGATGCTGTCCCACTCAATGAGCACCGCATGGTAGAATTGTTTCGCTCCTTAGACCAATACTACCGTTGTGTGGTGGCTGAGTTGTGGGAGACGCGTAGGCGCTACAACAGGTTGCAACATGCATTGGAACCACAAGTGCGGTGCAGATTGGTGAACCGCGAGGTGCCGTATGGCGAGGGCCATATGATGCAGTATGGTATAGCACCTCACACTCATCGCTTTTCAGTGGTGCAAGGCACACGGGTATCTCGTCCCTGTGGCTGAGGTGTGAGAGTATGCGGTGCAAGTGCATAGTTTCACAACTCGGGATACACGAGGGAAGTGTTGTTGGGTGAGTCACATCCTCTCTCACATCCTGAGGCCATTGATGATACGGGCTACCCCCAACATCACCTTTTGGATGAATTTTTAGAGGACTTAGTTCGGGATCCATATAGTGGGTGGTTTTAAGTCGGTGGAGCTTTATTTATGTAATAGGGCGTAGTTTCTTTTTGTGAACTTTTGGACAATTAAGTTAGTTATATTATGCCCTATGTATGATATTTTTATGTTGTAACTTTAGGTTGTATGATTATTATGACTATTTAATATGTCTTTCAATTCTGTTGATGGTGATATATTAATCTATCATTTTACTCATATTGCATCGACGCGATCGACAAAAAGGGTAAGAAGGTAAGGGACGCATTCCAATAGCGGTCAATATTGGGGGCTCAACTAGTGCGAGGTAGGGGCCTGGTATGTCCCATATGGCGATGGTACGAGAAGTGAATATGTTAGCAATAATGTATGAACATCCACCATACGATGGTAGTTATGGTTGTCTACCCATGTGGTGATTAGATGAGGTGTCATGTAAGGTGAAGGTACGGGAAGTGAATATATTGGCAACAACGTATGAAACGTCGCTTGTGCGGCGAGTTGCACATGCACCATTCATGTGAATATTTTATCTTCTCGCGCGAAGGGTGATGATTGGTGGTCTGAATGAATTCATGCCTGTGACGATTATGGGGAGTGATGCACTCGGGAAAGAAAATGTGTAGGTAGGGATTGAGCATACTTCATTCCTATCTCTTATTTTGCACGCATTTACATATAGAGGGATTTAAGGAGCCCGACCGCATTCCTGTTGATTTATCCCTTCCTTGTCGCTTAAGGTTCCTTGGTCATTTTGCCTTCTCAAGATCTAATCTGAAATGTTGTCCAAACTACAGATCCTTCGCAAAAATTTATGGACACTCTGCATTTTTCATAGAAATGCGGACACTCTGGACAATTTTGCGGACTCTCAGCACCTTTGAACATGTGTTTTTCCTTGGTCTGTGATGCCTTAGTGTGCATCACTTGCGTTTCCTTGGTGTGTGATGCCTTAGTGTGCATCACTTGCGTTTGATATCCAACTAGTACATTTTTCCATGGCCTTGTATCACTATGTCAGAATTTGACCTCTTCCTTTTCCATCTTATCGTCCTAGCAAGATGAGGACCCGCGGTAATTCAGGTGATCTTCCTAAGGGGACCAACAAGAACAACCTATGCCACCTCCGCCGCCGAGCATGGCGGATGTGCTCATGCAAATCGAGCAGAATCTCCATGCACAGACCACTCTACTCGAGGCACTCGTGCATAATACGACTCCTTAAGGAGGAGGAGCTGGTCGCCGTGACGACTACTCGGACATCCTCCGTACTAGTCCTCCTACCTTCACACGGGCCAAGGATCCTCTCGATGTGGACCACTAGCTGCGCACCATCGAGCAGAAACTCACTCTTCTTCGGTGTGAGAACCACGAGAAGGCCCTATTTGCCGCACATTAACTCCAAGGCGCGGCTGGAGCGTGGTGGACAAACTATCTCACCATGCACGCCACTGATCATCGCATCTCATGGGCGGAGTTCCGCTAAGCCTTCCGCGATTATCATATCCCTAAAGGGATAATGCATATCAAGCAGTGAGAATTTCTGGACCTCAAGCAAGGAGGCAAGTCGGTCGTGGAATATGTGCAAATGTTCAACCACTTGGCACAATATGCACCAAAAGAAATCGGTACCGATGTACGGAAGCAAGATCGCTTTGTAAATGGTACCTCCACCAAGATGCAAGACTGTTTATCTACTCACAAGTTTGCTGACTTCAATAAGTTGGTGAGCACCTCTCTCACTGTCGCACACAAGTTGAAGAACCATCAAGAGGAGAAAAAGCGTAAGAGGGTCCCATCATCCTCTATGGGCGGGTGCTATCAACGTTAGCGAATGGGGAATTAATTCCCTCCGTCTTCCATGTCAACACCGTGTGCTCCACGTCCTATGTGGGTGGTGCAACGTTCATGCTCCTCATCACCAGGACAAACTCCAAGGCCTGCGGGGTCACAAGTAAGTGTGGTTGGTGGTCCCCGCAACCCATGCTACAATTGTGGGCATGTCGGGCACTTTGCATGGGAGTGTCATTTTCCAAAGATGGGAGTCGTGGTGATTGCTCCAAGGCCACCACTACAAGCACAACCCTCTCAGTAGGCATCTAAGGCTATGCAAGTTCCCAAACGTGGCCAGGTGAACCACATCACCACTGAAGGGGCTCAGAAGGATGATAGTATGCTTGTTGGTACGGTACTCATAAATTCCCACCTTGCAGTTGCACTTTTTGATTTCGGAGCATCTCATTCATTTGTTAAGGAGGGTTACATCTTGCATCAAAATATGGTCACCAAGACTCTACCTTCTTCATATCATATTGATGCACCCAATACCCAATTGCAAACCAATCAAGTCATTCCTTTGGCCGAGATCCTCGTTGAAGAAGTTCCATTTTCTGCGAACTTGGTCATTCTTGATACTAGGGGAGTGGATGTCATCTTAGGAATGAATTGGTTGACCAAATATGGTGTTCTCATCAATTGCACTTGGAGGATCATCTCTCTCAAAAATTTGACTGGTGTCCCTACCCCCCTCGACTTGGGAGAGGGTGGTCCCCATCTCTATACTTTAGAGTGTGCTGCAACCACAAACCTTTGGAATATCCCAGTGGTGTGTGAGTACCTAGATGTTTTTCCTGAATAATTACCAGGGATGTCGCCCAACTGAGATGTTCAATTTTTGATTGAACTAACACTCGGAACAGCCTCGGTGTCTAAAAGGCCCTATCGTATGTCTTCGAATGAGTTAATGGAATTGAAGAAACAGTTGAAGGAATTACTTGAGAAGGGTTTCATTCTTCCGAGCTCCTCACCTTAGGGATGTCTGGCTATCTTCGTCAAGAAGAAGGATAATACTTTGAGGATGTGTGTTGATTATCGTCCTCTCAATGTGATCACTATCAAAAATAAATATCCCCTTTCCTGCATTGACATCTTATTCGATCAATTGACCGGTGCTCATTTCTTCTCCAACATTGACCTAAGATTGGGTTATCACCAAATAAAGATTCGATCGGAGGATGCTCCTAAAATGGCTTTCTCCACTCGTTATGGACTCTATGTATACACGGTCATGTCCTTCAGCCTAACCAATGCACCAACTTACTTCATGTATCTAATGAACACAGTGTTCATGAAAGAGCTAGATTCTTTCATCGTAATCTTCATCGATGATATCCTCATTTATTCCAAGACTGAAGAAGAACATGCCCATCATCTCTGAGTCGTTCTCGAAAGGCTCCATGAACATCATCTTTATGCCAAGTTCAGCAAATGTGAATTCTAGCTCAAGAAAGTTGCTTTCCTCTATCATGTCCTTTCCAAAAATGGTGTCGTTGTTGACACAAGAAAGGTTCAAGATGTCCCTAATTAGGGGCAATGGCAGAACATCACCGACATTCAGAGTTTTCTTGGAGTTGCGTGATACTACTGCTGGTTCATTGAGAACTTCTCCAAAATTGCCAAGCCTATGACTGAACTCTTGCAGAAGGGAGTAAAGTTTGCTTCGTCTGGGGCTTGTGAACAAGCCTTCTAGACCTTGAAGAATCTTCTCACTACTGCTCTCGTCCTTTCTCAACCAGATGTGGGCAAGAGTTTCAATGTTTATTGTGATGCTTCCTGTATAGGTCTCAGCTGTGTTCTCATGCAAGAGGGCCGAGTCGTCGCCTATGCTTCTCGCCAATTGAAGTGTCATAAGAGAAATTATCCAACTCACGATTTAGAGCTTGCTACTGTTGTGCATGCTCTAAAAATCTAGCGCCATTACCTTCTTGGTAATCTTTGTAATATCTACATCGATCACAAGAGCCTCGAATACATATTCACCCAAGCCGACCTCAACTTGAGGCACAGAAGGTAGCTTGAATTGATCAAGGACTATAAATTGGAGGATCATTATCATCCCAGCAAGGCAAACGTCGTTGTTGATACCCTGAGCCAAAAGGCTCGGTGCAATTGTCTTATGGTCAAGCCCAGAAATGCCACACTTTGTGATGAAATTTGAAGACTTGGACTCAATATGGTATCAAAGGGATTTCTTGCAAATCTTGAGGTCAAATCCACCCTCCTCGATCAAATCAAGGAAGCATAGAAGGATGACAAGGGCATGGCCCGAATTCGTGACAAGACGAAGGAGGGCAAAGTTGTGGAGTTTTCGGAGGATAATCAAGGCATCTTGTGGTTTAGAAGGCAACTTGTGGTCCCTAAGGTCCATGAGTTAAGGAAGAAGATTTTGGGTGAAGCCCGTGACTCATGGATGTCTATTCATCCCGGGAGCACCAAAATGTATCAAGACCTCAAGCAAAGATTTTGGTGGACCCACATGAAGTGTGAGGTCACTCATTACATCATCGAGTGTAATGTCTGCTAGAGGGTGAAGGCCGAACATCTCAAGCTGATTGGTACGCTCCAACCCTTACCTATTCCCTTTTGGAAGTGGGAGGAAATCGATATGGATTTCATTACCAGACTACCTAAGACCACTCAAGGGTATCACTTGATTTAGGTCATTGTGGACTGGTTGACCAAATCAGCTCATTTCATTCCCGTCAAAACCATGTTTTCTGTCAAGCAGTATGCGGAGCTTTACCTCGGTTGAATTATTTGTCTTCATTGTCTTCCTACAAAGATCATCTACGACTGTGGGTCTATCTTTGTCTCTCATTACTGGAAGAGCCTTCATGAAGCTATGGGAACTAAACTCTTCCATAGCACCTCATACCATCCTCAAACCAATGGTCAAACAGAGAGAATAAATCAAATCCTTGAAGACATGTTAAGAGCTTGTGCTCTCACCTATAGGAAGAGGTGGGCAATAGGCTTGTCATTTGCGGAATTCTCCTACAACAATAGTTGCCAATCGAGTATCAAGATGTCCCCGTTTGAAGCACTCTATGGAAGGAAATGTCGAATCCCATTGAATTGGTCCAAGTCCGGTGAAAGAGCTTTTCTAGGCCCGGATTTGGTCAAAGACGTAGAAAAGCAAGTCCTAACCATTCGCAAGAACCTTCTCATAGCTCAATCTCATCAGGAAAGCTATGCTGATCATCGTCGATGTGAGCTTGTGTTCAAAATTGGAGATTTCGTCTATCTCAAGGTCTCTCCCCTTAGAGGAATGCAGTGTTTCCAAATAAAAGGAAAGTTGGCACCACATTATGTTGGCCCTTTCCAAATTATTTCCCGGCATGGCGAGACAGCTTATCAGCTAGAGATACCTACATCCCTCTCTGTTGTGCACAATATCTTCCATGTCTCAAAATTGAAGAAGTGTCTCCACGTTCCAATCGAAGTTGTGACAGTGGATGACAAAGACCTTCAACCTGACCTTTCTTATCGCAAGCATCCTATTCGCATTCTTGATGAGGCTGAACAGAAAACACGATGCAATTCATTTAGGTTTCTCAAGGTTCAATAGAGCAATCATACCGAAGATAAAGCAACGTGGGAACATGAAGATCGACTTCGGGCTGACTATCCCGAGTTTTTCTCCAACACGTGAATGTTGCCTTAGTTTCCATTCCCACAACGTGAAGTTCCTCAACTCACCATACTCTCCCCTAAGCTCACCCGAATCTCAAGACGAGATTCTTTTAAGGGGGGAGGTTTGTCACATCCCAATTCCTTAATCATGTCATTAAGCATAATTTAGCATCATAAGCATCATGTTTAAATGTTAAGCATTATGGTTTGTTTGTTATGTGTTATGAAACTAACCGACGTTAGAACTTATGTTAGTTTAAGTCTCGCCTAGGCTTTTGGGTGAATCCAATTTAATTGGGTTCATCATGTTTTGTTTTAGAGGCACAAAAATCCTTAGAATTTTGGAGCCATCTCTCTTGAGTGAACAAAATGGGAGGAGAAATTGAGGAGAAATAGAAATAATTTTCAACTGAAATGGCTTGCTTCACATGCAAGTGGGACCCACTTTGGGTTGGCCCACCCCCTCCTTTTTCCCCCACCTCAGCTCACTCCCTCTCTCCCACCTCACTCACTCACTCTCTTGCTCTCGCTCTCTCTCTCAGCTGGACAGAGCAAGGGCAACAGCCCCTCTCTTCTCCCTCAAGCACTCTGTCCATTCTTTCCTCCAAATCCCATCCAAGGAGCTCTCCATCTATCTAATTCTTACTCACATGCATGAAGGTTTGGAGGATTGCAATCAAATTCGTCACCCTTGTTGTTTTGCAACTTTCAACAAGTTTGCTCTCCCTTCTCCAAGTGTTTTCCTTTGGTTCTTCCCCAAATCGACATACTCAAGCCTTGGCAAAGGACCTTGGGTAAGTACCCTCGGGTTTCCTTGATAGCATCACAAGTTTAGCTTGGTTTTAGTTGAATTTGTGAACAGCAATGGAAGATTAGCAAAGCATTGTGTTCTTGAGGTATTAGAGATGGAAAGAAGGTTTGGATGAGATAGCTAGTAAATTGAGGGTGTAGAGTGAGTGTATTAGGTTTAGAACTAATGTATTAGTGTTATTGCATGTTTATGTGGTTTAGATTTCAACATGCAAGTCGATTTGATCGACGAATCATCGTGAACAATTGTTCTACAGAACTTCGGAGAGTCTGGAAAAAAATCCCGAGAGTCTGGATCCAAAGTAAATCCAGAAACCCGGAGAGTCTGGAGAATTATGTGGAGACATTGAAAAAATCCAGAGAGTCCGGAGATTTGTCCGGAGACTCCGGACTCGTGTTACTTTTCAATAATGTTTTGATTGCAAACTTTCATTGTTTCTTTGTATGTTTTATAATTTTAGCTTGATGTTAGGATGCATCCACTACTGATATGCATCATGCAACATATTTCATTGCATCTCTTTCATGCTCATCATTGCACGTGTTCTTCTTTAGTAAATGAAGGATTGGAGGGTGACGTGGGCGTGATTGAGGGCAATCTGGAGGTTGTTTCTATTGCTTGTGAAGCTAATCAACAAGGCAAGAATCTAAGCATTCATCCCATTACTTTGGATCATATATTGTATCAATTGATAAGTTATGCTTTATGTATATTTGCATGTCAATGAGTCTTATGTCGGGTTTTGGGTTAGATCCTATTTGCTGCATTACCCTCCCTTGACATTGTTTTTCGCTTGATCCTTTGTAACTTGGGTTGTTCATGTCACATAATGGTCTAACTTAAGAAGAATGCATTATGCTTAGCATGGCTTAGGTCTTCGGTAGAAGTCGATCGGTGGTTCGGCCATCATTGACGACCTTAGGGCTTACCTTATATCACAAAGATAATGATGATGGAGGATGGTGTAAGCCAGTGAGAATGAGCCGAGATTCAGGAGGGCAATAGGGATTGCTCGAGAAGGGAGTCCTGGATGCTATAGGCCCACTTGAATCAATTAAGCATTGTCTAGTATTGCAGTTGACCTTAGCACTTGTGATACGGATGGTGTCCCGATCTTCAGAACATAGGATCATGAACAAGATAACTTGCTTCAAAGAAGCCGGATAACTAGCTGCAAGCAGGCGGATAACAGTGCAACCTGGCAAATAAAACTTGAAGCCAACCACCGTCTTTAACCAGTAACCTGAATCGAGGTTTTTCCCAACCACACTCTCAAAGAACCAACCAACACAACCTGGAATCAACTAACTAGGAGCACCAATTGGGAGCCGATGACGTGGCCACTTCTGTAATTCCACAAGGAAACCACAAGAGCAAAGGGGTAGAGATCACTCTCTGAATTTGTTAGCACACAGCTGAACAAAAAGGTTTATATTTTGATTATCCAAAAGTATCCTATAATAGTGGCACAAGGGGGTATTTATACTAGGAACAACCCTCCTAGATATATGTGAAAGGTTGGTGGAGTTTCCTTGAAGATAAGCTATTTGAAAGGTCTAAAGTTGAAGAGTCTCGCGTGGCTTATTCAGCTTCTGGCAGTCTTTAGTAAATTGGCCATTACTCCTTATTGGGAAGTCAAAATGATGAAACATTTATTGGGTGTGAAAGTAGACTTGATTATCTTTCCAACCATGTGTATTATGCATGACGAATCATCACAGGCTTCGTCGCATGACTCGTGGAAGTTGAAGCAGTTGTCACAAGACTAAGAGTGTTGAAGTTTGTGGAGGTGGTCGAGGCCCCCTCTTTGTGGTCGACGAGATTGACCACTTCCTCTTCGTGGTTGTTGTTTCTTCTTCATGGTTGAGTATCTCGCTGCACTTCTCGGAACTGGTCGAGGATCACATGGCGCTGCTCAGAGTTGGTAGAAGAGCACACGACGTTACTCAGAACTGGTCGAGGAGTATGCGGCGCTACTCGGAGCTGGTCGAGGATTACGTGACGTTGCTCATAGGTCTTTGTATCCAAAGCAATGTCCTTCTCTTCAGGTGTAAACCTTAGCAAAACAAATATACAACATTTAGGTAGTATAAAATTCTCATCATTATTAAAGTTTAACTCAGTAAGATGCGAGTTCACCTCTTGTTGTATCTTTTTGGCATGGCTTCATGTAATCGACCCTTGGACTACGGGTGCAGTATCTTGGTTTGCATGAATGGTTGGGATGTCCCCATCAACTTGTCTGTACTTAACACGTATCCGTATATGGGACGGATGAGCCAAATAACTTATGTAGCTGTGATCTTTTACCATGCTAGTCTCAGGTGTTGTCAGCATAATAGGTTTGGAAAGGGTATCTAGTTTGCTCTGGAAGTAGTTCTAGATGACCCCCTCTTGTCGAGGAACATGTTCAAATGGTTAGGGCTTATTTGGGAAAGGTTGACATGAGTACCCCTTTATGTGGACCTATGTGGTCACGCAAACCGTATGGTCCTCAAGTCATGTGGCTAATGGAGTACCCCCCCTACAGGGTGTAAAACAATTTGAATTGTCGCGCTCTCAGTTATGAGCACACTTCTGTTCATTTCCATCAATCGTAGAGTTTCGGTTGTGGTTGTGATGGTATGTTAGGAAATGTATGGTGATGTTGTTGAAGCTTTGATATGGTTCAAGTTATAATTATGGTATGGTAATGTGAGGATAGAAGGTTGTTTATGGTTAGCTCTATATGCTTACACTTGAGTCGAAATTGCTCTTGCATATGAAATTCACTTAACCTTGTGGCTGAGTCCTTGCTAATTATCCAAATTGCATTATCTTTGGAGTCGGGCTATTTATAAATGTCCATTATGGATTAAGTCTTGCAAGTACCTTTCTACTCGCGTGCTTTGTTTGCTTTTCATATGATGAAGGTTTAGTCTTTGGCTACTTTACGCCCATCGATGTTGGCAATGGGCAGGAGTAATGCCATTCTACTCAAGTGTTGTTATTTTGGGGTGGCACCTTAGGGCAATGGCGATACCCATCTTTTGTCGTTATGTAACTCTTTCCGCTGTGTAGTTACTCTAACAATGTTCGGTTTATGCTTTTGTTGTAAGGTTAATCTACTTAAAGAATTGTGACTTAATTTAATTACTCGTTCTTTGTTATGTCTTGTGATGATGTGCTTGTTGTAAAGGTGTGTGTTCCGATCTTGGGCACAAAACACATGCTAGGACTACCAGGGTGATATTATGGATAATCATTGTAGTTGTGATTACACAAATGATTTTATGATTAATTTGAATATTATCTGGACGGTTCCTCACAGTTTTGCACCATAGGGAACATTATTCTAATGTTGATTGATATTTTGCTACAAAATTATATTGAAATCAAACTTGAGACAGATCCCCATGGCGAAGAGTTCATGGTAGAGTATTTTTGCACATGTGGATAGATTATCACTGCCAGTTCCAGAGCCAGTAGTGGTAATCCATTATTATCACTGCCACTAATTCACTGTCATTCAAAAACTGGTAGTGATGCTAGTTTTGAACCAGCAGTGATAGTGTGCTTTGTAGTATTGAGCTAATAGTTAGTAGAGCACGGTCTCGTTGAAAGATCAATGGACCTTGCATAGGGTTAGTGTGTTTTGGTGATTAATATCAATATAGTTGTTGGGGGTCGCCATCCAGGACCCCCAATGCCCCTTGGCTCTATCAGTCTAGGCCTGAGGACCATTAGGCTCAGGACCCCTCTGGGACCCCATGGCTCTGGAGGGGTCCTAGAGGCCATACTTTTGGAGCCCTCCAGACCCCCAGAGCCATCGGTCCTTCAGAAAGATAAACCAAGAGGGGTCCGTAGGCCACCCCGCACTTGCAGTGAAGTGACCGACATTTAATACCCATCACGTGGTTGTCGCCTGACATGCTAGTGAAAGTGGTGGCCGCTAGACATGTTAGTATAGTGCGGCGCCGGTATAGACGACCTGCCGCTAGTACAGAAAAGAACTTGTATGTCTACCGGCCTCATTTGGGCACGTTTGTACATTTACACTCTAAATATAAGTATAAATATTGACCCTTGGCCACCAAGCTAAAGGACACAGATTTTTCCCTAAGAACTTTAGGCACTTATATGTTCTCCACTTCTCCTCCAAGCTTGAATCACATGTGTGAGTTGGTTCATGCCTCTCTTTGTTCGTGGAAGACATTTTCTTTCACCAACAGCTGACGCCATCCATGGAGAGAGAATAAGTGTAGAAGCACTAGGAGAGGTAGGATGCTGCCAAAGAAGAAAAACTATCAGGGTGGCAGCCCAGGCGACCGACTCCCCGGCCACACCAGTGCAAAAGTCCACATGACCTCTACAACCAAGCTCATGCTACGCCAATGCCAGCCCCTCAGCTAGCCGAAATGAGGGCATTGTGGCCACCGGCGATTCGGAAATGACCCTTGCATGGCTGATTATAGGGGCCCCACCATTCTGGAGGCCCTTCAGCAGCAACATGGTGCGGACCATGCTGCATCCCATGGAGCTGCGGCTGAGGCCACGACCACAGAAGCTGCCATGGCCGACCACCAATCGCACGTGGTGGCCCTCCGGGCTCAGCTGGAGGAGCTGCAGGTGGCCCTAAGGGCTGCACAACCACCTACCGACATACCTATGCTAGTTCCCATAATGGCCAATGTTGCGCTAGCCCAGGCTCTGGGGCCTAGGGAGGGCTTCAATGTCATGACGCATCATCACCGTGCAGCATCTGTGGTTAACCAACATGCTGTGGAGACTTGGGCCCATCAGTGCGAGGCCTTGCACGTCAACTCTAACTCACCCCTTTAGGTGGACATGTAGGCCGTACCCTTCCTAGACGGATTCTGGACACCCAAGCTACCTAAATCAAAAGGCGATTCAGACCTAGAGGAGTTCACTCGCGCATTAGCCCTCACCATCGAAGCCAATGGAGGCGTGTAGGCCACCATGGCCAAGTGCTTTCCTCTCGCTCTAGAGGGAGTAGCTCTTCGATGGTTCTGGGCACTGGAGCCTGGGTCTCTCTACGCCTGGGCCCAGCTCAGGGACATCTTCTGCAACCACTTTCAGCGCACCTTCATCGAGCCGATGACCTCCGGGAGCCTGTATGCCATTAAGCAATAGCCCGGTGAGACCCTCCGACGGTACTTTTGAAGGTTCGCCCAAACCAAGGCCCAGGTAAAAGGCATTTTAGAGTCATCAGTCATTGACACCGCCACCAAAGGTCTGGCCACCAGGCCTCTCTTTGATCGACCTCATTGATTCCTGGTGCGCTCAGTAAGCACCCTCATGTGCAAGTTTGAGGAAAATACACATGCAAAGGAGGAGCGGCTCCGTCAGGAGATCGTGCATGTCACGATGACCCCTTGCGTTGAGCCTGAGAAGCCAACCTCCCAAGTGGGGTCCTCGCATGCCCTGCCACCTCCATTGGTAAAAAGGGGCTCCAAGGAAGCTAAGGGCTTCAGGGCGGGCAAGCCCCAGTAAAAATAACAGCGTGGCATCCACAACATCGCTCAAACCCGAGGAGCTCCAAGCTTGCCCTGTTCTAGGGGGTGCGGCCAAGGGTGCTCTAGAGCCTTCCTCAAGCAGCAGTGAACCCCAGGCCAGCAGTTAGACGAAGGATACTGGTGCACTCTGCACGAGGCAGAACGAGCCCACAACATCGAAGATTGCTGGACCCTCATCACCTTTCAAGAGGAGTACCTCGAGAGGTAGGCAGCACACACGCCAAGGGATAGGGCCAGCGACGAGCAGTGTGGAGATTGTAGGCTAGCAGCAGGCCACTAGATTGATCATCTAGCCTTGCAAAACCCTTCCCCGCTAGCTCTGCCTCTGCCTCCACCGCTACCCATGGAGTAGCACATCGACGAAGGGAATCATGCTAGGTGGGTGGTCCTAGCCATAATAGGAGGAGGACCCTTTAGTGGCTCCTCGAAGCAATAGCGGCGGGACACTATGCACGTGGGGTCAACCATGTCAGAGCCACCAGCATCCACCACTAAGTACATGGATGGGCCGAAGCCCATGTAACCTTCTCCCACGATGACACTATGGGAGTAAACTTCCCCCATACCGACACACTGGTGCTGATCGATGGAGGAAGCTCTATAGATATCCTCTTCGTACATGCTTTCAACTAGCTCCGCATTCCACAGAGCTGGCTCTCTCCAGCCTAGAGGCCCCTTCAAGGGTTCAATGGGGCTCCCCTCGATTCCTTGGGCTGGATAGAGCTACCAGCCGCCTTCAGCAAAGGCTCTGCTATGTGGACCAAGATGATCACCTTCGACGTCGTGGCCACTAGGCTACACATACAATGTCATCCTAGGCTGGGGAACTCTAAACAAGTTTGGAGTAGTCTCCCATCACAATTACCTCTGCATGAAGATACCTAGGCCCCAAGGGCTGATCTCCATATACGGCGATTAATACTTGGCTAGGCGCATCGAGTATGGGCACCCCGCCCCTCTCGATAGCCACCACGTGCATAATGTGGCTGAAGGCCCCATTAAAGATCCCTCTTCGACATGCCTCGAACACTTGGTCCCTCTGAAGCCTTGACTGGAGGGGGACATCAAGCACGTAATATTGCAAGTAGGGAACCCCGACTGAGCTTTCCAAATTGGGTTACACCTCACTTTAGAGCAATAAGCCAAGCTCATAGCCATACTAAGGGACTCCAATGTATTTGCATGGTCTCCGCAGGACCTCACCGGAGTCGATCGCCATATCATTGAGCATGCCCTCCAGGTTGACCTATAGGCCTAACTTGGATGATAGGGGAGTCCCAAGCTGTCCATCGAGCAAATAGAGGCCGCAAAGAAGGAGGTCCAGAAGCTACTAGAGACCGATGTTATTTGGGAAGTCATCCATTTGGAGTGGCTGTTAAATCCCATCCTGGTCAACAAGCCTAATGGGAAATGGTGCATGTGCATTGAGTTCATGGCGCTCAACAAAGCCTGCCCGTGAGACCCGTACCCACTGGCTATGAGTTGGTGAGCTTCCTGGATGCGTACTCAGGATACCATCAGGTGTAGAAGGTTGCTAAGGACGAGGCCAAGACCAGCTTCATTACCCCCTTCAGAGTGTACTGTTACATTCGGATGCCTATTTGCCCCCGAAATGTAGGAGCTACCTTCTCCCACCTACTACGAAAAATCTAGCAACAACAGTTAGGCCGCAATATGGAGGCCTATGTAGATGACATAGTCATTAAAAGAAAGCTTCAAGCCGACCACGTTGCGGACCTACAAGAAACCTTCAATAACCTCCGGGTCACTAGCATGTGACTTAACACAGAGAAGTGCGTCTTCGGTGCTAAAGCTGGAAAATCACTGGGGTTAGCCTAGATGCCTCATCTCCCGGTGAGGCATCTAGGCTAACCCTGGAAAAATCCATGCCATCATGAAGATGGCACCCCCACTAGCTCAAAGGGGGTCCAGCGTCTGGCTGATCTTCTGGCAGCTTTTAGTCGTTTCCTTACCAAGTCCGCCAAGCACAACCTTTTGTTGTTCAAAACGTTGAGGGGCTCTGGGCCATACATGTGGATGACGAAGTGTTAGGACACCTTCGAGGCCCTCAAGGCCCACCTTTCCAACCTCAAGATGCTCGATATACCTTCCTGGCGAGGGGCTCCTCTTGCACCTATCTGCCTTCGCCTCCACCTCCGTTGTAAGCGTCGTACTCATATGGGAGGAGGACAAGGAAGGTCATTCTATCTAGAGGGTGGTTTACTACATTTTTTAGGCCCAAGCCGAGGCCAAGACGCGCTACACACAGCTCAAAAAGGTGGCATATGCATTTCTGATGGCCTCCTACAAGCTTCGGCACTACTTCCTCGCCCACTTTCATGGAAGATATTTTCTTTCATCAATAGCTGGTGCTGTGCAATTCGTGGCTCGTACGGCCATCAAGTCGTAGGTCCTAGCTGACTTCATCGCTGAATGGACTCCCTCATCTGCAGGGCTCCCAGAGACCCCTCCTCAAGATATATGGATGGTATACGCTGACGAAACATACAGGTCTAGCGGCGCAGGGGCCGGAGCTATCCTCATCTCCTTGACTGACCAGCAGGCGGCATTCGCAGCCCACTTGGAGTTCAAGGCAACCAAAAACATCACTGAGTATGAGGCCGTCCTCTCGGGGCTCCGCAAGGCTTGGGCCTTAGGGGCCGCCAAGATCATTGTCAAAACAGACTCACATGTTGTTGCCGGACATGTTGATAAGATTTTCCAGGTTCGGCATCCGGAGCTGTTGAAGTACCTCGAAGCTATCCGCAAGGCCAAAGGGTTCTTCTAAGGCATCTCAGTGCGAAGCATTCCCCTCACGGACAACCACCAGGCAGACAGCCTGGAAAAGGCCACCGTCGGAAGCGGAGTCCTTCCTTCGAGGGCCTTCTTCGAAGTCCTCCATAAGTCGACAATGGGTAACTCCGACAAGGCCACCACCGTTGTCCTACCCATTGGGCCTCTAGATTGGAGGGCCTCCCTCCTTTCCTTCCTAAAGGGAATGAAGCATTCTGACGACCTGTTCAAGCTCCGTCATATTCAACAACCTGCCAGGGGCTACCTCCTAGTGGATGGAGCCCTTTACAAGGTCTAAGTCTATAGCCCCATCCTCTGATGTGTCACTAAGGAGTAGGGGGTGACCTCCTAAGATAGATTCACGAGGGGCTTTGTGGCAGCCACCTCGCGTCCCACGCCCTCATAGGAAAAGCACTTTGCTAGGGGCTATATTGGCCCACTATCATGACCGACTCCAAGGAGTCATCCGCACTTGCCAAGGATGCCATTGGATGGGATGATGAAGCCATCATCCTCTGACCCCACTACAGCCAATCGCTCTCATTTGGCCCCTGGCATGCTGGGGGTGGACTTAATTGGGGCATTCCCTTGCGCCAAAGGATACCTCCAGTATGCAGTCGTGGTCTTGGAGTACTTCTCCAAATGGATCTAAGCTGAGCCCCTCACAACAACCACAACCAACAATGTCTAGAAATTATTCAGGAAAAACATCATATGCTGCTTCGGCGTCCCATGGCACCTCACCGTCGACAATGGGACGTGGTTTGCCTCTGGCCCATTTCGGGAGTTCTGTGCCGACCACGGCATTGAGATGTGGTTCACCGCGATTCAGCACCCATAATCCAACAGGGCGGTTGAGTGTGCCAATAGCAACATCCTCTTCGGACTAAACCTACATCTCATCGACTTCACAAAAGGCATATGGGTTGAAGACCACCCAAAGGTGTTGTGGTCCCTCCGTACTACAGTCACCGTCCCACTGGGTTTATCCCCTTTCATCTCCTATTCAGCGACGAAGCCATGACTCCAATATAAATCAAGGGACGCTCCCTCCGAGTTCACTTACAAAAAACCACAGGGGAAAGAGGATTCATAATATCTAGAACCTCAATCGCTACATCGCCGAGACCAAGGCTTGGTACAATCCTAAGGTCATGCAGTGAACTTTCAGGCTCAAAGATCTATTCCTCCGACGCATGCTGGCTCCGAGAAAACTCCAAAACAAATGGGAAGACCCCTACCATGTCCTTGCGTCCAACAGGCCAGGCTCCTATCACTTGGCAGACATTGACGGGGGCCCCCTTGAGCACACCTGGAATGCAAAAGCACTCTGTAGATACTATGTGTAAGCAGGGAACTGACAGAGCCTCGCTACAGTATCAGTTGGGGGAAGAATATCTTGAGAAATATATTCGACCGGTGGGCCTTACATCCAAAAGGGGCTTCCACGCGCATGGTACCCCTTTGATCACCTGGCCTCATAAGCAACCCAAAGGACAAAACACAAAAAGGAAAAAATCCAATGGACTACAAGGCCATAAGGCCAGCGTAGGCGCTTCAGACGTGGTGCCCTACCTCAGAGGTTGATGTAGTAGTGGGCGTCGTCGAAGGACAAAAAGGAACAGGGGTACACCTCCTTGGCCTCTTCCTTCGCCTTCTCCCCTTCCTTCTCCTCCTCGTCGATCTCCTTCTCCAAGAGATCCCAGTCTATCTCCTCTTCATCATTGGAGATGTTAACAATCTCAATAGGAGCAACCACTCCAGTCGGAGATTGGGTTGGAGCAATGGGAGGTGGCCCCCTCTATAGGGATGACAACTTGATGGCGGCCGACTCTAGTTTAGTGAGCAGGCCCCTGAGATCGTCCGCCCTCTGTGGTGACGCGGCCAGGGGAGCCGGCACTGGCATCAATAGTGATTCACCCCGGCCATTTACACATGGAGTGGGTGGCGACGCCATGGGAGCTATGAGATAAGTTGTGAAAAAAGAAAACTTGTCTTACTCAAGGCCATTAGGGTCACAAGGACGAGCATTGCTTATAAAGCCTGGTCACAATGAGTCCAATTCCACCTCAGGAACACGCTGCCACATAAATGCCCCAGTTTTTTGTGCACACGTCCCATCACAGTTAGTGCCCCAATTACTTCCAGTGCATGCCAGGGTAGCAGGCGCAAGACCCCAAAAGTCAGACGGAGACAAGTCCCCTGGTATCACCCCACCCTATGGCATGGTCACTGACATATAGGGCCCACGATGAAGTTGGCCTGCGTATCAGACCAATTCCACTAGAGTTAGGCACACTGCCTTCATTGCGCACCATCATGTCCCTATGCTAGAAAAATGTGAGAAGATCTCACCACCTCAGGGCTCCAGATGGCTTCGCCTCTGTCGAGCCTTGATGCAGCCATCAAAAAGAAGGCCTGATTCGTGAAAGCTACGCCCACCCACCAGCACTTTCAAAGTTCAGCATCGCTATTTACCTTTGACCCTTACATTGTGTACAAAAGTCCTTAGTTCAGCATGCGCTAAAGGTAGTCATATCACTAGCTACAATCAGCTATTTTCTGGTAACAGTAAACATCGAAACTACGATAAATCTCTTCTCAATAATGCCACATACAACATAACAAGCACCAGAACCCTCCGCCACCTATAAGGCATCAGCCTCGATCGCGTCGAGGTAAAAACCCTCCACCACCCAAAGGCATCAGCCTCGGTCGCATCAAGGTAAAAACCCTCCACCACCTCGAAGGCATTAGCCTCAGTCGCATCGAGGTCAAAACCTCCACTAGGTTAAACCCCTTCGCCACCTCAAAGGCATTAGCCTCGGTCGCGTCGAGGTCGAAACCCTCTGCCACCTAAAATGCATCAGCCTTGGTCACATAGAGGTCAAAACCCTCTTTCACCTCGAAGGCATCAACCTCGGTCATGTTGAGGTCCAAACCCTCTGCCACCCGAAGGCATCAGCCTCGGTCGTGTCAAGGTCCAAACCCTCCACCACCCAAAGGCATCAGCCTCAGTCACGTTAAGGTAAAAACCCTTCGTCACCTCGAAAGCATTAGCCTTGGCCACATTGAGGTCCAAACCCTTCACCACTTCGAACTTATCAGCCTTGGTCAAATTGAGGTCCAAACCCTGTGCCACCTCGAAAGCAAATGCATTGGTCGCGTTGCGGTCCCAGCAAATGCACTTAGTCACCAATACCAAGGATCACTCGCTCCTTCCGCACCTAAGACACCTAGGTGTTCCTACTATCGTACCCTCCGACCACCAATATCCACAGAGTGCGAGGGGGGCATGGAAAGGGAGAACCTCCAGGGTATAGGTGTGAGCAAAAGGCGAGGAGTAAAATCAGCACATTACTTTATTATTCATGCATCATATGTATAGAAGTCACACTTGGCCATATGCCATATAGTCAATCTAGGCCTAACAAGTGCGCCAGACTGCCACATCTTCCAGAAGTACAACGAGCCGAAGAGGACTGGCCTTGGCTTCTAGAGCCACCTGCTTCGTGGCAAGACCAATACCGGTGCATGGAGCAACAACACGGGTACCCCGGGCGTGAAGACCTATTAAAAATAGAATCCCCTCGAACCCGAGGAGCTAAGGGTTCCGCCTGTAAAGGGTATGAGTCGAAGGCTATAAAATCCAGCTCCTCAAGTGCCCCTGCAACCTCCTCAGCATCCTCTTCCTTAACTCGAGCCATGATGTTCGTAAGGATGTCCGATGGCACCAGTCTATCGAGGTCGCGGGGGAGAACAAAACGCTAGGAGTCACGTGGGCCAGTAGCCTCAAATGTTGTCCACCACTCGTCTACCCCTATGGAGCTCAGACTAGCCTCTAAAGAAGAATCGAAGGGACCCTCGGCTCTGCCTTTACCAAGACACCAGTGGCCACCCCTGGGTCCACATGTCCTTGGGAATCACGAGGAAGGACAAAGTGCGCCCGTCGTGAGGAAAGCAGTGTAGACACTGAGGATTGGGACCCCCGGGGCGTCGACCCAAACCCTCGGGATGGTTCCAGCTGCTTTAGGTTACCCGGCTTGCACGCGTAAGTCCTACTCAAAGATTAGCACCATAGCCTTTAAATCCTGACGTATCAACAGAGTAAATGGACAAGACAAAAAGGAGACATAGCTTCACTCAAGATTAGCCAGCAACATCATGATACATGGAGTAGGGATGTCGGGCCAACATGCTACATCTCTGCCCCCTCCCTCCCCCCCCCCCCCTCGCGTAAAAGAAGAAGAGAAACAAAAAAGTAAAGCCTACTAAGGGCTACACCTTAGAAGGCTGGCCCAGCGAAGCATCATCCACACGTGGTCACTGCCCCTACGGAGGGATGTCCGAACAAGGAGATCGCCCAGGTGGTGGCAGTTCATCGAATGAGTCATCTCAGCCAGAGCGAAGCCTAAACTTCTAAACTCAGAGTCCCTCGGACACCGGACTTCATGTGCTCTGGCATGAAATGCAGTGTCATAGGCTGGTCGTGCCTCACCTATACTCCCCAGTGGAAGCCATCCAAGGCAGCGCGAATCTGCGCCAAGGGTGCCTCGGGCCGACCGTCCTCAACAGCGAAGCCTGGGTCTGGCTACTCCAACATGCCGAACTGGTGGACCCCAGCTCAAAGCAGAAGCACTAGCTAAAGCGTCAACACCACCGGAACACTCGAGCCAGCATAGACCTCGGTAGCGTTGCACATCACCCCTGCCATGGACCGAAGCCAATGGAGCGTCCGAACTAGGACATTTGGGCCAGAGAGCAATGGTGGGACCTTTGCCTCGAGGCTGGTCAGAGCACTATCTACAGCACGGGTGGCCTCTTGTGGCGGCTCAGCCAACCCTTAGCGCTCCGCTCGCCGAACTTCCTCCACCACCCATGCCACCCTCCGCTCTTGTTGAACTGTGGCCGCCGCTATCCGAAGGTCCTGGGCGTCACATTCGACAGCCACATGGGCCACATTGGCCTCATTTATATCCTCCACTACGACCCGATGGGCTTTAGTAGCCTCCAGGGTTGCGGCCTCCGTGCGCTCTCGTCACGTCGTCTCCTCTAGCAGGGAAGCCTCCACATGCTCCCATCGCGCTGCCTCCTCCTTTAGGGAACCCTTCATGGGCTACCGGTGCACCATATCATACTACAGACGACCCTCCACTGAATCTGTGTGCTTCATGGCCTCCTCCAGGGTGCTTCAGAGAGTCGCCACTTCTTATCGTGTGGTGCCTTGGGCTGCTGCGAGGGCCTGGCGCTATGAGCTCCTCAGTGCCTTCACTAGCAATAGTTGTTGTGAGATGCGGGAAAGGACGGATGAGATGACAGTCCAAGGACCAGGGATAAAAAAGACCTACCTGCTAAAACATACATGCCAGGCCGCCACCTTTAGACGCACCACCACCTCCTCTAGGGGCCTTCGAGTAAGGGATGCTTCAATCTCTCTGCTCCTCAAGAGCGACGAGGCCAAAGCAAAAATACTCGACGCCTTCAGGTGGAGAGTGAAGTCGTTCAGGGTCAGAGCCTCGAAACCAAAGCTCCACCCTGAGGGCGCAAGGGTGCTCACTGTAAAGAGTCTGGCTCCCCACGTACCAGCCACAAGGTCCAGACCTTGGCCCAATGCAAGGCCCTGAGGTGCCAAAACATCCACTTCTGGAGTGGCAGTCGGGGGCGCCAATGGAATAGTCATCAAGCCCTCTGAGGGTGGGAAGGCCTCAGGAGAGAAGGCAGAGGCCAGCTCCAACTCGAATGCCTTTGAGTACCAGAAGAAATACGAAGGCCAGAATCCTCAAGCACCAGAGCATCGAGATAACAAAAGGGGTGCCAGCAAAGGTCTTGCCTACGCCTCGAGCCACCACATTCGCGGGGTTTGTAACGTCCACTCCAGCAAAGGGATCAACAAGATCCCATGCCGTAGAGTTGCCCAGGGACGCCTCGCTCCCTCCTCCAATCTGGCCACAATCGGTCAGGACTGGAGGGGCCATAGCCCCCCTAGTGTCATGTTCCCCGTACTGGGCCTCATCCTCGGCAGCACCGCCCACGAACCCAGCATCTGATACACGCCTCTGGCTTTTCGTCCCATCTGACACGGCCTCAGATGACTCAGCTACCAAGCTGCCACACGAGCCCATGGGGCTAGGCAAAGTCTGAGCATGGCACAGAATCATCGAAGTTGTAGAGCCTGTGGCGTGACCACGCTTTCCCATGGCCCAGGGCTTCGCCGGAGCCACCGGACCGAGGCCGGAGCAGATCCGGTTATATTGCTCCCAACTTCCCACCAGATCCATGCGCTGGCCCCGCTTCATGACAGAATGCTGGCCCAGGAATTTCTCCATCACCTCGGCCACTCGGTTCAACGGGAGGCAACTCTTTGAAAGAAAAAGGTGTCTCAAGTTTGTAGATTTGAAGCTAGATGATGAAGAAGACTCACTGGAACTTGTGGTGGGTCCAGAATACATGTTCGGCTCACCTTCCCCACCTTGTTCGAAGATGTGGTACCAGCCCACCTAAAGAGACCGGATGCGTAGCATCGTGAACTCCTCTGTGAGGTCACACATGCTCATCTTCTGGACCACCCTCTGAAGGAGTGCCACCCTCAAAAGCAACTGAGCCTCGAGGACATCCACCACCAGGCTCCAGACATACTGAATGACCGAGCTAGTATAATGGAGGGGAGATCCTAAGCCTACATCATAATAGGACCACCCCTCCGTCCATACGGTGTACCACCTATTATTGATGGCCTTCGTCGGGAACACATTTTGGTATTCTGGCCGGAGCTGGAAGTTCACACTACCAAAATTGAGTGCCTTCGTCTCTGAGCCCTCTGTCTGAACCTTTGGCTAGCAACTTGCTTCATGGATAGCCATGAATAGCTCCGCCCGACCCTCACGGCCCTCTGCCTGCATGGCCCATTCAAACATGGCCAGGCGGGCAATGGCGTTGGCTGAGAGTTGAGGGAACTCCACATAGAAGTAGCGGAGCACCCATTCGAGAAGCGGCGCGGCCGGGAACCCGAGCCCCGGGTCGAAGAAGGCCTCAAAGACCACCACTTCATGACTCCATGGGGCCAAGATCGCCTCGCCAACCAAAGGGCAAGCCACCGACCTAGAGGGGATCTTCCCCTCCTCGACCATCTGGTCAAGATCAGCCATGGTAACGGTCGACTCCCCTAGCACGCTGGTCTACCTAGGGTGCTTCTTGCTGGTGTGACAGAGTTCCACAACTGGCGGTGGCCCAAAAAGCTGTGGGGGAACCACAGCTCCAGCTGGCATGGCGACCTGGTCCCCAGATGTCGCGTGGCCCCACCCCGGCGGGGGTCCGGATCTATGGCATGCGCTAGAGCGAGTCATGACACCCCTGGGATTACCTCGAGGAGTGCTCGGCGATGATGAAAAGCGGAGGCGCAGTGGCTAGCAAGCACGCTGACAAAAGAAAGGGAAAAGAGGTGAGAGTGTCGGATGAGGACACCAACCGGCCATGACTCCCACCTTTATGCACCCAAGGAAGAGTTTTTTCCGCCTCGGGGTGCGAGCGCACGTTCTATCCTATCCTTTCCCCACTATCACCAGGAAGCGAAACCGCTCTCTATGACCCTCCAATACCAAAGCGTCAAGCGTCCCACTATCGACCAGCCAGATGCAGCTACATCACTAACCGTAGGTTGTGTGTAATGTTCTCTCTCACAGGTGATGTTAGGCACTATGCCTAACCGCTGGACCGGCACTTCCCAGTTCAATACCATCAGAAGGCTAAGGGCCCATGACCACAAAGCCAATGGTCGTCGGAAGCCCTGCTCGAGTACAGCGGGGATGGCCGCACTGTTAGCCATCCTCATGAGGGGATGTTGTTGGGGGTCACCATCAAGGACCCCCGACGCCCCTTTGCTCTGCTGGTCTAGACCCGAGGACCATTAGGCTCAGGACCCCTTTAGGACTCCATGGCTCCAGAGGGGTCCCGGAGGCCATGCCTTCGAAGCCCTTCAGACTCCCAGAGCCATCGATCCTTCAGAAAGTTCAACCAGGAGGGGGCTCGCAGCCCCCCACTTGCAGTGAAGTGACCGACATTTAATACCCATCAAGTGGTGGCCACCTGACATGCTGGTGCAAGTGGTGGCCACCTGACACGCTGGTGCAAGTGGTGGCCACCTGACACGCTGGTGCAAGTGGTGGCCGCCTGACACGCTGGTGCAGTGCGGCACCAGAATAGATGACTAGCCGCTGGGACAACCGCCTCACTAGCTGTAGTAATGATTTACAGGGTTGTCCCTATGCCTTGCTGTACAAAAAAGAACTTGTATGTCTACCGGCCTTATATGGTCACGTTTGTACATTTACACTTTGAATATCAGTATAAATATTGACCCTTGGCCACCAAGCCAAAGGACACAGATTTTTCCCTGAGAACTTTAGGCACTTATATTCTCTCCACTTCTCCTCCAAGCTTGAACCACTCTTGTGAGTTGGTTCTCGCGGCACTTTATTTGTGGAAGACATTTTATTTCACCAACAATAGTCAATGAGGCAAACTTTGTTTGTGAGTATATAAGGTTTAATCTCATGAATGCTATGTGGTGTGCTTGGGGTATCAAACACATCAAAAATGTTGCAATTCAAGGTCAAAGAAGAGCTACATGAAGATATAAGGACATATTGTTTAGACAAGTGATCATGATGTTATGTAGATAGGTTTGTTTTCTTTGACCGTACTATAAAGAGAGGTTTGGGTTCATTAGTTTAATCTAGTGTCTTTAGGTTAGTTACCTAGTAGTGATGCATACTAGACTTGGCTAGTCCTAATAGACCAGAGGAAGACCCAAGACATCAAGGAAGAAAAGTCATCGAAGACGGGACAAAGTTGATTGAATTGCACAAATTCTTTGTCGCATTACACTCACCGGATGATTTGATGTGAACACAAGAAGGTTTATTGGAAGTTTCAATGTGCACTAGAAGGTTACACCGAAACAAGTTTTCAGAGAGATGAAGTGAAGAATTCCAAGCGCCAACATTCATCAGATGATCCTCTGTTCTCACTGGAAGATGAAAAGTACACTCATCGGTTGTTCCAATGCGCACACCAGAGGATTCACTGGAAGGATTGTGCAGAGAAGTTGCTTGGCTTGGAGTTGGTGATGAATATTGAAAACCATCGGATGATCCGATGATGTGGAAATGTACTCTAATGACTAGTTTCTGTTTCACTCACTAGATGTTTCGGTGCTAAGGAAAATGTGCTCACCGGATTATCCTGTGTTCACATATTTCTAGGACCGAGAGCAACAACTGTTTTGTGAGTTGGGGCTATAAATATACCCCCGCACTCAGCCATTTGAGGATGCTTGAGCTCAGGAGTATACATATATATTTGAGAGCAGTTAAGCCACCAAAGTTGAGCACGTTGAAGACCAAAGCAATTAGCACAAAATTAAAGACTTGATTGGTGCTAGTTTAGGCTTAGCATGCATCTAACTAAATAATTAGCCTATGGTTGGATCAAGTGAGTGATCCAACTTGTTAATTAGCCTATGGTTGGATCAAGTGAGTGATCCAACTTGTTATTCTTAGTACTTGCCAGGACCTAAATGGCTTACCAGCAATCTTGTCTTATGAGACCATCTGAGAAGGTTGTGGAGCGATCGCAAACTTTGTAAGTGGGAGGAGTGACCCGAGCCAGAGTGGCGAAGCTCGACCATGTGAAGACGGTGGTGAGCATCTAGGAGAGAGCTAGTAGGAGACCCATTTGCGAGTAGAGAGCTCTAACGGTTATCCACGGAGTTATGACCAGGTAGCTTGGCCCTTACGAGAGGCTCCAACATGAACTAGGGGTGAACGGCAATTCACCGATATCATAGGAAAAGTAGTCATATCGAGTGTTTGCATTCTCACTACCTTTATATTCTCCACTTATGTCTTGCACTTATTATTCCGTGTTTACGTTTTCTAGAATTGCCATGTGTAGTTGTTAAGTTTGGTTTCTATGTTGTAAAACTTTGTTTAGATAGAGTAGAAACGCTAGATAAATCTAGAGTACATTTAGATTAAAACTAAAATAGATGTATCTTTTGGTTTTGAGCATCAATTTTGAGTGATCCTAATTTACCTCTTTTAGGCATCACCCATCCTTACGCTCGCTAAGCCGGCTCTGAAGCACACACTTGCGCTAGCAATATTGCGCAGGCATTTAACAAAACAGGTCCTTATCCAGCTGGTTATCCTTACTTGGACAATCTGGACCCTATTATGCACTCCTTATAATCTCAGGTTATTGCCGCCTTGGTTTTGTTGAAACACCACAAGTCACAGACCCAAAGTCTGGAGGCATCATACCGGGCCTTAACTTCTTGTGCTCTTTGATGTTTGGTGCACGGAACAACTGAACATGATGAACAGAACAATCGAATGTGTAAACTGGACAAGAAACCATTTGATAACACATCTTGCTTCGGCCGTGAAATGAAAATTTAAAATAACGAGTCACAATCACATCATTCATCTTTCATGAGTCGAAATAATTATATCAATTGCTGTGCATATTTGTAGAACAATTGCTGTGCATATTTCTTTGTACTGATACTCAAAATTAGTTCATTGCCCGTATATGTGTAACTCAACAAAAAAATATACTGCAAGATTTAAACATCATTTGATTGCATTCATCACCTCCGCTGTTAAACAGTCTAAAATGCAAATGTACAACATGCGTCTGTTGTCAAAAGTGTTATTTCTCCTTTCCATTGCTAATCGAATGCCTTGAGAACATCTCCACGGGGAGAATTGAGTAGTGCGAAAATTGGTGCGATTGTGATGTGCTACCCACAAAAGGAGGGGGGGGGGGGGGGCAAGGAATCTTCTGAAGAGCTTGTGCCATCAGCTTGTGGCGTATGAAATTCTTTGCTGCTTCAGCTGTGGTGATAAATGGTAATTTCTTCCCGCAGCAGGTACATTGTAGAACTCTGCCAAGTACTCCAAAGCTTCATAATTCCCATCACAAACCTTCCACAGTGACGCCACTTCGCCAGGAGAAACCGTGCCCCACTCCTGGCAGTCACTCAGAAAGTCCAGCAACTTGGAGTAATAAGAATCGTAGTTGAGAAGCAAGAACGGGACCGGGAGCGCCGAACCAATCCTCTCCAGTTGAATCAGCGCCAATATCTCAAACAACTCGTCCAACGTCCCTATCCCTCCCGGTAATGCAACCACGACAGTTCGGTCCGTAGGGTTGCTCCGCACTACAGCATCCACCAGTCCATGCTTCCTTGCCGAGAAGAACCTAAAATTCAGTTTAACACGGAGTGATTTGCATTTGTACAAGATGGCACCCACTAGAGCTCAATCTTATGTTTGCATCGTCAGGATTCAGCTACCTGCAGGTGAGATAGGTCTCCGGGGGCAGGTAAGGATGGAAGCTTGAGGTTGTCCATTCGCCTGCCTCCTTGGCAATCTTGAAGCCGCCGACAGGCTTGTCTGCCCCAAGAGCGCCTTGGATGGCGGCATCCATGAGCCCGGGACCGGCTCCGGTCCATGTGGTGCAGTCCAGCAGCCGAGCTATCTGTTGTAATGCAAAGACAGGCTCAGCACAAGTTGTTCCAGAGTTTTTTTTTCCATGTAAACGCACAAGGCTATATTGTGCCATAACAATTGCCCTGATCTGCAGCTAGTTCTAATCCAATTCGATACCATGTTTTGTCTCTATATAGATTTGTTGACAGTGCGCTGGTGAAAGAAAAGAATGCGAGGAATGCATATCAGTTCAAGGCTGGGTTGGTGAAGCTTGCATACTACTTGCCTCTCTTGCGAGCTCGGCGGTGCGGTGGTAGTGCGGGTGGGTGGGCGGCACCCTGGAGGAGCCGAGGTAGACGGCACCCCTGCCGAGGCGGCGGACGAGGTCGAAGCACCGCGCCATCTCCTCCCTCACCTGCACAGCCAACCAAATCAACTCAAACGATGGTCACGAACGAGCTGGGATTGGAGACGGCTGGGGAGGGAAGGTGGTAAGTGGTGGACCTCGCGGGGGCTGCTCCTCCCGGCCTCCCAGGCCGACCCGCCGACCGCCTCCGCCTCCGCCTCGAGCTCCCCCAGCTGCCGCTGCTGGTCGCGAGAAGCGGAAGCGGCGACGCGGGGACGGGCTTCCCCGCGGTAGACGAGGCGCGAGGCCGGCCGGGGCGGACGCAGGCACCAACGAAGAGGGGGAGCGCGAAAGCGTCCGTCCCTGAATCCGAGCGGGGAACGCAGCTGCGATGCGACTCCGGCCCTTACCGAGCTCGCCGCCGCCGCTTCCATGGATGGGCTCCTGTTTTGACAATCCTAAATGCCTCGAGGAAGCAGCGTCAGGGTTCGGACAAAAAGCATCCGGTCCGTGCGTCTTGCTCGCTTTGTTCCCCGCACCAGAGAGCCGGCACTTTTTTTTAACACCACGCTCACACTACCACAGGCAGATCATGGTCAAAATTGTCATATAAAAACAGTATACCACCCAGGTAAAATGTCTTAGTTATTGCAAATGGACTTTATAAAATCGTCAAAGAACATACGTCAAAAGTCTTAAAAATTTGTCTCAAGATCAATTGGTTTTATCTACTATGGGATGGTTTACATGAATTTATGGGTTGCTCTTCTGAATTCAGTTGAAAAATGAAGATAGAACAGGTACATAGGGAGTACAGGTGTTCATAAAGTTGAGGGGTTTAAAATTCCTTTTTGGTTTGTTCGTAAAAATTGTAAGTTACAGTTTGACAATGAAAATAAGGTTGTACCTAGGTAAAAATTTCTTTCTGCGAATGAGCACAGAGCTCGATTGGCAAAGCTGCAGGAAGCAGCCGAGCCCACCCGGGTTCAATCCTCGAGTGCCGCACGCCTCCGTCTGGCCTCCAAATAAGGCCCCAGATAAGAGGAGGGCAATTTTAAAAAAGGCATATTTCTGATATTTATCTTTGGTTTGTAATATGTTGTTTAACTCCTGGGTATGGTGCAATGTTAAGAGAACAATGGTTTCATGTGCTTGTTTGTGGCTAGGATGGTGCGCTGGGCTAGGCATATCTATGTTTTCTTGCACATCTGTTACTGGAGGCACAAGGCACGGAAGCTGTGTCTGACGATAGTGCAGGAGAGGTGGCTGGAGCAGCGGAGAGACGGATCAGAAGAAGGAACCAAGGAGAAGGAACATAAGCTGACATGGAATCTATGTTTGATAATTGTAACCTTTGTAAATGTTTGGTTACGCAGACGATAGAAGTAGCAGTGTTGGGTGCCCACAGCTCTGGAGAATTGCTTGGATATTTCATTTTCTTGTAACCGTTCAAAATACTTTGGTTCGTCTGGCTTCATTAGAAGTCAGGGCCTGATTAAAAAAAAGCCTTTTTACCCAAAAAAAACTTCAAAATTTAGGGGAAATATATGGACTTGACATAACCACTCTGAATAAGATGGGGTTAATCCCCTTCTATCCAGACAAACCATGGAAGTTGAACGGTTGCTGAAGCCTGAGCATCCACATGTCGACATAAAGAAATAGCAAAAAAGACCCCCAAAAAAATGGTGCATTGTACCGTGTCCAAGATGGTACCACAAACAATGTTGCTGATGTAGTATTACATGAAAATTTGCCTTGACAATATATTATTATTGATATGGCAAGGCATTCTTATTTTTTGTTCTAATTCATAAATATTAGTACTAGTCAATTCAGCTTGAATCCCCCAACTCTTTGATGAACTGATCCTTTAGCAAGCCATTTGATCCCGCCATCCTTCGCGTCATCAAATCAAATTCTCCACCACTTCTGCAGATCAGAACGAAGTACAAACACACTCAGAGACACTCGTCAAATTACGAAAAATTTGATAAATTATGGACAATGTAGCTATCAGTATGTTTGACTAAATTTCATGACATACGGATCAAAAACAAGGCCCCCAGCTTCCTGAAGAATCACAGCTCCAGCAGCAACATCCCTAGAGGAGAAAAGTTAGCAATTTTAGACGACCATGTAGCTGATATTTTTCGTGAAATTACTGTCAATAATTTGGTTAATCGTACCAGGGTCCACCAAATCCAATTTCGTAACACAAATCAAGCCTACCACAAGCAACTCCACACATGTTTAATGCCAAGGAGCCACACATCCGTATAGATCTAATCTGAAAAGATGAATACTCTGTTAAGAACGTTGAAGTGTTAACTTTATTTACGTTTGATGCCCCTAATGTTACTTTACAGGGTTTACCTTGTATAGTAGCTTGTTGATTCTGTTGGTTGTATCATCCACAGTGGACTTATCTCTCTTGGTTCCAGCCTGCTCAATCGGTAATGTTATCAGTTAAGTATTTCCAGTAAGTTCTTGTAAGTAAAAATTTCTGGATGTAATTCCCCATGATATTTAAATACACAACTCTCATTTCCAGTATAGTTAGCTCAGAAGGTGCATTATATGCAGCTACAAAGAAGTATTTGCCAGTCAAACAAAAAACATGTTACAATTATCAATGAATCATGCCCAATGATGTAGATGGAACATACAAGAAACAATTTCCTCCAATGGGACATGTGTCTTATTCATGTATGCGCATGGCCCATTGGACCCCAATTCAAATTTATGGAATGACATTGGACCTGGACAATTTCAAGAAACCCAATGCAGCCCATGGCTATAGTTGTTGGGATCTGCTTCAGTAGTCCCCTCTATGGAAAATGTTTACAAATCTCAAAGGATAGGGTAAAGTTGTAAATGCAACACATCCGTTAATCGAGTACCCAAAATTATGAAACAATATCCCAAACGGAAAAAAATCTAGGGTAACTTCCCTCCCAAAAAAATGTCCTGATATTGACTGTATCAACAAGTTTAGATGGATTGCAACCCTTGTCTCATTTTATCTTTTACGCAACCATAAACTAGTTTATCCCAGCAACTGTTCAATCAAATATTTATATCAAGGGCACAACTATAATTCCCAGATTAAACTTCATCAAGGGTCTACATTTGATTGAAAGAGAAATTACTTGAATGGACACAATAGCACATGACAATAAACTTTCTTGGGCACATCAACGCATGATGATGCTGCAATGATAGTGTGGAAGTTAAAAGGTTTAACCCATTCTAATCCATCCAAACAACAGTTGTTCCAATGCAAGCATGATGCGCTGGCAATTTTTATGGTTCAGGTCTAAGTGTCAAACTGAAAAAGGAAAATCCGAAAAAGTCTGATCAGTGGATCTGATAAGAGGATGTAAGAACCGGCAAAGTGTTCCCTCGATCATAATAATCTTTTAAATCACAACAAGATTAATCCTCAACTTTGATCTGTTTTAATATCCGTACGTTTTCCATGGTGGGAGACTGAAGCACAAGCCATAGCTATTTAGATGACAGTTACCACGGATTTGGAATGTAATGATTTTTTTGCAGCTACATTTTTCAGATGAAAACTCAAGAGGAGCTAGCAGCAATAGAGTTTCTGCATGTATTTATCATCAACTAAGAAAACAAATTTGAAGCCAAAATATGATGTTATCTCCGGTTCAATGTCTAAAGTGCATGGTACAAGTTAATTCTTGATGGTGCCACGTACCTCTGTTACCAGGAGAGCCTTCACCAACTCGTTCTGTGATGATGCTGCACAAGAAAGACATGCATATTGAAATTAGCACGGGCAATTGGAAAAGAAAAAAGGTGTGTTACAATCAACATGCTGCTTAATTGATTGTAACCAAATTAAGGTATACCTTTGATAGGAGAGCCATTGAGGAAAGCACCTTTTCCACGAACAGCCGTGAAAAGCTGATTGGAACAAGCAACATGAGCTTAGACTCAAAATCTTTTTTGTAAATTCAATGCATACAATATATCAGTTTTTTAGAATTGGGGTCTACACAATAATAGAGGCAATGATTCTACATATACTTTCATGAATGTGAT
Organism: Phragmites australis; assembly: GCF_958298935.1. NCBI lineage: Eukaryota > Viridiplantae > Streptophyta > Magnoliopsida > Poales > Poaceae > Phragmites > Phragmites australis. Next base: position 32,548,969 of record NC_084923.1, on the reverse strand, counting down.
GCTCCACAGATAATATAGAGCCGTGTTATTTAATACCTCATTCATAATGGGATTGTACACGACTCCGATCGTGGGAATTTTCCCAATGGTGAGGCCAATGGAGACGCACACGAAAGGGAAGCTGCAATGCAAAAGGCAAGCACAATCTCGGAGGGGGAAGATGCACAATGAAAGAACCTAGTATAGGGATGAAACATGAGCTTTACCCATGGACGAAATTTGTGGTTCCATCGAGGGGGTCGACGATCCAGGTGGGTTCGTCGGTGAGATCGGCGGTGGCGCCGAGCGCCGCAGACGTCTCCTCCCCGATGAACTTGTGGTCCGGGAAGTACTCCCGGAGGTGGTTGAAGATGAGGTCCTCGCAGGACTTGTCCGTCTCCGTCACCAAATCCACCTGCCACCGACGAACAATGCGAGCCACCATAGATTACCAAATCGGCAAATCTCAATCTCCAATCGAAGGGAACCAATGGCATCAACATGCCACGAGATGGGTGAGGAGAAGGCGAGGAAGGAGATACCTGGCCCTTGTGCTCCACATTCTTGGTCTGGTAAAATCCCTTGCGAATGATCTGCTCAGGAAATCAATAATTCATGAGGAGTCGGCTCGAGAACATGGAAAAGAAAGAATCCATGCCCATGAGTAGTGCGGGGGAGGGGGGGCGTGCGTAGGAGGGGAACCTCGCCGGCGTTCTTGGCGGCGTCCACCGCGACGGCGAGGAACTGCTCCTCCGCCATGTCCTCGTCCCGATCTCTCGCCCCCGAGAGTAGAGAGGAGAGGAGATTTTGGGTCGCTCGCTACAGCTAGCAATTCTGGCCGCTCGTGAACGAGGCTTAAAAACGGAACGCATCCCGTGTATTAGTTGGGCCGTGACATGACCCATATTCCCCTCAACTTCTATATTCCTCTCAAAAAAGATATATATTTTTAGGTTACCTGATTGATAATTATCCCGATGCAAATACAAGCTTAGATCAGCGATTTCAATTTCATTTAACAGTTTTTTTCATTCACTGGCGAGAAGATAGAAATTCACAATTTTTTGTCGAAATTTTGATCATTTTTCGTTTTCTGCTCGGTAGGTTTTACATATTAGTGAAAGAAAATTTCAGAATTAAAAATTTCATTCCTCTCCAAAATTCATAAAATTTTAGCAAAATTTTAATCCCTATCTTAGATTACATTACATGGATGCTCACACTGGTAGACTATGAATATCGCATATGGGTTGTGTGGATGCTTAGTGCGAAAGACAAGTCAAGGCCGTTTACAACTTATCAACAATTAATTTGTTGGAAATTAGGTGATTTACATATGCTGTAATCTAAAATATAAAATAAAAGCAACATTAGCCATCAACCGCCTAGGAGAAATGTTAGCATTGGTGTTGTCTATCTCCTTCACTGTCACATCTTCAACTTGTCATTGCCAAGGCCTCCTCCATATCCAATGGTTCACCGTTGTCAAATATATCATCCATTGCTAACCTTGATTCACCACTTTCGATAACATCATCACGCCACCGCTAAACCGCCAGTAGGGTTCAAGGGTTGGTGAACCTAAATGACAACATTGTGAAATCCATCTCTAACCCTCACAACGAGCTCCGCTAGAGGTGAGATGACGCTACACAAATCACTAATCTGATGCAAATTCAGAGGAGAGAAATTTAAATGTTATCCTAAAATTTTAGTTGGATGTCGTTTAGCAAGCCACTTAACAAAATTGACTAATGGGATAGCTCTTGGTCATTAATTTCGCAAAGTTTTTCATAACCTTATCTCGCCAAAACCATACTGTTTCCTTAAAATTTAATTTACCATCATGACCCCAAATCATCCTCGTTAGATTTCTATGCCAACAAAGTTAAGAACACATAACCCACAAAAAAGAAAGAAAGTGAAGAACACATGGTTGTTGAAGTTAATGTGGGACAATAAACGCCGAAGATGACAATGTGGGCCAGTTGTGTTTTGAATATTGCATTATATGTTGCTTGGGAAACTTTTGAAGTTTATGAAAAAAAATTCCTTACTGCAAATTCCATAAGAATTTTGGAGAAACTCTGGCGCGATATTAGACCTTGATGTCTTGCAAGAATAATATATTCCTGCTCAAAAATCCCGAAATTTTCTTATGGAGTAAACCAACACCAATTCAAAACATTCTATTTCGGTAGAATTGCACTAGAACTTTTAGTTTATCATATTCCTCTGTTTACTGGGACCCTTTCATTATGAGAAGTACTGAATCAATGGGTTTATGAATATGGTTGCAATGATACATGGATCAAGAAATTGGATATATGAAAACAATGACGCCTCAGACTCCATTCGCAGAAACACCTTCTCCTTTCTCTCTCTATATAAGAACTGAGTCATAGCTCATTTGGTAAGTTGCCAGATGAACAAGGAACCCACCTACGTTTGAGCTACCCTCAACGCAAGTGCTCATCTACGTCCGAGTTGAGCTCAAGTTAGACTTAGGTTAAGTACATATATGTGTTTAGTGATACTATATGTTCTAAAAAACAGAATAGTATATTACCACCATTAGTTAGAGATCCATACCATCCACCGAAGCACAGGCCCTACCCTATCTCACTCATTTTGCCCGCCTATCGTATCCGTCCGTCAAGCAACAGCTTCTGCCTCTGACAACTTAATGCATGCCACGTATTGAAGGTATCAAACCTCCTATTCCCTTTTAACGTGTATATAAACACGTAGGCATATACGGTGTATAGATAGTGTGTGTCTCTTTGTGCCTAAAAAAAGAACCGTCTTCTCTCTTCACCGGGATATTTTATGCTTGCACGGTATATTCTCGCGAATGTTCCCTCAAAGCAGGAATCCCATCACCGGGACAAAAGGATAAGCAAAAGGCAAAGCACCTCCTACACAATTCCACAGCACATTCCCTATCCATAGAGCTCTCGTTCTCGCTAGCATTCCGTTCCCATGATGCTAGCAACAGCAGAAAGACACATCGTTTGGACGGATCATATATTCTAATGAAAAAGAGAGCAAAGATGGATAGAACCACATCATTACAATGGGCTTCCAATGAAGCTTCTATCTACTTGCTCCATGGATATGCTAGATGCGTCGCACACATGCGCCACCAAGTGCCACTGAAAGAACTATCTCTTGTGCAAGAAGATTGACAAATCAATCAGAACATGTATGGATACTTCTCCACTGAACCACCGAGTTCGGGTACGAGAAGCGCCCGGGTATCATGGCTGTCACACCAGTCAGCTGCTCTGGTATTCTGATGCGCTCAAGTACTCCCCGTTCTCCTCAAAGTATTCAACCAAGCGCTTCAAGAATGCGTCGTTGCTCACAGTCTCCACATCGCACACCAGGCAGCACTGCCTCCTGGCTCGTGTCACGGCAACATTCATCCGCCTGTGATCACTCAAGAACCCTACCTGAAAGAACCAAAGGCATAGCGTTTACCAGGCAGTGGCTATACAAAAGTTATTGTGAAGTCAGATCACTTTTTTTTTAATGACAAGTAGATTTTGCTCATTCTAATGACAAGAACTAAAAACGGTAGTCACAGAAACAAAATATTTACAGATTATGCTAGCCATGCATATAGTCCTTACACTGTTTATTCAACAACAACAACAAAGCCTTTTAGTCCCAAGCAAGTTGGGGTAGACTAGAGATGAAACCCAACTAGAGCCACCAACACTATTTATTCAACATTTTTAACAGTTCAGGTGTACCAAAGTCCTATTTTGTTGGATCAACTGTGAAACATACTAACATCAAATATGCATCAATGTCTAATATTCATGTATATTTGCATCTGAAGGTCAAAATAGGAAACCTTTCACCTAAGTGGATCTTGGGAGGGAGCTTACCTCTTTCTTTGAGTTAGACCGGACCATTGAAATGATGATGGCTTCTTTCTCCCGGCCTTGAAACCCATCAACTGTTGATATCTCTAAATCTTTCAATTTAGCATCTTTGTTTCTCATCATCTTCAGGCAGGTTACCTATGATATTAAACCATTGAATAATTCAGTCCCTCAGAACCTGGTGAAGTCCTCAAGAAGACAACCATAAATTCATAACATGTAGATGAATTATAAGCTGAAAGTTACAAGAAAAACGTTTCAACGTAAAAGGACTACTGGCAATTAACCATGTAAAATCTCCCAACCACCAAATATGGTGTAAAATGCAAAAAAAAAGTAATTATATATACTAAAGACAGGCATCCCGCATCAAACATTAAGAGAGCGAGAACAAAAGACATGAAGCAACAAAGGCTTGTAGAATGGCCCCAAAAGGAACTAGATTGTGACAATCTGACATAAGAGTATAAAGCATGGTTATTCTGCAGAAGATTAAATGTGTACTGCAGGCATGACTGGTAAAATTATTTGACAATGATTGATGACACTGAGAATGTCTAAGGGACCAAAACCTGTGCAGCATAAGGCGTAATTATTCCAATATCAGATGCATGAACACCACTCTCAACAAGCAGCTTGGCATGAGAAATGGATACTGCTGCCTCACCCTCGTTCATGGTGCTCTCCTCTTCGTCTTTTACTTCATCCATATCACACCTAAAAGTATTTGAAAAATGCTAAAAGAATTATGTAAAAGGCATCCAGAGAGTCATCTCTTAGAAATAACAAGCATCATTTTTCGATCAACCAAACGATGGCCCCATATTTGAAACGTTGAACTTCTGACTAATTATTTTCTTCAAATATGAAGTATCTTTCTGCAGAGAAAACAGTAATGCTGTTCTTTTGTAAAGGTGTACTCAATACTATTTGCAAGGCAGATACAACAAACAGGCTCCATGCATGAATAATTCGACAAATATGACAATATGAGTGCTTGAACAAGCCAGAAGCATCGAATAATACTTACCCTGTAGTGTCAATGAGTATAATAGTTGGTTCTGTTGAATTAGATCTTTTCACTTCTTCGAGATCATAAAGCATATGCCCAGCAACACTAGAATGCGCTTTGATCTGACAAGAAGAAACAAGGGAACAATAATGTGAGGAAAATGGCCATCTAAAGAATAAGAATCAAAACCAGGTTACCTAACTGATAGCACAATAACATAAGGGGAAAAGAGCACCTTATTATTGTAAAGTTCTTTAGACGACCAATTCATAATGAGCTCGTGCATTCTGTACTGGATAGTGAGCATGAATGTGATTTCCTCTCCATAAGCTTCAGTAAGGCGTTCAAAGAGTGTCTTTCCCATCCCTTTCTTTTCAGCCTCAACACTTTGAATTGTTGGAGGAAGTTGAAGATGGTCTCCAGCAAGAATACACCTTGGACCCTGGATGCCCAGAAAATAGATCAAGAAGCTTCATAAATCACAACATAAAAGCTGGATAGCTACTGTGTAGATTATTATAACTACAGCATTGTGCATGCTCACTCAAACCAAATATAAATGCAATCACTTATAGGGTGTTTGATTTGAGGGATCACTCCATCCTAGATGGGATAGTCCATCATGGGATCATCACATGGATTTTGGTGAGACGATCCCATACCTCATATTCACACTAACCATGTGCTTACGAGGAATGAGGTGGTGATGGATCAACCCATGCCAATCCTCAAATCAAACAAGTGTGTTAGGTTCGGACTTTGGAGTTAGGATTGGATGAACCATCACGACTCCATTCCTCAAACCAAACCGGCTAGTTATTGAGAAGCCCACAACTAAACAACCATCAGTAGCAGGATCCTTTAAGTGAATTGTATGCTAAATATGAGTTCATATATGTCCCAGCATTTATCTAGTGGGCCATATCGATTACAGATCTTATCATAAATTCGATTTGTGCTTGAGTCTTATACTTACCTTCAGTAAGGCAATCCAACAAGCCACCTCAAGTGCCTGAGCGGCTTCGTCAATAACAACCAAATCAAATGTAATGCCATCAAGCTTTTTCGAAGATGCACCAGTCAAAGTCGCAAGCACAACATCTGTGTTTTTTAGTACATCAGTGATTGCAAGGAGTTGTCTTTTTCTCTCCTCTTTGGCAAGGGTTTTGAGCTCTTTCCTGATTTCCCTTTTTGTGTTCCTATCTTTAGCTTTCAGCAATTTGCTATTAAGCACCTAAAAGAAGAGAGAGAACATATCAAGAAAAAACTAACTGCAGCGAATAAAATAACTGAAGTTACAAGAGCCATTAGTATTATCTTCATAGGACAGCCTTGTCAGTATTTGGTTCCTTTACTGGTTGTCGGTAGTATGTCAAAATAATGTACTCCCTGCATTCTTTTTATTTGATGTTTTTGTTTTTTTTACAGTCTCCGATATGCACCTTTGACCATATTTTTATAAATACATCACTAAAATTTATAGGGTTTTTTTGGTAACAAATCAAATTATGTAGTTTAAAAATATCAAAAATTTGATAATTTTAAGCATATTGATGTTCAAAGTATTGAATGCTTGACAACACAAATTCTAAAGCATCAAATAAAAAAGAGCGGAGGGGTTAGTAAGTAAATAAGAGGTGAATAATTTGGAAGTGAATGATTAGTTGTTTACCTTCATTTCCTTGCGAATGTCTCCTGCCAGGCTACTATTATCGGCTCGCAATACCTGGTCCCAAAAGTCATATGAATCCATAATGGTATCACAATAACATAGCTGCAAACCATAATTTTTAAAAGAAGTCTCCCCAATTCATAGCATTTTCAGAGAGATAATTTGCTCAAATAAACTGCGTATGACTGTATGTAGTCATATGGTCGATAACAAAAATATAAGACAGTATAAAACCAACTCCTTTCTTAATGTTAGGTAAAAGGAAGCATAGTCTCCAATGCATAAGCAGATATGAAAAATGATCTAACCAAATGGGAACATACAACATTCATGCATTTGGATAAAGACTATAGTTAAAAAAGAGCCAAATCATCGCTTATGAAATAAATAAGCAAAGTAGGCTTCATGCATCTAGAAAGTATTGTCCACCAGTATATAAGCAAGTTGATAAACCACTTGAAATAGGGTTATACCTGTGCATCAAGAGCGCTATCTAACACTTGGGGTAGTAAACGAGCAGGATGGCCTAACCTCACTAATTTTGTCCTGCAAAAGTTCAACAGCACCATCTCACATGGAGGAAATTGATGAAAAACAAGGACTTATATTGTGCCAGTTGTAGGATATATGAGATTATTAAGTTACCATATTCCATCTTTTCTAAAATGGGTACAATATAATGATATATGATTGTCATTTTTTGCCAAAAGAAATCATAGAACTAAAAGTTTAAGTAAAATACATCTTTCATAATCTTATTTTTAGCAAACCTGTATCGTGCAAGTCGCTCAACAATATTATCAACGGCGATATTGGAAGCAGCGCAAGCAAGAATCTTTGATCCACGCTTGACCTCCTGTAATATTATCTCAATAATAGTTGTTGTCTTCCCAGTTCCAGGAGGTCCATGAAGCAAGAAAACATCCCTCGATCCAAGTGCCTTTGAGATAGCATCTTTCTACAAAAGAAATGTACACTGTCTGTTTATGATATGATCCAAAAGCATTCTATAGAACTATTGAATTTATGCCATATAATTTAATTATTATGTTTCGCTAGATGTCTAGATATACATACATAAAAGATCAAAACAAAACATTCTTTTTGCAGATTTTTCTGATCTTTTTAAACAATAATAACTTTCTAATACAAGTCTCTAGTATGGACCTTTGTCAAACATCATTTCAAAATTGACCCAAGATACCAATGCCAAAGAAATGCCATCCTTTCTGGCATTGCAGCATGTAATTAATGCCAAACATCCCGGTGAATTGTAACGCAATTCGACTCCCTTTACCGAAATAATTACAATGTCACAAAAATCCTCTCTTTGCAGATTAACAAATCAAACCATTAATTCATATAGGATTCACTTCATGTAATGTAATTAACTGCTTAAAAGGAACAATGGAACAAAACAATTACTGAAATTCTATGGTGAAGCAATCTGTTAAATAATATAGTAAATTTTACTGTTCTGGCATAAATCTCTAAGTCTCATTTGCATATATCAATTCTTTAACTCATCTAATCGTGTGGATCAAAACACAAATGGAAAGTAATGCTGTAGAAGCAACAAACAAGAACTAAATACAATCAACAAAGGAAAAGTTTCAAACGGCAACCTGTGAATCATCCAAATTCTTATTGAATGGACTGAATTTCATAGCATCCTTGGAGCGCATGGGTGCCTTCTCTCCAAATAAAACAGGAACAAGGTTTGCACAAGGTCCTGTTTGGACGGCTTTGCTAAGTTGAATTAGTGCATCCTTCATCCTGCGATAAGTGACCTAGAATAGGGATTATCAATTTGATATCTGGGAACCTGTAAAATATGGACTATGCCAGGATAAAATCCACAGCGAAATAGGTAGTATTCAAACTGCAGGCCAATGTAGGCATTACAAACAAAGAGGTGGTAGGTCAATTGTTGGACTGATGTGCAATTCTAAGCTGAAAAGCTGTGAACAACAGAAAGCATGGAATGATGCAAAAGATGGCAGTACCTCATTCGCAAGCTTCTCAAGACGCAGAGGGCTATTTAAACCATCTTCAGGAATATCATCAAAAGCAACGGTGATAGAAGAATCCTGTTGGTTCAAAAACAAGATTACTATTGTTACTCCAACACGTAGAGCAAAATTTAAATGGTCGGCGGCCTTAGATGATAGGAAGGCACCTTTAAGCGATAAACTACACCTTGCCCGAGAGAAGCAGCTCCAGCATCTGCTTTATTTGGCTTCAGGGCAACTACATCATGCGTTCCGAACTAGAGTAGAAAGAAAAAAGAATAGCAAACATTATCAGTTATAGTAAACATGATTTCTATCTCAACATCCGGTAAATTTACAAAGCACATGCAAGACTTTCCTGTGTCACACTGTCATATATAGAATTGACTGAAATTACATGTGACCACTCACAAAAGAAACAAGGTGCCAAGTTCAACAAGGCATGTAATGTGATTCTTAACATGCTCGCACAAAGCATTTAGTATCCAAGAAACCCATTTTCTGGCGATACATCATTCCTCATCCACAATTAACACTGCACTAACTCAAAAGGCACAAGATTTGCAACCGTCTAAGCCCCCCAATGCCAGATACAACAGCAAGTGATACAGAGCACAGAGATCATTTGCATCACACTCCGAATTCCTAGCCAAAATGACATGCTAGCAAGCAACCAAAAACAGAAGTGGGACGGGAAACGAGGGCAACCTCACCTTGTGCGCCGGGAGCACATCGCCTCTGTTGGGCTGGAACTCCAGGAGCGTCTTCCCCATCAGTCCCGTCTACTCTACGCACCAACCAGCACAAGCAAATCGATGCCCATGACAAGATTAGCACCGCAGCCAAGCCAATGATAAGGAATAGCACAAGCAGAAGCAGCAACAGACAGAACCGAACAGCGAACACCAACCTGGGCATCGGTGCACTTGAGGTTGGCGATGACGCAGCCCCTCCTCTCCAGGCTCTTGGCGCTCGTCTCCGACTCCGCTGATATCTCCGCCGCCTGCGCACGCACACATCCACCCACCGAGGGGCTCTCAGCATCCGTTTCCATTCCATTCCCAACCGAGTCAGCCACAAACGAGGAAAAATCCAAAGAGAAAAACCTTCTCGAGATCGATGAGCGGGGCCATGGAGGAGACGAACTCCTGCAGAGACACCATCCTCCCCGCCGCACCCTTGCCGGCGCTCCGTCCGCCGCCGCCGCCGCCGCCTCTTCCCTCCATGGCAACCGGAACTGCAAAGCGCTGCTGGCTGCTCCCTCCCAAGTCCCAACCGCCGCGTAATCCTCTATCGCCTCCGGCCCTCCGCTCCGCCGAGAGGTCAGCCACGTGGGCCGTTATCTAGGCCCACTTCACCTTGGGGCCCACTAGGCGGTCATGTGGGCTGTTCCGGCCCATCGGCAAGTCTCGAGCGCTCGGCCCACGTGAGCTGTCGTGGAGGGTTCCTTTCCTGGCGAGAGGTTTCCTTTCCTCCGCGCCGCCACAGCCCTAAACCCTACCTCCACCTGCGCCTCCGCGTTCCTACCCGTCTCATCTGTTCAGCTCCGCGACCCGCGAAACCATAGAATCTGGTGTGAGGCATGGCGGACGGCGAGGCCTCGGCGTCGGGTCTGGCGGAGAAGCTCGCAGGGCTCTCCGCGGGCGGCGGCGACGACCACCAGCAGCCGCCGCCGGCTGGGGGCGACGAGCCGCAGCTCTCGAAGAAGTGCGCCTCCCTGTTTTTGCCTCTTGCGTCCTTGGATTTTCTTAGTTTTTTTAATCTGATTTTTGGTTGATTGCCGCGTGCTTGATGGGTGCAGCGCGAGGAAGAGGGAGGAGAAGAAGAAGAAGCTCGAGGAGGAGCGCCGGCTCAAGGAGGAAGATAAGAAGAACAAGGTAACCTTTGAAATTTTGCCCCTCTCGTTGTCCTATTACAATTCTTGTTATTCAATTATTCAGCGAGTCCTAGACTGGTTTAGCTAATACATGTCATAGCTTCCAAGTTCCAACAAATATTCATGTATTCCAGTAGCTGTGTGGATGACTGCGATGCTCCAGCTGGAAGTTCAGTGTTTGCTGTCTTGACGGCAAAACAGTAAATAGATGTGTGCCTTTTGTTGTTGTAGGCGGCGGAGGCTGCCGCCAGTGGAGCGCACCAGAAGGCATCTGCTGCCGATGATGATGACATGGATCCAACTGTATGTTTCATTGTGCTGTTCCTGTGTTTGTTTACTGAATTACATTCCTGGCTTTTATTGGGAAGACTCAGATGAATGTGTTTCCTGCTGCAGCAATATTATGAGAACAGGCTCAAGACGCTTGATTCGCTTAAGGGCACTGGCGTAAACCCATATCCACACAAGTTCGGGGTTGGCATCTCTTTAACCGAATACATTGATAAATATAAGAGCTTAAGTGATGGGGAGAAGCTTGTTGATGTGACAGAGTGTTTAGCTGGTAATTTTCAACCCCCCACCCCAGCATTGTGTTGTTAACTTGGAGTTGCATATATGCCTCATTTGTCAATTTATGTTTGAAAGGGAGGATTATGAACAAGAGGACATCGTCATCTAAGCTAATCTTTTATGATCTTTATGGTGGTGGCATGAAGGTTCAAGTGATGGCTGATGCCAGGTAAAAATTTCAAGTTAGATATGGTATTCAGTTGTCTTTCTTCACTATGCAACTAGCCGTTTACAGCACGATCTGGTTATCAATAAGTGCCTGGGGTTTATCCTTCTCATGATATCACTAAAATCTCATCCATATGCTGCACTATTTTTTTTTTTTTTTGCACTAACATCCATATGCTGCACTATGTCTTTGGTTTAATGCCATAACAAATAAGTTCTATTTGTTTAGCTGGGTGAATGTCATGAAATTGTACGCTTAATAGAAAAAAGTTTCCTGGTGGTAGAATGCACGCTTGAACTTTACACATAGATGCTAGGTCAAGCATTATAGGTTAGAACGAGCCAGAATTTTAAACCAAGGCCGTTCAAGGTGCATAATGCATTTGTATGAGCAGTAGTGGTACATCAGCTTACTCGGCCGCTTATATATAGTTTGTGTTCGGACTATGCCCTGAAAACCACTAATCACATGCTGCTTACCTAGTTTTTAACTTTTTATTATTTGGCTAGCATACAGGTGGTTTTTTTCTTGTTGTTTGATGCTCATGTCACATATGTTTAGCATATTTGGAACCCATTATATACATAAATATGTCTATTTTGTACAATAGTTAAGCCAGATATGAGGTTGAATATCTCATTAGTACCGAAGGCTATTTGGGTTCCACATGCTGTTATTTAGAACATCGGATCAAACAAAAGTTCAATTTATTTTTTATTTCAACTAAACTGTGTGGCAAACTTTGGTTATCTTGTGGACAGTACATAGTTAATACTTTTGTTCACAGATAACTATTGTTTCCACTATAGATACTTCTCATCATAGAAAATGCCTCTATTGTTTGTTAAATTGGACTGTCTTGTTGACCTTTTTATCCATTATAGGACCTCAGAGTTGGAAGAAACTGAGTTCTGTAGGTACCATTCTGGTGTGAAGCGAGGTGATATTGTCGGTATATGTGGTTATCCAGGTTTGTAACCTTGCTTCATATTTCAAATTCTTAGCTCTGAAACAAGCATTTCAATACAACTTTTATGAACTCTATTAATTGATATTCCTATTTGTTCATAGCCTATTAAAATATAAGTAGGTACTGATATCCAAGCCGTACTGTTTGAAGACACATAAAATTCAAGTAATATGTTTTGATGTTATCGATATTATTACCTCTTGAATTTGGTACAAGTAAAATGTTCTTTTATATAGCTTATATTCCTAATTAGCTGTACAATTCTAAAACAAATATCCCATTGGCGCACATTGTTAGCCCGAGTATTAACCAAATGATAGTATGATTGTTCATTGTACTGTTTTTGTTGTATTTGATAATTTGGTGCTCTCATTTTGTTGGACATCAGGGAAAAGCAATAAAGGGGAGCTTAGTGTATTCCCACGGAAATTTATTGTGCTCTCTCCATGTCTCCATATGATGCCTCGACAGGTGAGAATCACAACTTGGTTCAAAGAAGTATCTCAATCTCTGTATTCTTTTTTTAATGCATGAGAAGGAATTTATCCTGTATGGGATGAAGCATGTTTGAAAGCTTTTCTGTATCTTCTGAATGTGTTCCGGGTGCTGAGCCCAGCTTTGGCCTACTTCAGTTTCTTAAGAAGGTCCATTATATTATATTTGTCAGAATGTTTACAGTGTGAATGACTATTCACGTTAATATGCAGTATTTACATATTTCGTGTTTATCTTAACAGAAAGGAGGTGCAGGTAAGGGCCAAGGAAATGCAGTACCTGCACCGTGGACTCCGGGAATGGGTAGGAATATTGAAAATTATGTTTTGAGAGATCAGGTTTGTTATCTTTTTCCATTACGTCTTAAGCTGTTATGTTTCTCAATCTAAACACTGGTTACAGTATTCTATTTTCCAAGCAAGAAGTAGGGTTGTCTTTTTTTCTGATATGGTACGGTGGCAAATAATCATAATTTAAATATTGCTTTTTTTGTTCATTTAGTACTTCTTTATAGTTGTGACTTCACATCATTTGTTACAACTTTTTTCCACTCCATTTTTGCATAAAGCATGCTTTTGAGGGATAAAATGATTTCCATTAGTATCCTGAATATGTAGTGAACAGTTAGGCAGGCTTAAGATTATTAGTGGACACTGTAATTTAAACCGTGTAACGGCTTACCGGCGGTGGGTGTTGAACCTAGGTAGCTAGCTGCTACATAATGTACTGTCTTCTTTGGGTTCTTTTTGGAGCATCTAGCTGCTTCATGAATTCATGTGCGCTTCTTGTGATCACAGTTGGGCTGAAAATGTAGGTAAGTGGGGCATGCAATATCAGCACACCTTAAGAAATAGTAAGCCTGTTAGAAAAATATATTTACTTATTTAGGCCTTATTTGGATGGACCAGGGTGGTATGGGATCCCGGCCCAGTAGCCTTGCCCATATTGGACCATGCAAATAAACCTTACTGTGGAGACAAACAATACTTAGCATGCTGAGAGATCAGTCGTTTTGTCTAATTTTGCTATTTCTTACGACTTGTATGGGATGTCCGGTTTGAGGAATTGGATTGTGATGAGCCATCCGATTCCGAACTGGAACCTAACACACTTGTTTGGTTTAAAGAATTGAATGGATTGGTCGATCACCACCTCATTCCTCATGAGCACGTGGTTAGTATAGAAGTGAGGAATGGTGTCATCCCACAAAGATCTTGGGAAGGTCCATGATGGACCATCCAATCTAGGATGACTTGGTTCCTCAAAACACCTCTGTAGTTTCCAAAATTGGCTGCACTTCTGATCCAATTTGAACAGCGAAACCATTAAGTTGATGCGGATGGTTTTCGACTAGTCCTCATGTCGTACTTGGCGCCAAATGGATAATTCACTTTTTCTTTAGTGTATGTTCAAATGTTGATAGTAACTACGAATAGTGCTTTTTTTTTGTGGGGAAACTACAAATAGTGCTTTGATTATGAAGTGTTTGTTTTCTGGTGTCAGGAAACTCGGTATCGTCAACGGTATCTTGATCTTATGGTAAACCATGAAGTCAGGCATATATTCAAGACACGATCTAAAGTTGTCTCTTTTATCCGGAAGTTTCTTGATGACCGTGAATTTTTGGAGGTAAGCATGGAATTTATTTAGTTGCACTTCAGTGATCCTTTGATATCTGATCCTTTCACATGTTTCTAGGTGGAGACTCCAATGATGAACATGATTGCTGGTGGAGCAGCTGCAAGGCCTTTCGTCACACACCACAACGAATTAAACATGAGGCTTTATATGCGCGTTGCTCCTGAGTTATATCTGAAGGAATTGGTTGTTGGTGGTCTGGACCGTGTTTATGAAATTGGAAAACAATTTAGAAATGAAGGGATTGACTTAACACACAATCCTGAATTCACAACATGTGAATTTTATATGGCTTATGCAGATTACGATGATCTGATGGAGCTTACTGAAGCCATGTTATCTGGTAAGAAACAGTCTGTTCCTATCTGAATTAGTCATCTGAATCTATTACCTAATAGTACTGCAATAGTGTAGCTTTGCATCATTTAAATGAGAACCTATGGAGTGTTTCCCTTTTTGAGGTGTAACCTATTTCATTTTTATTTCATGGTCGTCAGGCATGGTTAAGGAGCTGACAGGTGGCTACAAGATAAAATATCATGCAAATGGAGTTATGAACCCCCCAATAGAGATTGATTTCACACCTCCCTTCAGGTAATAAACAAGATATTCAAAGCATTTGAATAACTTTTTTTTCCCTATATGTGCTTTTAGCTTCCCGTGTTCTTCAGTTGCAACAAAAACTTATACAAGTTCTCTTATCTTACCACAGAAGGATAGATATGATTCAAGAATTGGAGGCTATGGCCAATCTCAATATACCAAAAGATCTATCAAGTGAAGAAGCAAATAAGTACTTGATAGATGCATGCGCAAAGTATGATGTAAAATGTCCACCTCCCCAAACGACATCGCGGTTGCTTGATAAGGTTTTATTTTTTACTTCCTTGGAAACTGCAATCTGGTGCTGTATTTGATTTTGTTAGTTAAATTTTAGTGTTGGCAATATGTTTCATTACTTGAAGAAGCGTGCCCATCCAGTTGGTTGAATTTTTTGTTTGTTTCCAATTGAATCCCTTATTTCTTAACACTTAACATGATGAGTTGATAATGTTCCACCCTCCTTAAAACAAAAAACCCAAAATCTCAAGGATGTGAACCTAACCTGAATTCATTTGTTTATATGTCAAGGTCTTGGCTTTTGGGTTGTTCGTTTCTGTAGCAATGTCTTCTTTATAATTGTATTTTCTATGTTGATGTGCTCTGTTTGTCTTTGATAGTTAGTTGGCCATTTCTTGGAGGAGACATGTGTGAATCCAACTTTTATCATCAATCATCCAGAGATAATGAGTCCATTGGCAAAGTGGCATAGGTCCCGACCTGGATTGACTGAGAGGTTTGAGCTATTTGCTAACAAACATGAGGTATACACGGTTCTTCGTTGCACTTCCCTAGCTGACTTCAAGTTGTCTCACAGTTTGACCTTCAAATGCCTGTAGGTGTGCAATGCATACACAGAGTTAAATGATCCTGTTGTGCAGAGGCAACGGTTTGAGGAACAACTAAAGGTACACTTTGGACTTGGTGGATGCCTAAATAACCTTGCAGATTGTATCTTCCTTCCTGTTGGAACCAACCTACTTGCTATGTTTGTGATTTCTTAATCCATCATGTGTGCACCTAAGAATACCAGACCAAGAAATTTACACTGGAAGCATGGGATAAAGAATGGCGAAAAGAGGGGTTCAAAAGAGAACAAATCCTTCGACCATTGGAATAGAGCGATATACATTATCTGATACTTGCATTTGCCTACTTTCTAGTGTTACTTATTGGAAAGCTGTATAATCCTTAAGTTTATATCCTGCCAGGATCGTCAATCTGGTGATGATGAAGCTATGGCCTTGGACGAAACATTCTGTACTGCCCTTGAGTATGGCCTGCCACCGACAGGTGGTTGGGGCTTGGGGATTGATCGCCTCACTATGTTGCTAACAGATTCCCAGAACATCAAGGTACGAGCCTTTCCATCATTTGTCATATGAATGTCCAACTCTTTTGACTTTCTTGGCATTCACTAAAAATATGATCCTTTTGATATATTATCTTTTGATGCAAATTCAGGAAGTTCTTCTATTCCCGGCTATGAAACCACAAGACTAGTTGTCCACAGAGCTAAAATCCACAGAAGGGTATGTTATACGATTCTGTAACTCTGTTCTGTTTGCTGGATTAAGAACTGCAAAAAAATGGTTAGTAATGTGAGACAGAACTTTGAGAGGTGCATTACCGTTTGCATCATGGAATATCCCTGAAAAGTGAAAAATGACTAGTAACATCCTATATTCTATCGATACCTCTCAACTTGGCACCAAGCAAACAATGAGGATTGTGCCTGTCATCCTTTATCTCCCTACAGGGTTTAGGCATTTCGACATTATTTGAAACCTGACTCTCTACAATTTTAAGACTACCTGAACTTGCAGAGTGCGTTGTTCTATTTTTTTTAATTGGAAGCTTTGTTTGAGATGCTGTTATTTTATTATAATTTAAATTTTTATCGTTTGCCCCTTGCCGGTTCTGTTGTATAATTCGGACTTGCCCATTGTTGCTTTTACACTTGTTCTACTGCATCCATAAATTGCGGGTTACACTGACTCTTTTTATACTGCAGTTCAATCCAGCTTGGATGCTACGTGAGTGAAGGACATATCAAGTTTGAGGATCTGTAGGGAATTATACATCTTTTAGCCTGTGCTTGTGAGGGGTTTCCATTTTAATTTATTCTTGATAAACCATCGTGTTTACCTTGCCTGCCGGGTAAGTATTCTAACGCCACTGAAGAAAATTTGGTGTTACTTTAATTGTGGAGTTTAAGAAGCATGTGCGAAACACTCTGGGTCTGCAGAATTTTGAGTTCTAATTGTCGGCATGTTTTTTGCACATTGTCGGATTATCAACATTTTCCCAATGCGCTGCGCCAGCATCCATGTATCAATTAACTGCCTCGCTTGATGTTATCATTTCGTTGTTTAAGTAGTAGGATTAGCGCTTGAAGAAACGCATCTGGCTACTGGCTAGGCCTAGTTTGAAGGCATGAACTTCGCTGGGTTTCCAAAGGGGCCTTAGCGACCTCAAATCAAGTTCGAATGGCGTAGAGTATGTTGCCCTCGATAAGCGTGTGGATGTATTTAGTCTGCGGGAGATCCACGTCTCTAATCACATGCGTTAAGAGAATCACAGCAGCTCAGTTGCTATGTTGACATGTGATAAGGCAGTAAATCAGAGTTCCTGGTATGAACCTAGACATACGTAACAAATTGTTCTCGCTCTCAAGGTATGTGTCAAGGCAGTAAATTTGGATGACAAAATATGGCTTTTTCAAGGTACTTCTAACCTCAATCCACCAACACAATTTCTTGTCCACGTGTGCTGCATAAGAAAATGCTCAAGGTATGTGACAACTGCATATCGTGCTGCTTAAAACCTATCGTCTCTGGTCAAAATAACAATGCATGGGGTGTCTAATGTATGAGTTGGGTTAAGTTAATAAAAAGTACCGTGCCACTTGTACCAACTGAAAGATTCCATGAGATACAATGTACCTTATATGCTTCTCACGACCCCTCTCTCTTCGTGCATCTAGAGGGGCGTGATCAAATCAACAATACAATCGTTGGGATTTCCTATGACTATATGATATATATTTTGTCACCATTGGTATATGAAGTAGTGGCAAAGAGATATTTTGCTACTGTCGATATCTGGTAGGGTATTCATGACAAAGTAAATAATTTGTGACTAAGTATTGATGAAAAGTTTTAAATTTGTGATCGTTTATTTGAAAAAAAAAATCTTCGTAAATAGTGTTAGCAATTTCGAAACATGTTTTCATCACTATGTCAAACAACCAAAGGTTAAACTCTTGTGGAAGTGAGCGTAAATAAAGCTGATTATTTTGTTACTATGGGGGCAACCAAATAAATATAGCTACTTTGCATCTAGCTAGTGGCGTAACAAAGCGAGAAGTCACTTGCCGGTGAAAACTTGTGGTGCAAGCTCTTTGACCGGCCATTCGGCATAGAAAAGGCCTTCCATCTACTCGATCGATCCCAACAAATCATTGTACCCTCCACTAAAAAAACATTGTACCCTACAAACAAATGCGATCCCTTTTCACACTTTGGATGCAAGCAGTAGTGCGCATGCACGTCCTTTGTTTGTTGTCGCTGGAAGACCTACGCTACGAAGTTCTCATCAGCATAGCATTCCATAGCATCTGGCTTTCTATCGCGAAGCATGATGACTAGCCAAAGTACTAGACGGTTCTTGGCGCTACGCTCCGCACTGATCAAGTGATCAAGTAGCTCGCGTCTCATTCCAACAAGCCTGTGTGTACTGATTAAAGGTTACTCACACCAGATGCAAAGGTGGTTTAGCCTAATGCATCTGGCCACGCCATCATATTACTGTAGAACGCTACAAAGCTGACGGGATATAATAGATAATAACGAAAACCCGATTGTGGTAGAGATATCACGTGCGGTACTCATAAATGTGTCTCCTGATTACTCAGGAAACCTGTCTGTGATAACACTACATCACACATGATCACAATCGGTTATCAAAATGAATTGTCTGTGATGATATATCACAGCCTATGGTTGATATAAAAAAAACTATGTGTCATATACGGTATTGGTCCTACCTATTGTTGACCGATACTGATGATGTTATGGTCCAGCCTCGAAGAGGAGAAAGCTGTAATAGATAGTATTGCAAAATAGTAGTAGTGTAGCTAGTAGTAGAAGCATTTTGCTTCCCGTGCGCCGATCTTATTTAAATATATAGCATATCAGACATATGAAGATTGTAAAAAAAAAATAGAGTTATAAAGATCTCGCAAAAGATACGTGAGAAAATTTTGTTTGTGATGACAGATATCATAGACGTGTTTTGTGTTTCTAGGGTGAGTTTTGAGATATGCAGACAGTTGACTTTAGGAGCTGATGCAATATGTTTCGACCCAAACAACCCAAATCCCCCTAAACCCTTGAATAGATAGCCGACCAAGATGCACAGGCTCTATCGCCACTCTCTCTTCCACATAACAACATATCAAGCTTGACCTCGATAGCAACAGTAGTGACCCTGTCTCCTCATGTTCATCGACGTCGACGAAGGCCCTGCCTCATTGTCGGCTACAATGGCCCTGGTCATCGGCCTCCTCATCATTGGCATTGAAGGTGATCTCGGTGAGGAAGAGGGTGTTGACAAGACGAGGACGACATGGCCCAACCTCCTCGTGCTTAATAGTGAAGACCTCAACCTCCTCGTGCTTGACAATGACAACCCTGATCTCCTCGTGATCAATTGTGTTGGTGATGGCCTGTGCCTCATCTTTGACCTTCTTGTCCTCGGTGTTGAGGAGGATTGCGACGTTGGCGATGGCCTTAGCCTCCTTGGCCACGGCGACAACCTTGTCTGGGAGGTTACCGTGGTTGTAGGCTATCATCGTTGCTTTCTTTTTTTTCGGTCTCCACACATATCATTCCATGTAAAGAAGATAGTTTTTTGCTTCCTCATGAAGTGATATGGATGTCTTCTCTCACAAACGGTTTCTTTCAGTGACCCATCTAATTATCGCAATTACGTGGGTTTATCACGTACACTTTTTATCGGTCCAAAAGGAAGTCATGTGGGATTCAGCTTGAAAACCGTGTGCCATAATCGGTACTAGTAAGCAGTAAGGCATTAACATGTGCTATCTTCTAAGCAGGTTGTCAGGACAGTGTGTAATCAGGTGTCCATTAAAGTAGAGGAGAAGAACACAAAAGTCGTTGGTGCAGGCATCCCCATCTGAAAGGGGCAAACGAGGAAAATGTGTTCTCTCGTGCTTTGTCTGTCCATGCACACTCTGACGCGACGGCGTGTCGGGACGCCCCAGAATAGCAGGCCGCAGATCAGATCAAATCGCCGGATCGGCTCTTCAGTTGGACGCGCCAAGCGGACCACTCGCCAGATCGCATGACGCATGTGCGGTTTCGTGAGGCCGAGGCCACGCTTGACCGCATCGGATAAAGACTGGACTGGACCGGATCAGGAGCGGGCGGCTCTTGGCCTTCGAGAATATGCTCAGCGCCCGCCCACCCGCCGTGGCGTTGGATATGCGGTTCGCACGCGCTCGTGAGAGCGAGGCATGCACGGCAACATGGCACGGCACATGGACAGAAATTGGACAAAGAGAACCCAGTGCTTGGGAATGAGCAACGGGGTGGGGGCCGTCCTCGAATATGCCGGCGGCAATGTTGCGTGGGAACGGTGGAGATGCCGGATGCGAGCGCGTGATTCTCGTCTCCTCGAGCACTAGGCCTGGACCGGAACGGGGACGGGTCATCAGGCGACTCAGGGGCTGCTTTCAAGAAGTGGGTTCTCCATGGATCATCTCATCCTAGCTTTCAACCTAACCAAGCATATGGTTAGTGTTAGGAAATGGATAGACTAAGCTAGTTTAAAATAAAAAATTCTACGGTAATCATTTAGAAAATCATGTTAGTAGGAGATTATAGATTATAATCACTCGACATGTAGTGCAGCGGAAGAAAAAATGGAGTAAGCCGATCCAGCGTCGTGCACGTCAAACTCTTTGAACAGTTTCTCAATCAGATTCGCGATCAGTCCCGCATAGGTGGTCACACTCGACCAACCCCGAGCAAGTGGTCGTGGTTCTCAATCAGTTTCTCGACCAGCTCCCGATCAGGTATATCGCGACCTCGATCAGTTCTGAGTGATCGTGTCATACTATCCGACCAGATTCGAGTGGTGGCGTTATGCTCCACGACTAGACTGCTCATGGTCGACGACCAGTCCCAAACACGTCGTGATCAACTCGCCGAGAAGATCAGTGCGACAATAGCAGCAGCGCCTCTACGGTATCCACACGTACCAGGCAGAAACATTGAGCGCCGATGTGCTAGCACCTCGCGCGCGGCTAGGATCTTGGGATATCGTGTGGAAAGCTACGGCTAGGGTTTTCAAGTGGCTCAACCTATCCATATGCCACCCCACGCCTCTTCTTATATAGAACTCGCTAATGAACTCCTACGATGAAAGCCGTTTAGGACTCTAACACCTCATGGATCACAATCCAATCAAACCCATATATGAATCCAATTCGTATATTTTGTTCTATCCCATTAAGTATGTGACCCGTTAGGTTCATGTACAAACGGCTATAACTCAAAAATTCTTTTCAAACTAAAATCAATAGTAGTCCCTAGCAGGATATGTTAACTCCCGAGTGTACACAAAAGATCATATCAATTAAACCTTGATATGCACATGCACCGACCCTTTTGCCTCACAATACCAGTCAAACTCAAGGCGAGATACGTGTTATCTTTGTGATAGCTCGACCATTCACTTGATTAAGTAGTGGATTCATTATGATTAACTCTTTAATCATATTGACATGACTATGCACTTTTTCAATCCAACTACCTCGAGAGGTTTAGAGATATCTCTCATGTTATCAAGGAGGGACAAATTTCATCTTGATCGTTCACACCCCATGACATGTTTCATGACAAATCAGAAAACTACCTTTATGACTACCCAATTATGGAATAGCGTTTGGCAGCCCTAAAGTATGTCACTACACATTCTCGGAATCAATGACGATCTCAGGTCTAAGGATCCTGCATGTACATCATTTGAGATAACAACTGATGACGCATCATAATAATAATCCCAGTATTATCTCAAGGTGGATCTATCAACATTATATTTTCTAATATAAATGTCCACATTATTGACCTGGTATCTCTATACCTATTATCCATGAAACATGATCATCAATCAGTACATGTGTTAGTCTTTATGTCATCACAATGATATACGACCAGGGATTGACTAAAAATAATATCATAATATAAATAAAGAGTTTCGTAAACAGGTCAAATACTTGCCAATCAAAATAAACGATAGTCATTCTTGGAATAACACATTATTCAGAAGCACATGAACGCACATGAACATAGACGTGTGATACAATCATCTTTATGATTGGCTTTAGGGCCTTATTAACTTCAATCTCTCAATTGCACTAGAATCAATCATGTAAATATCTAATATCCATAGCTCTTATGTGCGCCTCATGTTTGGACCACGGGAGTGGCTTTGTCAATGGATCAAAAATATTCAAATCCCGTGCACCTTGCATATCTTCACATCACTACGATCTAAAATCTCTCGAATAAGGTGATAGCACCATAGTATGTGGTTGGATTTCTGATGTGACCTAGGTTATTTGCCTTGCGCAACAGCTTCACTATTATCACAATAGAGATCCATTGGACTAGAAGCACTAGGCATCACACCTAACTTAGAAATAAACTTTCTGATTTAAACAACCTCCTTTACAGCTTCAGAAGCTACGATATACTCGACCTCCGTCGTGGAATTGGCCATCGTTTCTTGCTTGAAACTCTTCTAACTCACTACTCCTCTATTGAGGCAAAACACAAAACCAGATTGCGATCTCGAATCGTCCTTGTCGGTTTGAAAGCTAGTATTGGTGTAACTATTTACAATGAGTTCCTTCTCACCTCCATAAAGTAGGAACATATCTATAGTTCTTCTCAAGTACTTTAGGATATTCTTTACTGTTATCCAGTGAGTTTTACCCAGATTTGATTGGTATCTACTCGTAACACTTATAGTATAGAAAACATCTAGACGTGTACAAAACATGGCATACATGATGGACCCAATAGCGAAAGCATACAGGATCACACTCATCCTCTCGAGATCATCAGTGGTCGAAGGACACTGACTCTTATTGAGAGTAATGTCATGTAACATTGGCAAGAACCCTTTTTGGAATCCTGTATATTGAACCTTTTTAATACATTATCGATGTATGTACTCTGGCTTAATCTGATCAGCCTTCTCGACCTATCTCTATAGATCTTTATGCCCAATATGTATGCTACCTCTCCTAGATCTTTTATTAAAAAATTCTTTTACAACGAAGATTTGATAGCATCAAGCATCGGAATATCATTCCCAATCAATAATATATCATCTACATATAAGATCAGAAAAACAAGTGCGCTCCTACTAGCCTTTTGTAAATACAAGGCTCTTCTTCATTCTTGATAAAACCAAGTCCTTTGACCACTTCATCAAAACGAAGATTCCAACTCCGAGAAGCTTGCTTCAGCCCATAGATGAACTTTTGCACCTTGCATCTTCTTAGCATTTTTCGGATCGACCGAACCTTGAGTCTGTGTCATGTACACATCCTCATTTAGGTTTTCATTAAGGAAAACGGTTTTGACATCCATCTGTCATATCTCATAGTCATAATATACGTCAATTGCTAGGATGATCCAGATAGACTTTAGCATTGCGATAAACGAAAATGTTTCGTCATAATCAACACCTTGAATTTGCCTGAAACCTTTCACCACCAATCGTACCTTATATATGTGAACATTCCCATCAACATCTATCTTTTCTTAAAAACTCATTTGCACTCAACTGCTTAACACCATCGGGTGGATCAACCAAGTTACAAACTTGATTATTGTGCATGGATTCTAGCTTAGATCTAATGGCTCCTAACCATCTCTCAGAGTTCGGTTCCACCACTGCTTCCAAGTAAGTCTTAGGTTCATTATTGTTCAACAATAAAATATTGCATTGCTCCGTGGTTAGGAATATAAACCTCTCAGGGGCGCGACTGACCCTTTCCGATCATCGTGGGGCTGGTGTCTCCACAACATATTCTGCAACATCCAATTTTGGTTCAGTAAGAGCTGAAACACTTTCTGATGGTTCCCAAATCTCTTCGAGTTGCACCGTGCTCCCACTGATATTTCTTGAGAGAAACTCTTTCTCCAGAAAATACTGTTCCAGGTGACAAACACTTTGCCTTCTTCTCGATTATAAAAGTAATATCCTTTGGTTTTCTTCGGATGCCCCACAAAGAAGTATTTATCTGATTTGAGAGTGAGCTTATCTAACGTCAAACGTTTTACATAGGCCTCACATACTTATATCTTAAGGAAAGATAACCTAGGATGCTTCCTGGTCCATATCTCATATGGTGTCCTCTCTACAACTTTAGATGGAATCCTATTTAAAGTGAACGTTATAGTTTCTAGAGTGTATCATCGGAAGGATAATAGAAGACCATATAGCTCATCAAGGGCCGGATCATGTCCAACAAAGACTGGTTATACAATAACATGACAGCCTTTGGCTGCAATTAACCATGACTCGTAGGCCATAAAAATTACACGCATGCATCCCATACACATAAGGTTCATACTATCCACACAATTCCCTGCAAAAACAAGTTAAGCACATAATCGAATTCTAACGAGATGATAAAAATATGTTATCCTTAAAAGCCTTAGGCTTGGACAGTACGGTGGTCCCGCTAACCGGTTAGCGAGTGGGGGGTCGAGGGGGAAGCCGCCCCCGGGTTTCAGGGCAGCGCCTTGAAAACCTCTCGAAAATACATAGATCATATTTATAAAATCGCTATGAAAATCTTATCGGGTTGATCATATCAAGTCGATTTCGAGTCATTCATAATGCCTCAATTTTCATTGGATCAATTATATTGATCATCGCGTGAGGTTTTCTAGAATTGATGATAACACACATAAACTCGATCTGTTGTTCTTCCGACCATACAACGGTGCATGCTGTTAGCCCCGATGATGATTTCAGTCGGTAAGAGCAAATCGCACGGGGGGCCAGGTGGAAGAGCAAGCTAATCCTTTGGTCATATAGTTCCATCGACTCACACATCATCCGACCCCTATTACAACAAAATGTACAATAACTGATCCATCATATGAACTGATTAAGATCCAATCTTTTACTACCACACATCATCTATATGTGATCAATCTATATAAAAAAAACTACACAAGATGGCTTTAATACCGTTGTTGAGGAACGGGTAGACTATGCTAATCTAAAACAAAATTTTTCTGGTATCTTTATACCTATGATCTATGGAACATGATCATCAATCAATATATGTGCTGATTTTATATATCATCACAATGCTGTGCGATTAGAGATGGACTAAAAATAATATCATAATATAAATAAAGAGTTTCATAAACAAATCAAATACTTGTCGATCAAAGTAACGATTGTTATTTTTGAATAACATATTATTCAAAAATACATGAACTTAAATATGTGATATAATTATTTTTATGATTGTGTTTATGACATATCATCTTTTGTTAGTGTCATGAGAAAGAATCGTCTCATCTCACAAGAATTCATAGGATAATCTTATAATAAAACCACTACATTCTTAATGGGTTTATTACTCAAACCAAGCGCTATATTCCTGGCTGCCACCGTATCTATATTTTAGCGGTAGATCATCATGTCACCGTCCAAATCCACCACCACCCGTCACGCTCGATCCTGATATTATGCTCCTGACTTTGCGTTCACACCTGAGATCAAAATAAAACGCTTGTTTGACAACAACCTCGATCGATCTCCTAGCTGGCTGTTGATTAACGATCGGTAACCCATTACTTAATACTCCTACTTAAGAGTTGTTGTTAAATAGTGCCAGTTCGTGCCAAGTGCCATGAAGCCCATGATGATGATAACAAGGACCTAAGAGCTGTTAATTTGGGCAGATCAGCTGGACTAGTAGAAAACCAGCAACAAAAGAAAGTTCCCAGCAACGGCACGAGTATCACGTGTGCTGCAGCAGCCGTCCATATTTTTTATTCTCTTCTTTAACGGGCCAATGCAGCACACTGTTTCATCTCGAAAGGAACTGGAGTTGTACTCTATTTGTCGCCGATGCGGCGTTACGCGATTTCCGAAGACATGACAATGGTACTTAATATACGGATACGGCTGAAGCATGGGTGATAGTGAGCTTGTCGTGCTGCGAGGACACGTGGCAGCGACGAGCACGGTGCAACAACTGCGGCTTCGATACGGATCCGGGGCCGGGCTGCAGGCTGCCTATTTGGCCTGACGCCCCGGAGCCTGCCTATCCCACATCTCGATGCCTATAAGCCGGTCTCCCCTCCCCACCCCACTCTCCCCTTTCGCTGCTTCCTCCCCCCCCCCTCCGCCTCGCCTCATCGCTTCCTATTGGCCTCGCCGCCGTCTCGCCCCGTCCCGTCGTCCCAATCCCGCCGTATCCGGTCCGTGGGACGGCGTTGATTGCCGGGGCCCGGATAGGAGGAGGAGGAGGAGGAGAAGGAGGACGCGGTGGTGGTGCGCGGAATTGCGTGGCGCGGGAGCACGGATGGAGGTCGGGGAGATGGAGGACGTGCAGGCGGCCGCGGCGGCCGAGCAGGTCATCAGCAGCAGGGGCGGCTCCGTGCTCGGCAAGAAGGCCATCCTCAAGAGCGACCACTTCCCCGGGTGCCAGAACAAGCGCCTCTCCCCGCAAATCGACGGCGCGCCCAATTACCGCCAGGTTTTCCATAGATTCTCTTCTTCTCTTCACCCTAACCAATCTTGCGTTTCTCTAACACCTCTCGGTCTCCGAGCGGACGGGACGATGGTGCCGAATTAGTTACTAGTCCTCTGTTGCTGGCTGCGGATTATCCAATCCCCCGCCCCGCCGTCATTCCCCGCGCTCACGCAGAAAAGGAATTGTTTTCGTTGTTTCTATCTCCCGAATGTTTGATTATTGTCAAGCGTCTTCTGTTCTATCATAATCTGTCTAACCATCGGTTCCGAATCGTGTAGCATGCTTTCGAGGTCTTGATGGTTATTTTGATAATAGAAGAGCTTTGCTATTTTTCAAGCGCCTCCCAAGTTTTTTTAAGCTCCCAGTTACTTAAAACCACACGCTACTTTGCTTAAAATTGCAGAACTACATAATGTGCAATTTTTAGGGAATAATAACGGCTGTTTTAACAGTATCCAGAAAAACACATTGTTGGATGTTAATCTCGTGGTTTAAATTAGTGACTCCTTGCATTTAATCTATTTCGTTGCAGTAAAATCTCACAAATGTACTATGCATACATAATATTCTTAGAGGAAAAAACACAAACTTTTCCACGTGGACATATGCAGGCACAAAATACTTCGTGTTTAATTTGGCGATATGCATGCTGCCGTAATGTTAGTTCAAAAAGGCTTGAATGCATAAACTTTAAATAAGTGTGCTTGCTCTTGTGCTGCTCTAGTTTCCTTTCTCATAAGACCCTTCAAATTCAAGAGGCTGTATATAGACTTGGTACCCTACCATTTTTAAATTTTGTTATGTTAATTATTTTTTGATAGTTAACAAAGTAGGTCTTTCATCAACTGCTACCACCACCTTTTTTTTTTTCAGGCTGGATCCTTGCGTGTTCATGGTGTTGCAATGCCGACGATGGAAGGAATTGCTAATGTGCTAAACCATATTGGAGCACAAAAGAAAGGAAAGCAAACTCGGGTTCTATGGCATAGTCTTCGGGAGGAACCGGTAAGAATACTAATTTCTAGACTAGAGTACATTATGTTTACGGCTTCAAAAAGAAATATAGAATGTCAAGTTGTCACCCTCACTAGTTAGACACAAATTAGAAAAGAGAAGTAGAAAAGAGAGTGAGTCTTTTTTCTTAGAGAAACATGAGAAACTCTCTCTCTCAATATGTATTTTTCAGATTACATATTTCACATCCATGCCTTAGCAATATGTAATTTTTAAATTTCAAGTGACTACCGCATCTCCCCGGAACAGGGTGTACCATATTTTTTTTTTGTTTTTCTGTTTCTTACTGCCTCTAGTAACTTGTGTTTATTCCACTAATACTATGCAGGTTATCTACATCAATGGTCGCCCCTTTGTTTTGCGAGATGTTGAAAGGCCCTTCTCAAACCTTGAATACACGGTCAGATTAGATCTCTGACCTCCATATTGATTTCTCTTGCATTGTTGTGATCATGTAGTGTCCACTTTTCTTACTGATTTTGTTAGAAGATCACAAAGGTCATAATCCATAAGCCATAGTTTCTGTTAAACTTTCATGGTGGAAGTTAAGATGCTAATGCCCTGAGACCAAAGAAAATATTTTGCTTTGTTTCAAAGGAATTATGATGCATGAGTGCGGCTGCTAATGCGGGATGTCTTTCTTGGGAAACCTCCTATTAATTGGGTGTGTTTGTTCTTCTGTTTTCTAGGCCTGTAGTCGGACCGTTTTTTCTCCCACTTTAATTGTTCGAGAAAAAATGGGTGCTTTGACAAATACTTACGCTAACTTATATCCATGTAATGTTTATGTTTTGTGTCAACTAAATTAGTTTTGTTTTTGCAAAATATTGTCATGCTCATGTTATTAAGTCTTAACTTGAAAACATGTTGACTATTTCTAGGTATACTTTTGAGGTTAGAAAAGTGAAACATCTTGGGAAGTATTTTTAAAAAGAATATATTGGGAAGTAAGACACATGAAGTTGTTCATTATTTTCCTTTTTTTAACTATTAGTGATCCTGAATCTCTGTCAACATAGGGAATTAACAGGGAGAGAGTGGAGCAGATGGAGTTTCGCCTTAAAGAGGATATTCTTCAGGAAGCATCAAGGTACATCAGTTGCAAATTTGCAATGCAAACTATTTATGTCCATATTACTATTAAGTGGTCTCTGTTATTGGAATATTTGATGGAGCAGATATGGGAATAAGATCCTAGTAACTGATGAACTGCCAAGTGGTCAGATGGTGGACCAGTGGGAATCAGTGATGTCTGATACAGTGAAGACTCCACTTGAGGTAGTGGCACATTTATGATTTCATATTTTTTTTCTCATACATGGTCCTTTTCAGAAAACTTGATTCCTGTATAGGTCTATGAGGATCTACAACATCAAGGATACCTTGTTGATTATGAACGTGTTCCAATTACTGACGAAAAAGCCCCGAAGGAAGGAGATTTTGACAACCTGGTTAGTTTATGTTGGCGTTGAACTTGCTAACTGTTCCTGCTAGTATCTTCTCACCCCATTTCTGGGAAAATTGAGCCTTTAGGTTGTCTGGCCACCTTGAGATATTTGTTCCAGTCATGTTCGTTCTTTGTGTTTAACTATTCCTTTTAGTTGAAAAAGGTGTGGACTGTTTTGCCACACTCATAGGAAGCACATTTGGTGGGTTCAAATTATCCGCAGACACTCAGCTATTGCAATTTATGAAATATGCTGAGATTTGATAACATCAAAGTTATCCTATTGTGGCAAGTCAATTGGTTCATAACATCGAATTTTGTTGTGCTTAACAGGTACGTCGAATCTCTCAAGTTGATATAGAAACGGAAATTGTGTTTAACTGTCAAATGGGGAGGGGACGGACAACTACTGGTATGGTTATAGCTACATTGGTGTACCTAAACCGAATAGGAGCTTCAGGTGAGCAACAAATTTTAATTTGGTTGCATTCATGGGCTTCTGTTACCTGTATGAAACTGATTGAGAAACAGTAGCATGCCCACAGACAGTCGTGTTGGGAACTGTCATGTGGTCTTTTAGTATTACAAACTGATGGCAGCTGATTCTACGTAAGGCATACTGTATCTTGCTCTATGCTTGTAGCATTTTATTCTTATAATTAATGCCTGTACTTGGAATTTTGAGATGTGGGGCTTTGCTATTTGCTGCAGGTATCCCGAGGACAGACTCGATTGGGAAGGTCTTCTATGCTGGAAATGATGTAGATGACTATATGCCTAGCTCAGAAGAAGCAATACTCAGAGGAGAATATGCTGTCATTAGGAGCTTAGTCCGAGTTCTCGAGGCAATGACCTTAATAAATTAATTTCCTTTCCCTTTTCTTCCTTTCATCTCTCATTTCCTCTGAGTATGGCCACTTTGTGCTTTGATATTTTTGCAGGGTGGTGTCGAAGGCAAAAGGCAAGTTGATAAAGTTATTGATAAATGCGACTCTATGCAGGTATATACCATTTGATGTTCTGAATGGCAGCAATTTAGTTGAAGCTACACTATCTGTTTATTTCCTGTTTATGCCTGCATCTCATCGTGAACAGAACCTAAGAGAAGCAATTGCCACCTACCGCAATAACATTCTTCGGCAACCTGATGAGATGAAACGGGAGGCATCACTTTCCTTCTTTATGGAGTACTTGGAACGTTATTACTTCCTCATATGCTTTGCTGTCTATGTGCATTCAGTGAGCTCTGCTCACCAAACGACATTATCAGTAGAAGTTAGTTTCTCTGATTGGATGAGAGCAAGGCCTGAACTGTACAGCATTCTTCGAAGGTGAGATATGGTACTTTACTGTACAAATGTCGGCAGCATATACAGCTTGTAAGAGTGTTTGCATCGTAATTACTGTTTCCTTTGTGACATGGGATTAGCTCTTCAATATCAACACTCTTTTTTTTTTGCGGGGCTTCATTTGTTGTATAATAGATGGAATGCTCAGAGTACTGTCATCTGCTTTCTGTACTGCATGACAAAAAGACAATTTGATATAATTTTTAATAAAATTGTAAGCAGCATTGAAAATTTGATTATTTACTTAAATATTTTTTTGAATTTTATATATTCAACAAGTAACCTAGTTTATGATTGATATGAAGAGAAAATACGATGTATGATATTACTTCACTGGTGGCTTGATGAGTTTATTGTGCTCTCACCTCACCCATTCATCCTCCTAGCCTTTGCCATGTTTCAACCAAGTCAATTTGTCTCGAAGACTCTCTAACCTGTGTTAGACGCCAAATTGATCTTTGCTCCTGATTTTACTCTTGATGGCAATGAGGACTGTTGCAGGGCATAAGCCATCGTGTAAAAAGTTCTGTCGTTCAAAAATAAGTATCGTATTCTTAATGCAACATTGGAGATCACAAACAGCACTGTGGATTTGTGGCTCAAGAATTCTTTAGTTTGTGGCCTTAATCTGAAGAATTACTACATTTGTCAAAAATCTTCATTTGAATTCGTGGCTTGAGACTAAAAAATTCTTTAACTTGTGATCTGTTTTGGAAAGTTAATACAGTAATTACATTTTTTAGATTTGAGCAGTTGATTCCCTATATGAACCCGCATATTAAACCAATGCTTTCTTTACATTTGATATTGGAAAATGGATGTGCGAAATTACTAGTTTTATTCTTGTTACATAACTTAACAAAGGAGACCGAGATTTTTTTTTGCAATTGCAAGCTCAGTGTTTAGTGCCTGCTATATTGCACCTAGATATTATCCACTATATAAGAAGTCCATCGATTCCTTTGCTTACTGTTTAAAGCATTTGCATGGATGCTTTGTGATGACAGTCAACAGTGCCATATAGAAAAATCTATGTCTAATCTTACCACCTATCTTATTTTCTATTTCTGGCCACTTGTTACATGATCATTTGACATAACAAGGAAGCCTTCAGCAATGCCATATAGAAAAAAACTGTTTCTAATATTTCCAGTTATTTTTTTCTATTTCTGGCCTCTTGTTACATGATAATTCGACATAACAAGGAAGCTCACTTCTCTACATTTGAATTTATTCAGGCTACTGAGGAGAGATCCAATGGGTGCTCTTGGTTATTCAAGTTCGAAACCCCATCTTACGAAAATTGTTGAGTCTGCTGATGGACATCCGCATGAGATGGATGTCGTTGCTGCCATGAGGAATGGAGAAGTTCTTGGGCGTCAAACTGTTTTAAAAAGTGACCACTGCCCAGGCTGCCACAACCTTAATTTACCTGAAAGAGTGGAGGGTGCACCGAATTTTCGGGAAATTCCTGGATTTCCAGTCTATGGTGTTGCAAATCCTACGGTTGATGGCATTCGCGCTGTTATTCAGCGTATCAGTACAAGCAAGGGAGGGCGATCAGTACTATGGCATAATATGAGAGAAGAACCAGTTATTTACATAAATGGAAAGCCATTTGTGCTTCGTGAAGTGGAAAGACCATGCAAGAATATGCTGGAGTACACGGTACACACCATCACCAGTTGCCTCAATGGATTTGTGACAAAGAATAGGTTGCTCCTATTATTTTGTGCTAATAAGAACAAGATTTTCAAAAGTTATATTGCATGGGCATTTTTGTGTTTTTCTCTTCTTGTAGCAGCATGCACCCATAAGAATATCATTATGAAATGATGTGATAATTTTCTGCAAAGGTGTTCATAGAACTACTGATATTAAGGCTGTCCAAAGGACTTGTGCCTATTCTGGTTCTCTGAAAATAATTTTTCTTATTTATTCATATTGTTAGATTTTTTGTACTTATTGATTATTATATATCTAAACATACTGAGTGAACTATTATTTAAACGATATGTGATATACTATGAGAAAGGGTGTTGTGATCTTACTTGATCTTACTGATACACGGTATCAGGGAATTGATCGTGATAGGGTGGAACGCATGGAAGCTCGGCTGAAGGAAGACATTTTACGGGAGGCGGAACGGTTTGATGGGGCAATAATGGTTATTCATGAAACTGACAATGGTGAGATCTTCGACACATGGGAAAATGTAGATAATGAAGCTGTTCTGACTCCGTTAGAGGTATACAAACATTTGGAGTGTGAAGGTCTTCCGATCAAATATGCGCGAGTGCCCATCACTGATGGTAAAGCCCCCAAAAGTTCAGATTTTGACACAATAGCCTTAAATGTAGCGGCTGCTAGCAAGAACACTGCTTTTGTGTTCAATTGCCAGGTACTGCATCTCATTTCTTTACCGGGGTATTCTACATTAAGCAAAGGATTGACTCTTGATTTATGTGAGTGGCTTCAAAAACTTAAGTGTTGATTTTGTGGTTTTATAGATGGGCAGGGGCAGAACAACTACAGGTACTGTGATTGCTTGCCTACTGAAAATCCGAATTGATCATGGCAGGCCTATTAGAATTCCATCTTGTCAAAATAGCCATGAAGATGCTAATGATGCTGTTTACTCAACCGGAGAAGAAACAACAGACCACAATGGTCACTTGAATTCAGAATCATGGAAACCTCGTACTTTGACAAAGCTACATTCTGGATTTCGAATTAATGACATCCTTCTGCTGCGAAAGATTACACGATTATTTGACAATGGAATTGAGTGTAGGCAGACTTTGGATACTGTTATTGATAGATGTTCAGCTTTGCAGAATATTCGCCAAGCTGTTTTGCAGTATACGAAAGTAATTAATCAACAAAATGTGGAGCCTAGAGTTAGGAGAGTTGCATTAAATCGCGGCGCTGAATATTTGGAGAGATACCTCAAATTAATTGCATTCTCGGCATACCTCGGGAGTGAAGCATTTGATGGTTTCTGTGGGCAAGGAGAAGCAAAGATATCATTTAAAGGATGGCTGCAACAGCGGCCAGAGATCCAAACTATGAAATGGAGCATAAGACTGCGACCTGGGCGTTTTTTCACTGTACCGGTAAATATCTTCCTCTGTTTTCACCATAATTTCATTTTTGGCACCTTTGAGGAAAGAACACTACTAAAAATATTTGCCATTTGCAGCATGAACCGAAAGCAACATATCCATCTCCGCAAGGTGATGTAACAATGGAAACCATTGTCAAAGCTCGTAATGGTTCTGTACTGGGGAAGGGATCAATACTTAAAATGTATTTCTTTCCTGGACAGAAAAAGTCACACAGTGTGAATTTCCGGGGTGCACCGCATGTTTTTAAGGTATTATTGTATAATGTAAACTTTGTTGCATTTGATCTTTGATCATTGGACGTGTATAGTTGTTTTATGTAGTTAATCCTGTCCCTGTTTAATTCTGCCAATTGAACTTCCTTACCCACTAGATTAGATAAACTTTTGGTATGAGGTTTCTCGTGGACAAATATTTCGAACTAGTTCACACCATATGCAGTGTTGTATTTCAAAGGAATGATATTTCTCCTCAAAAGATATTGTTTCATCAATTTTTTAGCTTTTGTTATGGCAACTAATACCTGCGCTAATATTAGGCTGTCAGCTGGCTTCATAACTAGATTTTAAAATTGTGAGCCTTGAATCTTTGTGTTAGGTTTCATACTGATGTCATGTGTTGGGTGTCTCAATTACATTCAGTGCCTGTAAATTATCTTTTATAATTTGTTTTTGATGGAGTGTCAGTTTAAGTAGAAACAAACTTCTGCATTAAATATTTGTTACTTTGTTGTTCTTGTAGGACTAAGGCCCATTTGATTATTTAGTTATATGACACAGGTCATGTTGAGCCCTAGTGCACAAGTCTGTTTTCATCCATGTTATAGCACATTCAATGTGCCAGTTAAGTAATAAAAGTTTCGTATTCAGTAAAATTGCACTTGAATTGTCACCACTATGACGTTTTCCATCATGGGCCAACAGAGTCAGCCTGGCCATCTTCTTCTCTTTGTGCTTTCAGCGTTTGAGAGCATAAATTGATGGGCGCAGTCATTCTTCCTGTTTGTCTTCTTCTGTTACCCTTCCTTTCCCATTCCTGTAAGCTGCACATTTTCCTCACCACCAACCTTGTGAATGTTGGACGAGCTTAACATTTGGATGTTCCTAGAGCC
This sequence comes from Phragmites australis, assembly GCF_958298935.1. Lineage (NCBI taxonomy): Eukaryota > Viridiplantae > Streptophyta > Magnoliopsida > Poales > Poaceae > Phragmites > Phragmites australis. Next base: position 32,514,213 of record NC_084923.1, on the reverse strand, counting down.
AACTTGCATAGAAAAGAAGAAACACAATCTGGTCTTGTCAATTGATTCCACAAGACTCACTGTACTCCAGGGTCATGGTGACCAATGTGTACTGTGCTGTTTTGTCTTTGCTCCATGCGAACCCGCACCTGGTGCTAGTAGCTGTGCTATAGCTGTGTCATGCGACATATCATCTCTTTGTAACACTCTATGTTCATGCCTAACATGGGCCATAGACTCTGGGAATTGCATGACCTTGCCTCCAAGCTGCCCACAGTACCCATGCCATGCTCATGCCGGGAATGCTGAGGCTGTGTTAAAGCTGGCAATACCCCTACATCAAAGAATGGAGGAAGTAACTTCGAGTGGTATTAGCTAGAGGCATATTACAACCTAACTAGTCTTAACTGATGGCTATTACAACCAAACTAGTGGATCTTCTTACAGGAATAATTGCCAATTTTAAACCTCATTTTAGGGATGAAGGGATAATTAATGGAACAAATAAATTCATTTTTAGCATATCTGCTTCAGGTGGATGGATACCCTGTGTATAGCATGGCAACACCAACTATTGATGGAGCAAGTGATGTTCTGTCATATCTGGGCTCTAAAGATACAACTGGAAGAAGCATTGCTCAAAAGGTATTCCTCACAGATCTTAGGGAGGAAGCGGTTGTTTACATCAAGGGAACACCATTTGTCTTGAGAGAACTGGATCAACCTGTTGATACTCTGAAGCATGTTGGCATTAGTGGTCCAATGGTAAGAGTCATTCTTCCAATAATTCAACTTTTTTTTTTGTGGCAGTCCTTGAATTATCTTCTGTGCAGGTAGAGAGCATAGAGACAAGGCTAAAGGAGGATATACTCTCTGAAGTTAAACAACTAGGTGGTCGGCTACTTCTTCATCAAGAAGAATGTAATGAAGCCACAAATCAATGTCGTGTGGTAGGTTATTGGGAACACATAGATCTGGAGGACGTGATGACACCAGCTGAGGTGTACATCACGTTGAGAGATAAGGGGTATTGTATTGACTACAAAAGAATACCTCTCACCAGGGAAAGAGAAGCATTAGCTGCTGATGTAGATGCTATACAATCACTAATCGATGAGTACATACCCTAATCCTTAAATTTATGTAACTTTACGAGTTACGTTGGTCAGTAACAGGATACAAGACTCACTGTTGCTTCTCTACAGATCTGCTAGGTACTATCTCTTTATTTCACACACTGGATATGGTGGTGTTGCTTATGCAATGGCCATTACCTGCCTGAGGCTGGGTGCAGATGCAAAGTTTGTCATGGAAGAAACAGCAGAAACACACTTTGTATCAACTTCTCTTACAAAATTTGTGTCCATCAAAACCTCCACTGACATAGCACTTAGGCAGGGTGACTACCGTGACATATTAAACCTTACTAGAGTGCTGGTACATGGCCCTAAGAGCAAAGAAGAGGTTGACACAGTTATTGACAGGTATTGTGGTGTAACTTGTGTCTGCTACTTGGGTTTTGTTTTACATGAACTAATTAAATACAGTTGTGGGCATGCGATCCATCTTAACGTTGTTCTACATTTTTTCTGATAATCAATTTCTCCCGTGAAGGTGTTCTGGTGCTGGTAATTTGCGGGAGGATATTCTACAATACAGGAAGGCACTGCAAGACTGTTCACATGACGACGATGATGATGACTATGAAGCACGGTCTTATCTCACTGACATGGGTACGAAAGCTTTGAGGTATGTTTAATTTGCTTTAACTGAAGGTTTTTCTTTTCTCTGATACATAACCTTCTCTCTCTTATTCACCATGTATTCTATTTGTTCACACTTGGTAGATAATTCTCAATATGAAGTGCCCACATTAGTATCATCTGATTGAAAATAAGTGCTCCTTCACCTTAAATTTGTAAAAAATAAATTCATGTTTGACAAGTATATCTCTTGTTATGTATCAACAAAACACTTCAACATACATGCTTCCATTATATGTTAGTCAGTACCTTAAGGAAGCATAGCATGATAGAGTGATCAATCATTTTGTTTCACTTTGTCGCACAAGATATTGCTATAAAATAGTGCCTGATTTTGATCTATGCCACTGGAAAATCACTGATTTTGAGAAATGCCACTGAAAATACGCAATTGATTGAGTGCCACTGGAAATATTGGTTCTTTTCCTTTTAAAAAGGACCAGAGAAATTTTTTCCATGTACATACAATCATTTTGGTCTTCAGAAGGAACCCTTATAATTGATGGATTTATGAGATGCCACTGTGGGAGTTAGCAACGTTACATTCACACTGGATGGACATGCTCATTGCCATGCCACGCATATGCGCATCTGCGGCCATGCCACTCTCACATTGCCAAGAGAACTGCCATCAGCTAGCCACACTAACCATGTGCACTTAGTGGGCTGCTGTTAGCAAGATACAATGGTCATCCATGGTTTGCATAACTGGATCCAAATGGCATTAGGATTTCCTTTCGCCCAGTTCAAACCTTTTGACCTTCAGTTTTGTTTATTTTCCAATGAATAACTATTTCAACTGGCACACCGCCCTTTCAGTTGCATTTCTCAAATCTCAATTCACCAGAGGCATACACTGTTTTCTCCCATGGAAAGTAAATCCGTCTTTTTGAGGGGTGGGGGAGGGGTAGGAGAGATTCACAAGATGTATATATGGTTCAAACTTCAGAGTTTGCTTTGTGAAGTGTAAAAATGGTCTTCGTTGATTAAGATTTTGTCCTTTCTAGAATAATAGGTGATTTCTGAAAGAACGGGGTTGTAGTCCTTTTTTTTTTGGCGAAAGGTGCAATTGGGCTTAAAAATTGAGATGACAGTGTCATATTGTTGGACTAGCCACCAGTTGGCACTGTAATTTATTCTTCTCTTGAAGTAATTATCTTCCTATGCTATGTTTAGCCTTTCCTTCCATTTATTTTGCGAGTGAGCCTTTCCTTCCATTTAATTGTGTTTTCGTCGACGATCATGAAAAAATGTTAACATCACAAAGAGCTTCTTCTGCTTCTGCAATGTATTCAAAACAGCCCAGTCCAGGGACCAGGACACTATTCATCAGGTCTTATATGCATGCCACAATGTACTTATTCTGTGTCTTGTGTCATATATTGTGGCCAGCTTGATAAAACTTTTTAAAAAAAAAACATGACAGTTATATGAAATAAACCATGAAGGGAAAAGACAACCTTTGCATTCATTCAGTCCCGTACGATATTTTGATACAGCAAGGAATCACATTGTAGATATAGTCGTGTGTGCTTCTAATGGGCTCCATACCGATATTGTAAGTTAGACAAAAATGCTAATTTGAAGACATCCACAAATTGGATACTTCAGGATGCTGATCCGCCGATCTGTTTGGTTAAATAGTGTTGCATGGTTTTAAAAAAATTTCCTTTTTTTAGAAAATAAGACCTGAAATTTAAAAGTATAGCAGATACACTTTGGCTTTTTTCCCCATATTATTCAAGCTATTTTTTATGTACTGTAGCGTGTTTTTTTTTTCTCTGACAGCGTGCTAGACATTGTATGTCAATTATATGCTTTAGCTACGTGTTCCCAAATGCTCAAATATTTGCTTCAATAACAAATACATCCCTTGGTTTTTCACCTGATATTAATGTATATCGTACTCTGTTGCAGGCGTTACTTCTTTCTGATAACGTTCAGATCCTACCTCTACTGTGCATCCTTGAGCGAAGCAACATTTACATCATGGATGAAGGCTAGGCCTGAGCTTGGCCACCTTTGCGATAATTTGAAACTGGATAAATAGATGATCGTTATCAGGGACGTCATTGTGGAGTTCTGGCTCTTCCTCGGACAAATTCACCTAGAGTTTCAGACAGGAGGGAGACTAAAGAGAATGGCTAGGAAGGAAACAACGGTTACGGGAGTTGGGGAGGAAAAAAAAAGCAGCTTATGTTGTCTGAAAGTGAGCATTGTACTAGACTTGTCGGTGTTAATTGACACCAGCAAGCATATGTATATATTAATATTGTCAAGCTTATTGTAGGTGAACATAACAGAACTTTCCAGTTTAGTATTTTCCCCTTTTTTTTTTAATAATTTTATGCAATTCATTCTTAAGTATGTCTCTGCTATGCGTGCTCTTCGACAACTCAGATTTATGAACAAAATTGCTCTTGAAATACTCAAACATGCTATTCCTCAACTGGTTTGTTCTAAGAACCCCATATCGACTTCATTTTTATTTGAGTAAGTGCCGCAGTCATGTTCCATGTAATTGGTGCGGAGGGAGATATGTTGTAGTCAATACTATGGAGTTTCATGTACCGACCAGTTTAGCTAAGAGCTTAAGCTAATTATTAGGCTCTAACTCAGTTAATAGCTTGCTCTCACACCTCCATCACCTCATCGCCCCCCCCCCCCCCCCCCCGCGCACCTCCATCACATCATCGGCTCCCCCCTGCTCTTGCCATGGCTTCTGCCTCTAGAGTAGTGATAGCGTGAAGCTGTAGATGGGGATCGATCGCCAGCGACGACCGAAGACTAGGACTTTGCTCCTGGAAGGAAGTTCCAGATGGAAGTCCTCTTTTTCTTTGGAACCGTGGTACACCATCCCTCTTCCTCCATTGATGGATGCTTCTTCATGCTTCTAGTCTTTAGGAGATACACCTTCCGGCTCACCTGCTCTGCGGTGAGCTGGGCTCGATTCTTGGTGGCTCCTCTGCGGGGTTTCATGTTTGCTTTGAGTCAGATAGGCATTTTCGGTTCTCGGTTGCCTCTAAGCATGTTGGTATTCTCATTTACGTGCTTAAGAGAATCACTACTGAGCATTTCGATGTCTTCTTCCATCTCTGGAGAGATGGTGGGCGGGATTGGATCCGGGAGAGTGAGCGTTGGTCTAAGGAGGAAGATAGCCAATAGACCCTGGTTTCTCGTAAGTGGAAACCAAAACCTCATACCCACCCCAAAAGGGTTTCCTTTGCTTCTTCCCTTGTGCTTCCTTCTTCATAAAAAAAAAAATCTTCTCCCTCTTCTCTGGTTTCCTTGTTGAAGATCGGTTAGATCAGGTGCCCAATTCTCAATTCTCCTCCCATTATTCCGAATCTCTGTAGGAGTTCTTCTTGTTCATCCTCGTTTTCAAACTTGGTCCATGTTCGAAGAATTTTCTCCCGTTTGAATTCCAGCATGTCTATCAGTAAAAATTGTTCTATCCAACGGCGTGTTGTCCCATCTACACCACTTGCGAGAGGGCTAGGACAATGGTCTAGGCCAACTACTCATGAGGGAGTTGAGAGGGCAAAAGATTACGGACAGCGGGAGAAGAGATCAACAACTTCCCTTCCCAAGGCAGGAAGGTTGATCGCCCAAGGCAGCGTTTCGGGAGTCGCTCAAGGTACTCATTGCATCGTCTTGCAACAGGAAGCTGTGCCACACAAAGTCAATGGTTCTTCCTGTGCATCGTAGCCTGGAGTTGAAGATTCATGCTCCAGATGCTTAGCTTTGGGGCATATCGCTAAGGATTATTCCAATTCTCCCAGATGCAAAGGTTGCTTTCACTATGGTGACAAGAAATCCAATTGTCTCAACACGAGAGGTAGGGACAATTGGAAATGGAAGTTGAAAGGTCCTGTAATGTGTCAGTCCATGACCTCCAGTCATGTTAATGGTTCTGACGCACGTACTAGAGGTGGTTCTGTAGACCTATCGCTTAAACAAACCACCCCTTGCTCCCAGAAAACCCAAATTCCTCCTCCTAGTCTCGAGCTCTCTGAAAACCCCTCATCTTCCCCTGCCATTTGTCGTTCCCTAACCATTGTTCTCCCAGATACTGCTCTTCCCTCCCTCCGCTCTGAAGGTGGTTCTCCAATGGCCAACTTTGCCATTGACTTGCTACGCTTCATCTCACCGGAGATGGCGGTTGAAGATGGAGGATCGAATAGCATTGCAAGAACCTTGGTCTCCCTTGTAGGAAGGCCGATCAACGCCAATGATGAGTTTGTCCTTGAGGTGGATGAGGCGTAGGTCCTACAACCTGAAGATTTCAACTTTGTCACCCAACAGATACGACAGTATCTTGAAGACCAACTTCATTTCCAGGTCCTATATTCTTGCCCCCTCCTTTCAGTATCGCTCCTCCAGCTCAGGGATATCTTTGAGAGGGATAGGCTGTTCAATGGAAACCCCCACCTCATCAACGTCACTGCGGTTAGTTTCATTGAGCATGACCAGGCTATCAACTTTAGGAACTCACCGTACTCTAGAATCTATTGGTTTATGATTCTTGGCTACCCTATGGACTACATGAACCTTGTGTGTCTTAATCAAGCCTGTGCTTCTTTTGGAAAGCTTGTCCACTAGCACTCCAATGCCAGAAGCAAGGCCTATGTGTTAGTCAAGTGTCTCTATGACAGTGTTGAGCTGGTTCCCCGTAGTCTTTTTATCAGACAAGGTCTCAGAATGGGTGAAGTGGGTAGGTCTTGGACATGTCTAGTCTACATCTTGAATAATGAGTTTGTTGATCCTTTGCCTCCAAATGAGGATGATGTCTCGCCAAACAATAGCAACCCACACCATTTGATCATTCAGTCTTTCTAGACGAGCTGGAACCTGAAGATGATCAACCGCTCCAAGAGCTAGAACAACCTCAACTGGATCCAGTATGGGACGCGATAGTGGTTGAGCTTCAGCAGCAGCAAAATGACTGGCCAGCTTGGCTGCCAGGCATGCAACCACTGTTGCCTATCCCTGAACACCCTCAGCAGCCACAGGTGGAGTTCCCGACTTCATCGAACAACAGTTCTGCTGCTACCAGCTCCTCGTCTGACAGGGCTTAAGACTGGCATTTGCACTTCAAGTCTGCCTAGTTAGTGTTGACTCAGCATCAAGAAGATCTGTCAGTAGTCAGTATTGATGGTCTTGATCAGCAGCCGAACTGGATTCAACCTTTCTTGTTGGAATCCCTCTCCAAGGTTCTTTCTTTGGTGTTCCCTCAAGCCCTGCCCTCAACATGGTGGAAGCACCTCTTGTCCAGTCCGAACCTTAGTAGGTGCTCATTCCAAGTCACTGTGGACTTCTCCTAGATTGACTCTAGGAAGAATGTTTGAGTTGGTTTGCGTTCACCGTCTCATGTGGTGATCAGCCTGTGTTAGAGGATAGTCCTGGGCAGTTGGCATCTAGCATGGTTTCAAGGGACAAGGATGATCTCAAAGCAAGTCTGCCAGTTAAGCAAGAGTACTCCAGAAAGAAGGCTATGAAAAGCATGGTTCCTATCCATAAGTTGAGTTTCAAGGCTCAGAAATGTTCCAAGAGTGATGCCCACACGGATTAAGAATCCCCTATGCTGTTGAGCAATCTTATAAGAAGTAAGAGAATGGAGTCCAAGCTGCAAGGTTCAATAGGTGACAGCCTCTCAACAACCACCCATAAGAAGAAATGCAATCATAAGATCCCTAATACTCCAGCTGCTCCCTCCTTCTTGAAGGTATTTCTGATCTTCTAGCTTCCTACGTCAGCCTTCCTAAGTTTCCCTCTCTTTTAGATCTCCTATCCTGACTCATTTTCTGAAATTCCTTTAGAGGCCATTAAGAAGATGGAGATCGAGGACAATGGCATTGATCATGTGAATGTGTCGACTGATTTGTTGATGGATCCAAAGTTGGCATTCGAAGAGCGCCAGGACCACGACGAATCCCTTTTGTCTTCTCACCTTGATGGACAGTTATCTTCTTAGGCTTTTGGAGTGGGGTCTCTGGGACTTGGTCTTTTGCCTGAACATCTATGTTGCGTCTGTATGGTGGCCTTCCCAGCACACTTGCTATCATGCTACTCTTATTCCCTTCCCCTCGTTTATTTGTTACTATCACTGTATTTATCATATGATGTATGGTTTCTCCCTCACCTGTGTTGCCTTCTTTCGCTTTCTTGCTTCTATCTTGGTGCGGGGTCCTCATTTTGGTCCCTTCTTAGTTAATCTGGGGTCCAATTTGGCTACCTTTATCTTGCGGTTGGCTTGCGCTCGCTCTATGATTCGTTTAGCTATCCCTAGGTTATTCTTAGTTTGCTCTGTTCACTTTTTGACAACGTACAATACGGCAATAGGCAACTGTGCGAAGACCAGGTTGAGGGTTTCCATTCCCTGCGTTGGTTTGGAGCTCCCCCTTTTTATCTCCTTGAGGATGGAGGGCTTTGGATTTATCTGGGGGCTTCTTTCTGTTGTTGGTGCTGCCTAGTGGTGTTCGGACTCATTGTCGACAGCTCATTGAGAGTTTTCCTGGTGGGCCTCCACTTTTTCCTTCTAGCTTGTGGCTGGGTGGTGGTCTTCATTGCTATACAGTTGCTCAATGGTCATGAAGAAGAAAAATTAGAACATTTTTAATTGGAATATTAGGGGGGTAGTTAGAGCCAAGGTCGATGAATGTGCTTGTTCAATTTTGTGCCTGCAAGAAACCAAGAAAAGCTCCTTTGACTGCTCTTCCATCAAGAAATTAGCTCCCAGACATTTTAACAAGTTTGCTTTTGCCCCCTCCAATAGACATTCGAGAGGGATTATGGTTGCTTGGGTGGGTGCACACTTCTCGGGCCATGTAGAATCCATCTCCAGTTTTGCGATCACCATCAGGTTTACTTCAACCTTTGATGCCACGGAGTGGAAGTTGACAATCTTAATGACTTGATCTTGTTTAATGACTTAATCAGTCACCTAGGGCTCTTGGAGATACCTTTGAAGGGCATAAACTACACCTAGAGCAACATGAAAGAAGGTCCTTTACTCAAGTAGTTACACTGGTGTTTTTCAACAGTTAATTGGACAACTAGCTAACCAAATACCCTGCTTTTACCAATGCCAAACCCCATTTTGGATCACATCCCTTGTTATGTGCAAATAGGCACCAACATTCCAAAGAACATGGTCTTCAGATTTGAGAACTCTGGGTGGATCAGCCAGGGTTCATGTAAGTGGTTCAGAATTCTTGGAACACAAATGTCAATGCCTCCTACAACATTAGTCGGCTGGTGGCTAAACTTAAGCTTCTAAGAAGAAACTTAAGGAAGTGGGGCAGATCAATTTCTCAGTTGAACAAAATCCTCAAAGAGAGCAATGAGTCTTTGGTGGTCTTGGACAGAATTGAAGAAAGTAGAGCTCTGTTTGTTCAGGAGAAAAACTTTAGACGCATCTTGAGGAAGCATATCCTGAGGTTGCTTAAGGTCAAGAATGACTACTGGAGAAAAAGGTTCACTATAGGATGGGTCAAGCTTGGGGATGAAAACAACATGCAGTAGCCACTGAGAGGTACAGAATTAACACAATCATGAGTCTAGAGACTGATGAAGGGAGAAGGATCACAGACCACTATGAGAAGGCTGCAACTCTTTGGTATGTTTATAAAGGTAGAACGGGTACCGCAGGGGAAGCTAATATCTTCTTTGATCTTGATCATCTAATTCCTCCAAGAGAAGACCTTGAGCTCCTCTCAGAACCTTTCTCCAACAAAGTGATTGATGAGATGATCAAAGATATCCCTTCTGATAAAGCCCCTGGTCCAGATGGCTTCAATAGGTTATTCATTAAAAAGTGCTGGAACATTATCAAGGGGGACTTCTATGACTTGATTAAGGACTTTGAAGATGGCAAAATTTCTTTGCACTCCCTAAACACCTCGTACATTACTCTTATCCCCAAGGTGAACAATCCAGTAAAATCTAGTGACTACAGGCCTATCTCTCTCCTAAATTCAGCCCTCAAGCTCATCACCAAAATCCTTACCAACAGGTTGCAAGCCAGAATTCTTGATTTGGTCCACTAGAACCAGTATGGTTTCATTAAAGGAAGAGTCATTCAAAACTGCCTTGGATAGGCCTTTGAGTACATTCACCAATGCCACCAATCAAAGGAGGAGATTGTCATCCTCAAGCTTAGATTTTGAAAAAGCCTTTGACATGGTTGATCATGGTCTCATCCTTCAAATGATGTTTAAGTTGGGCTTCAACCAGAAGTGGATCTTTGTCACGTCCCAAATTCTATAATCGCGTGATTAAGCTTAATCATGCATCATTAGCATCATAATTATTTTTGAGGTAAATTATTTTGGCGCACTAGAGCACTTTGTTCGAAATCAATTGGATGAGAGAAAGAAATTCAGGAGAGAAAAGAATGAAATTTGCAGTCAAAATGGCCCATTTTCTCTAAAATATGGGCCCCACATGTGGGCCAACCACTCCCTCCACTTGGGCAGCAGCTCCACCTACCCTCTCTCTCCTCTTCACTCCCACCTGTGCTCCCCACCAGCCAAGGCAAAGGGAGCAAGAGCCCTCTCTCCTCTCTCAAGCACTCTCTCCCTTTCTCTCTCAAATCCGTGCTCTAGGAGCCGAATCAAGGTATGCATGTGATACCATTGCGATCACAAGCTCACAAGCATTCCATTCCTCCAATTTGTTTGCTCATTCCTGAAGGATTTGAGCCGATTTGGATGTCTTTTGGTGTTAGGGTTGAAAAGTGAAGAACACCGGAGTTCTTCGATTTCCCACCATTTTCTCCTTCTCCCGGTGGTCCCCAACCTCGAAAAAGCACCTTGGGTAAGTCCTCTAGACTTCCCATGGCTTGGATACGCATTTGGTTGGTCGAAATCCGAATTTGGAGCTAGGTGGTGAAGTTTGGGTATTTTTGGATGTTTTAGACCTAATTTGAGGAATTAGATGAATCTGAGTTAGGAATGGAATTACTAGGTTGTTCAGTGAGTTCTAGAACCTTTGAACTAGATCAAACATATTCCCTTTTGGATTGGAGAAGATCGCAAATCAAACCGGGCATTTTTTTTGGCTCAAAACGGGCGTTTCTGGGCCGAAACCGGAGTTTCCGGACTAGTCCGGAGTCTCCGGGCGAGTCCCAGCTGGAAATAATAGAGAGGCACTGTCGGAGGGTCATCCGGAGACTCCGGTACCCCAGAGTATCCGGCCTAGACCGGAGTATCCGGGTCCACTATTCATCAGAGGATTTTTCTTCTATGCTGATAACTTGTAAAATTCATAATTAATTCATACGAACTCCAAAAATCATGAAACAAAATTTTTTTGGTTTCATTGTAACATCCTCTACATGTTAAAAATATCTCCATCTTGAAAATAATTAATTAACTTTTTGAGGCTAATTAATTAGGCTTAAGCTTCGTTAATTCACCATTAATTCTTTACAAGTCCAAAATGGATGAAACCAATTTTGCTAGTCTTCTTATGACTTTTTCTAACTAGTAAAAAAAACAATTTACTACATTTTAGAGCATATTTTCATGGAATTTCATCGTTTGCACCTTGTGGCATGCATTGTTGCATTTCATCCATACTCATGGCATTGCATGTGTTATTCTTTTTAGAGAACGTCGAGCCGGTGTTTCAGGAGATCGAAGAAAATTTTGGGCAGCCACCTGAACAACAAGGCAAACAACTAAGCATATTGATCCCTCTTGTGTAATTGGATAAGTCTAAAATTGATAAATTATACTTATGTATGTATGCATATTTAGTGAGTCAATATCGGGTACCAATGGGTAGAACCTATGCCGATTGCATTATGCTACTTTGAATACTTGTGTATTTACATTCTTTGTAGCCTTGAGGTGTTGTCAATGTCTAGGTATGAGTTCGACTTATATGCTTAGCCATGCTTAGGTTATTCGGTAGAAGTCGAACGACAACGCGTTCCATTGTTCGCGAGCATAGGACCTTCTTATGGTTATACACACTTGTTGAGGTTGAGGTGGTTGTATGAGTGGTGAGTATGAGACGAGATGTGGGCGGTGCTAGGATGGTATTTTGTCCTATCCGGATGTGGAGTTCCCCTGGGTAGATCGGTAGAGGAAGACCGTATACCGTAGACCGCTTGCATCGTTTAAGGCCGATCATCGGGGTAGTTGGCTTTAGCACTTAACTTATTCACCACATACCGATCTAATAGTAAGGTGGGCTGAATACCTTCACAGTTGTGGCTTTGTGGGGCCTGAACAACGACGGTGTGAGCGGGTGGGCTTGTAAAGCGGTACTAGTTTGCTCTGGGAGTAGTTCCGGTATCGCCACACCGAGCGTTGCATGTCGCACACGGTTGGGGCTGGTTGGGAAAGGTTGTCACGGGTACCCCTTGTGTGCACTTTAGCGGATGGCACAAGCCGTATGGTTCTTGTGTCGTGTGGATCCATGAGTATCCCCCTGCAGGGTGTATAAACAGTTCGAACTGCCGCGCTCTCGGTCATGAGTATGCTATTGTTTCATTTGCACCTGGTCGTAGAGTTTCGAGTATGGTTTGTGGTTCGGTATGTGGGAGATGGTGATGTGGGCACTTGTTACTTATTGATATACATGTTGTTACAGTTACACTTGTTCAGTTGTTAGATGCAGGGTAGTTTTCATATGTTTTGGTAAAGTTTTCAGTCGCTCACACATATGTCTAGGATGCTTAGTGCATATGTTTTACTTAACCTGTGGTTCGTCCTTGCTAATGATCAATGCATAATCCTTAGAGTCGAGCTATGTATATGTGCTCTATATGGTTTAAGTCTTGCGAGTACCTTTGTACTCATGACTGCGCTTTCAGGTACTCCTGTTGCTGAGGGAGAGGCAGTGTTTGGCTACTTGTGCCCGTCGATGTAGGTGGTGGGCAAGAGTAGTGCATCCTACTCTGAGGGGTCGTGCTTTTGTGATGGAGCCTAAGGGATATGGCTCCATCCCCTTTTTGTTGTATACCTTTTAGTTTTTCGCTGCTTAGTTCTTTTGCTGGTTAGGAGTTGAGCAGGTTTTAGTCTCCTCCTAGCTCTCTTTTGCTATAAATTGTGATAACTTGTTACATGCTTAAGAACTTGTAATATAATGTTAATTACTCGCTCTTTCTTAAGCTTTGTTGTGATGTACATATTGGGAAGGCATGTGTTCCGATCTTGGGCACAAAACACGTGCCAGGACTATCGGGATGATATTCTGGTTAATCATCGAGGTTGCGATTATGAATAATGGTCCTCCTGATGATTAATTAGAATATTATTTGGATGGTTCCTCACAATCTTCTAGGTTAACTCCATCCTTGAATCAGGTTCTTCTTCAATTCTCCTCAATGGGATTCCGGGCATATCCTTTTCCTACAAAAGAGGAGTCAGACAAGGAGATCATCTCTCTCCCCTTCTCTTTGTCATTACGGTAGAGCTCCTTCAATACATCATCAATGTGGAGAGAGCCAGTGGTCTTCTTTCTCTATCGCTAAATATGACACAGACTTTCTGGTCATTTAGTATGCGGGTGACACCATCATTATTCTCAAGGCTCATCAGAGAGAGCTCTTCTGCCTCAAAGGCATCCTTCACACTTACATGCATTCTTCATGTCTCAAGATCAATTTTGCTAAGTCCTGCTTGGTCTGCATCAATCTGACTAAGGAAAAAGAAAAACTTCTGGATGGAGTATTTGGATGTGCAGTGGCCTCTATGGCCTTTACCTATCTTGGTCTTCCCTGGGGTATAACTAGATCAAAGTTTGAAGATATGACTCCCATCATGAACAGAATTGGGAGAAGAATCACTACCACCTCATCGTTAACGGATCTTGCCAGAAGGCTCATTTTGGTGAACTCTGCTCTTTCCTCACTCCTAACATATAGCACATTCACTTTCAAGTTACCAAAGAAAACTATTGAGGTCATTAACAGAGCTAGGAGAGACTGCTTATGGAGAGGACTTGAGGGCTCTTCAAGAGGAAAAGCCTTAATTGCTTGGAAACAAGTGTGCATTCCCAAAAACAAAGGGGGTTTGGGGGTAATTAATCTGGCTTCGCAAAATGAAGCTCTTCTCATCAAGCACATGCACAAATTCTACAACAGTATGGATATCCCTTGGGTTCAATTGATTTGGAACACTCACTATCATAACAATCGCATTCCTCATATCTTCAAAGCTAAAAGTTCTTTCTGGTGGAGAGATATCATGAGCTTCATTGATCATTTCAGAGGAATTGCTTCGGGATGCCCAGGTGATGGTTGCACTATCCTGCTCTGGCATCATGTGTGGAATGGCAACTATCTTAAGGAGAACCTCCCCCATCTCTAGTCATTTGCCAGAAACAAAAATTTGTCCATTGCAGCGTACAAGGAAAGCGGTTCCCCCCTCATGAACTTTCATACTCCTCTTTCCACTGAGGCTTTCCAAGAATTGCAGATTTTGCATCAAAAAATATACGACATTCAGAATCAAGGCACTCAAAAGGATATTTGGACCTATTGATGGGGGAATGATAAGTACACTTCCAGCAGATACTATGAGCTCTCATACAAATCCATTACACCGCCAGCATAGAATCAACACACGTAATCTGCTTAAGAGAAAAAGACAGAGAATTCAATGATTTCAACTACGTTCTTTGCAATCTCAATGTCGAAGAGACGACCTTCCATCTCTTCTTTACATACCCCTTCCATGTCAGGTGTTGGTCCTCCCTCGAATTACATGGAACCTTTCTGCTAATTTCTTCGATATGATTGGTAAAGCCACGTAAGACTTTCACCACCAGTTCTTCATGGAAGTCTTTGCCATTGTAGCCTGGAAAATCAGGAAACAAAGGAATGCAAAAATCTTTCAACAAGCAAACCCATCATTTCACCTTTGATGCTCAAACTTTATGGACTCTGTGGGCTCGGAGGTGCACAAAATTAATAACCCTCTCCACGCTTTGTTATATCCAATCTCTAGCTTTCTACCTGCCTGCTCATGGCATGCCTTTCTTAGGCTTTGTAATTTTGTACATGTTCTTTCTATGTGCTTTTAATAAAAGTTTCTCAATTTTCTACTCGAGTTCTTAAAAAAATTAGTTAGGGTCTGGTTGTCTTGTGGTGCCTTTTCAAATGTGGCTATTTATTTCCAGTTTCATGTGTGATTGTTAGTTGAAGCACCTTTTTTTTTTCTTATCTACAACAACAAAACTCGCATATTGACAAATATTCCTCTATCTAACTAGATTGCACAACCAACCACGAATGGACCCTTAATATTGGCAAGATACTTCGGCCATAACATTAAAGCAGCAAATCAGCAAGTGCAAGTGGAAGTGTGCCTCACCTTTTATGGCGATAAATCTGGACAGTTCATTGTTGGTTAAAAGGAATGCTTATTGCAGTCACCATAGGGTTAAGTGGCATGTATGACTGGAGCTCTTGTTTTGAAAGCAGTGTTTGTTGAAGTTGGGAACGAAAATTCCACCCTATTCATTTGAGATTCTTCATATTTTGCGCCATCCAAGTTGGACATGAATCAATATGTGCTCCAAGCTCACTGCTTCCCCATCGTATGTTGCTATGCGGACCATCTAGAACGAAACGTGTATTTGGAGTTCAAAGAAGGAGACTCAATCGTTCACTTTAGCCAAGATATTTAAGCTTTCATGCTTACCATCTGAAATATTATGTGCTGTACTATTTTCCTATAATTAAGTTTGTCCATCAAGTTTCCTAAAATTATATGTTTTTTATGAGGCATAATGCATAAGCTAGTACTCTTTTCTTCTACTTCTTTTCCAACTTGGTTGTACGGAAAACGTTTTGTAATTAAGGCATAAGCATGACATTGGCAAGTATATGAAATGGGTATTGTGAATTCAGCCTTTTGCATAGACACTAAGTTTGGAGTCATGAAAGGGCTGATGAAATGAAGATTGTCGATTATTGGTGAACCATCGATCTTATGGATTTATAGAAGAAATAGGGGATGCTTCAAGTAGACGAATCAAAGAATGCATAGAGGGGTTTTTATATAGGTTTATGCCTCCCTTAGAATAATAGCCATATGTCCTATTTGTCTTGTATTAATCTCTGAGACTGTTACAAGAGGTGCGTGGCTAGCCTAGATGGATCTAACCTAGTTGGACAACTTCCTTGCATGTTGTGAGAGGAGGTGCTAATACAGATCTAGCTACGAAAGGCTTGGTGGATGCAGAGCTTCCGCAAGCTTGTAATGGCTCTAGTTGTTGTTGTCCTCTGCAAGGTCTCCAGGCTTCGTATATACAGGGGACGTCGTATGTCCTTTGGAGTCTTTATTTTTATTCTTGGAGGTAAATTTCTCTGTTTATGAGATATCCTGGGTGTCTATGGGCAGTTTCCTTTCATCTAGGGATCCCCTTTTTGTGGATAAAGATATGGCCCGAGAATGATGGAAAACCCTGGGGTATCCAGATATGGTAGTTACATACTACTCATCATCAAGCCCCCTACCAGTACGTGAAATGAGTCTTTGATGGGTCAAAGACCTGGTCAGCAAAGATGAATATTTTGACCGACCGCGTTCATCAAGTAAGACTTGGGTTCCTGATTAGGATGGCACATCAAATCGGGTTCTCAGGGGCCCTCAGATCATTTATTCGTGATTATGAATACCTTCGAGTTCTCAAGCAAGTCCTCGAGAAGGTATTCCATCCAAGTAGAATTTCTGATTTGTCCAAACATTGTCCTGTCCTTGCAAAAGGATGGAGAAGAAAAGACTTATTGTTGGCTGAGTTTGAAAGTTGGACCGTTTCAGCGGAAGTTTTATGTGGTGGTGAAAAGATTATCTGTCTGACAGAAAGAACTGCACGAGTATGACGAAGTAATGTTCCATCTTTTCAACTGACCCACGTGCTTAGAAAAACACAGTGAGTAATTGAACGCACTGAGAGGCTGCCTCTTTGTCTGTGCAAGCCAGCCGAAAAGACACGGCATCGATGACTTAAACAATGCATGCGTGAACCATTATGTGGCTGCGCCCAACATTTAACGCTTGAAGGCTAAGAGACGTAGTCTCCCTGACTCGAAAGCCTTTAAAAAACCCCCGAGTGATGAGGCCTCGCTGCACTAAACCAACACTCAGTCATGGAACCTCTGCCTTCACCAGAGTATTCTCCATCTTCTCCAAAATACTCTCCGTCTTCTCCAGAGTATTCTCCTCTAACACCACCACTATCCCCTACCCAATCCAACTCTATGGTAGAGGTCATCGACATCTCCTCCGATGAGGAGGTTGAAGAGAAGGCATCCACCAATGGCGTCCCTGTTAAAGACAGTAAGCTCCCAGCATGCTCAGAGTCATCCCTAGTCCAAGATGAAGTGGACTGGACCTCTTGGAGGTGGAGATATGGGAAGAAGAGGCATCGACTGAGGTGGAGGAAGAGGAGGCGACCGACAGCGTCTTCGTTAAAGATGACAAGGTCTCGGCTTCTTATTCACCTTCATCCTCAAGAAACACCGACGAGGATGGCCGAAGGGAGTAGCTGGGGCAATGACATCAACGATGATGGTGGAGAGCCAGGGCCTCCTCACCGTCCTCATCCTCCACTACGACGCTGATGATGGTAGCAGTCAGGGAAGAGGACGAGGAGGGAGAGACTTCCCTGACTTGTTTTCTTTCTTCCTCCATAGCCCAGTGTTGAGTAGATCATGGGGTTTCTTGTAAACCTTCTTTCTTTTAGCTTATCTATAAAAGAGCTCGAAATCTTGTTAAATGGAAAAATCTTATTTCTACTGCAATGCTTATGTATAACTGTGAATCTTCATGAATACAAGGAACATTTAAACAAGTGTTTGACCTTTGAATTGTATCTTCCGAGTACCTTAGGGAGATTCGAAAACACTTGTTGGGATATTCATTGTGATTACTTTAGGTATGACTTTAAGCAAAAATCGTCTCTGCTTTTAGGGTGGACTCGATAAGGTTCCCCGTGGTCCCAAAAGGTGTTATTCCCTTCTCGTTAGAAAACATTTTTATGGCATGCTCGACAAGTTTTTTTAGTCCGAGTACATGTGGAGCCCCCGACTGGTTATCAGGGAGGAGTTCTTGGATAGGTAGTCTAGAGACCTGAGTGCGCGCATGTGCGTAAGTACCCAAAGAGTGGCTTATCTCAGTTTTGAAGGCATTGGATGGAAATAGGAAAAATGATATATATTGATCTATTTAATAATATGGCAACTAATATTACAAAATATATCGTACTCCCTCCGGTCCAAAATAAGTGTCGTTTTGGGTTGTGGCAGGTAACTGTTTCAAACTTTGGCTACAAATTATTTTTTATATATTGAGTTTGGATACCTGAAAATGACAAGGGTAGATTTGTCAAAAAAAATACTTTTTGTTATATTTTTTTATCAATATATTATAACAAAAAATAGTAGTCAAAGTTGTATTTTGAGGATCATATCGATGTCTAAAATGACACTTTTTTCGGACTGGAGGGAGTAAGTACTTACACATAGAACTTACGAAACTGGTTGATATTATAAGAGTTTTTAAGGACTTTACCATCTTCCATAACTAACCTATATGACCTTGGTTGATTAGACTCAACCACCCTATAAGGACCCTCCCACTTCAGAGATAGCTTGTTGCTATTTTTTTTATTCTGGACAAGTTGTAGAACTAGATCTCTAGATTTGAAGTATCTTTTTTAGATGTTCTAGTCATGATAGCGTGGGAGAGCTTGCTAGTACAGTGCTGATCATATCATCACTTGTGTCCTTTTTTCTTTGAGAACATTGAGGTCGTATTGCCTTCTCGGGAGTTTATCCCTGTTGTCACACCCGGTTTTAACGGCCAAAACCAGATGCGGCTTATGTGTGCCCAGGATGTTCAACACACATAAGGACGTCACATGTGAAGTAACAAAAGCAATACTTTTATTAAATAAACATTAAAATCTTACAACAATTGACATATATTATCTTCTATAAAGATATCTGCAGCGGAACAGAAGCACTGGTACCCAACAACACCGCATGTAACTGACCGAGAGACACGCGCCTAGAACGTCACAACCTCGTCTTGATAGTCTTTAACATCTTCACTCACTGAG
Organism: Phragmites australis; assembly: GCF_958298935.1. Classification (NCBI taxonomy): domain Eukaryota; kingdom Viridiplantae; phylum Streptophyta; class Magnoliopsida; order Poales; family Poaceae; genus Phragmites; species Phragmites australis. Next base: position 32,495,389 of record NC_084923.1, on the reverse strand, counting down.
CAGCAGCATACATGTCACATGGTGTAGGGAAAATAGCAAGTGTGAGCACATGATGCGCTCAGCAAGTGTGGGAAAAATAATGATATGCAGGCTTATATCAAGAATAGGCTAACACATGGTATATTTGCGTAAATGCGAGTAATGAAATCATATTTGGACTCAAAAGCATGAAAAAATTATTAAGTGAATGTAACCCATACGGTCCAACACCCAGCATATTAAGGCTCCCCACCTTGCATACCATAACCGTCCAGTACTCCCTGTACTATAATCAAAACCACAACCATCTAGTACTCCTTGTATTAGAACCATAACCACAACCATCTAGTACTCGCTGTACCAGAACCCTAACCACAACCAAATCCATAACCACAACCCACTAATCATGTGAGGATCCAAGTCTCTCATAACCGTGAGCACGACTGTTATAACAGTTTTACACTCTGCAGAGGTTGTCCAGCTTTCCCCACGAGTCAGTGAATTCCATGTTGCCGTGTTCGTGAAATACTTAACACACGCCAATGGTGTGTCGCCAAGAATTACTGTATGACACTTTCCACTAACCAGAGACTAATCCAGTATATGTCTGCCCACTAGGTTTCACCGCCAGGCTTTACGCAAGCTAAGCTCCTACCCAGAAGCCCCCTTTTAGGCTGACCCAACACACACTGGATAGACTCTAATCAGTATGTCACGCCTTACCCATATCAGCCTTGTGGTTGGTACGTTACTTCTTGGGTTGTCGCTCCACGAATCGGTCCTTACTTAGGTTACTTGAGCAAACACTAAACCAACATCATAACCATGACAACCATCAAACCACTTTGCTCAAGACCTAAGGTTCCATGTTACTAGACCATTAACAAATTAACCACCAATGTTGTATATGTTCATTAGTCAAGATTATGACACTTCTTAACATTCCAAAAGCATGGCTAAGCAATCTACCCACAAAGGACACCTAACCATAAACCATCTAGGTTCCAAGAGATGATAAGGGAAAATCTAGAAAAAAATCCTAACATAGGTGACTACCCATCATATTAACAGATATTGCATGCAGTTTATTAAAATCAAAACATTTAAAACATAGGTTCAATATGATCAAGGACACTTGCCTTTTTCCCCAATATTGCTCAGTGTTGTCAAAATCTTGGTCTTGAAGTCCATCGAACTCCTCCGGAACGTTATCAACTAATCGCGAGAACTACCGACAAACAACACAAAGCAAATACTAAGAACAACATACCAAACATCATTAAAACACTTTAAAAACACTATGGTTGGATATGGATGATTTTAAGAACATTTAGACGCAAGAATCACCTAAATCGGAGTTAAGATGAAAAGAGAATGAGCTTTTGAGAGATGGATTAGACTGAAAAGAAAGACTAATTTACTGGAGTTATCTTCCTATAGGAAAAGAGTTTATTGTGCAATTATTACGCTAGGCTAAGGAGAATGATGTGGCGCTGACTTAGCATTCTATGCAAGTAGCATCTTGGATTAAAGAAGGGATACACTGAGATCTAGTATTGACCACCTATGATGGATCAAAAAGGCTGAACGTTGCGCTTCTAGGTTAAGGATACTACTAGTGACTCTATGTAGCGGTGCTGATTCGGGTTTCGTCAGAGACAGCGATCGGGCGCGTGGCCACAAACATCGATATCGGCTTCAGTGGTGTTTCAGTGAAACAAGGGAAGCATGGCGTAGAACGTGGAAAGACTAACTCAATGATATGGTTGGTTTTGGAAGGGGTCATTCGAGGTAGCGGCAAAACAGCGATAACTGCTTCTAGGTTTGGTGGTGACTGCGAACAGATGCAGGAACGAAGACGCTCGCGTTTTTGGAGATTGGCTATGAAATTTATGAAACCATTTGAACAAAGATGTTCATATAACCCGCGAACACAATGCTATGGCATGATTTTGGGTAGATCATCCACTGAGAGGAAGAACGATCAGCAGATATGAGACGGGTGATGGCTGCGACGTGCTATGGTTGGCAAGAGTGTCCTGGTCGTGTCACTGCATAAACGTGGATGGGCTCCTAGGGTAACATAGAAGACTCCATGGGACACGCCGTGACGTGGTTGGTGCATCTATACGGCTTTCGGATTGACGGGGAACGCGAATGCAAATCTGGTGCACGCGCAGAACGAGTCCAAAAACCGGACAACGGGTATGTCGATCTTGATTTCGATAGTTTGGCTGCTCTATTGGCTGACCTGGTTGGTGAGGGCGTGAGGAACATCATGGGACATGCACCGGTGAAAGGGCTTGGTGATTTGACCTCTGTTCAGTCGGAAACATCGATGCCAATCCGCTACAGCGTGGCTGTCCCGCGGCTATCCGTGACGGCGACGACCGTGGTGACGTAGATCGGGCTTTGGCCGGGGCTAGAGCTTGGTTAGTGACTTAGTATGATGCTAAAACAGTAGCAAGGGAGGATAAGAAGGGGTTCTCACCTTGCTTTGATGGTGGAAGAAGGAGGATTCACGGAGAAGACGACGTAGCGAATCACGGGCGGCGGCGGCGGCTCCGGCGAACGGCGGTGCTCCGGCGACGCACAGACAGGACAGCAGCGACTTCTAGGGCTTGGGGGCATGGAATAGAGGTAGGAGAGGGCGTGCAACTCATATATATAAGGCTAGGAGCAGCTGGATGAGGTGGAGTCCAAACCGAACACGAATTGGATTCGAGTTCGAGTCGGTTACGGTTTCCTTTTTTGCAGCTCTTTATTCCGAGGATGATATCTCCATCGTCCGGAATCCAAATTGGACGTTTCATGATTCTAAATTGTATTACTCGAAACGATCTACAACTTTGGTAGTCATTGGAACTTCTGAAAACGCCATCTTGATTTCCAAAAATGCACCACAAGATAAACTGTTTGAACTCGGACTTCTCTGCGCAGCACTGATTTCGGGGGCTATAACTCCCAGCTCCATTATCCAAAAAACGACTTTCATAGGTTCAAATCGAAGCTTTCGACGAGACCTACAACTTTGGTATTGTCAAGATTTGCATTTGAGACCGTTTTGAACTCCGAAACGTCATGAAAAGATGAGGTTGTCTATGACTTCGCGAAAATTTGCAGATTTTGTGAATCCTTTGTTGGGCTATCTAGAAGACTTGGCTAAGGGTTTGGACTTGAGCAAGATTGAGCCCAATGACACTTTAGGTATATCTAGGGTTTAGAAAAGAAACTTTTGTACAGAAATTGGAATAGGGTTTGAATTTGAATTGAGTTTGGAGTGAATTTAAGAGAAACAAAAAATGAGGTTGAACAAGAATAGGAGTAGATAAGAAATTTGAATTTGGATTTGGGTAGAATTTTGAGAAAGAGGCGAGATTGGTTTTAAACAATGATTTGGATAAGACTTGAATTGACCTGGAGAAGGATCAGGTATAATCAAGGATTGAATAGATGATGAATTCAAAGATTTTGAATTCCAACCATTAAGATCCTTAACTTATTCACTACTGAGTTTTGTAAAAACCTTTTTAAAATCTTTTTCACTCAAAACATCAAAGAGAAAGAAAAGAAAAAGAACTCTAATGCATTTACCTGGATCCTAACAAAACTCAGCATGTAATGCACAAGAAATAATAACCTATATTGATTGATTGATTAAGAAAATAGGTTTTAAACCTATACTACTGTTGAAGCTATTCAATAATCTTGGAAAATTTTAGAAATTTGAGAAATCTGAAAATCAGGGTGTTACACTTGTCGGGATATGGTTGATGCGGGGAGATTTGATCTTTAGTTCAAAGGGAGCATTGCTTTGGCCCCATAGACTAGTAAGAAAGGCATTTCACCCGTCGCCCTACTAGATGTCGTTCGGAGCGTCTAGAGTACATTAGACAACTCGGAAGCCTAGGCTTTAGCGTAGGTGGATAAACGGTTTAAGAGCAGGTCTTGATTCCTTGGAGCACCAGACCGATTGCTTGCTTGACCTGTCCATTGCTTTTACAGATGAGCCACGGATGCACAGCAAACCGTAGTGCCTAGTCCTTTGCAATAATTGATGAATGCCATGCTGGAGAACTGAGAGTTGTTCTCGGTAATTATCCTACTCAGGACGTCGAATCTTGTCATGATGCTTTTTATGATGAACTTCTTGTCACCCGTTGAGGTGATTTTGCTGGCTGGCTCAGCCTTAATCAACTTGGTGAAGGTATCAATTGTGATGAATAGGAACTTAAAGCCCCCGGGTGCTACCGGGAAGGGCCCCAGAATATCCAGCCCCCAAGTCGCGGTTACGACAAGGGGGACCATTTGTAGAGCTTGAGCGGGTTGATGTATGCGTCTGCTGTGAAATTGACAGCTGGTATACTTTTTTACCAACTCACTTGCATCATGAAGAGTCGTAGGCCAATATAAATCTTATCTAAATGCTTTCCTCACCATGGTTCAAAAGGAAGCGTGAACTCCACACATCCCTCCATGGATTTCTTCGAGTAGTTCTCTACCCTGCTTCTGAGAAACACACTTCATGAGTACTCCATGAGCGCCACTTTGACAGAGGACGCCGTTCACTAGGGTATACATCCTGGATCAACAGGAAATTTCTCGGATAGTGCATCGTCTTCAGGCATTACTCGATCTTGAAGGTACTTGCGGATTGGGTCCATCCATGAAACTTCGCTTTTGAGTTGAGCCACAAGTTCTCCCATGACTCCTTTTGGGGCATTGATCCCAGGCGAGCCCTCGAGCTAGTTATATGTCTCGTAGACCACCACTCTTTTGGCTGTGGCATATGATGATTTCACAGACGGCTTTGAGAGTTTCTTTTTGAAAATCCTAGTTTGTCCTCGAGATCATGAGGATGCTAGGCATGCAAGACTATCGGTGAGGCAATTATCCTTCCTTGGGATATATTTGACCTCGAGTCTAACAAGTTTCTTTTCCAGCTTCGTCACCCCAGCGAGGTAGTCCGTCATAGTCTTATCCAAGGTTTGATACTTCTTGTTGACTTGCTTCACCACCAACTGTGAATCCCCTTTCATGACAAGGCGACGAATGCCAAGAGCAGAAGCTACTCGGAGACCAACGAGCAGACTCTTATATTCGGCTACGTTATTCATAGCTGGGAAGTCAATATGCAAAGCATATTGCAGGCTTTCTCGCATGGGAGAGATAAGTATAATTCCAGCCCTCCTGCCTTGAAGCGTAAGTGATTCGTCGAAGAAGAGAGTCCATACATCTGATAAGTCACCACGGTTTCCCTGGGGTTGATCGAGTTCTTTCTATTTAGCCATGTAGTTAGTGAGTACTTGTGACTTGATCACTATCTGAGGCATGAAGTGAATGTCAATTCCCCAAGCTCGACAACCCACTTGGCGATTCAGCCGATTGCGGCTCTATTGTGTAAGATTTCCCCAAGTGGGAATATTGAGAGTACGGTGATCTTGTGAGCCTGGAAATAGTGTCGTAGGTTGCGAGAGGCCATCAACACAAAGTGTAGTAGCTTCTGCACCTGAGGGTACTTCGTTAACATAGTACACCGGTCGCTGGATCTTCTCTCGCTTGTTCGGCACTTCTCTTTCCACCACTAATAATCTACTCACGGTACATGGACCGACCGCAATGTATAACAAAAGATCTTTATTTGGGTCCGGAGTGATTAGCACATGGAGGATGAAAGATACCTCTTCAGATTTTTAATGCCTCGTCTGTCTCTTCTGACCATTCAAACTTGTTGTGTTGTCGTAGCAATTTGAAGAATAGAAGTCCAAGGTCTCCAAGTTGGGATATAAAATGGCAGAGAGCTACCATGCACCCGGTTAGTCTCTGAACTTCTCATATTGACCTGTGGGTTGCATCTCTTCAATGGCTTTGATCTTGTTGGGGTTGACTTCGATTTGCCGGTATGACACCAGGAACTGAGTAGCTTTTCCGCATCGACTCCGAACGTGCACTTCTCTGGGTTCAACATGCCTCGGTTCTTGCACAGGTTGTTGAATGTCTCTTGCAGGTCGGAGATGAGATATTCCTTCTTCTTGGTCTTGATGACGAGATCGTCAATGTAGGCCTCAACATTTCGGCCGATCTAGTCATGGAGTGTTATCTGCATACCTTGTTGGTAAGTGACACTAGCATTCTTCAGTCCGAAGGGCATCTTGGCGTAGCAATAGACTTCGAACGGAGTGATAAAGGAAGTTTCTCCTCATCTTCTAGATGCATACTAATATGGTGATAACCAGAATAAGCACCGAGAAGGCTTAGATAATCGCACTCGGAGGTGGAGTCAACTATCTAGTTTATTCATGACAGGGGGACGCCATCCTTATGGTAACCTTTGTTGAGATCGGTGAAATCCACGCACATTCATCACTTGTCATTTGACTTTTTGACCATGACGGGGTTAGCAAGCCACTCGGGGTGATCCACCTCTCGGATGAATACTACCTTGGTGAGCCTTTCGATTTCCTCCTTGATGGCCTCCTTCCGATTAGGCGTGAACCGCCGGAGCTTCTGCTTGATTGGCCTTGCATCTGGCCGGATAGCTAGTTTATGCTCAATCATCTCCCTAGGATACTAGGCATGTCATACGGTTGCCATGCGAACATGTCAGTGATGACCAAGAGGAAGGTGACGAGTGCGAGTTCCTATTGGGGATCTAGGTTATAGCCAATTCGAATAGTCTTGGAGGGCTCTGCTGGGTCCAAAGGAACTGTTTTGACTTCATAATGTGACTTTACAGCCACCTTAGGCCTTGAGTTTTTTGTCTCCTTGTCGGGTTGGTGCTACGTGGCCATGTCAAGACTCCGCTTGTTGCAGCGGAGGCCTGCTTTTGGGCAGCCTTGGACAGTAATGACTCCCTCAGGGCCAGGATCTTCAAGCACTGGTAAGCATAGTGCGTGGAAGCCATGAACTTGGCCAAAGTTGGCCGTCCTAAGATGGCATTGTATACCCTCTCGTAGTCGACCCCATCAAACAAAATGTTTTCTGACCGATGGGAGTGGCCAAGGATTCAGGTATTGTGCCATGGAAGGCTTGCATAACCAGCTTGATGGCAGATCGGGAAATTTGCATCGCTTTGAGTGTGCCCGCGAAGAGGATGTTCAAGGAACTCCCTCCATCGATAAGCACTCAGGAGACCTTGTAGTTGTCGATCATAGGCTCGACTACTATTCAGAAGCGGCCTGGCCATACAAAGTTTTCTGGGTAGTAGTCCTAGTCAAAGGAAATCTTGACATTCGACCACTTAATGACCTAAAGATCTTTGGGACGGTAGCTAAGACTTCTCAGGCCACCGTCTTGTATTGCTGCTTGGACTCGTAGGACGTGAAACCACCGAACATGTGGTTGACAGTCCTCTCATCGGCTAGAAAGACATCGTGTTCGAGTTATCCTTGCTACTGCTGGAGCTAGAGTCCTTGCTTTGGGCCATAACTTGGGTCTTCTTTCCCTTGGCCGCTTTCTCGATCTCTGCTTTGACCATCTTCTTCTAGTGGCAACACTAATAGAGGCTATGGTTGTCGGTTTGGTGGAGATCGCACCAAGGCTTACCATCACGTTCGCTGGAGCCTAGTGTATAGCTCTTGCTCCGGGATGAACTGGAGTGCTTGTCGGGACGGGTGTCGGGCATATCGACAAAAACTTCATCAGATTTGGCTTTCTCACCTTTACCTCCCTTGCGATTCTTCTTGCGCTTACTCTTAACTACGTCATTGTCGAGCCTAGGCCGGGGGCACTTGATGCCCTGGGCCTTCTCCTTAACAAAGAGAAATGCCTCTTCGGCCTTGGCGGCCATACCGACAATCTTCATGAGCTTTTTGACTGTCTCGGGCTCCTTTCGGGTGACATCTTGAACGCATCATTGGCTCTTAACCCCTTGAGTGAATACTTGGATGATGTTGTAGTCGCTGATGTTCGGGATGGTGTACCGAATGTTGCTAAAGCGGCTCACGAACTCGCGTAAGGTTTCTTTCTCCGTCTTCTCGCAGCGGTAGAGATCATTTTTCGTGCCAGGGAGAACGTATGTACCTTGGAAGTTAGCTCGGAATACATCGCAGAGTTGCTCCCATGAGTAGATAGTTACCGGTGATAGATTGGTCAACCAGGTTCTAGGTGCCCCTTCAAGGGCTGTAGGGAGGTAATTTACCATTATGTTCTCATCCCCACCAGCCGCTTGGATATCTGTGGTATAAATCTGGAGGAACTCAACTGGATTCAAGCTCCCGTTGTACTTCTCGATTGACCCGTGGCAGAACCTTGCCAGCTAGATCACATTCCATTAATATGGAGAGAAAGCCAGGCATCCGTTGATGGCACCTTGCTTGGTCCCGGCAGCCTCGGGTGTTTTATCCATGGGGGTCAGCAATCGGCCCCAGCTTCAGCGGTGTCTGGACGTCCTCCGATCGGATTGTCGAGGGGTGGTCAATGCCTCCTCAGGGGTCTTCGAGCGTTTCCACCGGTCGATAACCTCGCGCAAGTGGTTGACCGGATAACCCTTGATTGGCAAGTTCCTACGGCGGTTAGTTGCTCGGTTGTCATCCCGAGGCATCTTTTTCTGGGGGTTACGCCTCTCTGAGTCCGATCCTTCTTGAGAAGGGGTGGTGCGCGACTTTCCTTGGTTAGAGCTATTCCTCGCGAGGGCTAGATGGGAATTCTCAGCCTAAATAAGAACCACCTTCATCATACCAGTCACCGAGTTCATCTAGTCTTTACCGGTAGGGGTTGTCAGATTTGTAGTCAGAGGGCGCATGAGAGTCTCTTGTAGAAGGAGGAGCCTCTGCGTCGTTGTAGATCTATAACACGAAGACCCCTGCTGATGGTCAAGAGATGGTAAACCCTGCACTCTGTTAGGGCTTTGGTTATGGGGAGGTGTAACCAGTGAAAGTTGGCTGTCGCCTGGACCCGAAGCGGGAGGGATCTGCGTGTTTGCAAGATCATCACCATGATTGACCAGATCGTTACCTCCGTCTCTGATGGCGAAAACTTCTCAGGGGTAACCTCCATTAGAGGAGGAGTCCAGATTCATCATGGATCTGTCATCGGATTGCTCCGGATAGGTATCTCGACAATTCATGTTGTCGAAAGCTGTGGGGGAGGGTCCCGACTTGTGGTGAATATCGCATTCGCAATGTCTTATCAGCCAAGTAGTTCGAGCTTGATGCCGTAGTCCTTGACGCATTGATCCATAAAGTGACTTACCTCGTCGCCTGAATCATCGCTAGATAGTTCTTCATCGAGGTCCACTCGATCAATCGCCGATTCATCGGTGGGAGAGGTGAAGTTGTCATAGAACCCCACATCCAAGAAACCTGTCCTCGGTGCAGGCTTAGACAAAGTCGCATGTTTTGTGTAGATTCTTCAACACCTATTGTCATAATCCTCACAGACGGCGCCAGCTGTCGACGATTGGCAAATTGCTGATCTTACATATTTGTAGAAGAAATAGAGGGATGCTTCGAGTAGACGAATCAAAGAATGCACATGGGGGTTTTTATACAGGTTCATGCCTCACTTAGGATAATAGTGCTACGTCCTGTTTGTCTTGTATTGATCTCTGAGACTGTTACAAGGGGTGTGTAGATAGCCTAGATGTATATAACCTAGTTGACGTTTTCCTTGCGTGTAGTCGGAGGAGGTGTTAATACAAATCTAGCTGCGCAAGGCTTGGTAGATGCTGAGCTTCCGCAGACTTGTAATGGCTCTAGTTATCGTTGTTCTCTGCAGGGTTCCTAAGCTCTGTATATATAGGGGGACATCTATGCCATCTAAAGTTTTTCTTTCCATTCTTGGAGATATAGTTCCCTATTTACGTTCTTAGGTGTCTATAAGTAGTTTTCATTTATCCAGGAATCCTCTTCCTGGGGATAAATTTATTCCTCGAGAATGACGAAAAACTTTGAGGTATCTGGATATAGTATGCTACTCATCATCAAAGACCAAAGGGCTTCGGTAACCGGTCATGACGGTGACTAGAAACATTATACTCTACGTTTATATAAAAGGTGTTGTTTTAGGTTTAGGCATAGTCAGCATATTACAACTTTGATCACTAACTCTTATCATATTATATTTACAAAACCAAGGTTCCTAAATTTTAGCACACCACTAACTCTTATCACATTATATTTACAAACCACACTTTCTAAATTTTAGATGCCTAAAATTTAGGAGCGATAATCAGGTGACAGCGGCCGCCGCGTATGCTATGGTCAGCGAGGTTTAGGGTTCGGGGAGGGCATTTTCGAGGCCGTCGATGTACTTCCCGTGCTCAGATGTATGCTCGGGAAGCAGACTGGTTTGGCAGAGGAGACGGGCGCGAGGGCATAGGTAGCATATTACAACTTTGACAACTAACTCTTATCACATTATATTTATAAAACATATTAATATTAAAATTCAATAGAATTATTTTTCGAGATAAATCTATGTCTAGTGTCAAATAGAAAAAGCTATTAAAGTGGAAAGATTATATATGTGCTTTTTTCCTGGAGGGAAGTATTCTCTGGGGATCGTATCCTCTAATTTTACTTAGCAAAGTCATAGATACTACAGTAACATGACTTTGTTAGCTCCTGTCCATTAGATCGTGAGCAGATGGACAGAGCTGAGTGTTACAGTACCTGTACTACAGTGCGCGTGCTACAGTATCTTACTACAGTACTGGCACTACAGCAAAACTGCACAGACTATAGCTTCCACGCGAATTACTGTAGCACGCGTGTCCATTCCCTAGAGGGCTAGATCATTGTAAGCATTGAATTATCGATGCCTTCATACTGCTTGTGCCTATTGTTGATTTTCGTTATCGCTTCCAGACGGGAGGTCAAAAGGACAAAATTTGGCAAAGTCCACCACCGACGGACGGTGCGAGAGAGGGAGAGAGCGCTGTGGTGGCCGCGGCGAAGAAGCTTGGCAGCCGTCGATGGCGGGCGTGGAAGTGATGGTCGCCTCGGCGGTCGTGAAGGAGGCCATCCGGGGCCTCGCGGCGGCCGCTGGGGGCCCGATGGCCAAGCTGTGGAGGAGCTGCAAGGCTGACCTGGAGGACATGCGATCCACCCTCTCCCTGCTCGAGGCGGGCTTCAGGGACGCTGAGCAGCGGTCCGGGAGCGAGGAGGGGGTGCGCGTGTGGCTGGGGCAGCTCAAGGCCGTCGCGCGAGACATCTCCGCCGTTCTCGACCAGCCGCCGCCGCCGCCGTGGAAGGTGCGGTAGCCGCGCCATATGTCTAATTTACTTCCTTACTAATTGAAGGTAGAACCACTTGCAATTAAAATGCGTTAACGGCATCTAGTTTTGAAGGTATGGTAAAATCTGTGCTCGTTGCCTTTTATTACATATTCATATTTTTAACTCACCCTGAAAGATCATGGATTTGTAAGTTGAATGCAACTATGCAAGGGGTGCCATGCCAATACCCAAGAAATGGCTATGCTATAGTGGTTGTTCTCCTGCTACAGCTAATATCTGATGTTAAGAAAAGATACAGCTTATATATGTTGGTGGTAATGTTCTGAATCTTCGACAGGTATTTGCGAAACTTAGTTTGGTTAACAAGATAGAGGAGCTAAAGGAGAAACTGAAGGTGGTGGAAGAGAAACGCCGTATATTTGGGTTCAGTTTGTATAATAGCGCAATCAATGAAAATGTGGTTGCAAACTATGTTGCATGGTACGGGGATACGGATACGGGGATACGGATACGAGGATACAGGGATACGACATTTTCAAAAAACAGCAATACGGGGATACGGTAAACCCCAAATCCAATACTATAACTATAGCCGAACTGTGCATTATATAACAATATAACATAATAATATCATAGAAATATAGGATAAATAAACATGCTAAGCTCATCAAGAAGTGACAAGAATTCAATTTTCCCCTCCTAATATCTCCTCCTCAAATTCAGAAGATCGAGAAGGAGGAATGAAGGAGCAGCAGCTGCTCCTTTCTTCCCCATTCTTGCTGTCGGCCTGAGCACAGCTGCTCATGGTGGCTCTTCCTCCATCCACCACTATTGCCACGACCACCTCAAATCGGTTCCCTGGGATGTGCTGCATCTTCCCCGCCCCTCCTCTGACTGAGCCCCGCGGCCGCTCGTCGCCGGAGAGCACGAACAGGGCAGTGCCATTGCACAGCACACCTAGAGCTCTTCTACACCCATCGTGGAGAGCTGCGCCATGATCTCCTGAAGCCGACGGAGTATCCCCGAAGTATCCATGGAGTATCCCCGAAGTATCCCATTTATTTTGTATTTATTTTAAATCGAAAATAAGGGATACACGGGGATACGCGTATCCCCGCCGTATCCCCGCGTATCCCCGTATCCCCGCGTTCTGGACGGCGATACGGCACATCTGGGAAGTATCCGTGCAACATAGGTTGCAAAAAGGGAAACAGTAGCATGTATGGACGATGAATTTACTATCGTTGGATGGTCAGGAGAGAGAGATGAGATAATAAGGCTTCTACTACAGTCTGAAGAAAACTTGACTATTATTCCTATTGTTGGCCTTGGAGGCATTGGTAAGACCACTTTGGCAAAATTGGTTTTCAGTGACAGTAGAATGCAAGATTTTGAGGGGAAGGCATGGATCCATGTGTCCCAAAAGTTTCATTTGGGAAGAATAGGAAAAGCTATTGTATCACAATTTGAAGGTACTGCTGATGACTTTGATGATCTGCAGTCTCTGTATAATCAGCTAGAAATCATTTCTAGTGGCAAGAGGTGCTTAATTGTGTTGGATGACTTGTGGGAGAATGACATTGAACTGTTACGCAAACTGAAACTCATGTTAAGATGTGGAAAGAAAGGGAGCATGATACATGTCATTGTGACAACACGCAATAAAGAAATTGCTCAGGAAATGTCTACACTTGGTTCATATAAACTAGGACCTTTGTCCGATGATAATTGCTGGGATGTGTTCAAGGAAATTTCTTTTTGATGGGCAAATGAACAAGATTTACATGTGCTAGAAGCTGTTGGAAGGGACATTGCCAAAAAGTGCAAAGGCTTACCCTTGGCTGCTCATGCTGTTGGATCCATGCTTCGCAATGAAAATGTTGATTTCTGGAAAGCTGCCAGAGATAGTAACACTTGGGATCAGTGCTCATCTCACGACAATGTATTGCCATCGTTGAGATTGAGTTATGACCATATGTCGTCTTATTTGAAACCATGCTTTGCCTACTGTGCCATCTTCCAAAAAGGTTGTACCATAGACAGGGACAAATTAATTCAACAGTGGATTGCTCTTGACTATATTAAACCATCCTTACCAAACTTGTCTTACAAAATTCAAGCAGAGGAATATTTGAGAGAGCTTTTAGCGACATCTCTTCTCCAAAACTCAGTATCTTCGTTGGTGAGTTCTTGTAAACTTCCATATTATGTAGGGAAAATATTTGCTTCAGTGCCCTACCAGCCATGGAGTTTGCACATTGCAGATATAGTCCATTTTTCACACTTTTCCACCTTTCAGAATGCCTCACAAGTTATATCTCAATAGATTAGTTTGTGTTCTATCCCAGCATTATCTCATTGTGTATACAGTATAAAGAAATTTTGGTTCAAACTTCTTTGCTCTTTTTTCTTTTGGACCAAGGGCAGGAATTCTGCCATTTAAAGATGCACCTAAAGAAAGTTTCTTTGTCCTGATAAACACTTGTTACTACTTTGTAGGTTACTCATGACCAAGCCAAAGCTTCACAAGAACTCAGCATGCATGACTTGGCACGATCGGTTGCTGGTGATGAAACACTTTTTCTTGATTGTACAAAGCAAAATAATTATCTCAGTGACGGTTGCCATCATTTAGTTGTGGTGAGATATGATAAAAGGCTTTCCAAGTCATTGACTGTTAAGGTAAAGTCACTACATTTCAGAGACTGGTGGAACACAACTCCCTGGTGATGCATTCTCATCGACAAAAAGCTTGCATGTCTTGGATATAACTGGATGTGCTTTGAGGACGTTGCCAGATCCAATTCATCAGTTAGCCCATTTGAGGTACCTCAATGCTTCACTATTGTGTGACAAAGATTTTCCGATGTGGATTACTAGTCTCCTAAAACTACACTATTTGTGCATGCACGGCTCTTCTAAAATTTCGGAGTTACCTAAGTCAATCGGCAAGCTCAAAGATTTGGCACATCTGGACATATCATGTTGTGGGAGCCTTGCGTACTTACCGGAGATGTTCTCCAAACTTACAAATCTCTCGTTATTGAACCTAGCAGATTGTTCTAGCCTTTCTGAATTGCCCAACTCCATATGTGACCTTGTGAATTTAGAGATCCTAAACCTTTCAGGTTGTCCACCTGAAGAACTACCTCAAAGTTTGGGAAATCTCCAAAAGCTAACGCTCCTGCACCTATCCAGATGTTTCAAGCTTTGTGTCTTGCCCGACTCCTTCTGTAACCTTGTGTCCTTAGAGAAGCTTGACCTATCATATTGTTCTGTTTTGCAAGTACTACCTGAATCCTTTGGCAACCTTGAGGAACTAAGGTTTTTGGATTTATCACACTGTTCCAGTCTTGTAAGATTGCCTGGTTCATTTGGTAATCTCAAGAAATTGCAGCATCTGAACTTAGAAGCTTTGATGCATTCCACATCCTTGCACCACAGTGACCTACTCTCCTACTTCGACATGTTATTTCGAGTCCTCTGTAAATTATCGAACCTTGAATACCTAAACTTGTCAACATGTCCTGTTTCTGCTCTGCCTGAATATCTTGGCAACCTCAAAATGCTCCGCACATTGAATATCTCGTGTTGCATATCTCTAAGAAAATTACCGCAAAGTATTCTCAAATTGCCAAATCTTGAGTCTTTAGTTGTGAGAGGTTGCTTTCCACGTATTGATGAGCAAATCAAGGAATCCTCATTGGCCAATGGTTTGGTATCACTGCCAAAAATTTTCGTATGTACCATGGCTGGTGGTATGTCCAGCAATATTGTGCAACTTGAGGGTGTAAATCCCGGAGAGCTCGAGATAAAATTTCTCGAAAATGTCATGAGTTTGGAAGAAGTGAAGAAAGTTAACTTGCATTGTAAATCAAGGCTTTCCAGGTTGTTTCTATCTTGGACTGGCAGTGTTAATGATCATCTTGTGGACGATGAGTCTGTCCTTAGGGAGCTCCTACCCCCAACCACTTTGGAGCAGTTTATTCTCCAAGGCTACATGGGTATCAGATTTCCAAGTTGGATTGGCTCTGCTACATATCTTGTAAGTCTTTCCCGAATAGAGCTGCTAAACTTGCCGAGATGCACCCAGCTACCATCACTTGGTCAGTTACCTAATCTACAAGAATTGTCCCTCCGCGCATTGCTAAACATCAAGAAGCTGGATAAGGATTTCTGTGGTGGCAGTCCAGCATTTGTGAAGTTAGCAAAATTTATTCTGCAGGACATGAAGAATCTAGAAATCTGGAACACAACGGTATCAATATCTAATGATGATAATAGGGGAAAATTCATGTTCCCCAATCTTCAGAAGTTGCTGATACATGGTTGCAACAAGCTGAGGGTGAAACCGTGCCCACCTGCTGCCGTGGAGTGGGTCATAGAGGTTAATGATGTAATGGTATCATCATGGAACGAGGGAGGATGTGCAATCAATTCTTTCAGCCCGGTACCTTGTTTGGAAATCTCAGATTGTCATGTCCATCCTGATGATTGGAGGTTGCTCAGTCATCTACCTGGCCTTCGCAAGTTAAGAATTCGCATGTGCAATGAGTTGAACAGCTTACCAGGAAGCATTCAAGGCCTCACCTCCCTTCAGTCGCTACTTGTTTTTGGATGTCATGGTTTGATAGAACTGCCGGAATGGCTTGGTAGTCTCACTGCACTCCAAGAATTGGAAATCAAACTACTGTCCAAAGCTCAAGTCCTTGCCACAGAGCATGCGTCACCTTACCTCCCTAAGATTACTACACGTAGGTCATTCCGACGGCATGTCAGTGCTGCCAGAATGGTTGGGCGACCTCACCTCTCTCCAGAGACTTGAGATCTGGGGATGCCAGAGAATCAAGTTTTTGCCACAGTGCATGCAGCGCCTCATGATGCTGAAGGAGCTACAGATCAGGCATAACCCTGAACTAAAGCAGTGGTGTGAATTCTTTTTAGATGGAAAAGAAATAGTTTGAATCAAATAACAGCATAAAAATCTTGCTGACATCAAAGACTAAATGTGTGCACTCTCAAGTTGTGTACCCAAATACTTCCCTTGGTTGGCTGTACATATACCACTATGCCTCCGCGGCATTTGGTAACTAATTATCTTTGTCTATTTTATGTTCTTATCTTGCTGTTCTATACAAGATTCATTCAAGTATGTATACCTAGTTTAATCTTAGCTAGTGATCCAGGTTATGTAATGCACTAAACAATAATGAGTCCCCCAAAGTTTTATGTTTGCCTCCAATCTTATAGCAGGATTGTCTTCTTATGAGGCACCAAACAGCTGAAGTTGTTTGTGAGATCTTTGCATAATTCTGAATCAAAATGTCACCTAGACGCTTAGTAGAAAGGAGCTAAGTCGTTAACTGATCATTGTTGAGCCAAAGGAACGTGTCAGGTTGCTCAAATTACATAGGCCTATGCGTTCTGGGGCTCTGCCAATAGTCCTGAAGCAAGTCTAGATATCACAGATACTGCAATTTTCTGAAGTTGGCATCGTTTCTGAGGTTCAATTTTGGTCACTGGTGTCATTTTGAGAGCTGTTGGTTCTTATGATGCGCAAATTAGAGGGGTGGGGGGGAACCGAACTGTCTTTATGCAGAGTGTGACCAAGATGATCAAGTTTTTTTTTGCAATCCCAGTCCAGCATGTCAAAAAATATTCCTCCAATCCGAAATATAAGTCTTACAACTCCAATACAGCCTTTTGCTTTATTCTTCCATGTCTACCCCTACTTAAATGCATCCTAATCAATTTGATAAACTTGCCACCTATCTTAACTCTAACCATAATTGATACACAATAGAGTTTACACCTCATCTTAATTCTTGTGCCTAAGTCCAAATAGACTTATATTTAAGATTGGAGGGAGTAGTCATTCACAAACATACATGACGTAGACATCAGAGAGGAATCCAATGCTTTGTTTGTTTGAGCAATTTCACGTGCAAGCAATGAAATCCAATTTATTTGATCTGCATGTACCAGAAAATTGTCCAAGAGGAATCCGGCATCTACACCATGCAATGCAAGGGGAGAAATTAGGAGATGAGGAGAGGTATCAGATTTCAGTCCAAGAAATCTCTTGTCGATGATCCAACTGAAGCAACGGCCCGCGCATGCAATTTTTTAGCCGAATAATGCTATACGTACGATGATCATGCTGTACGATCAAACGACAAAGCACTGTTGGCTCATGCGGTGATGATTAAAACTGCTGCTGGCCCACGCGATGCTCTCCTGATGCTGTGCCTGCAAGATTCCCTTTCCATGCATGCATGAGGGTGGGGTCCACCAAGGCAAGATCAACTTGAATAAGGTCTTTGTTTTTTTTTTTTTTTATTATGCATTCTAACCCCGAAAGTAAAAGAAAAAAATAAACGGCTATGATCTAAAAATTGATTATTATAATTTACGACTCATATTGCATTATGAAATTCCACAATTTGATAGGAAGAAAGTTTTCTATAAAATTCAAATTATGACTATCCATAATAAAAACAAACGGGCCTAAACCAAGGTGTCACTGATCCCGGGGTCTCACCTTGAAGGTCGCACCTTGAATAATGTAACGTTAGCTCTGGTTAGTTGAGTCCGTCATCAGTTTGTTGGCAGCCCGAGATGTAAAAGGGAATTGCTAGTATTATTTTATTTAGGAAAGGTAGACCACATGGTTTGTGTGTGAGATAATTAGGTGAGTCTAGAATCTTAGTTACGTAGGTACATGATACACGTATAGATTGGCTTGCATGCCAAGTTGTACGTGTGTGTGGCTTATAAAAGACAGGGTGCTTCATTGTAAAACAAATAGAGTTGATTATTATGAAATAGACCACCACGTGTGTGTTTCGGCTGTGTGCCGTTAGGATCGAATCCCTGTTACCAAGTATTGGTGAGAGCTTATCAAAATTTACCGAGTTATGGAGAAAATCAAGAACTGGTTTCTTAAGTTATCGAGGACGATTCAACCCTTCCTGGTCGTGTTTGGTATGATCACAGGAGGGTAGAGGTGGGACTTAGGCTGGGTCGGGCCGGTCTGACCCGGCCCTTTCGGGTCTCGAGCCTTCTGGGCCGTGATAGGATGGTCCGAGAAACTGTTCGGACCGGGTCGGACTGGTTCAAGCCATCTTCAGCTAGGCCCAGATCCGGCACGGATGCACGATGGGCCTCGTCGGGCCGGGCTGGCACGGGCCCAGCATCGCCACACTCCACCACACTGGAGGGCGCGTGAGGGCGCAGACCCATTTTTTACCGGGCCAGACCGCCCATTGGGCCCATATCAAGGCCCGACCCGACCCATAAATCAGGTCGGGTCAGCCCGGCCCATCAGCGCTCGTGTTGGGTCGGGCTTAGGCTGGATCGGGCTGTGCCGGGCTTGAACCGGCCCAAAAAAACACGACCCAAAGTCCCAGCTCTACTGGAGGGAGATCCTTGGGTACGGCATTATATCTGCACATTAGATTGTAATGGCATGCTAGTTATCCTTGTTCTTCGTCGTTCCACCGTGAAAGATCGAGCAGATCTTCATCAAATCGGTGAAACCTTTTCGGTTCACCGTTTGATTAGTCCAACCGGACTGCCAGTTCAAACCTTATAAATAGCATAAATGTTACACACCAATCACAAGAGCCAACATTGTGCGGTGGTAAGGAATACGACTCAAACATGGTGGACCGGCGGAGGCTTTGATTCTGGTTTTTCGGTCGAACCGTGTTGACGCTGACTATGCTAACAATTAGATTAACTCAAGAATATTCTAAGATTTATCCCTTAGAATATTATAAGATTTATTGAACTCAATGAACAAGTGGGTTAAGGATTTAGCTAAAGAAAATATATACCAACTAAACAAAGGTTAATTGTAAAGTGATTGGATGCCATAAAACATGGTGGATGGTTGGTCTTCCCTACGATTTAGGTTCGTAAGCATGCATATATTAGATTAAAGCGTCTATTAGCACTGCTCAATTGTTACACCGTAGATGAAGAAGGTTCGCCTCACTCAGGATATCACGTAGAAAGGGTATGCCAAGATCTAAAGATGCACTATAGCGATGATATCGGTACATAAACCTAAACACTATGTTTACACTTATCTACTAGAGTCAAGAAAGGATCCGATAAATGATTTAAAAATTCACTTCAAAAATCTCCTTGAAAAAAGAGAATATTTTAGGAAAGGAAACACACATTTTCAGAAAGACGGACATGTCCAAATGGCATTAGGTAATCTCAAGGCACAAGCGTTGTCTCTGCTATCGGATTGCACATTATTGGAAAAGAGTTTCGGCCTTTTGATAACTATTTTACTCAATTTCTGCACTTCTTATCTTGCCATAACTCGCGCACACTCATTCTTGAGAATATTATTGGATCGGACCCTTGAATTTACGTTATTGAATATTTCTTTCCTTCAGCATTTGAAAAAGTAGCTTCATCTACTTCACTTGTTTTATCTTGTAGTGTGTCATGGAACCTATAACAACCCGTATTTTGCATTTAGAATAGTAATCGAATTTTAGTACAAGTTTGAACTTTTTTGTTCACCGTCCCTCTCTCTTGGCCCGGTCTGTAGGCGTTAACAATTGATTATGGCCAATGGGCTACGGGACTTAGCCCATGATGTTCTGAGATCAGTCAATGGACTGGACCACTGAACCTTTGAATGTAGGTCATTCTGGACTATTAAACCGTGGACCCATTTTAGCCCATGTTGAGGCAGTCTGACCTTGGGCCCAAATCTAATCCAGCTCCGTTTCAACCTAAGTCAACCCAGCCTCTCGTGATCGTCAACTTCGATGGACCAGTAAATGTGTACGTGTAACATATATAATTAATAATATTATAATAAATATATGTATACACATCAGTAATATTATAGTAGGAGTTGAAATTTAAAACAAAATATAGTACATAAGTTTACGATCACCTATTATATTATTTAAGAAAACTACATGGTAGAAGTTTACGGTCACATATTACAATTATATATAACTGAAGTCATGAGCAAAAACATAGGTAAAGAAAAAAATGGTACAATAGTCATGAGAAAAAATAATAGCATAACTAATTTCTCATTCCAGACGATGCACTATCTGATACGTTTAACAAATTCTCGTACAACTACAGAGATGTTGTCTTTTGATTCATTCCTGTTGTATTTTAGCATGTCAACTAAAAACTTCTTTCTTAATTCGTACACATTCTGCTTATATTTCATTGTAATTGTTAAAAAAGTGCATAATCAGATGTCCAATTGCTTAATGTAAATCACAATTCTGTTGAGAACACTCATTGCGCAAATCAGTGGTTGTAGTTGTTTACCACTCCACGTGCTTATGGAGTTAATAACAAAACCCCCTGAGTTGAACCTGTAAAAGAATAAATTATTACATATACGTGGATAATCTAATTGAATGAACCAATGTTGTAAGAAATTTACAATTCTTTTATCTTTGGAACACAAATTGGTAGTATACAAGGCTAATCACACATGTCATCAATCCATAGGGAGTTTGCTACTTCTAGAGCTAGATTTAATTTATTAGAATTTTGAGAGTTTTCATCAGATAGAAGCATATGGGTGCATGTCATTTAAACCAATCCGGTATAGGTAGTGAGTCTAATATCGATATACTTCTAGCCTTCATGTCGAATACAAATAGTATGAAATACCCATACTAACATATCAGCAATAAAATATACAAACAATAGTCACTATCTTATTGAAACCGATGAACGTAGAAGTGGATAGTGAAAGTGTGTACGGACAGGGGGTGGTTGCTGAATCAGAAGTTGAAGGACTTGGAGAGGTGGCAGTAGATACTGAAGCAGGTATGGTGGAGAATGCAAGTCCTAAGTTCTTGGGTGCTAAAGACTGGAGCTATAATTGAACAAAAGTAAAATGAGTAAAGATTCTAGATCAATAAAGTTTTTTAAGGTTGCTATTGTAGATTTTGTAAAGGAAGTTCTTAAGTCATTATGGAGACAAGGTAACATGAGCAAAGTGGCTTTCAAAACTATTGTCAAGAAAATAGTTGATGAGGTTTTTTAATTCAGTCCTTACCGGTCATATACCGAAAATGTCTGCCAAGATTAAAAGGTGTGTATTGTCCTCTCAAAGAAAGTTGACTAAATTAGTAATAGTATGTCATAAGCGCATTCCGAATCAATCACGCCCAAAATATTACAACGAGACAAAATCTTGCACATACCAACTTTCACTATGAAATATTGTACTCCATCTCAAACTACATATCAAACATTTTTGCTAACAATTGGACATCAAGCTTCCTTTTATATTTTAGATGTAATATGAATTCACATAACAACTATGATAAATAAAATAGCTCTAAAGATTATGTGCAAATAGGATCATTACATGAATATATTATATCATATCCAGAACGGAAGGTTCATGTAGTGATATTGGGTGTCCATTAATAGGTTGATCTTATCGCAAGCGAACATCGTCACACCCATGTTGAAATAATCCTTATCCATAGATTTTTGCATATTTATTATTTCATAAACCTTCTTTTAGGTTTAAGCTAATCGGTTGAGGTTTAGAGCTCCGAGTCTTTTCCTTCCCATAAAACAATGTATTGCATTATGTGCAATAATAAATTAGAATAATGTATATAAACAATACATATATATGAAATTAGATAGACGTACTCAACAGTCTCAACATGATCTATAGACATGATAAATTTGCAAAGCTCACCAACTAACTCAGATGTGTTTGTCGGCATGATGGTAATGAGAAGAATATAGTAACAATTGATCTTCAGTTTGATGTGATGTCTTAAAAATTTGCCACACTTGATAGGTCTCTCTGCAATCACAACACCATCTAAACTTTTTTCTTCTTTGCTATCATGTTTGGAATATGAACATGCTTTCCTCATGTTTAGTTTGGAGTCCAACAAAATTGCTACTAGTTTTAGCCTAAAATTTATCATATCACGCTATAAAATTGTAATTAAAATTAATCTGTTATCTAAATATAATATTTTTAAAAAATATATCACAAACCTTTATGATGAAGCTTAAAATACCTGAGTCACACTATCCGATAGTGTATCTCCTGTCCAATACTCCACGAGACTTAGCATGAACAAACCACAGGAGACGCTACAATATTGCAAAAATTTCATATAGTTATTAATTTAATTTAATCAATCAATTAAAGGTAATTATTTCAACAAACAATAATATTTGAGTGTATCCGTCAGTCTGCATTGCCTCCAGAAATTTCTCTATAACAGGCCATGTTCCAACCTTGAGGTCCTGCCGCTTGTGGCCTTTAAGCTCTTTCAACTGTGATGCAATATTTATTTGTTTCTCCAATTCACTTATCTATTACATAAAAAAGTAGCACCAGAGATAAGATAATAACCAAAATTCTTATCATATTATAATAAAAGGGAGTATTGAAGTTATAAATACTCACAATAAGAATGAGATCGTTGCGGTTTATTATAGACCTTAGCGAGTCAAGAACATATATCTCACATTTTTGGATGTTTACAGCTGCTAGTACCAATGGCATCGTATGATGTTAATTGAAATGAATACCTAAAAAAATATTTATTGTAAGTATTAGTCACATATATATCTATGCTTTTATAAAAAGCACGAGTTATATTAAAATCAAATAATCTGCAACTTAGATTATACACAATTCAATGATACACAGTTAAAAATTCTTCCGGTCACCTACCCTCTCGCTTGATTGGAAACTGCTCACCGCTTCTCACGACGCTCCACCACGCGCTTGGGCCGCACTCTTCCCCGTCCCCGCGCTGACGCCGCCTCCGCGATCCTCCCCGTCCCCGCGTTGCCGCCGCCGCCGCCTCTGCTATCCTCCCCGTCCCCGCGCTGCCGCCACCGCTGCGAAGACTCACCGCGGTCATCGGGCTGCCCTGCTACCCTCCATACAGCAGATGTCGTAGCCCCATCCTCTCCAATCTACTCGACAAAGACACGGAATGTGCCGCCTGGTGACCGGCCTCGTCTCATGCCGGTGATACGCTGTGGTCGCCTGCTGCTGCGCCGGTGAAAAACCTTGCCCACTGATTTCCTTTTTGATGTTTGCATGCAAGATGACGCCAATTAATGACGCATTTCTCTCGATTTTTTATTTTTGTGCTGGACGTATTTGCATTTTCTAATTACATGGGTATCGATTTTGCATCTTGTTTTCCATCCATGTTCCATCAATTGTGCAAGCAATGCGTGCAGAAGTCTAAATTAGATAGTGTCAGACAAATGAGGCACAAATGACTATTGTTCCCAAGTAACATGTACTTTAATTTGTTTACAGAATGGGCCTTTCACACCCTTGGGTCTCCAGTTTGCATGACTCTAAATAGTTCCTTTCAATTATCTGGAAAATATAACATTTTCTGACTCTAAAAAAAGGTTAACTTATTGACATATAGTTATTAGCAAGAACAGACTAACTTGCTGGAGTAATATGGATGTAAGTTACCTGCGCAATACGACTCTTCTTTCATTAATGTATATATCTGGATTCCCTGATTAGGGTGATTTAGCCAGCTATCTTTAGACGAAAGATCGCCTGAAGTCTCACAAAGCTATCAGATTTGCTCTTGACATTGCAAGGTGTGTTGGAACTCATGACATCTGTCCCTCTTGGCATATGTTTGTTCTTTTGTTGAAGTTGTATTTACCATGCAACCTGTTGATTGAACTGCAACATACTTGTAGTACACTATTTGATCACCTGGAAATAAGCTACTCTTTTTCCATGGTAGTTTCTTTAATTTTGTCTTTGATGAGTGTTTTCAGATTTTCAGTTCGGTGTTGTTTTGGTAGAATACAAATGAAATCACAACCTTGGCACAACTTGTTTTTCCAAGAATCTGTCTATTATGTTCACAGTAAGAAAGAGTGTCTCATACATCAGCTAAAACTTGTAATGCACCTGGAAAAGGACCAAACAAGATATAATAGGCCTCAAGTTCACAGTTTCGAATCAGTACAAGATAGGAGGTCCAGTATATGCATGACTGCATGCTGTTCTACCTTAATGAGCCAATCAATCAGAATTGCTCTCATCTTTTCATTTATGTCTTCTTGACTGGACATGTAATCAGGATGCACACAACTTGTTTCCTGCATAAATCACCGTCTTAGTAATATATTGAAAAGTAAGGAGTCCAAATCCTTCAGGATATACAACACAGGAGAAAGGGTAATCTGAGCCCTTGTTTTTAAATCATGTAAATCAGAACAAACTGCTATCAGCAGTCGTGAAAAGATTTCCATGTTTGTTCTACATACATGTTGATGCAGATAATGTTGACTACTCAATTTCCATTTAGGAGATTGTGTTTACCATACAAAATGGCATCAGAAAGTTCAAATGTGATGTTCAGCTTCAAAATTGTATTTAATTATGAGCACATATAGACCAATTTCAGTAGTACAGCGATAATACATTAATTTGGAAGACCACAACCAAAGCCCCGCCTTAGAGCAAACCGCATAACATTTCAATGGGTTGCATTGCACAATTGAGTAGGTGCTACCCCTGGCTGATTCAGGTAGGTAGAAGCGCCAGATCAGAATCACTAATGTCAAACATATTGGCACTTCAAACATATAAGCGTATTGTATCCAATGTATACGGTCACTCTTAAACATATCATATTTGATACAAAATCCAGCATCCAATTTAGGATTGTCTAAACAAAACGAAAAGACGAGGATATGCAATGTCTGACACTGAAATGACATTTAATCAATGCAGCTCCAGTTTTACGACAGACTTGCATTACTCAAATTACGTCATTTATAAACAAGGTACACACCTACGTTATAAATCATGTAAAAGCTCATGCTTCATATATGTTAATAGTATTGTTTTTTGAAATGAAGGACTAAAGGTATCACCTACCTCCCAAATACACAATAATTAAAGCCCCCGGGATCATCAAGGATCAAGAGAATGTGACCAGGAGCGATACTCGCGATGAGTAGTGAAAAAAGAAGAAGCCTACTAGAAAAGGAAACGCGAGTACTATCAGATGTCATGTTCTGGTCGTAGTTTAATGTCGACATCTCATCCTGTCCTGCCAATACAATCTGTAGTTAGTTTCCTATTAGCAATTCTGCATCGGTTGGTCATGACATCAAAACCCAAACATCTCAGGTGCCTATACAGAAAAAACACACAATTCCAATGCCACAACTATTGATTCACGAATCTCTAGGGGGGGGGGGGGGTTGAGGGAAACCGTAAGTGCAACTCCTATACGAGATATTACCAATATTGACAGACATCTGAATAGTGTGTCAACACCACCTAACATTGTCAAGTGAGGCACAATATTCATTCCATGTTTCCTCTTTTGAGGACAATGCTTATATATAGTTCAGATTGTATATTTTAATTTCAGATGGACATTCTTCTATGGGGTCCACACAACTATGTGCATCAAAAAAAAGCGATGGCATGAAAGAGAACGCTACTTAGCAATGTCTTCGGAACAAAATGAGAGTATGTTGCATAGGATCCATGAGAACAAGAAAGGAAGAAAGGGTGATGGAGAACACTCAAGCAACGCTCATGTTGGAGAAACATTCATAGACCGATCCAGAAATGCTCATGGTGCAGATGGATCCGTACGCACTGCAATGAGTACAACTACCGCAACGTCCTTTTGATGAATCCACAAGCTGGGTGGATGTCATAGCTCAAATGTATCACTCACTCAGGTCTGTTATTGAAAGTCCTAATTATGTCCAAAGCTTGTTTACAACCTTACAGGCTGATAATGGCTGCTGAGGTAACGAAACCAGATGATTTACATTGCTTCTTTGTCCTCAATATTACATAGTTAAGTTTATAATTACTTTTCCAATTGTCAGCCCACCAATCTGTTGAGGGAGCATTTGACTTGGGTATATTTGAAACAATTCATCCTCATGCTGAACTAGAAGGTAAATTGTCGTTTATTGATGCCTTTTATGTAATCAATATGTGTAGATACATTAATATTTATTAAGCCATTTCATACTATGTGTTTCATGCCACATAGCCCTTTGAGAGAGTCCAAGATTTAGCAACCGAATTTGATGATGATGAGGAAAGTAGGATCTTCAATTCACCAGGTATAATATAGTATACAATCCTTTTAGGTGGTTTTGGACTCATTGTTTGGTTCAGTATATATACAATATATTATTTTTTCACTAACTCGCTTTTCACGAGGTGTCGAGTTTGAGTCATATCGTGTGACTGGGAATGTTGTTGAAGGTAGATAGACTCATGATCCTTATGACAAAATCTACCATAAACTATCGACTATGCACCATGTGTTGAAGCATATAAGTGACTGCATATACTGTGGTGCAAAACAGTTCCAGTATGAGACCCGCATTTTGTTGCAGAATAGGGAAAGTCAAAGTGTTTATGCTAGATGTCCCTGCAGAGTTGAAATGGTTATTTATCAGTCAGGTTGATTATGATGCAAAATATTTCAGAGAACACATACGGTACTTCAATTCCCACTTCTCTTTCATAAGTCTTGGAGTTACCCTTGACAAATGAGTCAGTACTGCAGTGGGAATAGGTATATATACAGTCCGTGCGCATGGTGGTTTGTATCACCGTTTGGACTAGCTAGTGCCTGAGGTTAAAGGCCCACGCCATTTGCAACTCTATTTCTATGATACAAATGAAACATTGTCACACCGAGTACAAAGGTCTCCAGATCTTAACGTTAATCTCATTAGAAATATTCTACACATACTAGAAAACAACCCTTATGTACAGACATTCAAGAACATTGGTTCTGTTCCAAACCTAGATGAGTGTAGGATTGAACTAAACACAAGCATCACTCCGGACCAGCGAAGGTACAATGCACCCACATCTTCTCAAGTGATCGTGATCTGGATTGAAGGGAATGACCCACATAATACATTTAATATAAGTGTTATTGTGTATGGATGGGGAGACCGACCACGCTATATCAAAGCATATCATGGCTGCTATGACCCCTTGGCATATTCTTTATTTTTTCCTGGTGGGGAATCCGGATGGACTCGTTGGATGCTGTATGATGGACCACCTTTAGGTGATCAGACGAACAACATGGATGTCATCCAGGATGGGTCCTCTAAACAAGAGGAACATTCCAAAAAAAAAAGTACATGTATATGTACTTTACTTACCACTTACATTATGTATAATGAATCATCCTGGGAGTAAATAATATTTTGCATAGAGTTCAACATATTTCTTTGTATATGTAATTTGTTACCAATATACTTGTGCTCCAACCTTGATCCAGATGATAACGACAACGACAACCAGGATGAGGATTTTGTGGATAAGATATCTGAGGCAGTTGAGTCCACCAGATTTGTAAGCACATGTGAGTATTATTGTTTAAGCTACAAGTAAGGAAGAAACTTTTTAACATCTTGTTATTCGGAGGATAGCTTTTCCAACAGTGGGCTGTTGATATGTACATTAAGATCGAGTCAATGAGGCTCGATTGGTACTCTAAGCCTAAGAATTAGGTGCTCATACGTGCTGAGTTCTATCATGTATTATTTATTTTACCATTTACTTCATCTGGTCAGTGAGTGATCCGCCTTGCTCTTTTTGTATGAGCCAATTTATTGTCAATGGGGTTCTGATAGTTGGCATATTTTCTTATAAGATTTCCCTGCTCTTATTTTACACAATTCTAAAATAGTCATGTTATATAACAAACGTCTAGAATGCATAGTACGAGCTTTTAGAAGACAAAATCCTGGATTTTGAAGCCTTTCTAAATTCTTTATCTAGGTCCTTTTTTTTTATTCCTCGCTGTTACATTAACACGTAATGCTAATTCCCTTTTCACCTAATATTTTTATTGATGTTTAGATTAATATTTACTTCGTAGGGTATTGTCGATATCATTGCGACAAGAAAGTCACATGCTTCCAAGGTTGGCAAAAGAATTGTGCTTCCGTGCACCTTTCCTAGAGGTGATCGAGATATGCAGCGAAGATTCCTTGATGCTACGACGATGGTCCAACGGTTTGGAAAGCCAAATTATTTTATCACGATGACTTGCAACCCCTACTAGGAGGAGGTAGTAAGCAATGTTGAACCTGGGCAAACACCACAGGACAAGCCAGAATTGGAGGCAAGAGTATTGAGGGCAAAGCTGTGAGATATTCATGAACTTTTGGTCAAGAAGAAATACTTTGGCGAGGTTACAACATATGTTCATGTTACTGAATTCCAGAAGAGGGGTCTACCGCATGAGCACTTCTTGTTAATCATGAAGAAGGATAGGAAGTTAACAAACCCAGATGGATACGATAGGGTGATATCTGCAGAGATTCCTGATAAGGACAAATATCCTGTATTGCATGGTCTAGTAGTTAAGCACATGCTGCATGGACTGTGTGGCGTCCTCGGGAAAAACTGTTCTTGCATGGTAGATGGACATTGCCGTGTCCACTATCCTCGGTAGTTCTGCAATGGTACATAGCAAGGAAAGGACTCATATCCTATCTATAGGAGGAGGGATGATGGGCATCGAGTAAAGGTCAGAGGTGCCAAATTGGATAATAGATGGGTGGTCTCGTACAACCTAGGCTTGCTTATGCGGTATAACTACCACATAAACGTTGAAGCTTGCTCAAGCATTAAAGCAGTCAAGTACTTGTTCAAGTATGTATACAAAGGACATGATTGTGTATCATTCTCAGTTGACTCGGCAGCTAATGGGGGTGCAATAATCAATGAGATTCGCCGAAATCAGGATGCAAGGTACATATCACCACTGGAGGTTGTCCATAGGATTTTTGGATTCCCTATGTTCAGTGTCTCTCCTGCAGTTCTACAATTCCAGCTTCATTTGCCCAACATGCAGTATGTCGCATTCAAAGGACATGATAACTGGGAGGTTGTTGTAAATCATCCAACTTCTTTAAGGACCACACTAACTGAATACTTCAAGACGAACCAGGTCAATAGTTATGCATGGAATTTCTTATACAAGGAGTTCCCAAAGCACTTTCGGTGGGTTAAGGGTAGCAAGCAGTGGAAGCAAAGACAACAGAGAGGACAGATTAGAAGGATTGTTTATGCGCACCCAGCTGAAGGAGAGTGGTACTACTTGAGGGTGCTCCTCAACCATGTGAAAGGTGCAACTTCATTTGAGGGTTTGCGAAATGCTTATGGCGTGATGTACTCTACCTTTAGAGAAGTGTGCGAGAAAAGAGGTCTCGTTGAGACCGACACATCCCTTGATGATTGCATGAATGAAGCTACAACTTTCCAAATGCCTTGTGCTCTCAGAAGGCTGTTCGTGACAAATCTGGTATTTTGTGAGCCGGTAAACATCCGAGCATTGTGGGACAAGCATTTAGAGTTAATGTCCGAAGATTACTATCGTAGCCACTCCAACGTTGCAACTGAGAAAATGGTCCTTAGAGACATAAGGGATTTGGCACTATCGATACGGAAGGATCTTAGAAACTATGGCCTCCCGGAGGTGGCTGAATCAGGTGATCTACTGAAAGTGCATCTAGCCCTCTATGTGGGTTTTGGACAATTTATGACAAACAATTAAGGGACTTATGAGTTTAATGAGGTTTTGGACAGGTATTAGTCCATTTGAAGAAGTAAAATGACATTGGCGTCCCTCAAAAAGAAAAAAGAAGTGGCATATAGTTACTCAATAGATTTAATTTATTTTATTTTTGAATTTGAGTATATGTGTGCCGTACTATCAAGAGGGATGTGTTTGGATTGACTTGAAGTTGTCTCAGTGCTCAAATGACTCTTCTAGATGAGAGACACATATCACCCCATGAACACCAGAAGTTTTAAAAAATTTGTCAGGACCTGGAGTCTCCGGGTTGGCCCGAATACTCCGAGTGACCGGAGTTTCTGAGCAATACTCTGGCAAGGGGTTCTCGATCTATGGTTGGAGTTCAACCCAGAGTCTCTGGACAATACTCTGGGAGGGGGTTCTTGATCTATGGTTGGAGTTCAACCCGGAGTCTCCGGGTTAGCCCTGGCGATACTCCGGCAAAGAGTCTCAGTTAGAGCCTATAAGTTTTATCCGGAGTCTCCAGGTTGATCTAGATACTATGAATCCTGTGTTCATCCGAACCCTCCGGGTTGGGTTCTGGACAGGCTCGTGGCTGTGCGATAAGTGCCAACCCAAAGTCTCCAAGTTGACCCGGATACTCCTGGTCAGTACAAAATGTACTGTAACGACTAGTTTTTGGGGGCTAGGTATAAATGCCCCATCACCCATTCCTTCATTTGCTGCTAAACCAACTCGAGACAAAAGCATTCAAAGCTACTTTAAAAGTCCTCCCACTCCTCTATTGCATTAAATCTTTTAAGGATTTGAGAGTTGAGATTGAAAAGTGTGATTGAGTGCTAGTGAGCAAAATTCCATTGTTTGAGCACTTGAGGTCTTCATCAAGCCATCAACTCACGTTCTTTACTCTCGGAGCTTGAAGCTCCTAGACGGCTAGGCATCACCCGGTGAGCACCCAAGCTTGTGGAGTGCCTCGGGAAGTTTGTGAAGGTTATCCTCACCTCCGCAAAGAAAGAGGAAAGTTGAGTAAGCCTCGAGCTCGATCTTCGTGGTCGCTCGGTGAGGATAAGGGTTGAGGGAGACCTGGCTCTTTGTGAGCACTTCAACGGAGATGTAGGATCATTTGATCCGAACTTCAGGAAATAAATTCATGTCTCATTTTATTTCTTTGTTGTTCTAGCTATTTTTTGGCGATCTTCCCTGACCTACGTGTTTGTGTGTTTCTAGCTGTATGTGATCCTTTAAAAGGCTTCCATACATCCTTAGGAACCTGTGTTAACACATGACATCCAATAGATTTACTTATAATTTCATAACCTTCAATTTCCTATTACATCCAGACTATCCGGGCAGAACCCGGAACCTCCGGAGCCGGAGCATATAGGTTGACTCGAATTATCCGGATAGTTTAATTCACTAAAAAATTTTAAATTTCAAGAAGCGCCTATTCACCCCCCTTCTAGGCAACATTTCGTACATTCAATTGGTATTAGAGCCTAACTTCCTTAAAGGCTTCACCGCTTGGAGGATTGGAAGATATCGGTATCCAGGGAAAAGGGTCTAAAAGGTATGGGAAGTCCGAAGGATGACATTTCGACATCGGGCAACGGTAAAGGGAAGAGAGTAGCAATTGAGTTTAATTATGACAAATTAAATGCATCTAATTCCTATATATCTGTGTCATCCGGGCGTGCACTGTATTTTGATGGTACATATTATGCCGCTTGGAGACACAAGATGAAATTGCATTTAAGTTCTCTATCCAAGTATTTAGAAGATTGTTTGCATAGGTTGTGATTTGCCGAATGAAGATAAGGAGCTCACTCCCGAACAAGAGCAAAGCATCCATCGTAATGCAGAAGCCGCAAGTGTATTGCTTGGCACCTTGAGCTCCAAGGAGTTCAATAAGGTGGACGGGCTTGAGAAGGCCAAAACAATATGGGACACACTTCAAGTCTCACATAAAGGCACCATAAGCGTGAGAGAGTCTAAGATATAGTTACTTGAGGGAAAATTGGGAAGATTTGTGATGGATGATGATGAAACCTCTCAAGCAATGTATGATCACATGATGGTGTTGGTGAATAAAATTAGAGGGCTTGAAGTAAAGAGCTAGATGATCACAAGGTGATGAGAAGATTACTAGCTTTCGCACTAAGAAATCCCACCTTTGTGACTCTTATCCGAGAAAGAAGAGATTACAAGAGGCTCACACCAAGCAATGTGCTCGGAAGAATCCTTGCTCACGAGCTCATGGGGGAGGAAGCAAATGAAGTTAAAAATCTTGTCAAACAAAGCTTCACCTCCAAGAACAAGGAAGTAGCATTCAAGGCAGCCAAGAGTAAGGAAGTTGAAGAATCAAGCTCGAGTGAAGATAAGAGCTCGAAAGATGAAGAAATAGTCTTCTTTGTGAGAAAGTTCAAGAAATTCATGAAGAAGTATGGCTATAGTAAATACAAGAGAGATATGCCCAAAAGAAGAACATCCAAGAGAACTTGCTATAAGTGTGGCGAAGTTGGCCACTTTATTGCTGAGTGCCATAACAAGAAGAAGAGTAAGGACAAGGAAGAAAAGAAGAACAAACCCTTCAAGAAGGACAAGTATAAGACCCACAAGAAAAAAATACTCAGGTCAAGCCCACATTGGCGAAGAGTGGGATTCCAACTCCGACTCTGACTCCAATGATGGAGTCATCACCATCGCCATTCGCTCCTTTACACCGGTAAAGTCACTTTTTGGTAACATGAGCGACGACGATACTCCCAAGTGTCTCATGGCTAAAGGACACATGGTAAAATCACAATCTAAGCTCCTAGATAGTGATAGTGGTTGTGAAATCATGCTTAAAGGTCTTAGTAAAAATATCATGTATAAAATAAAAGAACTAATGGAAACAATAGAGTCAAGAGGAGATTCTTGAGAAGCAAGAGCACTTGCTCATCCTTAAAAAGGAGAGAAACATTGAACTCGAAGAGCTTCTTGCTAAAGAGAGGGGGAAGGTTGAGGAGTTGACCAAGCAATTAAGCTTGGCCAATGAATCCGTTACTAGTCTTGAAAGTAGGAATATTACACTTCAAAAGAATTTTAAATGTGTGAATGAATCTCATAAAACTCTTGAAGTGCAATTTGATGCTCTTAAGAATAGCACTCCCACCTCTATTGATGCAACCTTACTCTCTAGTGCTTTTACTAGTAATGGTTGCTCCCGTTGTTACAAAATTATTATAAATGCTTGTGCTATTAATGTTCAATCTTTGCAAGTATTGCAAAAGGAAAATAAGAGGCTAAATGCCTTGGTTAAGTATGGGTGCATCAAGACATACAAATCCAAAGATGCACTATACATGACCATTAAGGTCAAGGATAATAAGCAAAAGAGAGATTTTAGTTTTGACATGCATACAAGCAAGCCAAATGAGCTTGTGATGATAAATGACAAGGAGTGCATTAAGTTCATCAAGGAAAATGGAAAACTACATGCTCACACAACACAAGTCAAGCAACCCAAAGGCTATGCACCTCAAGCAACTTTTTATACATCTTATGTTTTGAAAAGGAATCACCGTGGTAAAGTGGTTACTTTATATGTTGGTACCCGTATAAAGGATCGAGTTGTCAAAAAGTGTGTGTCGGTGCCAAAAGTGCTTGTGACTAACGTGAAAGGATCCAAACAAATTTGAGTAACTAAAACAAAAGCTTAACTTATTTTATAGGCATATTCCTCTGGTGGATCAAGTTAGATACTCGATAGTGGATGTACCAATCATATAACCGAAGAGAAGAGCATATTTTCCTCATTTGAAGAAAATGGAGGACAACATGAAAATATTGTCTTTGGAGATGATGGAAAAGGAGATGTAATTGATCTAGGTAAAATTGCTATTTCCAATGATCATCCTATCTCAAATGTCTTGTTAGTTAAATTTCTTAGCTACAATTTATTGTCTGTGTCACAACTTTGTGAAATGGACTACAATTGTCTCTTTACTAATAAGGGTGTGGTGATAGTCTCTAGAAGGGAAAACTTCTCAATAGCTTTCACCGGTCGGTTGAAGGGTAAACTTTATCTCATTGATTTTTTAATGGATAAAGTGAGGCCTAAGACTTGCTTGAGTGCTAAGTCTAGCATGGGTTCGCTATGTCACCGCCGACTAACCCATGTTGGCATAAGAAATTTATCTAAACTTCTAAAGGAGGAGCACATCCTAGGACTAATAAATATTTTTTTGAGAAATATATAATTTGTAGTGCATGTCAAGTGGGCAAGCAAGTTGGAGCTCCTCACCCTGCTAAGAATGGGATGACGACCACAAGGCTATTGGAGCTTCTTCACATGGATTTGTTTGGACCGATCGCTTCATAAGTATTGACGGTAACAAATATGGTTCGGTAATTGTTGATGATTATTCTCATTTCACTTGGGTATTCTTTTTGCATGATAAAAGTGAAACACAAGTCATATTCAAGAAATTTGTTAGAAGAGCTCAAAATAAATTTGATGTGAAAATCAAAAGGGTGAGAAGCGACAATGGTAGCAAATTCAAAAATACTCTAATTGAAGAGTTTTTTGATGAAGAAAGGATCAAGCACGAGTTCTCAGCACCCTACTCCCCTAAAAAAATGAGGTTGTCGAGAGGAAGAATATGACTCTCATAGAGACAACAAGGACCATGCTTGACGAGTACAAGATTTTGGATCATTTTTGGGCGGATGCCGTTAATACCGCATGCCATGCCATCAATAGGTTATATCTCCACAAGATCTTAAAGAAGACCGCTTATGAGCTTCTCATCGGTAGCAAACCTAATATTTCATATTTTAGGGTCTTTGGTAGCAAATGCTTTATTCTAAATAAGCTCAAAGTTTGCTCCTAAAGTAGATGAAGGTTTCCTGCTTGGTTATGGATCAAATGCCTACATTTATCGCAACAAAACCACCGGTTGTGTTGAAATCGCGCGTGACATGATATTTGATGAATCTAACGGTTCTCAAGTGGAGCAAGTTGATCCTAATGTTTTAGATGAGGAAGAAATTCCAAGCAAAGCAATAAAAAATATGGTAATAGGTAAAGTCAAGCCTCAAGAGCCCCAAGAGCGACAAATCGTCAATAATGATCAAGTTCATCCATTTTCATCAACTCATGTGGAGCCACCAACATTAAGTCAAGATCTAGACCTAGTACGTGATGGCTCCAACAAATTTCTTGATAATGATGAAGTGGATGACATTCAACCCAAATCCCAAGTGCCACATCCAAGAATCCATCAAAGTATCCAAAGAGATCACCCGGTTGACAACATCCTCGGTGATATACAAAAAGGGGTAACCACTCGTTTTAGAATTGCAAATTTTTGTGAATATTACTCTTTTGTTTCCTCTTTAGAACCGTTGAAGGTGGAAGATGCACTTGGTGATCCGGATTGGGTGGTGGCCATGCAAGAAGAGTTAAATAACTTCAAAAGAAATGAAGTTTGGTCATTGGTGGAAAGACCAAATCAAAACATGATTGGCACTAAATAAGTTTTCCGCAACAAACAAGATGAGAACAGAATCATGATGAGAAACAAGGCAAGGTTGGTTGCTAAGACTTCACACAAATATAAGGTTTAGATTTTGGTGAGACTTATGCTCCCGTAGCTAAGCTTGCGTCAATTCTTATAATCCTTACCTATGCTACTCACTATGATTTCAAGCTATATCAAATGGACGTGAAGAGGGCTTTTCTTAATGGGCCAATTTCTGAATTGGTATTTATAGATCAACCACCCAGATTTGAAGATCCTAAGTATCCTCATCATGTGTATAAACTCTATAAGGTGTTCTTGGGCTTAAGCAAGTACCTAGAGCATGATATGAATACCTTAGAAATTTTCTTATCAAGAAAGGCTTTGAAATAAATGTGGTGTTGATAGTTACTATGTCATGCTCAAGATAATTATCCACCCTTTTTTCGATGGTGTCATGGCTAGGATCTATTTTGTCCATTGCAAGCTCGCCATCGCACTTTAAAATGCTAGAAATATAAGTAGTCTCTAGGATGACTTTTGCACCAGCCATATAATATAGATGCTTTTCAGCCCTTATACAATGGATATATGCACTTATAACCTGTAGTTACAAGTTATAAATTACGATTAAATTATAGGATTGTGTTATATAACTGTTTTATACAGGTGTACTTACTTCATCATTTAAGAATTCAGTCGGCTGTACAAGGAATTCAAAAATGGAACTTATCTACAAATGCATCGTTGATGTCCACAAGTATTCTATTTTCAGGTGATGATTTGATGGATTCGACAATGGCAATATCTTCTCGAGTATAAACATAATCTATAACAAAACATATGCATAGGGGACTAATATATATAGCTAAAGAGAAAGGACAACAAACGCGGTAGAAATATGTATCTTGCGGGGCAACTCTGGTTATATGCGCCTTCTTTGGTTTGTTATGCTGTGTTATAAGTTTTGGTAGTGTACAACCCAATGTGTTCTTGGTCCCTTCCAACATCTGAATATCAAGGCTTATACCAGTTGATTCTTTTTTGTCCTTAAAAGAATCCATCTGTGCCACAAATGCATGTAGAAGTTCAATTATTAAGATATAAAAAAATATTGTGCCACCGAGATTTACCAATTGAAGGGGTATCCTATGTTATAATATGGTTCAAACGAACATATCACATTCTTTTTCCAATTCCTAGGAGAATTTCTCTTTTTCTTAGACTTTCTTGATTTTAGGATTCACGTGGTGCCTTATATCTCTGAACATGCTTTTAACTACAATGCAGAATAGGTTATATGGGCTAACTGTCAGTTCCTTGCATAAAGCGGCTTAATCATATCGTTTAGTCTTGTTCGCAAACTGAACTATCATGATTCATAAAGCGGAATCAATTATCTGGTTACGAATGCATGTGGTTACGGATGCCAATTTAATTCACTTTCTATACCAGTGGAATCAATTATCTGTCTATGAATCTCACTATGATTTACATCACAACGAAAGAATACCAAATGTAATCAATCCTAGCTAACCAGTTTTTCAGAATATACTGATTAAGATTAGTAGCTGTAAGTACATCAATTTATTTACCTATTCAGA
This sequence comes from Phragmites australis, assembly GCF_958298935.1. Taxonomy (NCBI): domain Eukaryota; kingdom Viridiplantae; phylum Streptophyta; class Magnoliopsida; order Poales; family Poaceae; genus Phragmites; species Phragmites australis. The sequence continues at coordinate 32,458,530 of NC_084923.1, read as the reverse complement.
CATGTTTAGTCTTGGCTTTGGCTAGTTGGTTTTTTCGGACTTGCAGTCACACATGTTCATGTGCTAACTGGCTATTGATGAAGCCTATAAGGACGTGCGGCTGCGCTCATGCCTTGCTTCTTACAGTCTTGCAGTTGGAGAGCAGTCGGCGATGCGATCTGGGTGGTCGGCGGCGGCACGAGCGCGACGTGATCACACGATCTGGCAACATGGCGGCGGGTGGTAGGATGTTTTGTGGCTGATGGGTTGCTAGGTTGCGTGGATGCTTTTATAGCTTTGGGCCTAACAAATCGGCGTGGATTCTTTAAGCTTTTAGCCCAATGTTTCCCCCCCCCTCCTGAGCCCATCACCTCCTCCTCCTCCTCGCAGCTCCTTGCCTTCGTCTCTTGCCTCCATGAACTCAACTCTCCGCTCCTCGCCTCCAGGCTCGCCAAGCTCCTCATGATCTCTTCCTCCCGCCACCAAGATTGCATCCGCTAAGCGTGACTTTGGCGTCCCGGACGACTTCCTGGTCTTGTTGGTCCTGAGGTACCTTGACCTCTTCCGCCTCGTTGGCGACCCCGGGCCTAATGCATTCAGGAACACGTTCCTTGAGCTGGTATTTTGTGACGACCAGCTGGCCATGTCAGTGACCAAATTGAGGGCTGATACGGAGGCCGATGTTGTTGGCATTTGGCCAAGGCCGAACTTTGCTGTTAAATTGCGGCTTCATGTTCATGGTCACATCACAAGGACCCTCCCTGTCTCCGTTTTGGTTCCTCAGGACTCTTCACTTATCTCTCCTTTTATTCTTTGGATTAGATTTTTGTTCAAAGATTAGGTTGGAATTTGTATTTATAGATAGGGAAGGAACGAATAAGAGCTGCTGCAGATTTGATGAATCATGATAGTTCAGGAAACAAAGGCATGTTTCATGAATCATGATAGGCCACGTAGCTAAAGACATGAATGCACGGTCAACAATTTTCTTTCCTTTTGTTTTGCAACTGTGTTTACAGGAATACTATGATCCAAACCGTTAAATGTTGGAGTTAGGCTTCGCTCCTGCAGAGGAATGAGTTGGATGAAGTAAAATTGAAATCACTGAGGTGAGGATACTTTTCAAAGATCCTTTCCAATAGTTAATCATAAGCAGTTCTCATAGTTAATATGTGTTTTTTTCTTATACATTCATACGTTTCTGGCTTACTGTTGCATATCTGTTTACAAAACCGTCCCAAATTGTGAACCTTGTCGACCTCTCCAAAGATCACCAATTGAAGGCTTCTATCTGGCTGGCGATTACACGAAGCAGAAATACTTGGCTTCCATGTAGGGTGCAGTTTTATCCGGAAAACTTGGAGAAACCCTATCGAATTGTCCTTGGGAACTATGGCGATTTAGGGTGCAATTCGAGTATAGAACTCCTTGTATAGTGTATATCCATGTTTTGGTGGAATAGATTTAGCATGCAAGTTAAATCAGCCAGAGAAAACACTTTAGAACTCAACTCGGCTAGAACCCGGATAGTTCGGATCAACTCGGAGTGTTCGGCCCAATTCGGAGTTTCCGGACTTGACTCGGAGGGTCTGGATAAATATCCAAGAGCCCCACTCGGAGCCTCACTCGGAGTGTTCAGCCCAATCCGAGATATCCGGACTCACTCGAAGATTCTGAGTTATTTCAAAATGGCTAACCGAGAGCCCTCACCCGAAGGTTCCAGAACCCGAATACTCTGAGTTCAACCCAGGGTCTTTGGTCTCCTTTTCCTTTTCCTGTGTTGTTTAGATCGTAAGTTTCGTTATTCCAGCGTATGTTGTACACTTTTAGATTGTTGTTATGCATATTGTAGCATACATTATGTATTTCATTCATGCTCATCATTGCACATATTTTTCTTTAGTGAATAAAGCCCAAGCGTGTCGCGATCATGGTTGAAGGAACGCTAATCTACCCGAGTTTTGCGAGTGTTGCATGGGTAGCATAAGGCAAACCCCAGCGTAGCAAGGCAAGCATCTAAGCATATTTCTCCTAATACTTTGGATCTCGTATGATATGATGTGATAAATATGCTTTATATATGTTATGCATGAGTTCGAGTCGATGTTGGGTTATGATGGGTAGAACCTATGTTGATGCACTAATTCCCTTATCTTGAATCATTGTTGATCCGTATCTTTATAGCCTTGGTTTAATATGATGTTGTCTAACTTAAAATATTATTCGTGATGCTTAGTAAGTGCTTAGGTCCTCGGTAGAAGTCGAGCAGTGAAATGTTTCATCGTTCGCGAGCATAGGTGTCGGAGGGTGAACTCCTCAAGCGGGATCCGGAGGGACCCCTTTGAGATTCGGCCGGGGGGATAATTCTGAATCCGCTTCGTAGGTGAAATAAATGGGAGTAAATGAGATACAGGTGGAGGTGGAATGATCGGATGCAGGAAAGGACTAAATGCTCAGGGGATTTTTAGACAGGTTCGGGCTGCACTGAGCGTAACACCCTACTCCTGAGTGTATGCTATAAATGCTCTGAGAATGTTTCTCTGAGGATCTGCGGTGTTACAAGAATATTTGTCTAAGTCTAGAGCTTCATGCTCCTTGTTTTTCGGGACTCGTCGATGTGTTCCGTGCTTCGGTCTGTGTAGGACTTGATCTCCTCTGGCCGTTGGTTCTTCTGAAGCTCTCATTCGTTCTCCGGGGAGCCTGCCCCGCTTATATACCCGCTGGGGCAGTAGCGTGCCCACAAAGGATAGTGCGAGTCCCAAGGCACCATAAATGGAAAGCAACCATCATGGGCTGTCGCGCGAGATGACGGGGAGGGTTGAAAACGCGCCCCCGTCTGGTCTTGTTCGTCATCATTCGGCTTTTCGGCGAGTGCCCTGGGGAGGGCCCACTGGGTAGCCACTGAGCAGCCCCGCATGCCCGCACGGTCAGAGCAGGCTTGACACAGCAGGGCGGCAGGCGGTGTGCCTCGGGCTCTGCGACATTATCCCGAGGCGCGGTGGATGACGCGCGATGGGACCCGTGCATTAAATGTCCCCACGCCTCCCTACCAGGCCGTGGCAGGGACTGACAGCAGGTGTGGGGGGAGTGGTTGGAAGTGAAAGGCCACGCGCCCTCTTAAATGCCACACCGGGCCTCTCACCAGTTGACACCTCATCGCTGAGCCCTTGTGGGGACCACCGGCGAAGGACTTCTCAGGCCCTCGGGGACTGTGAGTGCTCGGGGGCTACTGTTTGCAGCCTCGAGCACTCTCTCCCGGATATGCCCTCTCTTGGTCCTCGGGGAACCAAGTGACCGGGATCCACTGTTCACGGCCCCGAGCACTCTCTCCCGGAACTGACTGTTTGGGTCCTCGGGAAACTGAGTGCTCAGGGGCCACTGTTCGCGGCCCCGAGCACTCTCTCCCGGAACTGACTGCTCTTGGGTCTTCGAGGGACTAGGGTGCTCGGGGGCCACTGTTCACAGCCCCAAGCACTCTCTCCCAGAAATTGGCTTTTCTTATTATCGGAGAACTTGGGTGCTCGGGGACCACTGTGCATGGCTCCGAGCACCCTCTTCCCGGTACTTGGCCTTCTCGGGTCATCAGGGAACTCGGGTACTCGGGGACCACTGTTCATGGCCCCGAGCACCCTCTCCCGGAACTTGGTCTTCTCAGACCTCGGGGAGATAACCCCTAAGGGAGGGCGTCATGTGGCACTCTGCTGTTCTGGCCTCGGGACTCGGGGACCCCCGGTTCTTGTGTCACCGACAATAGGCCTTAATTACTTGTACAATGATCATAATGATGGGTTGATGGTGTCGGTTGGATGAGTGGGGTAGATGAGGTGAGATGTGGGCAGTCTTAGGGGTGTTTGTCCTGTCTGGATGTGGAGTTCCCTTAAGTAGGTCAGGAGAGGGACCCGGACACCATAGACCGCTTGTATCGTTTAAGCACCGATCGTTGTTGCAGTTGGTATTAGCACTTTCCATGCTTATTACCTTTGTAGCTGTGACTTTTTGGCGTGCGGGTCGATGGTGTCGGGTATGAGGTCGGTTGGGGTATCCAGTTTGCTCCATGAATAGTTTTGGATGACCTCCACACCTATCGACGCATGTTCAAATGGTCAGGGCTTATTGAAAAAGGTTGATATGAGTACTCCCTTGTATGGACCTGTGTGGTCATGCAAGTCATATGGTCCTCAAGTCGTGTAGGTAAAGGAGTACCCCCTGCAGGGTGTAAAAATATTTTGAAATATCGCGCTCTCGGTCATGAGCATACTTTTGTCCATTTACAGCAATCGTAGAGTTACAAATGTGGTTTGGTATGATTAAGATGTTGAGATGGTTCGTTATAGATGTTACTACTATGGTTCCTTTTACATTATGTTCAGTTGATGTTTATGTGTTAGTTTGTTACTTTGGTCAAGCATAGATGCTCACACATGTTTATGTCAAATTTGCTTTCGCATATGAATTTACTTAACCATGTGGTCGTATTCTTGCTAACATCCCAATGCAAAATCCTTGGAGTCAGGCTATTTATAAGTACATATTATGGATTAAGTCTTGCGAGTACATTCGTACTCAGCTGCTCTACAGGTTTTGCAGGTGAGGAGTTGGTTTTTTGCTACTTCACGCCCGCCAATACGAGTTGTGGGAATGAGTAGTGCATCCTACTCTTCGTGGTTGCCCGTTCGGGGGTGAAGCCTAAGGGCATATGGTTTCACCCATCTTGATACTAGTATGCTTAGGGTTTGTTACTTTGCTCTCTTCAATGATGCTTGATCTCTCTTAAGAGAGTGCTTACTTACTTATTTTATCAAAGTTGATTTTTTGTTGCAACTATGTGAACTATGTGGTGGTACTTGGTGGTATGTGTGTCTTGAATGGTGGGATGGGTTTTGTGAAAACTACGAAAACATGTTTTGGCAGGGGTGAGTAAGGTAGTCCTCGGGGTGGATGCCTTTTGGGTGGAGGGGGACTAGCCTACCTATGTGGTATTCGCTGCCTATAGAAGATACTTGCCCTAGTCGTTTTAAGGACCAAATCATCGTGCCATCATACTAAGCCACACTTGTGCAACCACATGCTCTGATTATGGTAAAGAGCTTGTCTCTCATTTACCTAACCGAAGGTCCACCTAGGAAGGCTAAGAGCAACGGGAGACCAGGAGCAGACTCAAGGCTTTGTGATACTTGAGGTTTGGCTAGAGACTTCATAATGAGATGAAACTACATGAAAGTCATGGGCCCCTAGGGCGTCCCTTCGGTGGATTCTAGTAAAGGTTGAGTGTTGGGACTTGTTATGTTTCACTCCACCGCAGGCTATAAATGGAGGTTGAGCATAGCTTGTGGGTCAAGTGTGTAACCTCTGCAGAATGTTAATCTATTCGAATAGTTTTGTCCACGGTCATGGACATGCAAAGCTTTGGCCACACCTTGGTTAGTTTTTGGGGATGTGTGTGTAATCCTTAATGTGTTAGTGTGTGGGTTGTATGCCTATGTTTTCAAAGACTACATGCTATGTTCGATAGCCTGGTTGGATCTGTGTGACCACTAGTTTTAAAGATGGGAACTGCAGAGACTGGTAGCTTCTCCTGGTCCAAAAAAACCCCTATATGACTTACAAAACTTGGGTAATTTAACACTATTTTAATTTATGTGCCACACCTAATTCAAATGCATAAACCTACTTTGTGCTCAAAAGCTATGTCATATGGCCTTATACCTTGATTATATCCTTTAAATATCTATTAAACCCTTTGAGTAGTGTTAGGGCTTGCTGAGTACCTTCTGTACTCATCCTTGCTGCTTTCAGATGAAGAGCTAGAATATAACTCCGCCCATGACGCTGCTGAAGATTAAAAGACTAAGGTTGCGTCTGCACCCAAGTTGCCTATAGGTGATAGGTTATAACATTTCCTTCTGCTGTTTAGTTTTCTCTTCTTGCCTGTCAGCCACTGTTGTAATGTATCTTAGGTATGAGTCCTTGTTAATCTAAATCTCTACAGAGATATTGTAATCAAATGTATGATTTGACGTCATTCTATTGTAATCTATGCGTATTCGTTACTAATCCAGGAACCCAAACTTGGGGTCTCATAGAGTAGTATTAGAGCCATACTTTGCTATAGGACGAGACCTTACGTTTGCCTATAAGATATAGCTATATTTTACACTCTGCAGATATTATACACTTTACCCACAAGACATGTTATTAATATTTACTGAGCATCCATTGGTTGAAGAAAACTCTTATACACTTTCGAGGTGTGCACTAGGAATCGATTGCAAAGCCTTTACAAAGCCCATCTCAACATGTGCATACCCGCTAAGGTTTCACCACCGCGTGAATACACCTCAATAACGGAGGCCCCCTCTTGCATCTTACGGATCCTAGAAAGTACACCCTTCCATTTTGTACAACTAAATGGTCTACACCATGTTGGGTCTTCAAAGTTTTGATCCTAAAGTCCTTCTAGCTTATCCAGAACGTTGACGTCTACTCACAAAAATAAGCAAAAGGGCAATCAATAAACACCAAGATCCAAAAAGAACCAAATAGCATAAAAAATCAACATCACTCAACATATTAGGTTTTTTTGAAAATTTTAGCGAAAGGAAGTATCAAATCAAAACTACAGTTTACAAGTTACAACTTCTAGAAGATTAAAAACATGATAAAAACATTAACTTCAGATAAGATTATGTGATTAGGATTTTTTTTTGGAATTTTCTAAGATTTTTCTAGAATTTATTAGCATTTAGTTAAATTATTTAACCATATAAAAGCATTAAACATAATTAATAAACATTATTAAAACTATTATCAAATTAATCCTATTTATAAGATTTATTTTTTACTAGAAACATATTTATCACGTATTTATTCTATTTATGATGTCATCATAGGAAACAAATAAAAAAAGAAAAGCAGACTGTGCATGCTGATTAGGCTGTCATGTGGCTGACACACAAGCACAGAGGTTGAGGTGATTGCTGATTTGGATAGTTGACGGGCTTCGATGACTGGGCAGGACATGTAGCGTTGATGCAACATGCTGACTAGGTTAGGGTTTATTTAAATCCAGCATGTTCATCTAGAACAAACAACCACCCCTCCAAGGTCATCATCACCAAGCGGAGGCTTGACGAGTACTGCAAGCAACCACATCCATTGGCGATAACAACAACCGTGGTGGCCAGCATCCTCTGTGCAGCTTCCATGCCATCAACACTGCTACCGCATCTAGAGAGAGGAACATGAGAAGCAGGTTGGTGTAAATCTACTAGCCTTGTGAAGTTTGAGTTTAGCATCCTCATGTCCACTAGGATGAATGTAGCGGCAACCTCTTATATTAGATTTTGATATTCTCTAATAGAGATGAGGTGCTATTATCCCAACTACTAGTCTAGCTTAGAGTTGAGTTTAATGATTGGGCCAAGTCTTCTTATAACCCGTGTTGAATCTTGTACTATTCCCATCATATTGAATGGATGATTTCCAATTTACTTTAATCATGTAAACTTATTACTACCTTTGTTATTAAATAGATGTCGTTTTAGAAATTTGATTTTGTTCTTAAATATATGTCGTTTTAGGTTTTCAAGGTGGTATTTTACTATAGTGCTCATATTAAAGGCTATTAAAAAGTAGAGTTTCAATTTAATGAGTGTGGTGCATTGGTGGCTTATATGTCATTGATTGAATATTGGAGAAATTGAGAGAGATAAACATGTTATGTATGAAAGAATTTATTGCAACCTTATTCTGTATGCTGAAGGCTAAAACGACATCTAAAAGAGAACGGAAGTAGTACATGAGTAGTATTTCCTTAGTTGACAAGATCACGAGTAGGAGTTCTCATCAGCCAGGATTCAACTTCAACTGAATGGAACTCTTGATTATCGAAGGCTATGACACTTACTAAGGTTTATGCTCGTAATAGTTCATTTCATCAGGAAAAAGTTTGATTAAGAAATTTCAGATGTCCAACTCAACCTCATGGTCTTTTTTCTTATCCATATAAATAAATAAATTATTCTTACTTGACAGTGTGGATATATGAGATGTCAAGTCATGTCGTACCAGCATTGACTCCTTCTTAAAAAGGTAGTCTTGATGACTGCATGGCAGTGTGCCACCTTGTTAGGTGTGAGCGGGAAACCCTCAAAATTTGAATTGTTAATGATGGCATTAGTCTTGGCAGTCTTTCGGTTTCCTTGATGTTCACGTATCGTCGTATAAATAGGAAATGACAGGCAACATTACGTCTCCCCGTTTCTTGACTCTTTCGCTGCACGCCTCTTCTTCTTCCTCCTCTCATCATCAAACAAAAAACCCCTCTAATTTCTCTCTCTTCAAGCATCCATTCGGATCCATGGCGGCGAGATGGAACGAGTTGGTGATGACAGGGGCCAAGCTGGATTCCCTGGTTGAAGATGAGTTGATTGACCCGCGCATGGTAATCCCTTGGCGGCTGGCGGAGAAGAACAAGTTCCTAACACCCGATATCAGGGAGTTTGTGACCTTCGCAGAGTTCACCCAATGTGCACTACGGATCTTGTTGTCAAGCTTCCTCGGGAGGATCTTCAAGATTACTAGATCGAGCTAATCTTAATCCCAACTCCATTACTATCAGCATTTTTCCCCACCTCTTTGAAGTGTACACGGTCCTTTTTCATCTTTTCCAATACTATTATCAGTTAACTTCATAAGATGGAGTTGTAAGATCAATAACTCTTGCATTGGCTCAATATGATTTTAGTGATTAATGTCAACATAGTCAATAGGACTAGTATAGTTTGCTAGTATGTAATGTTTAGTCTTATGAATGCTATGTGATGAACTTATGTTCCAAACACTCTCATAAATGCTATGTGATAAACTTGTGTTCCAAACACCTCAAAAGTATAGACGTTAAAATCACGCAGAGCTTCATGAACATATAATGATATATTATTTAGACTGAATAATAAAGAAAAAGAGCATCTCCCTACATCTATGCCTACTTGTGTTTGTATCTAATATTCGTTGTGTTGATTGGAGAGATGAAGATGCTAATGCCCTAACTGTTGGCAACATGATTTCACAACAACTTCCTCTGATTAAAAAATATAAGTATGTTAGGATATGAACATGGTGTCTAATATGGAGTCTAATATGATTTGTATTATTTTAAAAGGACTAGCAATATATATAGATTTGTATTATTTTAAATAGAAAGAGTTATATATTGTTAAAGTATTTTTTATAATTAATCTAGTAACATCAATCTCATGTTATTAACCTATTGTTTTTTTAGAAATAAATGATCACAAATAAAAATGTTGATTTCAAATAATCCTAAATCGATTTATATTTGGGATAGAGGCCGCATTTATCCTAATGTGTAGGTCAAAGCTATGAACTCCCTTTTCCAAATTCCAATATTTCTTCTCAAGATTGGTTGTGGAGCACAGGACCTCACCGTTGCTTTGGGAAACAGTCAAGGTTCTTCCTCCAAACTTTTTTTTTTTGGCCGCGACTGCTTGGGCGGTACTTCCTCTTTTCCTTCAGTCGCGCTCGTCCCCGCAGCCGCACGGCGAAAACCCTAGCGACCAAGCCACCGGAGCAGCGGCGCTTGGGCGGCGGGAGCCATGGCGGACGACGATTACAATGAAATCGACATGGGGTTCGATCTCTCTCCCCCCCCCCCCCCCTCTCTCTTGTGCTTGTCTCGTCTGATAACGCAAAGGTTAGCAGAGTAGAGCTAGGGTTTCGATAGGTACAGTCTTCGGTAATCCTAGAACGAACAACCGCTCTTGGCGGTGGCAAAAAATCAATTGGCTCTTGTTTATTGACACCATTGATCAGGATCCACTTGTGACTCTTTTGATCACTCAAATATCTGTAATTATACGCCAAGATTCACATATTTGTTTCACTTAACTTAGGATCTTACAGTTCTTAATTTTGTTACGCAGGTACGAGGATGAGCCCCCAGAGCCTGAGATTGAGGTGCAGACCAATTGCTATTCTTCTATTCTTCTGTTGTGCTTTATAGGAATAGCTTATACAACTGATACAACCAATGTACTTCTATTGAACAGGAAGGGACTGAAGAAGAGCCTGAGAACAACAATGAGGATGCCCCTGATGACATTGTAGGTGCAGAGGGTGAAGAAAAGGAACAGGAAAAGACCCAGCGCCAACGCAAAACGTCAAAATATATGACGAAGTATGAGCGTGCACGCATCCTGGGTACACGAGCTTTGCAGATAAGGTTGAGTTATATCTCAGAGTATTGTGCAAGTCAATGACATAAATTCGATGAAATACTGACCCTTGCTGATATTGTGTAGTATGAATGCTCCAGTAATGGTTGAGCTTGAGGGAGAAACTGATCCTCTCGAGGTAAAAATTTAATTTGGTTTAGTAGACTTTTAATTGGGACCTGTCCTGATAAACATTAGTCTATGTATACTTTTATTTTTTTAGAAATTAATGATCAAAAATAAAATGTTGATTTAAAATAATCCTAAATCGATTTATATTTGGGATAGAGGGTTGATTGTTTCAGTTCCATTGCCAAACTATATTTCTGTTACTAGTAAATCTTCAATAGTTTGTCACAATTAACATTTACATTCTAAATGAAGATTGACCCCTGGTTACCAAACTAGCCATTGCACTTTCTTTCTTAAGAATGTATGTTATGTCCACTGTGTAATGAGTATCTGTTCATGGTAGAAACAAGTAGTATCCAATATTGTACATATGTTTGATATTTGAATGTTCCATAGTGTACTGGCGCTTAAAACAATTGTATCATAAATTCAATCAGTACCGATGAAGCTGATTGAATTTTTTTTACATTTTATTTTTCCTCTAGAATATTGGGATGCTTGCCTTTTAGTTGCAAGCCTCACTATGCTATCTGTTAGTTGGAGATATAATTATGCCATTTACATGGAGAGGTCAGAAGTGCTGTTTCTACGTAATCTGGCCATCAATTTGGTATTTAGTTTAGGAACAACAGCGCCTTTCTGTCCCAAGCAAGTAGGGGTATGCTAGAGATGAAACCCAACAAGAGCCACAAAGAGGATATAAAAAGCAAGTTGGTATTTAATTTAGGAAGAAAAAAAATAGTAGATCAGTTTGATGGTATGATAGCCAAGGATGCTTTTATTATACAGTAGGTCTGATGTTGTGTATGGCTTATGAATATGTCTGTACCTTCTCCTGTATGGTCTTTCCCTGGGACCTCATACATATTGGTTCCAGTGTATTTACTATAACTTGTGACAGGTTTCATAGTCTTAACATAGGTAACACATTTTGTGCTACTGAGTAGATACATGTTGCGAGTGTTAAGTTATGATAAGATAACTACCGTGCAGAAGATGACCATATGGCATGACTTGAAGAATACTAGGATTTCTAGAATTATAGAGAGATGCAGAATGGGATGTGAGCTTTGGAGGGGTGACACAGAAATATTCTTGGTTGAACAAAGATCACATACAATGTGTCTTTATAAAGAGGATGCCTTCTATTCCTTAAAAAAAAAATAGGATGTCTTCTTGCTGTGGACTTATAATACTCTAATGCTTCTCTTACATGCCACAAATAGACCGCCCAGTTCTCCTGTTTTCTGTCTCAACTTACTTTGGCTTAATTGAACTTACTATTTTAATTCCTGGAAAGGACCTTCCTCTTGCACAAAGACATCAATTAACTGACTCCTAATTCTAACCCCCCTGCATAGAAAGATGAACCGAAGTTTATTGAAGATTCTAGCCAAAATACTGCAGAGAACGGCTTCTAAGTGCTCAGGCTAAATTTCATAATCATACTAGATAGGGACATTTAGCAGAAGCAGTCAACATATAGCTATTTGATCTTGAAATCTTTGGTAGGTTTACGCATCAGTCCCTCCATGTTATGTAAATATTTTACAGTTGTTTAGCCTTCTATGACGGGGAATCTTAAATGTCTACTCTGGGGTATATAGTAAAAACATATCCTTGTTAACATTGTACCTCCCCTGTAAACTGATAGTTTAAAGCCATTACAATAGAGTTTTGATGGCTTTAGTCAATAACATCAAAAGCATGATAATCTGTAATATTGTTAGCCTCCCAGAAACCCAGAAAAGGAAAAAAAGAAAATCCACATTATTTATCAATAATTACTTAAAAATACTTTCAGATGCCATCTCCGATTACACACACACACACACACAATGCTACCGTCAGTTTCATTTTTTCGTATTTCCTGCTCTGACATCCATGTGCCTTTGCACAACTTTAGATTGCCATGAAAGAGCTGAGGGCACGCAAGATCCCCTTCACAATCAGGCGGTACTTACCTGATGGAAGGTGAGTTTTGATGGAAAGGCCAAGTACTTCTTTTGGCTTCATGAGTTTTACTACATCTTCATTGTCATTTACTTTGTGTTGAAACAGCTATGAAGATTGGGGGGTGGATGAGCTCATTGTGGAGGACTCCTGGAAACGCCAGGTTGGTGGGGACTAAAGCTGCTACGCTACTTGACTTGTAGGGCTTTGTGGCGCAACTAGACTGTTCTGTAGTTATAATGGTATTGTGCTACTTCTTTAAGTCGATGTTGCAGTGAATGAACTGAGACGTAGTACTGACGTTATGTTACCTTGGTGTGTGGCCTCCTTGATGTTATGTTACCTTGACGGACCTAGCTAATGTCATGGGTTTTCTCGTCGCACTAGTGCATCTTTTTCGTAGTCCTCCGAAACAGAGACTCTGCATAGCTCGTTGGGAAATTCTTAAATCAGATTACGATGTCTTGTCGTATGAAGCTCCGGTTTGCCGACGTTTCTTTTCTATTAGAACTTGCAAAGATTGACAGCTAGTCAATTTACAGAGTCTTAGGTTAAGCAAACACATGTGTTTGGTTCAGGGATGAAATGAGGTAGGAGAGGATAATCTAGGGATGAGATTATTTCTTTTAAAAAATATTCTCTCAATAAGTCGTATAAAGCTATTCGTTCAAATCAGTGGGATGAAGTACTTTGCTAATCATCATGTTCATTTGTAAAATAATTAGTGATATTAATATGTTATATTATTAATTAGTATATATTACTATGAGATTAGAGTTGGTAGGTTTTAACATGCTAATTAGTAGTAATTAATGAGCTAATTAGAGTATAATTAAGGTTAGTTAACATATTTCATTGTTAATTAGTAATAACTATGACAAGAGTAACATTAATACGTGTTGATACATGTTGGTTAGTGTATTATTAATAATAATTATTTAAAATTAAAAGATATAATTAGTTGATGATTTTCGTCCTATCCATTCTCGCCTCCAACCAAATAAAAAAAAGCTCATTTCATCCAACCAATTAAAAAAAAAAGAATTATCCAATTCTTAAAAACAAGAACAATAGTATCTCATCCCGCTTTTACCTCTAACTAAGCACACACTTATTTGACAGTTGTTACTATGTAGTATTGGATATTGTTACTATGTGTATTGGATATACGGCATCTTTGTCTGCCCAACGTACGTACACAATCCTCTTGTTCACCAGTGTGCTCTTACTCTGTTCATATATACATAAACTGTTGTATCACCACAATCATCGTATTGTTTGTGTATGACGCTTCCTCTTTTTCTACGAATGAACAAGAGAGCGCAGCACAGCCCATGCGTTCCAAACCCCGTGACTCATTCCTCAGAATCCGATTCCAGTGGGCAGGAGCCGTCATCCACGGTCGCCAGCGGGTCGAACAGGTGCGAGGTGGGGTCCATGCATCCGCTCACGATGTCCAGTTTGCACCGGTCGCCCTGCCATGAATCAGAGATCAGGACCGATGGTGTTCGCCTCCATGTCACGGTGGAATTAGAGAGCAGAGGTTGATGGTTACCCCCTCTTCGTAGTAGCCGTCCATGGCGCAACTTGTGATGACGACGTTCTCGTCCGGGTAGATGGCCCTGTCGCAGGCGCTCTCTCCGTTCAGCTCGTCTGCCAGACCCTGCACCATCGCCACAAAAATCCTCACTCTTTTAGTTGATGGCCACACAAGTTCAGTGATTGTCTAGTGGCTAAATCTCAAGATAAGTTTTCAAACCTTAATCGATTAGCTAAGGATTTGTTTGTTTAAGTTTTTATTTCTAATTTTTTTAGTGCTAGAAGTAAGGACAAACGAGACGGTTGAAAAATAGAGCTTCTGCTTTTGGTTTTTATGCTGCTAGAAGCCCAAAGAAAAAATAAACGAGATTGCTAAAAAGTAGTTTTTAAAGAAGCTAAAAATCTACCTCTGATAAACTAGAAACTATAGAGCTAAATAAGAGTAGTTTTTCTGTTTTTTATAGAATGAGAAACCAAAAAATTATTATAAAAACTAATAGCTAAAATTAAAAACAAGTTTTTCAAAAGAACCAAAAACACATCATTTTTACTTTAAAAAAACGCAAACCAACGTACCTTAAATCTCAATACAAGAAGTATTCGTCGTAAATTTGTCTCCTTTTTTCTTTTGTGATTTGTTAATTAAAAAACAAGCTTGAAGCAAATTCAGTTCACCTCATTGAAGAAGCTCAGCGGCTTGTTCTGCCAGGGCTTGGGGATCCTGAACTTGAGGGTGTACGGCCCGTCCCACTCGGCTCCGTTGGTGAAGGAGAAGATCAGGTTCATGGCTGCAACCAACAACAACAGCAACGCTCGCTTCATTTTCTTCTCGTGTCGTAAGAAGATCAGTTCAAGGAGAGATCGACGAAGACGAACCATGCTGCGGCACGCGTATCCTGATGGTGTAGATGGGAGGGTCAGCCTTGCCCCTGACCTGCAGCGTCATCTGCCTCGGCTCGCCGCCGCACATGATGGGCTGGTTGAAGCCGCCGTTGAACGCGACGCCGAACCCCTCGTTGGGCCTCATCTTCGTCGCCGCCGGGTTGTAGAAAAGGGTCAGCCCCTCACTCTGCCATGCCACGTGACTCGGTGTTCAAAAAAAGGACCACGATCGATGAATAGATGCAACAAATGAACACCCATTTTATTATCTGCCTTCTTTAATTTTGATGAATATAGTTATCTGCTTAACGCCTGAACTTTCGGGCAATTTTTGGAAAAAAAAGGAAAACAAGATTCATGACTTACAGGGGAGGGAGGAAGGCCGTTGCTGGTCTTCCAGTACACCGGCGCCCTCCCGAGCTCGAACTCCGCCCACGTCGGCAGCAAGACCCTGAACCATATTCAGCTGCCTCATCAGTCAGCAGCTACAGGAACCAAGCGTGGCACACGTACTGTGTAGAACACCGGACAAGGGGAGTTCAGCAAGCAGGTTACTCTTACTCCTTGTTCTGCTGCTCTACCGCAGCCGGCGTCGCCGTGGCAGCGGCGGCGGCGCGAACGCTAGTGGAGGAGCTCCAGCAGGTGACGACGGCTCCTGCACGGGCCGGCCTGCGGTGGTGGCAGCAGAAGGCGCTGGCGCCGCTCAGGCGGCTGCAGGAGGAGAGCGTGGCCATCGTCGTTCTTGATTGCAAGTACGGTTGGTGAACTGACGAGATACTTCCGTGACCCGGTGTGAGCAGCGCTGGAGGCGTTATCGCATTAGGCTGCCGGCGTACATAAGGATGGATGGATGAGGGTGGACATGTGTGGTGGGGAGGTGGCAACGACGTAAGTGCTTGATCTTTTTAGCTGCGGCCTGCGGGAATGGGACAAAGCTCGTAGGCGTTTGGCTCTCACGGAAAAAAAGATCTTCATTCTCCAGCCTCCATGGTCAAAACTCGGAGCTCAAAATATCTTCTCTTGATCTCGTCGCTCTCACCGATTTTTCTCTTGTTCTTTGTTTTTTATTTTACGTGGTGTGATTGGTTATTTGTACAGGAGTTTGCTTGTATGAATCGTAGGCTAAGAAAAAACATGCTAAACAGAGTTTTATTTGCTGAAAAAAGAATATTTAGTTGGTTATATCGGTTTGATATGTTAAACTGAGTTCCTATTTAATTGATTAAATTTAAGAGTGTATAAAAAGGTATATGTGCTAATATTATAATTGATTTTCTGCATAATAATAGTTGCGGTGACCTGCATATGAAAAGTGGTGTGCTTACCCTCATCTTAGATCATGTGCATTCATATCATTAATAGATTAATGATAAAAGCAGCCACACAGCCATACAGCCACACAGCCACTCGATTGTCGCCTGTCTCATAAGCCATGATATATAAAACATGATGTATGTTTTTGGTTGAATTTACTTTGGTATGTATCCATGACAATTGATGCCATCCCTTTGTCAAATTCTTTTATTAAAGGATTTTACAAAACTCAAAAATCAGAATACAACATTCACATTGTCTTGCAGATCAAATCACAACAACATCCACATCGTCTTGCAGATCAAACCATATACTACTTAGTAGCAGGAGGAAGAGACACCATTTTTTTTTCCAAAAGTGAAGAGATGCAACTCAATTGTTTTTTATTCTGACACTCTGACAACATAAATGAATTGTATAATCTATATGCTAAATGATGCAACTAAATAGCAAAAATGGAATGCATAGCAGGATAAGAAAAAACTTTCAGCTTAACACCCAGAATCTATTACAAAATAACTCATTAGAGGCATGGGTTTCCGCTCTACGGCTTATAACAGATGATTTTAAGTAAAATGTTCTATAATCAGCCACAAAGAAAAGTTGTCGTAGTTGAAGGGCTCAAAGGAGCATCCTATTCTTCTGGAGTACAACATGAAGTATCTTCAGGAGCGTCAAATTTAGGGGTAAAATTGTTTGTGTTTTGGTTCATACAAAGCATGAAAAGTGCAAGTCAAATCAAAGCAAATAGACAATCAGACCAGATGGTAATAGCAAAAAAAAAAAAAGAGAGAAAGAAATAAGAACATAAGAACATAAACAAACAATGAGCCTGGTCAAAAGAACATGTATGCCCTATACAATAGGAGAAATGTGCCTTCTTTTTTACAGCACCCCTGCAGACATGTATGCTCAAATCTTGCAATTCACTACAGACATGTATGCCCTAAGCAACTCATTTAAGCGTTATCATCTGAGATTATGAGTTAAAGCTGATATGGTACTTACAAAAAAAAAAAATCCGAAACACCAAAAAGGGTACCAACAATACAGGACACTATTTCAACCAATTCAATGTGATCGGTTGCAAAATTATTATTAGTATATACTAGTTGTACGATTTTAACATAAACCGCAAAATCCGTTTTACCTAATGATAAAGCTCTAGGATGTTAGGAACACATATGACATGCATCTAGTTAAGTTAGCAATTTTGAAGCCATTACTCTGGATGCTAACATTTCTATGCCCTTTCTTCTTGTTTCTTAAGCAAAGGTGCACATAGGATAGAGAAAACAAATTAAATAAACAAAAAAAATCCAAGCATCCCGGTGATTTTATTCCACAGATTTAGATTTAGGTGCACATAGGATAGTACTTTGAACATGCATGAAAGCTCCGGTGAGCAGAAGATGCAGGGAGCAACATGGTGCTTCAGATTTAGAAGAACAAATCAAGGAGCAGTTTAAACACCCAAATCTTGATGGAGCCTTCTTATCAAATCAAGCTTTAGGACCAAGTCTATGGAAAGCTCTAGGATTTACTCAAACCAGTAAATCCCCCAAAATCAGAGAGATAGAGCAGGGTCTAAGAACTATCTCGCTAATCCCCCCCCCCCCCCTCCCCCCAAATCTCTGAACAAAACACACATGAACCAAAATATAAACCCTAAAATCAGTTGATCCATGAGAGTCGGGCCTCATCTCCTTGGGATGACGCACGATTCAGGCCAGGCTCGGGCGAGAAGGGCATCGCAAGCATTGCTGCCGGGACAGGTTGATGGCATATTTTTGCATGCGCTAGGACATGCCAGAACATTACAGGCAACCAAAGAATAATCTTTTGGAGATTGTACGCATCTGTCGGTCTAGGATGGACTTGATGCAGGAATCCAATCACACACTTGGTGTCTTTAGCAATCCACATTACGATGGAAACACAATTTGATAATACAGGCCGCTTGGAAGGATACAATATGGTTTCAGTTCTCCTTCTGATAGATAATTTCCCTCTTATTTGCATTTTCATTTATTTATCTATACTCATATAAAATACACGAGTTATGATACATCTTATTGATCTCCATCGTCCATCCAAATTAATTAAATGACCATCATACAAAGTTGGTTTCAATTTCTCCTTCTAAAATACATTTAATCTCCCATTATTTATATTACATACCTAGACATCCAATATTTACCTTCAATACATTCTTAAAATACATTTAATATCCTATTATTTACCTTCCATATATTCACCGTCAGGTTTCTCTAGAGGGTACGTTACCTCCTGCACTTTGCATATAGTGCTGGTTTTCTAGAGAGGGTGCGCTGTCGCCCGCACGTCGCCTCCTCCACCGTCTACCACGGAGATCACATCTGTCATGATATCTTTACAACAAAGTACTATGCAAGAATTATTTTTATCTCCTCACAAATCGGTCACCATCTTAATCCTTCTCAAAGCGTTGCTACAGATGGCCAACTCTGGATGATATGGTCCCCTCCACTTGCTTGTCTAGGTACTCACCATTCTCCTCATTCCTAAAATTACATGATCATGTTGCGAATTCTATTTGTGCAAATCTCTCTCATTATGTAAAAAATAGATAAAAGAGACATGAAATGAGTGATGGGTCATAACATGATCCATCACTGATGATAAAAATGTGACCCGTCACTTTTAACTTATCATAAGTGACAGACTATCCTAGGTCAGTCATAGGTGATGGATCATAGTTGTGACCCGTCACCTATTATAACTCATAAGTGACCGATCATCCTAGCCAGTCATTGGTGATGGGTCACAACTTGATCCGTTACCAATAGCTAACTTATCAATGACGGATCATCCTAGCCAGTCATTAGTGATGGATTAAATTGTGACCCGTCACCAATGACTTGATCAATACATAGAGCTATCATTTCATGTATTATGTGTATATATACCCCTAGGTCATATACTTAGGTTTATGTATATATGTACACAATATTTATGGTTGTTTTTATACATGTACATGATTGATATATAGAGCTATTATTTCATTTGGTGCAAAAGTGAATGTACTCCTAGTTTATACCATGTGTGTGTATATATATATATGTATAGTAGTATAAACATATACTCATATATATGTGTATTCTATGTTATTTTTTCTCTATTTATCAGGGGTGTATATATATAATATACAGCCTCAGGAATATATATATATATATGTATGTATGTATGTATGTATGTATGTATGTATACGATGCTAAATTTTTTATTTTTCTCTTATTTTTTCTCACCTCAACAGCACTAGAATAGTATTGTACAATTTTGCTCAAGTTTGATGTAAGGGGTGGCGGCTATAGACACAAACGCGTGTTCCAAAAACAGTGCAGAAACTTCTGGGGGTGAGAACTCAATCTTCCAAGCCGTTTTTGCCTCAAAAAATTTGCAGAAACTGACATTGTAGATGTCTCTAGAGTAAAAAAAAAAAAGAAGTCAAAATCAGAGTTCGTATGTAAAAGTTATGCCATTTTTACTAAAAGCACTACAGGTTAATATTTTGGAAAAAAGTCATCAGTGACGGGTCATAATTATGACCCGTCACCTATGACTTGCATAAGTGACGGGTCACAATTATAACCTAGCACCTATGACCTTTGGACATGAAGGTTAAAATGATAGCATATCCAGTTTCTATCACAAGCACGTGATAACTGAGGTGGTAAGGGAGTCGTGCACGAGGTCCTTGGCTTGGGTTCGAGTCCCATGAAATGCAAAGACTAAAATATGTTTGAAAATGATGTGGATTGGGCAAATGTGATGGGCCCTGTATTAGGTGTCTCTCGGGTGATTTTTTTTTTTTACTTTTTTGTGTCAAAAACAGGAAAAACATTCATTGGTAATAAATGATGGCTCACAATTCACTTATGACTTGTAATAAGTGACGAGCCACAATTATGATCCATCATTTATAACCTTAATAAGTGACGGGTCCTTACTCGTAACTTATGACTTGTCATCAGTGACGCGTTCTGGGTGACGCACCCGTCACCCATAACGATTACGACCCGTCATTTTTAAGCTTTTTTTTTTCACATAGTGTCTTTTGTTATGTTTTTTTAATTTCTTTGGATTGATATATCCTAAATTAATTCCACGTACGTGAAACATGTGTATAATTGCTAGTAAAGTATATGACTGTGGTTTGCCCATTTTTTGATCCGTTTTCACACTGATGAATGATTTATTCTATCTAGATTTGAGTCAAATTGCCAAAGAGAGAACTTATAGTAGCACACAAAATGGCATCAATGTTAATCCAACAAAAAAAAGCCAATATAAATCCTTTGTTGTTCCAAGCCTATTGAGACCTTGAGTTCAAACTCTTTATAGGCAAAATTTAAGCTAAATATTAATAGATGTTTGGTTATGGTTAAAATTCAAATTATAGATTGTCCACATCCCAAATTGCCACTTACTTTTTACTTGGCTAAAGTTTTCCCCATTAGATCTGTTAATATGTGATCCGAATTCATAAATGGGCCTCACGGGGATGCCTGGGTGGCCCATGTTACATATCATTGTGTTTAGCATATTTGTTTTTATATTAGACCATAATCCCTTTTACCACATATATACATTTGTAAGTTGTATAGGAAGAGTTGACGATTCATTGTTATTCCCTTTTTAGAATCATGATACAGTGAAGATCGTCGATTGATATCTATGATTTTTTCCGTAACTATTTTCTACATAAAAATTGTCTCTTGTTCGATCTATTATTACATTATTTACTAAGAAGTGATATCAGAGCTAGACGATAGAGAAAAAAATTATGGTTTTAGTGACAGAGGAGATCGGAGTTTGTCACGTCATCAGGTCGCTGGTGGCGATATCATCTTGGCAATCCTTATCACGACTCATCTCGGCGAATGTTGCTTCTTCCCCGGTGAATATCACGTCTGTCTGGGCATGCTCCATCGAAACCTAGTCATCACTTTAAAACCATCAAAACCACGCCAAACACAATAGACACGCGCGCTCCCTACCTAGTCTACTACTACAGGCATAGAACCAGAGGTATTGTTCGATCTTCCTTTCGAAATTGATTGCCAGTGCTTCGCGTACCAGGAAGTGTACCAAGGGATTATTTTTTATTATTGCCGAACGTACATGGAAGTGTACCAAGACTACTGCAAATTATTGCTTTGTACACACGGAGTTGTACCAGAGACGCTGCAAATTGATTGCTACTGTTTTTTCTTTGCCGTGACTTCAATGAAGTATGTTACCATGAACAGTGTAAAGCTATCGTATCCGAACATCCTGTGTTTTCTTTATATTTTAGGGGTATATTTCTATCTTCGTGAAAAAATTCTCTAGACGTATGAAAACTATCCGCGGATACCTGAGATATCTTGTAAACATGAAGTTTATTTCAAAAATTAATAAGAAAAGACTCCAAGTGTCGTACGATGACCCCTATATATGTGGAGCCAGGAGACTTTACGGAGGACAATCGATTAGAAGTCAACACAACTCCATTGACATCATTCAAACCTGCAGAAGCTCTACACCCTTGAGCCCTCCGAAACTCAGATCAGTATTAGCTTCTCTCCCCAACTACATACAAGGGAGCCCTCCGACTAGATTTAGATCTATCTAGATTAGCCATGCACATCCTTATAAATAGTCTCAGAGATTAATACAAGAACAATATGATATAGGACTATTATCTTAAGAAAGGCCTGAACTTGTGTAAGATCCTGCATGCACTATGTGATTCATCTACTCTAAGTATCCCATACTATTTCTATAAGTTAGTAAGATTGGTGGTTCACCAACCATAGACAGCTAGCGCCGTCCATGAGGATCATGACAAAAGATGTTGAAACTTCCGCATATGACATGCCGTTGTCTTCACCCAAACCCGCATCGAGGATCGGCTTCTCGGATGAGGATTTCTATGACAACTTCAGCCCCTCTACCAACGACGAACCGGTGATCAATCGGGTGGATTTCGACAAAGTCCTAACCGGCGGTGACTCCTGTGGTGAGGTAAGTCGCTTTATGGATTAATGAATCAAGGGCTATGACATCAAGTTGGAACCACTCGATTGCCAAGACGATCACGAGAGAAACATTCGCCGCAAGTTAGGATCCTCTCCCATGACTTCTGATGATATGGATTGTTGAGATACCTATCCGGAGAACACCGATGACAAATCCATGATGGATCTAGACTCTTCCTCCAGTGAACATTACCCCCAAGAAGCCTTCGCCATTGGATACGGTGAAGCTCCTCGAGTCATCCATGGTGCTTAAAACTTTATTATACTAGTCTTTGGATTAGTCGCTGGTAAAATCAAGTCTTACAATAGGTGGTAACATAGTCATACAATAAAAGGAGTGGTGAAATAGCTCTATCAGGCTAGTAACAATACATGTTTATACCAAGGCCTGCGAGAAACATAGTCCATGACATCAGAGTGCACAGCAGGGCCAGAATGATGAACACTTCACTCCACAGGCAACTCGGGTGAGGACATGATCGGGACCTACTCATTAGCCTCACCGTCAGCATCGGTGAAGTTTGGATCTTCTTTTGAAAGCACAAGCAAGGGTGAGTACAAATGTACTAAGCAAATCCCAACCCTTTCCCTACAACAAGAGGGTATAAGTACATGAATATGGTATAGATAAGGATAAAGCTGTAAGGTTAACTTTTTGCGAAAAAGCTAAATTTACACATGCAAAGATTTCATTTTCATAAGACGGTTTTGTGAAAACATCATTTCATCATCATTATGAGAAGGGGGTTTCAGTCGTGGTGGAAAGTCACTAGGGCCTAAGTTTATTGTTGCCGGACGCTCCATCCGCAGCAACTCATGGCACACTGCCGGACCTATTTTCTGAAAAATGGGCACACCTTGCCCATTCACACTCCAAGGAAACACACACATCCCATGCTAGTTGTTGTGACCGAACTATAGTTCGTCCATGACCGTGAAAACATCTATTTGAATAGATTTACCTCTACAGAGTGGTATACTTTACCCATAAGCTGAGTTTGTCCACATACCACCATCATGGCAGTGCGACTCAACAAAGCTATTACCCACTATAGCATCATCTCACTAACCGTCTACGGGAGCTCACCAAGGGTTCCTGACCTTTAACTAGGCCTCCAACCGGGTCGCCAAGCCTGCACCTGCTTGCACCTGCTCCATGGTCTCATGTTACACTAGGCCTCCAACCATCTACGGACTACCAGTAGACTAGCAGTAGCGAAAATTGCCCCATTAGGTCATGATTATGATTTTGGTGATTAATGATAACATAGTCAATGGGACTAACATGTTTGTCAAGAATATATGTTAGTATGTCTCATGGATGCAATAGATCAAGAAGTCACCGTAGCCGGGACAAAGTTGGAATGAATTGGAGAAGTCCCAGGAAGATTTGTTTCACCGGATGGTCCGGTGCTCTAGGTGTTGAACTCATCAGAGCATATTTTGCAAAGGGGAGAGAGGCCTGAAGACCTCACCGGAAGGTCCGATGATCAGAGAAGATACACACCAGAGCATGTTGTCCAGAGGAGGTTGCAGCCATTGAAGTTGAAGATCAAAGCACCGGATGGTCCGGTGATCAAAGTGTTGCACACACCGGACAACGAACAACGCAGAGAGGCAGAAAGAAGTTCAATGCATCAGATGGCCCAGTGATGAAGGTTGTGCACATCGGAGCATTATTTCCAGGGAATTGGCTTGGTTGGCTAAAGTTAACTCACCAGATAGTCCGGTGATGAAGTGATGTGCACTGGATGCATACACAAGAGCAATTTACACAGAGAAGAAGGAAAGGCTTAGATGGCTCAGGGTAACTCACCGGATAGTCCGGTGATGGAGATGAAGTATACTCCGGTGTGTCCGGTGTTCACAGAGGCTTGAGTGGGGTTCCAACGGCTAGTTTATGAGAGTGTACTCACCGGATGATTCAGTGTTAGTATTATTGTTCTCACTGGATCATCCGGTGTTAACAACTTTTCTGAGCCGTTGGGTTAACAGCTAGTGCACAGGTTTGAGGCTATAAATACCCTCCACTCAGTCATTTGAAGGTAGTGGCATGCTGCTGGAGTTTAGAGGAAGCTCATACATACTTGAGAAGACATCCAAGCCACCAAAGTGTTGAATGTGATTATCCAAGGCGATTAAGCACAAGTTTAGCAAGTGATTAGTGTTATAGACCTAAAGAGAGTGTTGCTAGGTGATTGCTACCTAGAGAGTGGATCAAGGAGTGATCCAACCTTATACTAAGTGGTACACCGGTACCTTGGAGTCTTGGTGATTCGCTGGCAAGATTGTTGACCCTCCGACTTGGTGTGGAGTGGCGGCAAGGCGATTACGCGGAGATGCGAAGACCGTTGCCTTGGTGGATCAAGCTCCGAAGTGATCACAATGGTAAGGAAGAGGAAGAGAGGCTAGTGGTGAGACCTTGCCTTGGTGGCTCAATCTGGGTGGAGGCCTTGTCTTTGTGAGTTGGTAGCTCAAGAGTCGCGACCGGATACCAACCGAGAGCATATCCTTTGTGGAACTCCAACATGGACTAGAGGTGGCATTCATGCCATCGATACCACGGGAAAAAAAATTCTTATCCCAAGTTTGCTCTCTCTACCTTATTTACGTTTCCACATTTACATTCTTGTAATTTACCTTCTTAGATAGGTTGCAAGTGCTTTGATCGGTAGATTAGATACACTAGATAAACCTACAACACATTTAGATAGAATTTATATAGGTTTATTTTGTGTTGTTTTTGGAGCCGAAATAGTTCTAAGTGTCATAATTCACCCCCCTCTTAGGACGTCACCGATCCCTTCACTAGCTAGTGGGGTGTAGACTAAGCCCTGCCACATACAAGGTCGAGTGGTTGTACGGTAAGAACTAGGTAGGATGTCACATCAACTTAGTTCTTAGTTGAGCGAAGGCAAATATCTCTACAATAAGCCTGCTATACAAACATCACTTAAACTCCCAAGGCATTCCCTGTAGGAACCCTAATTTGTCCTAGCTCTACCAGGTTCTCATGCGAGAACCCTGATTTGCCCAACTCTAACAGGTTCTTAGTTGTTAACATTATCCGCAAAGTCTTCCCATCCCGCAAGCCATGCAACACCAAAGCACCAAGTTTCACATATTTTGTAAAACTAAATATGATTAAGCATGAAGTAACAGTAAAGATTACCGTCCTAAGTATACTAGTAACAAAGTAATCATCTTAGAATAAATAAAGTAGCCAAGATGAAGATCCTAGTGTTACCAAGATTATACTCAAGTTGATAACAATTAGGCTGGCTAATCTACAATTGGTCATAACTAGATCAACAATCTAAATTAAGCTGACAAGTAATACTTCATGCAATTATTTGGTGAAAAACAGCTGCTACGAGTTGTGGTGATAAAATCTGGGTTCAATATGATCAATGAGGGAAATGGATTGGACTTGCCTCCGTTGAAGTCCTCGAGAGGGTGTTGCTCGAAATCCTGCATCCCGACTCCTCCTCCTCCTCGAACTCTCCAGTGTTTAAAAAGCAGCACACAAACACATAATTAAATACAATTAAAATAAAATAAATTTGAAATAAATGTGAAACTGATAGAAATAGATAGAGTTTGATTTTAGATGAATATCGGTGGTAGAATCATCGAAATCAGAGTTGAAATTGATAGAAATAGATATGGGCTATAGAAGTTGGTCGACAATTTAATTCGGGGAAAAGAAAAGGGGAGAGTATTCCCTGGAATATTATTTGAAAATTGGATTTCTGGAAAAAGAGAGAAATATTACTGTGCTTATATAGGCTTTGTCTGGGTTCTATGGCTACTCGGTCGACCTATGGGCTAAGTTGGCCCATTCTAGCCCAAGGGAGAGCTGACAGCGGGGTGATGGCATCGGCAGCTGGGCCCATGTGTTGGATTAACGCAGAGAGAGAGAGAGAGACAGAGAGAGGGAGAGAGAGAGAGATAGATAGATAGATAGATGGATAGACAGATAGAGATAGATAGATAGATAGATATATATATAGAGAGAGAGAGATGCGGTGGGGAATACACATCGGTGTTCGGATTGGTCGGTGATGCATCAATGACGGCCAGCGATGGGAAAGGGGCATGATGGCCATGGATGCATGGTGGTAGCTCAGGAGAGAGGAGGAGAGACTGACAGAAGGGCTAGGGAGGTGGAGTGAGGTTGGGTGAAGCTCGCTGTGAGGTTTAATTGACCGGCGGCGACCTCTGAAGAGGAGATCGACGGTGAGGACCATTGGCAGAGAGGAAAACAATGAGAGAGGGAGAAAAGGAGGGAGAGAGAGAACATCTGGCTCAGTTGGGTTGTAGCGGAGTGCAACGGTGCTCGGGCAGGCCTTTATAGAGGTGGACTTATAGAGGTGGAGGGAGGGGTTACCATGGTAAACGGTCGGATTTCATAGTGGACAAATTGACCGTGGAGTGCAGTTTGGCGAAGGCAGGGCCAGTGTCAATGAGCACCAGTGGTCGTGGTATAGGTGAGGTGACCAGCGTGTGCGTGCGAGCATAGAGAGAGCGAGAGAGGAAGGTAGGGTGGTGGTTGGCGGTGACGTGGTGTCGACCATACACTGCACAGTGCGTGTGTGTGCTATGCGCTTGTCGTTAGATGGTGCGCGACAACCTTGCAGAGAGGGGAGAGGGGTTGGGGTAGAAGAGTGTGGCATGACAACCTACTGGGGTGGTAGCGTCGGACAGGCTCGGCGGGGTCCAGTAGTGCGAGTTCGGCACGCGCGCGGGTGACCAGAGCGGGGCGAGGAAGAAAGGAACAGTAGGCCGGGCTGGCGCACGTGTAGGCCACGTGTGAGAAAAGAGAGGGAAAGAAGGAGATGAACCGGGAGAGTGAGCTGAGCTGATGGGAAAAGAATAGGAAGCTAAGCCGGGTTGGGAAAAGAAAGAGATAAAAAGAGAGGGTGGCCGGGCCAAGAGAGAATGAGCCCAAGAGGAGAAAAAGAAAAATGTTTTGATATTTTGGTTTGAATTGATTTGAAATAGATTTTAACTGATTTCTTTGGAAAAGATTTTGAAATTCTTGTTTTTGAAAACTGGGATGTTACAGATGGGGATGCCGGTCAGGATGATCATGATGACAACAATCCCACAGACCCGCGGGTTCTCGTCGCTTCGGCTACGGGAGGTGACGGCTAGCCTCTGCTGGTCACACCCCCTAGATCCAAAACTCTAACAAAGCACATCATCCAACATCTCTTGATCATTAGCAAGGGGCTCAGCGCTACAGATCCACAACGGTGTAATGGCTACTTCTTCTACAAGAGGCCCTTATGCGGCCCCTATTGCAGATCCGACGACCACCGTAGGTAAGGGCTGGATCAACTTGATGACCGGCATGGCAAAGGTGGTGATCACCCAGGTTGAGAACTCTCATCTAGCCATTGTCGCAAATAGCTCAAACCGAGGGAAGTCTCACATCAACCTTCCCATGGTGAATCAAATTCAAAGAGACGCAATCCCTAGAATATGACGGTCTGGGAAGATAACCGAGTGCCTAGCCATCGTAGGATCCCATCAATGATCTTCATGAGGTTATCGAATGGCAAAGACGCTCAAAAATCCCTAACGAGGAATCAATTGTGCCTCAATGGTCGAATCGGAGGATGTCCCAACGCCGCTCGAGTAGAAGACGGGGCAGATCTCTAACCCCCATGGGTAGAACACTCGTTGCTACCTGGACCGAGCAAGGTGCCATCAATGAGCGCCAAGCCTTCTCTCTGGACTTGTATAAAGTGAACTAGCCATCTCAGTTCTGCCCTAGGTCAATCTAGAAGTACAACGAGAATATGAATCTCACTGAGTTCCTCCAGATCTACACTACGACCATCCAAGTGGTTGGTGGGGATGAGAAGATAATGGCATATTAACTCCCCATAGCCCTTGAAGTGGCATCCAAGACCTAGCTAACCATTCTATTGCAAGGGACGATCTACTCATGGAAGCAGCTCTACGATCTATTTCGAGTCAACTTTCAGAGTACATACGTTCGCCCCGACACGAAAAATGATCTCTTCCATTGTGAGCAGATAGAGAAAGAAACCTTGCACAAGTTTGTACGCTGCTTCAACAACACTCGGAACACCATCCTTAAGATAAACAACTATGCCATCATCCAGGCGTTCACTCAAGGGGTTAGGAGCTGATGATGCATCAAAAACGTCATCGAAAAGGAGCCCGAGATGATCAATGAACTCATGAAGATCATCGACCAGGAGCCAAGGCCGAAGAGGCGCTCCTATTTATCAAGGAGAGGGACCAGGGCATCAAACGCCCTCAGCCCAGGCTTGATAACAACATGGAAAAGAAAAGCACAAGAAGAACTCCAAGGGATGTAGGGGTAACAAAACCAAAACTAATGAAGTTTTTGTAGATCTACCCGACACTCGTTCTAACAAGCGTTCCGGCTCATCCCGGAGCAAGAACTACACACCAGGCTCTAGCCAATGGGAAGAAGACCCAAGTCACAATCGAGAGTAGGGACTCCAGCTCCAGTAACAGCGAGGATAACTTGGACACGATGTCCTACCAACTAGAAGAAAGGACTGTGGACCACTCCGTGTCCTATGAGTCTAAATGGTAGTACAAGACCATGGACCATGAAGTCTTATATGCTATCCCCAAGGGTCTCTAGGCCATCAAATGGTCAGCTGTCGAGATCTCCTTCGGCCAGTAAGACTGTCCTGAGAACTTTTTGTGGCCAGGCCACTTCCCAATAGTGGTCGATCTTACGATCAACGACTGCAAGATCTCCCAAATGCTTGTCGATGGAGGTAGTTCCCTGAACATCCTCTTCATAGGCACACTCAAAGTGATGCAGCTCTCCTGATCTGCCGTCAAGTTGGTTACGCAAGCCTTCTATGGTATAATACCTGGATCTTCGATGCTACCTATCGGCCAGATATCGCTCCCCATTACCTTTGGAAAGTAAGGAAACTTTCGAACAGAGAAGGTTTTGTTCAACATGGTTGACTTTGAGATGGCGTATAACACTATCTTAGGACAATTAGCCAAGTTCATTGCTACTGTGCACTATACCTACAAGTGCGTGAAGATCCAAAGACCCGAGGGAGTCATCACCGCCGGGGTTGCCTTAAGGCGGATCTCCGCTGTGACAAGCAGAGTCTTGATATGGCATCTCAGCACTGACCCAACAAGGTACCCAAAAGCTTAAGGATTAGGATGAGCGAGAAGCCTTCATCGTCACCACGACCACAATGCCTCGAGAAGCAAACCTGATAATCCGGTAATCTGGTTCCACGACTAGTTTGAAGCCAATGTAATAGTTCTGTGCTATCCTTGATGTTGTATGGTCCCTTATATTGGCTTAGTCTAGTCTATGTTGGTTAGGTTTATGATATTAGGACTACAATAGTTAGTGGAATGCCAATTAGCTCTGTAAGTTCCAAGTGTAAGTACTAATAGTAACTTCGTCATAATAAAGATCATATTTCCTAAAAAGACACTTGGATACCTTTTCTGCCTTATTTGTCTTCTTGTGCATTCCAATGCCTGACAACGGGGTAAGTTTCCACCTGGGTACCTCATCCCACACCAGCTATGAGAATCATCCAAATCGCACTTGGCTTAATCGATAATGCCGGCTGTCTATAAAGATATGAGCTAGCACACACCCTAATTTGACGTGTCGAGTGCTAACACTCATCTAAACATCTATCGCAACCTCTATTTGATTAAAATGAGAGCAATTTCGGTAGTCCCAATATATGCTCAACAAAGCACAACATATACCGTTTATGGCATAATTTCATCACAAGATATGAATAGACTGCAAAGGTTTAACTTATATTACATACCTTGTTCACCATACCAATTTCTACTTAATATCAGATTTTTCATATGCAGCGAAAAGTATTAACAGAAGATCAGTGTATCCATTACCCAAAAGGCCCCACTGAGATTAGCTCAATTAGACATCCTCTACTCCTGCCCATTGCCGGTATTGACATAATAGAAATATCCGTACACTAGTTTGTCGTTACCTGCAACAACTTGAGGGCAGCACCCTGAGTATGAAGGGTACTTGCAAGGCTTACACAATATAGGTATATACTATTCCCGACTCCAAGGACAATGCATTTAGTTGAATAGCAAGGAATGGCCAGAAAGTTAGGTTGATTTAGTGAAAAACACTTTAATCATTATAATGACATGAACAATTAATATTGATCGAAAATAATCAAAACCTCCAAGAATGTAAACTTGCTCAACTCAAATAAGCATAGGTAGATGCTTCTCCTAAAAACCCACATACTTTCCATCCCACCAAACTGAACAAGATTCTACAATTGATATCCAATGGACATTAAGCATGCTCATGTCCGAGAGCGCGGCTATTCAAATAGTTCTTACACCCTGCAGGGGAGTATTTCTTTACCCACGCGACACAAGACCACCGACCACACAACCCATTGGTTGCAAGTGATGATTCATGGGACAACCGTTCACGTATCCACCCCGAACGTTTGTTCCCATGCCTAAGCCTGCGGAGAGTACATAGGTCCTCTGTCACACCTGGTTTTAATGAACAAAACCAGATGTGACTTATATGTGCCCAGGATGTTCAACACACATAAGGACGTCATAGGTGAAGTAACAAAAGCAATACTTTTATAGAATAAACGTTAAACTCTTACACCAATTGATATATATTGTCTTCTATGTAGATATCTATAACGGAATAGAAGCACTGGTGCCCAACAGCACCGCAGGCAACCGATTGGGAGACACGCGTCTAGAATGTCACAACCTCATGTTGATAGTCTTCAACATTTTCACTCACTGAGCAGCACCATACGTGTCTCATGGCATAGGGAAAATAGCAAGTGTGAGCACATGATGCGCTCAGCAAGTGTGAGAAAGATAATGATATGCAGGCTTATATCAAGAATATGCTAACACATAGTATATTTGCGTAAATGCTAGTATTGAAAAGATTTTTAGACTCAAAAGAAAGAAACAATTATTAAGTGAATGTAACCCATACAGTTCAACACCCAGCATACAAGACTTCCCACCTTGCATACCGTAATCGTCTAGTACTCCTTGTACTATAACCAAAACCACAACCAAACCCATAACCACAAAAAAAACCAACTAACCATGTGAGGATCCAAGTTTCCCATAACCGCGGAAACGACTGTTAATAGTTTTTACACTCTGCAGAGGTTGTCTAACTTTTCCCATGAATCAGCGAATTATATGTTGTCGTGTTCGCAAAACACTTAACACACGCCAATGGTATGCAGCCAAGAAATCATCGAATGACATTTTTCACTATCCAGAGCCTAATACAGTATGCATCTACCCACTAGGTTTCACTGACAGGGTTTACGCGAGTCTAACTCCTACCCAGAAGCCCCCTTTTGTGCT
This sequence comes from Phragmites australis, assembly GCF_958298935.1. Classification (NCBI taxonomy): domain Eukaryota; kingdom Viridiplantae; phylum Streptophyta; class Magnoliopsida; order Poales; family Poaceae; genus Phragmites; species Phragmites australis. The sequence goes on along the minus strand of NC_084923.1, from coordinate 32,427,023 downwards.
GACACAACTCATACTAGATAGACTCTAATTAGTATGTCATGCCTTACCCATATTAACCTCGTGGTTGGTACATTACTTCTTGGGTTGTAGCTCCACGAACCGGTCTTTACTTTGGTTACTTGAGAAAATACTAAACCAACAACATAATCATGACAACCACCAAAACCACTTTGCTCAAGGCATAAGGTTCCATGTTGCTGGACCATTAACATATTAATGACCATTGTTGCATAAGTTCATTAATCAAGTATATGACACTTCCTAACATTCCAAAAGCATGGCTAAGCAATTCTACCCAAGAGACTCATATCAACTACCACTTAAGCTTCAAGGAATGTAAAGGAAGAACTAGGTAAACTCTAACATAGGTGACTACCCATCAAGTTGATAGACATTGCATGCAATTTTGTAAACTAAAACATTTAAAACATAGGTTCGAGATGATCAAGGACACTTGCCTTCTACCCAATGCTGCTCAGTGTCATTGAAATCTTAGTCTTGAAGTCCCTCGAACTATTCTGGAACGTTATCGACTAATTACAAGAACTACCAACAAACAACACAAAGGAAAATACTAAGAACAACATACCAAACATCATTAAAACACTTTAAAAGTACTATGGTTAGATAGGTATGATTTTAGAAACATTTAGACGCAAGAATCGCCTAGATCGGAGTTAAGATGAAAAGAAAACAACTTTCAGGAGATGGATTAGATTGAAAGGAAAGACTACTTTACTAGAGTTATCTTCCTATGGGAAAAGAGTTTATTGCACAATCACTACGTCAGGCTTGACAACATCATTGCGTAAGATTCAAGAAGTGTAGGGTAGACAAGACTTCGCTGACTAGGCTAAGGAGAATGATGTCGTGATGATTTGGCATGCTATGCAAGTACCGTCATGGATTAAAGAACAGGTACGCTGAGGTCCAGTCTTGACCACCCATGATCAAATGGCCGGGGTTACGCTTCTAGGTTAAGGATACTACCGGTAAGTCTCCGTAGTGGTGGTGGTTCGTGTTTCGTCGGAGATGGTGATCGGACGTGTAGCCACTGACATCGATGTCGGGCTTTGATGGCGTTTCAGTGAAATGAAGGAAGCATGGTGTAGAAAGACTAACTCAGCGGTATGGTTAGTTTTGGAAGGGGTCATCCGAGGTAGCGGCAAAACAGCGAAGACTGCTGCTAGGTTTGGTGGTGACTGCGAATAGACACAACAACGAAGACACTCACGTTCCAGGAGATTGGCTATGAAATTTAAGAAACCATCTGAATAGAGATGTTCATATTTCCTGGGAACACAATGCTACGGCATGGGTTTTGATAGATCATCCATTGAGAGGAATAACAATCAGCAGAGATGAGATGGGTAATGGTTGCAACATGCTGTGGTTGGCAATCACGTTCCGGTTGTGTCTCTGCACAAACGGGGATGGACTCCTAGGGTCACATAGAAGACTCGATGGGACACACTGTGATGTGGTTGGTGCATCCATACGGCTTTTGGATTGATGGGGAACGCGCATGCAAATCTGGTGCGCACGCAGAACACGTCCAGAAACTGGATAGTGGGCATGTCAACCTTGATTCTGGTGGTTTGGTTGCTCTACTGGCTGACCTGGTTGGTGAGGGCACGGGCAAAATCATGGGTCATGCACTGGTGAAAGGGCTTGGTGATTTGACCTCTGGTCAGCCGGTTACGTCGGTGCCAATCGGTGATGGCGCAGCTGTCCGCGATGGCAACGACCATGGTGGCGTAGATCGGGCTTTGGATGGGGCTAGAGCTTGGCTAGAGACTTAGTATGATGGTAAACAGTAGTAAGGGAGGAGAAGAAGGGGTCGTCACCTTGCTTCAATGGTCAAGGAAGGAGGATTTACGGAGAAGACGACATAGCGCGTCACGGGCGGCGCAGCTCCGGCGAATGGCGATGCACAGACAAGGTAGCAACGGCGTCTAGGGCTTGGGGCGTGGAATAGGGGTAGGATAGGGCATGCAACTCCTATTTATATAGCTAGGGGCAGCTGGTTGAGGTGGAGTCCAAGCCGAATATAAATCAGATTCGGGTTCGAGTCGATTAGGATTTCCTTTTTCGTAGCTCTCTATTCTGAGAATGATATTTCCATTGTTTGAACTCGAAATTGAACATTTTTGGACTCTAAATTATATTAATCAAAAATATCTACAACTTTTATATTCATTAGAACTTCTGAAAACGTCATCTTGATTTTTAATAATGCACCATAAGATAAACTGTTTGAGCTTAGACTTATCTGCACAACACTAATTTTAGGGGCCATAACTCCGAGCTTAATTAGTCAAAAGGGGACTTCCATAGGTTCAAATCGAAGCTCTCGATGAGTCCTACAACTTTTGTATTGCCAAGATTTGCATTTGAAGCCGTTTTGAACTCTGAAACTATATAGGAAGATGAGGTTGTCTAGAACTCCGCGAAAATTTACAGATTTCGTAGATCCTTTGTGTTGGGCCTTCTAGATGACTTGTGTGCCGGCCAAGGGCTTGGCTTGAGTAGGATTGAGTCTAATGACACCTTAGGAATATCTAGGGTTTTAGAAAAGAAACTTTTCTTGAGAAGTTTGAATAGGGTTTGTAATTGAATTGAGCTTGGAGTGAAATTGCGAGAAACGAAAAAAATGAGGTTGAACAAGAATACGAGTAGATAAGGAATTTGAATTTAGATTTAGGTAGAATTTGAGAAAGAGGAGAGATTAGCTTTAAACAAGGATTTAGATAAGATTTGAATTGAACTAGAGAAGGATCAAGTATGATCAATGATTGAATAGATGATGAATTCAAAGATTTTGAATTCCAACCATTAAGATCCTTAACTAGTTTACTACAGAGTTTTGTAAAAACGTTTTCAAAATCTTTTTCATTCAAAACACCATGGAGAAGGAAAAAGAAAAAGAACTCTAATGCATTTACTTGGCTCCTAACAAAACTCAGCATGCAATGCATACAAAATAATAAGCTATATTGATTGATTGTTTATGAAAATAGGTTTTAAACCTATTCTACTGGTGAAACAATTCAATAATCTTGTAAAATTTTAAAAAGTTGCAAATTCTGAAAATCAAGGTGTGACAGTAGATCGACGCTCAGATATCCCTAGGAGTCTCTTACAAGTAGAACTCACACCTTGGGTGTATGAGTCAAATGAACATGGTGACATACGATACTTAGCTCATCCTTACCATATTCAGATATGTGGTAGTAAGAAAAAAGTGCTTAAGCCCAGGTCTTCTCGCTCCAACTGCCGCTAACTCCCACCCGCATCTCGTCTGAATCTCACAAACTCATCATCCCAACTTGTCATTCTCGTGAAACAATAATTGAGAGTCCTATAGCTCGCGAATGATGGTGACGTCCACTGCTCAACTTCTACCGAAGACATAGGCAAAGGCTAAGCAATTACCACATCATTTTTAAGTCAGACTATGACACAATATACTCAGGCTATAAGGATCAGGACTAACAACTTTTTCAAGGTAGGTACTATGCAACAAATAGGATCTACCCACATTCCTGACATCGACACACTAAAACATGTATATACAACACATAGCAATATCTAACAAGTTGACTAATAATTCACCAAAATATAGGAGAAATATGATAGATGCTTACTTGGAGCTTCCTGTTCTTCACTCACGAATTCCACTGGTTCTTCTTTGGGTTCAAGCACATGACTCTCCGAAACGTTATTTTCTAAATAAAGGAACGATGCATCGCAATGAGTTTGGATGATATGCAATGAGAGATGCTCCACAATTCATGACAACAGTGGAGATGCAATGCATCATGTCATGAATCTATAGCATCCATGCCTTTTTAATTTGGATTATTCTTAATTGTTTATCATTCTTTGGGATTAATTAAGCTCAAGCCAAAGCTTAATCCTAAATAGAAAATTAATTAAATACAACATGAGGGAGAATATTCTTAATGTTCAGGATAAAATATAAAGATATTAGCTTCACCAATTTTGGGCTTACCAAGAATTTATTATGAATTATTAAATCTTAAACACATTTCATTGACTATAGAAAATATCAGTATATATTTCATGACTCCTGGTATTTTTAATATGTAGAGCATGATATAATGAAGCTAACAAAATTGGTTTCACTATTTTTGGAGCTATATACAATTTATGGTGCATTTTACATGTTTTCAGACAATTTCACATGAGATGATAATGCCTTTTGTCCCTTTTCTAATTTATTCCGAATTAAATAAAGCTTGCACCCTTTTATACTCAGGCTTAGCTGGCCATAGCCATGACCGGTGGGCCAGACCCAAGCTGACCAGGTTAATATTGACCTGGGCCTAACTCGCACAGTGTCGGCCATGGCAGCGGCACTGGCGGCTTTCGCCGGCGGTGAATGGTGGCCAAGTCAGCCAGGCCGAGGGAGCCAACAGTTAAAGCGTGCCCTGGGGAACCCATCTTAGAAAGGCCTATCTAGAGGATCTGGCCAGAGCATAGCCGATGATGAGCACATGGGCGGCAGCGACGATGGTTCACACAGATAGGCGCACCAGCGTCGGGCCGGAGGGTAAACGACGCATGCAAAAGAAAGAGGAGGGTGTGGGGAATCTCACCAAGGTGCAGATTTGGGAGACGGGGTAGCGGAGAGATGGCACAATGGTGAGTAGCTGAGAAGGTTGGCCAGCGTTGAGGAAGAAGGCGCCCGCACACCAAATCTGGCCATAAGAGATGGGGATTTGGCATTGAATGGACTCAGTGACCTTCCTTTGCATGGTTTGAGGCTCGATTGAGCGGATTTGGGGCTTGGGCTGCACGGATTGGTGGCAGCAGCGTGGTGCATGGCTCCGCTCTATGTGATGTTTGGCTGGGAGAAAAAGAAAGGAGCACACGGAAAGAAAGAGAGAGTCAGAGAGAGAGAGAGAGAGAGAGAGCAGTGAGGGGAGGGAGAGATAAGGCAACGACCTCGCCTTAGGGTGAACGATGGCAGCGCCGACCAGAAGCAGCTCAGTGGCTGGCCTCCTCGTCAACTAAAATGGCGGCGGACACCGAGCTATGCTCTGTCCAAAGCAGATTGGTCGAGGGTGGTGAAGGGGATGACAAGATGTCCCATGTGAACAGTGACCATCATAAGTGAAATATCTCCCTCTAGTTTCTCTGATCCAATGAGAGACCTTCCCAATCTCCAAAATTTTTAGGAGAATTTTTGTGGGATACTATAATTCATGTGCAACCCATTTTAATTTGTTTGACCCAAAAAACTTGAGCCAAACTAAAAAAAATTCCCCAAATTTGCTAACTTTCCAATCTTGCTCCAATTTTTAAGGCTTCAAAATGAAACCCTAAAATCTGGGGAAAACCACTAATATTCTTCATATGACATGGAATAATTTCTAAAATTATTTCAATCCTTAGCATAGTAATTTTGTGAGTTCCTTCACAATGCATCACTTATCATTAAACTTAACAACTTATGTTTAATTTTAAATGCATTCAATTACTTGCTCAAAGCTTCAATTATGATGCTTATGAATGTTTAATGACAAGCACACTAAGAGTAGCGATAAGCTTTTTCATGACCAAAAGTCAATATGAGTTCTCTTTACTTTATTACATTATTCGTTTAGACTGGCTACCCAAGAATCCTTCCTGGGTAGATAATCGGGGGCTTAACAAGTACTTAGTACTGGAAACCGAAATCGATATATTGTGTATATTCTGAAAGCAAATTCCAACAAGAAGGGATGGATCATTATGTCACAACTTCAGGGTTGCAAAAATGTTCCTTATCGGGTTCCACGAGTGTCCGGGAACTATGACGCCTTCCACTCAAGCGGACCTAAGGCTGACCGTAATAAGCACCCCAAATAGTAACTAATCAAAGGAAAAAGCAACTAAGTTTACCACGATATGTTGTCAAACGCATCTAGTACTGGGCTATACAAAGCATCAAATATATAATTCTTAAAGTCTAACAAACTTCTGACTTTTTATAATAGAATGCAGGAATAAAAGTCTCAAGACGATGGCTCAATCCCAAAGTCCATCGTATCCATGTAACCGGCCGAAGCATCTCCTCCACCTTCTAGGTCAACTCCTCCTCCACCACCAGGAAATCTTCTTGGAGGACATTGGTTTTGATGTTCTGGTAATTCTCCTTCAGTATTGCTAGCACCTTGGCAACTACCTCTTTCACGCCTCATCCGGCCTGGCTCGAGATATGCTTGGTCACCTTCACTTAGAGTCCTCTGTAGGCCTTGGCAAGTTCTCTTATACATCCAGGGCTGCGGCAAGCTGTTCTTAGATGGTAGACATCTGTGCCTCCTCTTGGGCTAAGGTATCATAGGTCTCGGATAGCTCTGTGAGGTACCACATTTAGATCGAGAAGGTGAAAGAGGTAGTGTACCCAAGAGGCTGGGGCTTACCTTTTGACCGGTCCTCTAGTTCGGAGCGCATCTTCTCCTTCTCAGCAATCTCTTCGTAGAGTTGGCGGTTCTTCCCGATAGCTTTCCTCTCGAGTTCCGCTACTTGGGCTTTACCCTACTGGGCTTCGCCATGGAATTTGTGCATTTGCAACATGTTCAGTTACAAAATATTAGGCCAGGACCTATTATTTCATCAATTCAACGGTTATCTTGCAAAAAAATGCTTACCGTAAAGAAGGAGTTGAAGACAGTCTTTGGGTCATGACCTCCTTGGCACTGGGTACTCTGGATGATCTCCCTTCAAGACATATCATTGGGCAGCCTATACATCAGGTCTGTGATTGCCTGAAGCGGCGTAACATCCACCTCTTGGGTCTCCTCCAACCTCCACAGAGGGTTGGGTGTCCAGAATCCATAGTAATCACGACTTGGTGCTCCAAGCACCATGTGAGAAGGAACCTAAAACTTTTGCTCCTATGAACATAGGAAGGACATTCATAGCGACGAACATACCTGGGTTGCTTTCTCTCCCAGAAGGACATCAGTGAGACGTGGATGTTGGCCGACCTCCTGGATGGCTTCTCAGGCTCGCCTCCCTCAATCCCTGCTTCTAGCGTGGGCAGAGTCATGTATGTAGATGCACCTGCACCAATGAGATTCTTTTCACAATCCTGGTCTGGTGCCTATACACACACAGAGTCAACTATCATGGCTACAAAAGCTTCAACGAAGATTTTAAACATACCGGAGTCAGGGCCGACTCTCTAGGTGCTGGAGTCGGGGTTGGGTCCTTGGTGGTCTGAGTCGATGTCAAGTCCTCGGTGGCCGAAGTTGATGCAGGTACTGCGGGGGTCCAACTTGGGGCCAGGGCTTTAGGGGCTGTAGACAAGGTTGGAGCCACGGGGTCGGACATCAATGGCGGCTGGGGATTGCTTATCGATGAATTGTTGTCCACAAAAAAATTGCCCTCATCCAGCATGTCACCACTGATGGAGGACAAGGCTGGTGGCATAACACCATCAAGCTGCTTCCGCTTGGACCAGTACTCACTATAATCAAGAACTCGTCCGAGTCCTCATTCCTAATGCTCATGTTATCGGCCTCCAAATCGGGCCACCCGCATCCTGGATGGACTACTCTGAAAGAAGAAGAAACAAGGAAATGCAAAGGCCCATGAGGCTTACTGACAAAATCATTGCCTGGGCATCAGCCATCTCCACGTTTGGAGGTTGATTTATGTAAGAAACAACTCGTATGAAACAAACCCACACATTTCCTAATAGCTAATTGGGATAGGTTGGTACCTACCTCACCTTCTCAGGTTGGATCCTTCGCAGCTGTAAACTCCCATGCACCAGAGATCCTCAACCTCAAAGGGCCCATGCGACGCTTGGTGAAGTCCTTAGCGACATCCCATGCCTTCAACCCTTGCTCCTTCAACTCTCGGATTTTGGTGATGGGAGTTTGGGAGACGATGATGGGCCTTGGCTCCTCTGTCCCCAGCTGCCTCTATAATGGTTCAAGGCCCTAATACCGAAGTTCGGGAAAGTCGAGTTGGCAGTAGAACCACTTATTGTGCCACCCTGACTAGGAACTCTTGGTAGAGAAGCCAATGTACTCTGCTAACTACCCTTCTCAGAGGCGAAAATTGGTACCGCTGATGACCTTGCTAGTGAAACCCTTCAATAGGTAGAATTACCTGAAGAGGTCAACGAATGGGCACACACCCAGGAAGGATTCACATAGGTGCACAAAGATGCTAAGCATTACGATGGAGTTGTGGTTAAGATGAATGCTCTCAATTTCGTAAAACTGAGCACTTGGAGAAAGAAGCCAGAAGGGGGGAACAGAAACCATAGCAGAAGAAATCGAGGAAGACAACAATCCAAATGGTATCTAGACTAGGGATCGTCTCTCCCACCATCGGTGAACATACGATCAAGGCATGTGAGGGGATGACCTCGTCGCGCTCTGCCTCGGCTAGAACCTCGTCTGAAACTTCAGATTCTGGCCAGGGTGGGATTGGGGCCACAATGTTGTAGGCATCAAAACTCTCTGCCATATCAACCATCTTGCGGCCCATGGTGTCGAGGGGAAGCAGTTGGTGAGTTTAGGGTTTTTGGAGGTGGTTGCAAGCAGCACAAGAGAAAATGGCTTGAGGTAAATGACAACAGAGGAGGTAAAAATTGAGTGGGCTCCCTTATCCCAATTTATACAGAAACAAAGGGTGGTTCTTCGTTTGACGACGTGATAGGTTTTGAGCATGACTTGGGGCCACGTTCTTTTGCTTTACCGTTCCATCGCATTTAATGCTCAACGCATGCAATGGCAGGTGGTGCAGTAACCTAGAGAAACTGGCACACTGCTCCACCATCATGACCTCTTGGCAGGTGGAGCAGTTTCCCAACATTATCATGACCTCTTGTGAGGTAAAGATCTCACCACTACCCAAAATCTTCACTGCGACGGTTCAAATTTTGAACTTGGCTAGTGACAAGTCTTTTCTACCCTGTCCTTTCAACAAATTAGGATGATCCTTTTCCGGATGACTTAGAATTCCTACTAGGAGGGAATACCTTGTTGAGGGCTCACGTGAGTACTTGAGGGTATTCGGGAGCCTAAATAGATGACCTGATGACTCCAAGAACCCGGTTAGATGCACCATCCTAACTTGAGGACTCGAGCTCTACTCGAGGACACGATCAATCAAAATGTTTATCTTTACTGACTAAGCCTTTGATCTGTTGAAACCTCATTTCATGTACTGGTGGGGGCCTTGACAATGGGCAGTGTAAGACTACTATTTCCGAACACCCTAGGATTTCCTTACATTCTCAAAGTATATCACTATCCCCAGGAAATGAATTCCGAGACGTATGGAAATTGCAAGCTGATACCCAGGATATCTCATAAATAGGAAAGTTTATCTCCAAGAATGATAAGAAAGACTCCAAGAGTCGTACGACAACCCCTTTATATATACGGAGCTAGGGGACCCTGTGGAGGACAAGCCATGAAAAGTCAACACAACTCCATTGACGCCAATCAAGCCTGTGGAAGCTCTACACCCTTGAGCCCTCTACAACTTAGATTTTTTTGATTTTATAATTTCCTAGAATTTAATTAGGGTTTAAATATATAGAATAGGTTTAAAACCTATTTTCTATAATAAAATTTAATTTGTCCATAAGTTATATGTTGGTTGAATGAATTCATGCTGAAATAGGCATTAGGGTTTTAGTGTGAAAAATAAAATTTGGCAAACATGAGGCGCGCTGTTTGAATTTTAGGAAAGGTTTTAAAAAGGCTTTTATAAAAAAATCTCTTTTCTTCCCTTTGGCCCAATCCGTTTCCTTTTCTCTCTTTTTCCTTCCGGCGGCCCACTCTTCCTCTTCCCGTGCCGAGCCCGTGCTGCCCCCTCTCTCCTTCTTGCCAACCCATCTAGGCCGGCCAAAGGCTAGGCCTAGCAGCCGATCCCCACCTCTCTCTGTTTGCGCCCTGTCTGGAACCCGCCTTTGAGCACCTATCTCCCTCGCGCCGCCTGAGTCTGAGCTAGACACGATGAGATCTGCCACCTCTCTGGGCCTAAATCCCAACGAACTCCCAGTTGAATCCAAACCGCCCTACATGTTACCCGTCTATATAAGTCAAGCCCCCTCCCCTCGATCTATTTCGCCCACATCAAGCTACCACCGCTCGTCACCATTGCCGCACAGCCAAGCTTCGTCGTCAGTCATTCTAGCCGCGCATTGCCGCAACTGAGGTCACCTCGGCACCGCGTGCTCATGAGGATTCGGTTCCACCACTCCTCATCGCCTCTCCACCGTTGGAGCATCGCTCCTTTCGTCAGTGGCCTAATTCGCCGCCTCCCGGAGCCACCCGAGCACCTAGTGAGTTCGTCGTCCACCCGTGGTTCTTTTTCGCTGCTTGCCGTCTCCACTGGTGAGCCGTAGCTCGATTCTGGCGAGTCCACTGTCGTGTTGTGGCCCCCTCTGCCAACGGTCAAACTCTAGAGCACTGCCCCTTTTCTCCCGGCCATCCGATCTATCTTTGATGGCCCAGATTAGATCCAACATACCCCTTCGCTGAGCCAATCACGTGGTGACATGTGTCACCTTCATAATCCAGTCAGCTGCCTCTTTCCACGTAAGTTGGCCACCTCAGCAGTTTCTCCAGCCTGTCATGCCACGTCATCAGCCTTTATCCAGTTAGCTTTCAAATTATTTTTAATTCAGAAAAAGTGGCAATTTTGTACTTTAGCCCTGAACTTTTTTGTAATTACCAAAAAACCCATGTCCATTTAAATCTTAGTCCCTAAACTTTCTCCACAAATATTTTTATAAATATTTTCAAAAAAAATACTTATGAGCACTCCAACTTTCAAGAGCCCCGTACTTCAAATCAGATCCCTCGTAGGAACAATAACACTGGTAACAACACTTAAGCCTCCACCAAAGGAAAACCTTGTTTCCATTGTGGAGTAGAGGGATATTTTACTTTCCAATGCCCTCAGAAGTGTCCAAATCAGCCACCCATCCAAGGTGCAAACCAGCAGAACCATAATGGGAATCAGCACCAGAATCAAGCAAAGCAGAATGTTGCTAGAGGCCGTGTGAACCAAATGGCAGTTGATGAAGCTCAAGATGCATCAGATGTCATGATCGGTATCTTTCTTATCAACTGTAACCCTGCTACAGTATTATTTGATTCTGGAGCATCGCATTCTTTTATATCAACCAAGTATGTGGCAAGATACAACTTACCTATATCTCTTATGAAGCATAGAATGATTATTAGCTCCCTATGTGGAGAAATAGTATTAAAATAAGGCGAGAGGGTAGAATTTCCTGCAAACCTTATCACTTTGGAATCCAAAGGGATAGATGTCATACTAGGAATGGATTGATTAACCAAATTCAATGGAATTATCGACTTTGTAAGAAGAGCCATTCGTATGCCTGCTAAAGAAGGAAAAGAAGTCGAATATGTTGCAGAAGTATAGGCAATGGCCAGAGAGACAGTTAACCAAGTTGATGGAAGTCCAATTGAGAGCATTCAAGTCATATGCGAATATCCAGATGTATTCTCAGAAGATTTGCTAGGTATGCCACCTAATCATGACATAGAGTTTGTTATAAAATGAGTACCTAGTACGTCTCCTATTTCAAAAAGGTTGTATAGAATGGCTGCTAATCAGTTAGCGAAAATTAAGGAACAATTGCAAGAGGAAAAAAATGTTAATCAAAGGTTATATCCGATCTAGTTTGTCGCCATGGGGTGCACCAGTAATTTTCATACCCAAGAAGGATGGTACCAATGGATGTGTATAAATTATTGAGCCTTGAATGAGGTAACCATCAAGAATAAATACCCTCTTCCCAGGATCGATGACTTATTTGATCAGCTTAAAGGAGCATGTGTGTTCTCCATGATCGATCTTCACTCAGGATATCATCAGTTGAAGATTCGAGCATCAGACATCCCTAAAACTGCCTTCATCACCCGTTATGCACTATATGAGTATACGGTCATATCTTTTGGATTGACCAACTCCCCTACCTACTTTATGTATTTGATGAACAAGATATTTATGGAGTACCTGGATAAGTTTGTAGTAGTCTTTATCGATGACATCCTAGTTTTCTCCAAGAATGAAGATGAACATGCAGAACATCTGAGATTAGTTCTACAGAAGCTTGGGGATAATCAGTTGTATAATAAACTGAGCAAATGTGAGTTTTGGCTTGATTAAGTTTCTTTTCTCGATCATATCATCTCCGCCGGAGGAATAGCAGTTGATCCCAGAAAGGTGGAAGATGTTTTGAATTGGAAGCCTCCCCAGAATGTCTCCGAGATCTGTAGTTTCTGTGGATTAATTAGCAGGTCACTAGCGTCGGTTCATAGAAGGTTTCTCCAAGATTGCAAAGCCTATAATTGAGTTAATTGAGAGGGTAAAACATTTAAATGGACCCTTACTAGAGGCAAGTTTTAAAGAGTTGAAGAAAAGACTAACATATGCGTCAGTATTAGTCATGCCAGATACACAAAAACTGTTCTCCATCTATTATGGTGCCTCTTGTCAAGGATTAGGATGTGTTCTTATGCAAGAAGGCTATGTTGTAGCATATGCATCAAGACAATGGAGAAAGTATGAGGAACACTACTCTACGCATGATTTGAAGTTAGCCGCCGTAGTACATTCACTCAAGATATGGGACACTATTTGATTGGAAAAAAGGTGTGAGATATATTCGGATCATAAGAGTTTGAAGTATATCTTTACTCAGTCGGATCTCAACCTCGGGCAGCGAAGATGGTTAGAGCTTATCAAGGATTATGACTTAGGAATTAATTATCATTTCAGAAAAGTGAATGTAGTTGTTGATGCTTTAAGAAGAAAGGCTCATCTCAAAGTGATGACCGTGCAAAAACAGACGACCCGAGCTATGCAAAGAGTTTGAGAGACTCAATCTTGGATTGTTGAACAACGCAGAAGCCATGATAATGAAAGTCGATTCGACATTGGAACAAGAAATTCGTATAGGATAACTCGAGGATGAGAAGATAATGGAAATCAAGCAGCATATTACGGAGGGTAAAGCCCAAGGTTTTACTGAGGATGAGAGTGGAACGATATGGTTTGAGAAGCATATCTGTGTGTAACACCCTGATTTTTAGAATTTAAAACTTTTTAAAAATTTCCAAGATTATTGAATAGCTTCACCAGTAGAATAGGTTTAAAACCTATTTTCTTAATCAATCAATAAATATAGGTTATTATTTTGTGTGCATTGCATGCTGAGTTTTGTTAGGAGCCAGGTAAATGCATTAGAGTTCTTTTTCTCTTTCTTTCTCTTTGGTGTTTCAATTGAAAATGGTTTCAATTTTTTTTTTGTAAAACTCAATAGTGAATAAGTTAAGGACCTTAATTGTTGCAATTCAAAATTCTTGAATTCATCATCTATTCAATCATTAATCATATATAATCCTTCTCTAGTTCAATTTAAATTTCTCTGTAAAAGTTTCTTTTCTAAACCCTAGATATACCTAAAGTGCCTTTGAGCTCACTCTTACTCAAGTCCAAACTCTTATCCAAGTCTTCTAGAAGGCCCAACAAAAAGAATCCATGAAATCTATAAATATTCACGGAGTCCTAGATATCCTCTTCTTCTCACGCGGTTTCAGAGATCAAGACGGCCTAAAATGCAAATATTGACAATACCAAAGTTGTATGTCTCGTCGAGACCTTTGAGATGAACCTATGGAAGTACCCTTTTGGATAATGGAGATAGGAGTTATGGTCCCCGAAATCAGTGCTGCGCAGATATGCCTGAGTTCAAACAGATTATCTTCTGGTGCCTTTTTGAAAATCAAGATGATATTTTTAGAAATTACAATTAATACCAAAGCTGTAGATCTTTTCGAGTACTACAATTTATAGTCTAGAAACGTCCAATTTAGACTTCGTACGGTGGATATATCATCCTTGGAATAGAGAGTTGCAAAAAAGGAAACCGTAACCGACTCGAACTCGAACCCTAGTCGTGTCCGGCTTGGACTCCATCTCAACCAGCTGCCGCTAGCCCTACAAATAGGAGTTGCACACCCTATCCTACCCCTATTCCATGCCCCAAACCCTAGACGCCGATGCTGCCTTATCCGTGTGCCACCATTCATCAAAGCCGCCACCACTGCTTGTGATGCGCTACGTCATTGTCTCCGCGAATCCTCTTTCCTCGACCATCCAAGCAAGGTGAGGACCCCTTCTTCTCCTCCCTTACTACTGTTTTACCATAATAGTAAGTCCCTAGCCAAGCTCTAGCCCTGGCCAAAGTCCGATCTACGCAGTCAAGGTCGTTGCCGTCACGGACAACTGCGCTATTGCCGATTGGCATCGACGTTGCCGGCCGACCATAGGTCTAATCACCATACCCTTTGTCCAGGTCATGCCACAGGATGTGTCCCATGCCCTCTCTAACAGAATCAGCTATCAGAGCTTTGACATTGTTTTTCCGGGAAATATGAACATCTCTATTAGGATGGTTCCTCAAAACTCATAGCCAATCTATAGGAACGCGAGCATCATTGCTGCTGCATCTGTTCTCTGTCACCACCAAACCTAGTAGCAGTCGTCTTTATTTTTCCACTACCTTGGACGAACCCTTCCAAAACCGATCATGTCTTTGAGTTAGCCTTTCTACGTTTTACACTATGTATCCCTCGTTTCGCAGCAGTGCCACTGAAACCCAATGTCAATGTCAGTGGCCACGCACTCGATCGCTATCTTCGACGAAACCCGAGTTGCTGCCTTTATGCAGACTTATCGGTAGTATCATTAACCTAGAAGTGTAACCCCGGCCATTTGATCAGCGGTGGTCGAGACTGGACCTTAGCGTACCTCTTCTTTAATCCAAGTCGATGCTTGCATAACATGCCAAGTCAGCACCACATCATCCTCATTGTCTTGTCAGCCCTATACTTCTTGAACCATGCATAATGACGTTGTTAAGCCTGGCGCAATGATTGCATAATAAACTCTTTTCCCATAGAAAGATAACTCCAGTAAACTAGTCTTTCCTATTCAGCCTAATCCACCTTCCGAAAGCCCATTCTCTTTCACCTTAACTTCGATTTAGACGATTCTTGCATC
This sequence comes from Phragmites australis, assembly GCF_958298935.1. Taxonomy (NCBI): domain Eukaryota; kingdom Viridiplantae; phylum Streptophyta; class Magnoliopsida; order Poales; family Poaceae; genus Phragmites; species Phragmites australis. The sequence goes on along the minus strand of NC_084923.1, from coordinate 32,411,942 downwards.
TAAATGTTCCTAAAATCATACATATCCAACCATAGTGTTTTTAAAGTGTTTTGATGATATTTTGTATGTTGTTCTTAGTGTTTTCTTTGTGTTGTTTATCGGTAGTTCCTGCGATTAGTCAATAGCATTCCGGAATAGTTCAAGGGACTTCAAGACCAAGGTTTCGTCAACACTGAGCAACGTTGAGTAAAAGGCAAATGTCCTTGATCATCTTGAACCTATGTTTTAAATGTTTTGTTTTACAAAATTGCATACAATGTCTGTCAACTTGATGGGTAGTCACCTATATTAGGGTTTACCTAGTTCTTCCTTTACATTCCTTGAAGCCTAAGTGGTAGTTGATATGAGTCTCTTGGGTAGAATTGCTTAGCCATGCTTTTGGGATGTTGGAGAAGTGTCATATACATGTTTAATGGACATAAGCAATGTGATGATGAACTTGTTTTAGTAACATGGAACCTTAGGACTTGGCAAGGAGTTGGTTTGATAATGGTGGTTCATGTGGTGGGCTTGTGGATACATTCCAAGATAAGGTGTTAGGTTTTGTTGGTTATTTCCCTGTTGGATAGTCTTTTCCTAAGTGACACATATAAGGACCGGTTCATGGAGGGACAACCCAAGAAATACCGTACCAAACACGAGGCCGATATGGGTAAGGCTTAGCATATAAATTAGACACCTGGCTGGCATTCGTTGCAGTAACAAGACCTAATTGATGGACCATGCTTCGTAGTGATTCTCCTAGCAGCACACCACTGGCGTGTGTTAAGTCTTTTGCGAACACGACAACATGGAAATAACGACTCGTGGCTAAAAGTTGGACAATCTCTGCAGAGTGTAAAACTGTTATAACAGTCGTGCTCACGGTTATGAAAGACTTGGATCCTGACATGATTAGTTGGTCATGGTAATAGTTTGGCTATAGGTTGGTGATACGGGTGATGGTTGGATGGTTATGGTTTGTAAGGTGGTTAACCTTAGGTAATGTCTAGTTGTTGGGTTATATTCACTTAGAACAACTTAATACTTTTGAATTATATTACCATTTTCTTTACTCGTACTTACACAAATATACTATGTGTTAGCCTATTCTTGTTGTAAGCCTACATATCATTATCTTTCCCACACTTGCTGAGCGCATCATGTGCTCACACTTGCTATTTTTCCTATGCCATGCGACATATGTGGTGTGCTCAGTGAGTGAACATATTGAAGAGCATCAAGATGAGGTTGTGACGTTTTAGGCGCGTGTCCCCCGGTCAGTTGCCTGCGGTGTTGTTGGGCACCAGTGCTTCTATTCCGCTGCAGATATCTACATAGAAGATAATATATGTCAATTGCTGTAAGAGTTTAACATTTATTCTATAAAAGTATTGCTTTTGTTAATTCACTTGTAACATCCTTATGTGTGTTGAACATCCTGAACACACATAAGCTCATCTGGTTTTGTCCATTAAAACTGGGTGTGAAACTGCATCCCAGATATCAAACCTATCAAGGAAACTGTACTTTTAGAAGCGCATGAGTCTGCGTATTCTATTCATCCTGGAGTATGTAGCATTATGTGATATATGTCAGAGAGTCAAAGCTGAACATCGTAGACCCGCTAGACTACTTTAACCTTTGAAGATACCAGAATGGAAATGGGAAGAAATTAGTATGGATTTAATCGTTGGATTGCCCTGAACTCAATCTGGATATGATTCTATTTGGGTTATAGTGGATCGCTTGATGAAAGTTGCTCATTTTATTCCAGTCAAGACCACATACACATGACCTAAACTTGCTGAGTTGTATATCGCCCGAATTATATGTTTCATGGAGTACCCAAGAGGATAATGTCTGATAGAGGAAGCCACTTTACCTCCAGGTTTTGGCAAAAGCTACATGAGTCATTGGATACCAGGTTAAACTTTAGTTCGGCATATCATCCGTAGACTGATGGTCTGACCGAGAGGGTAAATCAAATTCTGAAAGATATGTTGAGGGCTTGTGCCTTGAAAAACAAGAGTAGTTGGGATAAAAATCTTCCCTACTCAGACTTCTCCTACACCAATAGTTATCAGGCTAGTTTGAAGATGTCGCCATTTGAAGCTTTGTATGGAAGAAAATATAGGACACCGTTGTACTAGAATGAGACTAGTGAAAGTCAAGTGTTTGGTCGAAAAATTCTGAGAGAAGCATAAAGGCAAATACAACAAAACAGGGAAAATTCGAGAACAACTCAAACATGACAGAAAAGTTATGCTGATCATTGACGTCGTGAGTTAAATTTTGAAGCAGGTGACTTCATATATCTACGAGTCACACCGATAAGAGGTTTCCATAGATTTAAATTCAAAGGAAAACTTGCACCTGGGTTTATATGACCTTTTAAGGTGTTAGAAAAATATGGAGAAGTAGCGTATTAATTGGAGCTACCACCTCAGTTAGTAGATGTACCTGATGTTTTCCACATGTCACAGTTGAAGAAATGTGTACAAGTTCCCGGGAGTAGATGCCCGTAGAGGAAATAGAAGTTGGAGAGGATCTCACCTACTTGAGTATCCAATCAAGATTCTAGAGACCTCAGAGCGAATCACCAGGAACTAAAAAATCTGTATGTGCAAGGTGCAGTAGAGACACCATTCCGAAGAAGAAGCGACATGGAAAGAGAATCATATCTAAAAGTCGAGCTTCCGCATCTCTTCTCCGATCCTTCTGAATCTCGAGGATGAGATTCCTTCTAGGGGGGTAGGTTTGTAACACACTGGTTTTTCATTTTATAATTTCCTAAAAATTCATAGAATTTAATTAGGGTTTAAATAAATAGAATAGGTTAAAACCTATTTTCTATAAGAAAATTTAATTTGGCCATAGGTTATATGTTGGTTGAATGCATTCATGCTGAAAATAGGCACTACGGTTTTATTATGTGAAAAATTAACTTTTGAAAACATCGAGGCACGCCGTTTGAATTTTAGGAAAAGTTTGAAAAAGGCTTTTATTGAAAAAAAAAACCCTTTTCTTCCCCTAGGCCTAATCCCTTTCCTTTTCTCCTTTTTGTCTCCTTTTGCTTCTAGCAACCCATTCTTCCTCTTCCCGAGCCGAGCCTGTGCTGTCCCCTCTCTCCTACTCGCCTCCCCGCCTGGGCCAACCGAAGACTAGGCCCAGTAGCCACTCCCCGCCTCCCTCTGTTGGCACCCCGACCGAAACCCACCTTTGAGGACCCGTCTCCCTCGCGCCGCCTGAGTCCAAGTCGGCAACGATGAGGTCCACTGCCTCTCCGGGCCCAAATCCCAACGAACTCCCAGTCGAATCCAAACCGCCCTACGCGTTGACGTCTATAGAAGTCAGGCCCCCAATCCTCGATATATTTTCGCCTACATCAAGCCACCACCACTCGTCACCATTATTGCATGACCAAGCTTCGCCGCTAGTCATTCTAGCCGCACATTGCCACAACTGAGGCCACCTCCAGCACCGCGTGCTCATAGGGATCCGGTCCCACCACCCATTGTTGCCTCTTCGCCTTCGGAGCACCCCCGTCACCAAGCCACTGAGAGCCAGTGCCGCCCTTCCGTCGTTGACCCGATTCGCCGCTTCTTGGAGCCACCCGAGCACATAAGTGAGTTCGCCGTCCTCCTGTGGTTCTTTTCCACCGCTTGCCATCGCTGGCGGTAGGCCATAGCTCGATTTCGGCGAGTACACCGTCGTAGTTCCCCTTCCATCGCCGTGCCGTAGCCCCTCTACCGACAAGTTAAACATGACTAATGAACTATGCAACTGTGAGTTGGAAAATTTTGGTAATGATATAGCAACATGGAACCTTAGATCTTGAGCAAAGAGGTGCGAGTGATGGTGGTTACAATTATGTTGTTGGTTTGGCAATTGCTTAAGTGACCTAAGTAAGGACAGGTTCATGGAGCGACAACCCAAGAAGTATCGTACCAACCATGAGACCTGGTATTGGATAGGCTTGGCCTATTAATTAGTGGATTCCAGTGTTGTGCATGCCAAACCATAAGAGTGGATGTGTGGGGACGGCTAAAGCCAGAATTATTTGGTTAGTGGTATAGGATGTGTAGTCTTGCTGGAGCTATAAGGCGCAAAAGGGAGCTTTTGGATGGTGTGAAACCACTTTGACGGTGGTGAAACCTAGCGGGCATGTACATACTGGATGAAACTTTGTAACGGCCTTGTAGTGGCTTTCTTGGCGACACACCACTGACGTGTGTTAAGTGTTTCATGGACACGGCAATAAGGAAATTATGACTCATGGGGAAAGCTAGATAACATTGCAGAGTGTACAATCTGATATATCAGTCATGCTCACAGTCATGAGAGACTTGGATCCTCACATGATTTATTAGTTTGGATTAGTTGGTTTGGTTGGATGGTCCTTGGTTACCTATGGAGGGTATCAAGTCGGATGGTTTGGGAACCTGAAGTGGTTTTTAGGTAGTTGGGGAAGCATGTGGAGATGTTTCTAGGAGAAGGAAGTCTAGTGATGAATCACATAGTTAAATAGGATGCTTTTATAACTCTACGATAGCATAGTTGGCATTTAAGCAAATTTAACCTGTTACAGCTTGTTCCTTTATCTAAGCTTGCATGTCATTTACTTTCCACACTTGCAAAGTATGACATGTACTCACACTTGCTATTTACATCCAAATGTACATCAAACGCTGCTCAGACAATGAAGGAGAACCAGACTACTACATCGATGAAGATGAAGATTGCTAGGCTGATGGACCCCCGGTCAATTGCCTATGGAAGATGGGAGCTTCGCTATGTTTTGCTAGTGTGTTTTAGTTAAAGACTTTGATGTCTTTCTATCTTGTTTAAGTTAAACATTGTAATAATGGCACTGTGTGTGATACACTAATGAAATCAGTGCATGTACGAAACTTGATCATGGCATACATGTGGTTTACATATGGTTTTATTCCTTTATAAAACCGAGTGTGACACTTCTCTCTCTGACTACATACATGGTAGCCCTCCGACTAGTTTTAGATCTATCTTGGCTAGCCAAGCACCCCCTTGTAAACAGTCCCAGAGATTAATACAAGACCAACAGGACGTAGGGCTATTATGCTAAGGGAAGACTCAATATGTCTAAGGTCGTCTGTGTGCACTGTGTGATTTGTATACTTGAAGTATCCCCTACTATTTCTATAAGTTCGTGAGATCGGTATTTCACCAACGGTCGACAGTATGATATTTCACTTCTAGATTGAGATATAAGGTTTTGTTTATGGCAAGTTAATATGTGGGTTGTGTTGGTGCATGCCAATTTGGATGACGCGCTTGATAAATTAAAGAACAAAGATCAGACATCATGGACAGCTAAAGAGCAAAAGAAATATCGTAAGGTTTTGTCTCAAATTCATCTTCATCTATCAAATAATATTTTGTAGGATAAATTGTTGCTGCCTTATGACTGAAGCTGGAATCGATCTACATGTTCAAGGACCTAACCAGCAAGATGCATCTGAAGATGAAGTTGTTCACGCACAAGTTACAAGGGAGATGTTTGGTATTGAATCATCTTTCAGTCTTCAAGTAGAACATTGTCGACCTACAATCTATGGAGGTAAAATATGATGATGATGACTTGGGTCTTATTCTTTTGAGCTTGTTGCTTAGTTCATTTGCAAACATTAGAGATACCATATTATACAGTCATGATACTCTCTAAAGGTTCAACTTCTTATGAAGAAGGTTTGATTGTTTTTGGTGGGACAAAGGAAAAGAAATCAAACATTGGTTACAAAAGTAAAAGTTCGAATGATTACAGGGGTCGATTGAAGCCTACAGACAAGGATAAATTTCGTAGGTATTACAAGAAAGGCAATCGTGACATACCTAAATGCTACAAGTTGAAGAACAAGGAAAAGAGGAAAGGTAAATCTAATAAAGAAGGTAAAGTTTTTGTTGTTGCTGCTGATAGTAGCTCCGATGGTGAGGTTCTTGATACTTTTGCTAGATGTGCGAGTAGTGGTGATGAATTGATTATTAATTCTCCTTCCTCTTTACATATATGCATCCATAGAGATTGGTTTACCACTTATGGTAATGTTTAAGGTGCTGGTTCTATTAGGATGGTGATGGTTCGCATGTCCGATTGTTGGAATTAGATCTGTTCTGATAAAGATGCTTGATGGTATTGTTAGAACTTTAACAGATGTGAGGCATGGTCTAGGTATGACAAGGAACCTCATTTCTTTTATTACTCTTGATAATAAAGGGTATAAATGGTCAAGTGGAGATGGAGTTTTGAAAGTGAAAAAATGTTCTCTTATTGTAATGAAGGTGATTTGAAATCTATCAATTTATATCGTCTACAAGGCACTACAATTACATGTAATATAATTATTATCCTAATTCATTATATGATAATAATGCTAGTAATCTTTGGCATATGCGTCTTGGGTATATGAGTGAACTTGGTTTGGGAGAACTGAGCAAGCTGAAATTTTGTGAGCATTGTGACTTTGACAAGCATAAGAGGGTGAAATTCAATAGTTTGCTACATACAATAGAAGGTATTCTTGATTATGTGTATTTTTATTTATGAGTGTTATCTTGCAAGACTTCAATAGGTGGTGCTCGTTATTTGTTGACTATTATTGATGATTACTTGAGAAGAGTTTGGCCTTATTTCTTAAAGCATTTTTACTATTTGAAGATTGAAATGTTATTGATGATGGGTAGTGTAAAACCATCGTATCTGGATACCCTAGGGGTTTCCTGCATTCTCAGGTGATATCTCTATCTCTAAAAAGGGAATCCCTGGACATATGAAAACTGGTCGCAAATGATTAGGATATCTCGTAAAACATGGAAGTTTATCTCCAAGAATGATAAGGAAAAGACTTCAGGAGTCGTACAATGACCGCCCTTATATACATTGAACCAGAGAACCCTACGGAGGACAAGTCTATACAAGCCCATTGAAGCTATTCAAGTTTGGAGGAGCTATGAATCCTCAAACCTTCTATAACTTAGATCTGTATTAGCAACTCTTCTCGACTACTTGCAAGGGAGCCATCCGACTAGGTTTGGATCCATCTAGGCTAGCCAAGTAAACAATCCCAAAGATTAATACAAGACCAACAGGATGTAGGGCTATTATCCTAAAGGAGACCTGAACCAGTATAAAATCATGTGTGTGATATGTGATTTGTCTACTAGAAGCATCCCCTACACTTTCTACAAGTTCGTGAGATCGACGGTTCACCAATCATCGACAATTATTTTTGTAATTAAGGTAAACTGAAAAAGAAGGTAAAAAAGATTTGAACTAATAATGGGATGGAATTATGTTATGATGAATTTAATTTCTATTGTAAGTCTGAAGGCACTATGAGACACTACACCATTCCTCATACTCCACAACAGAATGGTGTATCTGAGCATATGAACAAGATTATCATCTTGAAAGCCCATTGCATGTTGTCTAATTCAGGTTTCCATAGACATTTTTGGGGTGAATCTGCTTCCGCTGCATGCTATCTTATTAATCGGTCACCCTCCATCGCTATTTATAAGAAAACTCCGATTGAGGTATGGTTTGGTTTCACAGCTAATTATTCATAATTGAGAGTCTTTGGTTGTCATGCTTATGCTCCTTTTGATAATGGTAAATTGGAACATGGAGTTATTAAGTGTATATTTCTTGGTTATAAATGTAGTGTTAATGGTTCTTGTCGATAATTTGTGAATCATCGATCTAATGAACTTGTTGAAGAGGTAGGGGATGCTTCAAGTAGATAATGATAGGAGCACACAGGGGTTTTATACAGGTTCGAGCCTCCTTGAGGATAATAACCCTACGTTATGTTAGTATTGTATTGATCTGAGCCTATTACAATGGGGTATGTGTCTAGTCTAGATGGATCTAAACCTAGTTGACACCTTCCTTGCTCGGCTTCAGGTGTCTTCTTACTTGTCAAAAAGTTTGAGCGGCTTCTTTGACTTCTAATGGCTCTTGTCACTTGTCCTCTACAGAGGCCCGAGGCTCTGTATATATATATATATATATATGAAGGTGTTGTACGTTCTATGGAGTATTCCTTCCCATTCTTGGAGATAAACCTTCTTATTTATGGGATACCCTTAGTTCTTACGGGTAGTTTCCTTTCATCTAGGAATCCCCTTCCTAGAGATAGAAATATTCCCGAGAATTACGGGAAATCCTGGGGTGCCCGAATATGGTAATTATCTAGCATTCATCGTTAAGCCCCCCATCAGTACGTGAAATGAGGATTCGATAGATGAAGTGCATGGACAACAAATATAAGCTTTTTCTTCAAACATGTCATCGAGTAAGACTCGGGTTCCTTATTATGGTGAAGCATCTAACTTGATTCTCTGGGTTCTCAGATCACCTACATGGGAATCTAAATGTCTCCGAGTTCTCAAGCGAGTCCTCGAGAATGTGTTCGTTCTGGGTAGATTTTCTAATCAAGATGTAAAAACATATCTCTTCCCCATGAGAAGACATAGAGGAGAAAACTTATCACTAGTTAGTATTTGAAAGTTTGAGTATCGCAGCAGAAATTTTGGGTAGTGGTGAGAATCTTTTACTTGGCAGAAAATCATGATTACGGTGAGAAAATACGCATGTCGAGTGGCACAGTGCGCTAAACTCCTCGGGCCAATGCTCCAACTACCCCGCATGCATCAGGCATTAGATGTGATGTGACAGGAATGCATGAGGTCATGGCCTCGAGTTGTGGCATAGCGTGAATCGAAGAGACATCCCCGTGCTCCATCGTCATGTATAAAAGTAGATGAGAAGGGCCAGACAATCCCCAGCTTGGAAACCGCCTGGATAGTGGTGTTCCTCGACTCCTTTCACTGCAGGTTCTGCTTCCCTCCTTCTAGTTTCCTCTTGGAGGTGCTCAATTTCTATGGTGTTGAACTCATCCACCTCAATCCCAACTCCATCATCGTGTTATGCTCAGTTTCAAGACAAGGTAGCCGGTGGCGTCAGAATTCGGCTTTGGGAGGGCAAGTTAGCATAGTACATTGACTTCGTTGTCAAGTGCTCTTGGTCAGGGTGGCACAGGAAGTGGTTCTACTACCAGCCCAATCCATCGGGACTCCCATACCGGGGTCTTCCATCATTGCTGAAGCCCGCTTGGACAGAAGAGCTTATCAAAGAGATTTGTCACTTGAAGGAGAGGAAGCTGGCAGTGTAGGATGACGCTCATTTATACCTCTTATGGTTCAAAAATCATATAAGAAAAGCATCTTTCAAAATTGGAAAACCCTTCTCGGGCAAATTTCTCCTCCCTGGCCCAATTTCCTCCCTCCCCTCTCTCCTTTTCTTCCCCTCCCGCGTTGGGCCATCGAGGCCTTTCCCTCGTGCCCGGCCGAGCTGGCCTTCCCGCAGCCACCCTTCCTTGCCTTTTCTTGCTGCCGCGTCGGCCTGGCTAGAGTCGTGGTTGAGCCACTGAGACACGCGCTCGAGCCGCTGGCTCGCTTTCTTCTTCCTCTCACCGGGGAAACCAACCCCAAAATCCCCGTGGCCAATTCAAATCCGAGCCTACCAGAGCCATTTCGTGTCAATTAATCGCCACTCCCACAATTCCCACCTCCTAATCATGAGCTCCTGGTCGTTTCCCCTTCAATTACCCCACTCAAATGCGGAAACCACCGCATTCAAAGCGATTTAGGCCACTGGCCATTTCTTTCAAATCTCGGCTGGTGTTGTTCCCCTCTCATGTATTTCAGCCTCCTATCGTCTCCGTGGCGAGGTTCCACACTAAATACACCCGCTCCCACCTTTTTCCCCTCTCGGCTTCACCCTCGGCACCTTGTTCTTCCCCGACATCGATAAGAAGCTCCGCCACCACATTTCTCAATTTCCGAGCCACCATTGATCTCGGTTCTTGCTTATTTGGTGTTGCATGGTCACCAAAAGACCACCCCCGGAGTGCTGCCACCCGAGATTGAGCTCCAACTGACTACCCCTATCCATCGCCCACCGCACACAACTCCTCTATGCCGAAGAGAAGCCCACGATGAGACTCCCCGTGAACTCATCTTCATTTGGCGTGTTTCCCCGTTGATTTTTGTGGCTGGTGGCACGTTTTTGCGCCGCTACGGCGAAGCTCTGGCCACCCCACCGCTGTTGGTTGGTCACCCTTCCTATTCAGCACCATCCGGCCAAGCTCCATTAAAACCCAGCCATCGAATCAAGATCTTGTGGCCTGGATTGCATACCCCTTCATCCATTCATAATTGGTCCACCGTAGACCCATGGGCCGGCCTCCAGGCCGTGGTCCATGAGCCCTTGAACATACTCCACGCATTTTCCAATAAAAAATAAATAATTCTGTTAATGTTTTATGATTTCATAAATATGATTTTCAGTATAAAAACAAATCAGTTTATTCTCAGAAATCAAGTAAAATTTGCAGATAAACCCCTAGAACTTCAAAAGCTTATAACTTTTTGCTTATAGTTCCGATTTGGGCGATTTTCACCCTCAAATTCTCGTAGGGTCGTGTAGAATCTTTTTATAGGGTTTTTACCTAGTTTTAGTACTGTTTGGTGTAAGGTTGTTAGTAGTTTCCCTAGTGTGCTTTTCCGGTGTGTTTATTAGGAGGTGATCAGTTCGGGAATTTGCAAGATCAAGCCTTTAAAGACTTCGAGCAACCCTCAGCTAAAGGCAAGTATCCTTGAACATCTTGCTCCTTTATTAGGATGTATATGTTAGCTGTTTATCCTTCATTGCATGCTTGTCTAAATTGGAAACCTATGCTAGGGTTTACTAGATTTTGTATGATTATCCTTGTCGCCGTTTATGAGTCATGGGTTATAAAGGGTAGATATCCTAGTCGCTGTTATGGTCGGGTTATGAGTTAAAAACTTGAGTAATGTTTATTCAACAAGAATCAGGTATGGTAATCTTGTAGCAACATGGTATAGGGATCCTAACTGGATGGTTGGTTTGAGGTGGTGCTGCATAGCAGGTTTGTAGTTGTTCCTGTGTGGGATCCTAAAGACCTGTTCCTGAACATGTAACCGAGTTTAACCACACAACCACAAGGCTTGTATGGGTATGTCCTGGCCAACTAATTAGCCACCTCTCTGGTTCTGTTGGCACCAATGGACGGTTGAGTGGCACAAGAGGGGGCTTCTATAGCGATAGAATCGTCTGTTAGCGGTGAAACCTCAGTGGGTGCCTACGAATCAGTGGGAGCTTTGTAAAGGCCTTGCAATGAGACCCCGAATCCACACCCTAGAAGTATGAAGCAACACAGGAATCATGACTCATGGGGAAAGCTGTGTAAACTCTGTAGAGTTTTAATCTAATCGATCAGCTGTGCTTACGGTCAAGAGCGGGCTTGGATTTCTTCTTGATTAGCTAGGATCAGAGTTTTGGTATGGATAGTCGGGTATCCAGGTAATGGAATTATCTAGTGATTCTTGGTAGTCGGATGGAACCCGATGAATCATCCCTTTTGTCATAGATGTGTCTTCACACTTAGTAAATATGATGCATGTTGTTGAAGTCATTGGTCATAGTTGCTTAGTGCAGTAAACTAGTGTCTAATCTTTTCTTGACTAAAGCCTAAAGCCCCATATCATGCTCTCCTACACTTGTAGAGTACATTTTCTACTCACACCCGTTATTCCCCTTCTTGCATCCTTCTGTCATTCAGAAGCCGTCAATGAAGCTGGTTCCTTCGATGAAGACGACTTCGACCCAGAGCACCTATTCTAGGTTGGTGTGCCCCTGGTTGACGCCTGTGAAAGATGGAAGACCCGTTGGCGCTGAAGCTCTCTTGTTCCTCTGTGTTTTCTTTTAGACCCTCGGGTCCTCTTGTAATAAGTTAATATCATTATTGTATTTGCGACACTCTAATGATACACTGATAATGTAACGTATGTATGGAAACTTGATCCTGGCATACATGTGTTGTGCCCGATTTTGTTCCTTTAAAACTTAGTGTTACAGAGGATTACTAGCACCTGGCAATTTCTAGCTAGGATGGATCTGGCCCAAGAAGGTGAGACACGTGCCTACCAACTCCGAGTAGTCGCTTTTGAGGGAATTGCTAGCTTAGCTTTTATGATTTGCTTGTCACTTTTTTGGTAGTGATCTCACTGGAGGTGACTGACATGAAAACCAGGATTCTCTTTCATGCAATCCCCTCATTTCTCGGCTCGAGAGTCCCTGTTCCCATCGTGGAGATGGATCTCGATGCCCAAGGGAGGACATGTCTATAAGTCTCTCGAGCCTTCTCATTTTTCAACTCTATTTTCTTTTCGAGTAGTTGCAGCCATACTACGAGCCTTCTCGTTTTTCAACTCTATTTTCTTTTCGAGTAGTTGCAGCCATACTAATGGCTATCACGGGCTTGAATAGCTTCCTAAGCGCAGGTTGCCTGATCCAGAGGCCAATAACATGAGGGCCCTTGCTGCAGACTCGAATGACGTTGTCATCACAGGCAATGTGGGCCCAAGAGGGAGTGGAGGCGACATCGTATCATCACAGGCCCTGTCCTTTGCGAGCAGAGCAAAGCCAGAGGGGGATGATGATGTGGAGGTTGACTTGCCAGCGGGCGATCCCAGGCCATCGATGCCAACAGCCCTAGCCCCCTCTGTTCCTGCCGACTTGGCACTAACCCCGTCAGTTGGGGATTCGAACCTGGTGATGACTTCTGGGGATTTGGTAGAGACGTGAGCACTCGGAGAGGTGGCCCCGACTCGGGTATGTTGAGCTTTCATTCGAAGCCTTTGCAGTCGGTTTATTCTTGACTTTGGGAGTGTTTAGCCTTTAACTTAATACCGTGGGAAGGCCATCGTCCCCGTGGGTTTGTCGAGCGGTGCTCCCCCAGCTCCGACGGGATTGGGAACTAAGGGAGGTGCCTCCGAGAAGACCCTTAAGAGGTTGGAGTCCTTCTTGATCCCAATGAAGCCCTCCTGGCCAAGAAGCGACCCATTTATGCGTAAGTACCATAGACCTCTTTCCTATGTCGGTAGGAGCACATTATTGAAAATTTTATTTTTGCAGGCTACTTGGTGCGCCACCTGCAACTCCCAAGCCTTAGATTTCCTAGGACTAGGTCATGACCTCCTACGATAGAGATGTAGGAAACACAGTGAGTCCCCAGTGACAGTTGCTGACAGCCAGAAAAATTATCATCTGGCTTCCCAAGCTTGCCCCCGAACTAGGTGCATGGGCTGCCGGGGAATCTGACTTGGAAGCAGATCGTTAAAGGTCCTCCCAGTCACGATCCAGATAGCGTCTTCTCATCCTTCTACATGGTGAGTACTTTCCTACAAAACAATTGCTTAGTTGATGTAATAACAGGTACTAACCTGAGGTTTCACTGGTGTACGCTGTGCGGCTGAAGAGAGTCCGCGAGGAGCTGACCACCCAAGTGGCAACGCTTGAAGAAGACAACGCCATTTCGCACCAGCAACTCTCCCAAGAGATCGTCAAGAAGGAAAGAGCTATCGCCAAACTGGAGGGCCGAACCAAGGGTACATCTATGGTATTCTCGACTTGCCATCTCTTTACCCTGTTGTCCTATCGTGCCATTCTGCAGAACTCTCTGCGGCTCGAGAAGCCATAGCCCAGGAGGAGGCTAAGATATTGACCACCCGCCAACAACTTGCTGCAGCCATGAATGTCTTCCAAGAGGCGCTTGCCGAGGTCGGGATCCAGGCAGAGGCTGACGGCGACGATGGTGCCGCTGGACTGGCTACCCAGCCGACCAAGCTTATCGAGGCATTCAGGGGACTCCGAGGGAAGGTGGTAGAGCACTTCTTGAGCTAATCCTAGCGGAGCACGAAGCAAGCGGTTGCCTTCATGCTAGCCATCCTGAAAGCCCACTACCCAGAGATCAACGTCGAGGTTCTCTAGGGGAGCTTCGAGGAAGAGTCGGAGGAGTCATCTGCACAGAAGGTTGAGGAGGTGACTGGGACAACCATAGCCTTTGTGGACGAGATGGAGTTCGGGGTCGCACCCTCATCATAGCTCTATCTTTTTCTTTACCCTGTGGTCTGTAATAAACACTTGGTAGATTTTGTTAGTTTGGTAGGAATTTAAACGCTTTTTACATTTGATGGGAGTACTTTGTGCTGGACTCTCTTGACAACATATCATGGACTTCTTATTGACTTTTTCCTTCGATTAGTTCGGGGCGCATTGAACGCTAGTTGGAGTGCTTATTATGACCAGCCTTAGGTCCACTTGAGTGGGAGGGGTCATAGCCCCAGTCACTCATGGAACATGATAAGGAGCCTTTTGCAATCCCGAGTTCACAAGGGAACGATCCTCCTCTTCTTGTTAGAATCTGCTTTCAGAAGGTACACAATATGTTATTTTTGGTTTCTAGCGCCTAGTACTTATTAAGCCCCCAACTATCTACTCAGAAAGAAGGATTTTGGGTAGCCAGTTTAAATAGTAAAATATGTAATAACACAAACATAGCACATATTGGCTTTGAGTTGAGAAAAGATTTTCGTGGCCTTGGGTGCACATTTGGGATGAAGGACCGAAGAAGCAGCTTACCCCGCTTGTCGAACATGAGGGTGCGTAGAAAGATGAGTAAGGAAGGAAAAGAATTCGATCAACTTCCTAGGAAATCAGATCTTTATTATTACAAAAATATACTCTTAGTACTTACACTTGGGACTTACAGAGTTTATTGATGACTAACGAGTTGTGTGGACCTATTATCTTATACCTAACGACACAAACTAGATTAAGCCAATAAGCAGTAACCCTTATTAATTCAGGGGTAGAGTAGATGCTGTTATATGGGCTCCAGATTAGTCATGGAACCAAACCCTTGGGTTTCTGGCTTTGCATCTCAAGGCACTGTAATCAAGTTCATGACTGGGCTTCTTATCCACCTTGATCCTTGATCTCTTGGGTTCCTCACTTGGTTGGTGTTGAACTGTAGTGTTGAGACTCCGCTTGTCGCAACGGAGACCTGCCTTAGGAGAACCATGGATGATGATGAGTCCTTCGGGTCCTAGGATTTTCACGCACTGATAAGCATAACGCATGGCTCCCATGAATTTGGCAAGAGTAGATCTTCCTAAGATGGCATTGTATGTTGTCTCAAAGTCAACCACATAGAACATAATCTTTTCTATCCGGAAGTTGTCAGACTTCTCAAAGGTAACGAGGAGCGATATCTTAGCTGCCATCCATAAGGGTCATCAGACCATTAAGTGGCCAAACATTGAGATCTCCTTCGGCCAAGAAGATTGTTCTAATAACTTTGTATGATGAAAATTTAGTTTGAATAATGAAATTGGTAGAGCAAAGTTATTTAGCATAATGACATTAGAATAATATTCATGAGTTTCTAAGATATTACTTGGATATGATTGGATAGCATAGATAGTTTGATGTTCTATCAGAAGTTGGGAATGCTTATGTTAGCGTGTTGGTTTTGCTTGGAGTTTGCTTGGTGTTGTGTGAACTGATCTTGAGTCAAGTCGAGATGGACTTATGGTCGATGATGGATCGGTGAACTAGGTTCAGGGAGGAACTGAGGTTCAGCGACTAGGTTCAGGAGGAACTGAGGTCGTGGTGATTGAGGATCTCATGCGGAACGTTCGAGCTTAGAGAACAATGCATATAGAGACAAGGTTTTGCGATGGATGCAGGAGGTGATCTGATCGTGAGAGGACATGAAGACTAATTCATGTTCGATGCGGTGTAGGCACGAGGGAGTCGTGTGGTGGCTGAACTTGAGACAAGAGTTAGTGTCAAAGACGGATTTTGAGTTGGTTACGTATATGCATGTATGCATGTAAGATGTTGCATGCATGATTATGTGATAATTGTTGGCTAATTAGCGAAAGTTGTTTGTCCTCTTGTGATTAGAGGAGGATAGAGACCAGGTAGAATACAACTTAAAGTTGTGGTTCAATTCGGTCATGTTTGTGCGTGTGGCTATCCAATAACTATAGAGATCAATTGTATTGGGTAGACAATGTAGCAGAAAGAAAAATAGAGAAACTCTAGAGAGGGTTGTTTTGTGATTTCGTAAGAATCCTTGTTGGATGCTTTGGAGATGCATCTTGTAAACTCATTTATGCAATGAAAATCAAGTTTTGTAAGTTGATGAGTTGCTAATTCAGAATTTTCTTTCTATTCTATATTCTGCGTGCTTGGTTTTGGCTTTCATTAATTTTGTGTTTTTAGCGAGTTTCATCTTGGTTTAATCCATCCAAAATCTTGCTAGAATATCTAGTGTTTGATTTGAGAAAATTTCGAGTGGTTTCGGATTGATCACGGGTAGCTTTTTGGTCAACTCGACTAGATTTTGATCTACTCGATTCTGATTGATACAGCCTCCTTCGACTAGGCATAATTCTTGATCCACATATCCGATTGACCAGATTCTTATTGGAGTAGTTCTGTATTTGAATCTAGTTTCTGATGCCAAAATTGAGGGCAATCGGACCAACAGATCATTCTCTACATCATTTTTACTAAAGTGTGTACAATCTATTTCGAGTGGAATACCGAGTTTAAATCGATTTTCAATTTGGGTGAGTTAATCTTTGAATATTCGATCCTACAATTAGTATCAAAGCCTTAATCCTTTCTAATTGGTCTTAATCAGTAATTAGAAACATGGCTTTAGATAGGTATTCTACAAAACCTTGTATTTTCGATGGAGTTGATTTTCAGTTCTGAAAGGTGGAGATGGAGGCCTACATCCAAGCATAGGGCTTTGCAATTTGGGATAAGGTCTACAGGTCATATGTGGTTACAGAGAATAATGAAGTGACGGCACAGAACATACCAGTTGTCGAGGCAAATAGCAAGGCAAGGAACTTGATCATCCAAGGCTTGGGAAGGAGCAACTTCGACTGAGTGATACATCTCAAATTAGAGAACGAGGCATGGAAAGCACTATGTGATTACTATGAAGGTTCATCCACCATTAAAGAGGTACGTCAAGATTTATATAAGAAAGAATACATGAAATTTGAGATGAAACCCGGTGAGTCACTTGATTTCTTTGCTCGCTTTAATAAGATTCTTAGCAATCTACATGATGTTAATGTTGCATATATTGATGCTGAAAATGCACAACAACTGCTAGGAGCTTTAGATATGTCGATATGGGAGATGAAGGTGACATCTATTAGAGAATATACTGTCATGAGTACACTTACATTATATGTTCTTTATTTTGAATTGAAAACTCATGTGCTAGATGTCTTTGCTAGGAAGAACGCTAATAATTCAATTGCTTTGGTCTCTCAACCTAGCATGTCTCATATTGAGTCTTCTTCATCAAGCTCTTCATTATCTTATAGATCTTCACTAACTGATGATCAGCTTGAGTTCATTTCTGAAGAAGATTTAGCACTACTCTCCACTCATTTCTCTAAAGCATAGCAAAATGTGCGTGTAAGGAAGAGATGAAGTGGACATCCTCAAAGATGCTATGAATGTGGTGATCTCAACCATATTTGCTCCAATTATCCTAAGCTTGCAGAGAAGGCATCAAAATAGGAGAAGAAGAAAAAGATGCACTCGTTCAATGACAAGAAGAAGAAGAGCTTTCTCAACTGTAAGGTTGTGCATTGAGTTCTTTTGGCGCTCGAACAAGTCAACTTGAGTTACATTGATTCTGAGAGCAACGAGGATGACACAACATCCAAGAGCAAGACATTGCATGATTTGATTGGGTTGTGTCTCATGGCAAGCAACAAAGAAAGCCCAACCGAGGATGAACTTAATAGCGACGATAACGAGGTATTACCTACTTACGATGATATATATAATGTTGTTGTTCGTCTTGGTACGCTTTAAGAGAAACGTAACAAGAAAATTAAGAAACATGATGCTTTAATTGAATCGCTTAATTCTAAAATCACAAGACTTAAGACTTTAATTCCTAATGATGATTCTTGCAAGTCATGTGACTCAATTTATTCTGAGCTCACTTCTCTTAGAGATGTTCATGCTTCTACTCTTGACAAACTCAAAGAAGAAATTGAGAAGAATGAGAAAATTTTTATGTTGAATTGCAAACATGTTAAAAATGCTAGTTGTTCAACGTCTAATTTACTTGTTTCAACTTCATGTTCTAATTGCTCAATTCTTGAATTAAAGCTACATGATGCTAATGCTAGAATTTCTCAGATAGCTAATGACATGATTATTCATGAGGTTGTTTCATGATCTAATTGTCGTAAACAAAAGAAACACATGAATATTGCTTGTGATAAGTGCCTAGCTCTTTCTAAACAAGTTGATTACTTGAAAGGAACTTTAGAATATTTTTCTAAGGGAAAGAAAAATCTGAACCTGATTTTAGATTCATCTAAGTCAAGCACATGTAAACAAGATTTACGCTTTGATCCCTATGCTCGTTCTAAGATAAATGCACTCACTATTGCCAAGGCTCTTGGTAGTGGCAAATTTGAAACACTTGCTGAATCTAAACCTAAAAAGGTTGTTTTTAAGTCTGCTGGATTTTTATCTTCTACATGCAAATGTTGCTTCTTCCTCTAAATCCACACATCGAGCTAGGTACACTTGCACTCATTGTGGTAGAGATGGACATTTAGTAGATTTTTTATTTAGACTAGCTAAACAACAAAGGAAAGAAAAGTTTTAGGCTAGGTCTAATTTTTAAAAGGCACGTTTTATCCCTCGTGAGGTTTTGGCACCTCACTTTGTGCCTCGGGTGAAACAGTCATCACCTCTTGCTTCTCGTGTAACTCGCCATGAACCTATTCAGGCTTCTCGAGTTGAGACTACTCATACTACTAGTGTTTCTCGAGTTGAACCTACTCGAGCTTCTCGAGTTGAGTCTACTCGGGTTACTCGTACTTTACCTACTCGCATTTCTAGTCGGGTGACTCAGTACTGGATTCCTAAATGCTTTATTACTAACCCCAATGCTGAGATATTGACATCTTTTGTTGCTTTGTAGGCTTCTTGAGTGAGGAAGCAGAAAATTTGGCTAGTTGATTCCGGATGTTCATGCCACATATTCGGTGATAAGAATTAGTTCTCCTTCCTTGTACGTGCATCTTGTGCTGAAAGTGTTACTTTTAGAGATACTTCTTCTACATCAGTTATTGCAAAAAGTACAATATAGGTAAATGACATGTTTATGTTCAAGGATGTTGCTATAGTCGAGAACTTAAAATTTAACTTGCTTTCTATCTCACAAATGATTGCTGAAAACCTTGAGGTGTGCTTTAATAAAAATGAATGAAAAGTATTAGATGCTTCAGGTGAACTGGTTTTTAGAATCTCATGTTTTGGAAGAGTTTTTAAAGCTGATTTTGATGCACACCTTCTTCTAAGATTAGATGTCTTGTTGCTAATGTTTCTAAAGATCTATTCTTTTGGCATCGTAGACTTGGTCATATTGGTCTAGATCATCTCACTCGAGTTAGCAGTTTAGATCTTATTCGTGGCTTACCTAAGCTTAAAGGTGATAACAAGTTAGTTTGCTCTTCTTGTAGACATGGTAAAATACATTCAGTTTCATATCCACCTATTACCATGGTTATGACAAATGTGCCAAGTCAACTTTTACACCTTGATACTAATGGACCTTCTAGAGTTCAATCTTTTGGCGGTAAATGGTATGTGCTTGTTATTGTTGATGACTACTCTAAATATTCTTGGGTTTACTTTATGACATCTAAGGATGAAGCTTTTGATTATTTTAGAAGTTTAGTTCTTAGATTATATTTGTTGATCTCCCAGGATCCTTGAGAGCGATTGAAGTGATAATAGAACTGAATTTAAGAATTCTTCTTTTGATTACTTTTGTGCTTAAAAAAAATATTGATCATCAATTTTCGTCACCTAGAGTACCTCAACAAAATGATGAAAGGAAGAATAGAACTCTAGTTGAGATAGATAGGACCATGTTAGATGAATTATCTACTTCTAAAAATTTTGGGCTAAAATTATATCTACTGCTTGTTATGTTTCAAACCGTGTTTTCTTGGGATCTAAATTGGGTAAAAATTCATATAAGCTGCAGTTTTTACATAGGCCTAGTGTATCTCATTTTAGAGTTTTTGGTTGTAAGTGCTTTGTACTGAAATATGGAAATTTAGATAACTTTGAGTCTAGATCAACTGATGGTATTTTTCTTGATATCTCATTCATACTCGTGGCTATCGTCTGCTTATTTTGGAGACTAACAAAATTGTTGAAACATATGAGATTACTTTCGATGTGGCTAGTCCTGGAACCAGACCAAATGATACAGGAATAGGTACATATATTCAAGGGGAGTCTGAGAGCATATTTGTGGATGATGATGAGGAGGATGAGATGTTAATTCCTATGACACAATCAGTTGTAGATCCATTGACACATTCGATTACTTTGGCTATAGTTGGACATCCTCAAGGTACTACATCATTTGCGCATATTGAAGGAGAAGAAGAGGTTGCTTGTGGAGTCAATGCTTCTTTGCATATTTAGCGGAGTCATCCAACTGATCAGAAGATTCGAGATTTTCATGAACGAGTCACACGGTCCAGGTTTATTGATTCTAATTCTCATGCTCATTCAGCTTCCGTTGCTTCTTTTGATCTCAAAGATATTTCACATTAACTGATGAATCTTGGATCAATGCCATATATGAGGAACTTGAAAATTTCGAACACAACAAAGTCTGGAAGCTAGTCGCACTTCCAATGGGTCATACCCCTATCGTTACTAGATGGGTTTTCAAAAATAAACAAAGTGAGGATGGTGTTATTGTTAGAAACAAAGCTAGACTTGTAGCTCAGAGTTTTACACAGGTAGAAGTGCTGGATAGTGAGGAAACTTTTGCTCCGGTTGCTAGACTAGAAGCCATTAGAATTCTTTTAGCTTTTGCTGCATCTAAAGGCTTTAGATTATATCAAATGGATGTAAAAAGTGCTTTTCTGAATGGCTACATTAATGAAAAGATTTATGCTAAGCAACCACCTAGTTTTGAAAATCCTAAATAACTAGATCATGTATACAAGCTATCTAAAGCTTTGTATAGTTTAAAACAAGCTCTTACAGAATGGTATGATAGGTTAAAAACTTTCTTTATTGAAAAAGGTTTTGTAATGGGAGAAGTGGACAAGACGTTGTTTGTACTCAAGCATGGTAATGATCAATTATTTGTTCATATTTATATAGATGATATTATCTTTGGTTGTTCTTCTCATGCTTTGGTGCTCTAGTTTTCAAAAGCAATGAGCAGGGAATTTGAGATGAGTATGATGGGTGAACTAACGTAACGTTTTGGGTCTAAAGTCAAACAAACCAAAGAAGGTACTTTTGTTCATCAAAGTAATTATGCACGATATTTTGAGCTGGAAAATAGCAAGCCAATCATGACACCCATTGGAGCAATAACGACACTTGATCCTGATGAAGATGGTGAGCTGGTTGATAAAAAAGAGTATAGAAGTATGACTGGATCACTTTTGTATCTCACCGCTTCAAGGCCAGACATAAAATTTGTTGTATATTTTTGTGCACGATTTCAAACTTCTCCACATGCTTCACATCGACAAGCTGACAAACGGATTCTCATGTATCTTTATGGCACTCAAGATTTTGACATTTGGCTTTCTGTTTCTTCATCTATTAGCTTAAGAGCTTTTTCTGATGCTGATTTTGGAGGTTGTAGAATTGATAGGAAAAGTACATCGAGTACATAACATTTCTTAGGTAATTCTCTTGTTGTATGGTCATCTTGGAAATAGTCCTCTGTTGCACAATCTACTGCTGAATTTGAATATACAGATGTTGCTAGTTGTTGTTCACAAACTCTTTGGATAGTTGCTACACTTAAAGATTATGGGGTTAATTTAGATAGTCTTCCACTTTTCTGTGATAACACTAGTGCTATAAATATTGCTAAAAATCTTGTGCAGCATTCTCGGAATAAACACATTGATATCAGATTTCATTTTCTTAGAGACAATGTTGAAAAAGGGAACATTAAACTTCTCTGTGTAGATACTAAACACCAATTGCTAGATATTTTCACAAAACCTTTAGATTCTCCTCATTTTGTTTTTCTTTGAGGAGAACTTGGTGTTATTCATCCTATGGGATTGTTTTGAGGGGGAGTTCTTATATCTTAGAGTTTGTCAGAGTTCAAAAAATGAGAAAACAGTGAAATATGATGAGCATCATATCGGATACATATATGACTTTTAAAGCCAATGCTTATACTACATGTGAGTTTTTCACCTTCATATCTATAAATGTAGGATGTAGTTTTTGTCATGACTTTCTAAATCAAATGATAACTTGAATTAAATCTTGTCACGGTTAAACTCTCTTGATTGCTTTGATCTTTGATAAAAATGCTATATGTGAAAGACTCAAAGAAATGAAAAGGTTTTGAATAATAGTTGATAGGTAAAAGATCTAGGAAGTATGCATTATTGCACTTCTTCTTTACGAGACTGCTTATCATTGCACTTTGATATGAACTTGGAAGAAATCGTGTATGACCATAATCATTGTCTTAAGCTTCTGATTGTCTTTTTGGCATAGTCTTGGCATCCTTGGATAGAATAAGGTTGATGGTGTATATAATTCCTTGTAAAAGTATATAAGAAGTTCTTGACGGCACAATTGGCATCTTGCTATTTTTTAAATCAAAACAGTAGCATACTTTTGGTATCCATATTTTTGGTAGCATATAAATTGAGGATTTGAGTAGTTGAGTGATGAGAACATCACTCCCTCGGATACATACAATGATCCTCCATTGAACTTTCAAGGTCCAATCACAAGGGCTCGCGCACGACCATTAAATTTAGAGGTGAGCTCGTTCCTAAGCAACTCTTTATATAATTTTGAGAATAGATTACTACCTAATGATTATGTGTTGCTTAGGAATCATGGAGAGGACAAGGAGACACATAGAGAAAGGCTTGGAGGCGTGGAGGAGCAGCTAGGACGTCCAACAACAGCAGAAGGTCCAGTCCAACTCGAGTCCGAATCAGCCTCGACCTCCAGGACCAGCGAGCAGTAAAACGGACGCCCAGGACGCATCCGGACTCCGTTTTCGACGATTCACATATGGTTGGAAAGATAATTTCATAAGGAAACCAATGGCGTTGGTTTGAGGTCCAAATTCCTTCTGAGTCAACGGGAAACGTCGAAACAAGTCAGCATCCAGAATCTGTCCCTGTGCTGCGTCACCGTTTTTGGTCCGTTGGGCCATGTATCGTGTTGGAGTCCATTAGGGACGCGTCCAGGGGTCCTTGGCCGACCCTAATCCTTTATATACAGTAGCCGCCACCCTAATTAGGGTTGGGTTTTGCTTAGATTATTCTGTCAAGAACAGTTTCGCCGTTTCGTCGGTTTGTGAGACCCCAACTCGTGAGATTAATCATTCATCTGCAATTTGGTTGCATTCTTCCTTGTTCTTGCTTGTGTTCTTCGATTCGCAGGTAAGGATTTTAGCCTTCTTGGCGAGGTCAACCGTGCAACGCCGGTTGATAACCAGAGGAGACGTGGTGCTGCGATTGCGGGGTTTCGGATCGTGTTGTTCGGAAGCCGGATCGACTTGTGTCTCGTTTCCACCAAATCGAGAGTTACCAGAACCTTTCGGAAGATCGGGAACCCTTGTTCATATTAAATGGTATTCAGAGCTTCAGGTATACCGTCAGGTTCATATCTACCCTTAGTTTCGAGTGTTTTCGCCTTCGTTCCATAGTCCACTGCCATATCATTTTTTTTTCCTGTCATACAACCCTTCCGCGCCTTTAGCTTTTGCATATTTCAGTTTCAGAGTTCGTCGTGTTGAGTTTGAGTCCTGGTCAAGTTCTTGTTGCTGGTTAGGTCGTGTTAGAATCCAGTTCGTGTGTTTTTCCCCACCGTTTCCATCAAACCCTAGCCTCCGTCGCATATTTTCCCCACTTTCTTCCCGTTTTGTCCTCTAATTCGGAATCGTTTCTTAAATCGGACATAACTTTCGCGTACGAACTCCGTTTTCAGAAAAGTCACAGAGTTTTTCGCATCGAAACGGCGTTTCGGATCCGTTCGTCCCCCGCTTTGCCGGGTTCGGCGAAATCAGAATTCCCGAATTCGCCTCCGAAGTTTGAGTTTTCAATTTCCAAATATTTTTCTCATTTTCCGGTTGAACTTCAGAAAATTCTACAGGCCACGTCTTTCACTTGTTTAAGCTCAAATTTTTTGTGGTTCCCTCTTGTGTACTTCTAAGTGAAAAAAAAATATCAAAAAAATAAAAAGAAAAAGTCGAATTTTCCCAAAAAAACAACGACAGCCCAAAAAAATAGAAAAAAGAGAGGGGCAAAAGAGGAACAATATCTAGAGGAGCACATAGAGAAGGGCAAAGTGAGCTGTGTTAGCGTGTGCTGTTTAGTTCTTTGTTTCTGTTGCTCTTGCTATCCATCATACTTGTTTCTCCACCTTGTTTATCACACATACTTGGTACTTGCAACACTTTAGGCCAGCAACAAGAACAAGTACTTGGAACTATAATTCAGCATTACTATCTGTTTCTGATTTATGTTCCACATATACATATTTGTTCTCTTTGTGTGCCTTCCAAGCTCCACAGATTCTTCTGGACAGCACTGGTTTGCATCCCTGCAATCGCTCGCACGCCTTACAGGTATCCTTTGCTTTGCTGGTAAGAACCCTGGTAAGAGCTTGGTAAGGTGTCTACCTTTGCTGATCTTGATTGAGAGTCACCACTCCACCTTTGTAGTACGATTATTAGGGATAACCTTCACTGTTTGTTGTTGTGTTTTTTTTCCACAATGTCAGTTGAAGGAGATAAAACGCCAAAGGACTTCAAGGAGTGTGTCAGCCAAGAGCAGCTACAAGCTGTTGTAGACAATGCTCAGAAGGAGATGAAGGAGACAGTCATCAAGGCTGTCACTGAAGCGATAATTGAGATGAAACTCGCAAACGCGGTTGAGCGGGTGGACAAACGGTTATCTGAGCTCACCGACAGGGTAAATGCGTTGGAAAACCGTCATGTGCACAACGAAGATGTGAATGGAAGCAACACCGATGATGAGTTGTATGATGACGATGTTAATGTTGATCCAGCGGCGACATTGCAAAACAGATTACGGCGTCGTCTTCGCACTAACACCACAGGTATGGGTGGCGTTCCACATCACCACCACCACCATCGAGGTATGTATAATCGAGCTCCTGAAGATCCTTATGCTAAGGTTAAATTTACTATACCTTCTTTTTCGGGACATTATGATGTTGAGGGATATCTTGATTGGAAGATGACAGTAGAGCAAAAATTTAGTGCCCACCAAGTACCTGAACAACATAGAGTTAGACAAGCCACTAGTGAGTTTAATGATTTTGCTATTATTTGGTGGACTGGTTTAGCTGCAGATGGTGCCACACCTCGTACATGGGAAGAGCTTAAGGTTGCTATGCGTGATAGATTTGTTCCCCCATCTTATCATAGAGACCTGCGTAAGAAATTGATGCGCTTAGAACAGGGAGATAAATCTGTGCAGGATTATTATGGTGAGCTTCAAAAGGGCTTGATGCGTTGTGGCATAGTAGAGGGAAACGAAGATTCTATTTGTCGATTTTATTCGGGTTTGAGACGTGAAATCCAGGATATTATTGATTATAAAGAATTTAACAATGTCAACCAGTTGTTTCAGTTTGCTATGCTTGCAGAGAAGGAGTTGCAGGGGCGTGAGCAGCAGGGCAAGTACAAGGCCAGCACCACATACACGCCGCGCATAGGACCATCCTTTGGGCTGTCCAAACCATCCACTTATAGGGCTCCCTCACCAGCGAGCAAGCAACAAGCAGCTACGGCACCAAATCCGGTCACTACACGACCTTCAGGCTCAGGTAAAAATTCTGTTTTGCAGGGACCTTCCAAGAGTGCTTCCTCTGTTGCATCAACGGGACGCACCTCTGGCATTCAGTGCCGTCGCTGCCATGGATTCGGTCATGTGCAGAAGGATTGCCCAAGTCAGCGGGCATACATTGCAACGGAAGATGGGTACATCAGCGCCTCTGACATTGAGGAAGAAGAAGAAGAAGAACCAGTTGTTGAGGAGAGCAACGAAATCTTGGGCAGTGATGACACAGCGACCTATAGGAGCATCATTGTGCAGCGGGCGCTCAGCACAAAGGTACAACAACCAGAGAAGCTGCAACGCCATAACTTGTTCCAGGTTTTCTTCGTCATCCAAAATCGGCGAGCACGTGTCATCATCGATGGAGGTAGTTGTAATAATTTGGTGAGTTCAGATTTGGTCAAGAAGCTTGGCTTGACCACACGCCAACACCCCCATCCATATAACCTTCAGTGGTTTAATGATGCTGGAAAAGCTAAGGTAACACAAACTTGCAGAGTTTCTTTTTTCATTGGTTCCTATGCTGATTATGTTGACTGTGATGTGGTACCTATGGAAGCTTGCTCACTTTTATTGGGTCGACCTTGGGAATTTGATAATGATGCTATACACCATGGTAGAAGTAATACATATACTTTTATGCATAAAGGAAAGAAAATTACTTTGGTTCCTATGACCCCTGCTGAAATTGTACAAGCTGATAAAGAACGAGCTGCTAATTTGCGTGATACTAAATCTGAAAATCAGCAAGTTGCTAATTCTCTTTACCCACCTAAAAAGGATAAGTCTGCATCTAGTTCTAAGGTAGAGGGCATAAAATTGAAGGGTGGTGTTATGCTTGCACTAAAAAGTGACCTTGCTGAAATTTCTAATAATGATATTTGCTACACCTTGGTTTGCAAACGAGTTTTGTATTCGCTTGATGACGTTATTAGTTCGATACCTCCTGCTGCCACTAACCTTTTGCAGGAGTATGAGGATGTGTTCCCAGCTGAGATACCCCCGGGACTGCCACCTATGAGAGGGATAGAGCATCAAATCGATTTGATCCCGGGAGCAACATTGCCAAATCGTGCTGCGTATCGAGCCAATCCCGAGGAGACTAAGGAAATTCAGCGGCAAGTCCAAGAGCTTTTGGACCGCGGGTATGTACGTGAGAGCCTTAGTCCTTGTGCTGTTCCTGTGATTTTGGTTCCTAAGAAAGATGGTACTTGGCGTATGTGTGTTGATTGTAGAGCCATCAATAACATTACTATTCGATATCGCCATCCTATTCCTAGACTTGATGATATGCTTGATGAGTTGTGTGGCTCTGTAATTTTTACAAAGATCGACTTGCGTAGTGGTTACCACCAAATTAGAATGAAACTTGGAGATGAATGGAAAACAGCTTTCAAAACTAAATTCGGATTATATGAGTGGTTAGTAATGCCTTTTGGTTTAACTAATGCACCTAGCACTTTCATGCGTTTGATGAATGAGGTTTTAAGAGCTTTTATTGGACGATTTGTGGTGGTTTACTTTGATGATATATTGATTTATAGCAAGTCTTTGGATGAACATATGGATCACTTACGTGCTGTTTTTAATGCTTTACGTGATGCACGTTTATTTGGTAACCTTGAGAAGTGCATCTTTTGCACGGATCGAGTCTCTTTTCTTGGCTATGTTATTACTCCACAGGGAATTGAGGTGGATGAGATGAAAATTGAAGCCATAAAGAGTTGGCCGGTGCCCCAAACCATCAAACAGGTGAGAAGTTTTCTTGGACTTGCAGGTTTTTATCGTCGTTTCGTGAAGGATTTCAGCGCCATTGCTGCCCCCTTACACGAGTTGACAAATAAAGGTGTGGTGTTCCATTGGGGTAAGGCACAAGAGGAGTCCTTTGACACTTTGAAGGACAAGCTTACGCACGCGCCATTGCTGCAACTTCCAAATTTTGGTAAGACCTTTGAGCTAGAATGTGATGCTAGTGGAGTTGGCATTGGAGGTGTTTTGATGCAAGAAGGTAAGCCCGTTGCATACTTTAGCGAAAAATTGCATGGCCCTGTTCTTAATTACTCTACGTATGATAAGGAATTGTATGCACTTGTACGTTCTTTAGAGACGTGGCGTCATTATTTGTGGCCTAAAGAATTTGTTATACATTCAGATCATGAATCGCTTAAGTATCTTCGTTCTCAACATAATCTGAATCGTAGACATGCTAAGTGGGTTGAATTTATTGAATCTTTTCCTTATGTTATCAAACACAAGAAAGGGAAGGATAATATAATTGCTGATGCTTTGTCTAGACGATATGCTTTGTTGTCCCAACTTGATTATAGAATTTTTGGACTTGACTCAATAAAAGAACAATACGTGCTTGATCCTGATTTTAAAGATGTATTGCTGAACTGTAAAGAGGGACGTACATGGAACAAGTTTGTGATTAATGATGGATTTGTGTTTAGAGCTAACCATCTATGCATTCCAGTTGGTTCCGTTCGTCTTTTGTTGTTGCAGGAAGCACATGGAGGAGGATTGATGGGACATTTTGGTGCTAAGAAGACGGAGGATATGTTGGCCACACATTTCTTTTGGCCAAATATGAGGAGAGATGTTGAGCGGTTCGTGGCACGCTGTACCACATGTCAAAAGGCTAAGTCTCGCTTGAATCCACATGGTTTGTATATGCCTCTTCCTGTTCCTTCTATTCCTTGGGCAAATATTTCGATGGACTTTGTTTTGGGATTGTCTAGGACTAAGAGGGGGAGGGATAGCATTTTTGTTGTTGTGGATCGTTTTTCTAAGATGACACATTTTATATCTTGTCATAAAAGTGATGATGCCGTTTATATTGCTGACCTCTTTTTCAAAGAGATTGTTCGCTTGCATGGTATGCCTTCTACTATTGTTTCAGATCGCGACGCTAAATTTTTGAGTCACTTTTGGCGCACTCTATGGAATAAGTTGGGTACAAAACTATTGTTTTCTACTACTTGCCACCCACAAACTGATGGCTAAACGGAGGTAGTGAACCGCACTTTGGGTACCATGTTGAGAGCTATTTTGAAGAAAAATTTGAAGATGTGGGAAGAATGTTTGCCCCACGTGGAGTTTGCTTATAATCGAGCAACACATTCTACCACCAAGGTAAGTCCTTTTCAGGTAGTGTATGGTTTTACCCCTCGCGCTCCTATTGATCTTTTGCCTTTACCTACCACTGAAAGAACACATAGTGATGCTAGTGCATGTGCTGATTTTATTCATAAGTTGCATGAAACAACTAAAATAAATATCGAAAAGATGAATGAAAAGTATAGAATTGCTGGTAGTGAAGGTAGGAAAGAAGTCAAACTTGAACCGGGTGATTTAGTGTGGTTACATTTAAGAAAAGATAGGTTTCCAGAGCTGCGTAAGTCTAAATTAATGCCAAGAGCTGCTGGTCCTTATAAGATAATTGAAAAAATAAATGATAATGCATATAAACTTGAGTTGCCACCAGAGTTCGGGGTTAGTCCTTCTTTTAACATTGCAGATTTGAAACCTTACTTGGGAGCCGATGATGAGCTTGAGTCGAGGACGACTCCAATTCAAGAGGGGGAGGATAATGAGGACATTACTCCCTCGGATACATACAATGATCCTCCATTGAACTTTCAAGGTCCAATCATAAGGGCTCGCGCACGACCATTAAATTTAGAGGTGAGCTCGTTCCTAAGCAACTCTTTATATAATTTTGAGAATAGATTACTACCTAATGATTATGTGTTGCTTAGGAATTATGGAGAGGACAAGGAGACACATAGAGGAAGGCTTGGAGGCGTGGAGGAGCAGCTAGGACGTCCAACAACAGCAGAAGGTCCAGTCCAACTCGAGTCCGAATCAGCCTCGACCTCCAGGACCAGCGAGCAGTAAAACGGAGGCCCAGGACGCATCCGGACTCTGTTTTCGACGATTCACATATGGTTGGAAAGATAATTTCATAAGGAAACTAATGGCGTTGGTTTGAGGTCCAAATTCCTTCTGAGTCAACGGGAAACGTCGAAACAAGTCAGCATCCAGAATCTGTCCCTGTGCTGCGTCACCGTTTTTGGTCCGTTGGGCCATGTATCGTGTTGGAGTCCATTAGGGACGCGTCCAGGGGTCCTTGGCCGACCCTAATCCTTTATATACAGTAGCCGCCACCCTAATTAGGGTTGGGTTTTGCTTAGATTATTCTGTCAAGAACAGTTTCGCCGTTTCGTCGGTTTATGAGACCCCAACTCGTGAGATTAATCATTCATCTGCAATTTGGTTGCATTCTTCCTTGTTCTTGCTTGTGTTCTTCGATTCGCAGGTAAGGATTTTAGCCTTCTTGGCGAGGTCAACCGTGCAACGCCGGTTGATAACCAGAGGAGACGTGGTGCTGCGATTGCGGGGTTTCGGATCGTGTTGTTCGGAAGCCGGATCGACTTGTGTCTTGTTTCCACCAAATCGAGAGTTACCAGAACCTTTCGAAAGATCGGGAACCCTTGTTCATATTATTGAGATTGCAAGAAAGCTCCATGCCCACACATGAAAGAGAAGATGAGAAGGCAAGAGTAAGATCCAAGCTCAAGCGAAGAAAATGGTGATGAAAATTAAATGAAGAGAGCGATGAAGAAGATGAGCAAAGTACCTCAAGTGATGAAGAGAATGGATCCCAAGATTGCCAAACTCATCTCAAGATTGGAGAAGGACCTCAAGAGGATCAACACTAAGATTAATCATTCAATCTCTATGAAAAACTTGGTCAACACAATTGATCATTATCAAGAAGGAGAAGAAGATCAAGAACAAAAGGGAGACAAGTGGAAGAGGCAAATCATTTTCAAGCATAGGAAGATGGGTGAGTGAAGATGAAGATTCAAGCTCAAGTGATGAGAGCTTTACCATCCACTCCTCCAAGAGAAGCTCTTCCTCAAGGTCATCATCACGCAAGTCGTCGTCACACAAATGCCTTATGGCCAAAGGTATAGAAAGTGATGTAAGTGATGATGAATCTGATGAGAATTTACTCTCTCAAGAAGAACTTCTTGAATTGATCAATAAGCAACAATAGGCCTCAAAGAAACAAGCTAAAGAACTCAATAAATTCAATGCCCTTAATGATATTCATGCTTCTTTTATTTTTAATTATAAACAATTGATGAGCAAATTTAAATTGCTAAACAAGGAGCATGAAGAACTTAAGGCAAAACTTTAAGGCATTGAATCTCACCCTAAGATCCCTTTAGAGCAATTTACCTCTTTCTTTGATTTTAATCCTAAGGTATATGCTTTCACTTCTTATGATGATTTGATTGATCTCTCTAGCTCAATCCTTTGCAATGAGACGTGTGTTGAGAATGTTATTATAAAATCATATAATGATCTCATTGCACAAGAGAATGATGAGCTCAAGCAAGAAGTGGAGAAGCTCAAGAAGGACTTAACAAGATTCAAGGGCACAAATCATGTCCAACCTCTTAGAAAATAACCATGACAACATGGTGAACAAGCTTACAGAGGAGTCCACCGTGACATGTTTCAAGTGTCATAAAAAAAGGTCATAATTCCTTCCAATGCAAGCAAGTCAAGAAGGAGACCAATGAGAAGTAAAGGGGGATGAAACTCTCAAACAAGACCTCTAACATCTACACCAAACCAACTACAAAATCAAGACTAAGAACAACCACTACAAGCTCAAGAAGAAGGACAATGACAAATTAGTTGTACACATAGTTGGAAAAAATGATTGGAGGTGGAATCAACCCATTTGGGTGTCCAAGGAAGTCATCACTAACATGAAGGAGCTCCAATCGTTTTGGGTTCCAAAGAGGACTTGAAGCCCACAGGTCGGGTCAGAGGATTTGAAGACTTGACTCACAAGATAAAGTGAAAGTTAAAGCAAAGAAGTCAAATATACAATATTGAGTGCATTGATGAAGACATTAATCATCATATACCCAAATCTCTTATCCAAAAGTTAAGAGGTAATTGTAACTAGATTTTTGTTCATGTATTTTGTTTTTGCATCTAATACCTTTGTCTTGTCTAGGATTGCATGTGCATATTTTATTTATTTGCAATGCCTAGTGTTGGTTTTTCATATGCCAGTTTGTTTATATTTCTCTCTAACACATGAGCAGCCTACATGGTTAGTAGTTGCATGTTCTTTTCATGGCACTTGTTTTCAAGTCTTTAATTTATGTGGCATAAGTCCAATCTATAGGATAAATTTTTTATTGTTAAAAATGACAATTGTATGTCTCTCACAAGTATTCGACACTTATATTCAAACATTTAGGGGGAGCATGTCCTATGGGTTGTGATTTTGATACTAACATGTGTTGTAAGTCGTATCTTTTGTAGTCTCATGGAATAATCTACAAGTTTCAGAGGTATGCAATACTTAAAGGCTTCAATTGGTATCATTATCAAATTATTTATACATTTAAGCTACCTCCATGCATAATATGGCTTAAACTTCCTATCTTAATATATTATTTAGTGGCAAGTATTGTCACATACCTACAAGTGGCTCTAATCATATGCACACATATAGGGGGAGTTTAGACTATATTATGTGAGTTTTATGAATTATGATATATATCTATTTCTACAAGTGGTATCATCTTATTGAGTCATGATTTATGAATCTCTCTCCCGTTTGCTCTAACATTTTTCCTTGAATACAACATGTGTTTGTAATCTTTTTGAGATTGTTGACAAAGGGGCAGAAAGTTTAGTGACCAAAGCAAGATGACATACCTAGGGAAAGAACAAGCAAGGAAGCAAAATACCTAGGGACACCAAGGTTGATAAAAGGGGGACAAACTGAAGGAGCTCTTGCATGGGTCAATCAAGGGAGACAGTGGCGATAGGGGGAGAATTGTCTTCATGGCGGCCACAACAAAAGGGAGACAAAATGAAGGTAAGAACAAGGTATGACAAAGATAGGATATTTTCCTTACAATTTCTATCATTATTTGTTCTTACCATGCATCCAAGCAAGTAGGTAAGGCCTTGTGCCATTTATATTTGGTTTTTGGTTTTCAATTGGTATATTTTAAGTATTTGTCTCTTACTTTGGTTGTGTTGTCATTAATCACAAAAGGGGGATTGTAGTGAACATGGCTCTCTTAGGGTATGATGTGATTTAGTGATTAATAAAAATATAGTCAATGGGGCTAACATGTTTTCCAAGAATATGCATTAGTAGGTCTCATAGATGCAATACATGAAGAAGTTGCTGAACCCGAACTCAAAAATGGTTGAATTGGACGAGCTTCAAACAAAATGCACTCACCAAATGGTCTGGTGCTCAGAAAAAAGAACCCACCGGATGGTTCGGTCCTTAGTAAGTGTTTGACTCAGAGAAGAAAAATAAAGACCGCACCGGATGATCCGGTGCTCTGATTGGTGCACATACCGGAGCATTTTGTCTCAGAAGAGGTTCGGCAGTTCAACACACCGAAAGGTCTGGTGTTAAGACGAAGTGTAGACTGGAGCATTTTTTAGAGAAAGTTTTTCAGTGTAGAAAAGCTTTGAACTCACCGGATGGTCTGGTGATGAAGAGAAGAATACACCGGAGGCTTCACCGGAGGATATTCCAAAAGGTTTTCAAAGGTGTGAGAAGTTGTGCACACCGGATGGTCCAGTGATCTGAAGTATACACACCGAACAATGAATAGTACCAAGAAGTGGCTCGATCAGGCTCAAGTCTACACACTGGATGGTTCATTGATGGAGTTGAAGGTTACACCAGAATATCCAGTGTTCACAAATAGATTTGATTAGAGTTTCAATAGATAGTTGGTACTGTTGTACACACTGGATGGTCCGATATTGGTAGTGCTATTTACACGGGATCATTCGGTGTTCACAGTTTGTTGGAGTCGTTGGAGCAATGGCTAGTTTGCGGGATAGAGGCTATCAAGACCCTCCACAAACACTCGCGACCATTTGAATGTGCTGAGTCCAGAGAAGCTCATAGATACTTGAAAAGACACCCAAGCCAACAAAGTGCTTAAAAATAATCATCCAAGGCAATTAAGCACAAGATTAGGGATTAGTGCTAATAGGCCTAGAGAGAGTTGTTGCTAGGTGTTGCTGCCTAGAGAGAGGATCAAAGAGTGATCATAGCTTGTATCAAGTGGTACGCTGACACCTTAGAGTCTTGGTGACTCATCGGCACATTGGGCCTTAGTGGCTTAAGCTTGTTGATGCTCCGACTTTGTGTGGAATTGCAACAAGACTCTTGTACGGGGACACGAAGACCCTTATCTTGGTGGTTCAAGCTCTGAAGTGAAGACAACGACAAGTGACCAGAAGAGATGTTTGTGGTGAGACCTTGCCTTGATGGCTTGGTGGCTCAACCTATTTGAGGTCTAGGTGGCTCAAGGGTCGTGACCGGGTTTTGTTCGAGAGCTATAGTCTAGGTGGCTGCTCCAATATAAACTATGGGTGGCGTTTATGCCATCAATACCATGTGATAAAAATCTCTTGCGCCTAGTTTGCTCTCTCTACCTTATTTACATTTCCGCATTTACTTCTTACAGTCTATCCTTGCATGTTTACCTTCATAGAGTAGTTTGCTAGGATTGGCTATAGGTTATAAACTTTTGAACGGTAGAGTAGACATACTAGATGAACCTAGAGTATATTTAGATAGGAATTGATATAAGTTTATCTTGTGAAGTTTTTGGAGCCGATTAGTTTTAGTTATCCTAATTCAAACCCCCTCATCTTAGATGTCACCAATCCTTTCATCAGTCCCATGACAAATTTCGTATTTTCGTGGTCTTAAGACACGAAAATATTTTTGCACTTTCAAAGCGCAAAAATTAAACTCTTGTTAAACCAATCCGCGAAAATATATTGTTTTGTTAAACCATCTCACGGCAGTGGGTTATTTTTGTAATTTTTTGAATTCATGCTATATTTTTGAAATTCCTGTACAAAAAATAATATTAAAAATTCTCAATATGCGTGATGAAAAACCAGTGATTACTTTGTTAGTTGCATATTTTAGATCATCTTATGCTTTATGTCCTAAGTCAGATTATGATATTGAGTACATGTATAGAGTTCCTTATTCTAGTACAGCTGGTTCACTTATGGATGTCATGATTTGTTCTGGTCCTAATTTATCTCATGCACTAATTGTTGTTAGTGGATACATAACTAATCTAGACAAAGAGCGTTGGAAAGTTATTCAATGGATTTTCATATAATTACGTGGTACTTCTAATATTTTTGTTATATTAACTCATATTATGATGGTGATTTGGACAAGAGCAGATCTCTCATAGTTATGTTTTCACAATTGGTGGTTCTGTTGTTGATTGGAAAGTAAGTTTGCAGGCTACTATTGCTTTATCAGCTACTAAAGTTGAATATATTACTATTTGTGAAGCATGCAAATGAGCTATTTTGTTAAGAGGTTTGTACGCTAAGCTTTATGTTTATAATTCTTAAATTAGTATATTTTGTGATAGTCTAAGTGCTATATGTCTTACAAAGGACTAGATGTTTCATTAAAGAACAAAGCACATTGATGTGATATATCATTATATTTGAGATGTTGTTATTGCTCAAGGTGATGTTAAAATATGCAAGATAAGCATTTATGATAATCCTGCTAATATGATGATAAAGTCAGTTCCTATCACTAAGCTTTTTTTTATACATAAGTCATCGATTCGGCATTGGAAAAAGGGCAGGGCGCCCTTATAGTAAATAGTTCACCATTTTATCGATATGAGTGTTCTATATCAAATAAACTCTACACTAACTATTTGCATAGCTCAAACTTAGTTGGTGTTACAGTTTAAGTCCTGCAGACTTTTAGAGCATGGTGTTATTTATTATTGAAAGGAGTTCATTGATGATCCTTTATTTGCTACAAAATGAGAATTTGTCTAAAGGTGGAGTTTGTTGATATGTGATCCGAATTCAGAAGTGGGCCTCGTGAGGACGCTCGAGTGTCCCTTTTACCACCTATATGTGCATCTTGGAAGCAGAGTTGAGGATTTATTGTTATTCCCCTACATTTGTAATCTCATGATATAGTGAAGATCCGTCAGTAGGTGTCTGTGTTTTTTCCCAGAAGGGTTACCCACGTAAAAATCATATCTCGTATTCCATCTACTATTCATTATTTGCTAACAAAAATTAAGGTGCCTTCTATCTTTGCGCTTGAGCTAAGAAACTTTTTTACAGGCGACACACTTGTCTCACCAGCTCATTCTGCATTTGGCCCCTCTCCACCTTTCAGCACATGAAAATTAAAAGTTTGCACCGGATGATTCAACTTTGAACTGAAAGAATAAACTTCCAAACCTATATTCTAAATTTCTCAGTAAAAAAAAAAAAGATGTTTCAACTTGGGAGCTGACTTTCAACTATGGATTTCAGAATTTCAAAATTGAATCCAAAACATCTAACTCAACAACCAATTTTGAGCCACACAATGTGAATCATTCACTAGGAATAATTCGAAAGAAAGGAAAAAAAATGAAGTGAGCCCAAAGAGCTAGGTCTTGATGGCAGCACCAACATAAGCGGAGATAATGAATACATGAGTATGGACTAGTCAACCAAAAGTGATCCCATTGGATTTAACGATCAGAATCTCGTGACTCCACAAGTGTGAAGTCAGGGGCGTATAGTAAAATGTGAGAGAGGCAGCAGACTGTCTTAATATTACTGTAGCAGCATACTATTTACAAAAAATATGATATCGATTTTACCGTTTACTAAGGTGTTGTAGCACTAAACCTTGTCTATCCGGTTGAGATCTGACGGAGGAGTGAAGGCAGGGAATCCTCATCCTTGGAGTTGGTGGTTCTGCTGGCTTCTGTAGTGTTGGGGGCAAGGCGAGACAATACAAAG
The DNA here is from genome assembly GCF_958298935.1 of Phragmites australis. NCBI lineage: Eukaryota > Viridiplantae > Streptophyta > Magnoliopsida > Poales > Poaceae > Phragmites > Phragmites australis. The sequence continues at coordinate 32,375,213 of NC_084923.1, read as the reverse complement.
TTTAAGAGTAGAAGCATTCTGAAATCAGAAGAAGACATTTGAGGGCAAGAGAAGCTTGATAAATGGAAGAAGAAAAATTTGCATAGCAAAAACAATGGATTTGGTGCATGTTGTCACATATTATTTCCACAAATTTTATGAGACATAACGTAGTTTACAAATCGTGTTGATTAAGAGGACTTGTGTTGTGTGTGTGGTGCGTGGCACTGGGATTCTTGGCTGGTTTGTTTAACTGTTCTAGAATCATAGCCTGTCGTGACTGTACGTATTGTACTGCCGAATCCGTGATTTTAGTATTGCAAAGTTTTGTCCTCTGTTTTATATGTTTCTTAATAAATTTCTACTTGCAGGATTAGGATTGGAATATGTGGGTGACATCTATCCTAAAACCCTGTCATACAAATAGTGATAGTGAAAGTATGTTTTGAGATGTGATACTGAAAGCATTACCATAGAGCAGCGGGAATGAATCACGTAGGTTGCTAGAAAAGAAAAGAAAAGATGCAAATACCTTGTCCGATTTAAATTAATTCCCCCTTGTGCCTGGCCTGCCTTCCTGCCCTGCAGGCCCGTATTCATTTGTTCTGACCCTGCAAAAATACGAATTTATATAATATACTTGAGCGTATTTAATAAAATAGGCAATATTTTTCTGTATTTATAATTCTAGTATCTGTATTCGGTGCACAGAGTGCCAAAAATAGATTTTTTGGACACGGTGTACCGAAAAAGGCATTTTCGGCACAACGTATGCCGAATACACCTTATTCGGCACACGGTGTGCCGAAAATCACCTGTATTCGTGTATTCAGCTCACAGTGTGCCAAAAATCACCTGTATTCGGCACACCATGTACCGAATACAGGGAAGTGTGTATTCGGCACACCGTGTGCCGAAAATCACATGTATTTGGCATACGGTGTGCCGAAATACACTTTTTCGGTAACTGTGTGCCGAAACGTAATGTCGCGTCACGCTTTACTTTTTTTTTCTTTTTGCTTTTGTTTTTTGCTTTTTGCTTTATGCTTTATGCTGTCGGTCGGCCGGATTGGAGGCATTTTGCATCGCGCGTGGCAGAGCACAGCTATAAAATGGCTCCCTTCGCTCCATCTTTTGCATTCGTGCAGAGCGAGCGCGAGCAGAGCGACGGCGAGCAGAGCGAGTTTGCTGAGTGAGTAGAGCAGCAGGTGAGCGCAAGCACGAGCAACATTTGAAGCAGCAGTCGAGCGCGAGGAGCTGTAGTGCAGCAGCGCGTGAAGAGGACAGCCTTCTGTAATAGTAAGTACGTAGAGTATGTATGTACATAATATTTAGATTAGAAAATGTAATTAGAGTAAGTAGAGTATTTATTCCGTTCGGATATATTAGTTAAATGGTATTAAGTTGATAAAATAGAGTAGGTATAATATTTGCATATTTTATGATGTCGTAACAGAATCTTCTATAGTGTAACAGTAATTTTGATCCTAGATTATGTATGTACTTAATATTTAGATTAGAAAATGTAATTAGAGCAAGTAGAGTATGTATTCCATTCGAATACATTGGTTAAATGGTATTAAGTTGATAAAATAGAGTAGGTATAATATTTGCATATTTTATGATCTCGTAACAGAATCTATTATAGTGTTACAGTAATTTTGTACGTAGATTATGTATGTACGTAATATTTAGATTGAAAATGTAATTAAAGAAAGTAGAGTATTTATTTCGTTCGGATACATTGGTTAAATGGTATTAAGTTGGTAAAATAGAGTAGGTATAATATTTGCATATTTTATGATCTCGTAATAGAATCTATTATAGTGTAACAGTAATTTTATACGTAGATTATGTATGTACTTAATATTTAGAATAAAAAAATGTAATTAGAGAAAGTAGAGTATTTATTCTGTTCGAATACATTGATTAAATAGTATTAAGTTGATAAAATAGAGTAGGTATAGTACATACATCTAAGTAGTTATTTGCCCATTTACGTTTGTTTAGCAGAGACGCTATGACTATATATATTTATTATAGAGAACGTCCCGCTGTTTTGCATGGGATGCTCATATCAATTCAGAACTACCAGCACTTAGAGAGTACGGTTGAGCTACCTATTGATCTAGAAGGCTTAAAATCACATGTTATGAGTCTTTTGCGTGTGAACCAGTAGTCCTACAATGTTGTCCTAGAGGGTGTACAGCCACGGCTTGTGCTAAACAACTCACTCATTGTCCATACGTTGTTCGATTTGAGAAGGAATAACGCATGGGCTTTGTACTCACGCAAGGCATTAGAGGAGAACTTTGAAATGGGAGTGTACATAAACATAGTATCATGACTGGTGCAAGGTGAAGCGGTGCCTAGCGTGGAATGATCAGACCATCATGTGATGCATGATGAGGCAGGAGGTAATGTCGGGGAGGGCACTTCCGGTACAGAGGGACCTGAAGTGGACCATGGTGAGGTAGATGCAGGATGCATAGATGATGAAGCCGGTGGTAGTGGGGACGAAGAAGGTGCTGACAATGATGACCTCGTGCCGGCGATCCAGTACTTTCATGGTGCTGGGCTGCTAGATTGTACCATCGTTGAGTATAACACCCTATCTAACTGGGGATACTAGAATAGCGACATTCAGGTGGGACAACGGTTTCGAAACAGGGAGGAGGTCATCCACTTTATCAGCAACTATGCTGTAATCACAAGAAGGGACCACAAGTGCACCCGGTCTAATCATACGGAGTATGAGGTCAGGTGTATCAAGCACCCGAATTGTCTTTACTTCGTACGAGCACATAAGCCAAAGCACGAGAACTATTTTATGCTGAGTAGACACACCCCACATACATGCAGCGAAGAGGCTGTTAGGAATATGAGCCATGCTGTTGATGTGAGGTTCATAGCCCAACTCCTCATCACCGTGTGGCGAGCAAAGCAGAAGGGGTTGAAGATGTTGTTTGGAAGTTTCGAAGAGTCTTACTACTATGCACCGAGGCTGCTGCAGAAGATTGCCATGACCAATCCTGGGACCCAGTGGGCCATGACGGATGAGCTGATCAAGCTGGAGGATGGGTCATACAGCAGCACCGACTGATACCTCATTAGGTTTTTCTGGTCCTTTGCCCAATGCATCGAAGCTTTCAGACATTGCAAGTCGGTGGTATGTGTGGATGCCACATTTCTTAGCGGCAAGTACCATGGTAACCTAATGACAGCGATGGCGGCAGATGCAAACAATCAGATCATTCCTCTCGCGTATGCAATGGTTGAGAGTGAGAACAATGATTTTTGGCCGTGGTTCCTCACCTTGATGAGGACACGTGTCGTCGGTAATAGGGAACGAGTCTGCATCATCTCAGACCGCAACAAGGGCCTCTTGCATGCGTTGAAAGTGTTGCATGACATCACAAACCACTCCATTGCATGGCCTGATGTGGAGAGAAGGTGGTGCATGCGACACTTAGGTGCGAACCTTTACTCAAGGCACCACAACAAGGGTCTTGTAAAGAGGTTCAAAGAGTTGTGTCTTCAGAACCAGCAGACGAAGTTCAACGAGATATGGCTAGAGTTAAATGAGACCACTCAAAAGATGATGGCAGAGCAAGAAGCACAGAAGGACCATCTGCGGATGCAAAATGGTGGGGGGCCAAACCATCATTAGCCGTTCATGTGCTACGTTTAGCCAGCGGATAATGGGAAAGCCGGCGGAGCGTTGGGCCCTAATCCATGACACTCACGGTTTCAGGTTAGAACATAGCGTTTGAAAGATCGTATTTTACTTTTCTTTACGAAAATATCCCATCTAAAATTGTTGTCTCTTATATTAGGTATACGATCATGACAATGAACATAGCGGAGGCGTTCAACATTGTCCTAAAGGGTGTACGCGGCCTCCCGTTGTGTGCCATCATTGAGCTCATATTCTATAGAATGGCTGACTACTTTCGAGATCGTGGTATAGCTGCAATGGAGTGCAGCATGCGATTTGCACATAAGGTGGAGGAAATCATATCCAGAAGGAGGAGTAAGGCACACTTTCATCGGACTAGGATCTACGATCGAGCCAACAATGAATTTGAGGTCATGTGTCATCGTCAGTACACTTCAGGATACAGCGCGGGGGACACCATGCAACAATATCAAATTGGTCCTCACGAGGTGAAGTGCACATGCAATAAGCCAAAACCGCACCATATCCCATGCTCCCATGTATTGGCCGCTTGCAGGGACATGGGCGGCAACGACGGATCACAATACGTATCACCCTATTTCATGATGATGCACTAAGGAGCACATGGCTTCTAAAGATGCGTTCCTTCAACATCGGAAGCAGCTACAAAGTAATCGAGGGGCCTAAGTGGGTACCTTATCCCGGAGCCCGATGCACAGATCCTGAAAGGCCTAGAGCCACGAGGCTGCAAGGTGACATGGATGCAGCAGATGTTGTTGATGGACTACGTAGGTGCAAAATATGCAAACAATCTGGCTATGACAGGAGGACTTGTCCGACCCGGCTATGATCGAACTAGAATGTATTAGATTTTTGCCATTGAGTTTGTTTTATGAAGTTAATTGGATACATGGATTTTATTGTAATTTGTTATGCACCTATTAGTTGTTGTACCGATTTTGTAATAGCTGTTATCTTACATTGTTTTGTAATTGAACCATGAGGCTTGAAATCATTGGCATGGCTCACGTTCACTTTCCTAAGCTTCTTCAGCTACGGTACGATGAGAACCATAGGGGAAGGATGATTTTCGTAGGGTAACAGGTACAACGATAATACGTGAATTTCAATTGCTCTGATAACTTGGTACTTACTCAATAAATGTATTGCATACCTTTGCAGTTGGTCCCGTTGCGTTCCAGGAGTGTACGCAAGCTTAAGGAGTTAGACTCTCGCTTCCACGAGCCACTCGCACATGCCGGACTACTACCGTTCGCTCTTATAATGGCAGGAGCTCCCATAGAGGGTGGTGGCAGGACTCCCCTGCCGCTGATCGAGGTCTCACTGCTCACAGGCCTCGTCGACCGCTGGCGTCTTGAGACGCACACGCTCCACTTTCCTTATGGAGAGATGACCGTAACTTTGCGGGACATGACCATGCTGACCGGGCTCTCAATAAGGGGCACCCTGTTAGTACTTTCATGACTAGCAAAGGAGCAGTGGAAGAGTTATATTTAGGGTAGTTAATTATTTATTACATAAAGCATTTCATACGTTGCAGTGTTGTTCGTGGTTCATTGAGTCTCTGCATCTTGTAGGTTTAATGTGCAATATGACATGAAGGATGTTGGGCTCTCCATGTCATGGATTCATGGGCTACCACAGTTCGGTCCTTGCCCACCAGATGCGGACGAGGCTACAGTTATGCAGCATTACGAGGTGTACTTGTACATCTTGCTGGGAGGCATTATGTTCTACAATACGGCAAGTGATTATGTACTTCTGCATATTGTATGGTTAGCATGTTAGCTCGCGTTACATCCGTACGAGCCGACACCTTACAGTTGGGGATCTGCTATATTGGCTGCTACATACAAAGGATTGGTGCCGCTACCCAACGGTCAACGAAGATGGGATCTATTTCTGGCTGCCTACACCTTCTACAGCTCTGGAGCTGGGAGTATCTCCCGGTTTGTTGACCGTGGGTAAGCAAGACCTACTATCCAGTTCCCATCTCCGATGGCATTGCCGACGACATGAGGCCTACTATGGGGTATCGGTGGATTCATGCCAGGCTGCGATGGACTCACCAGTAAGACCATGGAAACTACTCCCGAGTGATCAGTGACCTTGACGTCCTCAGCGCCAACCTCGTGGAGTGGGATCCATAGCGTAGGGAATGAGTGGTCGAAATTGCGACCGGTGGTCTCATTGCATCCTCTTTTTTTCGTGACTCGGACTTATGGATGACCAGATGTTTTTTGCTGTACATGAACAATGTGGAAGTGTATTCTCCTGATCGTGTATAGAGGCAGTTTGGTCATCGTCATTTAGTGCCAGTACCTCCCCTACGAGACGCTAGTCGGGCACACGAGTAAGTGTGTTATTGTACGTACCATTATTATGTTACGAAATTATAACTGTTTATGTCACGTACAGGAGGAGTGCACAGAGGAACGCAGGCACACATGACTGGTTGGAGATTAATGCAGAGCACATAACCCGGTGGATAGAGTTAGACCTAGTGGATGTCGTTGTTCCTGCGGGACAGTACGATGATGGCACGTACTGGGAGTACCTTTCGTGGTACTGTTCATGCATACGTGCCACCTTACTCAGCGGCAACGTACCGCCAGCCCCCAGACCCTTCCCCGAAGATCGTGCCCGACTTCTTCATGTGGTGGTAAGTGATGTTATACTTATAACGATTTTCATTAGTTCCTCATCCGTATTAATGACATAACCCTCAACAACTACAGATCGAAGTGGGGTACGAAAATGCATACGCATGCGGAGCATGCATGTGGGGAAGCAAGTGGGTCATCCACGCGAAGGGATCGGCACCCTCTCCGGGACTATATGAGGACGAGAGGGTTTTGCTTGTTGTCCGCGATACGTGGTCTAGGTGGTTGTGCCCCGCGTTCTAGGGGACACGACGTACCCGCCATGGACTCGCCCTGTGCATCCCACAGCAGGCGCTCGTCCAGTGCTCATGAGGCACATTCACGGGAGGCACCTTCGTCTGTGGCCCATCATGTGACACGTTCTTGTGCTGGAGCCGAGGAAGTCACCGATGCTCCTGCTCCTGAGGAGTGTACACTGGGTTCCCATCCCCCTCAGTTCACACAACCTACTCAGGCTACGCAGACACCTCAACCAGTATTATCAATTCACCATGAGGACGTCATTAACTACACGCAGCAGACGCCAACCTGGAGCGGCACACAAGATTTTGACTGGGCTGCTGCATTGCAAACGGGCAGCTTCACCGAGCTACTAAGTGGCCAATACCCCCAATATCCCAATGCACCTGGGGGTTCACAATGGTACCAGCAAGCTGAGACTTCAACATTTCGGACTCCTTCCGAGCACATACTACCAGCATCCACATTCCCGCATGACGATCCTACATCGTGGTACATGCAGGGCCGAGTTAGCGGTTCTGGATACACATTAGGTGGAGTTGGAACACAGCACGACGATGAAGATGACGACCAAGGGCACACGTGGTAGGGGCCAGCTCAGGCCGCTGGGATGAGGGCCACACACCCGCCAGACGCTTAATTCCTAGGGATTGCTTGCGGCTTGCGTCGTTGATGAGCCAGTGCAATATATTGTGTACTCATCTGTTTTGTGTAGTCATCTGTACTATGTGTTATTCACTATATTATATACTTATTTGTACTATGCCATACACTTAAGTGTTCAAGTAATTACATTTAATTTACATAATCTTTGTCAACTAATTAGGACACATAACTTATTTATGAGTAACTTATTAAGCATTTGTATATATCATTTACGATATTTCATACATGTTTAATGTTTATTAAACAACCATCGATTCGTGCTTTGGTACAGAGCAAAAAAGTTGCAGTCAAAGATCAATACCTATATGGTGAGATATTCTAGTACTGGCTATCCATGAACACCTACAACGATCGATATAGCATTAAATGCCTCCTTGCAGGTTGTGCATGGAGGGAAGGATGATCCCTTCAATGAGATCAACCTAATCCAAGCTGTGTCAAAATTGCATGCAAGACCTCCATGTTCTGCGTTCACCGTTCCACTCGTACATGTAACAACCGACAACCTTAGGGCCCTCTTGCATGAGCGCCGCCAAATATACCTCAGGGTGTGCAAACTAGTCGACCATCCTTCTGTGCTGGGTTTCTGTATGAGGCAAAGAAAGATGGCGATGTTGCCCGACCAGTATGCATCCCACATACAGGTTCGTCATTTTCAATTTGGTCACCATACTTATCTTATTGCTATTGATTCGAATACCCCTCTTCTACTTTAGGCGTTCCCAGAAGATGCAAAGTTAATCAACAAAGAAATCCCACACTTCTTGGCAATATATATGCTCTTCGGCGGGGGTATGATACTTGGTTCGCGTAGAAGACGATGAAGATCAGCGAACCTAAGGGGTACAAGAGCTGATGATGATTTCATGCCACCAATGTCTCGACGTTCCACCAGCCATACAGGAGAAGGTTCAACGAATACTACAAGAGGACGTGCTCGTACCGTGATACCTCAAGACGACGACAATGACGATTTCATGCCACCTCGACCCCTCCATCCGAGGCCTCCATCTCCGGAGGACCGTGATGACCGTGAAGATGATGTTGGATTTTCTTGTACACATCCTCCTAACTTCCAACCACCACCTCGGAGACGACAACCATCTTACCTTGATAGCCTTGACTGGTACAACTGGCATTCTTTCGCTAATGTACATCGTCACTTTCCGCCTCCATCTTGAGATGATAAAAGATACAAGGGTTAATGTTGTGCATGTTTGTTGGGACCGAAAACCCAAACAATATGGACCTTCGGTTACGGGAAAGTCGAAGGGTCCTCGGGGTGACATGTGTTTGGGGTGGAACAGTTTTTTGATTGCTCTTCCGGGTACAGTATGGCCTTATTTATAGTCCGTACTAGACCACCCCAGACGTGGTTTACAAATCCTACCCCTTTACCTGCTACATTCTCGGAATATCCGGGGATATTATGGTACAAGTGAGCATAATTACATAATTACAACTCTGCCCCGAACGACCAAAACGGGCCCACTGTCCCGCAGTGATCTTCGTCTCCGAAGATCTGCCAAAGTCTTCTCCACTCAGTCGTCCGTCAGATGGCCTTCGGCCCCCGAGCGAAGGTCAGCTTCTACCTTCGCCCGCCGCGATCACTCAAGACCTCAGGCACGGACTTTGTCCTTCGATCGAAGGCTCGCCTACGTCTTTGCTGGCACGGGAAATCGAGGATGCGGGTGCGCCTACACCCTTCGACCGATGGAGCTTTGTAATCTTCACCACCTTCAAATGAAGTCCTTGAAACGAAGTGCAATGACAAGCATGCGATCTTTCCAGTAGACTTCGAGCTACCCTCCGAAGAGGGGGGACGGGAGATTATTCCTAACAGTAGCCCCTTACTGGTAAAGTTTATCTTCGATGGGCTGAAACTGTAGTCTGCAAGATATATCTCAACGTCGTCCCCTTCAGCCTCTCGAAGTCTAATGTGGCAGATGCACTTCGTTGAATTTTTTAATATATATATATATATCTCGAAAAACCATTTTCGGCACACCGTGTACCGAATACAAATGCTAGAATTATACATACAGAAAAATATTATCTATTTTATTAAATACGCTCAAATATAATGTATAAATTCGTATTTTTTCCCCGTCTGACCCTCATGGCAGCGTGGGAAGTTGGGACCCTTCGTATCCGCAGACTCCGCACCCGCAGCTTTCCCGTAACGGGATCGCCATTTCTTACCGTTCACGTGACGACGGTGCCGTCCAGCCGGAGTGCCGGACCCAGTCCGCACCCACCGTCCAGTGGACCCCACGCCCCCACGCCTCCCCCCACACCCACCCCACCCCACCACCGCCCGCTGACCCCCTCCGCCTCCGGCGACCCGGACCCCGGCCGGAGGAAATGGCGGCGTGGTGCCCCGCGGAGTCCACCAAGCCGGTCTTCGTCGGGATCTACGGCGCCGTCCTCGGTGGCTTCGCCGTCTCCGCCCTCTTCTTCCTCCTCTCCTCCTCCTCCCTCTCCGCGCCACCGCTCCCATTCCCCGCGGCCGCCACCTCCCCCGCCGCCGCCAACATCTCCGCCATCGCCCTCACCCCAGCCCAACCCGAGACCATGTACAACCGCCCCATCTGGAAGCCCCCGCCGCGGGGAGCCCGGATGCCCCCACCACGCGCGTTCCGCCTCACCCGCGACATGGTCCGCGCCCGCGCCCGCGACGGCGTCATCGTCGTCACCTTCGGCAACCACGCCTTCCTCGACTTTATCCTCACCTGGGCGCGCCACCTCACCGACCTCGGCGTCGACAACCTCCTCGTCGGCGCCATGGACACCAAGCTGCTGCGGGAGCTCTACCTCCGGGGCGTGCCCGCCTTCGACATGGGCAGCAGGATGGCCACCGAGGACGCCGGGTGGGGCTCGCCCACGTTCCACAAGATGGGCAGGGAGAAGGTGCTGCTCATCAACGCGCTCCTGCCATTCGGGTACGAGCTGCTTATGTGCGACACAGACATGGTGTGGCTCAAGAACCCATTTCCCTACCTCGCCCGGTACCCCGACGCTGATCTCCTCACGTCCAGCGACCAGGTCATACCCACCGTCACCGACGACAGCCTGGAGAACTGGAGGGAAGGTAATTGCTAACATGACATAGGTTGTGAATCTTGCTACCTGCTAAGTTGTTAGTGTTGTTGTTTATCAGTCTCTTTTCGGAGCAGCTCAGCAACTAACTGCACATTGCATCATACATTTAGAGTCGAGAGGAGAAATGGTGTGATCTGCATATAACTATAATAATCACGCCAAAAGAATCTTTAGATATTGGAGGTCCTTATGGACCTTATCACCTGTACCCCCCAATCTCCATGGACAAAAGAATCAACATTATGATTTCACCCTCAAAATTATTTATTTTCTGCTTCACCCTCAACACCTGGGCATGTGCACATTCCTGCTCTCTAGTGTCTTTTTATGATTCTAGTAAGTTCCAAACTGCAACATTGTACGTGCATTGATAGTTCCCCAACTTTTAGGTAAACTATTCTATCATCTTTTGGATTAGCTACACAACTGATGATGCTAGTGTTAGGGAATGGGTAGGCTACGGTAGCACAAAATAAAATTTTCTACCGCATTCAACCAGGAAACCTTACGAGTAGGGGATCATATATCATTACCACTAGACACGTACCACATCGGAAGAAGAGTTGGAGCAGACCGGTCTAATGTCGTTCGCGTCGATGTAGAGGAAGTAGCCGAACTCAGCAAGGCAATCGTCCCTTCCACGTGATCTCCTACTCGAGTAGATGTAGGTGATAGACTTCCTAGTCGGGTGTGTTCCAACTTCCGACTCGGAACAAAAGTCAAATTGGCAGCTTTGAGTTCAAGTTGTCAAGCTGATCAGTGCTACAATTGTAGCAACGTCTCTACGGTATCCATATGCCCTGGGGTGGAACGTTGAGCGCCGGTGTGCTAGCACCGCTCGCGTGACTAGGCTTTTTGGGACGTCGGGCGGAGGGGCGTGGCTAGGATTTGGAGTGGTTGAACCGTACACACCCTCACCCCACGCCTCCCCATATATAGAGCCCACTAATGGGCTTCCACGTTGGTAGCCCATTAACTAGATTACTCGGATGCTCTTTTGTATCTCCCATAATTTTCACCGACAACTCGTCCATTTAACCATATGTGGAATAAGATTATTTTTCCTGTCTAGCATACTGTCAATACGCACCATTTTCATAAATGGAATCGGATCCTTCCGACATATTTTTACATTTGTAACAAGTATACAATTAATCACTCATCGCTGTTATCTTATGCACAGTTACTGGTGCACTCAATATTGGTATTTTCCATTGGCGACCCACTGAACCAGCTAAAAAGCTGGCTGAAGATTGGAAAGACCTAGTCTTATCTGATGATAAGTTGTGGGACCAGAATGCTTTTAATGAACTTGTACACAAAGTTTTTGGACAGTCAGTTGAAGGAGAAGATGATCTTGTATATTCTTATGATGGGAAACTGAAGCTGGGAGTACTACCAGCAAGTATATTCTGCAATGGCCATACATATTTTGTGCAGGTAGGAGTATATTTTATTTGGGATTAGCAATTAGAAATAAATTATGCATGTGAAAACACTTTTTTGGTTAGATACTAGTTGTATCATATCTTTTGATGCTCTTTAGATGTTTTTTTGTTTACATTCTTTTGCTAGACCCATTTTTTGTACCTGTGTTCATAGACCTTTCCCCCCAGATTGCAGTTGTTGTGTCCATAGTGCCCTATTGTCCTATTGATAATTAACTGTTCTGTTTATTTTTCTTGATTGTCAGGGCATGCATCAGCAGCTTCATTTAGAACCATATGCTGTGCATACGACTTTTCAGTATGCGGGTACTGAAGGAAAGCGCCATAGATTACGTGAAGCAATGCTTTTTGTTGATCAGCCATCATATTATGACTCTCCAGGTCTATTCACTAGTTTATCCATGCGATTTGTAAAATGTAGTCTACCTTTGGGAATAGGGGCTCATGATTATATGTTATCTCAAAGTCACCAGTCACCTAATGGCTCCAGAGATATTAAAATACCAATTAAAGAACACCACATTTAATAATAAAAATATTTTTCTTTATTTCTTTCAATGTTCGCGTAGATGGTCATCTAGCGCGTCTAGACGACTACTAGATGCTAGTTGAGGGCTTGCTGTCCAGTTTAGTTGAGGGCTTGGCGTCCAGTCTAGACGCGTCTAGATGATAACTATACATAGTCACAGGGTGACTGTCTGTACGTTTAGCGTCTAGATGAACATTGATTCCTTTTAAATCTTCATGGGTTGCTCAACTGCCTAAAATGGAAGTGCCTACCAATAGTCATGTAGTTTCCACATGCTGCTATGTCATCATGTTCTTATGCTGTCTGGTCTCATGTTTCAGGAGGTTTCCTATCATTTAAACCTAACATTCCAAAAAGTTTGCTGTTAGATGGTGCTCATACTGTTGAATCTCATTTTGCATTAGTTAATTATCAGGTATCTTCGTCCATATATATCTGATCAAATTACCGGTTGCATTTCTGTTATTTATACTTACATGTGTTTTTATCTAATTAGTCATATGTTTGATAATTTTCAGTTGAAGCAAATAAGAACTGCACTTGCGATTGCGTCCTTGTTAAAGCGGACACTGGTTGGTGAAACCTCTCTTTGCTGTACTAATCTGATTCATACATCATGACTGTCTTCTGCTCAGCAGCTTTTTAGTGTTACATTATTAACATGCATGATTGTGGATTAAATAGAGATGCATAGGTGGAAGCATCTCACTGAACTCAATTTGTCCCAGCAACATTGGCTTCATTAATTTGATCTCTTCCCAGAAATTTTACTTGCCTATCTATTAACTTCAAAGCAGAAGGTTGAAATGAGTACAAATGTAGCGTTCTACCTTAATGCAAATTTTACAACTCCATGGTACCGACAAATTTTCCATTAGGGCAAGGTAGAGTTACTATGGTGACAAATTTGATATTTTTTTTTTACCTGAAACCATAGGGGAGCTCCCTTCGGCATATATATATTAAATAAAAGGTTACAAGAGGCTATGTACTATGTAGAAAGCAGAGGGGGGAAGAATTTACAAAGCTAGAGATTAGAAGGAGTCAAGCCATGCAAAAAGAAGGGGGCGATCAGAAGGCTTTGCGCTAAGTATAACTAGAGCCAAATCAGATTTAAAGACAGCTCGGCATGCTTGGACTGTGGGGGTTGGTATTCCTGAAAATTTCCCATTGCATTGGATCCAGATACTCCAAGCGCCGACAATGAAAACTTTCATGAACATTTTTTTCTGTTAAAGCTGCCTCTGCCATCAAAACTTTGATATTTCTTTCTGCTGTGTTGGACGAATGGATGCGTAAAGAGTTCCAAAATCTTCTGCTGTAAACAAACTAGATGTTGAACATTTACTTACAGTAGGTGCTTGCTTACAGTGAGGATAAGACATAATTATCATATGTTGCTATCTTCTATTACTACTGGAGGTAGTAGGTTTTTGAAGTATTATCTAGCTTTGTTTTTGTTCTTCGTACATGTGGATGTCCCTTTTCTGACTACAGTTTGTACTTTTAGGTAATGCCTCCATTATGGTGCAGGCTTGACAGAATGTGGTTTGGACATCCTGGAGTTATGGAAGGAACAATGACCAGACAACCTTTTCTCTGCCCAATGGATCATGTACTTCAGGTAATGCTGTAAGGAAAAATCACTTTTTTATAATGCGGTCTTGTTGGAGCAAGAGTTCGTCTTGTCCTAGCAAGTACGGCGAGAGTTTCTTCTAAAGAGAAGACTCAAGCTTAGAGACGAAGTTTAAGAAGAAGGAACACCACGAATGTATTGATGGTAGAAAAAATGGATCGATCTGTGAGAGTATCACAGCGTGACTTGGTGTTTTTTCACCTCTGTGTCTTTCTGCCGTCTAGCCCCCTCTAGCCTAGGCGACCATGGCTCCTATTTATAGGGTCGTGCGTAGCTTGGCGTACAAGTTATCACAATGTACAAATATCTGGGATCTGATCGAATTACTGGGCCTTGTCTCGGATAACTACTTTCTACCCTCCATGGGAGATAAATATTTACCGTAGTAACCATCGCGGTGCCTGCACCCTGAGGGGTGAGCGGGTCGCCAACTACGGCCCGGCGCCGCACTGTCAGGGGTGTCAGGATAGCCTCCATTACGCTGAGCACTCATCACGCTCCACCACCAGTACCATACTCATGACCTAAGGTGTGGCCGAGACGTAGAGCAATAGAGGCTCTCCCTCGGAGGGGGCCACCAGTATGGGCGGCAAGATGAGATATTTCTTTAAGTCGCGGAAGACCTGCTCGGTCTTCGGCGTCCAGTCGAAGTGACTGGTCTTCTTCAGGAGTTTGAAGAGGGGGAGTCCTCGCTCCCCGAGCTTGGAGATGAAGCATCCGAGGGCCGCCATGCAGCCAGCGAGGCGCTGAACTTCCTTGAGTCGAGCCGGGGGTCGCATTTGCTCGATGGCCCGGATCTTCTCTGGGTTGGTCTCGATTCCTCGGCTAGAGACCAAGAAACCGAGGAGCTTGCCCGCAGGCACCCTGAAGACACTTCTCGGGGTTGAGCTTTAAGCGGGTAGTGCGGAGACTGTTGAAAGTCTCGGCTAGATCTTCCAGCAGGGTGGCGTGGTCTCGGGATTTAACCACGAGATCGTCAATGTAAGTCTCGACGTTGCAGCTAACCTGCGAATCAAGAGTAATGCGCACAGCACGCTGGAAAGACAACCCAGCGTTGCTCAAACCAAATGGCATTGATACATAACAATAAGTCTCCACCGGAGTGGTAAAAGAAATTTTTTCTTCATCCTCTACGGCCATGCGAATTTGGTGATAACCAGAGTTTGCATCTAAAAAACATAAAAGATCGCACCCCGCGGTTGCATCTACGATCTGATCTATGCGGGGTAAAAGAAAATGATCTTTTGGACAAGCCTTGTTTAAGTCGGTGTAGTCGACGCACATGCGGAGCTTGCTGTTGGTCTTCGGGACGATGACTGGGTTTGCCAGCCACTCGGGGTGGAGGACTTCTCGGATGAAGCCGGTGTCAAGGAGCTTACTTGCTCCCAGATGAACTCCTGGCGCTCGGACGCCTGCCGCCGAACTTTTTGCCTCACTGGCTGTGCGTCCGGGCGCACAACAAGGTGGTGCTCGATCACCTCCCTAAGGATCCCGGGCATATCGGACGGCTGCCTTGCAAACACGTCGATGTTAGCCTGGAGAAAGGCGACGAGCGCGCTTTCCTATTTGCCGCCTAGGTCACCGCCGATTCGGATGACCTGGGAAGCGTCTTCGCCCACCACGACCTCCTTCGTAGGAACGGAGGCGTCGGCAGCGAGTCGGGGTTTGGATGAAGAGGGTCCCAGGCCCCCTGGGTAACCTTCGACCTCGGCCCGAGCTGAGACCAAGGCCGAGTATAGCTGCTCGGCGCAGGAGACGGCGCTGCCGGTCTCGACTGGTACGGAGATGGGGCCTGCTGGGCCTGGCATCTTGACCATGAGGTACGTGTAGTGGGTGACCACCATGAACCAAGCGAGCGTCCGCTGCCTTGGCGCACTTGTTGGCCAACGCGAAGAGTTCCGCGGTGGTCTCGACTTCGTACGTGCCCAGCTTTTCGAGCATCCGCTCGTCGCGGATACCCTGCTGGAACGTGATAATGATGGCGTGGGGGGGTTATATGCGGGATGGTGTCGCGGACTTGGCTGAAGCGCTGTATGAAGCGCCGCAACATCTCCCCCTCCTGCTGCTTGACGGCGTGGAGGTCGCACTCCAGGCCGGGGCGCGTGAACGTGCCCTGAAAATTAACCACAAACTGATGGCAGAGGTCATCCCAGGAGCCGATGGATCCTGGGGGTAAGTTCATAAGTCAAGAACGGGCAGAGCCCCTCAAGGCTACGTGGAAATAATTAGCCATCACTTTTTCACTGCCGCCAGCCGCTTGGACAGCGGTGGTGTAGATTTGGATGAACTTGACGGGGTCGATGGACCCGTCGTACTTCTCCGGCAGTTCTGGCCGGAACTTGGTGGGCCAGTTGACCCGGCGGAGCTCGCTGGTGAAGGCGTGGCAGCCTGTGCCGTACCCTGCTGCGCGGGCAGCGCCCCTGGGCGGTGAACGTCGGCGAGCCGGGGAGGGCTGGCATGGAGGAGGCTTGGTCCTCGGCTTCGACCTCATGCCGGGATTCCCGTTGGCGCTCAAGGGTGACGCGTGTATCTTCGACGGCTCTCCGCTCGTTGAGATGCAAGCGGAGGTCCTGAGCTCCGAAAGTGGCTAGGGGGGTGGCACTCCACTTGGAGGCCCCCCCGGCCGGTTCGGCCGCCACCTGAGGATGGACCGGCCTTGGTTGCGCCGCGGTGGGAGGTGGCCCGGGAGCTTTCGGCCAACACCTGACGGTGAGCCGTGCCCACCAGAGCGGCCACCTCCTGGAGCCAGCGGCCCTCTGGGGTTTCCCCCGCCGCCTGGACTGGCGGGTGCCTGAGGAGAGCTTGCGCCGCAAGCAGCGCACTCCCGGGACTGGCATCGCCGAAGGCGAGCCTGCGCCGTAACAGCGCCCGGCCCTATCCAGACGTGGACTTCGCGGCAGGAGTTTTTGCCACTTGCTGACGGTTAGGCGGTGCGCTTGTAACGGCGGCGGCAGCCCTGCTGGGCCCAGCGCCATGGTCCCCACGAGAGGGGAGCGCCGTGCGGGCAAACTGTGGCTGCTGCTGAGGAGCAGCAGCGACTGGGGCCTCCTGTGCGAGGGGTTCCATTTCTTCACTGGAGCTGGAGCTGGTGTGTCGGAGACGATGGCCACCTGCCATTTTTTCTGCAGGAAAAACAAAACAAATTCAAGGA
Organism: Phragmites australis; assembly: GCF_958298935.1. Taxonomy (NCBI): domain Eukaryota; kingdom Viridiplantae; phylum Streptophyta; class Magnoliopsida; order Poales; family Poaceae; genus Phragmites; species Phragmites australis. The sequence goes on along the minus strand of NC_084923.1, from coordinate 32,358,099 downwards.
TGCAACCCTCCTACCTAGCGCGCCAGCTGTCGGAGGGTGAACTCCTTAAGCAGGGATTTGGAGGGACTCCCTTTGAGATTCGGCCGTGGGGATGATTCTGAATCTGTTTTGCGGGTGAAATAAATGGGCGTAAATGCGATGGCAGGTGGAATGAAAGAATCGAATGCAGAATGCAGTAAATGCTCAGGTGAGATTTTTAGACAGGTTCGCGCCGCACTGAGTGTAATACCCTACTCCTGTGTGTATGCTATAAATGCTCTGAGAATGTCTCTCAGAGATGTTGCTATTTGCAAGAATATTTGTCTATCCTAGAGCTTCGGGCTCCTTGTTCTTTGGTGATCTCAGCTTCTGTGCTTGTACTGGACCTCTGTCTTCCTCCTTTTCCTCGATCCCAGAATCCCTTTTTCTGTGTCGATCGGCCCTTCCTTAAAGAAAGGGAGGGCACAAGTTCCAAGGCGCCATAAATGGAAAGCAACCATCATGAGCTGCTACGCGAAGTGACCGGGGGGTGTTGAAAACGCGCCCCCGTCCGGTCTCGTTCGTCATGATGTCGTTCTGCAACGGGCGCCGCGGAGAGGGCCCACCAGGCAGCCACCGAACGGTCCGGCGTGCCTGCTCGGTCTTGTACACCTGACACAGCAGGGCGGCAGGCGGGGCGCCTTGGGCTTTGCGATGTTATCCCGAGGCACGCCGGATGACGCGGGATGGGACTCGTGCATTAAATGTCCCCACGCCTCCCTGCCAGGCCGTGGCAGGGACTGACACCGAGCGTGGCAGGAGCAGTTGGAAGTGACAGGCCACACGCCCTCTTAAATGCAACATCGGGCTGTTCGGGTCCTCGGGGAACCGAGTGCTCGGGGGCCACTGTTCACGGCCCCGAGCACTCTCTCCCGAAACTAACTTCCTTGGGTCCTCGGGGTACTCGGGTGCTCGGGGGCCACTGTTCGCAGCCCCGAGCACACCCTTCCCGGTACTCGGCTTTCCTGGTCGTCGGGGGACTTTAGTGCTCAGGAGCCACTGTTCACGGCCCTGAGCACTCTTCCCGGCGCTTGGTCTTCTCGGATCATAGGGGAACTCGGGTGCTCGGGAACCACTGTTCATGGCCCCGAGCACCCTCTCCCGGGACTTAGTTTTCTCGTACCTCGCGGAGATAATCCCCGCGGGAGGGCGACACGTGGCAAACTGCTGATCTGGCCTCGGGACTCGGGGACCCCTGATTCCTGTGTCACCGACAGCCTGTCCAGCACGGAGACTTAAGCATTCAAGATGCTAGAGCGGTCTTTGCCTATCCGCTATGTAGGTTAGCGAGACCTTAAAGATGGCGGACGGAATGTCTGTCCAGCACGGAGACTTACGTCTTCAAGATGCTGGAGCGGTCTTTGTCTATCTGCCATGTAGGTTAGCGAGACCTTAAAGATGACGAACGGAATGCCTGTCCAGCACGGAGACTTACGCCTTTAAGGTGCTGGAGGGTCTTCGTGGGTTTTGTGTGGAGTTTTTTTTTTTGTAGGCTTGGTGGCTATTTGCGGGTGTGTAAACCTATGGTTTTTTATTTTTCTGTACCTTCGGAGAGGACTGAGCCTAGGGCTCCCTACGCATAGTGTTCCAGCAAGTACGGCGAGAGTTTCTTCTAAGGAGGAGACTCAAGTTTGAAGACGAAGTTTAAGAAAAAGGAACACTACGAATGTATTGATGTTAGAAAAAATGGATCGATCTGGGGGGAGTATCACAGCGTGACTTGGTGTTTTTTCACCCCTGTGTCTTTCTGCCGTCTAGCCCCCTCTAGCCCAGTGATCGTGGCTCCTATTTATAGAGCCGTGCGTAGCTTGACGTACAAGTTATCATAATGTACAAATATCTGGGATCTGACTGAATTACTAGGCCTTATCTCGGATAACTATTTTCCTCCTCCCATGGGAGATAAATATTTACCCTAGTAACCATCGCGGTGCCTGCACCCTGAGGGGTGAGCCGGTCGCCAACTACGGCGCCAGGCCGCACTGTCAGGGGTGTCAGAGTGGCGTCCACCACCCTAGGCATTTAATGCTGGTCACTTCTTTACAGGCATAGTATGACCGGTGCTCCCTTCTGGCAAATCTTTTCAGAGGCTTGATGACTCACCTTGTAGCCTCCGGGAAGCCGGCTCGAGCAGCTGGAGACGGGGGCCTCGAGAGGCATAGCTTCGGGAGGTGAAGGCTTCGGAAGGTAGGACTCTGGAAGGCCAGTGCTTCGGGAGGCCGAGTCTTCGGGGGACCAAGGCTTCGGGAGACCGAGGTTTCGGGGGGCCAGGCTTCGGGAGGCTGAGCCTTCGGGAGGCCGACGCTTCGGAAGGTTGGGCTGGTTAAGTCAAGGGGCCGTCGGGGGTCCTTAACAACGACCCCCAACAGGCCTATTTTTTTCTGCCGCATCGTTTTGCTTCAACTTGTGTTGAGTGAATTATTAGCAAAGGCGTGGCTTTTGTGAACTTAGTAAGGATTCTTCGAATACCTGTGGGCTATTGTAATTCAATCGTATAATTTACATGTCTCCTTTCATAATTTCATGAGTCGCCGGTTGATCATTATATATGCTAATATGCGTAGTTGGCTAGAATGCAGTAGTTTCAATGATGTGATTAGTTGCTATAAGAGCATTATAATTACGAAAATTATCAGGAATAAGTTCATTCAATGGGCCCCGCTTTTCATGTTCTGTTAAACGCAGTATCTGTTGTTAGTGATAAAACTGGGGTGTCATGTTAGATGTCTCAATATACCTTGTATTTGTGAATTTTCCTATACATTTTATATACGAATTTAACTATCACAAGAAAGAAAAAGGTGGTGAATTAAGGATATCGGTAGAGTTAACAAGGGTATTGTGGAAAACTCCTACGAAATGTGAAACTGATAAGTATGTGTGAACGAACACAATTTTTTTTACCGAATACCAATTATCTGTCAATGGAGCAGTAGATAGGAACATAGTGCTTCACACCAACTTGTCAGCAATTGAGTGAAATAAAGTTGCCCCTACTTGCCAGTACGTGATAGATAGGGCACACAAGTCACAGGTGCAGTGATGGATATACCCTGAGTGTTTTGTTGTCCACTTAAATGAGGATCACTTCACCCCCTGAGGCTGGTTTGTAGGTGGTTTTCCATGGTAGTGAGTTCATTAAGTCCATATCACTGGCTCTGCCATGATGGCCCTGCATGCCACCATCCTCCCCCCTCCCCCTGCGGCACACACGTTCTCTCAACCGAACTCTATGTTTCTCTGAACCCTCTCTTCTCCACGTTTCTAATTAAGCCAACTGTGCCAAACCCCATATGGGGAACCAGAGGAAGGCCATCCGTTTGAGAGGTAGAACCAGATTATTTTGGGTTTAGGAGTCATATGCATGCAATATGTAGTTGGAACCACATGATTTGCATCTATCTTACAAGCCCAGGAACTAAATGCAAGACCATTGAGATCAATGACCACAAGCACAAGCATTGGGCACTAGTCTACAAGTTGTAACACAATGGGTGGTGCTTCTAGAACGCTTGCATAGCACTGTGGTGCACAAGGCACTGTGTGGTGATACTCAACATGGCTTGCTGTAGTGTGGTGTGCGTCAAGGAGGTGCGTACATTCGTGTAGTAGTTGAACCTGCTGCTGCCCCCTGCCTACAGCAATGTCGAGCTTATCACCATGCTTGCTGCAAAGAGCTTCCGGAATAATCTCACTACCATTGTTTTCTTCATGCCCCTCCCATACCACTGCCAGCCACCCTGTGGCCACCAGCACTGAAGTGGAGTTTTGGGACTTGTTCCCGTTGCTAAACTTCACCTCCTCAAGTGCAGCCGTCGATATTACTGGCCCAAGCTTGGTGCGCACCTAGAGCCGTTCCTAGAGTTAGCCTCCCTCATTGTTGTTTCTGACTGAGCATCTGTGCTTACCCGAGTCCGCCACCATTAGTGCCACCGCCCACCGATGCCGCTAGCCAACTGCACTCATTAGAAATCAGCTTTCAAAGTGCCACAAGACGTCACCTGCTTGTTGTCGTTTTCTGTTCATTAAAATGCCCAAGAAGAATCAATCATTTGATGGCGATGTGGAAGGCTAATATGGCAAAACCGGTGGCATGTATTGTTAACTTGCTAAAACTTCCCTTTTAAGAGGTGAAGTGATTTGGTACTAGAAGTCTAGTGAGTGATATGGGCTACTTCAAAGTTTTGGGGTTAAAGGAGAACAATAATACTTTGTGGGAGTAAAGAGGATATTCAAAATATTCATCTTGGATTCATATTGTGTGATGTAACATACTCTAGCACTGGTCTTGCTTGTGACTTGAAATATATTGTACTCTCTTCGGTCCTTGTTATATGGCATATTACCTTTTCAATTGTTCCAAAAGATAAGGCATACATGTAGATTAATGATAGACTATTTCCAAGACTATCCATACTAACCGCCATCTCCCATCTTTCCAAAGAACTTAATGGATTGGTAGTCAAGTCATGGTCTTATGGATTCCTCAAACATAGATTTACTAAACTCTGTTCCTGGTCAAATATCTCCTGGAAAAGTTGTCGGAGGGAATAGCTAGATAATTTTTGTACTTGAACCATTGAGCAAAGTTTTCTTAATCAATATTTCTATATTACAGGTACATGTTATGCTGAACGACTTGCCCAAGGAAGAATTTGGTCCACATATTGATTTCAGAGAGTACTCCTTTTTTGAGAATCCGTCATTGCCGAAACAGGTATTATCACGTGATTTGCAGTCATTTCATATTGAATGTTTGACGACAACAGAGGTGAGCATGAGTTCTAATTATTTCTATTTGGAGTATGGAATTAGGTGAAAGAGTCATTACTTGAGGTTCAGCTCTGCGATGATCATAGTTCCAGATGCTCCACAGCTAATGAAACCAATAAACACAGAATCCTTTTACCAAGGAATAGCACAGAACAAAAGGTAAATCATGATTTCTTCTTCCCCGTGGAGTTTGTTGTTTTGATGAAGTCTAAAAGTACAACTTATATCAATGGCCAGACTCGTCTCAACATTATAATCTGTCCTTTCGGTTCCCTTAGTTTTGAATTTTCGTACAGAGAACTTGAAGAGATAGCTAGAGGAAAGGTTTTGAGAACCAAAAAAAGTGGAAACAGAGAATAAATCTGAAGTAATAAGCCATTTCATGCAAACTCAGAAACGCTGTTCCACTTTTGAAGGTAGGAAATGTTGGTCTTCTATTTGTCACTACCACTGAAGGGTCCCAACCGCTACTATCAAAAGAAATGAATGAAAGAAGAAAAAAACACAAGGAAAACCAATGTCAGAGTAGGTGTTTATCACTAGAAATCACTAAACAAAGGTTTACAAAGACTGTAAACTTTGAACTAATATAGTTAGCTATTGTGACATTTGCTTTATTGTTTGAGAGCTTCTGGAAATGGCATATGCTGGAGTTTGTGCCTTTTCTCCCTTTCTTTTTTGCAGCTGTTGAATGTCTTCTCATCATATAAGAATGTCAAAATCATACAGTTCTCATCTATGGTTGATGCGTTCGGAGGTTTTGCTGATGCAGTAAGCTGCTGTTTATTTTTCAGTGTTGCTTAAAGTTATGAATAAGATCTCCCATCTTACCACTCGTTATTAAAACCAGACTATGCAGACGAAGTTCCGTAATCGTGTGAAGAGGTATGTGGGCCTATGGTGCTGCGTGCAGTTCTGTGAAATAGGGCACATATATTATGATATGTACTGGGATGAGAAACCAGGGTGGAAGCCACGCCCCCCGGAGACTAGGGAACAGGACCATCCGCCTTGGTCATGACATCAGAGGTACAAGAAAGAGACTAACTACAGGTTCACTCATATTACAAGAGCGGCGTGCTTCTTTCTGCTGGAAATCCATCGAGACTATTCGGACCTACTTCTTGCCTTGAAGAAACGAAATGGGGGTCAGTTTTTGAGTTCTACTTTTCTGTAGGTGATTCACTTCTGGCAAAGCAGTTGCCCCTTGTTCTGTTCCTTGTTCCTATGGATGGTTTACATCAGACTAATCATGGGCTCTGTCGATATTGGTTGATGTAAAGTTTAGATCGTGGTGTAAAACTGCTGTATCGTTCATAGTTCTTTGGTCAAGCAACCTGATGAATTCGACTGAAGCTAGCCTCAATGAAAAACAACAATCTCTAACTGGTCCATGATATTTGGGCACGAAGCGGAGATTTTTCCATTAGGATAAGTTCACTATTTTTTTTTTTTTGTCAAATATTTGAGATGATTTGAACAGAAACTGAATTTGTATAGTTTTCCCCTTCCATTTTTCATGTTCATTAAAGAGAAACATAGAACTAAGTACACCCATTCTTCATATTCATTAAATCGAGATAAGAGTTTACAAATTACAAAATACCTACCCCATGAACTCATGACGTTGCAGCCGGACTTTAGATTTTACAGATCTTGAGCAACCCGGTGGCTTGAGGTTGAGGGTGCGCAGGCAGGACTAGCGTCCAGGGAATCAGGACCTGAGCATATCCTTAGACCGGCTCGGTTCTGGAAATTTGCCAGCCTCTAGGCTAAAAACCTTAGGCCTTTTATCTTGGGATATTTTCAAATTCAAATGGTTCTTGTTGGAGATAGGATCGGGCTTAAATCTTCCATGCATCTGGTATGTAACATCCTGAAACTGGGAATGTCACTAGAAAACAAACTATGAAATAATTTCTTGATGTTATAGGATCCAAGCTGTCGTAGGGATCTCGTTGCAGCGAACAACCCCAGAGGTCGGTAGGGATCTCGTTGCTGGTGTACACAGTTTCTACTTAGGGAAAATTGCAAATTCCTCATCCCCAGAGGTCGGTTGGAATTTCGATCCCCACCTCCTACAACATGTGTTTGTTCTTGTCGCAGCGAACAACCCAATAGCCCAAAAATGATAACATCATCCTGCCAAGGCACCAACCCGTCATTCCTCGGTTCCATTGGTGGTTACCTCCCGGTCACAGCCATGCTTGCCACCGCGACCTCCTAATTGGATCCGCGCGCCACCAATGCCATTCCCAATAGAGGTGGAGTTGTATCTTACTAGAAGTCGACGCCACAATGTAGCCAGTTGCCACCGCTCCCCGATAACCTTAGAAAGTTTTCAAGATCAAATAGAATGTTTTTGTGAATTGGATTGGAAGTTCTTCTAACTAATTTGGAAAGTTTTCATTAGTGGATTAAAAGTTTCTTCAAATTGATTCGAAAGTTTTGTCCATTCAAAGTTCTTTCTCATATTGGTTGAAAGTGTTTTTCGGCCAGCAACGACAACATAGGGTGGGAGGTCGGAGGTGGTGGAGGGGCACGACAGTGGTGGTGTTGGACAAGACAAGGTGGGGCAGGTGGAGGAGGAAGTAGAGGAAGAGAGGGAGACATATTTGTCATTTTGTTGTCTAAGGGGTTGTTTGGTTCCTGCCCCCAAGAAGCCAAGCTAAAATTTGGTTATACCAAAACTGGGATCATACCAAGTAGTGTTTGGTTTGAGGCTAAGTCAATTTTTTGGCCAGCTAAAAATCGGTGTGGCCATTTTAGGTGTCAAAATCTTGCTAAGCTTTGCTAAAAATTTGGCCAGCCAAAATTTTCAAGGTGCGGCTAAATTTTGGCTTTGAACCAAACAGAAGCCAAATTTTTTAGGCGTTGCCAAATTTTGGCTTGGCTTCTTGGAGGCAAGAGTCCCTAAAATCATTGGCTTCGACTGGTTGCACCACACGTTCGCGATATAGCTGCCCTGCTAAAAGTTGATTGTTGTTTGAAATTTTCCTTGGTGGCCATTTAATATTAATATGGGCTTTTTTGGTGGTGTGGACACCATGACAAGTCAACTTGACTATTTGGATGCAGGGCCAGCCTTGACATCTCAGTGGTCCTAGGGCAAAAAAAATTGGAGACTCCTATAAAAAATAATATTTATATTTCAATTGAAAATCAAATATATGATACATTTAGAAGTGCACAACAAAGACAATGTTTTTTTTTGGTGATAACAGTAATACATTAAGAAGTAAAAAAATATAGTATTTAACTACTAAGGAGAACACTTTTTAGAGAATATTGCAGTAGCCAAAGCATGAAAGGAGCTCATCATACAATAATTAGATAAGGAACAAAAACATATGGAACGATCGGAAGATGGAGACTTCAACCGTGGGACATTTCATAGTTGAAAAATAACCTAAAAAAAGAAAAATCAAATTATCTTCAGAAAATTAGTGAAAGGCTACAATTCAGATAATCAAAATAAACAACTAAGAAAAAACTTGCCATAAAATCACATGTTGCAACGGCAATCCCCTTCTTACTAAGTGGTTTAGGCCTTCTCACTCTACAGCTTCACCTCGACTCTGTGGACTCCGGTGACTGGTCAAGGTATTGAAGAGGTGAACGGGTGATCTATTTAATAACAAATGAAGCATCAAATAGGAAGGGGAAGAAATAGCACCTTGTATGCAACAGCTAATTGATGAATTATGGATTAAAGCCGCTGCAAATCAAAGTAATTGAAGCCGGGTTGGTTGGGAATCCATGAAATCGAGATATTCTCCTCCATTAATTGCGGCGACATAAGATGGAGAATGTGAGGCGATTGATGCGGCGTTCAATTTTGGGAAACAGAGAAGAGGAATTTAGATGGGATTGGAGCACGCCCGCACGGGCTACTTGTCGTCTCATTCATTGGTTACGATAGCATGACATGCGAAGAGCACAAGCAAGAGCATCAACTCCTTCTACTGAGGGCTTGGGTTGGACCATAATCTCTCTTTGTGTAGTTGCCTTTGAGCCTATACATTTACAGGGCTACGTATTACATACATACCTGAGTTGGGGCCCCTAGGCCGTTGCCCCTGCTACCTTGCCTAGGGTCGACCCTGTTCGGATATCCACCTATGTAAGAATTCTATGTCAACAAAATATACTTTTCTAGAAGAGACTTGTATTGCTCGATGATACTTCTAAGATAACACTCATTTGTGTGACGTCGAATACCATTGGTAAGGTTCTCATAGCCATCAGGGCTGGTCCTGGGCAAGGGCAACAGGGGCGACAACCTAGAGCCCCCAAAAGTTAAGGGCCCTGACCCAGATATGTATGTAGTATGTAGTCATGTAAATGTATAGGCCGAAAGACAACTACTAAAAGAGAGATTATCTCCCAACTCAAACCCCAACAGAATAAGTTATTGCCCATTCTTGTGCTCTTCACTTGTCACATGTCGTAACAAACGAATGAGATGACGGGTAGCCCATGCGACGGTGCCCCAAAACCCTCTAAATTCCTCTTCTCTCTTTCCCAAAATCGAATGCCGCAGCAATCGCCTTGTATTCTCTACCTTATGTCACTACAATTAATAGAGGAGAAGATTTTAATTTCAGAGATTCCCATCCTACCCGGCTTCAATTACTTCAATTTGCAATGGTTCTACTCCACAATCCATCTATTAGCCGTTGCATACAAGATGCTACTTCTTCGCCTTCCTACTTGAGACTTGATTCATTGTTAAATATATCACTAATTCACTTCTTTAGTACTTCACTAGTCACCAGAGTCTAGAGAGTGGAGGTGGAGCCGTAGATAGTGGCCGGCCTAGCAAAGGGTCATGGGTGTACAAATGTACACCCAACTTTAAAAAAAAAAAATTAGTATATGTCATATGTCAAAAAATTAGTATATGTTATATTCTACTTGATCCAGTTAATAAAGAACCCAACAGCCCAAGTGGTCAAGCTCAAGACACGGCTATGGCCAGCCCAAATGGATCGAGCAGCCCAGCTAACATCTAGAACTCTACCAATCACCCGACCACCACTCACCACTAGCCTAATCGACTGTGACACACACTTGCAAGAGTCAAGATGGAGTGTGGTGGCAACAATGCGAGCCTCTGTAGCACTAGCGAGATGCCGGCGGGGGCGCCATGGCTTGGGCTCATTCTTGACCGAGATGGTGTTGGTGACTGTGACGGCTTCGACTCCCTCTGAGACACCGGTGGCCACGGATATGGCCCGCAACGCTGTGAGAACCTCTTACACGAACCCCTTTTATGGTGTGATATCTAACTTTGAATTTTTGGTTGGGTCTTTTTGGCTTTCATTGTTTGCAAAATTTTGACTAGGGTTTGCGTGTTCCTTTGGAGTAGGTTTTGTGAAAACTTGCAGGCAAGGTTAGTGTTCTAGTGTCTAGGGTTCATTGCAGATTGAGATTTTATATTTTTAATTATCAAAAAAATTAGCTATATGTAATATACTAATGTAATATGTTCACCTAAGTTACAAATCCTAGGCTTGCCACTGGCCGTAGAGTGAGAAGGCCATAACTACTTAGTAAGAAGGGGATTGCCGATTGTTGTTGCAACTTGCGATTTCATGGCAAGATTTTTCTTAGCTATTTATTTTGATTATTTGAATTATAGTCTTGCACTAATTTTCTGAAGATAATTTGATTTTCTTTTTTTATGTCATTTTTCAACTATGAAATGTGCCACGGTTAAAGTCTCCATCTTCCGGTCATTCCAAGTCCTTTCGTTCCTTACTTAATTATTGTATGATGAGTTCCTTTCATGCTTTGGTGCTACAATATTCTCTAAAAAGTATTGTCTTTAGTAGCCAAATGCTATATTTTTTATTATTAATGTATTACCCTTGCCACCAAAGAGCATTGTCTTTGTGGTGAATTTCTAAATGTATCAAATACTTTATTTTCAGTTGAAATATAAATATTATTTTTTAATGTGGGCCTTCAATTTTTTCACCCCAGAGCCACTTAGATATCAGAGCCAGCCCTGACAGCCATCAAACCGTGGTATCCACCTCACCAAAAAGATGGGCACGTCACGGGAGAAAAGAGCTCGGAGATGTGCAACAATTGTCAACATGTAGTGGGCATTGTCAACTTGTAGTGGGCACATGCAGAGATTTCTATTGGATGATGTGGATCGCGCTCTTGGTCGCTTCCTAGAAAAAAAATGCAGACCCCCCTTCCCTCAAAGAAAAAAAACAAACAAACAAGAAGATGTTCGCTTCCGCCGCTCTCGTGTCCACCTCCGTCCTCCGATCTCTGGGCATAATGCCGCCGCAGCTCCCCCACCTTCAGGTTCAGCAGGTCTCTCGTAGGTTAGCAACTTAGCATCATCTCCACCCCGATCTCCTTATCCTTCTTCCTCATCGTTCCGATTCTCGCTGTCCTTAGGAGGCTTGGTTCGTGCCTGCCAACTGCTCGGCAGAATGCCTCAGACGAGATGCTATCCACAGGCGCTTTACCAAAGTGATCGCCCAACTAGTTACGTTCTTGGAGCACTACGACTAGACTTTGCCATGCCAGCTGCTGCCTTGTGTCTGCGCCAATGCAAAGGTGAGGCCCTGAAAATGACACTCCACGTCTGCACCAAGCGTAGCCCAAGAATTTTCTATTGGAAATCAATGGAATGTAATTATTTGGTGCTGGAAACAGAGGCACTGTAGGACAAAACAAAGCGTCCTGAGTGGCCAGCAAGAGAGACGAGACTCTGTTGCGTCGATGGGAAAAAAATATCGGTAAATAAAATTTATCGGAGGTCACCGACAAATAATATTTATCCGAAATATCAGATATACCGGATAAAATTTAAACAAAATTCAAATAAAATTTAAACAAACTCAAACAAAATTTGAACAAAATACCGGTAAATACCGTATATATTTTCTATCGGTGCCCACCGATAAAAAGGATAAATCGGGTTTATCACTGCATACAAGGTGCTACTTCATCGCCTTCCTACTTGAGACTTGATTCGTTGTTAAATATATCACTAATTCACTTCTTTAGTACTTCACCAGTCACCAGAGTCTAGAGAGTGGAGGTGGAGCCGTAGATAGTGGCCAGCCTAGCAAAGGGTCATGGGTGTACAAATGTACACCCAATTTTTTTGACAAAAAAATTAGTATATGTCATATTCTACTTGATCCAGTTAATAAAGAGCCCAACAGCCCAAGACACGACTATGGCCAGCCCAAATGGATCAAGCAGCCCAGCTAACATCCAGAACTCTACCGGTCACCCGACCACCACTCGCCAGTAGCCTAATCGACTGACACACACCCTTGGCAAGATTCAAGATGGAGTGTGGTGGCAACAATGCGAGCCTTCGCAGCACTAGTGAGGTGCTGGCGGGCTGCCACGGCTTGGGCTCATTCTTGACCGAGATGGTGTCGGTGACTGTGACGGCTTCGACTCCCTCTCTGACATCGGTGGCCACGGACATGGTCCACAGCGCTGTGAGAACCCCTTACACAAACCCCTTTTTTGGTGTGATCTCTAACTTTAAATTTTTGGTTGGGTCTTTTTGGCTTTCATTGTTTGCAAAATTTTGACTAGGGTTTGCATGTTCCTTTGGAGTAGGTTTTGTGAAAACTTGCAGGCAAGGTTAGTGTTCTAGGGTCTAGGGTTCATTGCAGATTGAGATTTTATATTTTTAATAATCAAAAAAATTAGCTATATGTAATATACTAAAGTATTATGTTCACCTAAGTTACAAATCCTAGGCTTGCCACTGGCCGTAGAGTGAGAAGGCCATAACTATTTAGTAAGAAGGGGATTGCCGATTGTCGTTGCAACTTGCGATTTCATGGCAAGATTTTTCTTAGCTATTTATTTTGATTATTTGAATTATAGTCTTGCACTAATTTTCTGAAGATAATTTGATTTTCTTTTTTATGTCATTTTCCAACTATGAAATATGCCATGGTTAAAGTCTCCATCTTCCGGTCATTCCAAGTGCTTTTGTTCCTTACCTAATTCTTGTACGATGAGTTCCTTTCATGCTTTGGTGCTACAATATTCTCTAAAAAGTATTGTCTTTAGTAGCCAAATGCTATATTTTTTATTATTAATGTATTACCCTTGCCACCAAAGAGCATTGTCTTTGTGGTGAATTTCTAAATGTATCAAATACTTTATTTTCAGTTGAAATATAAATATTATTTTTTAATGTGGGCCTTCAATTTTTTCACCCCAGAGCCACTTAGATATCAGAGCCAGCCCTGACAGCCATCAAACCGTGGTATCCACCTCACCAAAAAGATGGGCACGTCACGGGAGAAAAGAGCTCGGAGATGTGCAACAATTGTCAACATGTAGTGGGCATTGTCAACTTGTAGTGGGCACATGCAGAGATTTCTATTGGATGATGTGGATCGCGCTCTTGGTCGCTTCCTAGAAAAAAAATGCAGACCCCCCTTCCCTCAAAGAAAAAAAACAAACAAACAAGAAGATGTTCGCTTCCGCCGCTCTCGTGTCCACCTCCGTCCTCCGATCTCTGGGCATAATGCCGCCGCAGCTCCCCCACCTTCAGGTTCAGCAGGTCTCTCGTAGGTTAGCAACTTAGCATCATCTCCACCCCGATCTCCTTATCCTTCTTCCTCATCGTTCCGATTCTCGCTGTCCTTAGGAGGCTTGGTTCGTGCCTGCCAACTGCTCGGCAGAATGCCTCAGACGAGATGCTATCCACAGGCGCTTTACCAAAGTGATCGCCCAACTAGTTACGTTCTTGGAGCACTACGACTAGACTTTGCCATGCCAGCTGCTGCCTTGTGTCTGCGCCAATGCAAAGGTGAGGCCCTGAAAATGACACTCCACGTCTGCACCAAGCGTAGCCCAAGAATTTTCTATTGGAAATCAATGGAATGTAATTATTTGGTGCTGGAAACAGAGGCACTGTAGGACAAAACAAAGCGTCCTGAGTCGCCAGCGAGAGAGACGAGACTCTGTTGCGTCGAATTTTTAAAGGGAAAAAAATATCGGTAAATAAAATTTATCGGAGGTCACTGATAAATAATATTTATCCGAAATATCAGATAAAATTTAAACAAAATTCAAATAAAATTTAAACAAATTCAAAAAAAATTGAACAAAATACCGGTAAATACTGTATATATTTTCTATCGGTGCCCACCGATAAAAACGATAAATCGCCGAAAAAGTTTTCCCCTGACTGGAAAGCCACTGCTATTCAGGCAGCTGCGCTGGACATACGCCTATACATGCACGTGGACAAAAGGGTGGGCACAGCCGGAAAGTGACGCGACGTGCCCTGCTCCAGGTCGCCGCTCCTGTCCCCCTCCCCGCGGAGACCGGCAACTAAACCAAGAGAAGACTCCAACGGCGTCCTCGCCACTCCGTCAATGGCACGCACCCGTCACGGGGTTAACTACTCCCCTGGGCGTTGGTAGCCTTGTCATTTGTCAAGCAGCATCTGCTAAGTACTACAAGTAGCACTCATGCCGTTGCTGCTACATACTAAGCTGCAACCGCCCGCCATGGCGATTCCTCCAGCAATCTTGCTGTTGTTGCTCCTGTCCTCCTCCTTCGCGTCCATCTCCTTGGCGCTCGCAGCGGCCGCGGGAGAGGACGGCGACGAGGATGCCGCAGCTCTACTTGCCTTTAAGGGCGCCGCGCTCGGCGGCAGTGGCAGCCACGGCGCGCTCGCGTCTTGGAACGGCAGCGCCTCGACGTGCAGCTGGGAGGGTGTGACGTGCGGCCGCCGACGACGGGTGGTGGCGCTGAACCTGACCTCCTACGGCCTCTCCGGGACCCTCTCGCCGGCCGTCGGCAACCTGTCGATGCTACGGACGCTCAACCTGGGCTCCAACTGGTTGCGCGGCGACATCCCCGCGAGCCTTGGCCGCCTGCGCCGCCTCCGGACGCTCGACCTGAGCGTCAACACCTTGTCCGGCGTGCTCCCCGGCAACCTGACCTCCTGCACTAGCTTGACACGCCTGGTCCTCGCCAGCAACCACCTCACCGGGCGTGTACCGGCCGAGCTCGGCGACACCGTGACACGGCTCCAGGTGCTCGCGCTGAACAATAACAGCTTCACGGGGCCCATCCCTGCGTCGGTGGCGAACCTGACGTCCCTGTACTACCTCAACCTCGGGATCAACATGTTCGAGGGCCCAATACCTCATGAGCTCGGCTACAACATCCCACGCCTTGGGTACATCGACCTCTGCGACAACAGACTGTACGGCAAGCTCCCGCCGTCCCTGTACAATCTGTCATCGATGAAGAGCTTTGACGTAGCAAAGAACGTACTGCATGGAAGCATTCCTGCTGATATCCATGATAAGCTCCCTCAGTTACAGTTTTTGGCGTTGTTCGAAAACCAGTTCACTGGGGCAATCCCTTCCTCGGTCTCCAATCTCACTGACCTCAAAGTCCTTGAGCTATCAGGGAATGGATTCAGTGGCTTCGTGCCTCATGATTTAGGGAGGCTGAAATTTCTGCAGAATCTGCAGCTGAATGGTAATAGGCTTAAGGCAGGGAAGACGGAGGGGTGGGAATTCATCGATTCATTGGCAAACTGCAGCCAGCTAGAGGTTCTAGTTCTCAGTTACAACGATTTCACAGGACAGCTTCCTGTTTCAATAGCTAACCTCTCGACGACTCTTCAGGTGCTTGAACTAGCTGACCTTGGAATCTCTGAGAGCATCCCCTCAGACATTGGCAATTTGATCGGTCTAAAAACACTACATCTGGTGGATACTAACATATCAGGTCTAATTCCGGAGAGCATTGGGAAGCTGGCAAACCTGACTGAGCTATCCCTGTACAACAACAGCTTGTCAGGCCTTATACCATCATCTGTCGGAAATCTCACCAAGCTGATCAAGCTATTCGCGCACGACAACAACTTGGAAGGGCCTATCCCAGGGAGCCTCAGTAAGCTCAACGGGCTGATCGCTCTTGATTTTTCAATCAATTACCTCAACGGTTCGATTCCTAAAGAAATTTTTGAGCTACAGTCTCTTTCGTTGTTCTTGAACTTATCACACAACTCCCTCTGGGGACCACTTCCTTTTGAAGTTGGCAATTTGGTTAACCTCAATGTTCTGAGTTTGTCAGGAAATCAGTTGTCTGGGCAGATACCCAAAAGTATCAGCAATTGCATAGTTCTAGAGGTACTTTTATTAGACAATAACTCATTCCAAGGAAGTATTCCTCAGTCTCTGGGTGACATTAAGGGGCTCCGCATACTGAACCTAACCATGAACAAGTTTGCTGGTGTGATCCCTAATGTCCTTGGTAGCATCCACAACCTGCAAGAGTTGTATTTAGCGTACAACAACTTGTCCGGACCGATCCCAGCATATCTACCGAATCTGACATCGCTGTCGAATTTGGATATATCCTTCAATGATCTGAATGGCGAAGTACCCAAAGAAGGTATTTTTAGGAACTTGACTTACTCGTCGATAGCTGGAAATAATTACCTTTGTGGTGGAATACCTCAGCTTCACTTAGCTCCATGCTCTATGCCTGCTGTCAAAAAGAACAGTAAAAGGTTGTCGAGGTCTGTTAGAATAGCTCTGGCAGCAACTGGTGCACTCCTGTTCTTTGCTTTGTTAACTGCAATTATTCAGTTGATCCATAAAAAGCCTAGACAAAAGCAGAACAGCCAGTTCCTAGCCCCAGTAATCTTGGATCAATATGAAAGAGTTTCTTACCAGGAATTGTCAGATGGGACCAAGGGATTTTCAGAGGACAATTTGCTTGGAAAAGGAAGCTATGGGACAGTCTATAAATGTATGTTCTTTGATGAGGGAACTATTGCTGCTGTGAAGGTGTTTAACCTTGAACAGTCTGGATCTACTAGAAGTTTTCTGGCTGAATGCAATGCACTACGAAGGGTGCGCCACCGTTGTCTCATAAGGATCATCACGTGCTGCTCAAGCATCAACCACCAAGGTCAAGAGTTCAAGGCACTGGTTTTCGAGTTCATGCCCAATGGTAGCTTAAATTGTTGGCTTCATCCAAAATCTAATGTGCCCACTATGAGCAATACCTTGAGCCTAACTCAAAGGCTGGATATTGCTGTTGATATTATGGATGCCGTAGACTATCTTCATAATCATTGCCAGCCACCAATCATTCACTGCGATCTAAAGCCAAGCAACATCCTTCTTGCAGAAGACATGAGTGCCAGAGTTGGAGATTTTGGCATATCAAGAATCCTATCTGAAAGCTTTAGCAAAACCCATCAAAATTCAAATAGCACAATTGGAATAAGAGGCTCCATTGGCTATGTCGCTCCAGGTAACTGAAATTGTTGTGTTTTGCTCTTTGTTTATTACCCTCTCTCTTACACAAATTTGACATGTTGATTAATCTGAACTCTTGCAAAATATTTGTAGAGTACGGGGAAGGTTGTGCCGTCTCCACCCTTGGTGATGTTTATAGTATTGGCATATTGCTGCTTGAGATGTTTACAGGAAGGAGCCCAACGGACGATGTGTTCAGAGATTCATTGGATCTGCACAAATTTTCAGAATCTGCTTTTCCTGACAGAATCTTAGAGATAGCTGATCCCAAACTGTGGGTGCACTTAGACACCAATGATAGCATCACAAGAAGTAGAATTCAGGAGTGTTTGCTTTCAGTCATTGGGCTGGGCTTGTCCTGCTCCAAGCACCAACCTAAAGAGCGAATGCTGATAGGTGATGCAGCCATCGAGATGCATGCAATCAGAGACGAAGCATACCTGATGTTTGCTGGTTCTCTTGCAGTCGATATGGAAGGGGAAGGATAAGCAACACCTGTGCAGCACTTTGCAGAAAAAGCGAACAACTAGATCTGAAGATTGTGCAAGAATAACATACACTGCAGATGGCGACTTGCCAGAAACAAGTTGACGCTGCAGTTGTAGCATTCCGTTCTTAACATCCTACCCTGCATTAAGTTTATAGAATGTTTAGTAATTGTATGGATAAAATGGAATCCAGAGGTCTTCTGATGTACACATTACATTGGCAAGAAGACTTTTTATGTGGAAAATATCAGCAAGCTGAATGTTGATCTTGTGTCCTAACCAGTGGAACAGCAGCTCATCTCTGTAACCACAGGTTGTGCCAAGCCTTACAGTCAGCTGCTTCGTCTTAAGTCTGAACCAAAAAAGAAAAAGAAAAATGAGAGAAGCCAAATCGTTTGCTTGCAACAAAATTTTATTTTATTTTATTTTTTGATGGGCTGTTCCTTGAACTTTCGAAATGGTCGGTCTGAATTATTCTCCGTTGCTCCGTACTAGTGAGAAAACAGAAGCATATTGTTGATGTTCACCCATTAATGCGGTAGGTGAGTTGGGTTCAGAACGCCGTGAGATATGTCCATATCCTGGGTGGACGTTAGAGCATTGGGAGGACTAATATTTCTTGCATGCAGAAGTAAGATGGATATGCGCAGTAACATGCTTAAATAATTAGGAATCGGAGTCATTGGGAGAACAAAAGATGCAGACTGTTCCATTAATCTGTCTACCAATTGCTTTGAATAATTAGACTCCCATCATGCGTGGATGGAGGAGAAAGTGTCCCATTAGCGACCAATCTCCCTCAGCTTGAGATTCGACTCGGTCGGTTGGCCCTTCCTTCTAGAATTCCTCACTCATTTGGGGTTTGGAGCGAGATGGCGCAACATCATCTGCAGTCTTTTGTACAGCCTCTACACGTGTGTTACTGAGTGGGGAACTCAGTGATGCATTTTGGCATCAACGGTGGTTGCGGTAGGGAGACCCTCTGTCCCCATGCTTTCTATTTTGGTAATGGATGTGTTAAACACGCTTATTAACCGGGCTAGCAAGGAGGGACTGCTGCATCCTTTGGCACGTGACCGCTGAGTCACCGGGTATCACTATACGTTGATGATGTCGTGCTGTACTTAAGGCCAGTTGGGGCTGATCTGGAGCTTATAAAGGCTATTCTTGAGTTGTTCGAGGATGCTTCTGGATTAAAGACCAATATTTAAAAATGTTCTGTATCTCCAATTCAATGTCAGGGAGATGAATTGGCCGTGATTCAATCGTCTCTTCCATGTGCTGTGAAGGAATTCCCATGTTCCTATCTAGGGCTGCCACTTTCATTGGGGAGATTGACTAAAGCACAGCTATTTCCACTGTTGGACAAAATCGCAGACAAGCTGCCAGGTTGGAAGGCATCACTGATGCTTCCTGCAGGAAGGCTGATCCTTGTGCGCGTTGTCTTGATGGTCATCCCCATTTATCAACTTATTGCCATGGACATCCCGAGGTGGGCATTCAATGCCATTGACAAGTCCCGACGTGCTTTCTTATGGAAGGGAAAGGCTAACATCAATGGAGGCCACTGCGTGGTCGCTTGGGGCAAGGTTTGTCAGCATATTGAACTTGGAGGCCTGGGTATTCATAATCTTGATGTGTTATCTTGGGTTCTTAGAATGAGATGGTTGTGGTTACAGAAAATCCAACCAGATAAGCCATGGGCGTCATTCAAGCTACAAGTCAGCAACAATGTAATGGTCATGTTCTTAATTTCCATTGTCTCATGTGTGGGTAACGGGCAAAACGCACTGTTTTGGGTTGATCGGCGGATTCATGGATGCTCTTTGAAGGAGATGGCTCCCAATCTAGTGGCGTTGATCAGTAAGCAAGCTCTTAACCAACGCTTGGTGGCCGAGGCATTCATGGATCGCCGCTGGATTAGGGACATAAAAGGCGCCCTTTCTACTCATCCTATCTTCGAGTACTTATAGGTTTGGGACCTGGTGGATGATCTGGTTCTACAGGCTGATGTGAAGGTTCACTCATGGACACCCGCGACCTCTGGCCAATACTTGACCCAGTCCGCCTACCAAAGGTTTTTCTTGGGTAGCGTTGGCTTTGAATAATGGAAGCGTCTTTGGAAGTCTTGGGCGCCAGTCAGTGCAAATTTTTTCTTCGGCTGGCAATTGAAAGTCACTGCTGAACGGCTGACCGCCTCGCACTTTGGAATTTGCCTCACCCGGCCCGATGCCTGCTGTGTGATCAGGATGACGAGACGGTGCAACACCTGCTCACCTCTTGTGTCTTCTCACATCAGGTGCGGTTCAACATCCTCAACAAGGTTGGCCTCCCTCAGGCGTCTCCTCAACAATTTGATGAAAGTTTCAATGAGTGGTGGTGATGCATGGGAGCTTTGGTGCCCAAGGAGCACAGATGGGGATTCAATTCGTTGGTGATCCTTGCGGATTGGATGATTTGGAAGCAGTGAAACGTCTGCGTGTTCGAGGGAGCGACACCAAACATGCGACGTCTTGAGCTCACAATTTGGGAAGAAGTCGCTCTTTGATTGAGGGCAGGCACAAAGGGGCTAGCTGAGCTTCTTGTTTGATGCTCGGCCTTTGGTTGTTCTCATGATTTATGTGGTGTGTCTTGTTCTTGTAGCTATTTGGACCATGTAGGTCCTGGGTGGTGTTATGGGTTATGTTCTCTCATCTATCGCTTTCTTCTTTTTTCAGTTTGTGTAAAACCCTTTATTCCTTTTTTATTATAATGACGAGCAATTCTCTTGTCGGTTTGAGAAAAAATAGATTAATAGAAATCTTAGTTGTAGGGAGGCTGATTTCAGCATGTTTATTCTTCCTAAAATGGGGAAAGCTCATTTCAGGTGTTAACCAGGATATGATATTATGATGTAATAACTTTACAATTGTTGGCCGTTTTGGGTTGGTTGGGACGTTCTTATTTTGTGCTAAATCATACTCGCGATGCCGGATTACAAGTGTTATTGTGCTGATATTCGGTCTAGCTATCATGTTCTGCCGGGTATTCTTTTTACTACATTTCTATATGGGGTCTCGACGGATACTCTGTTCTTTCTCATGTGTCGCTTGTTTGAAGCAGGACTGGAGCCGCGGTGGTTCCTGTTTTTTTGGTGCAGTTCTGTGGAAGCCTTTCTGTGTTTGCTTATGGTACAGAGTTCAGAGCTCTGTCAATAGTCCTTTTGTTTTGTTTCTGTTTTCATTTTGTTCTTGTTCTGTAATAAGAGTTGGTTTTTATATTTAGAGGTCGGGGAACCAAAATTCCTTTTTCTTAAAAATCAGTCGGGTGTTGGACCAGTGGGCTACAATCGTCATCACATAAACGACATATTCTATGTTGAACTTTAGAGACGCAAGTTTACATGCTTTAATTTGGCACAAATCATATCCATGCGTAACGATCAAATATAGTTTTTTTTTAAAAGTGAGTTTTATTAACTATCATCGTTACATCAAGCTGATACAATCATATACGAATTTATCTCTAATTTCTACATAACAAAGATGCATACAGCTACAATTAAAGAAACAACAACCCAAAACTTGCAACACAAAATAAGGAAATGTCTAACAAGATGAAAACACATCCCCTCAACTGTGGTTATTCTACTTGGGCTTGGATGCGGAGTTTAGACTACCATCTAAACCGGGTAAAGAGCTTCCAGGCCGCTTGCTCCAGTCGCATATATGCTATAGTAACCATCTCGCGATGTTCCTGCTAACGAAGTACAGATCATGAACGGAGTCAGTGTGTACAAGTAAAAATAATCTGTAGAGGAGAAATAGATTTCCACTTGTTAAAGACAATGTCATTTCTATGTAGCCATAAGGACCAACAAAATATGGTCGCGCATGTGAGGAACTGTCCAAACAGTATTCTAATTAATAAACAAGGGATCATTATGAATAATCACAACCTCCATGATTAACCAGAATACCATCTCGGCGTGTTTTGTATCCAAGATCGGAACACATGCCTTTCCAACATAAGTCATCACAACAAAGCTTAAGAAAGAACGAGTAATTAAAGTTATCTTACAAGCCTTTAGAGAATCATCATTTACAACAGTTTACAGAGATATTACGCAACAGAAAGTGAAGCTAAAAACAATAAAGCTAGGTAAAGCCGTATGCACATAGCTCCACCCCAAAGCACGCTATTTAGAGTAGGATGCACTACTCATGCTCGCCATCAACATCTGCAGGCGTGAAGTAGCCAAACACCGCCTCTTTCTCACCGATAGAACCTGAAAGAGCAGCATGTGCACGAAGGTACTCGCAAGACTTAATCCATATAGAACACATATAAATAGCTCAACTCCAAATATTATGCATTAAACCAATAGCAAGAAAAAAGGCCACAAGGTTAAATAATTTTGTATGCGACCGCAACACAGACATCTATGTGTGAGCATATACACTTAACCAAACTAGCAATTCCCCACATGAACATATATGTAACTGAAACCATAGTAATCATAACTATAAATATAACCATCTCAACCAACTCCACATACCAAACCCCAATCGACAACTCGTGACTTTACGACCAATGCGGATGGATAAAAGCATGCTCATGACCGAGAGCGTGATAATTCGAATTGATCTTACACCCTGCGGGGGTACAATACTCACATGACTCGGGTCCATCCTCTTGGCCCCCAAGATAACTTTTCTCATACCAGAAACTACCCACTTGCACATACCCCTATGGCACCGGGGTTACCGCGAGCAAGTCCCG
This sequence comes from Phragmites australis, assembly GCF_958298935.1. Classification (NCBI taxonomy): domain Eukaryota; kingdom Viridiplantae; phylum Streptophyta; class Magnoliopsida; order Poales; family Poaceae; genus Phragmites; species Phragmites australis. The sequence goes on along the minus strand of NC_084923.1, from coordinate 32,335,754 downwards.
GCCATGCTTTGGCTCCCCGCCACCTTGCTTCTCTATTGTGTCATACGGACGCACGGCAAGCATCAGCATGACGTATGACACTTGGCTTACTTACCATTAGATCAGCATGTGATTTTATGGGAAGTGCTAAAACCAACGGCACCAACGGACGGTGCTTAACTTATGCAAACAGTCTATAGCATCCGAGGTCCTCTCCTGACCTACCCTTAGCATCGCTCATATCTTGCTTCATTCTCACATCTCCTACAAATCAACCTCATAAACAACATCATTGTGAAATAGTAGTAAGCCCTAGTGAGAAACCAAGTTGAAATGTGCCTTGGTTTACTTGTGATGAGTGATTGACATTGATATTTATTTGGTTTGATGATCTTCGGTTTTGCATGAGCGTTGATGTGATTTAAATTGGTTTGGGATTTCATTTGAGCATATTGATTATGGACTAACTGGAATTGGAGTTGGAGATATGTGTTTGCTTGTCTCATGGTGTGCAGGTGATGGATGCAACTTGGTGGTCGATGGCGGGATGTTCAGGGCCAAGTGGAGTGTTTGGTGCCAGACGATCAAGGAGGCGGGGAGGAGTCAAGGGTGATTCTAACTGAACACATGGAGGTCAAGCAGAGCATTGAAGGCGAATGGAGACGGCTTGTTGACAAAGTCAAGCGAAGGGGATGCTGGTGCATGTGACAAGGTATCCTAAGGGATCGGGAGCTGGAGAGACTTGCCGGCGGTCAGGATTGCATGACAGAGTACACGCATCGATATCGAAGCACTTGCTTAAGGTGTAAGAAAGGCGACGAGTCACGCTTTGAGAAGCGTGCATGCGGTTTCGCTGTTTGACTTCAAAATTGTGGGAGGACTGGAGGAGCACATGGCACTATCGTGAACCTTGCGTCAAGGCAAAGCTAGGAGTCACAGCAGTTTGATGAATGGAGAAGAAAATAGACCAAAATACAACCAGTGGTAGGTATGAGTATTTAGCCTATGTAATAGGTAATAGTTTTGAGAGATAAATCTTTGTACTTCGCCTAAAATAGGACTAACCTTTTTGAGTAATGAAGTTTATGTTTTTGCATATGCTTGAATTCCCCTCCTTCTAGTTTTTCTCTATTGGTTCCCTTACAACTTTGCAAGTTTCAGTTTTTGGTTTTGATTTTCGTTTTGGTTTTTGGGTTGAAATTTTAGCATCTTGTGAGGTCATTCTTCTTGTTACTAGAGACATAAATTTCATATACACACGCTTGTATGATGTGGTCTTGAATTCCCTTGCCTCTAGATAATTAATTTGGAGAGTTTCGTTGCTTGGTGTTCATCTTTTCTTGTTTATTTATAAGTTATGATCTTTCGAGTGCTAAGACACATGGATTAATCTTAAATAGAACCTATGATTCATATACCATCTGTGGAGTGATCTTGTCTCGATTTTCTCTTGTTAACCTTCTCTCTATTTTTGCTTCTGCTTGAGTTTTGAGGTGCGTTAGGTGATCCAAATAAGAGACACATATTCATCCCCCTCTGGTCGTCAATCTCATTCATACAATTGGTATCAGAGCTACTTTGATCACTTGTTGAACTTAACTGGCTTTATGATCCGTAGGCGATATGGAGATAAATGGGAAGATTCTATTGTTTGATGGCCGTGATTTTTAATACTGGAAGGTGCGTATGAAGGCTTATCTCTTAAGCAAAGAAAATGCAATTTGGGAGGTAGTTGATTCCAACTACGAGATCCATGCTTCTCACATGACTCAGGTTCAAACTGAACAGTATGAGGCCAACAACAAGGCCATAAATATTTTGTTCACAAGCCTAAGTCGGAATGATTTTGACAGCACCTCCTACTGCATGGAAGATCTGGACTACTCTGAGTGTCTTTCATGAATGACTAATCAGATTAAGGCCATATACCAAAGCACATACAACCAAGAATATCAAATGTTTGTGCAAGGCTTCAGAGAGTCTTTGGATGCAATGTTTGCTCGCTTTGATGGAATTGTTAGCTATCTTCGATCAACTGGTGTTTTGCCCTATTCTGACCACAAGAGAGCGATCAAGCTTCTCTATGCTCCAGATCATAGCATATGGGAAGTGAAGATCTTGAGTATTGAAGAGTCATCAAGTTATGATAAGTTAACTTGTGATGAACTCTTCAGCAAGCTCAAGTTCATCGAGATAGCCGAGGCGGCTCGGATTGGTCTCGGAAACCCCCTGTCTCAGAACATGGTGTTGGTTTTCAGACCTAGCAGTGATAACCAGTCTGGAGTTGGTGTTTCTTGTACTAACACTTTATCTGGTGGATATGCTTTGTCTTCCTTGGTCTCTATCATAGATGAGAAGGTGGATGTGCTTGATGATGAGGATCTTGCATTAATTGTGAAGAAATTCACCCGCTTTTACAACAACCGTCGAGATCGGAGGAGGGGTAGTTCCCGTGCCTACTTTGAGTGTGATGACACCACCCACTTTAAGGCGGACTGTCCCAAGCTCAAGAAGAAGGAAGATCACGACCACAACTATGACAAGCACAAGAAAAAGAACAAGAAGTTCTTCTTCAAGAAGAACTGCGACAAGATGGCCAAGAAGGTGACCAAGGCAACTCCTAGGGCATTCGTGGTAGCTCTGAGCGATATCGAAACCTCTTCAAGCGAGGAGGAGAGCTCAGAGGAGGATGAACCGCAAGTGAAGAGTAAGAAGAAGGCCAACGATCTCACCGGCCTCTGCTACATGGCAAACGACAACGATGACAATGACCCCAAGCTTGATCCCTTCGAGATATTATTTCTTGTATGTGTTCCTAAGAGAAGGAATTTGTCCATTTCATGTTTTTCAAGGTCTAAAAAAATACCTTCCTATGATCAGCTTTCTATCCAAGTCGATACCTTGAATGATACTCGTTAGTCAGGATTGGTTACTTAAGAAAGCTGTGAGTGAGTTGAAGGAGCTTAGACCTAAGGATGAGTCTGTTTCTTATGAGCTTGCATTGCTTAGGTCTAGACGTGATGATGAAGAGTGCGAGAGTTATTTGATGGTTATGACAGAACTTGCTGAGCTTCAAGCTTTGCATGCTTAAGTTGCCAGTCGACTTGAGACTACTGAGAAGAAGCTCTCTGAGGAGAAGTCTAGATCCACTCTCTTAGGCGACTGCATGAATTGCCCTTTGCTTGCAAAGGATGTTGAACTGAAAGTAGTGTGCATCAAGGAATTGGAATCTAGATTGGAGAGTGCTAGGAGTTCAAAGGATGTGCAGCCGAACTGTCTCACATGCATCATCTTTCAGGATAAACTCAACTGGGTTAGAGGTCAAGTTAAGAAGCTTTTAGCCGATAATGAGTATCTCCTTTCTCTAATGGAGAAGTGCTCAGAAGGCAAGGGCAAAATGAATTTGATCTTGGCCAAGACCAAGATGTGTGCCGATAAGGCGGGTTTGGCTCTTGGGTTGAGTTTTGAGAGGGGGGCTTACAATGGGGAGAGTAAGACTATTTTCACCACATCTACTACCTTAGAAGCTGAGAAATCCAAAATCAATGCCACACCACAACTCAACAAGAAGAAACCCACACCACAGTCTACCAAAAAGAAGCTCGCACCACAACCTAAGAGAGCTTTATAGTCTCAGACGAGAGCCCCTGTGATAGAGCCTAGAGTAACCGGTAGTCGAGTTCCCGAGAGACGCTACCACTACACCAACTACCACAGAGAGGGTCACTTGGTTGGGTTTTGCTTTCACCGTAGGAGGGATGAGCGGCGTGAGTGGGAGTGGAGTACCCGGAACATGTACCACCCCTCTGTTGGTGTACATGAGCCTTTTTCTCACTCCTACTCATGAGTCTCTAGCGCTTTTTCAGTCTCTTCCTAGAGGTGGTGTCTGGCGTGGATTTTACCATAACTCATATGGTTTTGATCCACGTGTAAGAGGCTTTGAGGTCCAACGCTTTGGTGGACCACACTTTTCTGTTCGTGCTCCTCGCCCCCAGCGTACTAGTATTGATTTGCATGCACCTGCTTTTACTATTTTAGGGGGATGACCCAGTATTGTATTCCCAAGATGTTTATGACTAACACCAGTACTGAGCCATCCACCTACTACTCTTCCCCCATGTAGGTGGCAGGTAGAGGCCTAGAGAACAAGTGGCTCATTGACTCCATTTGTTCGCGCCATATGACCAGAGATACATCATGGTTCTCTAGCCTCACCTAGATTAAGCGGCACGAGTATATCACTTTCGGGGATGATCGGAAAGGAAGGGTAAAAGCCAAAGGTATGGTAAGGGTGAATGAGAGTTTTACTCTCAAGGATGTGGCTTTGGTAGAGCATCTGTGATACAATTTGCTTTTTGTATCTTAGTTGCTGGATGATAACTTGGAAGTGTGTTTCAAATGTGATACTTCTCGAGTTCTTGATTCTTCAGGTGCTTTGGTTTGCCGGATCCAAAGTTGGGAGAGTTTTTGGAGCTGATTTTTCTAAGCCCCTTGGTTCTTCTCGTTTTTTGATTGCTCAACCTTCTTCTAAGCTTTGGATGTGGTATAGGAGACTAGGGCATATGTGCTTTGACTTGCTTACTCGTTTGAGTGCCCTAGGCTTGATCCGAGGATTACCCAAGCTTAAGTTTGAGAAGAACCTCGTTTGTGCTCCTTGTCGGCATGGAAATATGTTTGCCGCCTCTCACCCACCAGTAAATCTGGTGATGACTGAATGTCCGAGAGAACTTCTCCATATGAACTCTGTTGGTCCTTTCCGGATTCGTTCAGCGGGTGGAAAGTGGTATGTACTTATCATTGTTGATGATTTCTCTCTCTAGTCTTGGGTTTTCTTTCTTGTGAGCAAGGATGAAGTGTTTTGACACTTTTGGAGCTTGGCTTTGAGATTGTTTAAAGAACTTCCTGGTGCATTGAAAGCAATTCACAGTGATAATGCCACCGAGTTCAAGAACTATCTCTTTGATGTTTTCTGTCTTGAGAATGGAATTGAGCATCAATTTTCTGCTCCACACGTTCCTCAGTAGAATGGCGTGGTTGAGAGAAATAATCGCACTTTGGTGGAGGTGGCTAGGACGATGCTTGATGAGCATAGGACTCCTATGAAATTTTAGACTGAGGCCATTAGCACGGCGTGTACATCTCCAATCGAATTTTCTTATCCTCGATCTTGAATTTGATTTCTTATGAGTTGCGTTTTGGGAGGAAGCCGAAGGTTTCACATTTGAGAGTTTTTGGGTGTCATTGCTTCATCATAAAGCGTGGCAATCTTGACAAGTTCGAGTCGCATTCTTTCGATGACATTTTCTCGGGGTATTCTCTTCATGGTCATACTTACAGGGTCTTTAATATTAAAACTAACACCATTATAGAGTCATGCGATGTGACCTTTGATGAATCAACCCCTTGTGCTAGCCCTATCTTTGAATGTGCAAGTGATCAGGAGATGAGCAAAAATATTTTTGTAGAAAGTAACCTTTCAGCTTTCGGGGATGATGAGGATGATCCACTACTTCCTACTACTACACTCGCTCTTGAGCTGGTTTCTACCTCCTCGACACCGGCAGAGGGTCTTGCAGCTTCTACTTCCACTTCAGCTGCTTTCGAGCCTGCACCAGCAGTGTTTGAGGGGAGATCATCTCGCAGTGTGAAGCCTATCAACACATTCAGCGGCAACATCACCCACAGCTGATGATCGGCAACCGTGGTGAGAGGGTAACGAGGTCCAAATCTGTTTCTCATGCTCATTTCACTGATTCTGCATTTGTTGCTTCTTTTGAGCCCCATGATGTTGGACATACTTTATATGATTCGAGTTGGATCAAGGCCATTCATGAAGAGCTTGAAAACTTTGAGAGAAACCAAGTTTGGTCCTAGTAGAGCCACCCACAAATGTTCACACCATAGGTACCAAATAGGTTTCCAAAAACAAATAGGGGGAGGATGGGTCTGTAGTAAGAAACAAGGTTAGACTAGTAGCTCAGGGTTTCACTCTGGTAGGGGATAGACTTTGGAGATATATTGCAACAGTAGCTAGGCTAGAAGCTATTAGGATCCTCCTTGCATCTATCACATCCCGAGGTTTCAAGTTGTATCAAATGGATGTCAATAGTGCTTTCATAAATAGTTTCATAGAGGAAGAGATCTATGTCAAACAACCACCAGGCTTTGAGCATCCTAAATACCCTCATAGAGTATACAAGCTTCAGAAAGTTTTATATGGGCTTAAGTAGGCACCTAGGGCTTGGTATGATAGACTTAGGTCTTTCTTGCTATTGTATAGGTATGTGATGGGGTCAGATGATAAAACTTTGTTCACTCTCAAGCATGGCAATGATTCTTACTTGTTCAGATTTACGTGGATGGTATCATTTTTGGTGACTCTTCTCATGCACTTGTGGCCAAGTTTGTAGAAACTATGAGCAGGAGTTCGAAATGTCGATGATGGGCGAGCTCAACTTCTTCCTTGAGCTGCAAATCAAGCAATACAAGTAACATACATTCATCTACCAAATGAAGTACACCAAGAATTTACTGAAGAAGTTCGACATGAGCGATGCAAAGTCATTGGCGACACCGATGGCTACCTCGACCGTGCTTGATTCGGATGAAGATGGTGAGGAGGTGGACCAGCGGGAGTACAGGAGCATGATCGGCTCCCTCCTGTACCTGACGGCGAAAAAACCTGACATCCATTTTGCCGTCTTCTTGTGTGCTCTCTTCCAGGCTTCACCGAGGACGTCTCATCGCCAAGTGGTGAAACACATTCTGAGGTAACTCAAGCACACTCTCGAGTATAGCCTTTGGTTTTCTGCATCCTCTTCACTTTCTCTTCGTGGCTTTTCGGATGCGAATTTTGCTGGTAGAATTGATAGGAAGAGTACCTCTGGTACTTATCATTTCTTAGGTACTACTCTTGTATGTTGGTCTTCCCGCAAGCAGTCTAGTGTTGCACAGTCTAGTACTGAAGCTGAATATGTAGTTGCTACTAGCTGTTGCTCACATATTTATGGATGGTTGCTACCTTGAGGGATTTTAGGTTAGATTTTAGGGATGTGCTACTTTTGTGTGACCACACCAGTACCATAAGCTTAGCCAATAGCCCAGTTCAACACTCCAGAACCAAACACATAGATATATGATTACACTTCCTGAGAGACCACAATGAGAAGGGAGACATTGAGTTGAGCTACATAGATACCCAACACTAGCTAGCTGATATCTTTACCAAGCCTCTAGATGCAACAAGGTTTGTCTTTATGAGGGGAGAGCTTGGTTTGCGCCATCCCTATGGCATTATGTGAGGGTAGTTACCTTTGTACATACTCTATCTTACTTTTATTGCATTTGTAATGCATAACATTTTTGTAAGATAATCATGTTAGCAAGCTTCACTATATGTTCTTTGCACTTTCTTGTACTAGTTGTGATGCTAGTGTAGTGGATGTATAACAATTTATGCAAGCTTAGGCTCTTATTGAAACATGGCATAATATCTATTGGCCAAGCTTGTCTTTTCTAAGAATGAACTTGAAATGTGAACGTAATCTCTTGTCACCTTTGAGTATTTGCTTTAGCTTGATCAGTGCTTAAATTAGGGCTAGTTCTATAAAAAGTTTGTGCTAGGCCGCTTCGTTCAGTTCAGTAGATTGGGGGTCTTTGACTTTTATCTATGTAAATGTTTAGCCCATGATTAACCCTTGGTAGGGCATGTGCTCTTTTGTGTTGTAAAGGCACAACTTGTTTTATCTTTGTGAAAAATTACATATCTTGAATCCTACGTTGAGTTAATAAAATGAATGATCAAGTTTTGAGCTAAAATTGAATCCAATACGATGGCTTAAGGCTTCATGTGGTTCTTAAAACTCACTTGAGGATAGTTAAATGATCAAATGAGAAAGTTAACTTGTGCTTTTTAATGTGATAAGAATGTTTTTACATGTTGTCAAACTAAGGCTTGGATTGATATGTGGGTGTTTGCATAGCCCATCGGGTTGAACTTGGTTACCTAGTTTGAACTTGACATAGCACTAGTTTCTCTAATTTTTGCACTGATCATGAAATTGTGGATGCTTTCATGGTGACATCTTTTGGATAACTGAACAACATGATCAAAACTTGCTTCACTCCAGGTGCTTGTGACATGAACTCACTTCGAGACTTTGTGCGCCTTTGAGTTATATTGTTTACTCCCATAGTATTTTGACATCTCTAGTCCTTGCAAGTATTTTGTGATCTATATGTGAAGCTTTGTAGGCTTGCATTTTATTTGCATATCTTTTGCATAATCTTGTATCCTTGATGTTTGCATTGACAAAGGGCGAGAAAATATGCCCAAAGATATTATGCACAAATATTCAACAAAGGGAGAAAAAATTGCATTTATCTAGAAATGAAAGGAGGAAAAAAATGGAAAATGTGCAATCATCAAGGAGGAGCATATGTTTTTGGGTTTTTGAGTTTTTCTTGCTTTTTTGAGGTTTTTGGCTTGTCTTTCCCTCTCTTAGGGCTTTTCAACCTTTCTTATGCCAAGTGACATACTTTGTTCTTTCTCGAGTTTTTGTCACTTGGATGAGCTTATCTTTTTTTAATTTCTTCAAATCAAAATCTCTGTGCTTTGAGGGTTGTCAATGCACTCATCAAGGGGAAGATTGAGAAACCAAGTTGAAATATATCTTGATTTACTTGTGATGAGTGATTGACATTGGTATTTATTTGGTTTAATGATCTTCAGTTTTGCATGAGCGTTGATTTGATTTAAATTGATTTGGGATTTCATTAGAGCATATTGATTATGGACTAACTGGATTGGAGTGGGAGATATGTGTTTGCTTGTCTCATGGTGTGCAGGTGATGGATGTAACTTGGTGGTCGACAGCGGGATGATCGGGGCCAAGCGGAGTGTTTGTGTTGGACGATCAAGGAAGCCAGGCAGAGTCAAGGATGATTCTAGCTGAACACGTGGAGGTCAAACGGAGCATGGAAGGTGGATGGAGATGGCGTATCGATAAAGTCAAGCGAAAGGGATGCTGGTGCAAGTGACAAGGCGACCCGAGGGTTTAGGAGCGGGAGAGACTTGCCGGCGGTTAGGATCGTGTGACGGAGTACATGTGTCGATATTGTAGCGCTTGCTTAAGGTGTAAGCAAGGCGGCAAGTCACGCTTTGAGAAGCGTGCAGGAGGTTTCGCGGTTTGGCCTCAAAACTGTGGGAGGACTAGAGGAGTACGTGGCACCATCATGAAGCTTGCGTCGAGGTTAAGCTAAGTCGTGAAGGCGTCGTGGCCGTCCGATGAATGGAGAAGAAAATGGACCAAAATAACTTCGGTGGTAGGTAGAAGTATATTAAAAGAGAGGAGTATTTTAGGATAAAGCTAGGAAACTTATGGTTCAAGTTTTCTAGACCTATAAATAGAGAGGTAGGGGTATAAGAAAGTTTAAAACAGCCACTTGAGCCCCCTTATTCCACCAATTTGAGAGCTTAGAGTTAGGATTTTAGAGGAGAGAAAGATGAGTGCTTAGCCTATATAATAGGTAAGAGTTTTGAGAAATAAATTTTTGTAATCCGTCTAAAATAGGGCTGACCTCTTTGATTAATAAAGTTTATGTTTTTGCATATGTTTGAATTCCCTTTCTTCTAGTTTTTCTCTATTGGTTTCCTTGCAAGTTTGAAAGTTTTTGGTTTTCGGTTTTGATTTTTGTTTTGGTTTTTGGGCTGAAATTTCATCACCTTGTGAGGTCATTCTTCTTGTTACTAGAGGTACAAAATTCACATACACACGCTTGTGTGATGGGGTCTTGAATTCTCTTGCCTCTAGACAATTAACTTGGAGAGTTTTGTTGCTCGGTGTTCATCTTTTCTTATTTCTTTGCAAGTTGTGATCTTTTGAGTGCTAAGACATATGGATTAATCTTAAATGGAACATATGGTTAATATACCATCCGTGGAGTCATGTTGCCTCGATTTTCTCTTATTAAAACTTCTCTTTATTTTTGCTTCCGCTTGAGTTTTGAGATGCGTTGGGTGATCCAAATAGGAGAATGCCATTGATTTCGCAAGAAATTTGTTGAGGCACCTATTCACCCCCCCTCTAGTCACTAATCTCGTTCCTACACCTAGGCTCGCGAACAACGGCCGAACCATCTCGGCTTCTACCAATGACCTATTGCATTGCTAAGCATTTCGAAAGACCCTTAACTTAGACATTAACAGTGTTATCAAGTCTACAAGGATATGGATAAACAACAACTCAAGGTAGAGGTAATGCAATCATCATAGGTTCTACCCATACAAGCCTGACCTCGACTTACTAAACATGCAACATATACATAAACGATAACTTATTAATTTTAGACTCCATTTGATTCAAACCAAAGGGTGCAGTATGCTTAGATGCTTGCCTTGTTTCTCTGGTGCCAACCTGATGCTACCCGCACAACAATCGCAAAACTCTGGTAGTTCAATGTTGTCCTTGATCACGCCCGTGTCACGCTTCGGTCCTTCATTCACTACTGAAGAACACATGCAATTATGAGTATGAATGACATGCAATGACAGATGATCCATAATGTATGACAATAGTGGAGATGCAATGCTTCATGTTATGGGTTTATAGCTTCAGAGATTTCCTTAATTTAACTTATTGTTAAACATTTAATGGTTTATGGATTTAATTAAGCTTAAACCAAACTCAAATCAACTTAGGAAGTTAACTATGTTTAACATGAGTGTGAGTATTTTTAATGAATAGGGTATAAGATAATAAGATTAACAAAATTGATATCATCAATTTTGGAGTTATCAATAATTAATTATGAATTAACACAGCTTCAATCTATCTTCATTAATTAAACCAATTCCAGTAGATATTTCATGGTTGCTAATATTTTTAGCATGTATAGTATGATAATACAAGGCTAGAAAAATTGGTTTCACTATTTTTGGAGCTATGTTTTATATCTTATGCATTTTACAATGTTTCAGCCGATTTATTAGTTGTACACTAAATCCATTTTGCATTTTTTTTGGAATATCCGGATTAAAAAGGCCCCAAATTATTTTTGTACCGGAGCCTTTCTAGCTACTAAGGCTGACTGCGGGCCCGAGCATTTGACTTCAGTCAAATGGCCTTGAGGCCATGGCGCTCACACGGCTGGCGCTCGGTTTGGCGTCATCGGCGGCAAACGACTGTCGATTCCAGCCAGTTGAGAACACCCACGGGGTCAGCACAACACGAGGAGCACGTTGGTGACACGTGTGGTTGACGGTGGCGACGGAAGGTGGCCAACGGTGGTAAAACGGTGGAGCCTCAGTTCGGCATGTCGGTGGCAAAATGGCAGTGAAAACGTCCCAACTGAGGGCTCCAACATCATAAACACAGGCTAGCAAGAATAATAGCTCGCCTGTCGACCGAGGGGCCTGACATCGGCTCAGCTGGCAGCGTGCACGGGGAGGCGGCGGCGGCTCGACCACTGCGGACTACCGCACCAGCGACGGGCTAAAAGAAAATGGACACGCGCGAAAGGTAGATGTGTGCGAGGTGAATCTCACCATGTGCTTTGATTGGGCGGAGAAGCAAGGATGCGGCAGCTCGATGGTGAGGTGGTGGAAAGGGTGCCGGATTTGGGGAAGACAGCTGTGTGGCATTGATTTCGGCCGGGGAAAGTACGGGGCTCACACGAGAAAGGTTTGGGGAGGCTCCACGACCTTCCTCTGTGCTCCTTGTGGCTCGGTATCGATGGAGTAGTGCGTGGGCCTGCCGGATGTGGTGGCGGCATGGTGCTGCTCGGCTGCACTCTGTTCTATTGATGTCCGGCCGAGTGAGAGGGAAGTGAGGAAGAGAGAGAGAGTGGGTAAGGGACAACGGCGGCTGCCCTCCATAGTCAACAAAACCAGCAGTGAGAGGCAGATAGAAAGAGAGGGGATGACGGGTGGGGCACAGTGAATAGTGACCACCAAAGAAAATATCCCCACCACTTCTTTAATCCAAAAGAAAGCTTTCCCGTGGTCCAAATACTATGGGACAAATTTTATATGAAACTATAATTCGCGTGCAACCTATTTTAACTTGTTTGACCCAAAAAACTTGAGCCAAATTTGAACTAAAATTCTTCAAACATACAACCTTTTCTAAATTCTTGCAATTTTTAAGGCTTCAAAATAATCTCAAAATTTTGGGACAAATCACTAATATTCTCTAGATGGCATGGATTAATTTCTAAAATTGTTTCCCAGCCTATGTTGTATAGAAATTTCGCGAGATGCTTCATAAAGACCATTTAAGATTGACTTTAACAGTTTATTTTTAATTTGAATTCCATGTCAAAACTTGCTCAAAACAACTAAACACAAAGGTAATGATGCTTAATTACCCGATTAAGGAATTTGTGCTGTCGCACAGCCGTTCAAATTTTTACTAAGACCCTGAAACCAATTCCCAAACATATATTGAATACTTCGTGGTTGGTAAAGATTTGATGCTACTTGGACTATTAACCATTGAGAATGTGCAAAACAACAATCAAAGAAGAGGTGCCTAATTGTCTTAGAAGCAACACTTCTGATCACTAGACAATTGTTTTTTCTTAGGTTATCCTTTGTTAATATAACACCCTTGTGTAAATACCAAAGGAAGATTTAAATTTTTAATGATAGTTTTAATTTTTACATTTGAATTGGTTCATCCCCTTGCACAAGGATCCTATACAATGAGCTAATTGTGAACCTTCTGGTTTGATTTAAGCTCCATTGAACCCATCTCGGCCCCAAGGCAAAGTGATCTTGGTGAGATGTGTAATCAATTCATTCCACACGACCAACTTTGGGCCAGTTAGGTCCCGCCTGCATGAAATATTTGTGGGCAATGACTCCATGTCCCTGGTTACCGAGGTTTATTTGTTTCGCATAATGTTATATAGTGATGGGGATTGACTCTCAGTGGCGAGTTATCTAACCAAATGTCCTACCAAAATCAAATATCAAAGTCGTCCTTTATGTTAAAAGTACCATATCGAAATAAGATACTTTTTACTTTCGTTAATCCGGCCTAGAAGTGCGAGTTACTTGGTTTTCCTTCGACTTGCTTGTCACGTCCCAAATTCCGTAATCGCATGATTAAGCTTAATCATGTGTTATTAGCGTCATAATTAAATTTGAGGGGAATTATTTTGGCACATTAGAGCAATTTGTCTAAAATCATTTGAATGAGAGAAAGATAATTGGGAGAGAAAAGAATAGAAATTACATTGGAAATACCCATTTTCTCTAACATGTGGGCCCCACAAGTGGCCCACCATCCCAACCACCAAATGGGGCAGCCCCACCTGCTCTCTCTCTCTCTTCCCTTACTCCCCACGCCCTCACTCATCAACCCAGCTGCAGCAGCCCCTCTCACTCTCCCACTCAAGCTCCCTCTCACTTTCTCCCAAAATCCGAGCTCAAGTGGGGGATTCAAGGTATGCATGTGGTACCATTGCATTTTCTAGCTCATGAGCTACTCATCTATCCAATCCATTTTCGTTTTCATGAAAGAATCGAGTAGCTCTTGAAGTTCTTGGCGTTCTTGAGCTTTTTGGAGAAAAAATGGAGTTTTGGTCAAAAATTAGTTCTAGAGTCGTGTTGCTAGTTGATGAGTAAGTTCCTGGACTACCCCTAACATGTTCCATTTAGCCTTGGAAAAGATCGCAACTCGAATCGACCAAAAATCCACTCGAGCAAGCTTTTCTGGGTTGACCCGGATATTCCGAACTCACCCGGATACTACAGGTTCAGCAGAAATTGTCCGTTGAATTGTGTTCAAAATTGGTTAGGGTTTATGGTGCGATATTGGTTTAGAATCCCTTGGATAGGGTATATGCACGTTTGTGTAGCACAGATTTGTAAAGTGAGTCGAATCACCTGAGGGAAAAATTGTGAAGAACCCAAGTCTGTATCACCCGAATAATCTGCTTAAACCCGGAGACTCCGGGTAGTTGCGTTATCGAGTAACCAAGAGCTTCATTCGGAGCCTTGCTCGGAGTGTCCGGTACATCCCGGATAGTCCAAACCAACCCGGAGGTTCCGAGTTAAGTTAGAGTAGTGGCTAACCGAGAGCCTTCCCCGGAGGATGGCCTGGATACTCCGGAACCCAGATATTTTGGATTCACCCGGATACTCCAGGCCAGTCAAATAAAAAGGCAGTAACCGAGCGCCTCTCCCGGAAGTTCACCCGGAAGGTCCGAACCCGGATACTCCGAACCAATCTGGATACTCCGGATGGCTGTTATTTTTTAGATTTCATTTAGATCATTTAGAGTTGCATTGATTCGCACATCTTATACTTCTAGCATGATGTTAAACATTGTGGCATACCTTGCATTCATTCATGCTCATCATTGCACGCATTCTTGTTAGTGATCAAGGAGCCAGAGCGTGGTGCGGTTGCAGTTGAAGACGACTCCAATCTTCCAGATTTCTACGAGTGTTGTGTGGGCAATTATAGGCAGCCACCTGAGCAGTAAGGCAAGCAACTAAGCAGATTGCACCTTTGTTCAATTAAATGAAGTCTAAATTTGATAAATTATGCTTATGTATGTTTGCATGTGTCGAGTCAAGATTGGGTACAAGTGGGTAGATCCTATGTTGAATGCATTACTTTCACCTTGACTTTTTATTCATCCTTTCATTGTAGCCTTGAGTATGTTGTTGGTGTCTAGATTACAAGTTAAATCGAAATACTTAGCAATACTTAGGTCATTCGGTAGAAGTCGAACGGTGGAATGCTCCATCGTTTGCATGCGATAGGTTTAATTGTTGATCACAATGTTGGATATGGGTTATTGATGATGGTTACATGAGTGGTGAGTATGAGACGAGATGCGGGCGGTACTAGGAGGTGTTTATCCTACCCGGATGTGGAGTTCCCCTAGGTAGGTCGGGAAAGGAAACCGGACACCGTAGATCGCTTGCGTCGTTTAAGCACCGATCGTCGGTGTAGTCGGCTTTAGCACTTATCATACTCACCACATGCTGATTTAATGGTAAGGCGAGCCGAATACCTTTGTAGCTGTGGTCATTTGGGGCCTGAACATCGACGGTGTGAGCGGGCGGGCTTGTAGTGGTACTAGTTTGCTTCGGAAGTAGTTCTAGTACCGCCGCGCCGAGCGATGCATGTTTCAAATGATCAGGGCATATTGAGAAATGTTGACATGAGTACCCTCTAGTATGGATCTGGGTGGTCATACAAGCCGTATGGTCCTCAAGTCGTGTGGGTCCAGGAGTATCCCCTGTAGGGTGTAAAAACATTTCGAAATGCCGCACTCTCAGTCATGAGCATGCTTTTGTCCATCTGCATCGGTCGTAGAGTTTTCGTTTATGGTTGATGGATAGACATGTGGAAGATGGTTGAGTTGGTCTTTGTTACATAGAAAATACACCATTTTTATTTTTATTTACCTGTAGTAGCTACCACCACCATCAGTTCCTAGCTACAAAGATGAGGGGACCTGTTAAATCTTAAAGTTAATCTTCCACTACTTCATTCGTCATGATAGTTTGCTCTGATATTAATCAATTGATTTCTCGTACCATAATTGATCATAAGAGTACATGCATATAGTTCTCTTAGAAAAGACGATATTGGAACAACAATCACTAGATCATTTTCCTTGTACATGGCTGTTGAGAGATCTACATTGTGTTTAGTACTCACATGAGTTATCAATGATGCTAGACTTGTCGGTTCCTCCCTTTATATTCATCCCAAGGCAACTTCAACTCCACCATTCCGCTCAAACTCCAAGAGGATATGAGGATGACGTGGACAGTGCTACTAGTACTAGAGGATAGAAGTAGTAAGAAGACGCCTATAATTAAGTGTGGTGTTAGAGTCGTAGGCATTGGGAGCACAACTGATGCTGTGTCGTGGTATGGCTTTTGCTAGCGAGTCAGGGAACATTTATTCTCTTTTTAATACAAGGATACATAATTCTTCTAAGTGTGTTCATTAAAAACAGTTTTGTCATATATAAATAAGATGAAAGTGTTGGAATATCTTGGCACTCTAACAAACCATAACAGAACGAGACCGAGATAAGGGTGAGTCTAACTCCATGCTCGCGCTCTGATCGGAGCACAACCAACCTATGGTTGCAGTCCCACCTTGTGCTGTGCCATATAAACCAAAGGGGGAATCCGACGCCCATGCTATCGCAATTCTCACGCCAGGCCTAACCTCCCTTGACATCTTCTATTCTATCCGATCCTAAGAAGGCACAATGAACAAGGTGAAGGCTGCCACCGCATCGGAATCATTTTTGTCAGGCTCTTCCTCACGCCAACCGTGTCTACATCATTTACGTCACGCCGGCATTGCACCGACGGACTGCGTTGACTCATCCACATGTTCTTAGTGTACAACTAAACTTACAGTTGCTAAACTTAGTGTACAACTAATGCTCCTCGAACTTTCCCAAGACTTTCCTCAAGTGGTCCTCATGTTCTTCTTCACTCTTAGAGTAAACCAGTATGTCATCGATAAATACTACCACAAACTTATCCAGATCTCCATAAAAACTTTATTCATGAGGTACATGAAGTACGCCAGGGCGTTGGTCAAACTGAATGACATAACTGTAGAATCATACAGTTCGTATCAAGTAACGAAGGCTATCTTGGGTATGTCCGATTCCCGAATCTTTAACTGATGGTAACCTGATCTTAGGTCTATCTTCGAGAACACTCAAGCTCCGGTAAGTTGGTCGAACGGGTCTTCAATTGTAGGTAAGGGGTACTTATTCCTTATGATGACATCACTAAATGCTCGGTAGTCTATGCACATCATTTGGCTTCCATCTTTCTTCTGCACGAAGAGCACATGTGCTCCCCATGGCGAAGAACTAGGTGGACATAACACTTCTCCAGTAGTTCTTAAATCTGCTTCTTCAGTTTAGCTAGGTCATTAGCAGACATCCTATAAGGTCTCTTAGTTATAGGTGCAGTTTCAGGTACATGATCAATAACAAAATCAATATCTCGGTCTGATGGCATACCTGACAATTCATTCGTGAACATGTTTGGAAACTCGCAGACTATCCGAATCTAATCCACTGTCGATCCCTCCAGGTGGGTAGACATGTGCTAAGATGGGCATTATAAAGGCTTTGTCGTGATCTCCTGGCCACACACCTTATGTAGTGTGAAATGTGCCTGATCAGAATGGGCAAAATGGAGACTTAGTCACCTGTTTACGGATGATAAAATCATAACTTGTGGGTAAAGTACAACCTCTGTAGAGTTAAAACTGAATATTCAGCCGTGCTCATGGTCATGAGCGGCACTGAAAATCTACCATGATTATAATTAGATGTTTTGGTTAGTTGGGTCAACTGTGATGGTGGGAATCATAGTTGAGGGTGGTCAATCATAGTGGTGGGAACTATGATTGAGGGTTCAACCTTAGTGGATGGAACTTTGGTTGATATGTTGGTTAGTTGGTTAAGTCAAGATGGATGAAATCTTGAGATAGTTGGTTATTTACTTAATTATAATTGTTTTAAAATATTTTTACTTAAATGCTTATTTATGCAAAGGAGCCATTCAACCCATTTCTTGTTAAAACCTTCATATGCATACTATTCCTTCACAACTTGCTGAGTACGACAAGTGCTCACTCTTGCTATCACCAAACACTCAGTTGGAGAAGGTATCTGGGAGTACGCTGAAGGCGGATCGTTCTAAGATATTTTCTATGTCGATGATGCCTGTGGGAGAGTCATAAAGGACTAGAGTATTCATAGTTCGTTTAGTTCCGCTGCAATTTATTTAGTTCTTCGACCCTTGAAGGTCACTTTTTTAAGATGGTTAATTCGCTTAAGTATGGATATTATAATGATTATCATCAATAAAGTAATTATGTGTTGGGATTGATTCCTAGGTTCAGCACATAGATGAGATTGGTTTGTTTCTTGAACCGGTCTCAACATCATGCTCTATATGGCTATGGCTCACATGCACGTGGATATGAGTTTCGAGGCTTTAGCGGACCACGGTTTTCCCCATCATGGTGCTCGCTCACCGCCTATGAGAAAGAATGAGCATCATCGTTCTAATTCTGCTTTTGGACAAGTGGCTCAACACTGGAATGCTTCATATTTCACTAACCCCAGTGTTGAATCATTTGCTCATAATTTCTCCCATTATTAGAAGGAGGACATTGGCTTAGAGAACATGTGGATCATGGATTCCAGTTGTTCGCGCCACATGACAGGAAATCTCAAATGGTTCTCCAACCTCACGCCAGTGGTGCAAAAGGATTATATCACTTTTGGAGATGACAACAGAGGAAAGGTAATATCAGTTGGTGCCATCAAGGTAAATATTCACTTTGTACTCAAGGAGATTGTTTTAGTTGACAACTTGAAGTACAGTTTACTTTCAGTTTCTCAGCTTCTTGAGGATGGCTTTGAAGTGCGCTTTAAGAGAAATGCTTCCGGTGTTATTGATTCTTCTGGTGATCTTGTGTGTGATATTTCTCCAGCTGGCTAAGTTTTTAAAATAGATTTTTTGAAGTCTTTTGGTTCTTCTCATTGCTTAATGGCCAGCTCGACCTCTGAGCTTTGGAAGTGGCATAGGAGACTTGGTCACATGAGCTTTGATTTACCCTCTCGTTTGAGTGCTCTTGACCTTATCTATAAATTGCCCAAGCTTAAGTTTGAAAAATTTGGTTTGTGCCCCCTTGTCGTCATGGGAAAATGATTGTTGCTTCTCACCCACTTGTCAAACAGGAGAAAACTAACCACTCGGGAGAGCTTTTGCATATGGACACGGTCGGTCTATCCCGTGTGCGTTTAGCGGGTGGAAAGTTGTATGTCCTTGTGATAGTTGATGATTTTTTAGGTACTCTTGGGTGTTTTTTATAGAAACAAAAGATGAGGCATTTTCTCATTTTTGAGAATTGATTTTGAGTTTGAAGAATGAATTTCCTCGCAATGCCATGAGAGCTATTCACAATGACAATGGCAAGCAATTTAAAAATGCTCATTTTCAAACTTTTTGTGCTGAACATGGACTAGAGCATCAATTTTCTTCACCTTATGTGCCTCAATAGAACGGTGTGGTTGAAAAAAAGAACTAGATCCTTGTTGAGATGGCTAGGACGATGCTCGATGAGCATAGGACTCTTAGAAAGTATTGAGCCGAGGCAATCAACACCATTTGCCATGTTTTAAATCGAATTTTCTTGCGTTCGATCTTGAACAGAACTTCCTATGAGCTGAGATTTGGAAGGACACCCAAGGTAAATCACTTTCGTATGTTTGGATGCGGGTGCTTCATTCTCAATCATGGTAATTTGGACAAATTTGGGTCCCACTCATCTGATGGTATATTTCTTGCTTATGTCTTACATAGTCGTGCTTATCATGTACTTAACTTGAAAACTAAAAAAATCATGGAAATATGTGAGGTTACTTTCGATGAAACTATGCCATGCACTACTCTTGCTTTTGAGACTGCAGGTGAATAGGAATTGAGTGAAAGCATCTTTGTTGATGAGGACTATCTAGCTTCAGTTGATGATGATGATGATGATGATGATGATGGTTTCCATCTATCACCAGCTATTCAAGAGCTGCCTTCTGCTTCCACTACATCAACAGAAGGTCTTGATGCTACTACTGCTTCCACATCTGTTGCACCACTACATGATCAAGCAGAAGCTCCAGCTGTAGTTGAGGGGGAGGCTACTTCAGAAAGAGAAACCACTTGGCATATTCAAGGTCGTCACCCCTCACAACAGATGATTGGTGGGTTGCATGAACGGACTACATGGTCAAGGTCAAATTAGATATCCCACTTTGCTCATTCTGCATTTGTTGTTAATTTTGAGCCCAAAGATGTTGGACATGCGCTATCTGATTCAAATTAGGTTAATGCTATGTATGAGGAGCTACAAAATTTTGAGCGAAACCATGTTTGGGTCCTAGTTGAGCCTCCCACATGTTGTCATCTCATAGGTACCAAATAGATTTTCAAAAACAAACAGGGGAGGATGATCTAGTTGTGAGAAACAAGGCTAGACTAGTGGCCCAAGGGTATAGTCAGAAAGAGGGTATAGACTATGATGAAACATTTGCCCCAGTTGCCTAGTTAGAAGCCATTAGAATCTTTTTAGCTTTTGCAGCCTCCAAGGGTTTCAAGCTTTTTCAAATGGATGTCAAAAGTGCATTTCTAAACGAGTACATAGAGGAGGAAGTGTATGTTAGGCAACCTCTAGGTTTTGAGAACCCAAAATGGGTTCCATGGACAAGATGTTGTTTCTTCTCAAGAATGGTACTAATTTCTTTTGGTTCAGATATACGTGGATGATATCATTTTTGTTGGTTCATCACATGCTTTAGTTGCCAAGTTTGCAGAGACCATGAGTAGAGAATTTGAAATGTCCATGGTGTGTGAGCTGAATTTCTTCCTTGGACTTCAAATCAAGCAAACCAAGGAAGGTACTTTTGTCAACCAGAGCAAGTACACCAAAGATGTGTTGTGGAAGTTTAACATGACGGATGCCAAGCCCATGTCAACTCCCATGCCCGTGTCGGCAACTCTGGATGCGAATGAAAATGGAGAAGCAATGGATCAAAATGAGTACCGGAGCATGATTGGCTCCCCTTTGTACTTGACTGCTACAAGGCCAGACACACAATTCATCATGTGTCTGTGTGCTCGTTTTCAAGTTTCTCTGAGAACCTCAAATCGCCAAGCGGTCAAGCGGATTATGAGGTATCTCTATTTTACTCCCGAGCATGGTCTGTGGTACTCTGCATCAGCGACACCCACACTTCATGGTTACTTCGATGCGGATTTTGCTGGGTGTCGTATTGATTGCAAGTACACTTCTGGAACGTGTCAGTTCCTTGGATCTTCTCTTGAGTCGGTCTTTTTGCAAGAAATCCAATGTAGCTCAATCCACCACTGAAGCCGAATATGTAGCAGCCGCTAGTTGTTGCTCCCAGCTATTATGGATGATTGCTACTTTAAAGGATTTTGGGTTGAGCTTTTAGAGCATGCCACTTTTATGTGACAGCACCAATGCTATAAGCATTGCCAAAAACCTCGTGCTTCACTCAAAGACAAAACACATAGATGTGAGCCCATTTCTTGAGAGACCATTATGAGAAGGGTGATATTAATCTTTGTCACATTGATACCCATAATCAGCTTGCAGACATATCAGTGTTCGCCTAAACGGGCTACGTGACTATGTACAGGGCGTGTAAATGCTACATGACAGCTAGTCGTGTTCGCCTAAACTATTGCGTAGTCTGACAAATCGGCGTGTAGTCTGATTAATCGGCCTCGTAGGTCCAACTATTAGCAAAACGATGGTTGATCGCCCGTGTAGCGTTTACCATGTAGGAAAACACTGAGACATATTCGTCGAGCCGCTTGATCAATCCACATTTGCTCACTTGCGTGGGGAGCTTGGTGTGTGCTTTCCATTTTGAGTTGGAGATTTTTTGTTCTCTTATAATATTGTGTATATTTGTGTTTTCCTTTTATGCATTGCATCTCATCATGTATCAAATGATCATCATGTGCAATATGCATTTTAGTGAGCTTCTCATATATATTCATAGCTAGTACTAATTATGAATTTGTGCTAAGTGTAGTGGATACATAACAATCTGTGCAAGCTTAGGCTCTTTTTGAAATATGGAATAGAATTTGTTGAGGAGGCTTGTCTTTTCTAATGATAAAACTTCAAAGGTGAATGCTGAACCTAATCACTTGTCACCCTTGAGTTTTTTTGCTTTAGCTCGATCAGTACTTGAATTAGGGCTATTTCTGTGAAAAGCTTGTATTAGGTCTCCTTGTTCAGCTCAACGGATTGGGTGCCTTTGGCTTTTGTCTTTGTAAATGTTTAGCCCCTAATTAACCCTTGGGAGAGCTTATGCTCTTTTGTACCGCAAAGGCACAACTTGCTTTGGTATTGTGAAAATTGCTATTTTTGAATCACATGTTAAGTTAATTCAAATGAATGTTCGAGTATTGAGCTATTCTGAATCCAATATGGTAGCTTGATGCTTCATGAGGTTTGCCAAAAAAGTAAATCCGTGGTGGCTTAAGTTGACTTGAAGAAAGTAAAGGATAAAATGATAAAGTCAATGTGTGTTATTAAATGTGCTAAATGTGTTCTGTTTCACCTAGTCAAACTAAGGCTTGGATCAATATATGGGTGTTTGCAAAACCCGTCAGATGAAACTTAGTAGACTAGTTTGAGCTTGACATAGCACTAGTTTTTTCTTATACTGATCATGAAACTATGGACGCTTTTGCGGTGACATCGTTTGAAATTTGAAAGACATGATCAAAACTTGTTTGACTCCCGGTGCTTGTGACATAATATCACTTTGAGAATTTGTGCGCATTTAAACTATATTGTTTACTCCTCGTAGTGCTTTGACATTTCTAGTCCCTACAAGTGCTTTTGTGATCTATATGTGAAGCTTTGTAGGTTTGCACCTCATATCACCCCATTTCATGGCATGCTTGCTCGTAATTTCTTGATGTTTGCATTGCCAAGGGGGGGGGGGGGATTACAAATAAAGGGGAAGAGAAAGAAAGGGGGAGATATGCACAAGTAAGAGAGAGTTTTGCATTCTTTTGTGCCAAAGTGTTCGCAAATTGAGGGGGAGCTTGTACTCAGTTTGCACGGTTGCATTTATTTGTGAACTATTTTGAAAACCAATGCTTTTTGTGAGTTTTGAATTTTTATGGCTGCATTGAGCTTTTACCCATTTCTTTGGGGACCGTATGATTTCTCGGTCATGTTGAGCCATTGCCCATTTCTTTGAAAACCGAGAAGTTCTTCTTTGCTTTTCTCCAGCTTTTCTTATTTTCTCATTTAACTAACCTTGTGTTTGATTTTCTTGGCTTTTGGTCACTTGGGTGAATTTCTTTTCTTTTATTATCAAATCAATATGTTTGTGTTTTAGTGTTGTCAATGCACTCATCATGGGGGAGATTGAGAACTCAAGGGAGAATTGTGTTGTTGATGATGAGGGATTGATGGAATTGTGTATTTGGAGCTTTCGGTTGTGCATAGCATGTTTTAGTTGTGTTTGATTATGTTTATGGATAACCGAGAGTGAAAATAGAGGATGACAAAGAGACATGTTTCCTAACTCATGATATGTAGGTGTATGGATGCGACATGGTGGTCAACGGCAAGGCGGTGAAGGGCAAGTGGAGGCTTGGTGATAGACCGTGCTATGCCGGGTGGAGGCATGGACGATCCGCATCGCTCATATGGAGGGCGCAAGAAAACATGATGGGAAGAAAAGGTGATGAAGATGGTGTTGACCAAGTCAAGCCGGAAAGGCGAGGGCAAGTCAAGAGGCGGCCTGGTGGCAGGAGTGCAAAGACTTAAAGGCGTCAAATGTTATGGCGGAGGTTGGATACGCGTCGACCTCGAGGAGTCATACTTGGACAAGCATGCAAGGAGGCAGAGGCGGAGGATACGTGGCATCATCACGAAGCTTGCGTGGAGACAAAGCAGACTCGTGAAGGCGTCGGGTCCATCCGATGGACAACGAAAGAGTTGGACCATTTGCCCTTCGGGGATAATATCTATGTATTAGTCTTTATAGGTATTTTGGGAATTGTCCATTTGCCTATATATATGGGAGAGGGCTGGTGAAAACTGGCCTCTCCAGGACCTATTTTTATTTGGATATTTCGTAGACTTGGTAAGAGTCTCAAAGAGAGAAGTTAGGGTTCATAGCTCTAAACTTAATATCATCAAAAGTGGGAAGATGAAGGGTGGATTCCAAGCCATGTATATATGAATCTTTCTATGTTCTTATTTCTATTCATCATTTGTTTAACAAATTTGTGATGCTGTTGATCTCCCTCCTTTTAATTTTTTGTTCTTGAAGATTTAGTTGCTTTTTCACTCTTCGCTTTTGGCAACTATTTCGAGTGATTTTGTTGGGGCAAAAGGTTGCTAGGATATGTGTGAGAACAACTAGAGTGATTCCAAAACGATTTCCTCACATGAGCACCTTTTAGTTGTTCTTCTCTAAAATTTCCCTCTCTATGTGATTTTGGTCAAATCCACAAAATCGATAGTGAATTCTTGATCTCTTTGAGGAGATCTTTTGGATAAAGATTCACCATGTATGTGAGAAGCTTTGGCTAAAATTTCGCTGGATTTGGACCACATTTGGTTGGTTTTGTAGTTTAGATTTTAAATTTTGAGCTGGTATTTTTTAGTTTTGCTATCAGTTCGGAACTTTCGGTTCCTATCATAAACATCTGTGAACAGTGTTTTGAGCAACCAGATCTTTTTCGGACTTTTCTATAGGTCGATGCACTGATCAAGGGTACTATTCATCTAAGCGGAATTACTACTCATCTGGTCGTAGTTTTTGTTCATCAGTACTATTTAGAATTACTGTTTATTTGGTCATAGTTATTGTTCATCAGTACTAGTCAGAGTACTATTCGTCAGTACCAGTCGGTGTTCTGAGTACTGTTCATCAATACTGATCGAAGTACTGTTCATCAATACTGGTCGGAGAATTTCCGTTGTTCGCTGTGAGCCCACTTTCGTGTTG
Source organism: Phragmites australis (assembly GCF_958298935.1). Classification (NCBI taxonomy): domain Eukaryota; kingdom Viridiplantae; phylum Streptophyta; class Magnoliopsida; order Poales; family Poaceae; genus Phragmites; species Phragmites australis. Next base: position 32,311,190 of record NC_084923.1, on the reverse strand, counting down.
TTTCTACTGTGCATGGTGTTGCGCTTAGTTATGATTCGTTCTTATGGTGCGTTGAGTTCGAATTGGACATAAGCCTTATTCTTATCGAAAGATTTTTAAAGGCTCCTATTTGCCCCCCCCCCCCTCTAGTTGATGTTCGAGTCTTTCATGTTGTTTATAAGTCCCATTAGTGTGCATGGCCTAGCCTTTGAGGTGCCACCTTAGTGAGCCAAGTTTGTTTGTCCACCTTTGTGTGGAATTCCGACCCACCACTGGTTGATTCCATAACTCTATAGCCTGGACTACAAACCCCTCGCAATTCAACCAACCTAGCTTGAACTTGAAAGGTCCTTGACCTCCAGCTGTAGTCGAGTCACTGGTATCTACCATGATAGGAGTATGGTCTAACAAAGGCAACCGCTCGAGTGCCTGAACAGCTACCAATGGGTATCTCAATTCCCACTCTATAGTCATTAGGACTCGATCCAGTTTCTCAAAGGTGGGGTTATCAAGGTTATTTGACCAAGTATATCTTTTCCTTGAAAGCTCAATTTCTCTTAGGTCCAAACTATCAATAACTGTGTTGAACAAGAAAGGTCACGGGTTCACGAACTTATCATTATTTTTCTCGTGACTAAACCTTATTATGATGAAATCCCCGCCGATCAAAACCAAGTATGGGTTATAGTGGCATAAGTTAACCAGCTCTTCAAGGAAACCAGTTCTATACGTGTTCTTCCTTTGTGTTGTAAATTCATATGAGTTTCTTGTGTTGTATTCAAACGTGCTTTTCAAATCTTGCAGTTTTCTGAATTCTTCTAGGACTTTTAAGTGGCAGGTACTTCAATCATGCATATTTATATTTTTATGTTTTGAGAATTATGCACTCCAAAGTATTTTTTGCTCAAAATGTATTTTAAGAATTATGCACTTCAAAGTTTTTTTTTTTTTTTGCTCAAAATGTATTTTAAGAATTATGCACTCCAAATTAAAAACCTTTTCTTTATTTTGAGTTTGAACATTTCAGGTTTGTCTCGTAGTTTCTCAATATAATATTTTGCTATGTTTTATAAATGTGTTACAACAAAAATGATACAAGTTGTGTTTTGGGAACCACACCGATGTGAAGCTAGACCTTTCTGTGTATGGAGTACATCTGAAGAAAAAAAAACAACAAGAACCATGCCCATGATTGATCCCCTTCCACAGGTTAGCGCCACCTGTGATGTAAGTTCCATGGGATTCTGAAAGTATATAAAATTGTTTACTTGAACTAATTTGTTTTTTAAAAATTTATTTGCAGCAAAATTATTCACAAATTATTCTTATTTTTTATTGAAAATATATAGCAGCAAGATCTAATATTGTCTTTGGTTCTAATTTGTTCATAAAATTTGTTAAACATTCGGTCTGAATTGTTTTAACTTTTTTCTTAAATTGCTCACATATCCATTCTAATTTACTTACGATTTTTCACAAAATTGCTTATATAACTATATTTAAAAGGCAAACAAATAAATATATTATTTATTAAATACTTTATCTGTTTTTGCCAATTATCGAAGTGGCTCACCGATGTAAAAAGGTCCAAAGTTAGAATAAAATACTCATATAATTTTTTATGTGTCCTTTGGATAAACCGTATTTTTTTAGGAGATAAACTGTGTTTAGGTAAACTCGATTTACGGATAATGTAAACCACGGTTGCCGCGCGCGGGCATGAAGTTGGATTGGATCGAGCCGGTCCCGTACGCGCGTGCGCCGATCGCCGGTCTGGTCGCTACTCTGGCGCCGCAGTACGAGACTACTCGGAGAGGGAAGAGCGACCAAAAGCAACACCGGCAGCGCCTACCCGTTGCGCGCGGCCGGCTGCCCGACCCGGCGCGCGGCGGAATCTTCTTCTATCCGCGCGACAGTAATTGCCCCCACCTGGCCGAATTAACGGCACGGCCGGCGCGCTGGCCCCGCCCCATGAAAAGGACATCTGTAGCTAGCACGCACATCGCATCGCTTGGTTGCACAGCATGCATCGCCTACTCTGCTCTGCTGCCGGTCAGAGGCGGTGTCAGGAGGCGTCTCCTGACGCCTCTCTGCCTCGCCTGTCTCCGCGCGATTTGCATCCTGCCTGCCTCCTCGTCCCCCTCATCATCTCTCTCTATGTGCATCCATTGATGGCACCCTTGATCTCTCTCTATGTGCCTGTGCGCGACTGTGGGTACGGCAGCTAGCTAGCAAGCTGCAGGCGATAGGTTATGTCATTATGAGCTTGTACTATGCAAGATGCCATCTTACCTTAAAGAGGAAAAGAAGAGAAGCTCACACACTGACATGCAAGAAGATAAGGTAAGATTAGCAGTAAAACATTACCGGTCTGGTGTCTGCACTGTGGGCTCTGGACTGGAGTGCGTATTTACTCGGGACCCACGCTAGATGCAGGAGCAGTGATCCATCAAGGCCAACCAATATGGACATTTGGAACAAAGGGTATGTTTATTTTTTATTATGGTTTTATGATTTCGATTTTAAAATCAGAATCGAAAACAAACAATTTAATTGTACAATCTAAATTTCACAATCTAAAAACAAATTATGTCATAATCTATAATTCAATAAAATACTGTTTCTGGATTATGAATTATAGATTATAACACATATTTATCTATCTTTATCATTACAAATATAATATTTCGTTTTTTTCTCTCGACGCACTCTCCTTACCCTCTCTTGACGCTCTCTCCTGTCGGCACGTGCTCCCGCCACCCAAGCTCCCTGCTGGCATGAGCTCCCACAGGCCCGAGTTCTCTGCCAACCCGAGTTCCCTACCAGCCCGAGCTCCCCATCAGCCCGAGCTCCCACCGGCCCGAGTTCCCCACCGCCTGAGTTCCCCGCCGGCCCAAGTTCCCTGCCGACACGAGCTCCCGTTAGCTTGAGTTCCCCGCTAGCCCGAGCTCTCCGCCGACCCCAGTGGCACGCGGGAGGCTGGTTGCAGAGCAGCGACAACACGCGGAGAGCCGGGTGAGAGGCGAACGATGACGCACAAGAAGCTGGATGGACCCACGGCAAGCGGAGGGCGGCGTCTTGGAAGGCCGGGCAGTCAGGCACGACTATGCGTAGAAAGCACGACTGCGAGGTGCTGGATTTTGGGGTGGCACTGGTGGGGAGCAGGGGTGAGCGGCAACAGTGGTCTCATCCACAAAAGATGGCAAGCAGAGGAGGGGAGAGATTTTAATAATTTAGTATTGTTTATTTTAAATTGCAAAATCTAGATTTTAGATTGTAAGAATTAAAATCTAAATGGTTAAAATTGTAATAAAAAAATAAATGTATCCTAATTATTTCCCCCCGTCCTGCAGGCCGAGGCAGAGGCTGAGCCACTCTCCAGCTGAACTGAGGTGATGAGAGCAATTGATGGCCATCACAGGCGCCAATCCGCAGACGTCGCTTTTGACGCTCTCATTAATCCCATGCATGCAGCGATGCGATGCCCACACACATGAGACGCCATTCAATAAGATCCCTTCGTCTTCCCTGCTCCCCAGGAAACCCTCTCCACCGTTCCAAACATCGAGCGCCATCTCCTTATATACACTCACGTCCCACCTAATCACCTGATAGCTAGCAAGCTACCCATCGCCATCGCGCGCCTACCAGTGGTGAGACTGCCAGAACACTCGGCACCGGGTTGTGTTGTCGATCGTATGGCGTCGACGGCTGTGGCGGCGGGGGACGATGCGGTCGGACAACGGAAGGGCACCGGGGATACGACGCCTCCTCCCTCGCAGCAGCAGCAGCCTCCGCCGCTGCCGGAGCAGGGGCTAAGGTGCCCACGCTGCGACTCGCCCAACACCAAGTTCTGCTACTATAACAACTACAGCCTGTCGCAGCCGCGCCACTTCTGCAAGACGTGCCGCAGGTACTGGACCAAGGGCGGCGCGCTCCGCAACGTCCCCGTCGGCGGAGGTTGCCGCAAGAACAAGCGCTCGCGCTCCGCCTCTTCGGCCTCTGCAGCAGTGGCGGCTGCCTCCTCGCGCCTCTCGCTCAACCTGCCGGTCGAGGGTATCGGTGACGTGGCCGACCAGCAGGCGGCGTCGGCCGCGAGGCTGAGCTTCCTTGGCGCCGGGGCGCCGGTGGTGTCGTCGCCGATTGGCAGCGGCCCCGCGGCTGACTACCACCAGGGCGCCGCCGTCGGGATGATGGCGCTGCCACGGCTCCACGCCCCGGCTGTCGGCCAGTACGTGCCGTTCGGGGAGTGGCCGACGGGGCCGGGGGACGTTGCCGGCGGTGGCGTAAACGGCAGCGGCGAACAAGCGATGAACGGCGCGCGCGCTGGGGCGGTGAGCAGCAGCATCGCGTCGTCCATCGAGTCGCTGAGCTTCATCAACCAGGACCTGCACTGGAAGCTACAGCAGCAGCGGCTTGCCACCATGTTCCTCGGCCCGCCGATCTCCGCCGCGGCCCAAGCCAACGGCGCAGCTGCAGCGCACTTTGGCGGCGCCTTTCTGCAGATGGCGGGAGCGCCCGGCAGCATGGAGGCTGTGCCGACGGCGACGTCGTGGTTCATGGACAGCTCCTACGTGCTCCCTTCCCAGCCCGCGCCTGCTAATACAGCTACGGCCGCCATAGCCACCACCAACTGCAACATCAACAGTGGCCGGAGTAGCGCCGGCGGCGACGACGACAACGCCACGTCGAACAACAACAACTGCAGCAGCGCAATCTCGGCGTGGGGCGACATGTCGACGTTCGCGATGCTGCCGTGAGTACTTGATGATGCCAAACAGGAACGCTGGGCTCCGATTTGGAAGGGCTGATTCCGAAGGAATTGAGCTATAGCATCCTAGCATGCATCAAGAGAGCTAATTTGTTACTAATTAACCAACGGTCTCTAACTAGGTTCAGGTATATTGATCAATCCTTGTGTGGTACATTTGTCAAAAACATTCTGATCGACAATCCATGTATCATGCATATCATGGTCTTTCTTTTCTTTTCTTTTCTTTTTCCCATTTCATTCTTGTTCCTTTTCACTTTTGTCTATCCATGCATATTGAGTTGTCACCTCATGCTGATTATTAAGTGCTCCGCCTAGCTTGTGTATTTGCCATTATACTACTCTTACGGCCCCTTTGGGCAAGGTGGTTTAATTAAGTTAATAACTCTTATTAAGTTACTTAAGAGAAACTTTTTGTACAAGCTTCAATTCTAGCTACGTGGTAATTCACAACTGTTTGCTAGCTAGCTCGCTTCTCTGACGATGCATGTTCAATTCTTGCTGATCGATATGATCCATGCAACAACGGCAAAGCACGTAGCTGTATGTAGCAAGTACTGTTTCCTGTGGGTGTGAGCTGTACGCGTCCAGCTCCAGCGAGCCTCCCCAATCCAGTGGCATCAAATGAAGCGCCGGCATGTGACCGATGGTGATACCGTATGAGCGTGTTAGGAGGGTAGGCGGGTTTCAGTCACGGGAATCCCATCCCATCCCACGTACAGCTTGCTACCTAGGTGGCCACGTACATTTACGGGAGCACAAGTGAGCCTAGGTTAATAAGCTCACCAGCAGCTGCAGAAGCTGGTGCTCTCCTCTCCTCTGAAGAATCCCTGTACCTGTCTTTTTCTCTCTAGGCCTGAATCCGATCGTCGGTGAGAGACAGAGGGGTTTCAATATATCCTATGGTGCGGGAAGATACAGATATAGCGGCACATTCCGGTCTGCCAAAAGTGGTGCCCGGAAACAGTAATGGCCTGACAGCCCTGTCCGAGGCCCGCCCCGTTTAACAACATCGCTAGCTCCAATGATGAGAGAGAGAGAAGCAGGATGGTCCTGAATGAAGGCTCCTTTTCCGTCTTCCCAGTTAGATTCTTCCATTCCTGGGATCGATCATCACCCGAGACCGACAGGCCGCCATTAACTTCTCTGGGCTCTGCAGGATCTATCGATCGAGCATCGCGAACGTCTGAATCGTCTGATGAGATGATGTTAGAATTAGAGGGGTATAATAATTCTTAATAAATCTTAAAAGCTCGTCTTACGAAGAGACAGTTTATCATAAAAATTTTCACCTATTAATATCATATTGCTAATAAAAATTGAGGTAGAGGATTTTCTCTTTATATATATAAGGATCTCTATCCCATTAGAGATAATAATAATATAGACTACTAATTAGAGAGTAACCTTTAGTTTGAGAACACCCTCATTACGGGAGTCTATATAAGAATTTAGGTTTTTGCCTCTTCCTCTCTCTGTTGCTATCATTGTGATCTACTCCATCCTAGTATTGGCATGCACTAATAAACAAGAGAGCAGGTCATTGAAACTCTCGCTCTTGAGATCTTACACCACATGGCATGGATCTCTTTTTTTTCTTTCTTTAGAGTTTTCTATATGCACAATTTCTCGATGTTTCGATGAATTTTCCTCTTTTTTTATTAACATTAAGAAAAAAGAATATAACTAAAATGGGAGAGAGTGAATAAGATTTTTGGGAAGCGTTCCGCATGATTGCTCAAGTTATTCACCACGCTTGTCTTTCTGGTCGTCTGTGCGCCACCTGCTGTCATCGTCAACAAATCTAGCACGTCGTCAACAAGATCGATCGTGCGATGAACACGGCGCAACTCGCATCTTCAGTAACCTCCACAGCACATAACCAGTATGTAAAAATCATGTTACTCAAGCTCAGACATAAGACAACTAATTGTATCTTTCTTGGATATACTCATCATAGTACTACCTATAGGTTTTTAGTAGTAAAATTCGAGGTACCTGACATATTTGTCGATACAATTATGGAGTCTCGAGATGCAACAATTTTTGAGCATATATTTCCCATAAAATATTTACATAGTACCTCTAGGCATTTTTTGAGATAATTCTTGAATCTATTACACCAGTTGAGTATTCTGAACAACAACATAAACAAGTTTCTGAGGAGGAACAAACACCTAAGCAAGTTCCTGAGGAGGATGGTAGTGAAGCTTAAGGAGGAGTAAGAGATAAAGGATTGCTAAATCCTTTAGTGATGATTTCATTGTATACCTTGTGGACGATACTTCCAAGAATAATTTAGAAGCTTATGTATCTCCTGATGCAGACTACTGGAAGGAAGTAGTTTGCAGCGAAATGGATTTTATTCTCGCTAATGGAACTTGGGAAGTCACGGAACGACCTTATGGTTGCAAATCAGTGAGTTGTAAGTGGGTATTTAAGAAAAAGCTCAGACCTGATGGTACTATAGAAAAGTACAAGGCTCAACTTATGGTAAACGGTTATACTAAAAAAGAAGGCGAATATTTCTTTGATACTTATTCACCTATCGCTAGATTGACCATAATAAGAGTACTACTTTCCTTAGTTGCCTCACATGGTATTCTCGTTCATCAGATGGACGTTAAGACAGCTTTCCTTAATGGAGAGTTGAATAAGAAAATCCATATGGATCAGCCTGATGGGTTTGTATTAGAAGGTCAAGAGGACAAGTTTTGTAAGTTGCTGAAATCTTTGTATGGTCTTAAACAAGCTCCTACGCAATAGCATGAGAAGTTCGATAGAACTTTAACATATGCTGGATTTGCAGATAATGAGGCTGATAGTTGTGTATAGTATCACTATGGGTCAGGAAGTTACTCTGTGCTTGTATGTTGATGACATACTGATATTTGGGATAAATCTTGAAGTGATTAATAAGGTTAAGTCCTTTCTGACCCAAAACTTTAATATAAAAGATCTGGGTGAGGCTGATGCCATCTTAAACATCAAGTTAATCAAAGATGAGAATGAGATTACACTGTTGCAATCTCATTATGTGGAGAAAATCTTGAGCCGTTTCAACTATATGGATAGCAAGTCTTCTCTAACAGCATATGATCCTAGCTTGATACTTTGAAAGAATAACGGGACAGCTAGAGATCAATTGAGATACTCTCAGATAATTGAATCACTCATGTATTTAGCTAGTGTTACGAGACCTGGCATCTCATTTGCTGTGAGCAAATTGAACCGGTTTACTTCTAATCCAAGAAATTATCATTGGCATACACTTGAGCGAGTTATGCGCTACTTGCTAGGCACTATGAAGTATGAACTTCACTATACTGGGTACCTATCAGTACTTGAGGGTTATAGTGATTCAAACTGGATATCTGATGCTGATGAGATCAAGCCCACGAGTGGATATGTATTTACTCTTGGTGGTGTTGTTGTCTCATAGAGGTTTTGCAAACATACCATATTGACGAGGTCAACCATGGAAGCATAACTCACTACATTTGATATAGCAACCGTTGAAGAGGAATGACTATGTGAGCTCTTGATGGACTTACCTATGGTTGAGAAACTGGTACCGGCTATCCTTATGAACTGTAACAATCAAGCGGTAATTGTCAAAGTAAACAGCTCTAAGGACAATATAAAGTCCTCAAGACATGTGAAGCGACTAGTGAAGTCTGTCAGGAAAGTGAGAAACTCTGGAGTACTATTATTGGATTATATCCAAATAGCTAAGAACTTGGTAGATCCCTTTACAAAGGGACTATCACGGAATGTGATAGATTATGCATCGAAGGAGATATGTATGAGACCCATATGAGTTATAACATAGTGATAACCCAACCTATGCGATCGGAGATCCCGTGAATTAGGATCTAGGAAGAACAAACTATCGGTTAACTGAAGATGAGTACCTTTATTTTTGACCAACTCTAGTGAAGATGCATTACTCTCAAAATTTGTAGACATATTAACTATTGCCTTAATGTACTCTATTGGGTTTAATTAACGAATATGATGTTCTACAGAGCATTCTTGAAAGAATACACATATATGAGCCCGACTGTTGGACGGTCGCAATCTGTGAGACTTGAGTAATCTCTATTAATCTCATGAAGAGACCAAGGACTACGACCTATAAGCTTCACTCGCGGGGTAGCCTATAGGCAGCCAAGTACCAATTATGACTTTAAGTGAAACTTATTCGCACAAAACTTACAATTCAAGGCATAGTCTATTATCCAAGTCGTGAATGAGTGTAACTTAAAGCTCTAGGTGGATGTTCAACTTAACAGTCTCCACTAAAACGTTTATATAAAATAACAAAGATGATTAGACAAATATCTATGGGACTTTGAGATCTGGTGAGAGATTGTTAGAATTATAGGAGCTCGTATAATTTTAATAATTCTCAATAAATCTCAAAGACCCATCTTGTGGAGAGGCGGCTTATCATGAGGTCCTCCATCTATTAGTACTATATTGCTAATTGAGGTGGAGGTGAGGAGTTTTCTCCCTATATATATCTAAAGACCCCCACCTCATTGGAGATAATAATATAGACTACTAATTAAAGAATAGCCCTTAATTTAGGAACACTCTCATTACGTGAGTCCATATAAGAATTAGGGTTTTTGCCTCTTTCTCTCTCTATTGCGCTGTCGCTGTAGTCTACTCTATTTCGACGTCGGTGTACACCGGCGAATGGGAGAGTAAGTCTCCGAAATCCTCACTCTTGAGATCTTACACCGGGAGATGACGAATAAGGTTTTTACAAAACGCTCCGCGCAACTGCTCAAGTTCTTTTCCACGGCTCGTCTTCCTGATCGGCTACGCGCCACCCGCTATCATCGTCAACAAGATCGATCATGCCATGAACACTACATAACCCGCATCTTCAGCAACCTTCACAACGTAGGATCAATACATAAAAATCATATTACTCGTATTTTATTTCCTACAGTTCCTAATTTCAGTATAATAGATCTAGTCTTATGTAGTTTTATCATATACAAACCTAGATTATGCTATGATAACATAAACATATTAGTTTATTAGTTTATGAGTTTACATTTATAAATAATTTATTGATTAAATTAAATCTAGAAGTGCTTATATTTCCATCAGATGATACCTCTGACGAAGTACGGCAGCAAAACTTCGACGGAAACGCTGTCGCTCAGACGAAAGAAAGCTAGCGATTTATGGCGTGGATGCTTGGTGGTGATCTACTGCATCAGGCACGCGCGCGGTCTCTGGCGGCCTTGATTCCGCGCGATCTTCTCGTCCAGTGGATCGTTTTCGCTGTGCGCGCGGCTCGCTGAGGATTGAGAGGGACGACGGCTGGAGGCCGGCGATGTGGGATGAGGAGGCGGTGAGTACGGGCGGAGGTGGTGGGTGCCGTGCCGGTGAGGGTGAGGGCCGCTCACGATGCCTTCGACTCTCTAAGAGAACACACGTGTCCCACCCAACGGATATAAAGGGAAAAAATTCATAGAACTACACTTACGTGGTTTAAATTATCTCAAAACCAAAAAAATTTAATTTATTTTACAAAATTACACATGTTGTTCGTGTTATGACAAAACTATATTTTTCTCAATATCACTCACTACTTAAGAGCACAACACGTAATAATGGATAATAAACATCATTAGTGACAGATACCATATATGTCACTCCAAACATGCCACTAATGACATTCACCAATGACAGGTTACAACTGAAACCCGTCATTGACATATGTCTCCTATGACCTGAAAAAGAATGTGACCTGTCACTAATGATCATCATTAATGATAGGTGACTTTATACATCGTCACTAATATTCTATCATTAGTGACGGTCTAGATCTAACCTATTATGGATGTACAATCACTAGTGACGGGTCGAGTCCAAACCTATCATTGATATGTGTCACTGATGTGTGTTTAAAAAATGAAAAAATAAATTTTTTGCACTCGACGAACGAACCCCCGCCCATCCCCTCCCGTCCCCCGCGTCGCTTTTTTGACTTGTGACGACCCATGCGGCTCCTGTGGTCACTCTCACTCGAGTCGTGCAAATTACACGCCCGTGTATTTTTTTATTCGAACCGGCGACCTCCTCTCACGTGAAGTTTCCTTACAATCTCACATCATAGTCTTACCGGATGAATATATCCAAATTTCTTTTGATATTTCTTACTCAAATATTTGGATGCTTATTTGGATATCTATATGGCTTTAAATGAAAAAGTTATTAACTAAAAAGTTATATATCTCATCGAGTTCTACTATGTTCATATAAAATTTATCTCCATTCAACTCTATATGAAAAAGTTTATATCCAATCTGTGCAGTGTTTAATAAAACAAACATAACTTTTGCATACAGAGTTCAATTTCGACATTCGATCTCTACTTTTAAAGCTAACAAAGAAGCATATCCGGAAAAAATATACATGTTTACATTTGTACCTTTCTTGACCCCAAAAAAAGGCTCGAAAGACGCTCGATAGGATCTCTGAAATTTTTGGTCAAAAATTGACCTTCTCCAATTTACTGATTTTTTTTGGAGATATAGTGCTATAACTGAAAGTTAGTGCTACGTAGATATTTATCAATCTGAGTTATAGAACTCAAGATGAAAATCTTTAAATTTGTAGTTTCAACTTTATGGCCTTGTGTATGGCTTTTTCAATCATTCCTACTAATTTTACACTAGATCTAGCAATTTAGTTTTTTAGTCAAGTGTGTGGTTTACTTTGACAATCTTTAGACGTTTATTTGTGTATCTATATGGCTTCAAATAAAAAAGTGATCAAATACAAAGTTACAGATCTCGTTGAGAGCTAAAATTTTCTTATAAAGTTTATCTTCATTCGACCCCGTATGAAAAAGTTATGAATTTCAGAAATGAACTGTATTTAATCATTAGTGCCGGGTTATAGCTATCACCCGTCACTAATAACTCAATCATCTGTGACGAATGTAACTATCACCCATCACTAATGGCTCTATTCAGATTTTGAGTACCTTTCTGATAATGGTCGAAAGGAATAGGGCATCAAAGGATGCCCACTGATCGTAATTTTGATTTGACCAGCTGAGGCTTAGACTGACAACTTGGATTCTTGACAACAGTTTGTGCTACTCTCATCAGTGACAGGTTATAACTATTATCCGTCATTAATGACTCGATCATCAGTGGCAGGTGCAGTTATCACCTATCACTGATGGGTTTGTGATGTATGTCATCTCTACCCGTCACTAATGACTATACCATTAATGATGGGTTTTCATGTGAGCCGTCACCGTGGTCTTTAGTGACGGCTGCTTTCCTCTCATGTCTTGATCGGGTCTCAGCCCGTTTGGAGTCACATTAGTGATAGGTCGACATTGAACACATCACTAATATAACATCAATGACAGTTTCTAATCGTCACTAATATGATATCTCCTATGTGAATTTCTTACGTAGCGACTGTTAGTTTGGGCGTCAACAGACATCACGGACCCACACATAAGACACAGGTGGAGCTCTCTCGTCCAACTAACAGTGTATTACATGTAGGCATGAGATGGATATGGAATTTTTTTCCCTATATTTTGAGTTTTTATTTATTATTACAAGCTGATGTCCCCAACCAGGCTGGTTAGATGACCAGCGAGACTGTTATATGCTTCCATTATAGCATGGAACTCTTCTCACCCAAATATTTTACCTTGATTATTCATGTTCTTCTGGATATCGAGCGGATTAGGACGGGAGGAAGATGATCATCACAAAATATTTGTACTTTGGTTTGCAAGATCGTCTTCTCTGGCGACGACGGTGGTGAACTTGGGTTGGGTGGGTTAGCATTCTGGTTCACTGGAGCCTGGAGGTCAAAGGAAGAGTCAGCAGTGGCACGGGGAAATGACTTCACCAAGGGGGTAGCAATGAGCCATCGGATACGGGGAGAAGGGTGGCGCAACGGAGGAATTTAGAGGCTGTGGTTGGCACTCTGTACAGTCGGTAGAGGCATCGGTGGAAAGGCCTCTACGTCAGACTTCATTGGCAGTGGAGGTGGCACTATGAGGTCGCACGGGGGTGGGGTAGTCCGGTAGGGGAGGGGGTTAAAAGGTTAGGAAGGTTTCCTAGGGTTGCTGAGAGGCTCATAACTCGTAAGGGTGGGCGAGCTAGATTCAGAGTGTTGGAGTAGGAGGCAGCAATTAAAAAATTGGCTGAGTTTAAGAGGAAAACTATTTGAGTGTTAGACAAATTCTAAAAATAAATACATGAAGATGAACATCATGTAAAAAAACTCTTAGGTAAACAATATTTATACAATTTTGTTTTATTATCGTTTTTAGAACTCTTTTATTCTCGTATTGTTCCCGCTTTCTCCAATACTAATTTATAATGAAAAAGTATGAAGAATTACGGAGTACAAATATACGCACCAGTCACTTGATATCTAGTACTCTCTACATTCAGAAATAGTAGGCATATTTTTTTTAGTCTCGGTCTTCAAAGTTAGATTTTGATTAAAATTTTCTTACAAAATTTATCATTTATAGCTATAAAATCTATATAGTGTAAAATTATTTTGAATTATGAATCTAGTTATATAATTTTTATGCACTAAATGTTCTTTAATTTGATTAAATATTAGTTAAAATACACAAAGTTTGACTTTTCTAAAAAAAAAATAGACTTATTATTTCTGAATGGAGGAAGTACTAGCTAGTCTAGTTACTGGGGTGGTTTGGACAGAGAGGTACTAGGACCAAACCCCTTGGATTGAGAGCTAAAATAAAGTAAATTCCCTGCTAATTTATCGGGCTTGTTCAGGAAGGGGATTAATACCAAAACCCATCGGGTTCAGAGGTAAAATGAACTAATTTCCGTGCTGATAAAGGTGATTGGGTCAAATCCATGCATGTCCTGAGGATGTTTTTTTAGCCTGTGGAAAGTCAGCATCTGTCTTTTGGTGCAAGGAGCGCATTGGATAGGAAGAGTAACAGCCAAACATCAAGACAGAACGAAACTAAATATGGATATAACAATTCCTTTCTCTAGAGGTGTATTTCTGTTCCTTTCAAAAATATGGTATTCTTCTCCGAAAAAGAAAAACATTTTATCAGAATTGGTCATTCCATTCAATTCTTGTGGCCAGAGCAATTCAACCGAGCAAGCCAATGGCATCGCGAATCCTATTCCCAGTCCTATAGTTTTCCCTCCAGTCCCTATCTTGCCCAATTCCAATTCTCTTGAACATCCAAATAGCACCAAAAACTGTTCCGAATCAACCCTTCCAAATCATGTACAAAATGCACACATCATCTTGCTATTATTTAAATATATTTATGCTAGAAGGCATCGTTACGTTTGGTTAAATAATGAAAGCCTGGAGTAATATGCACAACACATATGACCATGAACAGTGGGGGATGCAGCATACAGCAGGACACCAGTAAGAGTATGGTAACAGCTACTGAGTTCCAAATGGCAAATTAGGTGGTAACCAGAGGGCTCCGCTGCACCAAATAGGCATCCACAGCAGAAGCATCCAAGAGGAGGTTTTGTATATATCCATACCGATGTCTAGTAATCTCGTGCAAGGACTGTGAAGCATCCACAAAAGATCAACCGAATCGAAGCACCAAAACTTTGTACAGTAAACCTTAGGTTAGATCATCCTCATCCTACTTTTTCTTTAGCTCATTCTTTGCATTGAGTAGGAGAGTCGTTTTCCAAGGATCCTGAAACAGAAATATACATGACACCTCATTTATAGGGAACTGAGCTAGTGTTTAAGTTCCTGAACTTCAAAAGCAATAGCTTCGTGTTAGAGAATACACTACCCTTGAAGAGCACCTGCGAAAACAAAGGAAAATACCACAGAAATTTCCAACTGAACGTACCAAGCGTGTCATGGTGTCAAACTCTTTGATGGCATCAGTAAACTTGGCAACATCTCCTTCATCCATAGAAGCTGCAAGATCCTGCCATACAAATTTCAGTTCAGCATAAGTTGTCCCAGGAAAGAATGTCTACGCTTTTGCAAACTAAACAGCTAGCACTGACTACTTTTTAGGGCTTCACTTCAGATTACAGATCATGTTTTACTAATGAAGCTGTGGCACAGTGAGTATAGAGAATTCTGTTATTCAAGCTAGCAATGGATAATATGAGTAGGTGTCATGTGGAACACAATGTTCGTCTCAACAAAAAAGAAAGAGAGAACAAAAGAAAGATGAACAAAATACAAATGAGCATCGTATGGTACCGCCAGAAGCTTGTATTCACGTGTCCATGAGAAGGCTGCGTCAATGTCCTGCCACAAGGAATAATGTTTAGAAAGTTGACAATGGCAACAAGCTGACATTTCAATGGAGCAGTTCGCACCTGATAGCGCTCCAATGAATTATTAATAGCAACAGGATCACCTCTACATAGTTGGCAAATGCCTGCATTAAGTAGAATGCCCTTGACCCTGTACTTGAGAAGGTTATTGTTGATTGATTTACGAGCAATTTCTTCAAAGAGCTCAGTTGCCTTCTGGTACCTGAAATGTGGCATTGTGTGTGAAAAATTGTGCTAGAGGCTGCAATCAGCCAATCACACAATTTATCTAACAAGTTATATAAACAATATAAAAACATCATAAGAGTCAGTAAGTAGTTCAAGAAAGACAGAAAGGTAATCACTTTATAACTAGAACAAAAAAAAGAGGTCAGTTCAACGTTGACTGCATTTACCTTCCCATTTCAAATTAAATACATATCTCCATTAAAATTAATCTTTGTCAATCTGTTGTTTGTAAATTTAAACCTGTCTGCACCATTTCTAATTAATCTTTGAATATTACAAAGAGGCTTAGTTGCTAACAGACAACCTCAAGTCTACAGGAAATACAGACCACACTCGTAAGCATCTAATCATTTATCAAATCAGTTAAACTCAATACACCGAAAGATTTCAAGTTATGTAGAAAACACCACAATCCAATTCTAACTAATGTATACATAATGATAAGTCTCATGCTTTGATTTGTATCCAGCAGAGACAGACAAGCAAAACAGTAAACAGCCAGAAAGAAACTGTTAATAAAATGAAACTGGTTACTCCAGATGGCCTTCCATTATTGTTCGTAATATTCAATCCATTTTCGTTTTAGTACAAAAGATTTTTGAGACATTCAATGCACAGGGAGGGAGGGAAATCTATGAAGCAGTTCAGCAGTGAAAAAATCAAAATAAAGAACAAATTCCATTATGCATTTTCTGTTAAAACTTAATGATGACCTTCATTTTTTTATCTACCTTGCCCAGGTGTGAGAATTAAAATATTAAGAAAACTACAGAGAAGTCTGGGACGCAAAAAAAGTTCACAATTTCTTTTAGATACTGCAAGAGTAAACAGCCAGTCAGCCAATGATCAAGTTACAAGCCAATGATCAAGTTACAAATAAAAAAGTATTCGTTTTAGAAACCAGCTGCCCTACCAAGGCCTGAATAAATTTTAGCACCCCAGAGCGCGTTCTATTGGCTTGGCAGATTGTGAAGTCAAGTCATTAAGAATATTTATTCACATCAAAATGCCATTGTTACATAAAGCTACAGTTAAACTTACTTTTCCAGCTGGGCATAAATTTCTGCAATTTTCTGTGTCATGCTGTTAGCTTGAGATGACTGTCCCTCGCTGTCAAAAATATCAGCAGCCTGATTCAGGCAAACTGCAGCATTCTCTAAATCTTTTTCTTGCTGATAGATTTCACCAATGTCCTGAAATGTTCAAATTCAAGGCCATCATGTTGGTGTTTCAAGATACTAACAAGGATTCTTCTGTTGGAAGAATACATAATCCAAGTGTATTGGTCAGTATACATATATAGAGGCTAATCCGTTATAATACAAGAATGTAAAAGAAGAGTAAATTATAGGGATTCTTGCGCACAGATAACATTAAATGATCATTAGGTGTATGACCTTGCTGTATCTTGCAGCTATGTTCAGTCTGCCAATTTCCAAGAAAAGATTAACAGCGTTGTTAAACGCTTCTGCAGCATCTGCATCAAACATTTTATTTAAAGTTAGTTAAGCATGTTGAGACATGAGCAGTCAGCCAGTCATACTATGGGAATCAGACATCAAGTGGCCTTGCTGGACACCCAGACCAAATTCAATTAACAATTTGCCTTGTTGAATTGCAGAAAGAAGTACTCACAACACACAGTATTAATGTTTCTAAGATCGCATTAAAACAATTATTGTTAAAGGGATGTTACAGCATTTGCATGCTAGCTACTAGATGTTCCAGGGGTAGTCAACTATGAAATAAGGAAGACATATCTAGATGGACGGAACACAACAAAGGGCATAACTTGGTCAGCTGGATGAGTTTCTCTAGCTCCAATAATTGTTAATTCTAAAAATTATGCACGATCTATCGCATTGCATTGTCAGGCTAGAAATATATTACATAAAGATGTGTATAATAAAGAATAACAACAACAACAACAAAGCCTTTGTCCCAAGCAAGTTAGGGTATACTAGAGATAAAACCCACAAGATCCAACTAAAAAGATTATGAGAAAGCAATAATAATAATAAAAGTACTAGTAATAGTAAAAAATAGCAAAAGTAATAATGGTACAAGTAGACTGATGCATAAGTTATGAGTCTGGCACATGGATTGCTAACTTCCGCACGCTTCTATCCATTGATAGTTCTTTGGGGATATTCTATTCTTTCATGTCTCTCTTTACAGACTCCTCCCATATTAGGTTTGGTCGATCCCTGCATCTTTTCACATTATCAGCACGTTTTAGTATCCTGCTATGCATAGGTGATTCTGGAGGTCTCTGTTGGATATGCCCAAATCATCTCAACTGATGTCGGACAAACTTTTCTTCAATTGGCGCTACCTCTACCTTATCACATATATCATCATTTAGGATCCAATCCTTTATTGTATAGCTACAAATCTATTGCAACATGCGTATCTCTATTACACTTAACTGCTGGACATAACGTCTTTTAGTTGGCCAACATTCAGCGCCAACAACATAACAGATCAAATTGTCATCCTATAAAACTTACCTTTCAGCTTTTGTAGCACCCTCTTGTCATAGAGGATGCCAGAAGCTTGGCGCTATTTCATCCATCCGGCTTGATTCTATGACTAACATCTTCATCGATATCATCATCCCTCTATAGCATCAATCCCAAGTATCGAAAGATATTCTTCTTGGAAACCACCTCTCCACCGAGACTAACATCTTCCCCCTCATGCCTAGTAGCACTAAAATTGCACATCATATACTCGGTTTTGATCCTACTAAATCTAAAACCTTTCGATTCTAAAGTATATCTCCACAACTCTAAAAGCTGAATAATAACAAAGGAAGAAATTTATCATACTCAAGTAAGTGTAAAAAGAAGTATCTTGTGGCGAGAACTTTTTGTAGCAGTTTGCAGCCTCGACATAAGCAGAGGCAGCCTCATGCTTGCTATCTCCCTATAGTATAAACGTTGGCAGTGTAAAGTCTCATAATTTTATAGTTCCATGATCCATGAACTGGTAAACAGAAAAGCTAAAAAGAGCTAACCAAACGAACCTGCAAATGGCAGTCTGCAATCTTTTTGTATACAGCAGCCGCTCTGCTCCCTAATAGAAAATAGGTTACCATGATTAACAAAGGGAAAAAATTAAATGCAGAAGAGTAGCAGGTAAATTCCAAGTTCCATCTCTAATGGTACCACTAAAGAAAACCGCTAGATGGTTGCAAGCAGTAAGTTCAACAAGCTATTAAAAATTGATTGAAGATGCAGCAGGACCCCTAATGGATAATTCAGTGATAAAACCAATATAGTGGAATATGGGATGCGATAGTTCAAAGATTCAAAACTGGAGTGAGGAAATTGAAAGAGCCAACTAAACGTTCTAAACCAAAATGGAAAAATGAACGCTGCCGTGAATCATTACTTTGCATTCCAGATCATGCAACAGATGAAACTGCAGATGGATGGCAGTACCAGCGAGCTCAAGATTAAAATCGGCCTAATATCATCGAGCATTTCCTCAAAATCATCAATTATCACGTAACCCCTTCCCACCCTAAATTACTCTTACCGAACCACAAACCTAGATCTCAGAAATCGTGTTTCCGTTCGCATTCCCGGCGATCCCAAGAAACCAACCCACGTAGTACGAAAATCAAGAATCCTCCCCTAGACGACATCAGCAGACACCTACATATATCTTCTCAACGCGATCGATCGCGCATTGATGTCGCAAAGGTAGCACACAGAGGCGAGATTACAAAAGGGCGCAATAGGGGAGCGGAGGTCTCACAGTTCTTGGCGAGCTTGAAGAAGTTGGCGGCCTTGTCGAGGAGGTCGGCGGCCTCCTCGTGCTTGTTGCCGAAGAGGCCCCAGCCGAAGAGTTCTTTCTCCGCCTTCTTCTCCAAGTCGTCCCCACGAGCCCCGTGGTCGCCCATCCCTCCCCCTGGGTGCTTCGCGCGGCGACGCGGATGCGCGCGCTGCTGCCGATCGGGTGACTGGAGGTGCCGTGCGGCGAGGGGACCCGGCGCCTTGGGGACGAGCCTCGCGTGACGTAACTGCACTCTGACCTGATGGCTGACGCATAGAGCCACTTTTAATAGGTCTCACGTATCAATGACACTTCCTAGATCAGGTGAGAGATAGATTCACAACTTAGTTGGGTGGGTGAGAAGCCGCGATGATAGCACTTTACAAATGATATATGCCTCTTTGTAGAATAATAACATAAATACAAATATAACTTTGAATATGCTGGAATACGTATAGGAATAATAGTGCTGTCAAAATTGTGATTATTTTTTCAGTATGTTAAATTGTGAATTTTAATTGAAGAATTTTTAAAATCAAGCATATCGGATCAGCATAACTTGTTTGATGTTGAGATAACAATGAAATTTTATCCTAGCACATAGGACCGCTAGCGATTCTAATCTACCCCTTCCATTTCTTTATATAGGGTGTATTAAGATTTAAAAAGCCTTTGAAAGTATACTTTGATAATTAACTTCTCTTACATTATATTATCAGTTGCTACAAAATTAATATCGTATTGAAAGATATGTGTAATATCTACTGCTAAAACATTTTACACTAAATAAGCGCATAATTGACTAATAGTTTTTCCGTGAAGTTTGATTTTTTTTAAATTATAATACGCCCTATATTTTGAAATAGATGGAGTATTAATTTAACCTGAAAACATAATTTTCTTTGATGAAACCTATAGTATTAGCGGGGTAATCAAATATCACCCACTAAATCTCGTTTTCTTTTAGAGGCATTGGGCTTACTATGGGCTTGAATTAGCAAAAATCCTTGTGTAACGTCTTCATGAGTGCTAATTTCTTCATGGTTTGGGCTCACATGGAGAAAGGGTTGAAGCACCGATGCACATGCTACAACAGGTGATGCCAGCGCCAGAAAATGCACAGAACGCCTGCGGAAGACGATGGAATAGATGCATCGGTCTATTTATTTTTTTCTTATCTAGTAGCTAGGTCACACACGATGCCGCGCACTTCAGCATACCAAGCTCAATGCCAATTTACAAGCGTTGCGGGGTACATTTTCTGTTTGGCCATTTGTACATTTGCCCCTGCTTCAATCAGGATTGACTAACACTGTTTCTTATACTAAGATGATACAATCAAGTCCTCTTTTGACATCCGGTAACCTCCATGGTTCTTCACCCCCGTCCTGCAATAGCTAAACAAACACTGCTACGAAATAGTTTTAAGACGTGAGTGATAGTGTTTCTTATACTAAGATGATACAATCAAGTCCTCTTTTGACATCCGGTAACCTCCATGGTTCTTCACCCCCGTCCTGCAATAGCTAAACAAACACTGCTACGAAATAGTTTTAAGACGTGAGTGATAACCTATTTATAGAGATATTTAGTCACTCGTCTCTGATCAAAAGTCCTGTTAAAATAGATGATTTTCACGGACGGTTCCTTAAACAGACTGCTTATGATAATATGTTTCAACATGTGATTCCTTAACTAAACCACATGTGATAATAGATTTTCACATACGATTTCTTAAGCGAACTACTTGCAGTAATAGGTTTCCACATGTGTCGCACTTTAGCATCCGCCTGTAGCAGATAGATAGAATACCATAGTCGGGTGACATAAGAACCCGCTCATAGTATGCATTTTATTAAAATTTTTAATAGGCATATATTTTATTTCCTCCGGATTTCAACATATTTCCAAGACAGACTTTTACATTACAGATTTCAATAGCATTTCAATATTTAACACAAGTTCAATATTTAATACAAGTACAATATTTTTACATCACAAGATAATATTCAATACAAGTACAACAATAACTCAACTAACATTACTAAAAGTATTCTCCCACTCACAAAGCCTCGGATGACTAGCTGATTCACCTCTGTGGTCAAAGAACCTGCTACTCTTGTAGATGATTTCGTACATGATGAACCGGCACATGTCACGTTCGATGTTTTAGATATCTTAGTCGGTGAGCAAAGAGTTAGTACATTCGATCCTCCGTGCCTACAATGAAAACACATCTAAAAGAGTTATGTCCTCCGGGTTCGTTGTTCATCTCCTATTTACCCTAACAAATTGGCATACATAATATCCACAAAGAATGGTGCCGAAACCTTACTTGTGGCAATTCAAATAATAATGTAATATATTCGTTAGTTCAATAGTACTCTTCGTCATAAATATGATATACAAGCATTAGATGTGTGCTAGTACTGGAAAGTGTGTACGAACAAACATCTCATCCGGCTTGGTCGTATCGTGTCTCCCACCTTGCAGCACGTATCACTTGTTAGCTCTATTCGAATGCCAAAAATTTATTGGCAATTCATAAATGAATTATAAGGATCGTTTGTATGGGGATTTTCTTTACATCTATATAATATCGATGAGATCTTGGTAGAAAGATTGGGAGAGATCGGCTAAGTCAAGGACCACGAATCTGCTCCACTTCAGCATCAGCATTATACAAATAAAATGGTCGCTACATAAATATTTATGTTAGGTTCTTGATCGACCAAGTTAGGTGCAAAATAAATTTTTAGGACTAATTGATGTATCAAACTTACTTAAAATTGTAAGAGGTCATGATGTAGTCCTTACCTTGCATTTCTAGCATAGCCCTTCCAATATAGGTTGACATATCATACTTGAGTAATTTGGTCATTTCTTTTATGACATTTGCTTTCTCCCTGTTACTCTTTCCCTTAATCTCTATAGAAATTGATATAAGTTTATCTTGTGTTATTTTTGGAGCCAAAATAGTTCTAAATATCCTAATTCACCCCCCTTAGGACGTCATCAATCCCCTACAGTGTGGCAGATGTTCATACGTCTGTGAGAACATATTCACTTACTGAGAGGGGACAACGGCGGAGGCTCGAGGTTGATGACTCCGGTTAATCTATTTGAAGACGAGTGTTTCTGTCACTCATTTAGAACAATGCAAGTAATAGAATTTCATCATCGAGCATTTGAAAAAGAAGCTAAATGGTATGGAATAATTAGCAGTAGAGAGGTTGAGAATTTAGTGTTATTGAGATGCATATTGAGACAGATCTATCCATCATAAGGTAGAACATCGTTTTCTCATAATTCTTTTTCAATCTCTGCACAAGATCAAATGAGGACTTTCTACTATGGATGGCTTACAATTTTAAATAGGATCGGCATGAGCTTACTAATAACTATACTTGTAAAAGGTGATACATCTAGAAAGTTTAATTCTTTGTTTCATCTAAGTTTGTGAACCTTTTGCTGAAAATAGCATTGGACTGGCACATACTGTTCTTAATGTAAATTTTCTTAGAAATGTGTTAGTGATTTTTTTAATATTTTTTAGAAGTTTTGTAAATGCATTGCTGCTAAATGATAATTCGCAATGCATCTACTTAATTATTATCTTAGTTGATATATTTTTGGGACTAATCCTCCACATAATTAATAGGTGTAGAAATAATAACTATGATACCATATTTTATGTAACCAATTGGACAAATATAATTTTCTAATTTTGAAGATAACTTCAATTTGTTGAAATTTATGCATAGCATTGGATAACTAGAAGCCTGGAGGTAAATGTAATCACGAATGACCCAAAAAATATACCAATTTTGTAGAAGATTATAGGCAGATTTTGGAAAGGAATTAAAGATTTGTCTTAAGACTCCAACATTTCCAGTTGTTCCATGACTAATCACATTGATCTCAAATGAGCACAACAGAAAACAAAACATATATAGTACACAATATACTCCTGCTATCATTTAAATACCAATTTGCCCCCACGTGCATGAAGTGCCCTGAGATAACTGAAAGTATTTTGCTAACACACCAAGAAACATGAGAAAGGAAAATGCGTAGGAGGGAAGGGGTAGAACGGCACAGTGGATAAGTCACAGACCTGAAGAACCCAAATGCTCACAACTGTCTCCAAGCAAAACAAGGCAAATCCGACAAAGTAAAAGATCTGAAAGAAAAGAAAAATCAATTTTAATGTCAGATACTCATCTTTTGACCTTAATAAATTGTAATGAAACACTTCACAGACTAAAATGTGAAAGTGCTAGAAGAAAACATGTCCGGTTGCTCTTTCTATAGATATGAGCTGCAAAAGGATCAAAAGCATCTATAGATCTACTCACCCCAGCTATTGCATGATCAGAGAAGGTGTCAATTGCAGCCAATATAGCCCTCATGACAAACCAAACATATTATTCTTAGCACGAGATACAAGAATCGACAACCTTGCGAACTAGAATCTTATAGAAGTACAATAAGAGATAGACGATCCATCTGAATAGTAAGGTGTTGAGAAAATTAACACAATATCGAGTATATAATCAGGACTTCGAATACACTAGAGTGAAATCAAGTTCAAGACATGGCAAGAACATAGTGTTGGAAAGGTCATGCCAAGGCCATCCATAAGCATAGCTGTCAAGATGCTGCTAATTAGCATCATGCTAGACATTTAGAGCAAACATCATGCAAGGAGGGGAGGGGAGGGTAGGGGAGGGGGGCGGCGGCGGCCGTACTTACCAGTGAGGAGCACAGGTAGGATGAGACGGAGGGGAGGGATGGGGAGGAGGACGTGGAGGCAGTTAGGGTGCACGGGAAAGATGCGGCGGCGGACCTCCGGGCAACATTGGGGTAGATGGCATCGTGGCGGTGGCGGACGACATCGGCACTCGGACTCCGGGAGGATGGCGGCTCGCGGAGGAAGGAGGGAGGCGAAATGGCGGTGGAACTTAGGTAGCCTGTCGACGTTGTCTAAGTTCGTCAATGGGAGCTAGGGTTTCGGGGCCTCGCGCAAGCTATATGTAGAAATGAATTTTCACAGGCAGTCGATGTAATAAACCGCTTGTGAAAATTCATTTAAATATGTTTTTGACATGTCTATTAATCGTTATCATTTTTGTCACTTTTGAGAATCAATAATCACATTGAAAATTAAGTTACATAACATGAATGGCATATTGGAAAATAAGTTGACATGAAAATCACATTGAAAACTAAGTTACATAGCATGACACTATTTGTCTTGAACTGTTTTTCCTATATCATCAAGACGCATGTAGGACATCACAGATCTATCGAGGGTTGCTTCTACAAGTTTGATCTTTTCTGGATTTTTGAAAGACGACATCTTATCGAACTAATTGTATTCTTTCTCATCCTCCACATTCCTAACTCTGACAATTCTTTATTTTCCGGCAATAGCTATGTACGTACTTTCATTCGTGGGGTCGATTATATATAAAACTTGTGCGATGTGATCAACGAGTACCCACATGTCATCTTTATGGTCTATAATGCTGAGGTCGATGGTTGTGAACCCGTAGTTATCCATCGTCACGCCAATTAGGTGTTTGGCCCATTTGCACCGAAAGACGGGGATTTGCAGATTCACTCCATAGTCGAGTTCCCATATTTCATCTATGAACACATAGTAGGTGCTCTTTTCCTCTGTTGTATCATAGGCTTCTATTTGAATGCCATTGTTTTGGGTCGTGCTCTTCTTGTCCTTTGCTTGATGGGCCACAAGCCAACATTTTTAGCATTTTTTTATCTACGAATTCTCCATCTGGTAGGTTTTGGTTCTTGAACTAAGTGGTGAAGCAATGCTTGTGTTCTTTCATGATCCAATCATCTGTGCGGCCTTGATTTTCTGTGTGAAGCTCATTCAGGTGTTGCTTGATGTATGACTCTACTACCTTGAGCTCTTGAAAGATGGTGAAATGTGCTTCTTCCACTGCTTTGTAATCCTGATCGATGAATCTTTTCTTTCCTTTGGTCCCTCTTCCAGACAACCTCCCCTCATATCGAGATATGGATACACCAATCGGTTTTTGCATCGTTTACATAATTGATGTAACACTCAACGACTTCCTCGGTACTGTAGCCCTCAATCTTGGAACCCTCTGGGTGAACACAATTCCGTACATTGCCCTTAAGAATTCCCATGTACTGCTCAAACGTATACATCTGATGTAAGAATACAAGCTTCAGTGCAATTATCTCATTCACGATATGAACCAAGAAGTGTACTGTCGGAGGATTAACTCCAGTCGCAGGGATCCCGAGAGACCCCTTTTTAGAGATTCGGCCGGGGGGATGATCCTAAATAAGTTCATCGGAGAAATAAATGGGAATGAATGCAACGGCCGGTGGTGGGGGTGTTGACCTAGTGCAAGAAGAAGTAAATGCACCAGAATTTAGACAGGTAATACCCTACTCCTGTATGGATGCTATAACTATCCTGAGGAAGTCCCTCAAGGATGTTGCTGGTTACAAGAATGTTGGTCTATCTAAGAGCTTGGGGCTCCTTGTTCTTCGGTTGGAACTGGGCTCAGCCTTCCTCACGGTGTTCTTTTGCGCTGTGTTTTTCGTGTCGGCTCTTGGTCTCTGTTTTGCTATTCTTCGTCTCTTGTCCCTCTTTTTTTTTCTTTTTTGCCCCCCTTTGCTTCTGTGCTGCCGGCTGCTTTAAATACTCGCCGGCCGCGACATGCCCCGAACGGAAGGAGAGGGCACGAGTTCCGAGACGCCATAAATGGAAAGGGCGTCATCATTTCCTCTGGACGAAGTGACCGGGGGTGGAAAATGCGTCGCACGCCCGGTCATCCGTCACCATAAATGCCCTGGCAACGGGCGCCGTGGAGAGGGCCCACCGGGCAGCCGCAGAGCAACCCGGCGTGCCCGCCCTGTCTTGTTCCCCTACCACAGCAGCGCGGCAGACGGAACGCCTTGATCCTTACGACGTTATCCCGAGATAAGCCGGATGGCACGGGACGGGACCCGTGCAATTAATAACCCCACGTCCTTCTGCCAAAACATGGCAGGGACTGACGCTGAGCGCGGCGGGAGCAGTTGGAGGCGTCAGGCCATACACGCTCATTAAATGCGGCATCGGGCCTTTGACTGGTTGACAACTCATCGGTAGGCCCCTCGGGGGTCTTTTTGGGTCGTCGGGGTACCAAGTGCTCGGGGGTACCGTTCACATCCCCGAGCACTCTCTCCTGAGAATGCTTTTCCTCGTCCTCGGGGTGCCGAGTGCTCAGGGGTACTGCTCACCTCCCCGAGCACTCTCTCCCGAGCACTCTTGTACGGACCCTCGGGGAACCAAGTGCTCGGGGGCTGCCGCATGCAGCCCCGAGCACTCTCTCCCGAGCACTCTTGTACGGATCCTCGGGGAACCGAGTGCTCGGGGGCCGCCGCACGCAGCCCCGAGCACTCTCTCCCGGAACTTAGCTCTCCTGATCGTCAGGGGACTAGGGTGCTCGGGGGTGACCGTACACCTCCCCGAGTACTTTCTTCCCGGTACTTGGATTCCGTGGATCATCGGGGAACTGGGGTATTCGGGGGCCGCCGACTGTGGCCCTGAGCACCTTCTCCCGGGACTTGACCTTTTCTCATCCTACAGGAGAGACCTCGCGGGATGGCGCCACGTGGCGGATGGCTGGCCTGGCATCGGGATTCGGGGACCCCCGGTTCCTGATACACCGACATGTACCATGACATCAAAAAAGGACAGAGAGAAATACACCTCAAGTTGACACAGAGTCTCTATCAAGTAACTATGTAGAGCATCCAATTTTTTAGAATCAATCATCTTATGTGCAATTGCATTGAAGAAGTGACACAACTTGTGATGATCACCTTTATGTATCCTGACTTAATACCCCTGATTGCAATAGGGAGCATCTGCGTCATCATCATATGACAATCGTGAGACTTCATGTCGATTAGCTTCAAATATTTCATGGAGACTAGTTTCTTGATGTTGGATGAGTAACCAATCGGTACTCTCACCTCACGTAAGTATTTGCACGATGCCTTTTTCTCCTTAGGTGTCAGAGAGTAGCTAGCCGGGGGAAGGTAATGTTTCCAATTTGGTTTGTCTTCAGGGTGTAGCTCTGGTCTAATTTTAAAATGTACTAAGTCCTTATGTGACTTGATTACATCCTTTGTCTTGCCCGGTATATCCAGTAAGAGGCCAATGATACTATCACACATATTTTTCTCAGCATGCATGACATCGATGTTGTGGTGAACATTCAAGTCCTTCCAGTAAGATAAATACTTAAAGAAAATTGGCATCTTCTTCCACAGCATGCCGGTCGGAGTCTCATTTTTCTTCCTCTTTTTACCTTTCGGTGGCTTCCCAAAAACAACCTTGATGTTCTTGACCATTTCAAACACTAGTACCCTATTGTGATTGTGAGGTTTTGGACCAATACCTTGCTCTCTCATATTGTCAAAATATTTCTTCATCTTGCGGTATTGTAACACCCTGATTTTCAGATTTCTCAAATTTCTAAAATTTTCCAAGATTGTTGAATAGCTTCACCAGTAGTATAGGTTTAAAACCTATTTTCTTAAACAATCAATCAATATAGGTTATTATTTTCTGTGTATTGCATGCTGAGTTTTGTTAGGAGTCACGTAAATGCATTAGAGTTCTTTTTCTTTTCTTTCTCTTTGGTGTTTTGAGTGAAAAAGATTTTGAAAAGGTTTTTACAAAACTCAGTAGTGAATAAGTTAACGATCTTAATTGCGGGAATTCAAAATCTTTGAATTCATCATCTATTCAATCTTTGATCATACCCGATCCTTCTCCAGGTCGATTCAAATCTTATCCAAATCTTTGTTTGAAGTCAATCTCTCCTCTTTCTCAAATTCTACCCAAATCTAAATTCAAATTCCTTATCTATTTCTATTCTTGTTCAACCCTATTTTTTGTTTCTCTCAAATTCAATCCAAGTTCAATTCAAATTCAAATCCTATTCAAATTTCTCTGCAAAAGTTTCTTTTCTAAACCCTATATATACCTAAACTATCTTTGGGCTTAATCTTGCTCAAGTCCAAACCCTTAGCCAAGTCTTCTAGATGGCCCAAAAAAGGATCCACGAAATCTGTAAATTTTCGCGGAGTCCTGGACAGACTTATATTCGCATGACGTTTTGGAGTTCAAAACGGCCTCAAATGCAAATCTTGAAAATACCAAAGTTGTAGTTCTCGTCGAGAGCTTCGATTTGAACCTATGGAAGTCACCTTTTGGATAATGGACCTAGGAGTTATGGCCCCCGGAATCAGTGCAGCGCAGAGAAGTCCGAGTTCAAATAGTTTATCTTGTGGTGCATTTTTGGAAATCAAGATGACGTTTTCAGAAGTTCCAATGACTACCAAAGTTATAGATCTTTTCGAGTAATACAATTTAGAATCAAGAAACGTTCAATTTGGTGTCCGGACGATAGAGGTATCATCCTCGGAATAGAGAGCTGTGAAAAAGGAAATCGTAACCGACTTGAACTCGAATCCGATTCGTATTCGGTTTGGACTCCACCTCAACCAGCCGGCCCTAGTACTATAAATATGAGTTACACGCCCTCTCCTACCCCTATTCCATGCCACCAAACCCTAGAAGTCACTGCTGCCCTGTCCGTATGTCGTCGGAGCGCCACCGTTCGCCGTTCGCCGCCGCCGCCGCCACCGCCCGTGATGCGCTACGTCGTCTTCTCCGCGAATCCTCCTTCCTCGACCATCAAAGCAATGTGAGGACCACTTCTTCTCCTCCCTTACTACTATTTTAGCATCATACTAAGTCCCTAGCCAAGCCCTAGCCCCGGCCAAAGCCCGATCGACGCCGCCACGGTCGTTGCCGTCGCGGACAGCCTCGAGACAGCAGCGCTGTAGCTAATTGGCATCGATGTTCCCGGCCAACTAGTGCACCGTTTGCCATGCCCTTTTACCAGAACATGTTCCATGATGTTCCCCACGCCCTCGCCAACCGGTTCGGCCATTAGAGTAGCCAAACTACCGCAATCAATGTCGACATACCTGTATTCCCGGGTTATATGAACATCCTTGTTCAAACGGTTCCTGCGGGCACCGCATGGCGCCCCTGCGGGAACGGGCCCGGCCTTGCTGGCTCTACACCGGTCCTAAGGACATCACCCGGACCCAGATCAGCGAGGACTGGGACCTGGGCATGGCGGAGTTGAGGGGCATGCTCCGGGTGGTGACCGGGGTGGATGAGATGGGCGCTCTGCGCCAATCCTGAGCGGGTGGCAATCCAGGCAAAGTTGCCGGAGTTCGACGCCCAGGGGTTGGTCGACCGGCCGAGGCGTCGGAGTCCCAAGGCCGTTGAGATCCCTGGGTTGGATGAGGCAGCCAGCGAGGAGGCCGCAAGAGGTCCGGCGAGGACTGGCGGCCCAGGCGCTGCGAGCGGCGAGCCGCAGGCCAGCAGTGGGGCTGCTGCGGGCAGCGGCCGCCGCACCGGAGGAGGAGGCACCGCCTGCAGCGGGGCGGTGCCAGCGTCAGAGGACCGGGGGAAGCGCCCCCAGCTCTTTATTCCTGTGCCGGAGTCCCCGCTGTCGCCGTCGCCAGGCGAGGGGGGAGCCGGGACGGCCAGCCGCCCAGCGCGGGGCCGTCGGTGGGGGCGGCATCTGTAGTTCTGGAACCGCACTTTGGTCTGCTTGGGCCCGATCCGGCGCCCGGAGACCACGCAGCGGCCCCGCAGAACCCCCGGCGGAAGAGAAGGAGGGAGGACTCCGGGCCAGCGCCATCGAGCCTGAAGTTCAGGATTCCGGCAGCAAGATGGCAGTACCGAAGACCCACAACGACATAAGTTTCATCCTTCATTGTTTCTTGGGTGTGCTTTGCCCGAACTAAGTTCTGGATTCTGATCTTGTTCTTCTCTTGCACACCGCCTACGGGCACCGCTGAGAGCTAGGGGCGGCCGGAGGCGCCGAGGCCGGCGCCAGCCCCCAAGCCGAGCGCTCCCGAGCCGAGCGCACCGGCGGAGCCAGGGCTGGCAAGCGCGGCGGCGAAGCCGGGGCTAGCGGACGCGGCGGCGGAGACGGGGCCGACGAACGCGGCGGCGGAGACGGGGCCGACAGACGCGACGGCGGTGTTGGGGCCGGCGGACGCGGCGGCGGAGCTGGGGCCAGCAGACACGGCGGCGGAGCTGGGGCCAGCAGACACAGCGGCGGAGCTGGGGCCGGCGGACGCGGCGGCCGAGAAGGGGCCGGTGGATGCGGCGGTCGAGAAAGAGACGCAGCCACCGCCCGAGCGTCCGGCGCTGTCCGAGCCCGCCCTAAGCGTGCCGAGCGTGGGGCTGGCGACCGCGTGGCAGTTTTCGGGGACCCCGAGCCCCCCGGGGGAGGCTTGCAGGGGACCCAGCGCCCAGCCGTCGCCCAGCCAACCCGTCTAACCTCTCCCGGTCGTGCTTGGGAGCGCCCGGGAGGTGATCGGGCGGCTGGAGGCGGCCGTAGCGGAGGAGATGGCGCGGTGAGAGGCGGAGCGCGCCGCTCTGGCCACAGAAAGAGCGCAGCTCACCGCGGCGCGTGCTGCCAACGAGGACGAGCGGCTCGCCACGGAGGAGGGCCGGAAGGCCTTGGAGGAGGCCCGCGTGGAGGCCGTGCGGGAGCGGAAGGCTCTGGAGGACACCCGCGCGGAGGTCGCGCGGGAGCGGGAAGACGCCGCCCGCCTGGCCGAGGCATCGCGGCAGCAGGCTGCCGAGGCCCTTGTCAGGGAGAGGCAGGCGCAGGAGCGGGAGGAGGCGGTGGTGAAATGCGAGAGGGCAGCAGAGGCCTTCTAGGCCGACCTAGCCAGCCAAAAAGGCGAAGTCGACCGGACCTGCGCCGAGCTCCAGCACTGGGCGGAGGAACTCCAGGACGTCGACGGGGATCTCCAACGCTGGGAGGAGGACGTCGCGATCCGGGAGACCGACGCCGAGATAACGGCGGCGGACTTGGGCGCCCGGGAGGACCTGCTGGCCCGTCGGGAGGCGGAGGCTGCCGAGGCGGCGGCGGCCGCTGCTGCTAGGGAGGAGTGGATCGCCAAGTCTGAGGCGGAGCTAGCCACCCGCGAGCAGGCCCTGTCCGTCCTGGCGGGGCAGGTAAATCTGGCGCGGTCGGGGGCCAGGGGCTCGAGGAACGGCCGCGGATCGCGAAGGAGGAACTCGAGGCCGCCTCGGTCGCGCGGGCCAGCCTGCAGCTGATGCTGGAGGACACCCTCCGGCGGATGCAGCGTTCCGTGGCGATGGCTGGACTCGGGCAACTTATCATGGAGACGAAGGGGGGAGGCCCTGGCCGGTACGCCCTAGGCTTCCAGCAGGTTTGCAAGCCCCTCGAGGCGCTGTCCTGGGCCATCCAGGAACTCACCGCCCGGGAGGGGCGTGGCTTGGCCCAAGCAGTGGCCGAACACGTCCTGGCTTGTTACCGGAGCCGAGACCCAAACTTCCCGCTGGAGCCGGCTCAGGAAGGGGTGGTTGAAGCCGAGGAGGAGGCCGCCCAAGAGGCAGTTCGGAGCACCACCGCCACGGTGGCGGCCGGTTTCAAGCGGGAGGTGCCGCCGCCCCCAGTCCCGAGGAGCGGCCACGAGGGCTCCGACTCTGACTCCGACTAAGCTTTTGTAGTAGTTTTTTCTTCTTCTTTTCTTTTTGAC
The DNA here is from genome assembly GCF_958298935.1 of Phragmites australis. NCBI lineage: Eukaryota > Viridiplantae > Streptophyta > Magnoliopsida > Poales > Poaceae > Phragmites > Phragmites australis. The sequence goes on along the minus strand of NC_084923.1, from coordinate 32,279,435 downwards.
TTGATGTAAATATGGGAGTGATCCCTCAGAACATCTATCCTTGTTTGTGAATATAATGGAAGCCTTCCTTTGGGGTCGCAACTCCAGTATTCTTCTAAGTGCTTAGTGTTGTTTCTGATGTCTTCTCCTGATGCCCCGAGGAGTACTCAGTCGGACCGACCCCGACCTTTCCTTCCCCAAGAACGAAGTCGTCCCGATCGTCCTTCTTGGTGCGTTCAGCCCCCGAGCCCTCGCGAGTCCGCAACGGCTAAGTCAAAAGACAAAGGTACGAACTTCCTTGCTCGGGAGATAGATCGATCCAGCCCGGAGCACGCCATGACCGGTGAGCACTTTTCCATCTTGCGACCACTCAGTCAGCAGACTGGAGACGCGCGCGGGCGGGAATGCGACCAAGAGTCCCCATGGTTTGGTGGTGCCCGGGCTTAGGATGGACCGGACCGAGCACCGACAGCCCGCCCCTGAGGCCTAGGCTCCGGACTACTCGAGTAGCTCGAGCGATAGGATTACCCAGGGCGCCAGGGACTCAGTAGTGCTCGGGGCCCTAAAAGCGGACCGAACACCACGACCACCATGAAAGACTTCGATCGGACATTACCACATGTACGGTACACCATTCTACGGACCGTTCTGTCGTTCTAGGAAAAAGTGGACACACGGTAGGGTTTTGTGCGCGAGGAGACCATCTCACCGGGCAGATTAGAATACGAGGGCCCCCGAGGATGACTTGGGAACAAAATTTTATTGAATGTAAATTCGTCTAAATTTAACCACTCACCGGACAGCTGTCAGCCTTTCGGCCGACCGATCCAGGAGGGGCATGCGCTCCGAGCTCGGGGTGCCCGGGAAATTGGTTCCCACGGCCGGGACGCCCGAGCATCAGGGGGCGCGTGAGGAGCCCGGGGTCGAGCGATCTCGACCACTCACGCTTGAGCGGTAGGACCACCCGAGGACCCTTGGGGCCGAGTAGCGACCTAGGCACTGAGGCCCTCGCGGTCGAGCTGCTTTTGCTTTGATTGTCGATCTGTGACTTGAGAAAAAAATAGAGAAATTCTTTGTTTGGTGCGCTCTGTTAGTGCGGTACTCGTTATAGACTGCTCTCGTTTTCGACCCGAGACCTCTCGAATGCCCAGACCGGCGGACATGAGCAGACAGAGGCATAACCCAGAGGTCCTATGGTTCGGTGGCGCCCGGGTATGACATACCGGACCGAGCATCGACAGGCCGCCCCTGGGGCCTAGGCTCCGGACTACTCGAGCAGCTCGAGCGATAGGATTACCCGAGAACCCCAGGGACTCGGTAGTGCCCGGCAGCCTGCCACGACACCGAACACCACAGCCTACCACAACAGATGTAAGCCAGCGGCAATTGCCCGCGCGCATGCCGATCGGGATTCTTTTATTAGCGGGGAAAATGAGAGAGCGAACTTTTCTTCGCACAATCGAGCATCTCACCAGACAGATTTAAACATATGGAGTCCAGAAAAACGAAATTGACATATGATTGCACATTAACATTCATATTGTATTTGACAATTTTTTTTTAACAAGGTTGGGTGACTTACCCAGTTAGTGGTAGCCCCCGGTCAACTTGGGCGGGGGGAAGCCCCCGGCCTGGTTGACCTGAGCCGCGAGCATGGCCATCTACAGGTAGAACTTGCGCACGTGCTCGATGTTCCACGGGTTGGGGAGCGGTTGCTCGTCTTCTACAGCCAGCCGGAAGGAGCCTCCTCGCGGGACACCGATCACGGTGAAGGGGCCTTCCCACATAGGGGACAGCTTATTCCTTCCTTCGCGTGATTGGACACGTCGGAGAACTAGATCCCCCACCTCAATAGACTGGGCCCGGACGTGGCGCTGATGGTAGCGCCGCAGACTTTGCTGGTAGCGGGCTGCCCGGACGGCGGCACACCGCCGACCCTTCTCCAAATAGTCGATGTCGTCGCGCCTCTGCTGCTCCTGTTCGCCTTCAGAGTAGGCATGCACCCGAGGGGAGCCTAGAGTGAGCTTGGAGGGGAGGACCGCCTCAGCACCGTACATGAGGAAGAAAGGAGTCTCCCTGGTAGCGCGGCTTGGCGTGGTCCGATTGGCCCATAGCACAACAGAAAGTTCGTCGACCCACCCCTTTCCGTGCTTTGTGAGCACGTCGTAGGTCCGGGTTTTGAGCTCCTTCAGTATCTCCGCGTTGGCACGCTCGACCTACCCGTTGCTCCGAGGGTGAGCGACGGAGGCGAAGCAGAGCTTGATGCCGAGGTCTTCGCAGTAGTCCCCGAACAGGGCACTTGTGAACTGGGTGCCGTTGTCGGTGATGATTCGGTTCGGGACACCAAAGCGACTGGTGATGCCGCGGATGAACTGGAGCATCGTGTTCTTGGTCACCTTGATGACTGGGACCGCCTCCGGCCATTTGGTGAACTTATCGATGGCGACGTAGAGGTATTCATAGCCCCGGATTGCTCGGGGGAATGGACCCAGAATGTCCAGCCCCCAGACCGCGAAAGGCCATGACAGGGGGATGGTGTGAAGAGCCTGAGTTGGCTGGTGAATTTGCTTTGCATGGAACTGGCACGCTCTACAGCGCCAAACCAGCTCGGAAGCATCCTGGAGGGCTGTAGGCCAGTAGAAACCTTGCCGGAAGGCCTTCCCGACCAGCGTGCGGAACGATGCATGGCCACCGCACTCACCCTCGTGGATCTCAGCGAGAAGCTCGCCGCCTTCTGCCCGGGAGATGCATTTCAGGAGAATACCGCCTGCGCTACGCCGGTAGAGATCCCCATCTACTATGGCATAGCATTTGGACTGCCGAGCAACTCTTTCGGCAGACGCCTCATCCCCGGGGAGGAACTTTTCCTTCAAGTACCCTCGGATGTCGTCCATCCATGAGGCATCTTGAGAACATTCAGCAAGCGTAGCGCACTCGCTGGACGGCGGCACCCTGACGGGGCTTCCCACTGAGGGCGCCGCCGGGGTCCCCTGAATTGAGTTCGAGGTTTCTCCTTCGCCCTGTTCGACAGGCAGGACGGAAGGTCGTGTGAGTCTTTCTTCAAAGACTCCGGCAGGGACGCGCGCACGGGAGGAGGCCAGCGGGAGAGGTCATCGGCCAGAGCATTGTCACGGCGAGGGATGTACCGCAGCTCCAGGCTGTCCAAGCGCTTCTCCAGCTTCCTGACTACCACCACGTATGCCGCCATTTGAGGATCCGTGCACTGGTACTCTTTGGATACCTGGTTGACCACCAGCTGGGAGTCTCCCTTGACTAGGAGGCGACGAATCTCGAGGCCCACCTTGGCTCGGAGGCCAGCAATGAGACCTTCATATTCCGCCATGTTGTTGGATGCGCGGAACTGCAGCTGCACGATGTACCGGAGTTCTTCACCCGTTGGGGAGGTGAGAACCACTCCGGCCCCCATGCCTTTCAGCGAGAGGGAACCGTCGAAATGCATGATCCGATACCCGGGCGCATCGTGCCTGGGATATGCAGAGATCTCTTCTGGGACGACCTCAGGGACGGGTGTCCACTCTGCCACGAAGTCAGAGAGTGCCTGGCTTTTGATCGCCTGGCGACTGACAAAGTGCAGGTCAAACTTCGCCAGCTCCACCGTCCACTTGACTACACGCCCAGTGCCTTCTCGGTTCCGGAGGATGGGTCCCAGTGGGTACGTGGTAACCACTGAGACTTTGTGCGCCTGTAAGTAGTGGCGCAGGTTCCGGGAAGCGATGAGCACGGCGTAGAGAAGCTTCTGAGCCTGGGGGTACCTTGTTTTGGCCTCCCGGAGAACTTCACTGACGAAGTACACCGGCCGCTGTACCCGGCGGGCCCGGACCACGACCACACCCGAGGGGCTGTTACAACCCCCAGGCTCGGCGGCACGGTCGGGGCTGACCGGGTGCCCAGGCTCTACTCCCAGGTTGGGAGGAGCCGAGTGCTTGGGCTCGACCCCCTGCTCGGGGGGAACCAAGTGCTCGGGCTCGACCCCCTGCTCGGGAGGAGCCGCGAGGACGGGGGAGTGCCTAGGGGCGGCCGGGAGCTGGGACCCAGCATCTGGCCCCGCGCACTCGTCGCGCTCCACCACCAGCACCATGCTTACGACCTGAGGAGTGGCCGATACGTAGAGTAGCAGTGGCTCGCCTTCGGACGGAGCCACCAGCACGGGTGGTGAGGTGAGATACTTCTTCAGATCGCGGAAGGCCTGCTCGCCCTCCGGCGTCCAGTCAAAACGACCGGTCTTCTTCAGAAGCTTGAAGAGGGGGAGCCCCCGCTCCCCAAGTTTGGAGATGAAGCGCCCGAGGGCCGCCATGAAGCCGGCGAGACGCTGAACCTCCTTGAGTCGAGCCGGAGGTCGTATCTGCTCGATGGCCCAGATCTTCTCTGGATTGGTCTCGATCCCTCGGCTGGAAACCAAGAAACCGAGAAGCTTGCCCGCAGGTACCCCGAAGAAACACTTCTCGGGGTTGAGTTTCAGGCGGGTAGTGCGGAGACTATTGAATGTCTCGGCAAGGTCTTCGAGCAGGGTGGCGCGGTCTCGGGATTTGACCACGAGATCATCGATGTAGGCCTCGACGTTGCGGCCAACCTGCGAATCAAGGGTGATGCGAATAGCACGCTGGAAAGAAGACCCAGCGTTGCGCAAACCAAAAGGCATCGACGTATAGCAATAAGTTCCCACTGGGGTGGTAAAAGCAGTTTTTTCTTCATCCTCTAAGGCCATGCGAATCTGGTGATAACCAGAGTTTGCATCTAAAAAACACAAAAGATCACATCCCGCGGTTGCATCTACAATCCGATCTATGCGGGGCAAAGGAAAAAGGATCTTTAGGGCAAGCCCTGTTTAAATCGGTGAAGTCCACGCACATGCGGAGCTTGCCGTTGGCCTTCAGGACGATAACTGGATTCGCCAGCCACTCGGGGTGGAGGATTTCTCGGATAAATCCGGCATCAAGGAGCCTGTTGACCTTCTCCCGGATGAACTCCTGGCGCTCAGGCGCCTGTCGCCGGACCTTCTGCTTCACCGGGCGTGCGTCCGGACGCACAGCCAAGTGATGCTCGATCCCCTCCCTAGGGATCCTGGGCATGTCGGATGGCTGCCAAGCAAACACGTTGGCGTTAGCCCGGAGGAAGGTGATGAGCGCGCTTTCCTATTTGCTGTCTAGGTCACCGCCGATTCGGATGACCTGGGAGGCGTCTTCACCCACCACGACCTCCTTTGTAGGAACGGAGGCGTCGGCGGCGAGTCGGGGTTTGGATGAAGTGGGTCCCGGGCCCCCTGGACAGCTTTCGACCTCGGCCTGAGCTGAGACCAAAGCCAGGTACGATTGCTCGGCGCAGGAGATGGCACCTCAGGAGTCGGCGGTCACGGAGATGGGGCCTGCTGGGCCCGGCATCTTGACCGTGAGATACGCGTAGTGCGCAGCCGTCATGAACTTAGCGAGCGTCGGACGCCCAAGGATAGCGTTGTAGGGGAGGGGGAGCGCCACGACGTCGAAGAGGACGTTTTTCGTGCGGAAGTTGTCCCGACTCCCGAAGGTCACGGGTAGCTCGACCTGCCCGAGGGGCAGGGAGTGCCCGGGTGTCACCCCGCAGAACGGAAGTGACGGCTTTAGGCCCCTGGAGGGCACCTGCAGCTTCTCGAAGGCCTCCTTGGAGAGGAGGTTGAGGCCTGTGCCCCCGTCGATCAACACCCTGCCGACCCTTACATTGCAGATGGTGGGGGACACTACCAGGGGTAGTCGCCCCACGCCTGCAGTACTGGCGGGGTGATCAGCTATACTGAACGTGATTGGTGCGTCCGACTATCTCAGGGGCCTTGTGGCCTCTTCGCTCGGGGTTGCCGAGCATACATCTCGCCGCATGGTCTTGATGCCGCGCCGCGAGGAAGGCGTATAGGCGCCTACGTCGATGAAGGCGACAGTGTGCTCGGGCTCCTGAAAGCCGAGCTCTGCGTTGCCGGGGGCGGCCTCAGCGTCGCCTCCCCCGCGGGACTCGTTGCGCTCCCTTTGGCGCTGTTCGACGAGGCCCTTGACCGTACGACACTCCGTGAGGTCATGCCATCTGGTCTGGTGGATTGGGCACCATTTGCCTGGCTCGGGCCCTGCAGGGGCGGGAGCCCTTGCTGGAGCAGGAGCCCGGGCGGGGGCCGGAGCCCTTGCGGGAGCCGGAGCCCTCGCGGGAGCCGGAGCCCTAGGAGGGGCCCTGGCCGGGGCTCTCGTCGGCGCAGGCCGTCTGTCGGCGGCCGCCCGGCGCTCTAGCCGGTGGTCAGGCTCTTGGGCCGGCCTATGGGCGGGGCCCTGGGCCGGCTTGACGGGAGCAGCCTCGCGCCTCCTTCTCTTTTTCTTTTCCCGCCTGTCGGAGCGGGAAGAACTTGGTTGATCGGCGGCAGGGTGCTCGGGGCGCGGAGCGTGCCACGCCTGCGCCTCTGCCGCCTTGGCGCACTTGTCGGCCAGCGCGAAAAGTTCCGCAGTGGTCTCGATCTCGTGCGTACCTAGCTTCTCAAGCATCCGCTCATCGCGGACACCCTGCCGGAAAGCAACGATAACAGCGTGGGGGGTTATCCGCGGGATAGTGTTGCGGACCTGGCTGAAACGCTGAATAAAGCGCCGCAGTGTCTCCCCCTCCTGCTGCTTGACGGCATGGAGGTCGCACTCCAAGCCGGGGCGCGCGAACGTGCCCTGAAAATTAGCCACAAACTGGTGGCAGAGATCATCCCAGGAGCTAATAGATCATGGGGGTAAGTTCATGAGCCAAGAACGGGCAGAGCCCCTCAAGGTGACATAGAAATAATTAGCCATCACCTTCTCACTGCCACCAGCCACCTGGACGGCCGTAGTGTATATCTGGAGGAACTCAATGGGGTCGATGGACCCGTCGTACTTCTTCGGCAGCTCAGGGCGGAACTTGGAGGGCCATTTGACCCGGCGGAGCTCGTTAGTAAAGGCACGGCAGCCGGTGCCGTACCTTGTGGCACGGGTGGCGTTTCTGGGCGGTGAACGCCGGCGAGCTGGGGAGCCCTGGCGACCGTAGGCCGGCAAAGAGGAAGCCTGGTCCTCAGCTTCGGCCTCCTGCCGGGTCTCCCGCTGGCGCTCGAGAGTGACACGCGCATCTTCGAGGCCCCTCCGCTCGTTGAGACGCAAGCGGAGGTCCTGGGCTCCGGACGCGGCCGGGGGGGGGGGGGGGCGCTCCTCCTGGAAGCCCCCCGGTCAGTGCGAACGTTACCCGATGATGGGCCGCTTCTGGCGGCACCACGCTGGGTGGTGGCGCGAGAACTCTAGGCCAGCACCTGGCGACGAGCAGTGCAGACCAGGGCAGCGACTTCTTGGAGCCAGCGGCCCTCCGGGGTTTCCGCCGTCGCCTGGACAGGCGGATGCCTGAGGAGAGAATGCACCGCAAGTAGCGCGCTCCCGGGGCTGGCCTCACCGAAGGCGAGCCTACGCCGGAGAGGCGCCCGGCGCTGTGCAGATGCGGACCTGGCGGCAGGAGTTTCGACCACCGGCTGGGGTCGGATGGTGCATCGGTGGCGGCGACGGCAGCCCTGCTGGACCCAGCGCCCTGGTCCCCTTATGGGGGGAACGCCGCGTGTGCAGATCGTGGCTACTGCTGGGACGCAACAACGGCTAGGGCCTCCTGTGCGAGGGGCTGCATTTCCCCGTTGGAACTGGAGCCGAAACGCTGGAGGCGGTGACCACCATTTTTTCTGCAGAAGAAAACAAACAAACAGATTTAGGGATGCTTCCCCCCTACCTGGCGCACCAGCTGTCGGAGGATTAACTCCAGTCGCAGGGATCCCGAGAGACCCCTTTTTAGAGATTTGGCTAGGGGGATGATCCTGAATAAGTTCGTCGGAGAAATAAATGGGAATGAATGCAACGGCTGGTGGTGGGGGTGTTGACCTAGTGCAAGAAGAAGTAAATGCACCAGAATTTAGACAGGTTTGGGCCGCACAGGGGCGTAATACCCTACTCCTGTATGGATGCTATAACTATCCTGAGGAAGTCCCTCAAGGATATTGCTGGTTACAAGAATGTTGGTCTATCTAAGAGCTTGGGGCTCCTTGTTCTTCGGCTGGAACTGGACTCAGCCTTCCTCACGGTGTTCTCTTGCGCTGTGTTCTTCGTGTCGGCTCTTGGTCTCTGTTTTGCTATTCTTCGTCTCTTGTCCCTCTTTTTTTTCTTTTTTTCCCCCCTTTGCTTCTGTGCTGCCGGCTGCTTTAAATATTCGCCGGCCGCGACATGCCCCGAACGGAAGGAGAGGGCACGAGTTCCGAGACGCCATAAATGGAAAGGGCGTCATCATTTCCTCTGGACGAAGTGACCGGGGGTGGAAAATGCGTCGCACGCCCGGTCATCCGTCACCATAAATGCCCTGGCAACGGGCGCCGTGGAGAGGGCCCACCGGGCAGCCGTAGAGCAACCCGGCGTGCCCGCCCTGTCTTGTTCCCCTACCACAGCAGCGCGGCAGACGGAACGCCTTGATCCTTACGACGTTATCCCGAGATAAGCCGGATGGCACGGGACGGGACCCGTGCAATTAATAACCCCACGTCTTTCTGCCAAAACATGGCAGGGACTGACGCTGAGCGCGGCGAGAGCAGTTGGAGGCGTCAGGCCATACACGCTCATTAAATGCGGCATCGGGCCTTTGACTGGTTGACAACTCATCGGTAGGCCCCTCGGGGGTCTTTTTGGGTCGTCGGGGTACCGAGTGCTCGGGGGTACCGTTCACATCCCCGAGCACTCTCTCCCGAGAATGCTTTTCCTCGTCCTCGGGGTGCCGAGTGCTCAGGGGTACTGCTCACCTCCCCGAGCACTCTCTCCCGAGCACTCTTGTACGGACCCTCGGGGAACCAAGTGCTCGGGGGCTGCCGCATGCAGCCCCGAGCACTCTCTCCCGAGCACTCTTGTACGGATCCTCGGGGAACCGAGTGCTCGGAGGCCGCCGCACGCAGCCTCGAGCACTCTCTCCCGGAACTTAGCTCTCCTGATCGTCAGGGGACTAGGGTGCTCGGGGGTGACCGTACACCTCCCCGAGTACTTTCTTCCCGGTACTTGGATTCCGTGGATCATCGGGGAACTGGGGTATTCGGGGGCCGCCGACTGTGGCCCTGAGCACCTTCTCCCGGGACTTGACCTTTTCTCATCCTACAGGAGAGACCTCGCGGGATGGCGCCACGTGGCGGATGGCTGGCCTGGCCTCGGGATTCGGGGACCCCCGGTTCCTGATACACCGACATGTACCATGACATCAAAAAAGGACAGAGAGAAATACACCTCAAGTTGACACAGAGTCTCTATCAAGTAACTATGTAGAGCATCCAATTTTTTAGAATCAATCATCTTATGTGCAATTGCATTGAAGAAGTGACACAACTTGTGATGATCACCTTTATGTATTCTGACTTAATACCCCTGATTGCAATTGGGAGCATCTGCGTCATCATCATATGACAATCGTGAGACTTCATGTCGATTAGCTTCAAATATTTCATGGAGACTAGTTTCTTGATGTTGGATGAGTAACCAATCGGTACTCTCACCTCACGTAAGTATTTGCACGATGCCTTTTTCTCCTTAGGTGTCAGAGAGTAGCTAGCCGGGGGAAGGTAATGTTTCCAATTTGGTTTGTCTTCAGGGTGTAGCTCTGGTCTAATTTTAAAATGTACTAAGTCCTTACGTGACTTGATTACATCCTTTGTCTTGCCCGGTATATCCAGTAAGAGGCCAATGATACTATCACACATATTTTTCTCAGCATGCATGACATCGATGTTGTGGTGAACATTCAAGTCCTTCCAGTAAGATAAATACTTAAAGAAAATTGGCATCTTCTTCCACAGCATGCCGGTCGGAGTCTCATTTTTCTTCCTCTTTTTACCTTTCGGTGGCTTCCCAAAAACAACCTTGATGTTCTTGACCATTTCAAACACTAGTACCCTATTGTGATTGTGAGGTTTTGGACCAATACCTTGCTCTATCATATTGTCAAAATATTTCTTCATCTTGCGGTATTGTAACACCCTGATTTTCAGATTTCTCAAATTTCTAAAATTTTCCAAGATTGTTGAATAGCTTCACCAGTAGTATAGGTTTAAAACCTATTTTCTTAAACAATCAATCAATATAGGTTATTATTTTCTGTGTATTGCATGCTGAGTTTTGTTAGGAGTCAGGTAAATGCATTAGAGTTCTTTTTCTTTTCTTTCTCTTTGGTGTTTTGAGTGAAAAAGATTTTGAAAAGGTTTTTACAAAACTCAGTAGTGAATAAGTTAACGATCTTAATGGCTGGAATTCAAAATCTTTGAATTCATCATCTATTCAATCTTTGATCATACCCGATCCTTCTCCAGGTCGATTCAAATCTTATCCAAATCTTTGTTTGAAGTCAATCTCTCCTCTTTCTCAAATTCTACCCAAATCTAAATTCAAATTCCTTATCTATTTCTATTCTTGTTCAACCCTATTTTTCGTTTCTCTCAAATTCAATCCAAGTTCAATTCAAATTCAAATCCTATTCAAATTTCTCTGCAAAAGTTTCTTTTCTAAACCCTATATATACCTAAACTATCTTTGGGCTTAATCTTGCTCAAATCCAAACCCTTAGCCAAGTCTTCTAGATGGCCCAAAAAAGATCCACGAAATCTGTAAATTTTCGCGGAGTCCTGGACAGACTTATATTCGCATGACGTTTTGGAGTTCAGAACGGCCTCAAATGCAAATCTTGAAAATACCAAAGTTGTAGTTCTCGTCGAGAGCTTCGATTTGAACCTATGGAAGTCACCTTTTGGATAATGGACCTAGGAGTTATGGCCCCCGGAATCAGTGCAGCGCAGAGAAGTCTGAGTTCAAATAGTTTATCTTGTGGTGCATTTTTGGAAATCAAGATGACGTTTTCAGAAGTTCCAATGACTACCAAAGTTATAGATCTTTTCGAGTAATACAATTTAGAATCAAGAAACGTTCAATTTGGTGTCCGGACGATAGAGGTATCATCCTCGGAATAGAGAGCTGTGAAAAAGGAAATCGTACCCGACTTGAACTCGAATCCGATTCGTATTCGGTTTGGACTCCACCTCAACCAGCCGGCCCTAGTACTATAAATATGAGTTACACGCCCTCTCCTACCCCTATTCCATGCCACCAAACCCTAGAAGTCACTGCTGCCCTGTCCGTATGTCGTCGGAGCGCCGCCGTTCGCCGTTCGCCGCCGCCGCCGCCACCGCCCGTGATGCGCTACGTCGTCTTCTCCGCGAATCCTCCTTCCTCGACCATCAAAGCAATGTGAGGACCACTTCTTCTCCTCCCTTACTACTATTTTAGCATCATACTAAGTCCCTAGCCAAGCCCTAGCCCCGGCCAAAGCCCGATCGACGCCGCCACGGTCGTTGCCGTCGCGGACAGCCTCGAGACAGCAGCGCTGTAGCTAATTGGCATCGATGTTCCCAGCCAACTAGTGCACCGTTTGCCATGCCCTTTTACCAGCACATGTCCCATGATGTACCCCACGCCCTCGCCAACCGGTTCGGCCATTAGAGTAGCCAAACTACCGCAATCAATGTCGACATACTTGTATTCCCGGGTTATATGAACATCCTTGTTCAAACGGTTCCTCAAAATTCATAGCCAATCTCTGGGAACGCGAGCGTTTTTGTTCCTGCATTTGTTCGCGGTCACCACCAAACCTAAAAGCAGTCATCACTGTTTTGCCGCTACCTCGGATGACCCCTTCCAAAATCAACCATACCGCTGAGTTAGTCTTTCCGCGTTCTACGCTATGCTTCCCTCATTTCACTGAAACACCACTAAAGCCGATATTGATGTTTGTGGCCACATGCTCGATTGCCATCTCCGACGAAATCCGAACCACCACCGCTACATAGAGTGACCAATAGTATCCCAAACCTAGAAGTGCAACCTTGAGCCTTTTTAATCCATCGTAGGTGGTAGATACTATACCTTAGCATATCTCTTCTTTAATCCAAGATGGTACTTGCATAGCATGTCAAGTCAGCATCACATCATTATCCTTAGCCTAGTCAGTGAAGTCTAGTCTACCCTACACTTCTTGAATCTTGCGCAATTATATTGTCAAGCCTGACACAGTGATTATGCGATAAAACCTTTCCCATAGGAAGATAGTTCCAGAAAATCAGTATTTCCTTTCAGTCTAATCCATCTTCTGAAAGCCCGTTCTCTTTTCATCTTAACTCCAATTTAGGCCATTCTTGTGTCTAAACATTTCTAAAATCATCCCTATCCAACCATAGTGTTTTTTAAAGTATTTTGATGATGTTTGGTATGTTGTTCTTAGTGTTTTCCTTTGTGTTGTTTGTCGGTAGTTCTCGTGATTAGTCGATAACGTTCCAGAGCAGTTCGAGGGACTTCAAGACCGAGATTTCGACAACACTGAGCAGCATTGGGAAAAAGGCAAGTGTCCTTGATCATCTTGAACCTATGTTTTTAAATGTTTTGTTTTACAAAATTGCATGCAATGTCTGTCAATATGATGGGTAGTCACCTATGTTAGGGTTTTTCCTAGATTTTCCCCTATCATCCCTTGGAACCTAGATGGTTTATGGTTAGGTGTCTTTTATGGGTAGATTGCTTAGTCATGCTTTTGGGATGTTGAGAAGTGTCATAATCTTGACTAATGAACATATGCAACAATGGTTGTTAATGTGTTAATGGTTTAACAATATGGAACATTAGGCCTTGAGCAAAGTTGGGTCGATGATGATGAAGTTATGATGTTAGGTTAGTGTTTGCTCAAGTGACCTAAGTAAGGACCGGTTCGTGGAGCGACAACCCAAGAAATATCGTACCAACCACGAGACCTGGTATGGGATAGGCCTGGCCTATTAATTAGTGGATTCCAGTTTTTGTGCGTGCCAAATGGAAGAGTGGATGTGTGGGGACGGTAAAGGCTAGAACCATTTGGTTAGTGGTATGAGATGTGTAGTGGAAGGGAAGAGTGAAAACTTCCTAGAGCTACAAGGCGCAAAAGGGGGCTTCTGGGTGGTGTGATGCCACTTTGACGGCGGTGAAACCTAGCGGGCATGCACATACTGGATGAAACTTTGTAACGGCTTTGAAGTGACTTTCCGGGCGACACACCACTGGCGTGTGTTAAGTGTCTAGCTAACACGGTAACATGGAAAATCACGACTTGTGGGGAAAGCTGGACAACCACTGCAGAGTGTAAAAACTGTTATAACAGCCGTGTTCACGGTTATGAGAGACTTGGATCCTCACATGATTAGTGGATTGTGGTTATGAGTTTGGTTGTGGTTGTGGTTATGGTTCTTGTACATGAGGTACTAAATGGTTGTGGTTATGGTTCTGGTACAGGGAGTACTAGATGGTTGTAGTTATGGTTCTGATACATGGAGTACTAGATGGTTGTGGTTTTGGTTATAGTACAGGGAGTACTAGACGGTTATGGTATGCAAGGTGAGGAGCCTTGTATGCTGCGTGTTGGACTGTATGTGTTACTTTCACTTAATAATTGCTTAATGCTTTTGAGTCCAAATATGTTTTCATTACTCGTATTTACGCAAATATACCATGTGTTAGCCTATTCTTGATAAAAGCCTGCATATTATTATTTTTTCCACACTTGCTGAGCGTATCATGTGCTCACACTTGCTATTTTTCCTATGCCATGCGACATGTGTGCTGCTGCTCAGTGAGTGGAGATGTTGAAGACTATCAAGATGAGGTTGTGACGTTCTAGGCGCGTGTCTCCCGGTCGGTTGCCTGTGGTGTTGTTGGACACCAGTGCTTCTGTTCCGCTGCAGATATCTTCATAGAAGACAATATATGTCAATTGCTGTAAGAGTTTAACGTTTATTTAATAGAAGTATTGCTTTTGTTACTTCACCTGTGACATCCTTATGTGTGTTGAACATCCTGGGCACACATAAGCCGCATCTGGTTTTGGCCGTTAAAACCGGGTGTGACAGGTATTTGTGATTTTTAAGTAAGAACCGTCGATGTCGTGTGTACACTAATTTATATGAGTACGGAAGGTATACAAACGCGATTTCATCCAAGCATACTACACATTCTTGCTTCCCTTTAACCTGTCCCGATAGACAAAAAAGAGCAGGATAATCATTGATGGTAACGAAAATCATGTCTTTTAGCGTGAAGTATGTTGTCGGAACTCATCCCATACCCGGACCCCATCGTTCCACAGTTTCGCCATATCTTCCATCGATAGTTCTAGAAACACATCTATATCGTTGTCATGTTGTTTCGGTCCTTAGACAAGAATGGAAAACATAAGATGCTTTCGCTTCATACATAGCCATGGAGGAAGTTTGTAGATGGCTAAGACCTTGGCCAAGTGCTATGTGAGGTGCTCATGTCACCGAAAGGATTCATTCCACCGGTACTCAACATGAGCCTTGCATTCCTTGATTCTTTAGCAAAATCTGGATACATGACATCAAACTTTCTCCATTGGCTAGCATCAGCGGGGTGTCAAAGCTTTGTTTCATCCTTCTTGCGTTTATCAAAATGCCAACGCATCAGTTCAAAGTCCCTAGGGTTCGAGTACAAACTCTGCAAGCAAGAGATCACTAGTAGGTACCACGTCACCATGGTATGACTTCTTCTCTTCTTCTCCTCATTGGAAGAAGTGTCTTCTTCATTACAACTAGTAGTACTCTTCTTCTTCTTCTTCACGTTGGCAGAAGCATCTTAGTCCTCACAATCATCATTCCTCTTGTACCGACTCGCATTGCACACTGGGCATCTATCTAAGTTTTTGTACTCTTTAAGGTAGAGAATACAGTGGTTCGGGCACGCGTGTATTTTTTGCACATCCAATGACAACGGACAGATAAGCTTCTTTGCTTAATAAGTGGTGGTGGACACAGAGTTAGACTTCAGAAGCATGTTTTCTAATAGACTCAATAGATATGAGAAATTCTTATCGGACCATCCATTACTGGCCTTCAACCTTAGAAGTTCAAGCACCGAATGTAACATCATAAACTCCTTATCACAGTCATTTGATTCCTCATACAAAAGTTCCCTCGATACCTTTTGTAACGTCTCAAAATTATTTAGATCTCTCCTCTCCCTTAAAACATGTGGTTCTACGTAGCGCAACATATCCTCCAGATTGAAATCATCATCATCCATCATAACATCAGTGTCGCCTTCGACTCCCTCATCATCACCATCCACTTGATCAACAGCGATGTCGTCTTTTGATTCGCATGTATGTTTTCGCTATGTTTGGACCAACATGTGTAATCCTTGATAAAACCTCTCAAGATTAAGTGTAATTTGATTATGTTTGATTTGTCCTATAATTTCTGGTTCTTGCAGTCAGAGCACAAACAATGTATTTTCTTTGTCTTCTTAGTCAAAGCGTCCTTCTCAGCGACTTCAATAAAAGTAGAGAGTCATTTGATGTATATTTCTCCATGTCTTGGCGCATCGTATATCCATGCTATGTTAATCTTTAACTTCAACCACAAAATTAGATCCATAAATTAATTAATAAGAAATTGATAATAAAAAGATTTTTGTCTACATTATCGCAAATTTATGGCTTAAAACAATGTGGATTCGTTACTTTCTCTTCCTCTATATCTAGATCTAGATATATCAAAAAAATCCCCATTTGTGATAAAACCTCCTAGAGGCTAAAAAACATCAAATTGAAGCTACATTTTTTAAAATATAATGCTAGAATCATGTGAATCTATACAATTAAATCAACATTGGCCACAAATTTTAGCTAATTCGAGGATCTAAATAGCTAGAACCATGTGCATCTCTAGATCACATCCAAACCCTAATTAAACTGTAAATCTAGAACTAAACTTTAAAAAGATTAGCTAGAGATGTGATACTCTTACCTTAGATAGCCAGCTCCTCCAAGGAATTCAAAAACAAAACCTCCCATGTGTTTTGAAATCTCCCGGCTGCCTTTGAGCTGCACTATTCGAACAGAGCAGCTCGGTCTGAATGGAGCTCCCCGTGGACAGATACTATTTATAGGGAGATTACCTGAGGCGGGTCACATAGGGAGCCGCCTCTAGAAATATGTTTTGATAGGCGACTAATTACCAGAGGCGGTTCTCATGGGAAACCACCTCTGGAAATGACCTTTTCCACAAGCGTCTGCTTACGACAGCTGCCTGTGGAAATTATACTATTTTCAGAGGCGGTTCACATAAGTAACCACCTCTGCAAAAGTTCATTTCTAAAGGTGGTTCCTTATGTGAACCGTCTCTGAAAATAGTACAGTTTTCATAGGCTGATGTCGTAAGCAGCCGCCTATAGAAATGTGTTTCCACAAGCGGCCCAAAACCGCAAGAGGCCCTCGTCTACTGCTAGGCAGTTTTTTTTAATATGAACCGCCTATGAAAATGCACTTTGGGTATCTTGAAAAATAGTTTTTGTAGCAGTGAAAGTAGATCATCGAATTCCATAGAGGAACCGAAGACGCTCGTGGGACGGCATTAGGTAGACACCATGTGGATAGCACGGTGCCATGCGGACGTGGTTAGGTTGCCCCCTCGCCGCCACAGAAGCATTCTGAGCGGGAGGCGACCATGGGTGGAAGCCGACGTGTGAGGAGAGCACCTACGGTGGATCTTGAAGCATGAAGCTTTGGGAGAGGGTGCAAGAGGATGCAAATGAGTGAGGAGGATGGGAAGAGGGGTATCAGCGGGAGGCGAAGCTAGGATTTTTACGGTGGGTAGGCACTCCAACTTTTCATAAGACTATGAAATCAATATATAAGTAAAAAATTTCTAAAAGTACAATAAACAAAGGTCTTTAAAATATCTCATAATATCATAAATTCAATAAATAAGTTCTTCTACATATTGCTAGGTTTATCTATATTCCTGCTAAACCATATCCACTATTCCACATTTCCATACCAACAAGTGCTTGCTTCAACCCAGATGATGTTTTATCTACATAAAAGACTTTTCACGTCAGAAGTGCAAAAAGTTTCACAGAAAAGACTTTTCATGTGAGAAGTAATGTATTTGTCCAGGGTAGCAAAAAAGAAAGATGACTTTTTTAATACAAAGCTAGAAAAGATAGCTCAGCATGCTTATTTTTATCAGTTGATCCTACTATCATAAATAAATAATAAAAACATAAATATAATGCGGAAATAGTACTAGATGCAAATCAGGGAGCTCTATATTGAACCTATTTAAATCATCTGGATTTAGAACTGATGTGATAACATCCTGCAAAAGTCTAAAATTCATCAAACATACTTTGTAAGAATTCAAGTATATCACTGTAGGTTTAACACCTGACCAATCAGTGCAGCAGTTTTCTAAGTCATTATGGAACTATGAAATATATAAGAAGGAAAATTAGGTACGGTGTATACCTCATGAGACACAACAGAATGCATTGTTGAAATGAGTACAAACGACCATACAGCGCAAATCACCCGACTTACGGCACAAACAACGCATTTCTTTGAGGGTCTTTTGTTCAGAACAATTCACAGGCTGATATAGCTGACTGTAAAAAAGGTACAGAAATAGACCATCTGCACAAATTACCTGACTAACAGCACAATCATGATGTACAGATAGGCAACGCGCTATGTTCCCACAATTGCGGTAAACGTGTCAAAAATCAAATCGTACGAGCTAATTGCTCCGTTTAATACAAGCAAATCTAACCAATTCAAACACAGAAAACCCCCAGCTCCACCAAAGAAAAAAAAGGCAGCACCATCTCGACTGCCTAAAACCCAAAATCTTGATCCCTATAAATTGACGTGCTCAAGCTCCAGCTGAAGAACTGCCAAAACGAGCTCACACATCAACCAATCAAACCAAATAAAATGGAGCGCCACAGTCCTCACCCAGCCATCACTGCTCTGATGGCTGATCACACCCCCACTAACTGAGCTGGAGGCATGGCGGCCGGCACAGTAGAGGGGGTCTAAGCGGCGGACATAGGGCGGCGGCGGTTGCTACTCGACGAACTGCAGCGTAGCGCAGAGTGATTGTGGTTGGGGTTTATATGGGAGGCAGTTTCTTGGCCCACCACTTCTTCCTGCTGCTCCTGGACCTTGGCTGCAGCTACGGTGGCCGGTGAGAGCATGGGGAGCGGAAATAATGGTGGTGGCGGTGGTCACGACGAGGGCGCGTGGTTCGGATTTGTAGTGCCGTGGCGTTGGTGGTGGCGTTGGTGGTGGCGAGGTGGCAATGCCGGTGCCGTCGGAGTTGATGCTGATGGTGGTGGTGAGAGCATAGGGCGGGAGACACAGTGGTGGCAGGGCACACTAGCGATTTTAATTTAGTTTTACAATATTTTTTATATATGAAAAGATTAAATTTCTATTAGTTTTTATCCTCCGCTACACGGGTTTTATATGTCAGTGATTTTTAAAAAAAAATAGATATCCATTTCTCTTTGAAATTCGTGAAATTTCAACAAAACGGTGGATACAAGCAGGTGCCAAGAGCCTGGGGCTGCTGCTCGTGCATTAGTAATGAGAGCACTGGATGTTGATGGTTGTAATCTTCTTTGTATAATCCCCACTTGTAATCCTGATCGGTAGGAGATCATCTTTGGATGAGTCGCGTTGATAGGGCTTTGTAACAAACTTTTTCTTCTTCATAGAAAACGCGTAGCATTAGAAGCAAAGAAATATGTATAGCAAGGGGTAATTTTGTCTTTTCTTTTCACTGAGAATTTTCGATTTTATTTTATAATTTGTTTTTGGCTCAAACTGTAACGATCTGTAGCGGAAGTCAGAACAGTGGCAAACGAAACTATTAGTAAGTGGAAACTGATAGAATAAGAATTAAATAGTTTATTTTTCATATTGCTATCTATATTTTAATATAAATATGAATTCGAATATATTTAAATACAAATACAAATTGGATTAAACATAATGCGCACCCGAATACGTACTTAAATTCAATTCTATGCGAATATTCTGTAGCTCTAATGATAAATTATGAAATAGTATGTTTATTTTACAAGGCCTTTATAAAACGCCTTCAAATATATATGCATCTATTAAGGTTTCACCGCTAACAGGGATTTTATCTACTGCAGAGATTCTCTCTTGTGTCACTCAACCGTCTACTTGTACGTACAGAATAAGGAGGATATCAAATTAATTAGCAACTTTATTTTTATTAGATTGATCATTTATCTTAAAGAAAAATCCATTTTAATAAAATATCATAACTTTAGATGATTTTAGACCGTTGGATGTTAGATAGAAGAGGATTTATCGCTATAATATATATGGTACAATACTAAACAATAAAATAATAGACATGATAGAAAGAATTAAGTAGAAGAATAAGATAAAGAAAATAGAACTTTATATTACTTATATTTATATTCTATAAAAATATTACTCATATGAATATTGTACATATCCATTTATAGAAAAACGGATATATCAGCAGCGAAAGCAAGATCAACGCCCAAACGGTCATCGTCGCCAACGTCAGAAAGCGCGCACCGAAAGCGGAGGCCGACAACGACCGCCCTCCGTCTCCCTGTTGGAAGCCTTCCGCCCGAAGTCTCCTCGATGCGCGCACTTGTCAAGGACGACACCAGTACAGCCCAAGCGTCGGCAGTCACCTCGTTTCCTCTCCCTCCCTCCCGTTCCCCTTCGTCGCCACCCCAATCGCCGCATCCCTCCCCAAAACCTCACTAGTCACCACCCACCACCATGGATGGCTCTGCCTCCCCCGCCGCCGACGTGGCTGACACGCGGGGAGAAGATGCTCCGTGCGAAGAAGAGCCCGGCAACGGTACGGTCAACTAAAACGAACCCAGCCTCACTCCGTTTCGGTGTGTGCTAGTACCTTACTACTACTCTTCCCGCGATGAAAGCTTGTTTGTGGTACTTACTGTAATTTCGGATGCCTTTCTGAAATACCCTGTTGTAGTTACTATTGATGTTTGCAGTTTCTTAGAATTTTATTTATCGTTTCGGTTTGTATCTGATCATCTGATGCCGTAGATGCGTAGATTATTGCTCAAGTTCTGATGCACAGTCAGTAACCTATGGTCATTTGCTATAGGAATACTGTTAGCAGCCCTTGAGGGATAAGGAGCTAGAGGAAGGTTCTAAAAGGGGAAGAGGATCCGAAGGTGGAAGATACACAGAAGAAGAAGAGAGGAACGGAAGAGAAGCTAGGAGACGGTTTTGTTCTGGTCATGTTCGATGGTCTCTCTGGATGGTGTTGTTTGCCCTTTTGTACCGATGGCCCGGCGTGCGCTAGCCTGGAGCTAGCCCAACCAGCTCGATGCCTAACATTTCCCTTCCATTGAAATACGGCTTGCCCCCAAACCGTTGTCGTTACGTCGCCTAGGTCCTATGGAACATCATGATCGGCAAGGTCGACGGTGATCAGACCGGCGCTGCACCCCATGCCGCCGAGCACGACCTCCACTGTGTGACGATGTGTGCGATGCTGGCGTGGTGACGTGCCGCGTCCCACTCCACCTGCTCGTTGTGCACTCTGATGACAGTGTCGACAACGCGTGGTTCGAGCGAATGAAGCGTGTTGACGATGATGCCCTGGGAGCGGCAGAGGTCGATGCACATGTTCAGGAAGCCGTCATAGACCACCACCACCAGCCGCATCGCGTTGCAGTTGTATTGTGCCGCATTCTGCGGCGTCGCGCCCATCTCGTTGGGGTCTCCCGCGGAGGGCCACCCGGTCTTCGAGACCCACACCACCACCACGCGTGATGTCACGATGTTCGTCGCCGTGATGGCGTGGTACATGGCATCCACCTACGCCATGAGGAGGTTGGGGTAGTGCCACCCAGAGTTGGGGTCGGAGACGTCGACATAGCTTGGCTCGAGCAGCGCGTACTCAAGCTCCAGCTGCCGCCCGTCCGCGTAACCCATCGGCCGCGAGATGGCGAATAGGTCGTCGCAGTTCCCGCAGTCCAGGTCCCCCATCATGGTCGGCCACGACGCAGACGCAGACGAGCCAAACGCCTCGCTGTGCACAAACATGCCTAGCGACGAGGCCACCGAGCCGGCTGGGCACCACTCTTAGGGGGCGAGACCAACGAGGAGGCGTCAGTTGCTATCGTTGCCTGCGCGTCGGTTCGCCACTCCCACGTGCATCTCCTGCAGCTCGCGCTCCAGAGCGGCGCACATGGAGTCTCCCGCCGCACCACGGACGACCGTGCCACAAACAGCAACCTGCTCCGGAGTATCTCCACCGCCTCCGCGTGCGTGCCCCGCTCCGCTGCCGCCCGAGTCGCGGCGATGTCGTCCATCGCTTTCTTCCGGACGCTCTCGCACTCGACCTCCATGTACACGCACGCAGGCCTCCACTCCGTTGAGCTCGTGGAGGAGGTGCGGGTGGAGGAAGGTGTCTGGGAGCATGCTGCAAAAGCTGTTGGGGTTGAGGTGGAGCAGCGCGAGGTCGGGTAGCCCCCACGGTAGGTTGGCGGGAAGGTACCCGGCAACATCGGTGTGGTTGAGGTTAATGTCGGTCACGGAAAACACGCCATCGGCAGGGTGCGGCGCATAGTAGACACCATTGTATCCGCAGATGCTGGGACCGATCCAGTTGGCGTGAAGTTGGCCGGTTCGGAGAAGGTGAGGGAGAAACGCTCATCGTTGGAGTTGGAGCATTTTGTCGAGCAGTTGATGGATGTGGTGCCGGAGAATACATAGTGGAAGGCTCCCACGGCGGAGGTCTGGTTGGGCGCGATGTCGTTGATGCTAAGAGGCTTCAGGTGGCTCGTGGAAAGCAGGCCGAGGATCTTCTCCACGGTCAAGCCGCCGCGGAAGGACGTGTCGTTGAGCTGGCTTAGCCCCTCCGGAGCGCGCGTGATGGCCTCCAGCATGCGCTGCTTCGGGGGCACTGGGGCCAGCTCCCCCGTCAGTGGGGAAAACATGTCGAAGTTGTGGGGCCAGTGGCCGTCACCAGAGCCCGATTGCCGGATACCCCAGTTAGAGCCGCTGGTGCCCTCAATGTAACTCCCAACCTCGGTGATGCCAAATGAGCTGAGGTGGTTGGCTAGGCCAACGCCGTTGAGCATCAGCAGTTGCGGGCTACTCATGGCGCCTGCCGAGAGTCTGATCTCGTTGTCGTGGCCCGCGTTGAAGTACATCTTGAGCGGCCTGGGAAATGGTAAAGGTGAGCTCTCCTTCAGCGTGGCCCCGTCGATTGCAGCGGCCACCTTGCACTCGCCCAGATTGAAGGTGGATTTAGCACGGATGTTGACTGGATCGCCGACTCCTGGTGTGGAGAGGGTGATCTCGACGTCCGCGTAGTCGAGGAAGGTTGGGTCAAAGATGGCTTCCTTGGTCTCGGCTTGGAGAGGCCTCGCATCCCACTTCTTCGCGGCGACGTCGATCCGCTCGCACAGCTTCCTGATCTCGGTGAGGAGAAGGGCGCATGCTTCATCCGTCATGGTGGCCAGGAAGGATAGCTCTGATACAAGTTGTTAGCAGTCCTTGAGGGATAAGGAGCTAGAGGAAGGTTCTAGAAGGTAAAGAGGATCCGGAGGTGGAAGATACACAGTAGAAGAAGAGAGGAACGGAAGAGAAGCTAGGAGACGGTTGTGTTCTGGTCTTGTTCAATGGTCTCTCTGGATGGTGTTGCTTGCCCTTTTGTACCGATGGCCCGGCAGTGCGCTAGCCTGGAGCCAGCCCAACCAGCTTGATGCCTAACAAATACTCATTAACTAGTTTGAGTAAGGTTGCTGTTACAGTTGAAAGAAATATGCTTTAAACTAACTGTTCTATCCGAAAATAGAAAAAAGTAGGTGCTTTTCAAGAGCCACCGCAGTACAATCTCATTTCTTCGAGACTGAACTAATCGAGTTGATCATCTACTTGGGATTACTATTGAATGCCGAACATCTGCTTACTGTTAGAGTTGTGATAACAATGCCTGACATTCCTCATTCAGCTGAGGAGACATATCAACATGAACAGACAGTCTACTTTCCAGAGGAACTAGTGGACAACTGGTCATCTTTTTCTTTTCTTGGCTTATATTACTGCTACAAGATCTCGATGCGAGGGTGTTTCAACTCAACTACTGCTCCAACCGACTTAATTTTAGCTGTCAAATGTGACATGGGATCCGAATTCCTCTGTAACTCATTTAACTTGGGCGGTATCGAAGTTGCCATGGAATACGTGCGCATCATTCATCTAAATAAAGAACAGGTAAATAGAGATTTTATAGTTTCTTAATCATCCTGTTTTTCATTTCTTTCATCAATTTTAGTATTTTGAGTTTGAGGTCTCCTGTATTCATGATGTGTGCACAATTTTTGCTTCTTCAGGTCATTTTCGCCAGAAGATTTCAGACAACCATTCTTTCTTTGCTTATTAACAATGACCATTCTAAGGTCAGCCATGCTTTAAAATACTTCCATCAACTTCAATTATCTCCGGGGGTTGTCTATCTACTTCTGCCTTCAGTTTCTGGAAAAGTTGATTGGTGCAGTATCAAGTTCTCAACTTCACCAATATATGAAGCTACTGACAAAGATATGAGACACTGCCATTCTTGTAAAGATGCTGATTTACTGCAGACGGAAGATGGTCCTTTCTGCAGGTGCATGCTTCAGAATTCTATTGTCTACACCCCTCATAATAGAATGTTTTATGCTGTTACTGGGTTTCTTGACTTGAATGCCAATTCACTTCTGCATCGAAATTATGGGAGTGATGTTAGATACAAAACCCATTTTAAGACTAGGTATGAGTTTGTCTTTTCAATGGTATTCTTTATGTCTTGCATTTGGTGGTAAGCTGAAGAATCGTACTTCTGTATATATTATTTATCATTTTACATTCTCCAGGCATGGCCTCAATTTAACATATGAAGATCAACCTCTCTTGGCTGCCAGTAACCTGTTCAAAGTGCGGAACTTCCTCCATAAGTGCCATTATAAAAAAGAAAAAGGTTCCACTTTCTACCTAGAGTAATTATAGTTTCTGGCTGCTGCTGTCCTTTGTCTTGAGTTTTATCACGATGCAGTACATTAATTAATTGTGCTGTTGCTATCCTTTGTCTATCCTGAGATATGGAAAGACTTACGGGTGTCCATGTCTGCCGTTAATTGTTGTCACTTACACGCGGACACCAAGTTCTGAAACTCAGCATAACTGACTCCTTTGTGTGAGACCTGTTATCCATCCATGTGGATATAAGGGTCTTTTGCTGGGCATGTTGACAGTCAACCAGCAGTGAGTTGTTTGCAAAAGAGGATTTTTGCATCACAGGATTTTCAACTTTGCAAAAGCTTTTCTCGTCTTTAAGCTGGAACACAAGCCCTCCGAAAGCAATTCTTTAGTAATTAGTAGCACTAGCGCATCAACTCGTGCGACTGCACAGGCTAGAAATTTAGCTTACGGCTGAATTGTAGATATTTGTGTTAATAATGGTTGTATGCTAAGATACATTAACTATTTATATTTAAATGTTAGAATGTAAAATATAAATATATTTTTTGTTCATAATATTGGAATCATTTTTATTATTTGTGAATAGATCTAATTTATAATTTTCATTTTATGTGTTATGCAAATTGATTTTTATTTGTTTCTTGATTTTTTGAAATTATTATTATTTTTAATGTCGTCACCGTATCTCATATTATTTTTTTGAAATACATTATAAATTCTTTAATATTATTTTTGTGTGATAATTCGTAATATGTTTGTGTTCTGTTATTTTAATTTTGTAATGTTTGATTATAATTGATTTGGAAAAGTGTGTTGATTGCTAACGTAACTAAGTTGGAGTTTGCTAACGTAACCTTATTGGATAAATGATATCTACAACAAAAAAAGGGAAAGAAAGGCAAGGCAAGAAGTAGTCTTGGGGTGGACTCTATGATTTGTTTTTTAATCTTCTATGTTGTTTCGTCTAGTTGTTGATCTATAGTTACAGTTAATCAATCAATTAATTCGACGCTTGGATGTTTTGCTTTTTTATGAGAATTTCTAGGATTTTTTTAGATTAACGTGAAGGCATCAAAAGGAGCCTCCAATTAGTAAATATAAGATATGTAATTTCCCACTCATCAAAGGACATATATAATGAGCTTAGAAATTAGAAATGTACCCATTGATCCTACTGCAATTAATATGCTCTGTTTATTATATGACATTGACTTGACCATCATTTTCCTTGCTTCAGAACCTAGCGGTCGAAATGCTGTTGAGTTGCCGCCTGAACTCTGCAGAGTAGTCATGACACCGGTGTCAGCAAATACTTTGTGCATCTTCTCATTTGTTCCTTCAATAATGTACCGTATACAGTACCTACTTCTTTCTGAGAAGCTGAAAATCCAGCTGGGCCCAAGCATGCAACAGTTCAGCATGACAGCTCTGAAGGTTCTGTTTTCTCAGCAGTCATCTATTTTACTCCACTAATAACTGTGGTAGGTGGACACTAGGTCAACTGGATGAGCATACATGCTAGAAAAGAACTGCTATTACTCTTGTTATGTCAGGGCCTTGAGAATAAAGAAGTCTTGGCAGTTGACAATGTGCATGCTTTACTTTGCTAAATGTAAATGACTGATTTTTTTTTAATTCTGAAAAAAGAGTGGTCTTACTGATATTATGTTTAGTGTCTAAACTGATAGAAACAGACTACTGATATTAGATTCGTTCTTTTTTCTGATACAAGTCCTACTAAATTTGAAGTTAGCGAGTTTCTTTTCATATGCAGACACTGGAAGCTCTTACAACAAATGAATGCCAGGAGGAATTTTCACTGGAATCATTAGAAACGCTTGGGGATTCCTTCCTTAAGTATGTTACAACTCAACATCTTTTTAGCAAGTACAAACTTCATCGAGAGGGCGTGCTAACCTCTATGAGGGATAGCTTGGTCTCCAACGCAGCTTTATGCCAGCTGGCCTGCAACAAAAATCTTGTGGTACTCAAAATCCTACTTCCTAGTCTGCTTGGCCTATGTTAATATTTCAACTAGGCATTGATGCTAATAATATGGATCAGGCATGGTGTTGTTTCATTTGCATGATTGCTACTTATTTCTGGAGGCCAGCTTCTACTTTATTTACCAACATTTTATGGTAGTAGCAGCAAGTTTCTAAACCTTGTGTTGATACGTGGGGTCAGTAGGATTTTAGTGTGCTCTTTATAGGTACCATATGGATATCAATATTAGATGTTTTGTCATCTCACATGCAGTCAAAAACTTATTTATATGGTTTCTTTTAGGTGCTAAATAACATGTATTGCCCTTTTTTGCTTGTCTGGCAGGGATACATTAGAAATGAAGTGTTTAGCCCAAAAAGTTGGATCATTCCAGGACTTGGTTATGACACACGTGGAAACAGCAAAATTTTCTGCCTAAGCACCAATAATATGTACGTTCTGAAGAAAATATCCATAAAAAATGATAGGATTGCAGATACAGTTGAAGCCCTGATTGGGGCCTATCTCAGTGCTGTTGGTGAACAGGCAGCCTTTCATTTCATAAAATCACTAGGAATGGATATTGAGTTTCATACTAAAATGCCAGACGAAAGGAAAATTACAACAAAATATGAAGAATTCATTAATGTGAGAAGCTTAGAGACAATGCTTGGTTATGTTTTCCATGATCATTCATTGTTAATGGAAGCTTTGACACATCGTTCCTATCAGACTTCTGGCACTACGGCATGCTATGAGGTTAATCTCAAAGCCTCTATGTATATGATCTGCAGTAGCGACCGTTTGCATATTTTCCCCTGTTAATTAGAAAAGTTTCTTTTTCTAAGGAAACAGTTAATGCTTTTGCAGTTCTTTTGTGCAGCCTCAACCTTTGATACATAGAAGAAATTGTCCATTCAGAATTAGTAGTGCTTTTACTATCTATCACACTAGAAAGATTGTTCATTATCTAGCCAACAATATACATAGGGTTACGAGTAAAAAATTATCCATGGGAGCCTAATATAATTACTAGTAAATGCATGACAATTACCGTACTACATTAGCTCTTTTACCTACTTTTTTAGAGCATGGGTATTTTTATCCCAGATGACCCATACGTAGTTTTTTTAACAATGGAAGGGTAAACGTTTTTGCCAGTTCAAAAGGACAAGCATTTATAACCAATATTTCATTCAGGTAACAAGTATGCTTAGGCCATGGATGAGACAATGTATCAAATATTAGTGTTTTAATTAAAGATGGTTGAAACTTCTCATATTTAGATATGTCCTTGTGAACCAAAAGATTGATTTAGACTTCATTTTATATAAATTATATTGACCCATTTGTGGAGTCTGTAACATTTCCTATTATATACCTTCCCATTTTTATTTTTGTGTCACTGCAAAACAAATCTGTGTGATATGTGATGTGGCACAAGTTTCACTTTGTTATATCCAACTTCATAATACTTGCATGTTGAACATAGCCCCTCAAAACACCAGAAGTCCTTATTTCTGTAATCAATAGTCTAGAAACTTCACAATGACACCTTCATTCACATGATAGTATTTATATCCATGCAAAATTGGCTAAATGACACTACAAATGGGGAATTTTCCTTGCACTCCAAAATCAATATTTAGCAAATGGACATTCCTAAAGGTGTGTTATGGAAAGCAATCAACATATTAGTTCCCTTTTGCAAGTTTTGGACTAATAGTCCTTTTATATCCTTAGCCTTCCTTTTATTATTAGTCTTTCTATAGATAAAACTTTCCATGTTTTGGAGTCTTTAGCCTCTATATAAAGAGGAGTCTAGTTTGTAATAGGTAAGCAAAATAATCAAAGAAAGGATCAGAGCCTGTTAATTAGGGCGATCTAGTTATCTCAGTTACCCAGTTTCACAATATTTGGTATCAAAGTCTCTCCGTTCCTGTTGACCGACCCCCACCACAACTCGCCTATCGCCGCTGTCCGTGCTGCTTTGTTCTTTTCTGCCATTTCTACCGCCGCTCGTGGGATCGCTTTTCCACCCACCGTCACCACCACTTCCAAATGTAGACCTCAAAGATCTTCGAGGAGATCCTGCAGAAGCTCACTGCTCTCACCTTTGATGGTACTGAGCTCAAGTCTGATATTGCCACCATCAAAACTCATGACCATTGACAGGTCCAAGCACGCTGCTGATAGGGGTTTCTCCAAAGATGGTACCTATAAGGGGAAGTCTGTCCTGTCTGCTACAGATGTAGACGATGATTGTAGAGGGGTACCTCGCTACCATAAGCTCTCTTTTCCAACCTACGATGGAGAAGATGACCCGCTACCTTGGCTAAATTAATGTGAGCAATTTTCCAGGGCCAACGCACTACGGATGAGGAACAAGTTTGGCTTGCCTCTTATCATCTCACAGGTGATGCCCAACTATAGTATATGCAGTTGGAACGGGAAGAAGGTCTGCTGTCTTGGCGCAATTTTGCTGATTTCGTCAACATGCGATTGGGGCCGCCAATCCGTACAAATTCCTTGGGAGAATTGGCTTAGCTATGTCGTACGATTCTATGGCAGATCACCAGAAGCAGTTCTTGTCTCTTTTGAATCGTACATCTCCTCTTCTTTCGGAACAACAAATTCAATTGTTCATAGCTGGCCTTGGTAAGCCTTTGAGTACTGATGTGGAGCTCCAAAACCCATCTAGTTTGCAGACATCCATGAGTTTGGCACGTGCATATGAACCGCGCCTATACGAAGAATATGAAAACCGTTCTCTTCAAGGCTATTCTCGCCCAAGAACAGCAACAACAATAGCAGTAGCAATCATAGCACTAGAAACAACAACAGCAACAACGGCAGCAGCAGCAAGCCTGAGGTTAACTCCAATAGTCCATCATGAAGGTCAGCAAGGTCATCGATCCTCTCCAATTCATGCAGTTCCTTCTCCCACCCCCGCTGTTGGACAACATATGTGCCACTTGACTACACATGAGATGGTTGATCGCCGTGCAAAAGGGTTATGCTTCAGTTGTCCTGAGCCATTTTCTAAAGATCACCTATGTCATTGTTCAATGAAGGAAATTTATTTTGTGAAATTAGAAGAAGAAGAATTTATTTTGTGGAACTAGAAGAAGAAGATATGGCTGCATACCAATATAATGATAATGTCTGATTCTTAGACGCAAGAAATTCAGCTTGAGGACGAGCTGTTTCATGGCAAGGGGGGAAATGTTATGGAAAGCAATCAACAGATTAATTTCCTTTTACAAGTTTCAGACTAATAATCCTTTTATATCCTTAGTCTTCCTTTTATTGTTAGTCTTTCTATAGATAAAACTTTCCATGTTTTGGAGTCTTTAGCCTCTATATAAAGAGGAGTCTAGTTTGTAATAGGTAAGCAAAATAATCAAAGAAAGGATCAGAGCCTAATAATCAGGGCAATCTAGTTATCCCAATTTTACAATAAGGTGGGCATTTGGTAGAACCACCGTGCTCATTATAGTGCTATTCACATCTGTTTTGTATTAAAAAGTTAAAAAAAAAATCAGATGCCCCTGAACCTAACTGAAATGGCTGAACCCGTTCAACCACACCAGATTCCAACCGCACTCGTTTTATTAGGTCAAAATCCTAGCCCACTTGCCAGCCACTCTTATTCGCCCCATTCATCGCCATCCCCCGCCCCTATCCAAGGTCTAAGCAAACCTTTCTTATCCCTTCTTGCTCCTGCTGACTGAGATAGTATTGTTATAGTTGGTGTGGTGTGTTTCGGCAAATGGTCACCATTTTGGATTATCTGCCTGGTAAATATCTAGTTTAAGAGTGTGTAAGGACAAATATGCTGAGCTTTTACAGTGCCCGGTAATCATTTTTTTCCTTTTATCTGCACTGGCATTACCTTATTTGTCTTTAAAGACAGGATACACAAAGGGGCATTTTGATACAGTTTTATGTTTCACACTTTATAGTGATGTTAAATAAAAAAAAGCGGAACAAATACAGTGTTCTTTTGGCATATTTTCTCGTTTTACAGCATCACATAAGTTAAACAGAATTTTCACTTCATATGTTGGACCTTGGATGATTTATAATTAAACCTAACTCACAATTGAGCAATTATCCTAATTAGTGTACTTACAAGTTCGTGCCCATGTGCAGAGGCTTGAGTTTCTCGGAGATGCTGTATTGAACCACATTTTCACCTTGCACTTCTACAACCAATACTACCCTAAATGCACTCCAGCATTATTGACAAATCTAAGAAAAGCTTCCGTGAACAACTGTTGCTATGCACATGCAGCTGTTAAAGCAGGATTACACAGGCATTTACTTCATTCGTCATCAGAACTAAAACACGTGATCAACGACCTTGAGAATTTGGGGCGGTCATTTTCAGGCCCATCGCATGGCTGGGAACCTGGCATTGGTCTACACGAGGTGTGTCTTCTCGACCGTTTGGTTCTTCTAGGTGGCTCTGTTGAGTTTTGTTTTAAGCATCCGTGTCGGGTTACAGGTGCTATTTGCTGTGTCCATAAAACAAGTACCAAGTTTTCCATGGTTTCTTTTTCATGTCTTCAGATAAATTGGGCACAAGCACAAACGGTATGGCAGAAATTGGCGAGTAGTTCCGTTCACCCTTGTTGTCTTTCATCTTGTGTGCTTCCATGTCATACATTTGTCAAGTCCAGTATGGCTGATAACAGCCGGTAATTAGCTGGTTCTGAACGACAAGTTGAAAATTGGTGCATCCTCTGTTATTTAAAGTTTTGAAGGATGATAGGTAAAGAAATGGTTCGACATTTAAAATGACGAAATGGAACCGCGATAGATTAATCGTGTGAATTGGGTCACTTTCCGGCTTTCCAAACTGTACCAAATCTATATTTTCTCCACTCCTGGGCCCTTTTTCTTTGCGTGCCTAAGTTGACCCGTTGCTTGTATGCCAAATAACAGGACCTCGCAGATCTGATCGAATCAATAGCCGGCGCAATCTACCTCGACAGCAAGCATGACAAAGAGGTTGTCTGGAGAGCCATGAAACGACTGCTGGAACCTCTTGCCACTGCCGAGAACGTGGAGCCTGACCCTGTGACAGAGGTGAAAGAATTATGCGAGCACATAGGTTTCCGTAAGCCATCCTACTCCAGAACTCGTGAAGATGGAGTGACAACGGTGGTTGCAAAGGTGTTGGCCGCAGGGACAGTGTACTCTGGAACTGGAACCGGTCGTAAAAAGGATGTGGCAAAGATGTTTGCGGCCAAGGCGCTGCTCCAGGAACTGAAGGCCGCAGCACTAGACAGTCCAGATGATCTGTTTAGTTGCTTGCACATTTGATAGGTACTTTTACAGCGGCCAAGTCGGTTACTAGCCTGTGGCCAAGGTACTAACTATGGGTTGATCACTCCCTATGGTATTTTTGTTTTATTGGCACTCCCTATGGCATTGTTTTGAAGTGGGAGAATTATTTTTCGGTGCTGAGCGTGCTATAGACAAATTTTGTCCACTGCAATTTGACTGTAAAAATATTCACAATTTGAGTTGTACTTGTGCATATGTATATTTAGGGGTAAAAGATGTAACTAAATTGAATATATGTTTGCTATGTAACCGGTGATGGATTTTTTTTACAGTTATAGTATCTAGATATGTGCACATACTAACCTCACGTACAAACTCAGACCTACATATAGATATATATTAGACAATTATGTCTCTAGTGAGATCAACTGAACCATTTATGGTTCTGCAAATGATGGGCACATCGCATTCAAGTGATGGGCATGTCGCATTCTCATTATAACTTAACATGTGAGAGGCAACAATTTTGATTGTGAGGGCATGCACCAGTAAGACACGAGGGTCGGCCCTGGTGCTTGAAGGCTCGTGGGTAGGAAGCGAACAGGAGTGTGGCAAGATCTCGTGAACGGCTCCTACCGCTGGCTATCAGCCCCGTTCTCAATGGTGACGGAGAGTTGAAAAAGAAACAGGAGTGTGGCAAGATCTCGTGAGACCAAAATATCTAATGAGGGATATAAGCAGCATTGGCAAACTGATTACCCGGTGTGGAGTGATGTACTGAGGTTTACTTGAGTTCCAACGCGATGGCGAATTAGGTGGTAACCAGAGAGCTCCACTGCACCAAACAGGCGTCCACAGCAGAAGCATCCAAGAGGTATTATTATTAGTTATTATTAGAGCCGCGCGGCTTCCCGGCCAGTCAGGGCGTCCACGTCAGCGAAAAACGTTTCGCTCGTCCGATGCGCATCGTGCAGCCCTCATCACGCGCGGAGTGCTCCGCCCTGTGCTGGGCGCCGGACCCGCGTGTCGGTTCGTTG
Organism: Phragmites australis; assembly: GCF_958298935.1. Lineage (NCBI taxonomy): Eukaryota > Viridiplantae > Streptophyta > Magnoliopsida > Poales > Poaceae > Phragmites > Phragmites australis. Next base: position 32,247,204 of record NC_084923.1, on the reverse strand, counting down.
CCGCTCCTCGATGCCTCTGGAAGCCACGCGCGCGCCACTTGCTGCGCATCGTGGAAGCTTCATCGCGCGCGGAGCGCTCCGTCCGGTCCTTCCTGGGCACCTGGCTTGTCGATGTCTCTGGAAGCCGCGCGCGTGAGACCTGCTGCCGTCGGGCACGCGTCGGTCAGGCTACCTTCTCCTGCCGGTTGCGTTTTGTCTACCTGGTGATGTGCTCGTTGGTCGATACAATCCTGGATCCTCCTGCTTTTTCCTCCCTTTTCCGTCTTCCTGCTGTCCGTAAGGTGCGGACCTTGGATTCTCAGTGCTGCTTTTTGCTCTGTTGCTTTCGCTTGGTTCCTCTGATTCATGGATGTGCTTCTATGTGGGATTTCTTGTCTTGGGGGTGCCATTCTCTTCTTCGTGCTCTTCTGTTTGACTCCGGTTACTGTAGTGATTCATTCTAAAAATGGCTGTATTTGTGTCGCTTTCACTGGGGGTGTTTCGGTTTGTTTGTGGCTACATGCGTGTCGCTTTCGCTGCCGGTTTTATGGTTTGTTTGGTTTTCCCTTTAGGGCTGGCACTTTGTATGGTGATTGGATCTCGCGTTCCGTATCTTGGTTGCGTTGGTTGGTGGTTGTGCTGGCGTTTGCGATTTGTTAGGATGGCAATTTTTTGTTCTTCTGGATCTCATGGACCCTTCTTTTCTCCTTCGCCCCTCGCTCTTCCTCCTTCGCTCCCCCCCCTTCCGCCTCGCACTCTTTCACATGTGTGCATACGCGCATACAGAGATCTGAGCTATTCTTGTTGTTTACTTTGGGAAATCGCTAGATCTATGTTCCTTTTTCTATCGGTGTTTCGGTTTGTTTGTTCTTCTGTCATTAGAAAGAGGGGACAAGAAAAAATCTATATATATGCCTCTTCCTATGGGAATTAGGCCTGGTGTTTTTTACTGCCTTGGCATTGCGATTTTTCAGCTTGCGCATTTGATTGGTGTTCGTACTCTTTTTGGATGGAATGTTTTCAGCTGTAACTTTGAGGATGGCTAGATGCATGTTGCTTTTCCTAAAACGAGTTCGATTTATTTGTTGTTTTTCCCATTGTGGCTTTACATGGTGATGGAATCGATAGATGATGTTGCTTGTTGTTTTTTTGCTTTTTTTCTTCTCCTGGAATTGGTTCTCAGTGGTTCCTTTCATTGATTTTCCCCATGGTTCTGATTATTGGTTCTTATTTTATCATGGGATTAGTTGATGCGTTCTGCCTTCCTTTAACATTTTTATACGCGCTGCTCTGCTATAGCGCAGCTCTGGTATATTCCGATTTTGTTTCTTCGATCGCAGCCTCCTTATGATTCACTGACATCTTGCTTGATTATTATTCTTTGTGGTCTACTTCCCTCCCTCCGGCTCCCCTCAGCTCTTTTTTTTAATTCCTTCTGGCTTGTTTCCCTTTGTTTGTTTTCGCTCTTTTTTTAGTGCCTTTTAAGAGGAGCATAACAGGGAAAGGAGCAAATCACTGATATATACAAGTCATCGTGGTTACTCAGTTGATATATTAGTGTCGGCTTATTATACAAGCGGCCATCCTTTCTTTCATGCAGGTGTCTACTTCTTGTAGCTCTTCGCGCTGATTGATCCCCGAGTAAATTGTGATGAGATTGAGCCCCTTTTGCAGGTACGATGTGGTCACTTGCTTGTATCATTTTTCCAGCAATTTGGTTATTAGCTTGTATGCTGTGTCAGTAATTTGTTCCCAGGTAGCTTATGTATAATGTTATTAGCCCCTCTTTTTTTATTGTGTTTGGTATGCAGTGTCGTATATTATATCACGACCAATATATCAGCATTGTATATGTTAGATTTCACTGTGTTATTATTATCCCTGTTATATAGTTCCTTGGGTTCTATTGCGACAAGGTTTTTGTTTTTCCATGTTGAATATATCGTCTTCTTTCTTAGAGAGTTGCTACTGTCTGTTATGATCTAGATATTTTTAATCCTGAAAAAAAGTAGCCACGTTCTTGCAATGCCTTATGCCACTTGATTTATATATATATGTGCGGGCATTTTATTATCCATTAGGTTGTGCATTGTACTGTCAACTTTTTTTTTATAGTAGTTCCAATACATTGTGCTGCATGCATTGTCGATTCGTGCATTAGATTATGCTGGCCTTTTATTATCCCTGTTGCTTATGCATGACTTTATTAAGCATTACCTTTTTTGTAAAACAAAAGAAAAAGAAAGGGTGAGGGGAAAAAAAGGATTTGATATTGACACACCATGCTGCCATCCATGTATTATCCCTGTTATACAGTTCCTTGGGTCCTATTGCGACAAAGTTTTTGTTTTTCCATGCTGAATATATCGTCTTCTTTCTTAGAGAGTTGCTACTCTCTGTTATGATCTAGGTCATATTATGTTACCCAGTCGCTGCGGTACCGAATATTTTTAATCCTGAAAAAAAGGTAGCCACGTTCTTGCAATGCCTTATGCCAGTTGATTTATATGTATACTGTGCGGGCATTTTATCATCCATTAGGTTGTGCATTGTACTGTCAGCTTTTTTTTATAGTGGTTCCAATACATTGTGCCGCATGCACTATCGATTCGTGCATTAGATTATGCTGCCTTTTATTATCCCTGTTGTGCTGTGTTCCACATTTTACCATGCCAATGCTTTTTGTTATTCCTATTGTGCTGGATGTATACAGATTGCACTGGGTGTTTAGACTTCCTATTTGCTACTGCGCTATACCTGGTATTATGTTATAATAACAATGCTTTTTTATTGTTCCTACTATGATGTATGTATCGCTTAAACAACTGATTATCAGGAACCTTATGCATGACTTTATTAAGCATTGCCTTTTTTTGCAAAACAAAAGAAAAAGAAAGGGCGAGGGGAAAAAAGAATTTGATATTGGCACACCATGCTGCCATCTGTGTAATAGTAGTTGATATGCTATATCTATCTGTTATATTGAGGAATGCGATCCAAATTGACACTAGGATTTCTCTTTTTTTTTTCCCTATGCTGGTCTGGTTGGTACAGCAAAAGAGTATTGACAGAGGATACATTTTAAACATCTTTCGCTCGCTACTCTTGGTATGTTTGTTTCATCAGTGTTATTCACTGTTTATTTGCTATCCACTCTATTCTTCCTTAGTATTTGAATCAGGCACACAAACATTGCTCTAATTTCATTACCTCATTGCTACGTGTCAATTAAACTAACAGATGTTGTATCTTGTTATACAGGTCTCGAGCCCTTGAAGTTTTTTTATATTGTTTCAGCGATATCGAGCTCACTGCATGGTTCAATTAGCTATTTCTGGTAAGTTGTAGGCCCCTTCCTCCATGTCCCTCTATCGTATTATGCCAAGATCTTATTAGCGAATGCTTTATGTGCGAGATTATTACTCATGCTTATGTTATGTTTGTATCACATTACGCCTAAGATTTCTCTTTTTTCCTATGTTGCTCTAGTTGGTGCAGCAAAAGAGTATTGACAGACGATACATTTTAATCATCTTTCACTCACTACTCTTGCCATATTTTTTCCCCTAGTGTTACACACTCTTTATTTGCTATCCACTCTATCCTTCTTTGATATTTGAATCAGACATACAGACATTGTTCTAATTTCATTATCTCACTGCTATGTGGCAATTAAACTAACAGGTATTGTATCTTCCTATATAGGTTTCCAACTGTTGTGAGCTGGTTGATGATGGAAGTGTGCTTTGCGGAGTAGAAATAGAACTACCTCTACTGAGTTTCCAAACTGTCCCACGTCGGCTCTTTTTCTGGTCATGTACTAATGTAGAGTGTATGGCTGCTTATGACCGAGCCGCCTTTGAGGCTGTTTGTTGTCTCCAAAGCATATACGGTTTCATAGTGGTTGATTATAATTTTGAAACGTTAGTCCTCTGCGACAAAAAAAAATCCGTGCTGCGTTAATTTGTAGAAGCAGCAAGTGTAAATGCAACCATTACATTCAATGCTTTGCAGAGTCATGGCAGCCGTACTGTTTTAAAAAGCAGCTTATGGTACTAGATTTGCTTGTTTAGGCACTGTTTGTAAACTATAGTTTCCCTGATTTGTTTTGCATTCTGTGCATATCACCTGTTGATCATTGTGACAGCATTGATAATTAAATAAGAGGATGCTTACGCTTCCATACCAAAGGTGCAATATTGCTAAGTAGATAACAGGATGCTTATACGCTTCCACACACCAAAAAAATAGGGAAGGAGCACAAAACCAAAGGGAAAATAAAAAAATTTATGACCAGACAAATACAGAAATGGCAACCACAGAAGGCAACAGGGGGAAGCAGGCAAAATGCTAAAAAAAATGAAAAAACAATTACCTATCTCAGTAACCAGTCTAAGCTGTTGTGCTTGTTTTAATTAATCTTTAGTTCCTTTTCTGAACAATCTCGATGTGAATTGATGCTTCACAAGCTCGTAGCCGATGGAGACACGCAGAACCCAGCCACATAACACCACCGATGCTGTGCCATGTGCGTTAGACACCTTTTCATTCCGTCTTTTGGCTTTTTTAAGAATATTTATTAGATGTTATTCCCAACCTCACTAAGTTGACCACCTCCATCACCGCCACCTTTCTCGTCCTCCCTTCTGGATCCTATGTCTTGCATGGCTACCACTTTAATGACATCCAGCATCTTCATCTGCTGACCACACGCAATCTAGAAGTGGAGCTCAGAGAAAACAAAGTATGTTTTCTTTCCATTTGTTACTAGATATTACAACAGACACAATTATTTTACTAAACATATACACTCATCGTTGGTAAATAGGACGCTGCGAAGAAGCCGCTGCATACCACTCTCCATTAACTCTAAGCGCAGCTGAACGCCGTCATAAGCGTCGCAGATTATTAGACCAACAAAGACTAGCCCTTACAGGTACTTAACAGGAACTTTTAGCACAATAAAATACATCTTGCTACTTATAAGAATATTTTTGTTCACCGTTTGAGTCATGTTTGCTGCCATCTTTTTCTAGGACCGTTAAATAACGATAGCGCATCAATAGAATGTGGGCGGTTTAGTCAAGATTATATTGACGCATTAAAAGGTACGACTGTTTACCACCCTATATCATTATTTTCTATAGTATTGTTATGTACCTTACTCCCCTCTTCTTATTTCTGTTCCTCCCCCCCCCCCCCCCCAACCAAAAAAAAATCCTTGCCCCTCTTTTTCCCTCCTCCCTCCACAATTCCCACCCTAAAGAAAAGAAAAGAGAATATCATACATATTTGAAACACCTTTTATTACCTAGCTAATCAGGTTTACTTTTCTTTGGCGCTCTACTACGACGTGGCTCTGCAATGCTGCGACATTCATAATATTCCAATATAAAAAATGTCGCTACGTAGCTTCTTACCCTCAACGCTCCTATTTTGGATCACCTGATTACGAATGCAGATATTGCCATGCTATATTTTGGTTTGGGGAAAGGGTTAAATCTGATTCATCAATAAGAAACAATAGAATCATTTACAATTCTTGCTGCAAAGGAGGCAAGGTTCGTATACCACCTTTTAGAGACCGCCCTAACCCTCTCAATGTCCTGACCAGATTCAATGGCGATGCTCTTTGCAAAAAATTTATTAAAAATATACGCCAATACAATTGCTTATTCGCCTTTACATCAATGGGAGCGCATATAGACCATTCTATGAATGATGGTCGAGGACCCCCTGTTTTCAAAATCAATGGTCAAGTTCATCATCGCATTGGATCCCTACTTCCACATGATGAAACGCCTCCTAAGTTCATCCAATTATACATATATGATACTGCTAATGAAGTTAGAAATAGATTATCCGCTTTAGATACAGATGAAATGCCCACTCATCCATTAGATCCAACAATAATTGAAAATTTAATAAAGATGTTAGATAGTCACAACCCATTTGCAAAGAAATTTAGGCTTGCTAGAGACAAGCTACAAGAATATGACAACGAGGAATTCATCATTAGAATCATAGGCGCAAGAGAAGGTGATCCAGTGCAATATAATTTACCCACGACTGATCAGCTTGCAATGCTTATTGTTGGTGACTTCACATTAGACACATTCAAGCGAGATATAGTAATACAAGCTCAATCTGGCCAACTGCACCAAATATTTTCGTTACATCCTGCTTTCATGGCACTTCAGTATCCGCTCCTTTTCCCATATGGTGAACGTGGTTTCCAAATTGGAATACCATACAACGACACCAATCCAAGTAACATAAGAGCCCGTGCTAAAATGACAATGCAAGACTACTACCGCTATATGTTTCACTACAAGAAAAAATCAACCAAATCCATATCTCTGTTATGGTTCTTTATCCAGTCAGGCAAAAGTTGACAGTCGCGCTTGTATAGACGAAGTAAGATTATGGTTTATTCTTAAGAATCAGAGTAAGCTTAGAATTGAAAACTTACAAGGTATATCAGATGCTGTTAGTCGCGGTTGCACAGATGGTAATCACGTTGGCAAAACCATACTACCAGCATCACACACTGGTGGTAGACGCTACATGATACAAAATTATCACGACAGTATAGCAATATGTAAAGTATATGGCCCACCAGATTTTTTATAACATTCACATGTGATTCAAAATGGCCAGAGATTACTGAAGCCCTGCGTTTTGAACCAGGTCAAAAAGCAACAGATAGAGCTGACATTGTTGTGCGAGTGTACAATATGAAGCTCGAGGAGCTTTTAGAAGATATAAAAAAGGGTGTAGTTTTCGGCGGCATTGTTGCAAGTATGTATTACAGTTAAAGCCAATTTCTCCTCGCTCCGCCTATGTTTCCTTTCTATTTTCTTACACCTAGGTTGCATCAATACTCATATTGTTCACTCTTTTCCCTATTACCTCGAACCTCGCCGCATGTTGCCAGTTCTACATACTGTCGAGTTCCAGAAACGTGGTCTCCCTCACGCACACATTATTGTGTGGGTTTCTCAAGATACTGCACAACCAATGGCTGCATTCATCGATTCATATATAACCGCAGAAATTCCTGATCCAAAAACTGATCCCCTAGGATATGCATTGGTCGCTGAGCATATGACTCATGGTCCTTGTGGTAAAAATCATCGTGATAGTCCATGCATGAAAAACAGCAAATGTTCCAAAGGATATCCTAAAGCTTTCCAATCTGAGACTACAATTGACCAAAATGGCTTCGCAATATACAGAAGACAAATCAATGACAGATACATTAAAAAAGGAAACGAAAAGCTGAACAACCAATGGATAGTTCCTTACAACATATACTTGCTTAAAAACTTCCAGGCTCATATCAATGTAGAGTGGTGCAATAAAAGTATTTTTATCAAATATCTATTTAAATATGTAACAAAAGGTCCATATTGTGCCAAAGTATATATTGAAAGAATAAGAAATGTCCAAGATGCACCATACGATAATAACACTCAGACTACGAATGAAGTCAAAGAATATTTGGATTGTCGCTATATTTGTGAGCAAGACGCGTGCTGGCGCATATTTGGATTTGATATTCATAGACACTTTCCAGCGGTAGAAAGACTCCCTGTACATTTGCCACATGAAAATAACATAACATACAATGCCGATGCTGATTTAGCTGATATAGTTTCTCAAGAATTCCTGCGCAAAACCATGTTAACAGAATGGTTCAGCGCTAACCAAACATATCCTCAAGCAAAAAACTTGACATACTGTGAATTCCCTTCAAAGTGGCGATGGGATGACACATCAAGAACGTGGCAACCTAGGCAACTAGGTTCAAAGATAGGTCGTTTATACTACGTACATCCATCTGTTGGTGAGCGATATTATCTTAGAATGTTATTAATGATTGTCAAAGGCGCAGAAAGTTATGATGATATTAGAACATACAATGGTATTACACATACAACATTTAAAGAGGCATGCAATTCTCGTGGCCTTCTTGGTAATGATCAAGAATGGTATGATGCTTTTGATGAGGCAGCAACCTGGGCTACTTCTACGCAGCTTAGACAGTTATTTGTTACAATGTTGCTATTTTGTGAGATCAATGACGAATACACATGTTTTGAAAAGGTTTGGCAAACGTTAGCTGATGATATCCAATATAGATTTAGAGAGGTCATTGGTAATCAAAACTATCAGATGCGTGATTCTGATCTAAAAGATTATTTACTTGACGACCTTTCAACCCTAATTGCAAAGAATGGTGGCAGAATTAGAGATTATAACTTACCGCACAAATCAAACAACTTTGAAACAGCGTGTTGCAATAGATTCATAGATGAAGAATTATCATATGACATTGATGAACTACAACTTGAATCTGATAGACTAATCTCAGGCCTTAATGATGACCAGAAGCATGCTTTTAGACGTATAACAGACGCGGTTCTCAACAATGCTCCTGAATTTTTCTTCATCTCTGGCTATGGAGGTACTGGTAAAACCTATTTATGGAATGCCATAGTCACATACTTGCGAGCGCGTAAAAAAATTGTTCTTACAGTTGCTTCTTCTGGTGTTGCATCATTGCTATTGCCAGGTGGTAGAACCGCGCATTCCCGATTTAAAATTCCTTGTGATATAGATGATGCAACCATTTGTGATATTAAATGAGGAACTATGCTTGCAGAACTCATTGAAGAAACCTCATTAGTAATTTGGGATGAAGCCTTAATGACACATAGAGCAGCATTTGAAACTTTGGATAGAACGTTTCGAGATCTGTTATCATACCAATCACCACAGATAAAACAAATTCCCTTTGGTGGCAAAATCATTGTGCTTGGAGGTGATTTTAGGCAAATCTTACCAGTCATTGAAGGTGGCACTAGGGCACAAATCGTAAATGCAACGATAATTAACTCGCCTCTTTGGAACAACGTTACTATTTTAACATTAACAAAAAATATGAGGCTACTCTCTTCAAACTTAGAACCGCAGGCTCAACAAGAAATTGCCGAATTTAGCAAATGGGTGCTAGACCTGGGTGAAGGCAAATTAGAGGCAGCAACACATGAAGGTGAACTAGAGCCTACATGGATAAAAATACCTCAAGAGCTATTGCTCATGACCAATGATGATAAAATCACTTGCTTAGTTGATGCTGTATACACAGACCTAAAGAAAAACTATTCTGATATTGCATACCTTCGTGCAAGGGCTATTCTAACTCCAACAAATGAATTGTCTGATCAAATCAACACACATATAGTATCTCTTATTTCCAGTGATGAAAAAGAATACTTAAGCTGCGATAAAATATCCAAAGCACAACCTGTCCACGATTCGTATGACCTATTGTATCCCATTGAATTTTTGAACTCATTGAATGGAAACAATTTCCCACAACATAAATTGAATCTTAAAAAAGGAGTTCCAATAATGTTGCTTCGCAATTTAAACCAATCTAGTGGTCTATGCAATGGAACACGTTTAATAGTTACAAATATGGGTGATATGATTATTGAAGCACAGATAATAACCGGTACTCACACAGATCAAACTGTATTGATCCCCCGCATCTCTTTAACACTAAAAAAAAATCCTAAATTGCCTTTTATACTTGAACGTCGCCAATTTCCTATAAAAGTATGCTATGCTATGACTATAAATAAAAGCCAGGGTCAAACACTGGATACAGTAGGTGTTTACCTAAGAAAACCTGTATTTACTCATGGTCAATTGTATGTCGCAGTATCTCGCGTTACTTCAAAACGTGGCCTGAAAATACTAATTCAAGATGACGATGGGGACTGCAGTGCCACAACACGCAATATAGTTTACAAAGAAGTATTGACATACATTACCACTATGTCCGCTACAGCATAAAACGAGCATATATTTTGCATAGCGAAGAAAGCGAAAAAGGACAAACACACAGCAAACACTCAAGGGAAAAAAAAGCAGACTTATCCCTCTCCCACTACGCATAAAAGGTAGCTTTGCATGAAAACTGAACCTTACTATGATTCTTATCTACATCTGTATATTGCAGCGCCGTAAATTAAATAACAAGCCATTTTTATATATACTACTACTGATCCAGCAAACATTGGCCTCGACAAATATTTATAGAGCAATATTCTTCAACCATGCCTATTCTTTATATTTACTTGCTGCACATAATTTTTATTCATTAGTTATTACAGCACAATTATTATAATCTTATGTTTTCAATGATGTTTAACCTACAGGCCTTCAGTATGGCATTTGATCTGCTTCCCACACTGCACCCAAAATCCAAGCACTGGGTGATTTGTGTACGCGTTTCGCGTAAATGGGAATATCGTGGTGGCACTGATGATGGCCCTATACTGCACGTGGATCTTGTTCTTGCAGATGAAAAGGTGACAACACATTCTATTACATGTTCAGCACACTGTCCTACCATATGATTTACCATACTCTTTATCTACCATTTTAGTCGAATATATGTGCGAGGTTTAGAATCATTGCTTAACAGCTTAGTTACTTCCATAACATTTATAGATAAAATAACCATATGCTTTTACATAATCAGCACACTTTTCTACCACACAATTGACCGCTCCTTTTACCTACGATTATAATTGAATATATATACACATTCTAAAACGATTTATCAGCAATTTGCATCACTTACAACAGATCTGAAAATAAAATAAAATCTCGGCTTTCCCAGCACACCTAATTCTAAAACATATACTAAAACTATTTCAGGAGCCTCTTTAAGATACATAAACATTTTCACCAACAATGTACAGATCCTATTGAATTATATCATTTCCTCAATGTTTTTTGTGCATATAATACCTTGAACGCCTTTCTTTTACAGAATTAAAATGACTTGGGTTACAAATTTCATTAGATATTATTAGCTTCGAAAAATGTATCAAATCAATTCCCTCTTCGCGGCTAACTTTTTTTTTAATCAACTCTTTTATAAATGCTCTTAAAAAAAAAAAGAAACAGCGTGTTTGCATCGCTGAATACATACTATTTTTTACCACGCTTTCTAATATTGGAAACACACTATTTTTCTTAGACCACAAAAATTTATTATCATATCACTGCAACAACTGTACTCACACATGATGCACTTTAAATTCGCTACACTAATACACTATCTTACAAGAAGGAGCAAAGAGGAAACTTTCAATTTCAGAAGCGGCCAAATTCTAGGGGCTTAAAATTTCGCTGTACTTCACACTATTAATTAACACTAATAAAAACAAAGCATAATCACAGATTAAAACCTTGGATATAAAAATGTAGCAACAGCAAAAAAATCAACTCTTGCTCATGATTACAATATTAACAAGGAAACTTTCCATGATTTAAAAACATGGCAACAGGAATGATAAATGTTTCGTTATGGTTAAATAGTGTCACGCCAATTTGCAACTTCCATGGTATTAACAGTGTTCTTTCCAAGCAACTTCTACCACTAGACTTGCTATCTAATTAGCCTTTGCATTCCACTATTCTTTCTGTTTGTTTCATATGTTACGCAAAGCGACTCTCGTTCGTAGTTATAATACTGGCAAATAAATAACAAGATCCTAGGTTGTGCCTCATACTATACTACAACAATATTTTTTTGGTAATCCCTATTGTTATCCTACATATATCACCTTATATTTTAGATGTTTCTTGTATCTCTATACATTAAAATCTTTTACTTCTCTTTTATGTGTTAGGAACTTACCGCATGGCTTAGATGATCATTTACAATAAAATGTAACTTCCTTCTATTGTAATCCCTAAATAATTTCTCCTTAGCAAAATCGCATAGAAAACTTTATGTCGGCAATCTTATGCATTCCATTTTTTATCTTTTTCCCTCTCTCTCTCTCTCTCTCTCTCTCTCTCTCTCTCTCTCTCTCTCTCTCTCTCTCTCTAGCTGCCTATCACACCATACTGCTATGCATAGTACAGCAATTGAGAAAATATTTCTGCCAGTCATACTATGAAATGATGCTTATTATATTTATTACATGGCACTTAAAAAATGCAACCGTATAATATTTCTTGTCATGTTATTTGAAAAGTTTCTCATATGAAAGCACAAAACTATTCCTCTCCCTACAATAAAACTCATACGAATCACAAAAATATGATATCTTAATAAATTATCAGCCTTCGAGAAATAGCCCCATTTGGTCCTTCTGCCATAAATAATCCTCCTAAACAATTATTAGAACCTCCAGATCCATTACCTCTGAATCAAACAGAGGGAAACTTTCACTACTTTACACTTTTCCTCTCTTTAGCTACAAATAGACAATAGGAAAAAATATATTATTACTATAGCAAGGAACTATACTCTATCCATTTTTAGACTGCCATTGAATTCTATCCTCTGCAGCAAAAACACTACAGATATAAAAAACATAGCAACAGCAACAATATGCAAAATATAAACAACCCATGACTAAAAAAAACGAAGAAAACATAACTGTTGCTTACAGAACAATTTCATATTAGCCTGATCCAAAAAATAAAAAATGAAAAAACCAAACTTTTGTTTGCTCTCTATGACAGTTACGCAACTTAGCATACTTCTTTACATATTTTGCATGTTGTTGCAGCACACATATGAATGTGCCTTTCACAACAACCATCATTCGATTTGCACAGATAGTTTTAAAATACTTCCTTGATACTTTAACTCCCTACTGTAAGTTTGGAAACACAGGGGAATACCATCTATGCTGAAATACCTAACTCTGAGGTTGACACTAAAAGCACTTTGATCCAAGAGGGCGACACCTATATAATCAGCCGCTTCAGAGTATCGAAGGCTAAATCACTATACATGCCCGTTGATGGACCCTACATGATAGAACTCACCTGCTTCACCAAGATAACACCAGCAAAAGAAGTGACAGAAACATTTCCAGCATATATTTACAAACTTAAAACAATCAGTGACCTACGAAGCCATGCTGGTGAGAACAAAAAAATTTTAGGTCAGTATTTTAGTACCTACAAACCAATGATTTTATCTCTTGACTTTTCTTACAAGAATTTGACAAATTGATATGCCAACTGCTTCAGATGTCCTTGGCATAATCACTGATGTTTCTGACACGCGCTTGGTGCAACTTCCAAACCAAACAAAGCCAACTCTAAACAGAGATGTGATGCTCAAGGATCTCAGGTAACCAATTTGCCCTTTACACTTTATATGTCGATTCCTCGATTGGTGCACCACAAATACAGCCAATGAAGATAAAAAAAAATAATCCTCTTTGTTTGCAGCAGCGCTGAAATCAAATTGACTTTATGGGGGCAGCGAGCCACTGAATTCAACATTGATGAAGTTTACAATGAAGAAGAAACTACCCCAATTATCGTCCTTATTATTGGCACCCTTATGAAAACATACGGAGGTAAACACGATTTAGGTCTTAAGGAAAATTGCTACTTGAAAATCATATAATACCGCTTTTAATTGCTTTATTCAAACAGGAGAAGAATATCTAAGTGGAAACACTGCATGCCGGTGGTATTTCAATCCTACAATTCCAGAGGCCAAAGAATTTTACAGCAGGTATGCAATGCTAGTATCAGTAGACATGATCCTGTAACATCATGATATCACTTTAGCTTCCACTTTTCATCACATATTTAACACATTTGTTCAAACACATGAGTGGCCAGTATTGCAAATCACCGATTACCAATCAATCGTATCGCTGCTCCTCCGCAAGAAAAAACATCACTGCGAGCACCACTTCAGCTAGAAGATAAATATCTCAATGATTTAGAAGCAATCGATCCATACGACTTCCCGGTACACAACATGCATTTTATAATTCTCCCTACCTATTCGCAGTCATTCTCCCTACCATAATACTAGCACCTATCTCTCAACAACACAGCGCAACTAATTTTGCTTCTACTATTACATCTATGTTTTAACAATCACTAACTAATTACAACAACAGGAAGGTGGATGCCGTTGTACTGTGACTATCAGTCGCTTGGTCCTAACGAGTCCCTGGTGGTTTCCATCATGTAATAGATGCAGTAGAGCCTGTATACCAGATGGCGACGGTTACAAATGCAACACATGCTCTTGCACAGGATACCGATTCAAGTAAGCAGCCTTTCCCTTTTCTTTGCATACAAATAAAAGGTCAATTATTAATACACTATGCCAATCGATTTTGCACAGGTACAGGCTGTGCTTCATTGCAAATAATGGCACAGCCGAGGCTGAAATGATAGCTTTTGGAGAAGTTGGGCGCCGCATTGTAGGCAAACCAGTCCAACAACTGCTGCGAACAGCGAGATTTGCAAGTGACACCCCACTAGACATTGCAGGCATAGTATCCTTGAAATTTACTTTTGGAATTACCTTAACAGAACAAAGCTATTACAATCCCCACAAATCATACCAAATCAACTCTGTCATTACCGCCTATGGAAAACAGCACACACTTCAATACACAAAAAGTCACCAGCATAGATGCTCATCATCTTCCCAACAACCACTGCATCTGTTAACCCATCCAACATCATCAACAACCCAGCCAACATCTGAAACACACAATCATCCAATCGATCTTTATGCCATTAATCCTGTTCCAACCACACGATCTGGATCGAGAGATACTGCGTCTCCATCACAAGAACCAATTGAAAAAACAAGTGCCAAAGCCACATCAGGAAACACTGTAAGTACACATTTCTTACCAAAGTCTACTAAGCATACATACAAACACATACAATAGTCTCTTATTATCATCTAATGATACTATATATTCAATTGATATTGCAGACGCCTCCACCTTCACTATCACAAGATGAATCCCCACTCAAAAAAACTGAATTCCTGTATCTACTGACTGCCAATACATACAAAGTGAAAATATTTATAAACCTATTGTATGATATCTTAATTACTTATCTATTTAACATGCAGAGACACTACCACTGCGGCTAAACACTCTGCTACCCGCAAAAGACTATTCCAAGACAGCACAGATACTTCAAAAATGGTACACTTCAAACTCCCAAAACTAACACATTGCATTCTTTTCATTCTAACATTCTAATTGCTAATAAACAAACTACCTTCAAAGCTATTTATTATTTTCAGAACATTCACAATTAGTAGTCTTTGCTTATAATTTTCAACATTCAATTAATTTATTTCATATGCCATGTAAACTGCTTCTTGCTCATGATTATAACACTACCAAATAACTAATGATACCCTAAACTGCACCTGATGCTGTATTACAAAAAAGTTTTTTATTAACAAAAAAACCTCACTGTTGTGCCACATATGTCACCTTATATTTTTGGATGTTTCTTCATACTCTATATATCATAACCCTTTTGTTCTCTTTGATGTGTTAGAAAGTTGCCACATAGCTTAGAACATTGTTTACAAACAAACCATATGAACATGAACAACAACCTTTGGTAAAACCACAGTTGATACCACCTATCCTGGTGCCAGATCACCACATCCTGTATCTAGCATCTTGATTAACAAAAACAAAAAATCAATGTGCATACAGGCAGAGACCATCTGAAATCCTTAAAACCTTCATAAGGCTTGTCCTTAATGCATAGTTGACTTATTTGTATGAAAGAATTTTCAGAATATTGAATAGCAAAACATACAACATTAGAAACTACAATAGCATAACTGGTGATCACTCAAATATAGGTTCAAAGAGAAACTACAAACGAACAATATGAACATCAACAACAACCTTTGCTAAAACCATACCTGATACCACCTATCCTGGTGCCAGATCACCATACATGTATCTAGCATCTTCATCAACACAAAAAACAAAAAATCAATGCCTATACAGCCAGAGACCATCTCAAATCCTTAAAACCTTCATAAGGCTTATCCTTAATGCATAGTTGAGTTATTTCCATGAAAGAATTTTCAGAATATTAAATAGCAAAAGATACAATATTAGAACTACAATAGCATAGCTGCTCATCACTGAAATACAGGTTCAAGGAAAAAATACGCTACAAACTTTGCCAGAAGATTAATTCACTGCTAAATTTTTCTGATTCTAAATTAACCTGCGGCAGAACACACTGTTACTATCAACTCCTATATTCTTCCATAATTGGATAAAAGCCATTAAAACATACTAGCTTTGCCAATTCAACCACAAGTTTTTCTTTTACTATATTTCAATGGTGAAATAGTTAACCATGTGACGTCATTTAAATACCAAAACAGCATTAGTTATTATCTACAAACTCATAATAATTTATCTATCTTAGCTACAGAATAAAACCGCGGTTTCAAAACAATATAAGCGCTAGCAGCTACACAATAAAGATAAAGGAATGCTTCTCACACATAGCAAAATAACATAGAGACCTTACCATCAATCTTATGCATGATATTACTAACCAATTTTTTCCCCTTTGTTGCTATTACTGCATACTACTATTCATACTTTACCAATTGACATAATACTTCTAACAGCTATATTATGGAATCATGCTTATTATGTTTGTTGCATCACACACACAGACCAGCTACTGTGCAATGTTTTTCCCCCATACTTAGACAGCCTCCCATATAAAAGTGCTAAACTATTCCACTGCATATAATAAACATCATCAACAAGGGAAAAAAAAAAGATAAAATAGGCTAATGAGCTGTCAATTCTACAGAAATTATCTCATTTTTTGCTTCTCCTACAAACAGCCCTCCTAAACGATTATTAGAGCCTCCAAATCCATTAGCTTTCAACCATAGTTAAAAATTACTCTTACACCAGACTACAACAAACTTTATACTCCTATTAAGTGCCTCATCCCTTAGAAATAATTAAAAAAAAACTTTGACCCCATACACTTACACACAAACAAAACAAAACAAAAAACCTAGAACTTTCATTGCCTTACATTTTTCCTTTCTTTATCACTACAACAACCAATTACTCTCTATGAATTTATGCTACATTAAATTCTATTCCCATACTTTTTCACACCTATATGTCTCTGTTTTTTTAACTTCCTGTTTCCTTGCCTAGGAGGACAGCCACACCCGCAAAAAGACCAAGAATGACACTCCAAAACCAACAACCGATCCATTTGCTTCACACACGCAGAAAAACAATACTTGAAGGTAAATTCCAGCTACATGCCATTTTTTAATATCCACTGTCTTACAACTGGCACAAATAAAAAGCTGCTGATTCTTCCTCTTCCAGTTCCAGGCACAACGAGCACCTTTTGGCTTTTGAAGCACTGCTGGTCTTTTGCCACACAATGAAGCACCATCTTCTCCCTTTTTGCTGAAGCTTTTGAAACTGTGTTAACCAGCCTGTTGATATGTCAAACACTGAAACAATGCTGCAATTACGTTTCATGTAATATACTCATGTATATGGTACTAAGACATCCATGTACACCTGTAATAAAATACTCACATCAGGATAGCACCGGCTTCTTCCAGCCATAATCATCTACAGCTACATAATGTATAATGGGCCTGCACCAACATCTAAACACCAATACTGCTCTTGTAACTCTACACAATCACTGTCAGAAAATACTTATGCGCCATTGTCAAAAAACAGCATATAAAAAAAATATAAAGGTTCACACTTCGCAGTACTGCTGCTGCTCGCGCGCGAGGGCGCGCGCAAATCACTAGTTATTATATACTAAACGTCGTGGGCATCTCGGTCGGTGGATGCGCCACGTCGGCTCCACTGTCATCCATCCGATAGAAGGCCCAGCAGATGTACACTGTCCGATTCTTCTCCTTCACCCTTATGCTAAAAAAACGCCGTGAGCTTCTCGGCCATTGGACGCGCCATGTCGGTTCCACCGTTCTCACCCATCGAATCAAAGGCCTAGCAGATGTACAAGGTTAGGCTTCAGGCTGAGGGGAAGCTTGCACCTGGTGCGCCACGCCGCTATGCTAGAGGCAATGGATGCTTATGCCAATATTGCTAGGCAGGTCTGCTTCTGCATTCTCTTGTGCCAACTAGCAGTTCCGTTGCTCTATTTTCCTCAATGAATTGGCTCGCACTCATCTATTTGCTTGGTTGATCCTTAGGAAGGGGTTGCTGCTCTGTGGACTGGAATCGGGCCATATGTTGCGCGTAACGCAATCATCAATGCTGCGGAGTTGGCCAGTTTGATCTGCTCGTGCTGCCACCAAGCTTTCCCTAAGGACACTTGGTTAGTGATTCACCAAATAGAAGTGAAAAGAACATGGCCTGTATGCAAATGAGTTTTGTCAACACGCATAAATATCAGAATCATGGATGAGTTAATACTAAATATAATATACCTTTACTCATGTGACAACATCAGTGTTACCTATGCCTATCATAATTAAGCTCCATTTTTTAATTCTATGGAATGAGGGTGTAGCCATCTTCCCTTGTTTGATTTGTCTCTCTCTCTCTCTCTCTCTCTCTCTCTCTCTCTCTCTCTCTCTCTCTCTCTCTTTTTTTTTTTTGAATACAGCTTGGTCTAAGATAAAATGGTAAAACATAAATAGTCACTCGCTTTCGATGCTTGAAAAAACAGGAGAAGAACTGAGATCCACCAAAGCTCATCTCCCATTTATTTAAACACTTCACTGTGACTACGACAAACAGGATCTGATCATGGAAAACAATTTCCTGCTGAGTGGTTGTGTTTCTCTACACGCATAGTACTATCTTATTGGTTAGTAAGTTCTGATAATTTATGCTTTATATGAGCTATCGCGAAAATTCTTTAGAACAGAATAAAAAGCTCAAGGATGTGAAGATCAGTTTTCCGATCGTTTATGGAACTATTTCTTCCTGTAATGGTAAAAAGGCAAGCGAGTAAGTATTTGCTTCACAAAATACTTATGTTTGGTTATTTTCTCAAAATACTGAAAAAATGTTACTACTTTGAATTCTACATACAGTTTGAGCTTGTTTATTCTTGCTTATAGTGAACTATATCTCATGTCCATGTGTATGATTCATCTTTAAAATCTTAGGTACAATTCTCACAAGTGGACTGTTTATGTCCGTTCTGCAATAAATGAAGGTTTGAGTCTCATAGTTCAACGTGTGGTGTTTCAACTTCACCCAAGTTTCCAAAATCCAACAAGAGGTGTAGAGCAACCACGTTTTCAGCTGTCTGAATCTGGATGGGGAGAGTTTGAAATAGCAATAACTTTTTATTTCCACAGTGATGTCTGTGATAAGCACTTGGATCTGTAAGCTGCACAGCTTTTGTTTCGCAAGTTTTTATTCTTCTGGGCTACCAGATAATTAACTGTACAAGTGATGTAGGTTTCATCAGCTTAAGCTATATCCTGGAAAAGATATTACACCTCAGTTATCCAAAAAGCCGGTTGTTGTGGAAACATATGATGAAAATACCTTCCCTGAGCCTACAGAGGCATTTTTTCAACGGGTGCAAAATCATCCAGCAGCTACTGTGCCTAGACTGCCTCCTGGTATAACCTTGCCTGCCCCAGGTATGATTTCACTTGTACTCCTTATATTTCACAGCAGTAAATGCCAAAGGAGCATTATGTAATTACCAAATATGTAGGCCCTATGAAAATTGTTCCATATGAGAAGAAGTGTGGTGACACTAAGGATCATCCTTAGAGCCAGTGGTTCTCAAATTTCTCTGAAGCAGATGAGCTATTAAAACTACATGCGGCTCGGCAACAGGTGAAACTTACAGCTATCACCAACTGTCCTTATTTTCTGATATTCATGAAAATACTAGAAATACCGCTTGAAGGCCTTTTTATTTTCCATGTGCATACACCAGCTATACATGCAACCTGTAAAAGATTTATTACACCTGGTTGTAAGGAAGATCTTGGGTCTTGGAACCATACAACAACTGCTTAATAAATCTGATGTGTGTATCGCTGTATCTCATTGCAGTGGTTGCTTTAGGCATGCAGCTGATGTAGAAATCAGCCTTTGAATGTGCATATTACATGAATTGTTGTGCCCTTATGCTCCCTCAGAAAACATTACTTACACGTTGTGTCTATTGTTTTTCTGTATATCTATTTCCGTTTTTCTTTTGTTTATACCAAAAAGGCATATTATATTATTAGTCTAAATCAAAACAAGCTGAGATACAGGTTGCATTTATCTGTCTTCTTCAATATTATCTTTTAATTTATATAATGCAATTATCATCTATATCATTCAAATTATATACAGGAAAGCTCCCACAGCTTATCTCATTTGCAGATTAACGATGATAGAATAGAAATTGAACAGACACAGTAAGAGCTCCTGCAACCATGTTCAGCAAAATTCAAAATTTAATTCTCACCATTACTAATCTATTATTTGTACTGTACTTGAATCAAATCATTACACAATGAATCCAGCTTCATCTGGTACAACTACAACTAAAAGGTTCTATGCATCTATAACAGCAGAGTCACAGGTAATTTTTCCTTTTTAGTTTGTGCACCAAGAGGAGCTCTAACAAGTATCATGTTTAAGTCTCTTACATCGTAGTTACAAAAAGGCTCGTAATAAAGACTACCCAATTTTCTCATGTACCACAATGATCATAGATAGTGAGATTCGTCTGTATAATTACAAGGATCTCAATCATATAACTGTAGGCACAAATTACTATTACAAAGAGCAGGGGAATAGCTGTAGTCATCCTCAAATTATGCTGCTATATATCTACACATCTATATATCTATGCACTCTATTACAGTGCTTTTTCAAATACAAGGGTACCCTTTTCTACAATACCATATTTACTTGATGTAAAAGTAACATCCTACAATTGTAATGTAACTGTGGAAATGATTAGATCACTGCATTCTTTTTCTATCATGTGTGGTTCTCAAACATTAAGATTTCAGTTAAACATTATGATTTCAGGTTTTTTGCCACTCCGTCTAAATAAGAAGTTGCTCTGTACACATGCATATCTATTTGACTATCTCTAAACTAAATAAAGAACCCATGAAGACTGAAATAAAGTGAACTGTATTTTTACTTTGCTCCAGTTCCGTTCTTATAAGCTCCCCTCTAAACAACAGAGATAAGGAGACTTGGTTATGTAGATGCTTATTTTCTTCCTCAAATTTTTTGACGCCACAAATCCTCTGTTGATAGTCTTTTGTGGCACCTAAAACCATAACAGGTGAATCAAATATGCTCGGTGACCGAGAGTATCATGGCTGTTAGAATGTCCGAGTGTGCCGGATATGGAGTGATGGCTGTTAGATTGATCTCTAACCCTAACTGGACCCAACGGCCCAGTTGGGCCCTTGATCAGCGCCCTGATCGGGGGCGCCCAGCCCACTATGGCTGGAGGGCCCCTGTCACCCTACGCTATATAAAGAGGTGGGGACCGGCGGCTCTTTTCACGAGGTTCGACTGAGCCGTACACCCCACCGAAACCCTAACCCTAATCCGATCTAAGAGGGGCGCAGCCAGTGACGGGAAGCCACCAGCCGCGCCGCCCTGCTCCACCACGTCGACGGCTACACCGACACCGTCCCCGACCGTCACTGCCCGTGCGCAGACTCCATCAACGAACGTGATGGAGGCATCTGGGTCATCTACTCCGGAGCTGTCAGGTTCGTCCCTCTACCTCTCCTCTCTGTCTCTCTGTCTCTCAGTAGGTCTTTGATTCAATTGATAAGCTTGAAGTATCTCGGGTCTACCCTAGATAGATTCTATAGTCCCAACAATGGTATCAGAGCCAGGTTGCTAGTCAGATCACGACAGGGGCTAGAATCGAAACAGATGCTTACCTTGCCGTTGCTGACACCGCCGTAGCGCGGCTCGCCGGCGCGCGGGGAGAAGAAGGCTGAGCCGGGGCGCTGTCCGCCGGGCTCTGGCCAAAAGGGGCGCCGCAGAGGCCTACCTCGCCGTTGCTGACACCGCCGTAGCGCGGCTCGCCGGCGCGCGGGGAGAAGAAGGCCGAGCCGGGGCGCTGCCCGCCGGGCTCTGGCCAAAAGGGGCGCCGCAGCCAGGCCGCTCGACGGCGGCGCGCTCACCTGCTGGGGAGCGCGCTCGCCGGCGAGAGGGCCGGCGACGGCGCCGAGTCCTCGGACTTCGCTCGCTCGCTCGTGCTCCGCTGCGGCTGAGAGAGAGAGAAGAGAGAGGGGCGAGTGAGCTAGGGTTTCGGCCGTCGCCGGCCGAGCGCCGTTTTTGTTCGCGCGATACGGACGGACGACCGTCGGATCGGCGCGGACGGCCGAGATTGAACGGGCCGTTTCGCGGCCCAGGCGGGGCGCGCGGCAGCGGCACTTTGCCGGCCCAGGCCCACGCTGCGGCCTGGGCAAGCAGTGCGCGCGCGCAACAGAGAGGGGCCGGGCTGGGTGCCGAGATGG
Organism: Phragmites australis; assembly: GCF_958298935.1. Taxonomy (NCBI): domain Eukaryota; kingdom Viridiplantae; phylum Streptophyta; class Magnoliopsida; order Poales; family Poaceae; genus Phragmites; species Phragmites australis. The sequence continues at coordinate 32,224,868 of NC_084923.1, read as the reverse complement.
GCCGAGCCGGTTGGGCCAAAAAGTGAAGAGCAAGAGCTGGAAAATTGGAAAATTCAAATTGGCTCAAAAGAAAATAAAAAATAGTAATAATAATAATATTAATAATAATAATAATTTTTCCCTGTGGGTAAAATTCATGAAAACAGTTCATTTTTCCGCTGCGTATTTAAAGATTTTATTTTCATTATTAAATTCGAACCAACGGGAGAATTTAATTTTTGAAAAATGGATATATTTATTATAATGTTGTTATTATTCTGACCAACGTTGATTAATGACAATATTATAATGAGATTAATCATGCATTAATTCTATTTCTGACCAACGGTGATGTAGATTTAATGTATAAACAGCTGTATGTTTTAATTTTGACCAACGTTGGAATCAAGGCATGCAATTGTTGTTATTATTTATGTTCTCACTGTATATGAATTGGGTTTTCAGGCGGATACAATTTGATGAGTTGTATCAAAGAGATCCCCACTCTCAAAGGTGACAACTACACGGAGTGGAAGAAAAAGATAGACCTGGCCTTCATCTTGGCTGAGGTGGACTGGGTAGTCACCTCACCGTGTCCCACTGAACATGTGGCACCGGTGAGGGAGACAAACGAGGCTGATGCCGCTTGGGCAACTAAAGAAAGGGATTTTGAATACCAAAAGATGTCCTATCACCTTGAGCATAGGAAGTGGTTCACTGCCAACAAGAAATGTTTGGCTGTGATAAAGAACACGATTGAGCCTGCAATTTTGGGCTCAATCCCAGAGTATCACACGGTCACCGAGTACCTCGATAGAATAAAGAGTCAGTTCACTGGCTCTTCAAAGACATATGCTACCCAGCTAATAAAGCAGCTGGTGACAGAGAGGTACTCTGGAAATGGTGGCATAAGAGAGCACATACTAAGGATGAGCAATTTGGCATCCAAGCTGAAACCAATGGATCTGACTCTCAAGGAAGAGTTCCTTATCCATCTGATTTTTGCTTCTTTGCCAAAAGAGTTTGACACCTTTGTTGTCAACTACAACATACAGCCCGAGAAGTGGGACTTAGAGAGGCTCATGGCTATGTGTGTGCAAGAGGAGGAGAGAATAAAAGCTTCCAATGGTGGCACTATCAATTATATAAAAGACAACAAGAAAAAGAATTATAATGCTAACTCCTCCTCAAAGTCAAAGGGAAAAGGTCCACATCAGCCTCAGCAGAATAAGTTCACAGTGGAGAAAAACCAGTGTCTCCATTGCAAGAAGACGGGACATTATAAGAAAGATTGTCCCGATTTCTTAAAGATGATCATGGCAAAGAAAGGTGAGAACATTATTACGTTCATAAATGAATCCCTGTATATACAGTATTCGAAATCTACTTGGTGGATTGACTCAGGTGCAACTGTTCATGTTGCTAATTCTTTACAGGGATTCCGTTCGACGAGGACTACGCAAAGAAGAGAAAGACACATTAAAGTTGCAAATGGACTCCGAGCAGATGTTGAAGCTATTGGCGATCTTTCTCTAGAGCTTGCTGATGGCTTCACACTTTTACTTAGAGATGTACTTTATGTTCCCTCTTTACAGAGAAACTTGATTAGTGTTTCATGCTTGGACAATGATGGATATGATTGCCATTTTGGAAATGGCAAATGTAAGATAACATTTAATAATGCATGTGTTGGTCTTGCTATCTTACAAAATGAGCTTTATTTATTATCACTACGTGATGATGTGAATGTTGTATGCGATGATGGGAACGTTGCGTGCGACAATGAGAATGTATCCTCGTCTGCGGATGTAAACAGAAAACGAAAGAGAACTCACGATGCGTCGTCGAAATTATGGCACTGTCGTTTAGGCCATATTTCGAGGGGGAGAATAGAAAGACTAGTTAAGAATGATATTCTTCCTTCATTAGAGTTCTCAGATTTAGAACAATGCAGAGAATGCATAAAAGGAAAATATGTAAAGAAAATTAAGAAAGATGCCAAACAAAGCACAGGAATTCTACAAATTATTCATACAGACATCTGTGGTCCGTTTCCTGTAAAGAGTGTGGATGGTTATGATTCGTTCATAACATTCACAGATGATTACTCCCGTTATGGCTATATTTATCCAATCAAAGAAAGAACAGAAGCATTGGATAAATTTAAGATATTTAAGGCAGAAGTTGAAAACCAACACAATTTAAAGATTAAGATAGTCAGGTCCGACCGTGGGGGGGAGTACTATGGTCGGCATACCCCATATGGCCAAGTTCCTGGACCTTTTGCAAGGTTCTTACAGGAGAATGGCATAGTTGCCCAGTATTCTACACCGGGCGAACCTCAGCAGAATGGAGTAGCTGAAAGGCGCAATCGTACCCTGATGGATATGGTGCGCAGTATGATAAGTTACTCCACCTTACCGTTGAGCCTGTGGATGGAGGCGTTAAAAACCGCCATTCATATTCTCAATAGAGTACCAAGTAAGTCGGTGCCCAAAACACCGTATGAGTTGTGGACAGGAAGAGTACCCTCACTAAACCACTTACGTGTGTGGGGGAGTCCTGCTGAGGCTAAAGTATTTAACCCAAACATTGGGAAACTAGATCCCAAAACAGCAAGTTGCCATTTCATTGGCTACCCAGAAAAGTCAAAAGGTTTTCGTTTCTACTGTCCAGACAGACATACAAAGTTTGTAGAAACGAGACACGCTGTCTTCCTAAAGGATGGAATGATGAGGGGGAGCATGGTAGCTCGAGAAATTGACCTTGAAGAGAAGCGGGTGTATGCACCCACTCCGATGATTCATGAGCCATTTTTCTCACTACCTGCTGTCACTGCATCGACAGTGCAAGATACTGTGGTGCCAGCACCTGTTGTTATTCCACTTGTGGCAATAATGAATGACGATGAGGAACCTGTTCTTCAGGATCCTGTAGAACCTATTGCCACACATGAGGGGGAGCAACAACAGCCTCAAACAGAAGATGTGCCAAATGTGGAGGCCCCTAGAAGGTCTCAAAGAGTTAGAAGATCAGCTATTCCTGCTGATTATGAAGTGTACAACACTGAAGAATTTCAAATGGAGGATGATCCCACCTCATTTGAAGAAGCCATGAGAAGTGATCATTCATCAAAGTGGCTTGAGGCCATGGAAGATGAAATGAAATCTATGAATGCCAATAAAGTTTGGGACTTGGAAATAATTCCTAAAGGAGCCAAAACAGTAGGCTGTAAATGGGTCTACAAAACCAAACTTGACTCCCAAGGGAATATAGAGAGATATAAAGCGCGACTTGTGGCAAAAGGCTTTACGCAAAGAGAAGGGATTGATTACAATGAGACCTTTTCTCCAGTCTCATGTAAGGATTCCTTCAGAATCATAGTGGCGTTAGTGGCACATTACGATTTAGAATTACATCAGATGGATGTAAAGACGGCATTTCTCAACGGGGACTTGGAGGAAAATGTTTACATGGCACAACCGAAAGGATTTGTCATGGAAGGAAAAGAACGAATGGGATGCCGCCTAAAGAAATCCATTTATGGATTGAAACAAGCTTCAAGACAGTGGTACTTGAAGTTTGATCAGACAATAAGGAATTTTGGGTTTAAAGAGAATGTAGAGGACAATTGTATCTATGCAAAGTTTAAGAATGGGAAGTTCATCTTCCTTGTCCTGTATGTAGATGATATCTTACTTGCTAGTAGTGATGTCAGTCTACTACTGGAGACAAAGAAGCTTTTGTCCTCGAAATTTGATATGAAAGATCTTGGTGAAGCTTCGTTCGTTCTAGGGATCGAGATTCACCGAGATAGAAGTAAAGGGGTATTAGGACTATCACAAAAGGCATACATAGAGAAGATCTTAAAGAAATTTAGTATGCACAAATGTAGTCCCTCACCTGCTCCTATAGTCAAGGGCGACAGATATGGGGATTTTCAATGCCCCAGGAACCAGTATGAGATCGATCAAATGAAAACGGTTCCATATGCTTCAGCTGTCGGAAGCTTACAATATGCTCAAGTATGTACGCGCCCTGACTTGGCATTTGTTACCGGGTTACTTGGCAGATTCCAGAGCAATCCTGGAACAGAACACTGGAAATTAGTAAAGAAAGTCTTGCGTTATTTGCAAGGAACAAAAGGCCTCATGATGACGTATAGAAGATCAGATTCACTCCATATAGTGGGATATTCTGATTCTGATTATGCGGGAGATGATAGAAAATCCACGTCTGGATATGTATTCACTCTCGCAGGGGGAGCTATTTCATGGAAAAGCTCAAAACAAACCGTCACTACATCGTCCACAATGTATGCCGAGTTTGTAGCGTGTTATGAGGCAACGGGGCAGGTGAACTGGCTAAAGAAGTTTATACCCGGTTTGAAGGTGGTTGACGACATCTATAGACCACTTAAGTTATACTGCGATAATAATCCAGCAGTACAGTATGCTCACAACAATAAGTCAAGTGGTGCTGCCAAACACATTGACATAAAGTATTATATTGTGAAAGATAAAGTCCGGGATCATGTCATAAGTCTTGAGCATATAAGTACCAAAAAAATGCTCGCGGATCCGCTTACAAAAGGCTTACCACCCAACGTGTTCAGAGAACATGTAGCCGGCATGGGTTTAAGGGAAAGCCTATAATTCCTGGACAAAAGAAGGCCCAAAGGTTAAGTATCTATTTCAGAACAGAGTGGTGTGTTTTAGTTGTTAAATCTATCGGCAATTGACCGTGACGATGAGACATGCTCTATGCGCTAATCTGTAATGGAATGAACAAAAGTAAATGATATGAAAATGAAAGATGGAATGAGATCAAGGGGGAGATTGTTAGATTGATCTCTAACCCTAACTGGACCCAACGGCCCAGTTGGGCCCTTGATCAGCGCCCTGATCGGGGGCGCCCATCCCACTATGGCTGGAGGGCCCCTGTCACCCTGCGCTATATAAAGAGGTGGGGGCCGGCGGCTCTTTTCACGAGGTTCGACTGAGCCGTACACCCCACCGAAACCCTAACCCTAATCCGATCTAAGAGGGGCGCAGCCAGTGACGGGAAGCCACCAGCCGCGCCGCCCTGCTCCACCACGTCGACGGCTACACCGACACCGTCCCCGACCGTCGCTGCCCGTGCACAGACTCCATCAACGAACGTGATGGAGGCATCTGGGTCATCTACTCCGGAGCTGTCAGGTTCGTCCCTCTACCTCTCCTCTCTGTCTCTCTGTCTCTCAGTAGGTCTTTGATTCAATTGATAAGCTTGAAGTATCTCGGGTCTACCCTAGATAGATTCTATAGTCCCAACAATGGCAAGCCACAAGAAGCAGTCATTTTAATGATTTTTTTCACTTTTGTACCATTAGAGTTTTCTATCTGATATTTTTCTAACTTTAACTATTCTATCTTCTGTTTGCTCGGTGGTGAGACGAAAGATACCTTCATTGCTGACCTTCATTGTTGGTCTGGCTAGGTACTGCAGTCTGCTAATGTCGAACACAATTCTCAGATGCTTTTGAATGCCTTCAGTTGTAACATCTCTCATGTCTTGATTTATAGGTCAAATCAAGACAGGAGCTCCCTGCCGGTCTGAACATCTCGCCAAGTATAACCAGGTAAGCGCTTGCACATCTTGGTTTCTTAAAATTCTTTTTAGTTACTAAAATCGTTTCAAGCATTTCCAAATTTTTGTTTTCGTGGATCATGTTCTATGCTCTAAACCAACACTGTTGCTTGCCTGTTTGTGATTGCAACTGCTTAGGATCCAAGAAGAGCTGCCATACGGCGTGCTAGTTGTATATATCCATACCGATGTCCAGTAATCTCGTGCAAGGGCTGTGAAGCATCCACAACCAGATCAACCGAATCGAAGCACCAAAACTTTGTACAGCAAACCTTAGGTTAGATCATCCTCATCCTCATCCTCCTCCTTTTTCTTTAGCTCATTCTTTGCACTGAGTAGGAGAGTCGTTTTCCAAGGATCCTGCAACAGAAACATACATGACACCTCATTTATAGGGAATTCAGCTAGTGTTTAAATTTCTGAACATAAAAAGCAATAGCTTTGTGTTAGAGAATACACTACCCTTGAAGAGCACCTGCGAAAACAAAGGAAAATACCACAGAAATTTCCAACTGAACGAACCAAGCGTGTCATGCTGTCAAACTCTTTGATGGCATCAGTAAACTTGGCAACATCTCCTTCATCCATAGAAGCTGCGAGCATTGTATGGTACCGGCAGAAGCTCGTATTTATATAACAGCCCAAATTTTGCAAAATAAAAATTTCTCAAGAAAATAGTTAAATAATTTTTTCCTTAATGCCCTTTTCATAAATTAAACAAATAAATTAATGTGTATAAAGAAAATGCAAAGAAAAGGAGAAAAAAACAAAAAAAAAATAAAAAGAAGAAACCCCCTCCTCGGACCCTTTTTCTCTCCCTCAGTCCAACTTCTCTCTCTTCCAGCCCAGCCCGCTATCCTCTCTCTCCCGGCCCAAGCCACCCTGGCCTCCTCTCTCCCCACCCCGGCCACCCTCTCCCTCTGGGTCGAACCGCGCCCTACGCCGCTCTGGCACACTCCACTCCCCGCGCGTCCCCGCTTGGGCTAATCCACGCCAGCCCACCCGCACTCGCCAGTGATCGTGCCCACGCCTCCCTCTGTTTCTCCCGCTCGCCGCACCCTGCCCTGGCCCACGTGCTCGCCCGCGTCCACGTCCACTCCCTCTCTCTGCTGCCCGGGCTCGCCTGTCAACTCCATCTTCCTCCTCGTGCACCCCTCCTCTGAACCGCGCCCGTCAATCCTGCCCCGCATTCGCGCCCAACAAACGGAAGACAGCACCGTGCGTCCACATACATGGGAAGCTCGACAAAGAAGAAGGAAGGAGCGACGAACACGATCGAGAATCGAAGCTCGATTGAAGAAAATCACCCGCGAGAATTTCACCGGCCGCCGAACCCAAGCCGAGCTCGCATCCGTGCCCTTGGCCTATATAACCCCCGTGACCCCCTCTTGAGCCTCACCATCCCTTCCGCCACTCTCCCCTCATTCTCCCGAGCGAGAGGGCTGCTCAGAAGCCCTCCTTCCGAGCTCATTCCGCCGTCGCCGCGCTACTGGAGGCCACCCTGACGACAACATGTGCGCCAAACGGACTCGCTGTCACTGCCTCTCTGTGTTTCGCCGCTCGCCGTGATGCTATGCACACATGCAGCTGTTAAAGCAGGATTACACAAGCATTTACTTCATTCGTCATCAGAACTAAAACACGTGATCAACGACATTGAGAATTTGGGGCAGTCATTTTCAAGCCCATCGCATGGCTGGGAACCTGGCATTGGTCTACACGAGGTGTGTCTTCTCGAACGTTCGGTTCTTCTAGGTGGTTCCGTTGAGCTCTGTATTTTTGAATTTACCAAGGTACTAGTATTACCTATGGGTTGATCACGATTTTTTTTATTAATATTATTTTATTAGAAAATTGTAAAAATAATAGTCCAATTTAAAAAATTGTAAGAATAGGTACATATCGGCACGCGAAATATTAAAAGGGACTATCGATATTCCGCATGCCGACAACTTACGTGGCACTGGGCCCGACAGCCTATTGGCATACGGAATGCCGACAGGTTATGGATCCAACTAAAGAGGTACGCCATGTAGGATGTTCGTGCAACATACTGATCTGTCAGCATTCCGCCTGCCAACAGGTGACGCGTCATGACCTGTCAGCACGCGAAATGCCGACATATGCCACATTAGTCCTGTCAGCATTTGTATGCTAACATGCCTTCAATATCAGCTCAGCCGTCTATTCCTCTTCTGTTCCTTGTCTTTCACGCGCGCGGTTGAGCAAAGAGCAACGGTGACTACGCGCGAGAGTGAGGTGGCGACGGGTGGGAGCGGACCAGCGAGCGATGACCAAGCTTCAACGGTCGGCGACGCGTGTGGCCTCGACCGGCGGGGAGCAAACCGACGACGGCGGTGAGGATGTTGCATTTTTTTAATAAGAAATAATAGAAAATAGTTAGAATAGAGTAAGAAAATTTAGTATACAATATTTAGAATAGAGTAGGAAAAATATAGAATAGAGTAGAAAAAATAGAAAAATTATGATAGGAAATTAGAATAGAGTAGATCTAGTTTGGAAATTTGCAATAGTTAGAAAAATTAGTATAGTTAGGTAGAAAATTTAGTATAGTTTGAAAATTTTAAAATTTAGGTTAGAATAGTTTGAGGTAGTTTGGCATTGTATAATATTTAGAAACTTTTGAATATTTAGATAATTTAGTGTTAAAAATACTTACAAAAATAGTAGAAAAATAGTTAGAGAAATGTCGAGTAGAGTAGATAATTTAGGAGAATAATGATATGAAATTTAGAGTAGAGTATGTATGGTTCAGAAATTAGCTATATATAGAAAATATAGTATAGTTAGTTAGAAAATGTAGGGTAGTTGAAAAAGTTCAAATATTTCGGTAATATAGAGTTAAAATATGTTATTTAATATGATTTAAAAATTTGATATTATTAGACGTACATATTTTTTGTTGATGTAGGAATGATATATTTGAATTGTTATAGATTTTTTAGTATCGTATTTAGAATGGAAGGAGGAAAATATGATTCATTTAGAATTTGGAATAGAAAAATTTAGATATGTTAGAATAGATAATTTAGTATAGAGCATATATAGTTTGTAATTTTTCAATCTTTAGTAGTTTGAAGTCGAATTGTTATGAATACGTAGTACAAATATTTCATAGATGTAAGATATTTAGAATAAAAATGAAGTAATTGTTTTTTGTAGCAATACATTTAGAATGATATAGCGTCAACAGAAAGAGTATGTTAGTAATGATATTTGATGGTTATGTAGAATACAAGCGATGAGGTTGAATAAAATTTGTGGTCGTAACTGATGTATGTTGATTACAATTATTTAACCTGACGGAGTATAGTATGATTGTTGAATCAGGAATATCGACCGTAGTTGGGTTCAAAAAAATTTACGACCCTGGATATGTCATGCATTGTGAAAGTGGGGTGGATTTGAGTAACTTCCAGTATGTGGACACATAATTGCATAGTCTGGGAGAGATTTAGCGGTCCTAAGTGTTAGGTTGGTTGCATAATCTGCTGCAACTGAGTTCGGCATATTAGCAGTTGACGGTGAAGGTTCTGATTCCTAGACGTCGAGAAACCGGCTGGCAGTGGGAACCCTTGGAGGTCACTTGTTCAAAGCAATGACAGCAATTTGTGTCACTGGGGTTAAGACAGGGTTTTCCCCACTGTATCCTTGTAGAAGCGAGCGATGTTGGGTCCACAGAAGCTGGACCTAGCATCGTAGAAGTTGTTGGTGAAAATGTTGGCCTGAGGAGGTGTAGGAGAGTGTGGTTCTAGAGGTACCCTTGCAGACTAGTGCACCGGTTGAGATACAGACTGCAAGAGAAGAATGTAACGACGGGGAAGAAAAGGGCACGTTGCATGCTGATCAGGGAGAGTAGGATAAGGCATTAGTGGACCAGATGAAGGTAGATAACGATGAGTTCCGCACATTTGTGGACTCAAGTGTAGGAATCCCGAAAAAGAATGGTTGAATTTTGCTTTGGAGAAGTTGAAGATGAACGATGGATCGGCATGGGAGTATGATTCTATCGTGGTGATCAAAGGCCAGATGTTTCATGACAAGGTCCATCTGCAGCATGTAGTGAAGAGATAGTGTTTCTCAGAGGTGAAGGAGTTCAAGGTGGTAATATCTAATCCTCAGACATACGACGTCAAATGTTTAGCTCAAGGTTGCACTTGGCGAGTTCATAGATTCTTGCTGAGGTGTGACACAGTATGGTTAGCATCTATTGTTGAGCCACATAATTGCAACTTGAAATAACCTCTGCGCGCGCACTGGAACATGAGCGCTGATTATGTTGTAAATGTGATGTACCTAGAGATTGTGAAGAAGACTAGTATGTATCCTTTTGGAGTTATGCATGCTATCAACACCAGATTTGGGTACAAGATTTCATATGACATAGCATGGAGAGCGAAATAGAAGGTGTTAGAGAAGAGGTTTGGCACTATAAGGACTCATACCACAACTTACCTTCACTGCTAGAGGTTATTCAGGGCAGGAACCCGAACACTTGCATTGTTATTCATGATTTTGTCAATCTGGATGGAGATCGAGTCCCTCAGCGGGTGTTCTGATCATTCGGCCGTATGATCAAGGCATTCCGACATGGCCGACTGGTGATGTGCGTGGATGGGACATTCCTCATAGGCAAATACAGGGGGCATATACTCATAGCTATCGAGGTAGATAGTGAGAACCAGGATGTGCCTTTGGCTTTTGCATTCATCGAACGTGAATGTACATATAGTTGGTTGTGGTTCTTGCAGTGGGTTAAGAGTGGTGTTGTTGGTAACAGGCCTAACATGTTGTTACTCCACGATCATCATGCAGGCTTGTTGAATGTTATCAACACATTGCACAGTGGTGTGGGCGGGGTATTGCTGTGGCCAAATTTGCATAGCTGTTGGTGCATGCGCCATCTCGGAACAAACTTCTATAAACAATTTAGGAGCAAGAGGCTGATGGATCTTTTTAAGAAGTTGTGCAACCTAAACCAAAGGAGGAAGTTTGATGCATTATGGGAAGAGCTGGATAAACTAACTGGTAAGCACATTGATGAAGTTTTGAAGAAGCCAGTTGTACCAAGGGAGGAGGAGCCCGAGGGCCTAGAGCCTTTACCACTTGAGCCGCAGAGTGTGACCAAGAGAAGGAAGGGTGAAAGGAGAGTTAAGTGTTTCTCCGACTGGATTATACATGAACCACTGGAGAAATGAGCACTCATTGCGGATACCGATGGTTCACATTATGGAATTATGACAACTAACCTTGCCGGGGTTTACAATTGGGTAAGAAGGGGAATAGGTCACTACCATTAGTTTCAATTGTGGAGGGAGTCACTCGTGGAATGCAACGGTATCTCCGAGAGCGTTACAGTAAGGTCGCGCTACATATGGGCAACTCACAAATGGTGTATACGACGAAGATAACATCTTACATGGAAGAGAAGAGCGGGAAGGGCCAGTCACACAGAGTTCATATTATTGGTAACCGTTAGCACGTCTTCGAGGTGATGTTGCATGACAAGGGCGGAATGGGTATCAAAAGGCAGAAAATTACAATGGAATACAGGTTATGGACAACGGACAACAAGTGCGAGTGCACTTGCAACAAGACATCACTGATGTATTTGCCTTGCTCTCATGTGCTAGCTTGTTGCACGAAGGGCAACATTGAGTCGAAGTATTTTGTGTCACCATATTACCGCAAGGAAGCGGTAGAAAGTACTTGGTCTAGCGAGTTGCTTATGTGGCGGGCGGTGAAGGACTTCACGAAGTTGCCTAGCAAGGTCGACACAAGACTCGGCGTATTAGAAAAAATATGGACTATGACACTCTGATGTTAGGCGAGAAGTTTAGGCGTGTCCCAGTACACCAGCTGAAGAAGAAGAAGAATCTTTCGAACAAAACTATTATTTGAAGTAAGGCATGACTGTTTCCATATTGTATTACTAATTGGATGGTGCTCTATGTTTGTAATATTCGTCTTCTATGTGTTGATGCCTTGTAATGTTTGCACATTGTTGTGTTATATAATATTCAGATAACGTGAGTATGTGTTGTAATATTTGGATCATGTTGTATTATGTACTATTTGGAGTTACTGGACAACCTAAGTATGTAATGTTATGTATTATTCTTTGTGTTTTATTTCTCTCATGTTCATTTTTTATTTTGCAGATTCTGCATTTCATTACTATATGCTTATCGTATTCATTATGTTATGTAGTATAATATTTTTTGCTTTTAGGTATGGAGCTCATCGACCCTGTGATCGATGCGACGCATCGGACACATTTGGATGGCATGGACTTGTACCCATGCTTACGCTTACGTACTCCAGACACCTTCTAGAGGCTTGACCAGCGTTGGATCCTGAGGTAATAACTCTGTGCATTATATGTTTGCTGCTGTAAATCACTCGATATTTTACTTACATTCTTTATTTTCCGTAGGTTGAGGGCATCGGGTCTCCTTCCTTTGGCCCATCTACTCAACCCGACTAGGGACTAGGCTCCCCGATTTCCCCTTGACAGGGCACTGCCGACAGCACTAGTCGACCACTGGAGGCCGAAGACGCACACTTTTCACCTACCCGTAGGTGAGATGACTGTCACGCTGCAGGACATCTCCATGCTACTTGGATTGCTAGTGGCAGGGACTGCTATGTTCGGGCCAGACTTGCACGCTGAGTGGAGGGACGAGCTCCACTCTAGGTTCCACGGAGTCATCCCTGAGGGTTAGCAGCCTGAGCAAGTGTCCTTCGACACAGCCCACAGTCCATCAAAGGCCTGGGTCCAACAATTCCGGGCGGACTGTCTGGCGCGAGAGTCAGAGAACTGGAGTGTGCGACAGCACCTAGAAACGTACATGTTGTGGTTGTTTGAGTGGGTCCTCTTCACCAGCACGCACTCGAACACCGTCGATAGGCGATTCATCTTCTCCGTGTACTAGATTGCGGATGGCCCCCTGGAGCAAGTCCCTTAGTACAGTTGGGGCTCCACGGTCCTAGTGTAGATGTACCGGGTATTGTGAAAGGCCTGTAGCAGGAGGAGTGACTCTGGGTCAATCATAGGTTGTCATTTTTCTCCTGACCTTGTGGTCGTACAGCTCTTCGACATGGGGCGCCCACACCTGAGCTCGTACGACACGTACGACAAGTGTGTCTACTTCCCTGATGAGTTTGGCCTGCATGACGCAGTGGATGGCCCTGTGATGGATTCGCTGTGGTGCAAGCATGACGTAAGTAATACAAGTTAACACATTTCTTTCAGTATGTTGTTTCATGATGCTTATATGCATGACACTTTTCTTTTTCATGCAGTCGAGGTGGGCGACGGCTACGACACACTCTTCATACACTTAGTTTGTTGCCACATTCGACCAACTGCATATGGACAAGGTGCACTAGACACCGTACAGCCACAAGGCAGTCACAACGCGTGTGCCTCTTGGCCTCTCTGACTTGTTCCACAGGGACCATGCTCTTTGGCTTACGCGGCGACGGCTGGTGTTCGACGTCATGGTCGAGCCCTACTACCCATACAGAGTATTTAGGAAGTTCGGGGATTACCAGCACTTTCCCCTGCCACGACGACTGATGGACAGCACTCACTTGTAAGTATCAGAGTATTTAGGAAGTTCGGGGATTACCAGCACTTTCCCCTGCCACGACGACTGATGGACAGCACTCACTTGTAAGTATCAGAGTATTTAGGCAGTTCGGGTATCACCAGCACTTTCCCCTGCCACGACGACTGATGGACAGCACTCACTTGTAAGTATTTGTTGTTACAGGTTCTACATTATTCACGTTTGGAGTTCTGTAATCGTAACTTCGTCTTGGAGGATGATGTTGAAGGGTCAGGGCATTGCATACAATGCAACTTGGAGGGGTAAGTTGCAGGCGTGGGTGGATGTGGCTGCACACATCCACATCCCCAGCGGGCCTTATGACCCTAGGACGGAGGACGTATACTTGCATTGGTTCCACGAGTTGACGCGGGTTAGGTGCTTCCTAGTGCCTCCGGAGCCAGCGCAGCTTGAGCCGGAGGTCACTAACACGTTTGCTACGGAGCCGACGGTGGCGTACCATGCAATGGTACATGACGATGTTTCATTGAATTGACTTTCATTCTTATTATTAAATATGTTCTCTTGGGCATTGCAGGCGGACACGTGCAGGGATGTCATCATGGAGCTACTAGACTTCGTGGGCTGCTGGAAGTCAGTCCCACCGCGGCTTGACCCGGGTGAGCTGATGGCCGGTCTGCGTCAGCTGGCATGGGGTTGCCTTGACGGGTTTCGACGTGCTTTGTGCCAGAGGGTACCGGATATCGTCGAGCCTATCACATAGACGAGGTTGTCGTCACATGCTCGAGCTACACCACCACACTTCCACACGGAACCGGCCTCGTCGTCTCGGCCATCACAGCTGTGGTACATGCCGACTCCTGGTTTTCACTCGGGTGCTTCCGTTCCAGGTTCGTCACTACCAATGGTATCACTCTGAATTGTATCTTTCAAGTCAACTATACAGTGATGCATGTCATTTAACATAGTTGTACCATGCAACATTTCCACCCTCCTTTGATGCAGTATCTGGCTCATCGCACTTTGTGACGGATGACTGGTTGATGGAGCCAGTCGACGAGGAGGGCCTGTCGCAGACAGCAGGGGCACCTCCACTGACGTAGCCATCGCAGGCCGACCCTGCCACCCCTGCTGACGCTGCACGGCCTCGGCACCCTCCACGTGACCCCTTTACGTTCTCCATTGACCAGTTCAGAGTAGCTGGTAGATAGAGGGCAGCGACCATGTGCATTAAGCGCACCCATGGCCATGGCGACGCCCCTTGACTGTGCCATTAGATAATACTTGTACGTATTTATGTTATTTCTATTATGTGATTGCCATGTCATGTAGGATGTTTATGTCGGTACTATGTTATCAGCCATGGTTTTATTACATGTGTTCTCGTTCCATCCTAAAATATACCATCATGCAATTTTATCAGCTTTCGAATGTATCTTTGTGCCTTCCTACTGCAGCTTTCGAAATCAAAACCATGCACATTACAAACCCTACTACTATTACGTGTGGAAACAAAATCCAATGTTACATGACCGGGTACAAAATCCAGTGTTACAAACAACATGGTACATTGAAATAGTGAAAAAGGCTAAGGCAGTACATCGGGATACATTGCTTTCCATACTGACTAAGAATGAACTACATAGACTGTCCTGACTCCCAGCATCCTTCTTAACAATAGTTCCCCGTGGGTTGTGGAGGAGGAGGATGAGCAAACTTTTGGACTACAACATCATCTCCATGTCGACATGGCGGCCAAAATGAGCAAGGAAGATCATTGTGATTTCTGTAGAAATCTCTACCATAGAAATCCTCACATGCCACTGCAGTGCCACACGATGATGAGCCTCCCAATGTATCCGATGCCCTTCGTCAATATAAGGCACCATCATCTCGACCATCTGAACACAACTAACACTAAGCACGGCAGAAAGAGGTACATGGAGAAGGGACATGCAAGTATTTGAAGGTCCTCCACCAAATAATACAAGCAAGGACGCGTTCGCCAACCGCTTAATGCCAAAAGGTACTACGATGAAAAGTCACCACTCCATATGTAGGATATCCCCTCTATGCAGATGAATAGGTACGAATCAATTATTAGCGACAAAACACAAGCCTATGACCTTATCCTTTCTTCTATAGTACTTCACATCTTTCTCTCTCTGCTGCAACATCGTTCAAAGCATCAAAAGCAAACACACATGGCTACAACCACACCCTACTACCAGCACAGCACCTCTGTCGTGAGTCAGGCTTTAGACATGTAGTGACCACACGATGCAGCTTTAAGCATGAAATGACAACATCCTGCTGCCAGCATAGCACTTTTGTCGTGACTCAAACTTTCGACACGAAGTGACCACACGATTCAGCTTGAAATAACAACACCTCTGTCGTAACTCAGCATCGAATACGAAGTGACCACATGACAATCCTTTAATCATAAATAAAATGACAACACGATCCCTTCCATGGCAACCGGGTGTATATAAGGGTAACCAATCCATCTCCAACACAGTCAAACACACTCCTTTCCATGGCTTTCGGGTCCTGGTCCGGGTCTCGGTCCAACAAGGGTAAGGGTAAGATGGGCCCTTACGAGCAATGGCGTGACATCCTTGATAGATTGAAGCATGAGAAAGAAGAGCGAAAGAGAAATGAAGACCCTGAGCAGAAGAAGAGGGAGATCAAGCTGGAGATAGAAGCACACGAGGTACGCATGCTGCGGTGCGACTGCGGTAAAATAGCACGCCAGAAACCATTCCTGCTTACCACGATTACTTGGTACCGATGTGGGATAAGTGTGCATGACATTCTACCGTGCTACGGATTTTATCTAATTCACCTACTTCCCTCGAACAGTATGACAAGCCTAGGTGCAAGTACGAATGGTACACGAATGAAAAAGAGTATGCAAACATCAACTATGGCTATGAAGAGGCTAAGGCAATGAGGCACGTGGATGTTGAATGGCCGAACATGAGGCTATAGTAACTCAATAAAGAGTGGTGGGATAAGTACCTCACTACATGCGGCAACATGTAGGTTCCTCCACAATACATTTGCGGCCTACCGGCTATACCGGGGCCTGTGGCATATGGACTGGCATAAGGGTACGTGTGCAGCAAGACCTACCCCCATAGATGCAACTTCTAAGAGATTCACTGGGAATATCTGGATGAGAAGCCTCCATCTTTTCCACCAACCCAGTAGATATTTTCTTGCACCCGATAATCTTTCTTTCCATAAGACATGATTTGTTTTGTGATGGAGTACTACATGCCATCGTAACTTATTGTAGATTGTGCACGAGTAGGGTACGAGTTGGTGCATATTGCCTTATGTTATGTAACCACATATATGCAATGAATGCTTACAATGACCCTTATATGTAATGTACTCCACTTTCATCAATGAAATGGCCGAGATTTATCATTCTACCAATACATTTTTTCTAAGCCCAATTCTTTCATAGGATTCCCCACCTTACATGCAAATGCAGTAATAACTCCTTGTTGAACTTTGCAGAATGAAATGACCCCACTAAGCAACAGCTTTTACAGGGAATCTCTGATAAGCATCAATGCCACAACTTTTCCAACTTTCACAGTGAATCCTATGCTTCAGCCCCATCCAAGCCCTACTGCAACTTAGTCCATGCACCAGCCCCCAACCACTATAAATAACCCAAATAGAACACTCCTTCTTCAGCTCTCTCAACTGCAATACCTTCCTCAGCTCCACCAAGCTCACCCAAGAAGCATTGGAAGATTTGAATCCCCCAGGGGGACGAACCATCGATGTGCTTCTGTGGCGATCCTTGTAGGCTTTGCGAGTCCCAGGATATCTGTTACACCTATGACCTACACTTCTTCATGTGTGCCAACTAACAGTACAACAAGCCTCGATATGGACTGTACGAGTACCCACCGGTATAACGACATAGATCACTCATGTGGACCTTTCCATACGATTTCATGCACTCTCTTATTAATCTCCTCTCTTGTTTCTTTTGTCTAGTCACCTTCACCTATCTGTGAATTCATGCAATGGTTTGATATGGAGTAAAATGAGCACCAGAAGCAGTGGGTGGATATGGAGATTCTGTGGAGGAGGGAAGCTTACAAACGCCGCAAGTACGAGCGACATCAGAAGGAATTATGGATGAAGCGACATGAAGAGGAGCGCATCAGGCGCCGCGAAGGAGCACGCCGTGGCTCAAGCACGCAAAGCAGATAGGGAAAAGAAGTGGGAGAGAGCCCGTCGTGCTAAGGCGAAGGGCCCCAATGCTCTGAGAAAGGGCAAATATCCTAGGTGTACTTAGTAGAGAGCATCTATTATAATCCAGCATATTTTTATTTTCTAAGGCATGTTAAGTTTACCAGCGGCACACTATTAGGTTAGTCTTTAGACGTACCGTACATGCCAATATTTTTTATCGTCATTTCTTTATGGTTATGGTCCATTCGCGTGGCGATGATAAACCACTCTGTGATGCTGTTTGGACAACTCTTTGAATAATTATTCACACAATTACACCAACTAAATAAAGAAATGTCGACAAAATTGTATCGAATCAATATTAGGAAAAAATAAACCACTCTGTGATGCCATTTGGACAACTCTTTGAACAACAAACATTTTTGGCCATTCAACAACAATGTGCATCATGCCTCAACCTACGTGTAGCCTTTAGTTGCTATTTTCAAAAAAGTTTAACTTTTTTATAGGATGCACATTGAGTTCTGATTATGCCTTATTATATATGATATTCTCCAAATTATTAATAACAATCTTGCATTAAATACATGATATTCTTCTAATTATTAATAAAAATCAATTAAAAGAGATATATATTGGCATGTCGGCAATTGGAGTTCCGATAGGCCTGTCGGCTGTCCACTAACATGACACCCTTATCGGTGTCTACCCAGATGTTTGTCGGCACGCGGAATGCTGGCATGCCGTTGGTCTGCATTCCGCCTACCGACAAGCCCCCAGGCCCAGTGCCACATAGGGTGTCGGCATGTGGAATACCGACGGGTTCTTTGTCGGTATTCCGCGTGCCGATAGGTATCTATTCTTGTAATTTTTTTGAATTTAACTATTATTTTTATAATTTTCCAATAAAATAATATTATTAAAAAAAAATTGGTTGATCACTCCCTATGGTATTTTGTTTTATTGGCACTCCCAATGGTACTGTTTTGAAGTGGGAGAATTATTTATCGATGCTGAGCGTACTATAGACAAATTTTGTCCACTGCAATAACGTACAATGGGTCTGTCTATATTTGAAGTGTAAAAATGTTCACAATTTTGAGTTGTACTAGTGCATATGTATATTTAGGGATAAAAGATGTAATAAAATTGAACATAAGTTTGTTATGTAAATGGTAATGGGTTTTTTCGCCTCTTAACTGAGTACAACTGTGATATCTATATATATGCACACACATCAACCTCCACACCCATGCGCACACACTCTCACACACATCCACACACCTAGACCTACACACTACACATATTAGATAATCACATCCCTAGTGAGATCGACGGAACTATCTAGGGCTCCGCAAGCGAAAGGGACGTCACATTCTCATTATGACTTCATGCATAAGAGACAACAATTTTTATTTTGAGTGCATGCACCGGTGAGACACGAGGGTCGAGACCGGGGCTTGAACTCTCGCGGGTAGGAAGGGAACAGCTGCATATCAACCCCGTTCTCAATGGTGACTGAGACTTGAAAAAGAAATAGGAGTGTGGCAAGATCTCGTGAGAGAAAAATATCTAATGAGGAATATAAGCAACATTGGCAGACTGATTACCCGGTGTAGTGATTTACTGAGGTTTACTTGAAACGTAGGAGTATTTACACACAGAATGGTGAAAATAGTTGTCTTTGGATAGACAGTTGGAGTGAAGATTGTTAGGCTTAGGTATTCATCAATTCACAAGCTCTAAATCAAGCACTATAATTGTGGAAGCGTGAGGTTCAAACCTGAGTTTGGTGACGCCATCTAGGCGATCGGTGAGAAGAGAATTGGTGTAGAGGTTCTTGTTGGTGAAGATGATGCCATGCAGATGTAGTCGTGGCTGTAGTTGTGTAGTGGATGTCAGCGTGGTGATGTAGCTCGGTGAAGGTGTGGACAACGTGAGGAACCAGCTAGTTGATGTGGCCGTCGTAGGTGCTGCAAGGGCGGTGGCCTTCACCTCGGTTTAGCGTCATGAAGATCGGATCGACTAGAGATGTGGGGGGAGTTTTGACCTATCGTGAACTTTCTTAGTCATCACCGGCTCCCCCCATCCTCACGTATTTATATGGCACTGTCCAAGATGAGATTGCGAACAAGAGTTGATTGGGTTCCCGATCAAAGTGCTATCGTGGAGTTGGACTCCCCCACATCTCGGTCTCGTTATGTTGTGGTACGTTAGAGTGCTGAGATCAATTCCAACATTCCCCCTTGATTGTAAGGCTAACATCATAAGCTCACTCTCAATGAAACAGCACACCAAGACAAAATATTACATCGACTAATTAAATACTACTAAAACTCGAATACCTACAGTATACCACTCTATCTCAAAATGGAAGTTCGATATGCTTAATGGGAGTTGGTTTGCTTTATGATTCTATTAATCTAGAATCATAGGCTTTCTAATAACACTATGCCGGCAACATAATCACGAAAAGTGAGGTGGTAAGCTTTTAGTGAGCGGATCTACAAGTATTGACCTAATACTTATATACTTGACACTTATTGCTTGATCCTGGTTTCTATCTTTTATAATATGATACTTAATATTGATATGTTTGGTAGCAACACTCGACTTAATGATGCCTAACATTCTTAATTATGAGATAACATAAGTTCTTAGTTATACAGCGTACCCGATGGCCTCATAATATGCTACAAACTCAACTTATTTGGAGCTTTTCCACAAGATAACTCATCTTACGAGGGTGGGGATATAACCTATCATGGATTACTTAGTATCCACACATCTCGCAAACGGATTTTAAGCATGAGTATGTGGTGCTTAGTATGAAGGGCTTCTTGTTAATAATGACTTTTCAGTAGCCTGGTCCTGGATTTGACTAGTATCTACCAAGCATCACGATTATAAAAACTAAAATTAGGGCACGTGCATAATGCTTCTTACAGCTGAAACATAAGGAACCTACTTCATCTGATCAGTTTCATAATAATTCCTCAGACATCGCATATTAAAATGTCCCAAACTTATTGCCCTTAACAATAGGAGCAGGCAAGACAGATCACTTATGCATATTATATTTCTTTAGTACTCTGTCAATGTATGCCTTTGGACCTATCTTGGTGAACATCAATACAAGGAATGTAAAAGCTTCTCTGAGATCCTTCATATGACTAAGATGATGAAATTTCCCCTTTTAAAATTTACTTAAATGTAGTTGTCAATTTCCTTATGATTTGAACCAAAATGAAAGGAATCATTAGTTGAGCTTTATTATTGTTAATCCATTCAATTTGAGCGTTGCTTTGAACCTTTCGATGTTTTCTCTTAGAGCCACATTTTGTTTTGTAGACCCATTTGCAGCCTACTGTTTTGGCTCTTTCGAGAATTTCTATTAAATCTTATTTCATCATTATCTCTCATTTAATTGATCATTCATGGTATTACGCCACTCAGACGAATGTTCTTTATATGATTTGGGATCTTCTAGGACTGCTGAGGATTATCGTTAGGTACTTCATTAGGATTTCAGAAACCTCAACAACTCCCCCTCATTTATGCATTGATCAAAGTCAGAGGAGGTTAAAGGGTGGAGAATCAGTTCCTTAATGAGATGCTCTATTCTCCCCCCTCGAAATGTAGCAAAAAATAGAGGAGTCTAACCGTGGCCACGGTTTCGAATAAGTCTCATTATTCACATCACAGATATTCAAATATATCAAGAATTCATTTCGAGAAAGCAGGACTAATAATTTCTTAATTTAAACTTAATAATATAATTATTATCTCCGAAACATTAATAACCATAATTGTCCAATGAAGAAACTAAAGAATGATTCCTCCTGATGAAAGGAACAAGAAAACATTATTAAGTTGAACAATGAAGCTGCTATTTAATATTAATGGAAGTGATCTGACGGCTTCAACTTCAACTTTCTTCTATTGTCAACTCTAAGACTTTGCACCCCCCCCCCCCCTCTTTTAGGGTTCTCAATGAGTTGGCAATGTGCATAATGGCACATGAGTCAATTCACCATGAAATAAGAGAGAAATTAACATAAGGAGATTCATTAATGAACATTATTATATCATTACCCTTTCTTGCCAGCCACTTTAGGAAAACATGACAATCTTTCTGATAATATCATTTCTTCTTATAGAAGTGGTAGCCATCATCCTTAGTTTCTTCAGTGTCAAGGGCAGAAGGAGCAAGTGTCTGGGGTCTCCTCTGTGCTACCTTGTAGTGCTTAGCAACGAAAAACAACTTCTTCTTAGATTTATAATCCGCTTAAAATTTTCTTTTGTTCATAAGACTGCTTACTTTATTAACATAATCTTTATTTTCAGCCATTAGTCTCTTTTCCTCTTGGACACACATTGCGATCAAGTCTCTTATGGTTCATTGCTCCTTCTAAGTATTGTAGTTGATCTTGAAGGGAGAAAACTTAGAAAGGAGAGAGGTCATAATGAAGTGAACAAGAAAACCATTAGAAATTTTTATATCCATAACCTTGAGTTTGGCAGCTATGTCAGTCATCATCATAATATGCTCTCTTATACTGTCGGACCCATTATACTTAGTGTTGAGGTGCTTTTAAATGAGTGTACTAACATAAACCTTAGAGATGCCTTTACATTGCTCATCTACGGACGCCAAGTATGTCTTAGCTTTCTCTGAGTTAGGGATTGCTCCCCTTATAGTATCTGAGATCGAGTTCCTCATTATCATAAGTGACATGCGGTTGGATCGCTCCCACTTCTTAGAAAGTGCATCAAAATTTTTCTTTAGTTCTTCATAATCCTCCACGCCACGGGGACGTCACGGCTTCAGAAAGTGTTGCAGAAAATGATGTCTCACCACGGGGATGTCATGGCTTCATCGTGTATGGCATCCGCCTGGCCCTTCGCCTCACCCTTCGGCTTCCGCTCGCCCTCGCCTAGCCCTTCACCCGGCCTTCGACTTGCCCTCCTACCTCTGCCAGCCCTCGCCTGGATCTCCCCCATCCGGATCTGGGATCTCGTCCTCCTCATCGTGATGTCGTCCGCCCCCACTACATGTCTGTCCACTCGTCGCCTGGCTCGTCGCTCTGGCCTGCCGCTCCGCCTACCTCTTTGCTTGCCTGGGAAAGGGGGGGGGGGAGAGGGAGGATGAACGTCGCCTGGAGAGAAGAGGGAGTAATGAGGATGGATGCCTCCTGGGAGGAACAAGCGGCGGCGGTGGATAGGGTTTGGAAAAAGTTCGTGGGGGGTTTATATATTGATGGTGCAGTTGCTGGGCTGAAATTCTGGGCCTAGATAGACCGGTCTAGCCCATGTGGGAATTTCGGTAAGGCCCATTTGAATTTGTTAATATAATTTCCTAATATCCTATGCTGTAATATCTGTATTCGCCACGCCGATATGTATATGGCATTGCCATAGCGCATGCTATAGGCACTATAAAGTTGTGAAGGTGCTAGGTTACCGCGCCTCGCCACGCTACCATAACAACTATGCGCATGACGATGCTCAAACTTGGGATGAAGACAAGTCAGGAACTCGCAGAGGTGTCGAAAATCCCGTTCAACATGAAATTCCAAGTAGCACTGACAGGAGCCGCAACCAGCAATACAAAGAGAGTCCAACTGACGCCAAGCAGTCGACATCTAAGCATAGAATACATCAATGGTGGTATCACCCTGCTGAAGAGACTGCTCCTAGCGAACAACAGGCATATAGAGAGCATCCCCAGAAAGCTATAGTTCTGACGAAGATGAGTCAACATCTAAAAGGCAGTAGAGAACTCAATAATCTCAGAAGAAAACATGGGCTCCACACTAGCAACCAGAATAGACGCTGCTCAAGCATCATAATCCATCCATTGAGTACAGTCAGACAATCGATCACGATACAACTCCAAAGTATCCTGGTAGGAGGAAACAACCTTGTCATAGGCAATGGTGGCGGCGTTAGTAGCTGTTTTGTCTCCTTTGTCAACAGATGGCTGCACAGGCTTCGTCGGAAGAACATGGGAAGGTAGACAAGGAATGTCGCCAAAGAAAACACCCCAAAGATGAAGCCCACGCATGTGAATGCGCATATGTTGTGCGAAACCCCGGTAGTTGACACCATCTACCGAGCACTGATGAACTAAAACGGTGCCCGACGGCATCCTGAAGAAGTGACGAACAACGGCGAGAACGTAAAGAAGTAGCATCGTGCGACGGCAAGAGCGCAAAAGTAGCGGCAAGCAACAGCGATAGCGCAAGTGAGTAGCGGCAAGCGACGACGAGTGCAAAGAGAAGCGGCAGCTGCTGCAATTTTTTTTTAGAGATGGGATGCTATGGTGGTTACATCCGTCGGGAGAGCCAGTGACGGTAGGTTAGGCTAGCAGATCCAATCGATAGTAGATCAACCAATCGATAGCAGATCCTTGTGGATCTGATGGTGGGTCGAGGGCGAGCAAAGCGTGGGAGGTCAGGCGCGACAACACACTGTCGCGCGGGCGGGGCGGAGCGGCCCGGGACGATGGGGCTAAGGTGAAGTTTGTCGGGGTGAGGCGGGCTAGTGCGAGGCGGAGGCGAGCCGGCGTGTGGGGTGGCGGCGTGGCGGGTGGCAAGGCCCAAGGCGGGAGGACGGTGACAAGACGACCACGAGAGGAAGTCGAACAGAGGGAGCGACAGCAGGAGGCGGAGCAGCTGACAAGCAGAAGAAAATTCGGCAAGAAGAGGTTGAATAGATCTAGATCGAGACAAGTTGCTGCGTCCCTAAAAACCCTAGCTCTAATACCATGTTAGGAATAACAACTTATATTTCCTGGAGGCCATATGCCAGTATATATACATGTAGGTGGCAATATGCAAAGGACCCGTTATAACATGGGTATATTACACAAAAGGCAATATATATATCTAACACCATGTAGGTGAGTAATTTATCTGCAAGTTGTGATAGTTGCAGTTATTTACTTATTTATGCAATTTGGAGGCTAATAATTCATCTTAGATAGTAATGGAAACTAGGCTAATAATTTCCACCCTTTCAACCAAAAGGTGCCTGCTCATGAAACATCCTATAAGTATGTAAGGTGAGGGCTAATATTTTAATATTGCTTATATATATATATATATATATATATATATATATATATATATATATATATATATATATATATGTGACCTTTTTTGGTAGAGATTTTAAGTTTAATCTGTTGGTTACAAATTTTAATGGATGTGTCAGAATGAGGATACATTATTAAGCATCATTTAGACAATTTGATGTCAATTGATAAGTTCAGTACAAAAGTACAATCGGCTCCAGGCACGGACAGTATCAGAATAAATTTGTTATGGCACCTGACTCATAGTTCAAAGATAGTGTTGACTCATGGTAAATTACAGAACGGACCGGGTAAGTATTTTTCAAGTTGCATATATCAAAATGAAATAATGTTTTCCATAGTTTTCGTATTTTGTGTACCAACTTTGTCTTTATTGGTTATGCATTTTCAGTATGCTAGGAATGTGTAGGTTAGTAAGTCAGAAAGGAACTACAAGATCACACTCATTGGATCCTTCTGTTTTCAATTGGCTAATCAGTATGGGATATATTTCATCTTGAAATAAAGCTTCCTTCATCTAAAAAAAATCAGTATGAGATATATACATACAATTGCATCGGCATTCAGAAATAACATTGCTTGACTTTCGTCATGTAGTTGTGGAGACATACAAATATGATCAGCCTGATTACTTTCCAGAACAATTATTGGACAAATGGTTCTCTTTTTCTTGTCTTGGCTTATATCATTGCTACAAGATCTCACTGGAAGGGTGTTTCGGAACAACGACTTCTCCAGCTGACATAGTCTTAGCTGTCAAATGTGACATGTGATCTGACTTCGTCTCTAACTCATTCAAATTGTGGGGTGTGCAAGGCGATGTGAATGTTACCATGAAATACATGGGCACCATTCATCTAAATAAAGAACAGGTACATTACCTAGTCCCATAATTGTTCATACCATCCTTTATCTCTTTCATCGATGCAAGTATGTTGAGACCTCCATGATGAATACAATTCTATTTGTTCAGGTCACTACTGCTAGAAGATTCCAGACAACTATTCTTTCTTTGCTAATTAATAATGATCATTCAGAAGTCAGCGATGCTATTAAATATTTACATGAAATGCAAGTATCCATTGGAGTTGTCTATCTACTTCTTCCCTTAGTTTCTGGGAAAGTTGATTGGTGTAGTATGAAATTCTCAGACCCACCAATCTATGAAGCCACTAACAAAGATATGAGGCACAGCCATTCTTGTAAAGATGTTGATTTACTGCAGACAAAAGATGGTCCTTTGTGCAAGTGCATGCTTCGAAATTCTGTTGTCTGTACCCCACATAATAGCATGTTTTATGCTGTTACTGGGTTTCTTAACTTGAATGCCAATTCACTTCTGTATCGAAATGATGGGAGTGATGTTAGCTACAAAACCCATTTTAAGACTAGGTATGAGTTTGTCTTTTCAGTGGTATTCTTTATGTCTTGCATTTGGTGGTAAGCTGCAGAATCGTAGTTCTGTATATCTTATTTATCATTTTACATTCTCCAGGTATGGCCTCAATTTAACATATGAAGATCAACCTCTCTTGGCTGCCAGTAAGCTGTTGAAAGTGCGGAACTTCCTCCATAAGTTCCATTATAAAAAAGAAAAAGGTTCCACTTTCTACCTAGAGTAATTATATTTTCTGCCTGTTGCTGTCCTTTGTCTTGAGTTTTATCACCATGCAGTACATTAATTAATTGTGCTGTTGCTATCCTTCCTAAGATATGGAAAGACTTACATGTGTCCATGTCTTCAAAAAGAAAAAAGAACTTGACCTATGGGGGAACACAACCCACCATGGCATCACATTTAAAGGTCGAGAAAAGGCACTGAAGGCCGTTCACCCAGGGGCATCTCTAAAAGTGACTCCACGGCTGTCCAAGACCAAGTTGAAAGCGACACACAGCAATGCGCCTTTTTTTTTTGAGAACCAGGGTTCGAGCCTGGTAGCACCTACTACTGGGTGACTTACCACCGTGCTACTAGCACGTTCTTGTGTCCTGTCTTCCGTTAATTGTTGTCACTTACACACAGAAGTTCTGAAACTCAGCATAACTGACTTATTTGTGTGGGACCTGTTATCAGTCCATGTGGATATAAGGGTCTTTTTCTTGTCATGTTGATAGTCAATCAGCAGTGAGTTGTTCGCAAAAGAGGATTTTTGCATCACAGGATCGAGAACAGGGTTTTGTGATGTAAAAGAAAAAAATTCTTATGTGGATATTAGTACAGTTTTCTTTTTTCCTCAACTGGTTTCACTCTGTGTGGGTTCATGTTGTACTTTTGAGAGTTTGGAAAAGAACCTTCCAATTCTTTCGCCATAGCTACTCTGATTCCTGCATATGTATGGCATGATGTAATCTCTTGCTATAACATTTTACTTTCTAAAAACATTTTACTACATCTAAATTTTGTATGCTTGTATCTATATAAAACCATAGTTGAACGTATACTTATGTGACAGGAAATATGCTACATATTTCAACTTTCATTTTCTTTTCTGATTTGTAAAATTAAATTAGCATCCTGTATGTTCCTATAGAATTTGCAGAAAAATTAATGAAGTCGATAAGATGACCTTTTAGCCCTGAATCAGTAGTAGAGCTAATAGTAAAAGAAAGCTCATTTATTGATGGCATAAGGGACATGGAAAAAGGTTGCTAATTTAAGTAAATAGGAATAAAAAAAGAATACGTACATTGGGATTGTTGGTTTGGATAAAAGTTGAAAAGGCCAAATGGAGTTGTATTTGGAATCAGAGGGAGTATAAACAGTTCAGTGGCAGAAAATATTCTAATGGATGCTGGGATTTTTAAATACCTATAGCATGGAAGTTAAGTTTCTGAAACAATATTTTCATGGTCAACTCATGCCAAAACTAGTATTTTCATTACTGTAAATGCAGTTTTCATGCTTCTCTCAAGATTAAATAAGATGAAAAAGAATAATGAAGATCTTACAATTTTTGACATTGTTTAAGGAGCATAGCTTATTTAAGAATCAAGCTTCCTAGAGAAGCTGGTTGAGGAGGGTTTTAGCCTTTAGCATCTTGAGAAGTGTCAGAAGCTGTGCCAATTTAGGAAGGCCTAAGGCCCTATTTGTTTAGGTTGTGGTTTTTCCAGAAGCTTCGTTTGGCTGGCTGCCCTAAGACGCAGCTGGCTGAGAAACAAAAGGCCCCCCTGGCTTTCTGTTGGGCTTGATTGGTTGAATTTTAGTCGCAGGCCAAAATGTCTAAATACCCTTGACTAAAATTTTAAAGTTAAAAGGTTCACAATCTGATTGTTCGAATTTTGAGATTCTTGATTTTTCAATGCAATATCTGTAATTTTAAATTCCAAAAACTGGATTTGTATTAAAAAAAAATTAAAAATCAAACCTTGAAAGTTCGGAATTCAATATTTGAGTTCTAAGTCTCAAATACTTGGTTCCAAAACTGGCATTTGCTTTTTAAATAATCAGAACTTTAAGATTTATGGCAGTAAATTTAATATGTTTTATTCTGTATTTTGAAACTCCTACATTACCCTACTTCAGCTGTGAAGAGTTAAACCCATCCTGCAAAAGCCACAAAAAGAATCTTCCAACCAAGAAAGCTGAAGCTATGCCCAAGCAAATCGGCCCTAAAGCTGTCAAACATCTTTAGTACGATCAGAAGCTTTTGTTATTTTTAAGCTGATGCCCAAGCCCTTTTAGATCAGGTTATTAGTTGGCCCCTATACTTTCCATAACCATCAAAATTAACATGAAGTTTAAAATTACGACTCCATGGTTAGATTATGCTCCAATTAATATACTTTGTTTGTTATATTACTGACTCGATTATCCTATTTCCTTGTTTCAGAATGTAGCAGTAATGCTGTTGAATTGCCACCGGAACTTTGCAGAGTTGTCGTGTCACCAGTCTCTGCAAATACATTGTGCAGCTTTTCATTTATCTCTTCCGTAATGTATCGCATCCAGTGTATGCTTCTTTCTGTGAAGTTGAAAAACCAATTGGGCCCAATAATGCACCAGTTTGACGTAAAAGCTCTGAAGGTTCCCATTTTATTACCTTTTCCTGTTTTATCTACAACAATACCTGTAACAGTCCACTAGCTGCTAAATCTGCTGGAAGCACTTACATGTTAGAAGGGAACTCTTATTTTCCCTTATCAATTATTTAGGCCTTGTGAATGATGTCATTATACTTTGCATGCATTACGGTATTCGGTTGGAGTATGAAAAGATGGTCTTTAGATTGTGAGTAAAGGTTTTGGTCACATATTCTTCAGATGTTTAGTGCACATATTCTTCACTTTTGAAACTTTGACCATCAGGAAAACATGAAAATTATGTATGTAGATTTGTCTTGAAAAATACTTTCATAATCTCATAAATTTATTGGATCTTCTAAATATATTCTAATATAACATGGTGGTCAAAGCTCCTTATTGGAGACTGATTCATGTTCGAAATGTCAAGTATTTTTTACCAGAGGGAGTATGTACTATTGGGTCATTGTTTGGTCATGTTCAAGTTCAAGGGGTTATTCTTTGGATGAGTGCTATCATTAGTTTGGCTGCTGCTAAATTTGCAAATGGGATTTAGTAGTACATTGATATTATGACACTGTTTGATGAACACGCAAAATTTGAAGTTGCTTCATATGCCCTCTGTTTTCAGTAATGATTGGAGTGATGCAATGCGCCATTGTTTGTTCACTTACATGAATGTTCTTCAATGCACATCCATGTCCATGAATTTTCTTTATATTTACCACTATTCTCGTGTGCTGCAGATTCTGGAAGCTCTAACAACAAAGAAATGCCAGGAGGAATTTTCACAAGAATCATTGGAAACACTTGGGGATTCTTTCCTTAAGTATGTTACAACTCATCATCTTTTTAGAAAATACAAGCTCCACCATGAGGGCATGCTAACCAAGATGAAGAAAAACCTTATCTCAAACGCAGCTTTATGCCAGCTGGCCTGCAGTAACAATCTTGTGGTACTCAAGATACTACTTCTCAACCTCCTTTCTGTTTCTCTTTTGCTTTTTAACTAAGATTTACATACAAATGGTATCCATTCGCCACTCGCTTTAAGCCATTTCAATACTCTGTTATTTAAGTTATTATTGCTTAACTTTGTACAGTAATGCATACCTTTAGATATACTATATTAAGTTAAGAACAATGCCCATTGTTGGTAAATTTAGAATAATGTTACTGGCACCAGGCACCCTATCACTTTGGCTAGAAGACATGTAGTTCCGCTAACAATTGGCAATCACTTCTAGGACCTCAATTAAAAGCTGTGTTACTCGTGCAAAAATTTCGCCATGATAGTTATTATTTTAATTTCAAATAAGGAATGGACACATATGATTAAAAAAATTGCAACCTTGACATGCATTCAAGTGTTGGACGAGTGTTCAACAATCCAGTGAGTCCTAGGTGGTAAAGATGAGGCTTGGCCATCGTCAGGGGCCTAGTGGCCTATATATGCTTAATTGATATGGGTCCACTCCGAGTGTTATGTTTTTGATTTGGTGTGTCGTTGGGGAGGATGAAACTATTACTGCAGACAGAATACAGCCCTAAGGACGTATCGCATGTTCAAAAGATGCAATTATAAGGATTTAGATTTACAATTTTTATGTATAATATTACACTAAATGCTGAGAATTGAAATGTCTCTAGCCCTCACCTACTGGAGAATTCCAATTTCTATACAGTGGGTTTGCACTGATTAAACCTGAGCACTATGGTTCTTACAGGTTCATAAAGCAGATGGAGACAAAACTTTATAGTTAAGGGTTTGTACATTATTTATACAGCCTTTTTGAGAACATGTGTCTCCACCCTTGGTTGCATATACCCAATCCCCATCCATATGGTTCCATGAGAGCAAAATCCCTAGTGTGGTACTGATGACACTGTACTGGATACATGATGATAGTCGGTCCTTTTCATTTTCTAGATCACTGGTGGTTCCTAGAGGCCTACCCCAACTTGTGGCAAAGAAGTTGGCAGCCAAAGCTGTGCTCCAAGATCTGAAGGCTGCCGTACCATGAAGCACGCTGCAGTCGGCAAATGGTTAGTAATTAGTTGCATTTCAGTTTCATAGTTACGTCGACATTTGTTTAATGGTTTAGAATGTACATACATCGAGTTGCACATCTGTAGTGCACGGGCATACATCTCTCAAGCTGCCGTGCTTGTACAGGTGCCCGTACAACAGGTTTTTTCTACTTTCTACTTTTACAGTCGCAAGCTTCAGCTCTACAGAAACGTTTTGTTTTGGGTGTAAAGAAATCTTGGTTCAAGTGAAACTAAAAGCATGGCATATCTCCTAGTAGTTTACCCTCGTAATGCTCATCTCAATTCTTTTGCGGAAACCGTTGTGACCTGCATAGCCGCCAGTGTTTGAAACAAGTTGGCTTTTTGCTTCATGGCTTGTTCTTGACGTGCTTGATAGTTCCATCCAGGGAGCAAATCAGCAAGAGTTTTCAGGACCATTAGTCCTTCACTGCTGCAGGACTGCACAGCTCAGGTTTCATCAGCAATTCTCACTTGAGACAATTTCTTTCTGATTTTTGTTGGACAACGCTGCACAATTTAAGTTTCATTTATCTATTAAAGAAAAAAAAAAGGTTACACCAGAGCTGCTGCAGCTAATTGTACAATTTACAACGTTCACGAAATGATGGAACCCTTGGTCTCCCTGATTGCTATCTGGTGTTGTCCTGAAAAGAAGGCATGAATCTTTTAGTGTTAACACGATAAGTCGATAATACAAGGATGACAATGTTGAAATGATCTATCAAACTTAAAAACTAGATGTACTTTTACCTTAACAGCTGGTGTGGAGGTACCATCAGAATTCCTTGCCTCTGACTTTTCATTTGAGTAACTAGCAAAAACAGAAAAGAAAGGAAAAAAAAGGTTTCAGTTTGATAAGTTTAGCTGTGGCAGTTAGGTCGAATTGAAAAGAAAAAAACTGATAAAACTCACGTTGACAGTATCGTGACCCAGACTAGCTCCACACAGTCGACCCATAGCAGTCTTTGCTCAACAGGAACCACACCATATGTAATTAAGTGCGCAAAAGGCCATAGCTTCCATCCAGCCTGCAATAACAATTGAAACCAACGTTTTCAGTTTTTTCACAACAGGAAACAAGTCGGATAAAATAGCACACGGTAGTATATAAATATTTGCATCATAATCAAGACAAGAGACAAGCAGGTTATGGTCTGCTGTGTAGTCAGCTGAAAACTTCCATAATAATGAATTGAGGAACGGTTGTGCAAGCATAAAATGCAGAGTGGGTCACTGCCTGGAGTGCGTACAGCATTGAAAAATTAAGCAATATCGAGGGTTATGAGTTATTCTGATACGCTAAGAGTCTATAGAAGCCATCCTGTTTTGGCCAAAGGCAGAGCATATAATGTGAAAGGACAAATCATTCCAAAGATATGGAGTATTTCTCAAGGAATTCACATTAATACACATCAACAAATTAAGAATCACAGCGCCAATATGCATAACAGCGGGCCCATTGATTTGCTGACGATAACTGTGAAAACAAGAAGCACCACTCATTTTTGCACCAACCTGCTTAATGCTAACCTAATTCTCACCAAAAGGATACAAAGACTATAATCTGTAGT
This sequence comes from Phragmites australis, assembly GCF_958298935.1. Classification (NCBI taxonomy): domain Eukaryota; kingdom Viridiplantae; phylum Streptophyta; class Magnoliopsida; order Poales; family Poaceae; genus Phragmites; species Phragmites australis. Next base: position 32,192,700 of record NC_084923.1, on the reverse strand, counting down.
TCTGCAAACTGAAGAAATGCCATACACATATTAAGGAAAGATGAATGCTTACAGTAAGCATGGGCCAGAATGTGGACTTGAGCTCGCTGAAAATAGTGGTAGGTGATTCCAACCGAAGGAAACCCAAGACTACGAAATAGATGCTGTTCCAGATCGCGGACCAGATCGTCTGATCGAACGCAACCTTCGCAGGGACAACCCACCAATCCTTGAACGGGAACAGTGCCTGATTCAAGGGAGTTCATGCAGTCATATCATTTACCATATCAACATAACAAAATTATTTACCTCCTCCAGTCCGCCTTATATTGTATATTAGCTATCCAATTTTGTTCCAAAATACAAGGATGCATACAGATTTATTGATATTTCCCCCCTTTCACCCTTATTTATTTCGTTCTCTACCTGAGCATCTATGCATGTCAACCCGTACAAACCATAGCCTCTCATCTTTTTCCCAAATCACTTGATGGGAATGTCACTCCAGTCATTTTGTTTTGTTCATTCATCAAATTAAAACCTTTAACCTTTGGTGCAATCAAAATACGCCACACATGGACAATGGTTACTTAATGGAGTGTACAACTACAAGATAGCTGAGCAGTTAACGCGACAATGGTTACCTCACAGATATGGTAGTAGTAATGTGAGAGTGACCCGTGAAGCGTGAAGCCAACAAGGCCAGACCGGAACATCCGAGCACGGTCGAAATCAAAGATCGGCTTGCCTTCATAGCACTGCAAGCATAAGCAGCAGCAGCAGCAGCAAAACAATAGCAGAGTTAGTTATCACACTACTGCAGCAACAAGCCGGTGCATACGAGTAGAACGGCCATGGAAATGGAATTGAGCACGCACCTGCGCGATCCAGTCACCAAGGGAGTAGACGACGCCACTGATCATCATCTTTGCAAGAACGGGGTTGTCCTTGAGTGCCTCCTCGTATGCCGACCAGTTGTGCTCCGGCATGTACCGCAGGATCTCAAAGATCGTCCACCCCTGCATCAAATCCAATCAAGAAAAGGTTAATTAACTCCGAATCCAATTGAGATGGACACCACCTGCGACTGTGCGCAGAGAATTAAAGCTACAAATAAATCAAGAAACGTACATGCCAGTAGTCGTGGTCGACGGTGAGGAGTTTGGTGAGCGCGTAGGTGCTGGTCCCGAGCACGATGGCCGTGTTGATGCCGCGGTCCAGCATCTTGTTGCCGTCCCCGCCGCCGGAGGACCCCATTCCGCCAGCGCCGCCTCCGGCGAATCCTCCGCCCATGTCACCCTGGAAGGAGAGCCCGCCGATGTCGAGCTGGCTGCCCCTCAGCGGCTCGTCCCGCTGCTCCTCGAGCCTCCCCGCCACCTGGCCCTCGCCCCCGGGCCCCGGCAGCACGTCCGCTTCCTCCGCCGCGGCGGCCGAGACGAGCAGGGCCCGCCGGAGCCGCTTCGAGGTTCTTGGCAGCCGGAGGAGGGACGGGGCGGCGGAGGCGGAGGTGGAGGGGCGGGGGTGGCTGGGGTGGAGCCATCTGGAGGCAGGGGACGGGGAGGCCACAGTCGGTACGGCCGCCGCCATCGCCGCGCACTCCTCTGGTTCTCCCAACCAACTAACACCACACCCTCGTTTCGCCGATTTCTCACTGACGCGCGCGTGTTTTTAACCGCCGCGGCTGGTGATCCTGGCTCCACCACGACCGCGCGCGCCTGTGGATCTCAAGTTCCGGGCCCTACCCTTGTGGACGTGAGCCGCCGCCGGGTCGTGCGCTCGCTCGCTCGCCTGAGAGAGATTCTTGCGTGCCAGTTCGTGGGGTTTTGATCGGAGAAAAAAACGGGGGAATGTTAGGTGGATAATTTTCGTGGAGATGGTTGGCGACTCTTTGCGAGCCACTTATCTGAGACAGGCAGCCGGCTGGCTGGCCCAGGGGAGATGCGACTAGACATCCAAGGACATCGTCGGAAACGGGAGAAGATTCTGGCGTGGGAGGTGGCCGGCTGTGGGTGGATATTTTTTCTCCATCTTATAAAATGATTTCAATTATATCCATAGCATTTTATCACCCACGACCAACCGTCACCACAGCCATCACCCCTGCCTTCGCCCCTGTCTCCTCCCTTGCCTCCCTAGCGCGGCTCCCGATGCCAATGGGCCCACCTATGGCCACCTCCCTTGCCTCTACCATCCCTCAAAAAAGCTACTGGTGCTAAGGCGGCGTCGAAGCCGTCCACCATCTTGGTTGTTTTCGATCAAGAAGCTGCCGAATCCGTCGCATGATGACCTCCTCCCTGTTCCAGTCCCGTGGATCCGTCCACCTCGTAGATTCAACGTCTAGTGGTATCGCTGCTAACTCACCACCACTACCCACCACCAGGCTGTCGTGACCCCTCCTTCCCTGTATAGTCCAGGGCCCAAGTGAACCTTGAACCTTTAAACCCCTGAACCCTAACCCGCCAGCGAGAGGCGACACTAGAGAGGAGGAAGACAAGCAGTCGATGAGCACGGATCACGAGGTATGTTCAATGGTGGAGCTTGTCAACTTTGAATTTAGCCAATTTCAAGCGATTGTGGATGAGATATTCCATAGAAAAGATGTCTTTTTTTTTTGGAATCGATTGGTTATTTAGGCCATGTTTGGCAGGGATTTTGGATTCTGTTTCTCAACATGAGAATCCCTACCAAATGATACGGCGAGCAAGCGTTTCGAATAAAAAAGGGATAAACCTTTCTTGTTTTTAAAGTAGGAGGGAGAAACGGTTGAAAGTGGTTTCTCACAAGAATCATATTCCTCCTCTCACATACATTTTTTTTTGAATCGAAACTATCGTAGCCAAACGATTGTTCAAAGTAATTCTCATTCACTAAGAAATATTTTTAGGAGAAACATAATTAGAAGCTGAAATGGGAGAATCTAAAATCCTACCAAATAGGGTCTTATTATTCTCTCAATTGTATAGTTAGCTATCAAAGTTTGAATGCGGGTTTGCCAGTACAAACCTCAGTCGAGGACTAGCGCTAGGGGTCACCAGTCATAAACAATGAGAGGGTAAAAGGCAATGATGGCCAAGATTGAAGGTTAAGTGGTGTCCTTTTTCTAGATTACAAGAACGGCGCGCACGCACACATCAACACACATGCACTGACGTCCACACATTGTGATTGCACACCCTATCGAGGGTTGAGTGGCATTGATATTGTTCTGTTTGTGCTATCAAAGCCATTTGTTGATAGAAGTGGGTGGTCTACTATACCAGGAGTGTTAGGATCTCAGGTACAAGGAGAAAATTATTTAGTATGCCTATTCTAGTAAAAGAAATAAGTTTCTTTTACTTTGGAGCAGCCATATTGCCTTTTGTTTTCAGTTGTTCATCCAACTCATTCGATGGGCACGACTCCGACCTAGTGGCTGCTTTCAGAGCACTGCAACACGCTGCTCACACCTCCACCACCAGGCTTCCAAATAGGCATCAATGGCGTGCAGAATAACCGGCCTCGGTAATTAGTATTTCATTCGTATTATTTCTTTTATCTTTGAGATCATATATCTGGAGCTTTGTTTTCTACTTTCTCTTGTTTTAAGTATGACACCCTTCCAGTATTGCTCCTAAGGTTACTTGTACTTGGCTATTTATAACTTAGAAAAAACAGTAACAGGTCTGAGGGGAAATGGTCATATTAGGCTATGTTTGTAATTTTAGTGATTAATAATAATATAGTAATAAGGACTAATATATTTGTTAAAAATATATATTAGTAGGTCTTATAGATACAATACATGAAGAAGTTACCAAAGCCGAAATAAAGAGAGAAATAAATTGGATTTGTTCCAAAAAAATTTATATGATCAAATGGGATTAATTTCTATATATTCTTGTATAGCTCTTCACAAGCTTTCCATAGAGATCAAGTTCATCAAAATTGGAGTTCGGAGCGAAAGTTATACCCAAAATACATAACACTGTTCTGCTGAAATTTGTCTGACCGGATAATCTGATACTCATATCAAAATTAGTCTGGTGCTACATATGATAATCTGGTAAGAATAATGAAAAATAGTCCGGTGTTCACAGAAAGTTTGAAGCGAAGTCTTTTGCCTCACCGAATGATCCGGTGTTCACAAAATAAACACACCGAACTATTATTTTCAGAGAGTTCCAAAATGAACATATGCACATAGGATAATCTGATGTATTTGTTTAGTGTTCAGTGAGTTATCACAGGATAATCCGGTGTTCACATATGAGTCTGAATGAGTTCCAACCGCTAGTTTCTTCTGCTATACTCACCGGATGATCCGGTGTTCATAAAATAAACACACCAGACTATTATTTTCAGAGAGCTCTAAATGAACATATGCACATAAGATAATTCGGTGCATTTGTCCGGTATTTAGTGAGTCGTCACAGGATAATCCGGTGCACAGAGCCTTGAGTGGAGTTTTCAACGGCTAGTTTGTGAGAGTGTACTCACCGGATGATCCAGTGTTAATAACTTTTCTGAGCTATTGGTTTAACGGCTAGTGCGCGAGTTTGATACTATAAATACCTCTCCATTCAGTCATTTGAGGCAGCTAGAGTCCAGAAAAGTTCATATACATCTGAGAAGACATCAAAACCATCAAAGTGAAGTGATCATCCAAGGCAAATTAAGCACATATTAGAGAGTGATTAGTGCTTATAGGCCTAGAGAATATGTTGTTAGGTGATTGCTGCCTAGAGAGTGGATCAAGGAGTGATCCAAGCTTGTACCTCTTGGTACATCAGTGCATTAGAGTCTTGTTGACTCGCTGGCAACTTGAGCCGGAGTTGACCAAGCTTGTTGACCCTCCGACTTGATGTGGAGCGACGACGAGAAGCGTGTACAGGTACGCAGAGACCGTTGCTTTGGTGGCTCAAGCTCTGAAGTGATCACGGCGGCAAGGAACCGGAAGAGAGGTTAGTGGTGAGACCTTACCTTGGTGGCTCATCTGGGTAGAGGCCTTATCTTTGTGACTCGGTGACTCAAGAGTCATAACTGGGTGCCGATCGGGAGTATATCCTTTGTGGAGATCCAACATGGACTAAGGGTGGCATTCATGCTATCGATACTACGGGAAAAAATCCTTATGCTGAGTTTGCTCTCTCTACCTTATTTATGTTTTCGCATTTACTTACTTGCAATTTACCTTCTTAGATAGGTTACAAGCGCTATGATCGATAGAGTAGACACACTAGATAAACCTAGAGCATATTTTGATAGAAATTTATATAGGTTTATCTTATACCGAAATAGTTCTAAATATCCTAATTCACCCCCTCTTAGAATATCACTCCCTACAAGGTCCCTAATAGCTACCTTAGGGATGTCTCATTGTTACTTAGCTATGTAGGGCAGCTTATGCAATCACCATCAATTGTGCTTTCACTTTCATGATAATTAATATGATGATGATCTTTAATTTGGAGAAGTGATTTATGTTGCTATTGTTATTTCATATGCATGATTCTTGACATATAAATATCCTTCTGCTATTTAAAACTTAGAAAAACATAAACATAATAACACCAGTTCTAGTATCTAAAATGAGTAAGAGATGGTATTTGTTGACATATTAATATGACTATGAACCAATAATTCTCTTATGTCATCTTAATCCTAAAAATAAGAACTCTAAAATGAGTAAATACCAAATTTATTTTTCTCTATACTCCTCAAAATAAATAATTTATTGCCTTATTTACACCTACCAGAGCCACGATAAAATCAAGTTGATTGGAAACCTGATAATTTTTGCAACTTATTAATTTGATGAGTTAGGTTAAGATTATATTATGTTGGTAGGAAACTCTAAGTTGGCCATTTCTTTTGCGTATCTATCACTTGTTTGATAGCCTTTTATCTGTGCATTGCCTATTCTACACTGGAATTAGCGCAAACTTTGCTAGCTGCCCCCATTGAAAATCATATATCTCTTTTGTGTTACACATCCTTGTCCCCAACTTGTTGATATAAGTTTCTCATCGAGCCACTCATTTAGATGACGTAATCAAGAATTAGTCAGCACGACTTCTTCAAAGGACTATATGCTTGAGGATGACCAAAATTTAAGCATGGGGAGTTGTCATGATCATTTTGACACGCTGACTAATAAAGGAGAACTTTCAAGACTATCTGAGCTCTGTGGAAACTTCAAAAAGGAAATAAATAAAAATGGTTATAAATGCAAATGAGGATTTTCAAAGTTATGAATACAAAATTCAAGGAGCAAGCCCGTAATAGAAGGAAAAAGTGAGAAAAAAGACCATCAAGCTTCAAAATAGTGCAATTCGTTTGGCTGAAACTCATACCTTTCCAATCATGTGCAATCCGATAACGAGGACTTCATCTGTGCCTTGGGATCAAACTTTGCCATTTGCACATGTCCACTTTTATAAAGTGTGTGTTCTCTCCTCTCACATCATTGTGTTTCTAATGGCCTTTTTAATGGGTTTTCCATGAAACCGAGTAGAATTATATCTTAGCTTTGACAATATTCTGAGTTAAAAGTTATGCTATCATTGTTTCTCTTACCAAGCTACACATATAAGTCTTCCACTGAATATTTGTATAATAGGAGAATATTTAGCCTTTGGCTTAACATATTTGTGAGATGAATGTTTATTTGGATAGTGTTCAAGAAGCTTTATTCCTTGGTATGAAAGAGACAAAGTATTCAGAAAATCTTTATCTGGAAACCTTAATTGAAGAGTAATTTGCTTCTAATAGCAATTGTCTAAGTATGTTTTTGTGATTGGTTCTAAGTCTATATTTGACCGCCACATTGTTTAAAAAGATCTTATAACTAGTGTATAAATCTTGAAATTTGGAAACTATAAAGCAGAATGGATATGTATATGCTCTTCATGAATGCATGTGGATGACATGATTAGACATATGATCTCCTATTGAGATGACATATGCTCTCCTATTGAGAGAATTTCCATTCTTAGGTTTCCTTGGGGGCGAGCAAAGTCTAAGCATGAAGGAGTTGATGACACTCATTATACACACCTATTAGCGTCATATTCTCTTAATATATTACTAATTATTTGTAATTATTTTTAATTATTGATGCTAACCTTGACGATATTCATGTATAGTACCGTTTGGTTATAACTTGAGAAATCAGTAGAAAAGATGACGAAATCAGACATAAATGGACCTTATAGGAAGACATGCATCGATTCACCAGGAAGTGGGCCACTTGGGGCCTAAAACCTGGTGATGCCATGTGGCATGGCCCATAAAGCCACACGACACTGCTAGTTCAAAGCCCACCTCGGCCCATCCAAGGCTGAGTTACCTTCCCCTCTCACAAGCGTTCCAAAAGCTACCACCGATATCGCTGAGAATATTCTAAAAGTGCGAAATATGGAAACCGGATCATCAAAGATTTGAAATTATCTTTATAAAGTAGTCCATCTCGAGAAATCTACATGCATTAGGGCCACATGGAAGCCCATGTACATCTTCCAGAAGGAGGAAGAACTGACCTATGAGCTGGCCGTGGCTGACACGACAAAGGAGTCTGGGTGTCGCGTGACAACCTTTCCTTGTGCCTCGCGTCAACCACAGGGACAACCACGATTTGTGGTTGTCGACTCCTAGTACCATATATAGATGACCCTCTCAACGTTTTCGACATGGAAGATCCCTAGTTTAGAGCCAATCTTAGCAAAATACCTTCAACTTTAACTTTAGTTATCTAGACTAGTTTAGGCTAGTTCAATGATCTAATTATACTGCAATCTCTAATTAGATTGGGGTTCAGAGCTGGAAATGCCACCATCAAGGTATGTGTCGAGACCGGCCCAAGAAAATGACCAGTCTCATCTATGTGTTGAGCTCAGGAATCAATCCCAACATATAGTGACTTCATAGATGAATATCATTACAATATCTCACTTAATTATAATTAATCATCTTGCAAAAGTGACCTTCAAGGGCCAAGATTCAAATTAAACTACAGCGGAACTACATAGACTATTCTTCGCGATGATCCACAGACAAACCGACGTAGAAAACAACTTAGAACAATCCATCTTAAGTGAACTCTCTAATGTCTTATCCAATTAAGTATTTGATGATAGCAAGTATGAGCATATATCGTACTCAGTAAGTTGCGAGGAAATATTATGCATATAAAGGCTTGAATAATAATATGGTAATATAAATCATTTGCAACAAATATCGTTTACTTTAACACAATTTAAAAGCAAGTGAATAACAATAAAGTAAAGAAGCAGACTCGTGCGACCGATGGACTCGAGCTTGAGGCCAATTCTTGTTTGTGTCAAGCTCCGCTGGATCCCTCTCAGGCTTTAGCTTCTAGATGCTTGGGCGATCCTATTTTGGCAATCTCTCAGTGATTCTCGGTTTGGACATGGCGTACACGTCTCAGTCTCCCTATTGTCGTTGGCATGCCGGATAGGAACAAAGAAGGAAGGGGAGAACGACATGAGGAAGAAGGAGAGGAGGGACGAGATGGCGCATGCGGGCGATAAGCCGGAGATGGGTAATGAGCGTGTGGCCCAGGAAGAAAGAGAGAGGAGGGCAGATGAGTCAGGCTGGTAGGCTGTCTAGCTGGAAAAGAAAAGGAGGGAGAGAGGAGATGAGCTGAAGTCATAGAGCTCAGTCCGATAGAGGTTTTAACCTTTCCTATTTCTTTTTCTTTCCTATTTCTTGCATTCTATTATACACACATGTATATCTATACATATATAACCTGTACTCTATTTTATTTTAGAGTGAATATCATAAAACTACATTTCTTTTGGTTTAACTATCACAAAATTACACTTTTCCCCTCCTATTTCACAAAATCACACTTACTTTGCATCACTTTATCATAGAAATATACTTCTTTTGGTTTAACTGTCACAAAACTACACTTTCCCCTCTTATTTCACAAAACCAAACTTACTTTACATCACTTATCACAAAACTACACTTATGTTATTGTGAATAGATCTGACAAGATGGGCTCACACGTCATACTTACAGGCTTCAACCATCACCATTTGTTGACGTGGCTGACTACGCCATGTCACAATTGCTTGCCAAGTTAGCAGATCCTACGTAGCCTTTGAGCTCCTTCTCTTGTAAGCTATTGATCTGGCGCAAGTTGAATTCTTGGGCATGAAAAATTGGAACTGGTGGGGGTTGGTGTGACACTATTTAGCCACCCAAATGGTGCTGGTGGGGGTTGGCATGGCACCATTTGGGTGGCTAAATGATACCATGCCAACCCCCACCAGTGCCAATTTTTCGCGCTCAGGAATTCAACTCGTGTCATATCGGTAGCTTCCAAGAGAATGATCCCAAAGGCCACGTGGGTTCTGCTAACTTGGTAAGTAATTGTGACATGACATAGTCGGTCACGTCAACAAATGGTGATGGCTGAAGCATATAAGTATGACGTGTATGCCCATCTTGTTAGATCTGTTCACAGTAATATAAGTGCTGTTTTGTGATAAAGTGATGCAAAGTAAGTTTTATTTTGTGAAATAGGAGAGGGAAAATGTAGTTTTGTGATAGTTAAACTAAAAGAAGTATAGTTTTGTGATAAAGTGATACAAAGTAAGTTGATTTTGTGAAATAGGAGGGGAAAAGTACAGTTTTATGATAATTAAACCAAAAGAATTGTAGCTTTATGATATTCACTCTTTATTTTATAAACCAAGCAAGCATATATATATATATATATATATACATATATATATATATATATATATATATATATCAAACATTTCAACCAACCAAATATATATATATCCAATAGAAAGAATAAACATTTTTCATATGTATATGCATATATATACTTACATGTACACATATACACTTCTTAGGTTTTTCTCTGTCTTGCATTTTTATTTTTTTATAAAAATTAGATTATGTTTATATTTAGAAATTGGGCAGTTATAGTTTGTTGTGATGGTGATTGTATGTTATGCTTTATGAAGTATAAATAGATTTTATATTAAAGATCTACGATCCTGTATTCCTTTTTGGTCCCGACTATCGTGCTTTATCCTTCATCTAGTTCGCAATTAGATGACTAGCTAGTAGATATAATCATGGTGATTAGATCTATTAGTGAAAATTAGCATGGTAGTTAAGGTATAAGATGAGCTAGGTAAATTGGCCACACACTGATCATTCTCAAGCTCAAATTCAATGAACAGTTGAGGGTGTGCATACCCTTCCTACGTGACATCCCATGGAGGAAAACCACAAGGGCTTAGTAGGTGATAATCGAAGGGAAATAATGGGTTTAAAGAAATTGATCATATATTATACATCGATATCTTTATGCTATGAACCATAACTATTTGCTACCATGATAGTACTTACTGTATATCCAGTTAAGGCTTGAAGATCTATCTGTTATTTGATCTTTATGTTTACATACCATCATAACCATCAACAACCTTAGTCTCATATGCAATTGCTTTCATGAATAGAGTTAGTTTATTAGTTTAAAGTAAACCACTGTCTAGTTTGCTTGCTGATCTTTGTGGATACGGTAACCTTGGAATACTCTGCATGAAGGTGCTACAATTGACCCATGTGCTTGCGGTGTGCGCATAACTAGCGTCAACAATGTTTAACCAAGGTGCAACAAAATTCTTATACATAGGTTTCCATTTTTAGCTTTTAAGTAGCACAATGTTTGAGATTCGTGCGAAAGAGGGGATGAATGGCTAAGATAAAGGCGGGTGAAGCAAGCACACAACATATGGGATACGTGTTGGCCTCTGCTTGGCAATAAGATGGGTGGGTGGAAAAGGAGCTTGATTTGCAAACTTCAAATGCATTTCCCTCTCAAATCGTGAGTCCATTTTTTGAATCTGTTTGAACCATGATATTTTAAAAGAAATTAATGCAACAAAATGAGATCCAATATGAGTATATTTTTTTCTCCTTATTTTTTTAATCAACATTTTGAATATATGATCTCAACATTTCAAATATACTATTTCTACAATTTCACACAAAATGTTAAACTAGGCTTTTAAAATTGTTGAACTAGGTCTTTCAAAATGTTAAATCAAGTCTCTCGAAATGCTGAAGTATAGAATACCACAAAATCATAAATTTACATAATGTAATTAACTATAAGTATCATGAAAAATAAAAAAGGAAAAAATAGACCTGCACCCATTGGACGCGCCTAGACCTGAGCATGGGTCAGGGCGAAGTAAAATCCCACTTTGTTGCCTAGGTCTGACTAGAAAGTCCCATTGGACAACAAAAATGGGTCGCTCTCGAATCATGCTCGGGCTGGGCCACCTGAGATTTTTTATGTGAGACAACAATTCATTTTAATGTTTCATGCTTGGCTAAACTAGCCCTGATTTTTTGGGTCAAAAAATTGCTGTCCAAACTCGCATTTAAAAATACACTTTTCAAATCCATTTGACATAACTTGAAATTATGTGAATATGCATATGCAAGAAGGATACGAATGGCTTCAAGTCTTGCCACAAGTGCGAAGTTCTCTCCATAGGCCAAGGCTTCGATTTGAGAGAACCCTTGTGCAACAAATCTTGCCTTGTTGCGCACCACAACTTCATGTTTATTTTGTTTGTTCCGGAATACCCACTTTGTGCCAACTATATGCTTGCCTTAGGGGCATTCTTCAAGAATCCATACTTCATTGCGAGTGAAGTTGTTAAATTCTTCTTGCATGGCTATCACTTAATCTGGATCCCAAGAGCTTCATCTATATTAGAGGGTTTCAAACAAGAGACAAGAGTAATGTTCACAAACTTGGGTTCCCAAGTGATGGAAGAGGAACTTGATCATCTTGTTTAGCCTTATCATTCTTCTTCCCATCATCATCTACAATTTGGGGCACCATGGAGGAAGTAGAAGGTACATCTTCAATGTCTTGATCATCCTTGTTTGGTCTGATGTTCCCAATTGGCATGTTCTACAACGCTTCTCTCAATGGCTCATCACGTACATCATCAAGGTTTTCATGTGCTCATTGGGAGTTAGGAGCTATTGGATTCATCAAACTTCACACCACATGATTCTTCAACAAGACTTATGGTATTATTAAAAACTCAATATGCTTTGGAGTTAGATATATAACCAAGTAAGAAACCAATATCACAATGGCATTGAAACTTTCCTAGGTGATTTATTTTCTTGAGGATGTAACACTTGCAACCAAACACACTAAGTAGGAGATATTGGGTTTTGTCCCATTGAGCAGCCCATATATGTCTTCTTCATCAACCGGTGAGGATAAGGATGGCTGGATACATAATACGTGGTATTGATGGTTTCTGCCCAAAATCAGTATGATGTACCATACTCATCCAACATCATCATTGCCAACATGAGCAATGTCCTATTTTCCTTTCCATAATAGAATTTTGTTGAGGGGTGTAGGTTGTAAAAAACTCATGCTTGATTCCAGTGTCATCACAATATTCTTCAATGTTGGTGTTGTTGAACTCCATTCCATTATCACTCTATACCTTAATAATGGTGGCAACAAATTCATTTTCTTTGCAAACTGCTTGAAGATACCAGTTGTCTCACATTGTCATCTAGAAAGAATGTGTGTACCTTGAGAAGTCATCCACCACAATGAGACAATTAAGATTTCCTTCAAGACTTTTGAAAGTTGTTGGACCAAAGAGATCCATTTGAAGTAGCTCCAATGGTCTTGAGGTTGACATCACCATCCTGTATGGATGAGAGCTTGCAACTTGCTTTCAGGCTTGACATGCAATGTATAACTTGTCATTCTTGAACACCACATCCTTGACATCAATGAGTAGTTCTTGCTTGAACACCTTCTTGAGTTGACTCATACCCACATCAGTAAGTCTTCTATGTCATACCCAGATCATTGATGTCTTTTTGAATAAACATGTAGCCAAGCTAAGAAAAATCAACAAGATAGATATTTAAATTTCTAAAGCCCTTAAAAATTAATTCATTATCCTTCGTGATATAAATGGAAACATCAATATATGAGAATGTGCAAGTAAGACAAAGATCACATAATTGAGCTATTGATAAGAGATTATAGAACATTAGAAATAGAAAGATCATTGGATATGACAATTTTACCAAAGCCTTGAGCGTTCCCTTTCAAAGGTAATCTTTTCATGAGTTACATCTTCCTCTTCTATTGAGGTGAACATCCGAGGATCTCAAGTCATACATTGTGTGCATCCACTATCAAGCACCCAATGATGTCCTCCGGATTTGTTATTCACCTACACACAAAAAGGGTTCAAAATTTGTATTTAGGTACCCAAACTAGTTTAGAACCTTTAGCGTGAGTGACAAAAGACATATAGGAATCTATATTTACCTTGGCCTATTTCCCTTGTTATGATTTCCCATGAATGACCCTAGCCATCACCTTTCCATCCTTGCATTTACTAAGAAAGAAATATGAATTATCATGCATAGCTTTATAATTGAAGGCAAAGTAGGACGAGTAGGGTTAAGACACTCCCTATGGTGTGACCAAATTCTTGATAACGTTGACAATAGGATCCATTTTGCCTAGAGAAACATGAAGCAATTTCTGGAGACTTGGTGATATTCTTCAGGGGTTTGGGATAGTTTCCAAGACCATTCTTTCCAAAATCACTTGTATGCTTGTAAAGAATTAATCTACTTGTGTTTGAGTTCACCTCTTGCCACTCGATCATCACAACCTTAAGGCTTGCAATTTCTATCTTGAGTTCCTCATTTTTGCTTGCAAAGTTAGTCTCAACATATGCAATATCACAAAAGGAACAAGAAATATCAAGAAAATCACCACAAGAGGTAGCTATATAGACCTTAACAACATCTAGCATTTTATCAAACATGGGAGTAAGCTTGGAACTAAGTGGTCTCAAGATCTTTATACTTGGCACTAAGCTCAACAAGCTCTAGTTTAAGCTTCTCATGTTTTGTTTCAAGCTCATAGTTAGAAAGAACAAAGCAATCGTATTTCCCATTGAGATTGACAAACTTATCATTAAGTACGAGATTCCATAATTTGCCACTAAATAACTTGCTATGTTCCTTATATGCCATCATTGTGTCGATGACATAGTGAATGGCATATTATGGATTAGGCAACTATTCAGTGGCATATCGTGAATTTATCCTTAAGTTCTTCATTACCAGAAGAGAGCTTAGTATACGCCTTTTCCAAGGCCTTTATCTTTTCATCCTTTTTAGAGATGACAACATGGCATTCTTTAATAGTAATAACAAGCTCAGCATAAAGAGGTTTATCATCATCGGAGTCATCATTGTTTAACTTGTTGTTACCTTTGGTCATTAGGCACATAGGAGGTGTAGGAAGAGGTGGCATTGACTCCTTGATGGCAAGCACAGCAAGAACTTCATCATCACTATCACTTGAAGAAGAGTCATCAGAGCTTTCACCAGTGAGCTATTCCCCCAACAATATAGGCCTCACCATCTCCATTCTTCTTGGCTTTGAATATATCCTTATTCTTGCCAATGAACTTTTTTCTTCTTCTTCTTATCATGTCTCTTGGGTTTATCATCCTTATCATCACTCTCCTCTTACTTTCCCTTGCCATTCTTCTTCTTCTTATTGCAATGATGAGCGAGGCGACTTAGCTCACCATAATTGTTGCAATCCATTTTGGTAAGAGGTTTCTTATTGGTGAAGAAGAACTTCTTCTTGGGGTTAAATTCATATCCCTTCTTGTTCAACTTCTTGAACATGTTGGTAGTTCTCCTCACTAGACGTGCAAGCTCGGCGTCAGAGTCATCATCTTCTTCATCATTATCACTTTGACACCACCTTGATCTTCTTCTTCTTCTGGCAACTTGCCTTGAATGCAATATTCTTCGTGGTTGAAGAGGTTGGTTTCTCCGCCAAGTATAGCTCTTTGGTGGAGATTTTTCTAAGGCATAGGTATGAGTCATGGTGTTGAGATCATGTTGATGCAAGATGGTGACAACGGTGTTGTACTTGGCTTTCGGGACTGATGAAATGATCTTCCTCACGACATACCATTAAGTGACTTGAGTGAGTCCAAGAGCATTGATTTCTTCAACTATGACATTCAAGCAAGAATACATGGCAGTAGCATTTTCATGAGGCAACATCTCAATTCTATCAAGTTTATACTAAATGACATGATACATCTCTTCATTTACACTCTTTGTTCCTTCATGAATTTTATCAAAAAGTTCCCAAAGCTTGTGAGTGTCAGTGCAACTACGCACATGACTAAACACTTCCTTACTAAGACCAATAAAGATTATATTTTTGGCCTTAGCATCTCTTCATGCTCTTCTTGAGGCTTCTTCTTCCTCTTGACTCTCCAAAGGTGTAGAAGAGCCTTAAGATGTCAATAGCCTCAAGATGGCTAGCCTTTCCTTGCGACTAAACACGTGGTTCTAGGAAGCATTGTCTTGCGGCTCTCCATACTTCGATGTTGATATCCTCAAGATGGTTAGCGATCCTAATCTTCTAATAGGCAAAATCATCGCCACCAAAGTATAGCACGTACCCATCCTTGTTCATTATCTTGCCCTAGGCAGTGAAGCCTATCCTATGAACACAAGACTCTGATACCAATTGAAGCATCAAGATACATAAGAAGGGGTGGGATTTAAAAAAAAATTATCACTAAAAGCCTAGAGAAAATCAACCCACTATTAACCTATGTGCTTCTAGGTTTCTAGGTGTGTCTATGCTAACACACAAAAAGTTTTGCAACCTAGTCCGAATCCTATTCTAGCATGGCAAAACTACAAATGTAAATTGCCTACAAATGTAAATTGCAGAATATAAATTGCAAGAATTGAAATACTAGAAATGCAAATGCTCAAATGTAAAGATAGGGACTACATTTTTTTTTTGAGGTATCAAGGTGCTGGCACTCCACACTAGTCATCATGCATGGAACCAAGCGCTCTCTAGGTGGTAGTCCTTCTGCACTTCGAATCAGTGGACTTCAAACTGGCACAGCTCCTTGGGGCTTCAACAATGTCTTCTCCAATGAAGCTCACCAAGAACTCACCACCAAGCTATGTAGGTGATGTCAATCACAAAGAGTAAGAAGCTAAGAACCTTACGTGACCTAATCTAGACCAAAGAGGTAGATGGATGAATACAAACTACTCTCCTAGCACTAATGATGTTCTTAATCTTCAATTAAGAACTTGAATTATCACTCTAGTGATTTTTCTTCCTCTTGACTCTATACGAGTGTAGGTGAACTAAACAACAAGCCAAGAGAACTTTCAATGAGGCGAGGAAGGCGTATTAATAGCCAACAACCAAAAACTAGCTATTGCCCCCTCGCCCCCTAGAAAATCGGGTCACTGGATTGTCAGGTGCCTTTAAATCCAATAGTTTAGAAACTAGTCGTTTACTGCACGATCACCTCACTGAACAATTAGGTGGATCACCAAACTGTACGGTGGACTTCATCTTCCAAGTTTTCAAACCCTCTAGACATTTTGTCTGGTGGCCAACAGACATTTCCTCCTAATTGTCAGTGCCACCAAATAGTCAGTTAGCCCCAATGGACTATCTGATGACCTTGACATCAAATTGGCTTCAAAGTCTTCATGTCATTGGACGATTATGATTGATCGTCTGGTGACCATCGGACGATCAAGTGACATCACCGAACTATCCGGTGACCTAATTTGATTTGGGACTTCTACTATTTAGCCAATCTTTTGTCCTGGCTTGTTTTTTTTATATACTTTGGGCTTCAATTGAGCTATCTAGTGCTAGACTAAACTTGTGTATATCACAACCCCTTCTCTAGCGTTGACTAGGTCAATTTACTACTCCTTAACCCCTTTTTATAGTACGGTCAAAGAAAAAACAAAGAAAATATCTATTTCTAAGTGCTAACCTCAACTTCTTGTGACACTTAGAGCTAAACAATTCTTAATCTTCGCGCATATCCTTTGACACTACCCATGAAAACAAATATGGGGGTCAATATCACCCAAATACCATTATCATGACCTAACTTCAAAATTATCTCAATAAATCAAGTTAGTCCCAATGATTATATTGTCATTAACCACCAAAACTCTAATTAGGTGTTTAGATGCTTTCACACTTAATCTAAACATAATTATATGCATGTACTTAACAAATTCTTCTAATCGTATCTGATCGGACAACAGTGAGGTAGTGCATTCTTAAAAGTATTAAGGCTGTTTGATCATAGTTGTTTGACATTTCTTGTAGCTGATTGAATTAATTAGTAAGATAAGCCGGTGGCATTACAACGATCTCTTATGTTTTTTTTTTTTTTGACTTGGGTAGGGTGGAAACTTGAATATGTTCTTCTAATCATTTGAAACATATTTCCGGCCATGCATTAAAGACAAGAGATTTGTTCAGACTTTAAGCAAAAGACGATGAGATAAATTAGAGTCCTTACGTGCAAAGAGCCACACGCATGATGGGTTCAGAAGAGGGAGGGCCAGGCTGACAGAGTTGTGTTGCGCGTACTGAAGCTAAACGTGTCTTTGTACAAATGCTCCTCATGGATGAGGATGTGCCAGAAACATTGGACATACTACTATAAAAAAACAATCATTCATCTTGGTTTTTAAACCGATAGTGCTCCGGTTTGAGTTTTTTCAAGGCTAAAAAAAAAAAGAAAAAAATATTTGCACCCAACCACTCCCTAGGCTAACTACATGGCTGTATCACAAAAGTCACATGATTAATCGTACCATTATCACTATCGATTCATAATATTTCTCTTAAAAAATAATGATACTTGATTATTATCGTAGGTTTTTCTGAATAGGCTATCAATTTCGATTCATTTTAAAAACGGATAGTGGTACTATATTACTGTCAATTTTAAATGAACTGACAATGATAATCGGACGTGGGTTAGTGTTCCTGTATTAGAGACATGATCCTCCTAAACTGGCCATGGCACCGCAAAATGGACATGCCATGAAGGGTCGGATGTATTTGTGAAATTATATTAGGATAGGAATAAGAGCCGAGTGTTTTGTTAGTTTTTTTAGAATTTATAGGCTATTTCTCTTTTTTCTTTTAGCCACCGTGGTGAGAGGATTGTGAGAGAGTCATCTCTATTTATTATTAAAAAATAGATTTCTCATGTACCTACTTGTGGCCGCAAGATACTTTAAATATTGGCATCAGCTCCTGATACCTACGATGCCCCGATCTGCCGCGAGATGGACTCGAGCACGGGAACGTTGTAGCATAGGGACTTGCCGCTCGACGTCGAGGTCGAGATCACAACGTGCTTGATGACTCTCTAAGTCTTGATACCTCATTGCTGTTCAGTGCATCCCAGTTGGCTTGCAACAGGTGACGGGGGAGCGTGGAGAGGGACGACGCCTTGCCTGGAATCTCTTGGACATGCACGATCTGCCGATGAGGTACTCCGCCATCTGAGCAGAGTCCAGCGTCTGCACGCCATGACAGGGGCTGGACGGCAGCCAGCGTCGTGCCTAAGAAGATGAGAATTTCCGCTGTTTGGCCGCGGGGAACACTGCCCTTGGATTTGGAGTGGTGCTCACTGTCAACGAACTCTGCGGCATTGGCCTCGTGGGCGAGGGAGAGGTTGGAGACCTTGGCATCAAGGATGAGCTGGGCACCATGGATGACGAGATGAAAGGCGAGGGAGAGCGCCATGTTGAGGTCCTGCACGCAGGCCACGGCAGGTAGGCGTCGAACGCGACCGGGAACGCCAGTGCACCACCCGCTGGCCGCGGCAGGGAGGCGTCGAGCGCGTGCACCGGGAGCAACGCCCGCTGCTCCTCCTCCGTTGCCGTCTCCAACGAAGCCACCGCAATCGATTCAATCATCTCGCGAGCAGCGATGGGGGATACGTGACTTCGGGATGGCTACGCGAGGGCGAGGGGGTGAGGAGGGACGTCACGTGAGATCACATTACGACAGGAAATTAAGGGTTGAATGCATTTGTGAAATTAGATCAGAAGAGGATTAAGGGCCACTTATTTTTCTTTTCGTGATAATTTCTAAGTTATTTCTCTGTCCTTCTGGTCATCATGGTGGGAAGGTTGTAAAAGGGTCATCATCTTTTATTATTGGGCAAATTGTAAATTTGTCACTGATTTAAACCGTTATTGTAAATTTATTATTAAAAAATTACAAAAATACTATCAGAACTGTCATTCGAGTGGTATTCTTGCAAAAAATAAAAAATCTGTGGCAAATTTGTAAATACACCTTTATTATTAAATAGGTTTATGATGTAACTACTTGTGAACCAATTTGAGGGAAATGGCTGAAGATACTTAAAATATTGGCATCTGCTCCGTGACACTCATACTGTGGTTTGGTAAGAAGATACTCCAAAATTGTGCTCGTTTGCCACGCCACACTTCACTCATTTTCGTATGCGTAAGCTTCGCTCTTTAATTTAATTATTCGATACACTGCTCCTCCTCGTGGCGTTAGCATACACAGCAATGTGCTACATATACTAGTACATGATACGAACAACTAGACCTGGGAGGCGGGGCCATATTCATGTTCTCCCACATGTCATTTGTGCTGCTGCTGCATGCTCACGAGATGTCTGTACCAGTACTTTCCGAAACTTCAAGTTGGAGCTCGTCAGAGTCTGAGACCGTATGCATCAGCTACACTACCGTAATGCAACAACTAGCGCGTAGAATTGCATCCCTCTGCCAAATATTACTAACTCTAATCTTGAGGACGAAGCCAACGGCACTGATCACACATCCGTGCCACATGCATGGTCTCAGGCTATCTCCAGCAGCGATCTCAAATTTTCATCCTCTAAAACACTATTACAGCACCCTCTATCACTATTACAGTATCTCTTATTTTTTTCATCTCCAGCAGTTACCCTATTTTTTCACCTTCTACTCCTCTTTTTCTCTCTCCGGACCCGCTGTCAGCCTTTGTGAACAGTACTGCTACAGTAACAACTTTGTTTTCTTCCTCCGGGCCCACTGGCAGTCTCTGTGAGCAGTGTGCTACAGCACGTGAACAGTACATCGCAAAAATCACTGTAGCACCCGAATCTGCAAAAAATACCTCCTCTGCTGGAGATGGCCTCACACGCGATATAGCACTTGAACCCCGTCCAGCTCTCTCAAAAAAAAAAACCCAGTCCAGTTGGACACAGTACGAAACTGCAGCAGCTCAAGTTACGAAATTTACTGTCAGATTCCTCAGGATATGATTAGGTTCAATCTTCCACTACACACATAGGGAACCCCCCAAATTAAACAACATCGACAGCTCATGACAAAGATAAGATCTCCGCGACCGAGCAGGCAAGTGGTACAACGTACAATCCTCTCCCTCGTCTAATCGATCAGAACGTGTAGTCATCACTCCTCAGCGGCCTGCTCTGCACTGGATCTGTTTCGACGTCGCACCAACGAGCTAGCTGTGCAGTGCAGTGACGTCGCAGATTCGCCAGCAACCTAACCTGCACCTACCTGGACGCCGGACTTGATTGCAGTTTGACGGCATTGCGATTCCGATCGCCGTGACGCCGTCACAACGACTGGACCACACCACACAGCTCCGGCGGAGATGGCCGGCCGTAGGGAAAAGCAAGAACAGAAGAACAGATCACGCGTGATTCAGATCGGAGGAGGCAAGTGAGCGGCAATGGCTACCTTGCCATCTGTGATGTGACACGATAATGTCCAACAACTTAATGAGCAAGTAACAAGAGAAGGGGAGGAAAGAAAGAAGCTGAACAAGACATGGGAACGAGCTAGCTGGAGCTCTAGAGGAAGATGAAGCACTCCATGGCCACCGACGGGTTCTGCCCCAGCGCGCCCTCCTCGCCCACCGCCATCTTCTTGCGCTCTCCTCCTGCCCCGCCCAACCCCGGCAGCTCATCGCCGCCGCAACCGGTGTCGAGCCCGTCTCTGTTCCGCGGCCTGGCTCGCTCGGGAGTGCTCTGTTCCTTCGCCGCCTTTCGCATGGGGCTCGCTGGCCGGTGGATGGGGCTGGAATAGGCCGATGGGCGCTTGGCCGTCGGGGAGTCCGAACGCCGCTCGGACCGCTCGCCGGGGTCGCGCCTGGTGAGCCCGCTGCCTCCTCCGTAGCCGGCGGCATTGCCGTGGCCATTGATGTTGATGCTGGCGGCGAGGGACCGCTTGGAAGGCAGCGCCATGTCGGCCTCCCTAGCTGAGTGGCTCCGCCGGACTGCGCTCTCGGCGGCTCGCCTCGCTGTGAACGGCGAGAACCGGCCGCTACGGCACCCGAAGCCGGAAACCACCGCGGGCTGCTCCCGTCGCGACCGCGGCGCTGGCGGCTGCTGCTGGCCGCCCAGCAGCCTCCTGTGCGCCGACGAGGGGGACGGCGACCTCGCCCTCCCGTTACCTGCGCCGCCCTTAGGCTTGCCCTCCTCCGGCGGCGCCCTCCTGGCCCTTCCCGGCGCATGGACCGCCCTCTTTTCCACCTCTTTCTCGCCTCCAGCCTTCGCCGTTGCGATCGACGCTACCGACGCGCTCTCGCCGGCGCTGCACGCCTCGGACGACGCCTCCTCGTCCTCCAGCTTTTCTTGAGTCCTCTTCACAGGCTCTGGCGGCGGCCTCGGCGGCCGCGGCGCAGGCGTCTCGGACAGCACCACCTCCTTGACCTCCTCCTCCACCACCGGCGGCAGAGCCTTTTCCTTCTCCACGACCGGGAGCGGCGCAGCCAACTTGCCACCCCGGGTAGCGGCGGCGCGGGCGGCCTTCTTGCTCACGCAGCTGCCCATGTCGACGCGCCAACCACGGCGTCGCGTATACGTGTAGACTACGCTTGTGCTTGGCACGAACCAGTGGAATGGAGAGAGTGCAACGCCGTAGTAATGGTGGTGGGCAGATGGGAGGTCCTGCCGTCCGGGTCAATGAGATGGAGCTCGATCATCAGTTGAATGCAGCTGCATCTGCATCTGCGTCGGCATGAGGTGGAGGGAATCGGAATCGTGAAGGCCTATTAACCTATGGGGTCAACTACTACCTCGATTCCTCCTCCTCTCTCCTCTCTCATCTCCCTCTCGATGCTGTAGCAGCTATACTTGGCTGCTGCGCTCATTAAACTCGAGTCAATTCGACACTGAGCTGGCGCCATCACTGCTCTAACTCCCAGCACCAGCTGCTATTACTACCGGTCCGGTTTAGGAATGCGTGGATTTTCCCCATTTTTTTACTTTGGCGGTAGTAGATGTTGGCGAAATTTCCGATCTTGCTCGCGTTGGGCGGCTCCCTTTGGATATTGAAACCCTATCAAATTAAGCACTACTGCTTTTGTTTGGACTTTTATTTCTGATTTTTTTAAAAATCTGTGTTTTTATTTTTTAAAAGCTGTTTTTGATTTTAGCTGTTGTATTTTATAATAATATTTTGGTTTTTTCACATATTATTTCTTAGAAAAATTACTCTTAGTTAGCTTCTCAACTTATAATTTATTTCCTCAGAAGCAGGCTTCTAGTTTCTCCAGAAGCCATTTTTCAGCAAACTCGTTTATTTAGTCTTCTGCCTTCTGAATTTCTGACAGAAGCAGAAACCAGAAGCTGCGTAAAACAAACAGTCCTAAGTCTCCTACTATAGTAAACACATGCGGCTCCTAAGGCGATTCTGGTTTTCAGGAGTCGATCTTGCTGAGCTCTTGCATCCGGCTACCTCTTCGACGTCGCATGGGGGTTTCAGTAGATCGACACCGGGTGTAGCCCGTAGGGTAGTGTCGGAGGGTTATCTCCTATCGCAGGGATCCTGAGGGGCCCCTTTTTGAGATTCGACCGGGGGGATGATTCTGAATATATTTGCGGGAGAAATAAATGGATATAAATGCAATGGCAGGTGGGGTGCAATGATCTAATGCAGGACGCAGTAAATGCAGTGGAGGGATTTTTAGACAGGTTCGGGCCGCACTGAGCGTAATACCCTACTCCTGTGTGGATGCTATAAATGCCCTGAGAATGTCTCTTAGGAATGTTGCTGGTTACAAGAATATTTGTCTATCCTAGAGCTTCGGGCTCCTTGTTCTTCGATGGTCTCAGCTTCTATGCTTGTACAAAGATGTTCTTCGATCTCTAAGCAAGTGTCTGAGAATTCGAGCGTTGTCCTTCAATTAACTGCCTTTGTCCGTGCCCGCCGGCTCCCTTAAATACTCGTCGGCGGTAGCATGCCCCGAAAGAGAGGGCACGAGTTCCAAGGCGCCATAAATGGAAAGACGGTCATCATGGCCTCTGCGCGAAGTGACGACAGGTTGAAAACGCGCCCCCCGCCTGGTCTTCGGTCGTCATGATAGCGCTGGCAACGGGCGCCATGGAGAGGGCCCACCGGACAGCCACCGAGCGGCTCAGCGTACCCGTTCGGTCTTGTACGCCTGCCACAACAGGGCGGCAGGCGGGGCGCCTCGGGGCTCTCGACGCTATCCCCAGGCGCGCCGGATGACGCGGGATGGGACCCGTGCATTAAATGTCCCCACGCCCTTCTGCCAGAATATGGCAGGGACTGACACCGAGCGTGACGGGAGCAGTTGGAGGTGACAGGCCACGCGCGCTCTTAAATGCGGCATCGGGCCTTTCACAGGCTGACACCTCACCGCTGGACCCTTGTGGGGGCCACCGACGAAGGACTTCTTGGGCCGTCGGGGAACCGAGTGCTCGGGGGTCACTGTTCACCTTCCCGAGCACTCTCTCCCGGAAACGCCCTCTCTTGGTCCACGAGGAACCGAGTGCTCGAGGGCCACTATTCACGGCCCCAAGCACTCTCTCCCGGAATTGACTGTTCGGTTCCTCGGGGAACTGAGTGCTCGGGGGCCGTTGTTCGCAGCCCCGAGCACTCTCTCCCGGAACTAACTTCCTTGGGTCCTCGGGGTACTCGGGTGCTCAGGGGCCACTGTGCATAGCCCCGAGCACACCCTTCCCGGTACTCAGTTTTCCTGGTCGTCGGGGGACTTAGGTACTCGGGGGTCACTGTTCACCTCCCCGAGCACTCTCTTCTCGGTCACTTGGTCTTCGCAGATCATCGGGGATCCAGGGTACTCGGGGATCACTGTTCATGGCCCTGAGCGTCCTCTCCCGAGACTTAGTCTTTTCGTACCTCGCGGAGATGAATCCCGCGGGAAGGTGCCACGTGGCGGATTGCTGGCCTGGCCTCATGATTCGAGGACCCCTGGTTCTTGATTCACCACCCCTGCTGGATGTACACGGGCTCCCAGGACATCACTAGGACCCAGATCGACGAGGACTGGGACCTGGACGAGGCGGCGCTGGCGGGCCTGCTCCGGGTGGTGACCGGCGTGGAGGAACTGGCACTCTACGCCGACCCGAACCGGGTGGCACTGCAAGCGACGCTACTCGAGTTCGACGCCCAGGGCCTGGTCGATAGGCCAGGGCGCCGAAACCCCGGGACTATCCAGATTCCCGGGGTGGACGAGGCCACCGGCTGCGCTCTGAGGGCCTCCGCGGGGGCGCCGCCAGTAGCAGGCCACAGGCGAGCGACAGGGGGGCCGTGGGCTGCCGGGTGCAGACCAGCAGCGCGAGCGTCGCGGGCAACAGGCCGCAGGCCGGACGTGTGGCTGCCGCAGGCAGCAGCCATCAGGCCGACGGAGGAAGCGCCGCCGGCAGTGGAACGGTAACGGCACCAGGGGACAAAGGAAAATGCCCCTGTACGTTCGTGCCTACGCCGACATCCTCATCGTCGCCGTCGCCTCCACGGCAGTGGCTGTCGGTGGGCGGCGCGAAGGAGGGAGGTCGGGGGGGCCAGTCGTCCGGCGCGGGGTCCGCGTCGGAGGCGAGGTCCGGGGCTCTGGAACTCGGAGACCAGGGCTGGCGCTCGAGCGGGTCTACAGCGAGTGCCCATGTCGGCCCTCCGCCGGTGACGGGCACCTCGGCGGAGGCGAGGCCCCGGGCGCTAGAGCCCAGAGACCAAGGTCGGCACGGGAGCGCGTCTACAGCGACTGCCCAAGACGGCCCGCCGCCAGAGACAGGCTCCGCGGCGGCCCCGTAGAGCCCCCCGTCGAAGAGGAGGAGGGAAGATTCCGGGCCGAAGCCGTCGGGCCCGGACTTCAAGATCCCGGAATCGCGGTGGCAATACCGAAAACCGAAGACTGCGTAAGTTTCTTCTTTTCCCCGAGCATGTTTCGCCCGGAGTGAGTTGGGGACTGACCTATTCTCATTTTCAGGCCGCCGAGGGACGCCACCGGAGACTAGGGACGGCCGGAGGCGCCGAGGCCGGCTCCTGCCCCCGAGCCGAGCGCGCCTGAGTCGAGCGCGCTGGTCGAGCCAGAGCCGCAGAGTGCGCCGACCGAACCAGAGCTGCAGGCGTCGCCCTACCCCGAGCCGAGGGCAGAGGCAGCACCCGAGCAGCCAGCGCCGGCCGAGCCCGCTCCGAGCACTTCGAGGGCGGGGCGGATGGCCTCGGTGAGGGCGGTGCTGACGTGGTAGCATTCGGGGACCCCGAGCACCTCAGCAGAGAGGGTTCGCAGGGGACCCAGTGCCCGGCCGTCGTCCAGCCGGGCCGCAGAACCCCTCCTGGACGTGCTAGGAAGCGCCCGGGAGTGGGCGCAGCTTGAGGCGGACCGCGCCACCCTTGTTGAGGAGAGGGAGCAGCTGGCGGAGGTCGGTCGCCTTTTGGAGGCCCGCATCACCGCAGCCCGCGCCGCCCATGAGAGGGAGCGATGTGCGATGGACACGGAGCGGGAGACCCTGGACGAAGTGCGTGAGGAGGCCGTCGCCGCGCAAGAAGAAGCCACCCGCTTGGGTGAGATATCGCGGCGGCGAGCCGCCGAGCTGCTCGCTAGGGAACAACTAGTGCGGGCTCGGGAGGATGCCATCCTGCCGCACGAGAAGGCGGTGGAGGCCTCTCAGGAAGACTTAGCCCACCAGAAGGACGAGGTCGAGCGGAGCCACGCCGAAGTCCATCGTCAGGAGGAGGACGTCGCAATCCGCGAGACCGATGTCGGCATTACGGCGACGGCTCTGGATGCCCTGGAGGAGCAGCTGACTTGCCGGGAGGCAGAGGCTGCCACGGCGTCGGCCGCCAAGTGGGAGTCGGAGCTGACTGCTCAGGAGCAGGCCCTCTCTGCCCTCACTGAGCAGGTGAAGCAGAAGCAAGCCAAAGTCTCGGAGCCCATCATTTTCCCGACTAGCACGGCCGAGGAGCTGAGCTTTGAGGAGCGGCTGCAGATCTTGAAGGACGAGCTCGAGACCGTTAACGCCAAGCGGACCAACGTGAAGCTAATGATGTGAGACATCCTTCGGCAGGCACGGAGGTCCGTGAGGGTGGCTGGGCTCGGGCGAGTCTACGTGGGTGAGAAGGGGATGGAGTGAGCAACCATCGGCCACATCGCCCTCAGCTTCGAGGAGATCAGCCGGTGACTCAAGGCGCTTCCCCAGGCCGTGCAGGAGTTAGCCGCCAGGGAAGGGCATGGTCTGGCCCAAGCGGTGGCCGAGCACGTCCTGGCCTACTACCAGAGCCGGGACCCGAACTTCTCGCGGTAGCCAGCTCGGGAAGGGGTGGTCGAGGCCGAGGAGGAGGCCACCCGGGAGGCTATCTGGGGCGTCACCACCGAGGTGGCGGCTTGCTTCACGCAGGAGCCGCCGCCACCGCCGAGCAGTGGCAGCGAGGACTCCTCGCTGCCTCCTGAGCCCGCTGACTTAGATTAGGCTTTTGTACTTTTTTCTCTTTCTTTGACTTGATGTAAATATGGGAGTGATCCCTCAGAATAGCTGTCCTTTTTTGAATATAATGGAAGTCTTTCTTTCGGGTCGTAACTCCAGTGTTCTCTTGATGCTTTGATGAAGTCTTTGTTCTTTTCACTTGATGTCCCGAGAAGTACTTAGTTAGACCGAGCCCGACCTTTCCCTCCTCGAGAACGAAGTCGCCCCGACCACTCATCACCCGAGTAGTGAGGCCTCTTCGCGCGTTTAGCCCCCGAGTCCTCGCGAGTCCGCAGCGTCTAAGTCAAGAGACCAAGGCACGAACTTCCTTACTCGGGAGATAGGTCGATCCAACATGGAGCACGCCACGACCAGTGAACGCTTTCCCATTTTGCGACCACTCAAACAAGCAGATCGGAGACACGTGTAGGCAAGAATGCGACCAAGAGTCCCCACGGTTTAGTGGTGCCTAGGCTAGGACGGACTGGACCAAGCACCGATAGCCCACCCCCAGGGTCTAGGCTCCCGACCGCTCTTTGCTCGAGCGGTAGGATTACCCGAGAACCCTAGAGGCTCGGTAGTGCCCGGGGTACTTTTAAACGGACCGAGCACCACGACCACCATGAAGGACTTCGGTCAGACATTACCGTTCGTACGGTACACCTTTCTACTGTCCGTTCTGTCGCTCCGGGAAAAGCGGACACGTGGGCAGGGTTTTGTGCACGGGGAGACCATCTCGCCGAACAGATTAGAATACGAGGGCCCCGAGGATAACTCGGGAACAATAGATTGCTGAATGTAAATTCGTATGACTTTAACCACTCACCGGACAGCTGTCAGCTTTTCGGCCGACCGATCCAGGAGAGGTATGCGCTCTGAGCTCGGGGTGCTCGGGAACTTGGCTCCCTCGGTCAGAGCGCCCGAGCACTGGAAAGTGTGAGCGGTAGGACCACCCGAGGACCCCCTAGGCCTGAGTAGCGACCTGGGCACTGCGGCCCTCACGGTCGAGTTGCTTTTGCTCTCGGTTATTGATCTGTAACTTAAGAAAATAGAAAGATTCTTTGTTTGGTGCGCTCTGTTAGTGCAGTACTCATTATAGACTGCTCTTGTTTTCGACCCGAGACCTCTCGAATACCCGGACCGGCGAATTGTGCAGGCAGAGGCATAACCCAGAGGTCCTATGGTTCGGTGGCGCCCGGGGATGACAGACCAGACCGAGGACCGACAGCCCGCCCCCGGGGTCTAGGCTCCGGACTACTCTTTGCTCGAGCGATAGGATTAGCCGAGAACACCAGGGGCTCGGTGATGCCCGGGGCACTGCCATGACACCGAACACCACAGCCTACCACGACAGACATAGGTCAGCAGCAACTGCCTACGCGCATACCGATCGGGATTCTTTTATCAACGGGGAAAATGAGAGAGCATGTTTTTCTCGCACAGTCGAGCATCTCACCAGACAGATTAAACATATGGATTCCAGAAAAAGCAAAGTTTGAAATAAGAACTGGACATTGATAACATATATATTGACAATTTTTTACAAGACTGGGTGACTTACCCGGTTAGTGGTAGCCCCCGGCCAACTTGGGCGGGGGGGAGCCCCCGGCCTGGTTGGCCCGAGCACATATATGCCACCTACGGATAGAACTTGCGCAGATGCTCGATGTTCCACGCATTAGGGACCGGCTGCCCGTCCTCTGCAGCCAGCCGAAAAGAGCCTTCTCGCGGGACACCAATCATGGTAAAGGGGCCTTCCCACATAGGGGACAGTTTATTCCTTCCTTCGTGCGATTGGACGCGTCGGAGAACTAGATCCCCCACCTCGAGAGACCGGGCCCAGATGTGGCACTGATAAAAGTGCCGCAGACTTTACTGGTAGCGGGCTGCTCGAACGGCGGCACGCCGCCAGCGCTCTTCCAAGTAGTTGATGTCATCGCGCCTTCGCTGTTCTTGTTCACCTTCGGAGTAGGCATGCACCCGAGGGGAGCCAAGAGTGAGCTCGGAGGGGAGGACCGCCTCAGCGCCGTACACAAGAAAGAAAGAAGTCTCCCCGGTAGCGCGACTTGGCCTGGTCCGATTGGCCCATAGCACATCAGGCAGCTCGTCGATCCACCCTTTCCCGTGCTTTGCGAGCACGTTGTAGGTCCGGGTTTTGAGCCCCTTCAGTATCTCAGCATTGACGCACTCGACCTGCCCATTGCTCTGAGGATGAGCGACAGAGGCGAAGCAGAGCTTGATGCCGAGGTCCTCGCAGTAACCCCCGAACAGGGCACTTGTGAACTGAGTGCCATTGTCGGTGATGATCCGGTTCGGGACGCCGAAGTGACTTGTGATACCGCGGATGAACTGAAGCACCGTGTTCTTGATCACCTTGACAACTGGAACTGCCTCCGGCCACTTGGTGAATTTGTCGATGACGATGTAGAGGTACTCATAGCCCCCGATTGCTCGGGGGAATGGACCCAGAATGTCCAGCCCCAGATCGCAAAAGGCCATGACAGGGGGATGGTTTGAAGAGCCTGAGCTGGCTGGTGAATCTGCTTTGCATGGAACTGGCACGCCCTGCAGTGCCGAACCAACTCGAAAGCATCCTGGAGAGATGTAGGCCAGTAGAAACCTTGCCGGAAGGCCTTCCCGACCAGCGTGCGGAACGATGCATGGCCACTGCACTCGCCCTCGTGGATCTCAGCGAGAAGCTCGCCGCCTTCTGCCCGGGTGATGCATTTCAGTAGGACGCCGCCTGCGCCGCGCCGGTAGAGACCCCTGTCTACTATGGCATAGCGTTTGAACTGCCGAGCAATTCTTTCGGCAGAGGCATCATCCCCCGGGAGGAACTTTTCTTTCAAGTACCCTCGTATCTCGTCCATCCACGTGGCAACTTGAGAACAGCCAGCAAGCACAGCGTACTCGCCGGGCGGCGGCACCCTGTCGGGGCTTCCCACTGAGGGCACCGCCGGGGTCTCCTGAACTAGGCTCGAGGCTTCCCCTTCGTCCTGTTCGGTAGGCAGGACGGAAGGCCGTGTGAGCCTTTCTTCAAAGACTCCGGTAGGGACGCGCACACGGGAAGAGGCCAGGCGAGAAAGGTCATCGGCCAGAGCATTGTCGCGGCGAGATATGTACCGCAGCTCCAGGCCGTCGAAGTGCCTCTCCAGCTTCCTAACTTCCGCCACGTACATCGTCATTTGAGGATCCGTGCACTGGTACTCTTTCGACACCTGGTTGACCACCAGCTGTGAGTCTCCCTTGACCAGGAGGCGACGAATCCCGAGGCCCACCGTGGCCCGGAGGCCGGCGATGAGGCTCTCATATTCCGCCATGTTGTTGGTTGCTTGGAACTGCAACTTTACGACGTACCGGAGTTCTTCACCCGTTGGGTTTGGTGAGAACCACTCCGGCCCCCGCGCCTTTCAGCGTGAGGGAACCGTCGAAGTGCATAATCCAGTACCCGGGCGCATCGTGCCCGGGATAGGCGGAAATTTATTCTTGGTCGATCTCGGGGACGGGCGTCCACTCTGCCACAAAGTCAGAGAGCGCCTGGCTTTTGATCGCCCGGCGGCTAACAAAGTGCAGATCGAGCTCCACCAGCTCCACCGCCCACTTGACGATCCGCCCAGTGCCTTCTCGGTTCTGGAGGATTGGCCCCAGTGGATACGTGGTAACCACCGAGACCTTCTGCGCCTGGAAATAGTGGTGTAGCTTCCGGAAAGCAACGAGCACGACATAGAACAGCTTCTGGGCTTGGGGGTACCTTGTCTTGGCGTCTCGGAGGACTTCACTGACGAAGTACACCGGTCACTGTACACGACGGGCCCGGACTGCAGCTTCACCCGAGGGCCTGTCACAGCCCCCGAGCTCGGCGGCGTGGTCGGGGTTGGCCGAGTGCTCGGGCTCGATTCCCTGGTCAGGAGGAGCCAAGTGCTCGGGCTCGACCCCCCGCTCGGGGGGAGCCGCGAGGACTGGGGAGTGCCTGGGGGCGGCCGGGAGCTGGGACCCAGCACCTTGCCCCGAGCACTCATCGCGCTCCACCACCAGTACTATGCTCACGACCTGAGGGGTGGCCGAGACGGTAGAGCAGTAGCGGCTCGCCCTCGGCGGGGGCCACCAGTACGGGCGGCGAGGTGAGATATTTCTTCAAGTCGCGGAAGGCCTGCTCAGCCTCTGGCGTCCTGTCGAAGTGACCGATCTTCTTCAAGAGTTTGAAGAGGGGGAGTCCTCGCTCCCCGAGCTTGGAGATGAAGTGCCCGAGGGCTGCCATGTAGCCAGCGAGGCGCTGAACTTCCTTGAGTCGAGCCGGGGGTCGCATCTGCTCGATGGCCTGGATCTTCTCTGGGTTGGCCTTGATTCCTCGGCTAGAGACCAAGAAACCGAAGAGCTTGCCCGCAGGTACCCCGAAGACGTACTTCTCGGGGTTGAGCTTCAAGCGGGTAGTGCAGAGACTGTTGAAAGTCTCGGCTAGATCTTCAAGCTGGGTGGCACGGTCTCAGGATTTGACCACGAGATCGTCGATTTAGGCCTCGATGTTGCGGCCAACCTGCGAGTCAAGGGTGATGCGCACAGCGCGCTGGAAGGATGACCCAGCGTTGCTCAAACCAAATGGCATCAATACATAGCAATAAGTCCCCACCGGAGTGGTAAAAGAAGTTTTTCTTCATCCTCTATGGCCATGCGGATTTGGTGATAACCAGAGTTTGCATCTAGAAAACATAAAAGATCGCACCCTGCGGTTGCATCTATAATCTGATCTATGCGGGGTAAAGAAAAAGGATCTTTTGGGCAAGCCTTGTTTAGGTCGGTGTAGTCGACGCACATGCGGAGCTTGCCATTGGCCTTCGGGACTTCTCGGATGAAGCCGGCGTCAAGGTGCTTACTTACTTGCTCCCGGATGAACTCCTGGCGCTCGGGCGCCTGCCGCCGGACTTTCTGCTTCACCGGCCGTGCGTCCGGGCGCACAGCCAGGTGGTGCTCGATCACCTCCCTAGGGATCCCGTGCATATCGGACTGTTGCCATGCAAACACGTCGACGTTAGCCCGGAGGAAGGCGACGAGCGCGCTTTCCTATTTGCCACCCAAGTCACCGTCGATTCGGACAACCTGGGAAGCGTCTTCGCCCACCACGACCTCGTTCGTAGGAACGGAGGCGTCGGTAGTGAGTCAGGGTTTGGATGAAGAGGGTCTCGGGCCCCCTGGACGACCTTTGACCTCGGCTCGAGCTGAGACCAAGGCCGAGTATAACTATTCGGCGCAGGAGACGGCGCTGCCGGTCTTAGCGGACACGGAGATGGGGCCCGCTGGGCCCGGCATCTTGACCGTGAGGTACGCATAGTGGGTGACCACCATGAACCGAGCGAGCGTCGGGCGCCCGAGGATGGTGTTGTAGGGGAGGGGGAGCTCCACGACGTCGAAGATGACGTTCTCCGTCCGGAAGTTGTCCCGGCTCCCGAATGTCACGGGTAGCTCGACCTGCTCGAGGGGCAGGGAGTGCCTGGGAGTCACCCCGTAAAAGGGGAGCGACGGCTTTAGGCGCCCGGAGGGCACCTGCAGCTTCTCGAAGGCCTCCTGGGAAAGGAGGTTCAGGCCTGCGACCCCGTCGATCAGCACTCTGCTGACCTTTACATTGCAGATGGTGGGGGACACTACCAGGGGCGTCCGACCACTTCAGGAGCCTTGCGGCCTCAGTGCTCGGGGTCGCCGAGCACACCTCGCGTCGCATGGTCTTGACGCTGCGGTGGGAGAAGGGCGTGTACGTGCCTCCGTCGATGAAGGCGACGGTGTGCTCAGGCTCCTGGAAGCCGAGCTCTTGGTTGTCGGGGGCGGCTCTGTCGTCGCCGCCCCTACGGGGCTCCTTGCGGTCCCTCTGGCGCTACTCGATGAGGCCTTTGACCGTGCGGCACTCCGTGAGGTCATGCCACTTGGTCTGGTGGATCTGGCACCACTTCCCCAGCTCAGGCCTCGCTGGAGCGGGGGCCCTTGCAGGAGCCGGAGGAGCCCTAGGAGGGGCTCGGGCCGGAGCCCTCGCGGGCGCAGGCTGTCGGTCGGCGGTCGCCTGGCGTGCTGGCTGGCGGTCGGGTTCCTGGGCCAGCCCCTGGGCGGGGCCCGGGGTTGGCTCGACGAGGACAGCCTCGCGCCTCCTTCTCTTTTTCTTTTCCCGCCTGTCGGAGCGGGAAGGACCTGGTTGATCGGCGGCGGGATGCTCAGGGCGCAGAACATGCCATGCCCTCACCTCCGCCACCTTGGCGCACTTATCGGCCAACGCGAAGAGTTCTGCGGTGGTTTCAACCTCGTGCGTGCCCAGCTTCTCGAGCATCCGCTCGTCGCGGACACCCTACCGGAACGCGATAATGATAGCGTGAGGGTTTTTCCGTTGAATGGTGTTGCGGACCTGGCCGAAGAGCTGTATGAAGCACCGCAGCGTCTCCCCCTCCTGCTATTTGACGGCGTGGAGGTTGCACTCCAGGGCGGGGTGCGTGAATATGCCCTGAAAGTTCGCCACAAACTGGTGGCAGAGATCATCCCAGGAGCCGATGGATCCTGGGCGTAAGTTCATAAGCCAAGAGCGGGCAGAGCCCCTTAAGGCAACATGGAAATAGTTGGCCATCACCTTTTCACTGCCGCCGGCCGCTTGGATAGCGGTGGTGTAGATTTGGAGGAACTCGACAGGGTCGATGGACCCATCGTACTTCTCCGGTAGTTTTGGTCGGAACTTGGTGGGCCATTTGACCCGACGGAGCTCGCTGGTGAAGGCACGGTAGCCTGTGCCGTACCCTGCTGCGCGGGCGGCGCCCTTGGGGGGTGAACGCCGGCGAGCTAGGGAGCCTCGGAGGTCATGGGCCAGCAAGGAGGAGGCCTGGTCCTCGGCCTCATGCCGAGTCTCCCGCTGGCGCTCGAGGGTAACGCGCGCGTCTTTGATGGCCCTCCGCTCATTAAGGTGCAAGCGGAGGTCCTGAGCTCCGGTAGTGGCCAGGGGGGTGGCACTCCGCTTGGAGGCCCCCCGACCAGTGCGACCGCCACCTGATGATGGGCCGGTATTAATTGCACCGCGGTGGGAGGTAGCGCGAGAACTCTCGGCCAGCACTTGGCGGTGAGCCATGCCGACCAAGGCGGCCACCTCCTGGAGCCAGCGGCCTTCTGGGGTTTCCCCCGCCGCCTGCACTGGCGGGTGCCTGAGGAGAGCTTGTGCCGCAAGTAGCGCACTCCCAGGACTGGCCTCGCCGAAGGCGAGCCTACGCCGCAACGACACCCGGCGCTGTCCAGACGTGGATCTGGCGGCGGGGGTTTCCGCCACCTGCTGAGGGTTAGACGGTGCGCTAGCGATGGCGGCGGCGGCCCTGCTGGGCCCAGCGCCATGGTCCCCCTGAGAGGGAAATGCCGTGCGTGCGGACCACGGCTGGTGCTGAGAAGCAGCAGCGACTGGGGCCTCCTGTGCGAGGGGCTCCATTTCCTCACTGGAGCTGGAGCTGGTGCACCGGAGACGATGGCCTCCTGCCATTTTTTCTGCAAAAAAAAAACAAACAAATTCAGGGATGCAACCCCCCTACCTGGTGAGCCAGCTGTCGGAGGGTCAACTCCTATCGCAGGGATCATGAGGGACCCCTTTTTAAGATTCGATCGGGGGGATGATTCTGAATATGTTTGCGGGAGAAATAAATGGATATAAATGCAATGGCAGGTGGGGTGGAATGATCTAATGCAGGACGCAGTAAATGCAGTGGAGGGATTTTTAGACAGGTTCGGGCCGCACTGAGCGTAATACCCTACTCCTGTGTGGATGCTATAAATGCCCTGAGAATGTCTCTCAGGAATGTTGCTGGTTGCAAGAATGTTTGTCTATCCTAGAGCTTCGGGCTCCTTGTTCTTCGGTGGTCTCAGCTTCTATGCCTGTACGAAGATGTTCTTCAGTCTCTAAGCAAGTGTCTGAGAGTTCGAGTGTTGTCCTTCAATTAACTGCCTTTGTCTGTGCCCGCCGGCTCCCTTAAATACTCGTTGGCGGTAGCGTGCCCTGAAAGGGAGGGCACGAGTTCCAAGGCGCCATAAATGGAAAGACGGTCATCATGGCCTCTGCGCGAAGTGACGGCAGGTTGAAAACGCCCCCCCCCCCCCGCCTGGTCTTCGGTTGTCATGATGGCGCTGGCAACGGACACCGTGGAGAGGGCCCATCGGGCAGCCACCGAGCGGCCCGGTGTGCCCGTTCGGTCTTGTACGCCTGCCACAGCAGGGTGGCAGGATGGACGCCTCGGGCCTCACGACGCTATCTCGAGGCGCGCCGGATGACGCGGGATGGGACCCGTGCATTAAATGTCCCCACGCCCTTCTGCCAGAATATGGCAGGGACTGACACCGAGCATGGCGGGATCAGTTGGAGGTGACAGGCCACGCGCGCTCTTAAATGCGGCATCGGGCCTTTCACAGGCTGACACCTCACCGCTGGACCCCTGTGGGGGCCACCGACGAAGGACTTCTTGGGCTGTCGGGGAACCGAGTGCTTGGGGGTCACTGTTCACCTTCCCGAGCACTCTCTCCCGGAAACGCCTTCTCTTGATCCTCGAGGAACCGAGTGCTCCGGGGCCACTGTTCACAGCCCCGAGTGCTCGGGGGCCACTGTTCATGGCCCCGAGCACTCTCTCCCGGAATTGATTGTTCAGATCCTCGGGGAACCGAGTGCTCGGGGGCCGTTGTTCGCAGTCCTGAGCACTCTCTCCCAGAACTACCTTCCTTGGGTCCTCGGGGTACTCAGGTGCTCGGGGACCACTGTTCACAGCCCCGAGCACACCCTTCCCGGTACTCGGCTTTCCTGGTCGTCGGGGGACTTGGGTGTTCGGGGGTCACTGTTCACCTCCCCGAGCACTCTCTTCTCGGTCACTTGGTCTTCGCAGATCATCGGGGAACCCGGGTACTCGGGGACCACTGTTCATGACCCCGAGCGCCTTCTCCCGGGACTTAGTCTTTTCGTACCTCACAGAGATGAACCCTGCGGGAAGGTGCCACGTGGCGGATTGCTGGCCTGGCCTCGGGATTCGGGGACCCCTAGTTCCTGATTCACCGACAAGTAGGTAGTAGTTTGTTTAGGTGTAGTATTGAGAGGTTTGGTAGTTTTTCGGTGGAGTCGTCGGCGGTGACACTATACGGGCTTTTTTTTCTTGCGCCCTTCTCCGGTGATGCTGCCTTTTTCGACGATGTCTTTGGGGAGAGCTATGGAAGGCCACCCAAGCTTTTGTTCCTCGATGTCGATTCCGATGACTTCGACCATGTTAGTGAGTTCTCCAGAGTTGCATGTGCGAGATTGTTTCTCCGCGACTAATTCTGGCGATGACAACTAGCTGCCCACTTCTTTTGTCCAAAGATGAGACATGATGTTGAATGCTACATGTCACGCTGCACTACTTATAATAAAGCTAAGTCTCGCTTAAATACACATGATCTTTGCATGCCTCTTCCTGTTCCTAGTGTATCATGGGAGGATATTTACATGAATTTTATTTTAGGTTTCCCTAGGATAAAGAGGGGGAGGGATGGCATATTTGTAGGTGTGGATTGATTTACTAAAATGGCACATTTTATATCTTTTCACAAGAACGATGATGCTACAAACATAACCGATTTATTTTTCAGGAAAATTATTCGACTACATGAAGTGCCTAATATTATCGTCTCAGATCGTGATGCAAAGTTTTTGAGCCACTTTTGGAGATCACTTTGGAATAAATTGGGGACGGAGTTGTTATTTTCTACTACATATCATCCTCAAACTAATGGGCAAACAGAGGTCATCAACTGTACATTATCCACCATGTTGCGGGCTATTTTAAAGAAGAATTTGAAGATGTTGGAAGAGTATTTACCGTATATTGAATTTTATTACAACAGGTCGGTACACTTCACCACAAAGGTAAGTCCATTTTAGGGAGTGTATGGACTTAATCCCCATGCTCCTATTGATTTACTACCTTTGCCTACTTCTGCAAAACTTAATTTGGATGCTAAGAAGCGTGCTGAATTTATTCTTAAGTTGCATGAAATAACTGGAGAAAATATAGAACATATGGCTGAAAAGTATATGATTGTTGAAAGTAAAGGTAGGAAAGAAATAAAGTTTGAATCGGGTGATTTAGTTTGGTTGCATTTTAGAAATGATAGGTTTCCAAAATTATGAAAATCAAAGTTGATACCTAAAGCTGATGGTCTGTTTAAGATAATTAAGAAAATCAATAACAATGCATACAAATTGGACCTATCTGTAGATTTTGGGGTAGTACTAACGTCTAACATTTTAGATTTGAAGCCATATTTGGGAGAAAAAGATGAGCTTGAGTTGAGAACAACTCTAATACAAGAGGGGGAGGATGATGAGGACATCACTATTTCAGATACGTGCAACACTCCTCAAGAGATACAAGGGCCAATTACAAGAGCACGTGCGTGACAATTAAACCACTAGGTGAACTTGTTCCTCACTGTTTATACTTTCTTGGATGAGTTGTTACTAAATTCTTTTGATATTTTATTGCTTAGGAATATGGTAGAAGCATCACAAGCTTATATGAACTTCATCCCACGAAGGCCAAGTCTACTCGGACTCTAAGTCGAGCCCTAGTCAAACTCCAAAGTTTACTCGAACTTAAAGTCGAGCTCTAGTCGGACTCTAAAGTCTACTCGAATCTTAGGATAATACGTCAACAAAATGGTCATAACTTTCACCTACGAAGTCCCATTGAGACGTTCTTGGACTTGCTAGAAAGCTTATGACGAGACTTATAGATTAGTTAGAGTTGATGAAATAAAGTGTTGCGTCACCGTTTTGGGATTTATTGGGTCCTGTAAACATGTCGGGATCAGAGACTAGGTTGTGTACGCCTCTTCCTACGGCTGCAAAACCCTCAGTCCACCTCCTCATGTTCCCCCTATAAATATATAGTAGTCGTTGTAGTTTAAGCTCAGGTTTTGCTCAGATAATTCTGTTTTAGACAGTTTCACCGTATATCGGTTTGTGGAATCCCAACTCGATTACTTCATTGATAATTAGCAATATTCAGATTGCATCTATTTATTCTTGCTTGTATTTTCGATTCACTTGCAGGAAAAGCCTTTTTGGCAAGGCGAATCGTGTTTTAGCACGATTGATAACTATGTATTTGTGATGTAGTGGTTGCAAGGGTTCTCTATCTATTCTGATCAACGCCTTTGAATTATCAACGTTGAAACTCCATAAATCAACTTATCGTATTAACTTTGGAAGATCAAGCATACAACCATCACACTTGGCCCACCTTCTAAATGTTGTCACGTTCGCTTGCGACTAGCAGGTGGACGTGCCATCCCTACATCATAATATTCAAAATCAATATATTGATATATTTAGAGGTGATTTTAATCTTTTTTTCTAATTCACTACTAGAAAATTGGAGCTAGGTTTTAATCTATTTAGAAGTGATTTTAACTTTTTTTTAAATCACTAATAGAAAATTGGAGATCTAAGTCACCATAGCATAATCTCATACTTCCAAATTTAGAGCAATCTAACAAATAAATCTAACCATAAATGAAATGTAGATCATCTCTATGTGCCTACAATAAAAAAATTGTAATGTTTACTCAATTAGAGTTTAATGGGAGCTCTAGCTCCTCCCAAAATTCATTACCATAAAACAATCACATACTTTCAATGCTAGAGCAATCTAGCAAGTAAATCTAAGTAAAAATGAAATGTAGATCATCTTACTAACCTTGGTGCACTTTGGCCACGTAGATTCCTCCAAATTTTGAAATCTCCAAGCGCAGGTTAGCCACAAACAGCAGGAGCAGAGCAGAACAGAGCCCATCACTGTTCTGTTCGAGCTTGGAGAAGAAGAAGACGCCTCTTTTATACTGCATAATTATTAGTGCTTGCCTGTAACACAAACTGACACTGATAAAACGTATCAGTGCTAGGTCATGATTACCGGTCGGCACTGAAGTATCAGTGCCGATTTGTGTCAAGAGCCAGTACTGATACTGAGTATCAGTGCCGGGTCATGGTGACCAGTCGACATTGAAGTATCAGTGCCGGTTTGTGCCAAGAGCCGGTACTAATACTGAGTATCAGTATCTGTTCAACTCTGCTTAGTCATTGATCGAGCACAGGATGTTACGAACCGATACTGATACTTTATCAATGTATGTTCTGATCTAATTGATATTGATGACCCAGTGTGAATGATCTGTTCTGTTGTATTGCATCCCAAGGCCATGCATTGGAGCAGTAATGGCTAGCGCCTGACTCCCAACCCATAATGCAAGTATACACCACCTGTAATATAACTCAGCAATGCTGGTTCTCCCTCCGGTGGGAGAGAGAACTCGAGCGTACATGTCACTTATGGACGTACATGTATACAACAGATTTACTGATGTGGAACACGTACGGGAGGCGTTGGTTACAGGAGCATAGGTTGATTCTAATCAATCATGCAGTTCTTCGTCGTGCCAAATGTAAGATGTTATTTCAGTTAGTTCGTTTTAATTTTGTCTGTAGTCATGTTATTCTTGTTTTTCAAGCAATATTTTTCACCTGGTGTTTTTGTTAATTCGTTATGTATTTGCTGATCTAAACTATATATAAAGGAGCGAAAGCGTCTCATGTTGTATCCCAAAAGAATTCAATCCAACGGCTCATGTTTCTTTGATGGTCCTCCATTTTGTATGGCATCGTAAATTACCAAATTGTTTTCTAAAAACAGATAACTTGCTTAGAACACCAATACAATCAATAAGTTTATCTCTCTCTCTCTCTCTCTATATATATATATATATAATAAATAGTTCTTTTGTAGGGACGTGATGGTTTTTTTTATCAACTTCAGACGCGAGTGGACTGGAACGACTAGAAGCACTGATTTGTATTGCGAGTATTCTTCACTACATATTGGTTTATAGTAAACACTTGGATCATATTATTTTACAATCATTTTTCTTGAAAATGATATATAATTCACGTAAAGGATGAGTACGAACTCAAGAAGAAGTTCTTGCTAGGCAATGCAAATGAATCTAAAACAACATTCCAGAGTTGTATGGGAAGTTCTTAAGCGTATCAGAGATTAGATAGCTCGAGGAGATAAAATTATTTTGTGACATTATTTTTACGTATTCAGTCATATATTATTTGTTGTCTCGTTCATTTTGCCATCTTAGTATATGTTAGATTTCAAACGTAATGGTTGTATAACTGTATATGTGTGCCATACTTGCAAGGTTACTAGTAATGTTAGATGGATAAGTACTGAGTGATCTGTCGGCCAAAAAAAATCAACGTCCCCCCACCCACCCTAAAAGAATATCGAGCATATCAAACTTATTATTTTCCCCTCAATACATTCTTTTCATATTAAAATTGAAAATATTAAAATTATATGAGTAGATTTATCTTAAAAACTACTTACACAATATGATAACTTTTTTTACGGAACATGATGTTATAGCTTTATTTTATTTATATAATTGCAAGAGATTGTGATCAAAAGTATCAAGAAAAACATATTTTGTAACGAAAATGAGTGGTTGTACTTTTTCATATTCTGTTACATGAAAGGATAAACATTTTGTTTATTTTTTTTCTTCGTTTTGGATATAGACACGGTCTCAATATACGTTTTTGACCATTATTTTTTCTAAACATTTGTTGGTAATTAAATTATAAAATTATGATGATTCAAAAGTGTTTTTCATGATAAATCTTCCCAATATCATTTTGATGAGACGGATATTAGTATTTTTGTGCACATCAGTGGCCAAAGTTTTAAAGCTCGATTGTACACATATTCTTCAAAGACATATATCTAATATGTTAACTCAGCACTAGTTACAGATTGTGGTGAGCATTTGAAGAGGAAAGTTGACTAGACAAATCAAAACAATAGATACCTGCAAACAGCATCTACATAGTTGTCACCACATGACTATTCTACTACAGTATCCATTGCTACAGAAGCCGAGAGGCGGGTTCCGTTGCACACCACGATGTACTAATAAAACCTGGGCAGAGAGGCGGCGAAGATACGAGTAATCTACTCCTTCCTTTTACTGCAGTAAATTTGATTGTATATTTTTCAAAAAATTATAAATACTGTATTTTTACTGTAGTAAATTTGGTTGTACTTTTTAAAGAAAAATTTATAAATACTTAAAACTTTTATATTATTAGATTTATTATGAAACAAACTTTACTAATATAATATGTTTTTAAGTATTTATAATTTTTTTAGAAAAAACGTATGATTAAATTTGCTAGTGTAAAAATAGAGTGACAAGTAAAAATAAACTGAGGGAGTACTGTGCAGTAAAGTGCATCCATTCTCTCAAAGCCCGTTAACCCACCTCAACCGTTAAGCGTGAAACATCTGATTAGAGGTGGAAAATGGATACATGCTATACGAATTATTTGATATTCGTATCTGTCAAAATACGAATATGGATATGTATATCCATATTTATTTCTAAAATGGATACTAAAATGCATGTATCCGAATTTGTTTTTGAGATTTGAATTCAAATGTGGATATCCGAATTGCTTTGAATTTGAATATGGAAATGGATAATATCCGTATTCGTCAACCAGAGAACCAAATTTTGCTAACATTTTAGAAATTTCAGAGGTGAATGAAATTTATATATTCCGGTCCAATCAAATTGGAACAAATTTAAGTCAAATTTGACCAAAAATTTAAATTTTTGACATGAATTTTGAATGAAATTTCTAAAATTTTGGTCATTCCAGTAATTCCAAAAATGTAAACGAATTTTTTGCGCACCAAAATAAAAAATTCTTATTATTAAAATTGTAGGATATTTTATTCGAATACATATTCGTATTCAAACTATCCAATTTGTATTCGTATTCGAGAATATTCAAATTTATATTCATATTTATATTAAAATATAGATAACAACATAAAAAACATATTATTTAATCTATATCCGATTCGTTTCCGTCCCTATATCTGATTCGCCAAACTCTTGATAGAGGCAGTCAGATTCGGATTGGGTTGTGCTTCCGCCCGGGTTGCAGTGGACCAGATAGCTCGCGAACACTTTCAAACTCGTTCGTCAAACATCGCCTTACCCCGTACGTTGGTGGCCGCACTCCCTCTCGGCCCTCGCCTTCCCCTGCTCTCTCCTAGCGAGCTCCGCCCTGGCGCCTCCCTAGGCCACCTTCTCCCCGCCGCTCGACCTATCTGCTGCCGATTGCATAAACCCGCGGTCCCTGGTTCAAGATCCAGACTGGAACCATGGCTTCTTCTCTCGATTCTTCGGCCACTGAGGACCGATTCCTCCTGACGACGGGAAATTTGGAATTTTACCACTCTCATTGTTGGCACTCGTTAAAATACCACTGGTGAACACAACTTTATTAAAATGCCATTCTCACCGATGCCCACCTCTTTATAATGCCACTATCCATTTTTTTCCCTCAAATTTCTTTTCTTTTTCAGCTGAAATCAAACCTGGATTGACGAATTTGCCCTGGCTGAAATACAGTCACCTTGTTTCAATCACTATGTTTTTGTGTTCCTGTATGCTCCTAACAACCATTCAGGAATTAAAAGAACTCAAGCATAGGAGCTACAGTAGGCAAGAGCAAATCAATCTTGAACTGGGCACGAGATTTAGATTAAAAAGACGTGATTTAGCTGAAAAAGAACGATCTCAACTGATCCAAATAAAGGGCCTGTTCGGCCTGAGGCAAATTCATTAATCAAGATCTAATTTTAGCTGAAAAAGAAAAAAAATTGAGAGGAAAAAGAGATAGTGGTATTATAGCGAGGTGATCCTCAACGAAAGTGGCATTTTAACAAAGTTGTGTTGACCGACGGCATTTACAAGCGCCAATGACCAAAGTGGTAAAATCCCAAATTTCTACCTGAGGGCACCGCAGCTCGTCCAGCAAACAAATCGTGTCGGCGCGCTGGGAGGAAGGGAGACGGGCGACGCGGCTGGGAAACCGGTGCGACGGGGGAGGAGGACCGCAGCGAGCACACCAGAGGGACGTGGAGGACTGCTTCCTGGCTGCGGCCATCGGTCAACTCGGGCAGCAGCGTCGCCACGGACCATAGGTGGGTCTTGCACCTGCTCCACGTGATTGGAGACCATGGAGACCGTGGATGCAACGTCGGAAGCTTGGGTGTCTCAGCTGATTCGGAGTCCTTATCTCAGAACGCCCCCAATATGTTCGACAAAATGCCAAACACAAACTGCAGTAAGTCAAGCCTCATCTCTTCCCTATCTCACTTTTCAATTTGAATCTGGTGCAAAGCAGTATCCAAAAAACTAAAAAAATATCACAAGCATTATCCAAGAAACTTAAACACAAGCATCATCTTTTTGTATTTAGAATATACCGTTGACTGAATTGTTTAATTTGAAATCTGTCTTCCCTGCACGGAATATTTGGATTACTAAAAAGAATGGTAGTCAGAGTTAGAATCAGGCCAGTAAAATGTACTCTTTCCTATTGATTTATTATGGTTGACATGGGAAAATTCTTTAGATAAAGAATTACATACATCATTGCTACTATGCTTGAATTGCTAACATGGATGTTACGCTTCAATTTTGTCTCGAAATAACAAAATGGCTGATGCTTGAATTTGCAGCTCAAATGAAAGATTATTTGGTTCGCAAAGTGGAATCGCAGGGATTCAGGACACCTCTATCGACAGCTACTACTGTACTGCAGTTGTGTTGGCCCCGTGCTCTATAAGTTCCATCCTCTACAGTATAAGCAACATCCAACGTTGTCATCTTGAGGAATAAAGAAATGCCTAGGTGAGTGCATTCCTCATGCATACCAGGAACTTACACAGCCTATTCCATCAATTTCGCAACACAAGTTTGCATTTGAAAACTAATACCACTATTTTATCATTTGTGCAGCCTTGCATGGATATAGCACTGAAATTTATTTTCTCTGCAAATATTGGTGAATGTGTCAAGTAAAGAACAAACAATTCCTAACAGTTGCTATTATTTGTTCCATTGATGACATGTATCACATCTTAATATTATTTCATAAATGGATGGCCAGAACATGTTTGCAAGTATTTATAGGGTAATTACTGTGCTCTCTAAGTTTCAATGTATGTAATTCATGGCAGAAATAAAAACTCATGTGATTATTATACAAATGTCATCACCTAAATTCTTTCCCTCTAATGGATTTTTCTTTTATATTATCGGCTACAAGCACAAGCATGGTCCTTTTAAGAACTATATATTCTTGATTTTATAGGTACATAAGAAACATTATTAAGAAATTTCCAAAAGAGGTTGTTTCCACACAACAATCAATTAGTGGGAGCGATGGGAGCTTGTGTTAAACATTGGCAACTGAAAGTGAATGTAGGCTTGATATTTATAACCTTTTTTATTTTGTTATTCTCACTACTCCTTTGCATACCTAGGTACATGTAAATATGTCATACCTTAGACCTTGGGAAAAGCTGATATGGGTGCACAATCATATATTAGCTTTACAAAAGTACTCTTCATGTTATACCAGATTCAGGATGTCTTAGTTCTGCTTTAAAACATCCAGCAGTACACGTATCATAAATCCTAAAATCTGTAGGGTCATGATCCTTCATTTTCTTTTCTGAGGTGATATGTGCCAAGGAAAGCTAATTGAAAGATTCCCAGTTTACATATTTGTCTTGAAGTTGACAGGGAACATGCAACATCCAATATTATTGCTGAAATGGACTTGTACTGCTTGCATATCTAATCTTTGCCCGAAAGTGGAAGGGTCGATATCTCAACTTATGATAGTTCAGGTATGTGAAATTTCTGTAGCATATGACTTTTGGGTAAAACTTTGGGTTGGCTTTTGAGATAAACATATAATCGACGTTGAAAGTTTATACTTCATTTGACACACACTCATCTATACTTCTCTTCTTCTATACT
This sequence comes from Phragmites australis, assembly GCF_958298935.1. Taxonomy (NCBI): domain Eukaryota; kingdom Viridiplantae; phylum Streptophyta; class Magnoliopsida; order Poales; family Poaceae; genus Phragmites; species Phragmites australis. The sequence continues at coordinate 32,148,127 of NC_084923.1, read as the reverse complement.
ACAAAGCGCGAGTTTTCCTATAATTATTTCTCACAAATTATGTATCCAAATAAATTTGATGGTGTTAGACCCATTGCACAATTTCCATCCAATAGCATGCATGAGCGACGCCCCACCCGTCCACGTAGGTCCACGCGTGGGCACACCGCGGTTTCACGTGAGAACGCATGCGTTTGGCTCTCCTTTATGCTACTAATCTCACCTGTGATTTTTCTACCCGATCGCTAAATCCACTCCATCACTCCCCATTCGAGCTTGCTGACACCGACGCCCCCAGATCTGCTTCGTCGCCACCGCCACCCCCACTCCTCCCCCGCCTTCGGTGGCGCCACCACCCCGAGCCCCATTGCCGCTCAGATCCACCTAGAAGTTGAAGCCCTTGATCCAGATCCAACCATGGCTCACCTCGACGCACTCCTCTTCGTCACCGTCATCGCTGTGACGGCCACGCTCCTCTCCACGTCGAGCGCCCGCAGCTTCTACCTCTCGGGGAGCTACCCACACAAGTACAACACCAGCGAGTCCCTCATCGTAAGGTGAACTCCCTCACCTCTATTGACACTGAGATGCCCTTCAGCTACTACAACCTCGCCTTCTTCACCGTGTCCAGGATGAATTTGACCACCAGAACCAAAGATCTCGCTTTTCTTTAATTTGTATGGAATCCAATTCAATCCAATCCGTTGATCAGCCAGCAGATAAGATTTTAACTGCCACAAGCTTCAATAAGAAAGCCTCTCAGAACAAGCCCTTGCTTCCTCATGGTTTAAAGAATACAAGAAATATTTGCTTCCTAAATGCAATCTTGCAGGCACTGCTTTCGTGCTCACCTTTTGTCCACCTGTTATAAGACCTGATGAATCGAAGTATACCTAAGGTACTACTACTTAACCAAGTCAGTTCGATGCAATTTTGGTGCTTATTTCATTGCCTTCCTTCTGAATGATTCTTTCATTTTAGGTTGGTTATCTAACCTTGAGTGCATTTGTTGAGTTCATCTCGCAATTTGATGTGCTTGATGAGTCAATAATGAAGAAAAACGAGAAGGCTTCTATTGTTGCCACAAAACCACTTAATCCTGCCATGTTTGATACTGTTCTCAGAAATTTTACTCCAGATGTGCCAGCATTGGTATTGCTATCGCAGCAACATATTCATTGTTGCTTAGCTTCCACTCACGAAGAAGAATGTATATTCCACGAAAATCATAAAAATACGGGCTTGTGGTGGGATATTTTGTTCCGAAAATCATTTTTGTGACATCATTAAATACCTTCAGAGAATCTGTCACATTTCACATGCTTCCGGTCATCATTGGAAGGTAAGAACTTATATGAGCTATCACATTCAGCTAATCTATAAAAATCATCACTGAATTTCATAGCTCTTTCAAGCATAAGGAATGTTGAATTCCATCTAGTCGGCACATTAGATATAAAGGATAGACTCGGAGCATTTACTTGTTGCGCAATCAGCATGAAATTTTCCTTCCTTGATGTTGATGACTTCACATATTTGATAGATTCTTGGACATTCACTACAGTTGGAAAAATGGCTTTCAATCCATCCTGCATAATTATATTCAGCACATGTGCAACACATTCGATATGGAAAAGATCCCCATTCAGGTGTAGTGCTTTCTAAGACAAAAGAAACCTCTAACTTCTCGGACAACAACATCATTGACAGTACAATTGCCAAGGGCAAAGAAAAAGATTTTTCTATCCAAATTCCAAGGGTACAACCTACTTATAAGTTCTTTTGGCAATGTGCTCCCTAGTGTGAGGTACTTATACCGCAAACCCAAAGAGCCTTTTATGCAAATTCCAATCAGCATTAACATAATGTGCAGTAATGCTCATATATCATGCCATTTCAGTATGTGTCCAAATGTCAGATGTTATACTGATCCAACCTGATTGTTTGTCAAATACTTCATACAATTTCAGCTTTTCCTCATAAATTCTCATGCAGCCATCTTTTAGACAAGTTCGATGTGCTAGATTGAATAAGGGTTGGAGATTATAAATGAATATTCTAGTATAATAGTGTTTAGCCATAAGAAAAGGGGAGCCATGACAAAGAATCATTCTAGCAAAATCTTCACGACTTGTTTGCTGATTAAACACAGAAAGATCTAAATTTGGGCTACCAAACTTTTTTCTCTTTGATGATTGAAGCTCAGGACAGACCCCGATGTGATACTTCAAGCGATTTGTCCCATTTCTATTACCAGTCACATAGTATTTTTGCAATGTTTGCAAATTACCTTATAAGCACCGTCTAACATAGTCAGATCAAAATTATTCCGGACCTCTGATCTAAGTTCCTTATGACAAAGCAAACTTTCCGTACTGATATCTTGCTCTGAATCTATTGGCTTTGCCGCACTACCAAAGTAAAAAGAAAGGCATAAATTTCACTCGTCGTCGGAAGCGACGCCGTCGATGCCGCTAGCACATCGATTTGAGGCAGAAAGATACGGAGTTTGGGTAATCAGTAAGAATGGGCAAACAGGTAATACTCTCCCCGCACCCCCTACCCGCCCAAATGGGTACATCCGTACCCTACTATATGTCACGGGTGTGGATATGGGCAGTGAGTATAGGTATCCAATGGCATCCATAGACGGATCGCATCTGGAACCCAAACAAATTAAATCAGATGCCTCCCCCCCTCTTGAGTGTCAAAAGGGCACGGAGAGAAGGAAATGGCATGAAACTCTGCACGTATTGACTGAGAGTCTAATGCGCTCTGTTCCGGGCCTCTGAAGAGTCCAAATCATAGAAAAAAAACGGATCGGTGATCGAATCGGTGAGCTCACTAATTAACTGGTCGGACCACTGGTTCAACCACTAGTTCCAATAAAAATAATAAATAAATTATTTGAGGTTACACAGAGAGAAAATAAAGATTAAATACAATGGCTATCCTTTTGGAGCCAACAACTTCACATAGTGCATGAAGGATACAGCTTTGCTTCACGTTGTTAGACCCCATGGCTGCACAATATTTTGTCATTTACAATTCCAAAACCGGTCCAACCAGTACCGCTTCAATTGAAAAACCCTTGATTCAACCCAGTTTTTACCGGTTCATACTGGTTCAATAGCATGGACGACCTTTAAGCTGAACCGAACAAGTGATATCACCGATTCCGGATTTTTTTGGTTCAACCGGTGAACCGGGTTGTTTTTTCATCCTCTGGTCCGAACTGTCAGGAAGCATGCATAAGAGCTGCCTTATTGGCGAACTAGTGTTTTGAGTATGGTGCGCAGAACTGACAAAATCTATGTTCATGGAAAACTCGCAGGCTACAATACAAAAAATTGAAGCACAAATAAGTAAGCTAGAACAACAATACAAAGAAATCACAAGCTTATGTATACATGATTTATACCTATTAAATCACAAGCTTATGTGCACTCCAATGTCCTCACTTGGTTCCACGCAGTGCATTGCAAAGGTGTCGGAGAGCTCGGTGCTCACACTTGTCCGCATCCTCTTGCACTCTGATCACGCCATTACACCTATCTCTGTTGCTATCTCGTCCTTCGCACATTCCAATACCATCTAATGCCCTCCTTCTTTGTCTACAGTGGATGTCACTAGTAGATTCACCATGGCCTCGTAATTCCATTTCTTCTCAGCGCTCCAACCTATATCGCCGTTACAACTCTCCTCCGACCACAACGGCTAGCCCGGGGGGGGGGGGGGGGGGGGGGATGGGATCAGGGATCATGATCACCCGAGGTTAACTTCCTTGAACCTTTAAACCTCAATGGTACCATATGGTGTGGTGGCAAGTGATGTCAGCCATCGACCGAGCAAGCTTAAATTTGTGATGGTAGGTTTATGTTAAATTTTAGTTGCGGGGCATCTGGATTAAAATTTTGTCAAAATTTCTATAAAATTTTGCGAATTTTGATAATTTTGGAGGGTAATGAAATATCTAATTTTGAAATTTTCTTTTACTGACATGTGAGATCATAGAGCAGAAAAAAAAACCAAAATTTTGGTGAAATTTTGCAAATTTCGTTCTTTTTGACGTGAACGAAAAAATATAAAACAAAATTGGAATTCCTAGTACTGGGGCGTGTCTTGTACAAAGGACCGAGCAATTCTCCCCCAATGTATTTATATATCCTGTATAGTTTGTTCTTATTGATAAAATTAACCTATATATTTAAAGTCCTAATACTGTGTTCCTCCGCTACATTTTCAACCTCGTGGATCGCTGATTTTGCAGATCCATGGCCAATGGGGACTCTGGGTCTCCCGTGGACGACCTCTGCCGAAGCTCCTGCGAAGTTCGTGCCATGTCTTCCGGCGGCGTCGCCTGGCGAGACATGCCTTCCGCTTGGTGCAGTATATCGATTTTCTCTTGGATTTTTTCCAATATTTTCCTAGCTTCATCTGCTCACTTGCGGTATTCTACAGCTTTTCGACTTGCTGCTAGGCCATCTAACATGCGCTTCTTCTGCGTTGTCTGCCTTTCCAACTCTTCGGCTTCTAGCCTTACTGTTCTTTCTTCATTCATTTCTTCCTCATTTTCAAACTCTGCGAAGTCGTCAAGGTCTTCCCATTCTTCATTTCGCGCCCTTTCGCCTTCTTTTGCCGGAGGCTCGAAGTGCATACGATCTATTGGTTCCATGACCCGCATCGGCTCCGTGTTAACCTAGATTGCTTCGCCTTGGCGGCCATCACTGGGTCCTTGTGGCGCTATTTCAACTTCGCAATGTTGCTCTCGTTCGCCCAAAGCTCCACCGGCCGAAGCATTACTTGATCCTGGCATGGCCGAAGGGGGTCTTTCGGCCGAAGGCCCAGCAATACTTCCACTGTTCCGGTTGGCTTTGATTTTTTCTTAGGTGGCATGTCGTCGAAGGGTTCGATCCCACGGATGGCGCCAACTGTTGATATCTCCGTATCCGAAGGCCCGCCTTGTCTGGGATTCCGGTCCCAACAGGCTCAGTTCCAGAAACCGAACGGTAACCGAATTTGATTTAAAAAATTGAAAAAATAAAAAAATTCAAAAAAAATCCTAAAAAAACCGACACAATTCTAAGACCTAATGTGAATTTTTTTTTCAAAAATAATGTCGTTTGCATCATATTCTATAGGGAGGAAGTTTGAAAAAAATGAAAAAAGTTGAAACGTGCGGCTTAGTTATTAACTCATGTTAAGAAAAAGTTTAACATGCAAACACATTTTTCTTGTGTAAACGTATCTTAAGAGAATCTTTAAAATTGATTTTACTTTATTTAGAGTTTTATTAATTTCTCTATGATTTTTACAAAGTTCATAAGCATAAAATGAATATGTTAAGAAATAACACTGTAATTAACTTTTTCATGTCTACTATTATTTTTTCTATGTAAATCATAGTATAAATAAACTAAGAAAGTGGTTTCACTAATTTTTGAGGTGTGATGGGTCAGTTATGAATTAATCTAGTCGCAACATATTTACACAATCTTGCATGTTACAATAACTAATTCATGAGTTCATATATTTTTAAAAGACATAGGATCATGTAAGAAGACTAACAAAATTAGTTTCATGATTTTTGTATTAGCAAAGAGTAAACTATGCATTTAACTTGGTTTAACAAATACATTTTCTCACAGAAAATTTTGAACTTTTTTATGAGTATAAATACTTTTATCATGTAGATCATGTTACAAGGAAACCAACAAAATTTGTTTCACTTGATTTGAATCTCAGATGAATTAGTTATTGATTTTACAAGATTGAGATAATTTTTGGGTTTTTTGGTTGAACTTCGCTGAAAATCGAGAAAACCGCTCGATAAATCAAGAAAATCGAGCGGTTACTGATAAAACCGAGCGGTTACCGATAATACGAAAAATTCGAGAAAACTGGTCGATAAATCAAGAAAATCACTCGGTAATCGGTCCAATTCGACCGGTTACCGATCGGCTAAAATCACAATTTTCCCCCAAATTTCAAATTTATTCAAATGAATTATGTCCGAATTTTTTTTAAAATTCGAGCGGTTACCCCGGTAATCACGCGTTTTGGTTACTGAGCTCCGGTCGGTAACGTAAACCTTGATGCAAAGCTAGCTTGCCTTTAATTCTCATTTCACTGATTTATATAGTTCATTTGTTAGGCACAGTAAACACGTTCGATGGAATGCTCTTTAGGCAATATATTATTGGGAATATTTAGATTTTTATTTGTTTGCTTCCTGGGGTTGCCATGGTTTTAGTTGGTACTAGAATTGCTATGCAAAATTGTATAATACAAGTTACAGCTCATTGTGTGTGTATTGTTTCATGTGTTACAACATGTTTCCCTAGCATATATCCTTTGTGAAATTGGCCATCTATGCTTCTTTTTTAGTTATATAGCAGTTGGTACTAGAATTGCTATGCTAAATTGTATAATACAAGTTACAACTCATTGCGTGTGTATTGTTTCATGTGTTACAGCATGTTTCCCTAGCATATATCTTTTATGAAATTGGCCATCTATGCTTCTCTTTCAGTTATATAGCTCAATCTTTTGTATAAAACTATAGGAGCCTAAATTTCCTTCTGCCCATAGGTGAGATCTGAATTCCTTCAAGCCAAATGTCGATGCTAAGATAAATTACTTTATCGGCTCCTAGAATATAGGTTACATACTTTTCAACTCCAATGTCACTTTGTTTTCGTCAAAACTGACTATTTATGTAGTCAAAATTTAGCGCACCACTCTAGAGTCTTCTTTGAAATTTCTTAATGCTAATAAAAAAGCTTATCCAAAACGTTGAGTGTACATGCCAAATTCAGACTGAAATTCCTGAAATGCTGTCACACATATGGTAGTTTCATCCATAATATAGGGAAATATTGACTATATAATATCTTGCACAATGACTTCGTTCTTTTGGGAAGCTACTCAGGCTTCTATGTCTTTTCTACCAAACTTTGCTAAAGTTCAATAAGAAACATACATGGAATATCACAATATAAGGTTAGAGAAAAAAAAAAGATAGTTGCCAGGGAAGTTGGGGGTCCGCACCTAAAGCCTTTTCTTTTGCTTCTTAGAATGAACGATTATAGACTACAGAATGGTACTCTGCGTGCTCATGAATATTATTCCAACCAGCTGAAACCTCTTTCTGAATGATGCCCTTTCACTCTCATCTTTGCATTTATATCTTCTTGGTTGGACATGTGTTCAAGCTTCACATACCATTAGTAATATGCACGAAAAGATATAAAACTTTACATGTTGTAATTATGAGCATTTTCATGTAAGGTTGATCAATGATAATTTGGATGTACTTCTTGCAAGATCATTTGGTTTGAGAAAAATAGCACTTCTCTAATTTAATAATTCTGACATACAACTAATTCTAAAATATTGAATCAAGTAATTTCTGCAGTTCTGTAATGTGATTTGAACACTTTGGTCACTGAACTTGACAATTGGATCTTTGTTTGTAACTGCAACTTCAAAAATCTACATCTGTGCGTGGTGATCTCAACAAATATGGTTATAGGTTCATAAGATTTGAGTCAAATTTTGCAAATGTTTACATAATTCAAAGCTTTAATATTTCATTTCCTGTAACTTATTGCAGTACCTGAACATCGACACTGCTTTGTACACTGATATACTGAAAGCTGAGAGTAATAAGTGCCTTGCTCATGGAGGAAATATTTTTGCACAGATAATCATGATCATGTTAATCAGCTGAACCTTCAGATTGGAAACTTGCTGTTCATGAACTATTTACCATTTTTTTTATGTTGAACTGCTTTCATAATCTCTATTATAAGTTACGGATGCCTGTCATCTCAGCTGCAGGAAAATTCCCCTATGTCATTCCCTTTGTTTCTCCCAACTCTGTAGAAAAATGAAATATAACAAACTAGCAGGTAACATTTCTATAAGGTGTGTTTATTAAATTTGCTTGATTAAGGCTGCTTATACGTAGATACCTCCTTATTTCTCCACAAGTAATTCTTTAATTTTCAGTTCAGTATTAGGTTCAGTGTTTGCTACAAAACTAAACCTAATGTCTGTTAGTTGTACTTTTGTATAAAAAAATATGCCTTGTGAACATATTCACAATGGAAATGCCAAACCCAAATGTGCAATCTAATGGATTGTCCTTTGTTTTTTCTTTTCAAGCTAAAACATTGGATAGTTGTGAAAATGCCACGTGACATAGTTACTGTATTTGACAAATTCATACTTGCGATCACTGCAGCAGCACAATAACGACAACTGTTCTCTATATAAAAGCTCCACATTTGTTTCAATTCAGACATACACTAATCGCAGATATAGCTTTTGCTTCATATGTGATTCTACTCATGAAAATTCGTATAACAAGAACATAGATAATTTATGAATTTGTATATTATTTTATTTCAAACATCTGACATTTTAATATTGTCTATAGATTTGGACTCATTTCAATATAAGTTAATTTCACAAACCCACCACTTTATTGGTCTAATAGTCACAAAATTATCACATTTTGCGGCTATTTCACAAACGCACCACTATTTTAGGGTTCCTTCTCATAAAACTACCACTTCGATTGTCCTCAACTTGGAAGTAAATCATCCACTTCTCCAAGGTGCTCATCCCCTCACACCAATGCTCTATTGTGCCTTACGAAAAAAGGTAAAAACAAAGCGGTAAGTGAGGTTGATTTTGATACTGCTAGTACTGATGCTAGTGATAGTGATGAGTTTGGATTTGATCTTTTGAGCAAAAATGATATGTCTAAAATGATCAAACTCATGAGCATGGTAAAAGGTCAAGAGAAAAACCTCAAGAGACAAGAGGAATACATCATTGAGAAAATAGAAGAACTTAATGCCTTAAATAAGAAATATGAAAAACTTAAAGAATTCCATAGTTCTTTATCCAATCTTTGTGGGGATCTTAAAATTAAGCACATTTCTTTAATTGATAAATTATATGCTATACCTTTAGTGGATTTAGATATGCCATGTCCTAATTGCAATGCTTTATCAAATGATAAATTCACTATTTCTCCTATTGATGATGCTTGTAACTCTATCTATTGTGCAGCATCTATGGCGAAAGAAAATATTGAGCTAAGAGCTCAACTTGAAAAGCTAATTAGTAAGGATGTGGAACTACAAGAAAACCATTATGAGCTTTTGCGCACTCATAAAAGTCTTGTAACTTCTCATATTGAGCTAGAAATAGCTCACGAGGTAATTCTTACAAAGGTAAAATCATATAAACCTCGTGTAGACATTAGCACACATTCTTTGCATAATGTAGATTTAACATGTGCTAGTTCTAGCAATTTATTTAATGCATATTCTATATCCAATAATGAATTGCATATTATTCCTTGTTGTTCTAACGAAATTGTCTCCTCTAGTTCTATTTGTGAAACTAACATTGTAGAGGAAATAAAGGAGCTCAAGGATCAAGTCAATTCTTTGAAGAAAGATTTGACTTAGTGCTTCAAAGGGAAGACCACTCTTGATGAGATGCTAGTTGACCAAAGGCACCCAAATGACAAAAGTGGACTTGGATTCAATTCCATCAAGAAGAGCAAGTCCAACAATGCCAAGAAGAAGGGTCAAGGTCAAAAGAAGACCACCACACTCATTACTTGCTTCAAGTGCAAGAAAGAGTGACACCACATTCGGGATTGCCCTATGAAGAAGAAGAGAGTCTTGATGAAAAAACAACAAGATACGAAGTCTATAGAGAAAGAAGCTCTATCACCATCATATACTCAAGCAAGTTCACATCATGATGACAAACACCAAAAGAAGAGACCCTAAACTATGCCAATATCACACAAGCAAAAGAGTCAAATAAAAGGTAATCAAGGTGAGAAGCCTCAAGTAAAGAGGCTTGGTGGCAAGATTTGCTACATATGACGCAAGAAGGGATATTTGTCTTCATCGTGTCCCCAAGGTTTCCATTCTAAGCCTCAAATTGTAAATAACAATTATTCGCTTAGAAATAATAGAATTGGCAATGTGTTTACCAAATTAATTGGTATTCAATGTGGCTTGATTAATAAAAAGGCCATTTGAGTTACCAAGCCTATTGTGACTAACGTCTTAGGACCCAATAATGTTGTGGATCAAAAATCTCAAAATTGATTAATAGGTGAAATGGAGGGCATTGGAGACTTGGCAAATTGTTTGAAGATTTATCTAATTGATTAAAGAGCCAAGTTATGTGAAATTATATTTATTATCTATCCAATGTCACTCTATGAAGGTAATTTTCTATCATAAGCCTTAAAATCATATTTTTCATCATTATGTTAGATTCATTGTTCTACACAATTTTTGGAAATTTTCATATATCGGAATATCCGATCCTTGGGTCGGAATATCCGATTTGTTTTGGGTTGTAAAATACCAGGTGGTTTACACATATCAGAACATCCGATTGTAAAATCGGAATATCCGACTAGTCTCGAGTAGCTCTGGTTTCTGGTAATTTGTATAGAATGGAACATCCAATGTTGTCTTTGAGTTTCTCTGAAACCTACTATTTTGCACTAATCAGAATATCCGATTGATACATCGGAACTTCCGATATGCCCAGAAACTTTTGAAGGTTTCTAGCCCTTTGCATGTGTATGTTTGTATCTATATCATGTTTTAGGGTTTGTGCTTATACTAGCATGTGTAGACTTTATTGTAATCTTGTCATGCTTATATTTTCTTATCGATGCATATCTCGATTACTTGCTAATTAACTGTGCTATAAATTATGTTTCTAGCACGTCTAGCTTTGCTTGCCCATTAGTATGTGTAGGTCATATAACTATATGGATATGATGCATTGTAAATTCATATATTGATTGTGTAGTTTTGGAGCCTTACTTGATTTTAGCCATTTCATTAAATTATATTTGGTGTTTTGGAGAAATTAATGGATTATCATATTATAGCGGAGTATTATGCCTTGTGCATATAAAATACCCATAAATTATGAATATTTGAGCAATACCATTTATAATTGATATAATTATTTATTTAGCATCTATATGGTATGTCAAGCTCAATTTCACAAATATCCATTAATTGATCCACATTTGATTTTTAATTTGAAACTTGAGATTCTTGGTACTTTATTAGTGATGTACTTAATCTAAGATCTTATTTGAATCACCTTCTCATTCGGATCAAATCAACTATGGTTTTTATGTATTTACTTATGATAGTTGATTTTGTGAAGAAAGCTTTTGAAGCATGGTGCTTAATTTCTAAATCTTCTTCACATGCTTCTTTAAAAGAAAGTTGATATATGTACTGTTGCAATTACCAACTTGTGATATCTTCAGATACCATTGTTTTCTTACATGTGGTAGTGATACAAGTGGTAATATTTGTTGATCAACTTCATTTCAATTTTTTCTTTTAGTGATTTCCTTTTTTGTGAAAGATTTCCTTTTAACTCCTATATTAGGAAATTTAGTTTCTTCAAGGAAATTTAGTTTCTTAATGTTTGAACCATTATCTATATACTTGCTTGAGATAAGTTTTTGAGCATGAATGCAATTCATTTCTTTATATGCTCAATCTATTCACTTTGTTTTTTTGTTGAACTTTATGAGTGATCATTTGTTGATCTATTGTCTTATATGTAATTTGGACATTATTTTTTATATTTGACTTTCAATTGGTATCTCCATGTCTTATATGCTATTTTTGTCTAAATTATATCTTTATCAGATCTTGAAAGTGATAAGCATGCTTGCTTTCATTTAATTTTTAATATCTATAGCATGTTTGCTTTCTTTGATCCAACATACGAGTAAGCTTCTCTCAAATGCTCTTAATGGCTAAACGGTGTATTGAGTTTTCATTTGACTTCAATTAATATATGCTTTTAATGTTTCAATCTATCAATTGGTACAAATTTCAATTGATACCAATTTCATATCAAATCAATATGCACCATTTATAGGAGAGTTTACCCTATGTGTTGAGATTTTTCTAACCTCTTTGGTCCCAATGAGTTTGGAGACCAAATTGTACTTGAATAAGTTTTAGGTACAATGAAGATGCATTGGATGCTTGGCTCATTCATAGACAAGGTCTTTTCAAAACGAAGATCATTTCAATTAGAATTCATGAAGAAAGTCTTCATCCTTCAATTGATATTTATAAAGAAGATCATCTCTTTCAACTTCAATTGAAATCATAATGAAGGAACATATCAAAATAAAACGAAGCAAAGATGAACAATGATCTATTATATCAATCCAATGCTTTCTCGGTAACTTGTTCCTAATTCATACATTTAATGTCATAAATTCAACCTGTGTAGGTTGCATTGTAGCATAAAAATAACTTGTGAATTTTTTTATGCAAGTATCTAAAAACCTATTTATTGCAAATATGAGTAATTTGATGTAGCATATTTTTGTGGGAACTGTATAATCATATTTATGATTCATCAAATCCTAAATATGCAAAAGAATTCATATCAAATGCCTAAGTTGCTCTTATATGCAATTTTGATGAAATTGGCAAAATCTATCTTTTGCTTAAGGTTTATAGTCTGCCTTGAATGGTTGTATTGAACATGTAAGCTTATGAGATGTTGACAATTTGTGATAAATGAGATATTCGTTATAATGTTAACCATTTTGTTATGTTCAATTTTGAGCCTAATCCATTGCACTTGTGTTTCGGATATTAATTCGGTACTCATGCTTAAATTGCCTTCAATTGAATTTGTTTCAATTGACATTTCTCTCAGTTGGTATGCCTTGGATTTTTAATTGGTATCTTTTGTAGGTATCCAATTGACATCTTTTAAAATTTTAATTGGTATCTTTTGCAATTCTATTTGATATCTCTTTAAATTGGTACCTTTTTGAAATCTTATTTGGCATCTCTTTAAACCTCTTCGACCCATTGTATATCATGATCTCTATGAATTATTCATAAGTGGGTGTGTGCATTTGATTTAACTCAAATTATAAGAAATGCACAAATTGTTAAGAGAGCTTATTGTATGCATGGTTGTGCATTAGATTTTGATGATTCCTTTTGTGGGTTAGGGCTAATGTGCTTGTGAGAGAATTTCTTTTTAGACAAATCCTCTCTATTTGGTAGGTCCTCCAAAAAAATTTCTTCTATTTTGGAATTGATGTCAATTGGAAGAGAATTTGTACTAGATGTTATATTCGTAAGAGGGCTTTGCTTATGGGGGAGTTTTAAAGGCTATGCCTTTGATAAATGTGGTGAAGGTTTTTGCATGTATAAGTTGCACGATTTTGCTTTGCATTGCATATTAATTTTGATATATACATTTTAATGCTTACTTCATATGTATAGAGGAAACTCCATCTAAAATTTGAGATAGATAATATATGCAATGATATTCAAGATTTATCTACACATGCATAGATTATGGGGGAGTTTGCTATATACATATATTTAGTTCTACTAATATCAAAACCTTAATGGTGTTTGATGCTAGTAAAGCTAGTTTTGGTAACCTAAAATATCTTTGTGATGTTTAATATTCTAAAACTTATTCTTAATATATATTTGATTTTAGGATTAGATGTATACTAAGAACTTAATTTTTTAAATATAACCATCTAATGAGATTGTCATCAATTACCAAAATGAAGGAGATCTAATGTTCATCTAGCCCTAAGTGCGGTTTTGGTAATTAATGACTAACTATGAACTAACAGTTGTGTTGAGAATTGTTAGTACGCTGTTTCATAGGTGATGCATGGTGGATTGAGCATGGATTCATTGATGAATGTCATGAAGATCAAGAGAGATGCATCGAGATCAATGAGTTCTAGGTGATGCTCATATGATGAAGAAGAAGCTAGAGTGGAAGAGACCTCGAAGGTTGAGTATGGTCTCAATAAGATTGACAATAAGTATAAAGGCAAAGTTACTTATGGAGATTAAGTGACTAAAGGTATAAGATTGTCAATTGTGTTTTATAGACTAACCCATGTGCTATGTGCTTGAGAGTGAGTGGGGTTAGGTTCCATATGAAGATTAACAATAAGAGTGAAGACCAAGTTACTTGTGAAGATCAAGTGAGTTAAGGTATAAAGTTGTCAATTGAATTTTATAGACTAACCCATGTGATTTGTGCTTTAGAGTGAGTTGTGGTTAGGTTATATAAGAAGACATGAGTTAAATTGAGATCAATATGCCAAGTTGAAAGAGCAAGATTAAGACAAACTTAGTGGATAACTTATATGCTTGATGCTTGTGGTTCATACCTTAGTGGTGAACCAAATGAAGATGACACAAAGAGTGAAGTCTCCTATGCTTTGTGCGTGGGAAGCCATCAAAAGAGCTCTATTAAGCTTTCGGAAGATCAAGAGAAGATTGAGAAGGGAAGAGAGGTTGAACATCATCATCAAGCTCAAGTGAAGAGTTGATGACAAGCCTAGAAGAAGCATTGAGACTAGGATGATGTGTTTGTCAAGTTCGATGGGATTGCTTAAGGCAAAGGTATAACTAGAATATGTTTTCTAGTTTTGTCAATCTCAAGGAGTTTGGTGGGAGACTGGGTTATAGGATCGATAGTCGTACTATCAAGAGGGGCTGTCGAAAGTGTTGCTCGATTGTTGTGTCGAGTGCTCAAACCACGTGCTTAGTGCGGGATGTGTTTTTGTTGAAAGTTCACTTTATAAGTTTAGGGTATCTAAAAGGTGTTTTAGATTTAACCCTTTATTGTTGTTGGCCTTTGTGGAGTGTGGTATTCCATGTGGCATCTATTTTAATCTCTAGCGATTAAACTCGTGGAAGTATCTGTTTCCGAAAGTTCCTAGAGTGCCTTGTTGGTAAAAGTCTGTATGTATCAGAAGTTCTGATGTTAGGATTGGATGTTCTGATTGGGTTCGGACAGTCCGATCTCTAAGAACTTGGTGTTCTCAGGTTGCTCAATGATAGGTATCGAAAGTTCCAGTGTGTCGATCGGATGTTCCGATATGAGTCGGACAATCTGGTTTGTTCGTTCTCAGTTAGCTGTGTGGGAGTTAATCGGAAGTTCTGATGTGGTGATCGGAAGTTCCAATTGGGATCGGAATCTCCGGTCTTGTGCCGAGTTGGGGGTTCTCGATTAGGAGTTTGTTTTTAATCGAAAGTTCCGATGTCTGGATCAGAAGTTCCAATGTGTAGTTTTCGCTAGTTTAGGTTGGCATGTGAAGTTCAAATCTGTTATTTTGAACTAATTGGAAGTTCCGATGTGGATATCGGAACATCCGATATGTGTTGGAATAGGCTGTAACAGCCAGTTTCTAACCGTTGGGATTCTAGGTATCGGAAGTTCCGATCCGGGCATCAGAAGTTTTGATAAGAGAAGAATTTGCCCAACAACTAGTTTTTCAGAGTGGAGTATAAATGCCCCTTAGCCTTATTTCGTGGGACTTGTTGCTTGGCTAGCTTTGTGTTGCTTGTTTGAGGTGTCTGAACTTGGTGTTCCACGTTTGAGGGCTCCCCTTCCCTCTGTATCAAGATTTGGTGAGAATCAAGCCTTTGTGGCTTAGTGAATAGAGGGAGAGAGGTGTAAAGGGTGTGGTGCTTTGGTAGCTTACGGTTGTTGTATTAGTTGCACGTGTTGAGCACTTGGCATTGATCGTACGTGAGTTCGGGAGTTTGTTACTCTTGGAGACCACCATCTCCTAGATGGTTTGGTGGTGGATTACCGGTGATCTCCTCAAGTGAAGATTGTGAGGAGGTCCAGAAGTGGTAGTGAAACTCACCATCTCCAGAGTGGAGGAATAGTTGGCATAGTGGAGATAAGGAGTGCAGATGTGCAACCTCGTGAGGAAAAGGGTTCAAAAAGACCTGGCTCAAGTGTAACGATCTTCTTCAAAGGAGACGTAAGATATCGGTGGATATCCAAACTTCAGTAACAAATTATTTGTCTCCGCGGTTCCATACTCTTATGCATTAAATTGATCTTCACGCTTGTATGCTTGTATGTACATTCTTTGAGTTAATTTTGTGATTTACATCTAGATGTTTTCATCAGATTGGAATATCCAATCACTAGGATCGGAACATCCGATCAATAGGATCAAAACTTTCGATTGGGATTTTTTGTATACCTTGCTAGATTTGAATAATCTTTGTTACCCTAGGAATGTAACCTTCACATTTGTTTAGGATGATTGTGCACTAGTTGAGTCTAGCATATTTAGGTTTTTCACTTGTCAAAAATACGTTAGTTTTATTTCCGCTGTAAGTTTAGACCAACTATAAAAATGGGACGAACTTTTGCAAAAATACCTATTCAACCCCCCTCTAGGCGACATCATTGTCCTTTCAGGAAGTATGCGCTACATCATGCCGGACTTGCAGACGACCGCTGCAAAACACGGGAATGTGTGCATGTATGCTTCCAGAGAAATCGGCTCCCGTAAAGGCTTCCATGAATCATAGAGGGCTCGACCGTGGGCTCCTTTGGGTCTGAGAAGCTTGGATGACAATGGTGGCAAGATAGGAAGTGGTGGAAAAGCATTGCACTATGAGCACAAATCAAAGAAGATGAGCAGGGAGGCCATACACTAAGGTGAGGCATGCCTCGACTTCGTGTAGGCTTGGTGAAGGTAGCGGTGGCGCCAGCTTAGTCTTTGTGGTACTAGGATGGTTGGCATTGAGTAGAACTGTGATGAAACAAAGCAACCACGTGCACGCGTGGTGCTAGGTGGGATGTGAGCCTAGGGAGGGTGAGAGAGAGATCGGTGAGGATGCAGGAAGGCTAGGAGGTGCTCACCGAGGGTTGGAAGGAGACAAGGTTGGTGATAGTGGCGGTCACCTAGTTGTCGACCCAAAGAGACATTTGTGCCCTAGTGACCCTTGGGAAAATAGAGGAAAGGCATGGGTAGAACACGAGACCGCGAATTTAACGGAACAAATGATGGTCGGATAATTTCATCGAAGAGAGAGATCAACAATGAAGAAGACGATGGCCAGTACGCCTTGTGCTTTGTCCTCCTACTCCTTCACTGCTCGCCTTGCCAAAATGATGGCACAATTAGAACAACGGTGGGGAGTGGTGTATGGTGATGCGGTCCTCGTGGCAAGAGGCTTACCATGAGTGACATCGTTGTGGGCAGCGCGTTCGGTAGAAAGGGAGAATAAATGGAAATGGGTGGATCTGGTGGTGAGAAGGTGGAGCTTGTAGTGCAAAGGAGAGAGAATAGCATGGCGATGCCATTTTGTAGGAAAAGGGCCTCAGGAAGACACGAGAGTAGGCGGCCATGGCTTGAAGTTGAAATGGGAGCATGGGAGCGCAACTGACATTCAAGCCTAGCCAGCTTGACTGCTTGCGGGTTGGCGAGGGGTGCGGCGAACACTGGTTGGCTGGCTTGAATGCTTGCGGGCTGGTGAGGGGTGCGGCGAGCGTTGGTTGGCAAGCTGTGGTGGAGTCCTGTCACGCGTGCGAGAGAGGATGTCGAGATTGGTCAAAGGAACTAACCAATATCATCTATGTGCTAAGCCTAGGAATCAATCCCATCACATAGTTACATCATATATTAATATCATTACAAGATTACACTTAATTGTTACTAAACGTCTAACAAAAGAGACTTTCGTGGGCCAAGATCCAAATAAAAAACTGCAACATAGCCACATATTCTCTAATCCTTCATGGCATTTCCACATGCACGATCAACGTAGAATGCATCTTAGAATGATCCATTCTCAGCGAACTCTTTGATTCCTTCTCTAACTAAGTATTTGGTAGTAGAAAGAGTGAGCACATGTCGTACTCAGTAAGTTGTGAGGAAATAATATGCATATTAAGGCTTGATAATATCATGGCAATATGACTCTTATGCATAAACAACATTTAAGTAAAGGTATTTGAAAAACATTAAATAATTAAGTAAATAAATGTAAATAAACATCTAACTCAAGATTCCAACAATCTTGACTTAACCAACCTTCCAACACCTCAATCTTAGTTCCCACCACTATGATTGGCCAAACTGACCATAACATCATATTCTAATCATGTGAGGTTTTTCTTGCCACTCATAACCATGAGTACGGCTAATTAACCAGTTTATACTCAACAGAGGTTGTACACTTTATTTACAAGTCATGATCATACTCTATTATTGGTACCTGTCAGTACCTTACAAACTTCCAAGGTGTGCACTGAGTTGACCTCTACAAAGTCTTTACAATGCCCCTCTCAGCACATGCATACCCGCGAAGGTTTCCCCGTCGAGTGAATACACCTTATCAATGGAAGCCCTCTCTTGCACCAATGGAACATCCTGGAAGTACATCCTTCCATTCCACTTAATTGTATGGTCTACACACTGCTAGAGCATGCAATTTAATTGTCTAGGCCCATCCCATTCCAGGCTTGTTGTACTATTTACTCAAAAAGATCACTCCATGAACCAGTCCTTAGATTTGAGCAAAACTACTACATCCTAACTGTACAACATGTACCAGTCTCAACAAACCATTACTCAAATCCCTATACCATGTTGCTACAAAAATTATACCATCATCTTTTATCATTGTTGCATATAACTATTATCATACTCGTTAAGCCATTATCACGATCACCATCCCAAAGCAAGGCTAAGCATCATCTGCCCTTTCATAACAAACCCAAAACCATAACCCTGGTGACAAGGATTGATATGTCTCACGATACCGATTTTTCGATGAGAGTGGTAGCTATCGATTTTGGTGGAGAAGACGTTGACGATCCGACTACAACCGTACAAGACATGGTGCCTTAGAAATCAATACACCAACTCCGAAGTGTTATTGATCACACCGGGGCATGATCAATCTGACCATGAATGTCGTTGTTCTTGTAAGCAACCTAAGAATGAGTAAGAACAAAATCAAAGCGATATGAAATTGCGAATATAATCTGAAGGTTCAATCACAAATTCTGAATACTCAATAAGGTGGGATTTCGTTGATGGTAAAATATACAGTTTAATCAACACACACGTGTACACGATAAAGTAGCTAAGAGCTAAACTTCAATCTAAACAAAACCCAAGTATTTCGGCCACACCTGGTCTCTATTTATGGGGCATCAATCCCCGTAAACTCTATGAAACAAACTAGGAAATAAAATCCAATTCTAACTCTATTTGTTACAACGTCAGTTCATTTAGATGATTCTAAGTCGCTCACGAGGAATCTATTAATGGGTTTGGATCGGTTGGAAAGAACATGTCATAATCTTTCCAAACTGTGGCTAAACACTTTTATAGGACTTCTATTTACAGTGGTCTGCTGAATCCAAATTGAATTTGGAGACCGAGTTGTAACCGACTTGGAGTCCCACATGTTTTGGATGTCCTTCCTCTTGTGATCTGACCTGTATCTGGCTTGAGCTATCTTCTCCCATATTTCTAAGTAGTAAAACATGATAAGAATTATTAAGTAGCATCTCATCCTCATAATTATGGATACGAACAGAGAGGAACGACTTCACCTCATGATTTAATTGACGTGTATGAGCATGTATCATAGGACCTTGCAATGGTGTAGCACCAACTAACTTCGGAGGATTACTTGTAGTGTGTGTGTCCGTAGGAGTGATGTCCTATTCATCCTCCCCTTCTTGAATTGAAGTTGTCCTCGACAGTAGCTCATCTTCTTCTCCCAAATATAGTTTTAGATATGAAATGTTCAATGTGGGACTTACCCCAAAAGTTACAGGCAACTAAAGCTTATATGCGTTATCATTAGTCTTCTCAATAACTTTACAAGGACTATAAGCTCGAGGCATCAACTTAGACTTTCTCAAATCAAGAAATCTATATTTTCTCAAATACAACCAAACAAGATCAACATGTTTCCTTCCCTGATCATTAGCAAATTTATACTTAACATTCACATACTCTATATTCTCCTTAGTTGTATCATGCATTTTTAAGATCAATTCAGCACATTGTTTAGCATCATAACTTACCTTCTTTGAAGATGGAATAGGTAATAAGTCAATTGGTGCACGAGGTACAAAACCATAAACAATATGAAAAGGGCACATCTTTGTAGTAGAATGCAACAAACGATTATAAGCAAACTCAATATGAGGCATACATTCTTCCAACATTTTAAGTTCTTTTTCAACACATCTCTAAGCATAGTAGATAAAGTTCTATTAATAACTTCAGTTTGTCCATCAGTTTAGGGAAAACAAGCAGTAGAAAATAAAATCTTATTCTCCAATTTTGCCCAAAAAGTTATTCAAAAGTGGCTACGGAATTTAGTGTCACGATCTGAAACTATAATATTTGGCACACCATGCAAGCAAATAATTTTAGGAAAGAATAAATCAACAATATGTGTAGCATCATTGCTTTTATGACATGGTATAAAAGTGTGCCATCTTCAAAAATCTATCCACGACAACAAAAATGCTATCTCTCCCCTTCTTTGTTTTATGCAGATCTAAAATAGAGTCAATTCAAATATTTTCCCAAGGTATGTTAGTAACAAGAAGAGGCATATATAAACCATGAGGATTAAGTTGTGACTTAGCTTTTTGACATGTAGTGCAGCGAGCAACGTAATGCTTTATGTCTCGTCTCATCTTTGGCCAAAAGAAATGATCATCAAGTATATATATCCTTTGTTTTCTTCACGCCAAAGTGTCCCATCAGTCCACCTCCATGCACTTCCTGTAACAACAACAAATGAACAGAGCTAGCTAGAATACATAGCTTGTTAGCTCGAAATACAAACCCATTATTAATGATGAATTTGTTCCACGTTCTTCCCTCTTTACAATTCAACAATGCATCTTTAAAATCATAATCATGCGTATATTGCTCTTTAATAGTCTCTAATCCAAAAATTTTGAAGTCAAATTGTGAAAGCATGACATATCTCCTAGATAAAGCATCAACAATTACATTCTCATTTCCTTTCTTGTGTTTTATGACATAAGGAAAAGACTTAATAAATTCAACCCATTTAGCATATCTACGGTTCAGTTAATATTCATGATCAAAATGGAGAACAAATTCTTTGGGCCAAAGATAATGTTGCCAAGTTTCTAAAGTTCAAACTAGAGCATATAATTCATTATCACAAGTAAAATAGTTCAAACTAGGACCACTCAATTTCTTACTGAAATATGCCAAAGATTTACCTTCTTGTAATAACATGCCACATAAACTAATTCCACTAGCATCTCATTCTAGTTCAAAAGTCTTATTAAAATCATGGAATTGGAGTAGTGGTGCATGTGTTAACTTATCTTTTAATGTGGTGAAGGCGGCCTCCTGTGTGGCACTCCAAACAAATTGTACAACCTTCTTGGTAAGCTCATTTAACGGCACGATGATGGTACTGAAATCCTTCACGAAGCTACGATAGAATCCAGCAAGTCCTAAAAAACTCCACACTTGTGTGACCGTTGTAGGGGGTCTCAATCTTGGCTTGATCAACTTCAATGCCATGCGGAGTAACAACATAGCCAAGGAACAATACTCGATCGGTGCAAAAAGTGTACTTCTCAAGGTTACCAAATAAGCATGCATCACGTAACGCATTAAAAACAAAACGTAGATGATCAGTCTTCCAAAGATTTGTTGTAAATCAATATATCATCTATGTATACCACCACAAAGTGTCCAATGAAATCATGTAAATCTTTGTTCATCAATCTAAAAAAAAGTTCTAGGTGTATTAGTCAAACCAAAAGGTATAACCAACCACTCATACAAACCAAACTTAGTTTTAAAAGCTATTTTCCATTCATCTACTAATTTCATGCGAATTTGGTGATATCCACTACGCAAATCAACTTTAGAGAACACAATAGATCCACTTAATTCATCAAGTATATCATCTAACCTAGGAATAGGATGATGATATCTATTGGTGATATAATCGATTGCTCTACAATCCACACACGTGCCATGATCCATCTTTCATAGGCACTAACATGATCAGAATAACACAAGGACTAAGAGATTCATGCACGTACCTTTTGTCAAGCAATTCTTGAACTTGGCACTGAACTTGTTTAGTGTCTTCTAGGTTGGTTCTGTATGGCACAAGGTTTGGCAACAAAGCACTGAGAATTAAATTAATTTGATGCTCAATCCCTTGAACATGCGGTAGCCCTGGTGGTTTGTCTTTTGGAAAGATATCGTTGTACTCCTACAAAATGTTAGTGATAGCAGGAGGCCAAGAAGAAGGTATATCCTCTAATGAAAACAAAGCTTCTTTGCAAATGAAAGCATAGCAAATATAATGACTAGCATCATATTCGTTCATAACAGATTTGGTAGCAAGAAAACTTGAACCTTTTAATTTGATTCCGTTTTTCTTAGCATGCCTAGATTTAGGTTCTTTCTTCTTATGTTACTCAAATTATTTTGCTACAATCTTATTTCCACTCTTATCACGCTCCTCATTTTTCTCTTTACTAGCTCTAGCAAGTTCATCTTTCAAGATAGCTTTAGGAGACATGGGAGATATGGGTAGCAAGCCATGCTTATTTTCGTTCTACATGAAAGAATATTGATTGGTTCTACCATGGTGCATAGAAATTTTATCAATTTCCCAAGGTCTACCTAATAACATAGAGCAAGCTTGCATAGGTACGGCATCGCAATCGACGTAATCATGATAAGAACCAATAGCAAAGTGTACTCTCACCAAACGTGTTACCTTTAACTTGCCATTGTTGTTCAACCATTGAATATAATATGGCTGAGGATAAGGTTTGGTGGTTAACGCCAGCTTCCCATATCTGAACTTGCCAAATTGTTGCAATTTCCTCCATCGATAATCACACGGCATGAACGTTCTTTGATGACACATCTAGTTTGGAACAAATTGTGTTACTGATTTTGCTCAGCCCTCTCCACTTGTGCACTTAGCACATGCTTCATAATAACACTTGCATAATGATCAGCATCAACAACACCAATTTGTTCATTGATCAGAATTGTCATCGTTTCCTGCATGGTTAGCTGCAAGCATAGCATATATTTCATCATCTAAATCATTGAGTGATGTATACTCACAATATTCCCTCACAATAAGCACATGTTTGCTAGGATATTCACTCTCAATATGTCCATAGCCCTGACATTGATGGTATCAAGTATCTCGTGTGCATCCTATCAAAGCAACAGTTGAAGAGCTTTTTGCCGGGGCTTGGATGGATCCCTTGGGTGCCTAAGACGACGGTGGTGCTGAATTTGAAGTGGTAGGACTTTGCTTGCTGCTTGAAATAGATGGCATGGTGGTGCAGTTAGAGTTGGATGTGGCAGCAGGTGCTCGTGGCATCCATGTAATATTATGCCCTGCAGAAAAGTTAGTTCTTGCACTTGCACGTCTTCCCTGCACTTTTCTTTCAGCTTTACAAGCAAGATGAAATAAATGAGTGACAGAGTTGTAATCTTTATATTGAAGAATATCATGAATTTCACAATTCAAACCACTTAAAAATCTAGACATAGTGGCTTCCTCATTCCCTACTAACCCACAACGAAGCATACCAATCTGCAGTGCCTGAAAGTAATCTTCTACACTTTGACTACCCTATCTTAATTGTTGTAGCTTTTGTAACAATTCACGTGCATAATATGAAGGAACAAATCTAGCACATATAATTCTTTTTAAATCATCCTAAGTTTGTGTTGTAGTATTTGGGTGAGTACAACATTATTTACTCCACCACACAGAAGCAAAATCAGTGAACTCACTAGTAGTAGCCCTGACCCTCTTATTTGCAGGAAATTCATGGCAAGAATTTTTTTGATCAATAGCTAATTCCCATGTAAGATAAGCATCAAGGTCATATTTACCATCAAAAGGGGGCATAGTGAATTTAATTTTGCCAAGCGAATCATCATTATGATGTACCTCTTGACATGGGTGCAAAGCTCCCATGCCATGTCGATTACATTGAAGGCAGTGTCGCTCACGATCAATGCAGTTCTTGTCATCATCAAGCTCAGTATCAATGATGTATTCAACACCATTATCATCCATCTCGCTTCCCAAAATGCCATTGTTGTTGGCAATAGCAGCATGAGCAATAGGAGGTCATCGTATTGCATCAAGTCGCCATATGATTTCTGCAAGAGAAGTGTTGATGGCACCTACAGAAGAATTCAGAGTTGTAAGTTTGGTGTTGGTTCCAGTCTGCACCGTCTCCAACTGACCATGGTGGTCATTAGTCACTCGTACATCCTCGTCAAGCACTTCTATATGGAGCTTCACTTGTTGCTCAAAATGTGATATAATCCCCTTGGTACATGGTGAATAAGATGATGCATTCTTTGAGTGTTCTTCTGTTCTTGGTATCATTAGTAGAAGATAGAAAACAAATTACAATAATAACATGTTCCTATCAACGCTAAATAGGAAGGTGACAATGCACCAGCGATCCAAATCACTCATCCTGAAGATTGGAAGTACTGATTGCCTTCGAACAAAAAGCCTACATGACATTAGCAAGATATGTGGATCTCTGCTAGGAGGGCTTCCAATATGTAGCAAGGATTAACAATATTCAAATCAGCAATACACGTTGAAAATCTGCTCACGGCACTAGTCAAATTTGTTGTTCCTAAGCTAGACCGTGCTAGAGACGCAAGCCTAGAACACAAGCGATATCACGGTGTGACACAACCCAAAAGAAGGCGATAATTCAGATTGTGGCAGTGAGTAGGAAGCAATGTTACGAAAAGACGGTATTGCTCAGCGTGGAGCAATCTGCATGATAAGGTAATTGGAGGCACTTTCCAAATAGATTACAGCTCAAATTTCCAAACCTATTCGGATTCTGTCCTTTTTCTTTCTTTCTTTTTTCCTTTATCTTTCTTTCTTTCTTTCTTTCAAAGATTTTAGGATTCAAGATTTTCAAAAGGGATTTGAATATGGATATTGATTTGGGATTCAAATGGGTTTTTAATATAGAGATTGATCTAGGAATATACAAGGGAAACTATATTTAAATTTGAATTTAAATCCAACAAATAATGAGCCATGTAAACACAAACAAGAACAGGAAGCAACATGAACCAATTTTATGCAGTTTTGATTTATGAAAGTTTTAAATTTGAAATTAAATTAATTCACACTACTCAATTTAATCTAATCCAATTGCAAACTAGTTCTATTTAGAAAGTTCAAAATTTTAGTGAATTTTACTATTATGAAAAAAAGCAAAACTCAAGGTGTTACAAAGGACCAATGTACGCTCATGTGGTCCTCTTAGCTTGTGAATGGGACTGGTACCTAGGTATGAATATGCCACTCCAAGCCATTGCAAAATTACCCACCTCTTTTCCCAGTGAAGTATAACTATCATAGATGTTTTTTGAACTTTGAACTATCTGTGATTATTACAAACAATTAAAAGTTAGAACTTCTGTGATTATAGACTATCACAGATGATTTTTGTACAACGAACCGACAGTGAAACTATCACTACCAGTTTGTACAATGAACCAACAATGAAACTTACTATTACTGCCATTTCCTGAGCCAAAAGTGAAAATCATTGCTAATTCAAAAACCAGCAGTAAAGCAGTTTCTGAACTGGCGGTGATGAGAGTATTCTGTAGTAGTGGTTCTGAGCTATTTGTGATTAGTGTTTTCATAGACGGTTCGAAGATTGTCTATGATAACTATTGTTGGTTCCAAAACCGTGTACGATGATGAATCCAAATCGTCTTTTATAACCCCTTCCATACTACTGATTTATGTTGTGGCGCTCAAGATACATTGATAGCATTGTTTTGAACACAATTAAATACTACCAAAATCCTATTCACAAAGAAAAGTAGTGAAGCAAAAGGCTAGTGGTGACAGCCAAGAATGGAACATGCAATAATGAACTGGATAAATAAGTGCTGAGAGGACAAAATCCAGGCAAGGAAATTAATGTATGCATGTCTCTTTATAGCATTTTTTAGTAGTATGAATACATATATCATATTCTCACCAAGACATTTATTTTTTTTCCAAAGTTTGATCCAATCTGTTCATTAGTCACATCACCAGATGTATCTATCATATCTTTAGAAATAAATTTCATGGGTATTTTTGTAAATTGCACATCTATTGGTGCCGTTAAATCGGCGCGGTCGCAGGTGTTTTGCCCCGCACTGCTCTTTGTGCGAAGTTCCCCACTGTGCCGCTACCACTTTCAAAATCATAGTCCAACAGTTTTGTTTCTCACAACGGTGCTTGTACAGGGAGCGACGGTGCAAGGCGAAGGTATTTCCAAGATCCCAAACATCTTACTGTTTCTTTGAAGTCCTTAGTTCATTTTTTTGGGAGGGGGGCTGTTATAGGACGCACCATGCAGATCCATTGCAACCCGTATGACCCGTCCCGAATTGGCTCAACTCTACCACTACTGCGGCCCACGTCAGTGGTGCTCATGGATAGATCGTTCCCATCTCCGACATCCCACCTGCCCGTTCTCTCCCACAGCTTGCCAGTATCGAAGAGTCCTCTGGTGAGACCCAAAATGTTCCATGTAAATTAAAAAATTGTTCCAATCAACAAGAACAATTGTTGAGCTTTTGAGGAAATTGTTGGAGACATAGAAATCATTCATTACAACATTTTAGGGCTTGGAGACTTTTTCCACCTCCACAGTGGCACACGCCTCACGGTGGCGAAGCACAAGGGAAGATGTAAAGGATCTCACCAGAAGGAGGAGCTGAGCGCAGATGTGGAGAAGGCGGTGTCGAGTCGAGGGATGAGGTGCCTCCGAGGCCTACGGTGTAGGCGGGGGGGGGGGGGGAGGGGAGGGGAGGGGATAGGCTTTGCGTGGTGGTAGGGAAATAAGTTTTCTAGAAGGAAGAGGTCAGGGATGGGGATGTGCCGTCGGGCGGTGAGGCCGGTGCCGGATTTTGAGGGGATAGAGGTGTGCGGTGGTTGGTTTGCATCCAACCTATACGGAGTATGACATTTGTGTGTGTGTGTAGGGGTGGGGGGTGGAGGTGGGGTGAATGTTCTGTATACCATTTCTTGTGGACTATTTAATTCCTTGCTTCTACCCTCCTTTCTTTTGTTATAAGGTCACCATGGAGAACGAGGGTCAGCAGGTCAATGAGAACAGACATGAGCTGAGCGTCACCACTGGAAACAACACAACCCACCAGCACTGGAACATCCATGAGGATGCGGTGGATGACATGCTTGGAGCCGAGGACCATGCGGACTCTGATTCTGTTGAAGATGACAATGATGAGGAAGATGAGGACTACCTTCCAAAGCGCAAGACATCGTCCAAGCGTGTGAAGCGCCACACCACACAGCAGATTCAAGAACTCGAAGCGTAAGACGCCACCAAATAAAAATGAATCATTCACTATCTTTGGTTTGAAGAATGCTTTAGATTATCTGTCTTCTGATGTTGTGCAGGGCGTACCGAGAGTGTGCCCACCCGGATGTGAAGACACAGCGGGCACTTGGCAGAAGGATCGGAATGGAGGCAAGCCAGGTCAAAGTCTGGTTCCAAAACCGACGCACTGAAATGAAGGTAGCATATCTTTCTGTCCATGGTCTTACACTAATTTAGTGGTCATTGCATACTAGTTCGTCTCCAATAAATTCTTGAATATTGTGCAGTGGATTCCATGGTCAGATTTGGCAAGCTTATATGACTTGAGATGCACCGGTGTCCTGTGAAAAAAAAAATGATAATTACTGTTTATTCACATTGATAATTGCAGAAGAAGGCCCATGCGCAGCAAAACAAGCTGATTCAGCAAGAGAACGCTGCGCTGCTGCCCGCGAACCTGTCACTCCGTGAAGCCATGCTGACGCAGTTATGCGTTACATGTGGCGGCGGGACGGTGCCCACCAAACCGTCGTCGGAGAAGCAGCGCTTGCTCACCGAGAACGCAAGGCTCAAGGATGAATACCTCCGCGCTTCCGCCTTCCTCAGCAAGGTCATCCGTGAGGCGGCGCCATCCGAGCCTCCAGTTTCTTCCACACACCGCGCGCGATCGATCATCGGCTACAGAGCTGATGGTGCCGCGCTTCTCCGGCACGCAGAGACTGCCATGAAGCAGTTTCTGATGCTCGCAACCAAGGGGGAGCCTATGTGGCTGCCTACCACCAATGGAGAGACGCTTAACTTCGTGGAGTACGATGCCAGAACGTCCCCGCGGCTGTTTGGGCTCTGCCCCAAAGGGTTCGTCGTGGAAGCGACCAGGGAGACTGCCATGGTTAGGAGCAGTGCTGCTGACCTCATGGGCATCCTCACAAATGCGGTACCTTTCTGCTCCAATTTTCTCCAGCAACAATTATAGTTGTCAATTTGTCATGTATAACGTTGGTGCGTGTGTCTTCGTTGTTTTGCAGGCTCGCTGGTCCGAGATGTTCTCTGGTGTCGTGGCAAGTGTGACCGCCGGTGACGTCGTGTCCAGCAGCATTTTCGCTTCGTGCGATGGGCTGATTCAGCTGGTGAGTTTACGCACTCCTGGTCTGTTTGTAGCAGTTAGTCGCGGTTGATCGCCATCGATCGATGAGTCTAACTGATTCTATGGAGCGCTTGCAGATGAATGCCGAGCTGTGGGTGCAGTCGCCACGGGTGCCGAACCGCAGCGTGAACTTTTTGAGGTTCAGCAAGATGAAGGCTGAGAGGCAGTGGGTTGTGATGGACGTGTCCGTCGATGGCATCCTTGGACGGGAAGGCAGCAGAATGACCGACCTCAATCTGAACAACAGCGCTATGCCTTCTAGGTATACGGGCTGCAGGCTGCTGCCGTCCGGTTGTCTCATTGAAGACATGAGCAATGGCTACTGCAAGGTACTCTATCAAATTTCACAATACTAATTTTTGATAGCCTAAGAAATGTGTGACATTCATAGTCAATGGTATATCTTGCATCAATTTGTTGCAAAGGGCGTGCATTCACATCATTCGAGCATATATGTTGCTTGTTTATCTAGTCCTTCAAACTCTTCCTACATTCCAGGTCACATGGATTGTACATGCGGAGTACGACGAGACCACCGTGCCGATGCTGTTTAAACCGCTGTTCCTCGCCGGGCAAGCTCTTGGTGCGCGCCGCTGGCTGGCGGTGCTCCAGAGGCAGTGCGAATACCTTGCAGTTTTCCGCTCCAGCAGTATTCCAGGCATCGACAGCACAGGTTTGTCAACGGCAACGAAGGGAGAAATAGAAGCTATGCTTTCATAATTGACCTGGTAACAGTTTGTTGATCTCTTTATTCTGAAAAATTCGCAGTAGCAGCCATATCAGGAATGGGAAGAAGGGGCATCCTGCAGCTGGCCCAACAGATGATGACGGGGTTCTACGCGGCCGTCTCCGGGCCGGTAACTCAGGCGTCGAGCAACGTCAACGAGTGGATTGGCAGCATCGGTACTGGAGCCGAGAGCTTTGAGGTAGCTGTGCGTAAAGTGACCTGGAAGAAACTTTGTAGCGTGCCTGGAGAGCTGGCTGGCCTGGTGCTGAGCGCCAGCACCACGGTGTGGCTGCCCAGCACCCCGCCACAGGCTGTGTTCGACTACCTCTGCAATGAGCAGCGCCGCGGCGAGTGGGATACCCTCACCAATGGAGCCGCAGTGAAGGAGATGGTCTCTCTTGACACGGGCCATCTTCAAGGCAATGCCGTTTCTGTCCTCTGCCCTGATGTAAGTTTGCAAGCTAGTTTTCCCTGTTTTTTTGTCGCTGCCATATCAAACTTGACACTTATAGCATCGCTTGTAGCCAGATCAAAACAATTCGATAGAGTTTTCTTTCTCCAAAGCGCTTGTAGTCATCGTCGAATCGTGTATTCGTGTTCCATTCCATTTTTCAAACACTAGAATCGTTTGCTTTTCTTGCAGGCGTCCGATGGAACCGACAGCAAGATGCTGATCTTGCAACAGGCGTGTACTGACGCGTCGTGCTCCCTGGTGGTGTACACTCCAATTGAGGAGAAGTCCATGCGTGCTGTCATGAATGGTGGCGACCACGCCTCCGTCTTCTTCGTGCCCTCTGGGTTCGCCATCCTCCCAGACGGCCATGGCAAGGCTCGCCACGCTCCAGTTGCTGCTCCGAGCACCTCCCGCGCTGCCATTGACCACAACAACACTGCGGGATCTCTTCTAACCATGGCATTCCAGACACTGCTACCCAGCCCCCCATCCGACAACCTTGGCACAGGGGCCTTTGAAGACGTCGTAATGCTGCTCTGCCGTGCAATCAAGAAGATCATGGCTGCCGTCAAGGCTGACGTCGTCATCCCAGCCTAATGCGTTGTGGGACTAAGCCGAGTGCCATACCGGATGCTTGCAGTATTTACGATTGGTGGCGAGAATAAAATTTAACCTCTTTTAGCATTTCCTGAGATGACATTATCGTGTTTATTTTGTGGAACTTCCGATAACATGGATTTCTATCGGTTTAATTAATTTCCATAACGTTAAGATGAATCATTTTAAAGTTTTCGTGTTATGATCCGGTAGTGCTTGTTGTTGCTTGCAAATTCAGCTTTTCACCGTGGTTTATTTATCGTTTTTTGGTTTGCCGAATGTTATATGGTTTGTATCCACATGAACCTGTTTATTGCTGAGAACACAAGGGAGATTTGTGTTGTTGATGATGAGTGATTGATGTAATTGTTGATTTGGAGCATTCGGTTTGTATAGCATGTTTTAATTGTGTTTGATTATGTTTATAGCTAATGGGGGTGAAAACAGAGGATGGTGGAGAGATATATTTTTTGGCTCATGATGTGTAGGTGTATGGATGCGATGTGGCGGTCAACGGCAAGGCGGTGAAGGGCAAGTGGAGGCTTGGTGCCGACGGACCGTGCTAGGCCGGTTGGAGTCATAGGCGATCCGCATCGCTCACATGGAGGGCGCAAGAAAACATGGTGGGAGGAGAAGGTGATGAAGATGGTGTCGACCAAGTCAAGGCGGAAAGACGATGGCAAGTTGAGAGGCGGCCCAGTGGCGGGAGCATGAAGGCTTGAAGGCGTCAAAGGTCATGGTGGAGGTCGGACACGCATCAACATTAAGGAGTCATGTTTGGAGAAGCATGCAAGGTGATTTTGCCGGTTTTTCCTCAAAACCAGGAGCGGAGTCAGAGGATGCGTGGCACTATCACAGAGCTTGCTTGGAGACAAAGCAGAGTGGTGAAGGCGTCGAGTCTGTCCGATGGACAACAAAATAGTTGGACCATTTTGCCCTTCGGGGATAATACCTATGTACTAATCATTAGGGGCATTTTGGGAATTATCCATTTTGCCTATATATATATATATGGGAGAGGGCTGGTGCAAAGAGCTCTCGGTGAGGAGGATAACCTAAGCATGTCAACACCTCTCCAGGACCTATCTTCGTTCTTGATATTTTATTAGACTTGGTTAGGATTTCAAGAGAGAGTAGTTAGAGTTCGTAGCTCTAAACTTTATCTCATCAAGAGTGAGAGGATGAAGGGCGGTTTCCAAGCCAGGTATCTATGAATCTTGCTAAGTTCATATTTCTATTCATCAGTTGCTTAGCAAACTTATGATGCTTTTGATATCCCTTTTGTTTATCTCTTGTTCTTGAAGTTTTAGTTAATTTTTCACTCCTCACTTGTGACAGCAATTTCAAGTGATTTTGTTGGGTCAAAAGGTTGCTAGGACTTGTGTGAGAACATCTAGGGTGATCCCATATAATCTCCCTCACACGAGCAACTTGAAGTCCTTTTTCTAAACATTTTCCTTTCCACTTGTTTCTAGTCAAATCCACAAAATAGAGGTTGAAATCTTGATCTCTTTGATGAGATCTTTTGGATAAAGAAGTTGTGGCTAAAATCATTGGATTTGGACCATGTTTAGTTAGATTTCTAGTTTGGATCTTGTGTTCTGAACTGCAGTTTTTCAGTACTGCAACCAGTTCATAACTTCCGGTTCCTATCCCAAACATCCGTGAACAGTGTTTTCAACAACCAGATCTTTTTGGGACCTTCCTGTAGGTCGGTGCGCTATTCATCTAGTTGGAATTACTATTCATCAGTACTGGTCAGGATTACTGTTCATCAGTACTGATCAGGATTACTGTTTATCTGGTTGGCGTTACTATTTACCAATACTGGTCGGAGTATTGTTCATCAGACTGGTCAGAATTATTGTCCATCTGGTCGGAGTACTGGTCAGAGTACTGTTCATTAGACTGGTCGGTGAACTTTTGCTGTTCGTTGTGAGCGCACTTTCGTGTTGTTTCTACTGTGGTTGGTGTTGCGCTTAGTTTTGGTTCGTTCTTGAGGTGCGTTGGGTTCGAATTGGAGATATGCCTTATTCTTATCAAAGCATTTATTAAACGCTCCTATTCACCCCCCCCCTCTCCGGTCCTTCAATTACCTTATACTTTAAGGACAGTGATAATAGCTGGATCGTCGTCTCTTCTCGTGAAATTATCATATCCGGTTTTATAAAGGGACAAAACCAGATGTAAACCACATATATGCCAGAATAGGATTTCATACATGCAGCGACTTCATCAGTGTATCACACAGTATCATTATTACAACGTGTAACTTAAACAAAATTGAAAGACCTTAAAGTCTTTAACTAAAATACACTAGCAAAATACAACGAAGCTCCTATCTTCCACAGGCAATCGACCAGGGGTCCACCAGCCTAGCAATCTTTATCTTCGTCGATGAGGTAGTCTAGTTCTTCTTCATTGTCTGAGCAGCGTTTGATATACATTTGGATGGAAATAGCAAGTATGAGTACATATCGTACTCTGCAAGTGTGGAAAATAAATGACATTCAAGCTTAAATAAAGGAACAATCTATAATGGATTAAATTTACATAAATGCAAACTATGCCAACAAAGAGTTATAAAAGCATCCTATTTAACTATGTGATTCATCACTAGACTTCCAATTCCGAGAAACATCTCCATATGTTTCTCAACTACCCAAAAAGCACTTCAGATTTCCAAACCATTCGACTTGATACCCTCCACAGGTAACCAAGAACCATCCAACCAAACCAACTAATCATGTGAGCATCCAAGTATCTCATGACCGTGAGCACGGCTGATATTCAGATTTTACACTCTGCAGAGGTTGTCCAGTTTTCCCCATGAGTTGTGATTTTCTTGTTGTCGTGCCGGCCAAGCACTTAACACATGCCTATGGTGTGTTGCCCGGAGATCACTACAAAGCCGTTAAAAAGTTTCATCCAATATGTGCACGTCTGCTAGGTTTCACTACCATCAAAGTGGTTTTCACACCACCCAAAAGCCCTCTTTTGCGTCTTATAGTTTCCAGTAAGTTTTCACCCTTCCCTTTTACTACACATCTTATACCACTAACCAAATGATTCTGACCTTAGCCATCCCCACACATCCACTCTTCTGTTTGGCACGCATAAAAACTAGAATCCACTAATTAATAGGTCAGGCCTGTCCCACACCAGGTTTCATGGTTGGTACGATATTTCTTGGGTTGTCGCTCCATAAACCAGTCCTTACTTAGGTCACTTGAGCAAACACTAAACCAACAACACAACTATGACCACCATCACCAACATCTCTTTGCTCAAGGCCTAAGGTTCTATATTGCTATACCATTACCAGTATTCCCAACTCATAGTTGCATAGTTCATTAGTCATGTTTAACTGGCTACTCATCCATACCCTTGTGCAAAGCTAAGTATAAGCTACCTAACATAACTACTACTGATAACTAGATGACAAGGAATATATGTAACATGATACTATACATAAATAGGATTTAGAATTAATAGCATGCATGCTTCAAATAAAGGACGCATTTAAAAAACTAGGATAAAAATGTTCAAGGACACTTTCCTCTTCCAACTTGCTGCTCAGTGTCGCACCCTGTTTTTCAATTTTCGCAAATTTCAAAATTTTTCCAAGATTAGATTATCAGTTAAATAATTAGAATAGGAAAATACCTATTTTCTAAATTCAAATTTAAATTTAAATAAGGTTATTATTATTTGTTTGAGTGCATTCATGTTGAAATAGGCATGTAGGGTTTATTTGGTTTTTGTTGGAGTTTATTTGGCTTTGTTTGAGTTGATTTTGCTTTGAATTCAAATTTCAAAAGCATTTAAAAAAATTAAAAAAGAACCTAAACCCTTCTCTCGGGCTGCTCCTTCCTCCTTTCGGCCCAAGCACGCCGAGCCGGCCCATCCCCAGACCAACGCCCCTCCCCTCCTTCCCTTCCCTGCATGGGCCACGCCCTGTCACGACCCAACCGTGCACCTGCTTTCCCCCAGCCTGTTCCCGCGCTGCGCACGTGCCTCGGCCCGTGCTGCCACCACTGCCCGCTCCTGAAGATGCCCCAGAGCCTTGCCATTTTCACCGAGCACCACCTCTGTGTGGGGCCCGCTCATCAGAGCCATCTTCTCCGACTCGGATACATCTGTCCGCTGCCGTATCTAATTCCAACTCAAAG
Source organism: Phragmites australis (assembly GCF_958298935.1). Lineage (NCBI taxonomy): Eukaryota > Viridiplantae > Streptophyta > Magnoliopsida > Poales > Poaceae > Phragmites > Phragmites australis. The sequence goes on along the minus strand of NC_084923.1, from coordinate 32,113,739 downwards.
TTCCGCCGCCGCTGTAGAGTCCCTAGCCTCCCCGAGAGTCCCGAGCCTACCTATATATGTGCCCGTTCCCCCTCGTGCTCTCCCATCACCAAATCCGCTGAGTTCCATCGCAAATCCCCGGAGATCTGTCTGCCATCGCCGCCATTAGCGCCACCTCTCGTGCCATCCAACCCCATCCGATGCCGCCAGCAGACCTGGCTGCCCTCACTGAAGCCCGAGCCGCCGTCACCTTCGCCTTTTAGCTACCAGAGCACCCTCACCGACGAGTTCCCGAGCTTCACCGCCTCATCCGTCATCAAGACCCACCTTCCCATGCCACCTCGCCCTCAGTAAGCTCCCAAATCGACTCCCCGTGAGCATCTTCATCTATGCCACCGTTCGTTGTCGCCACCGGCAAGCCAGAACCAGATCCCACGGATTTCCGGTGAGTCCGCGCCGCCTTCCCCTCGATGCCGTCGTGCTCCCTCTCTCCGGTTGCCCCTTCACCCTGAGTCGTTAGATCTATCGTGTGCGGCCAAGATTAGAACCCTGCATACCCCTTTGTCTGCCAGTAGAAAGTCACCACGTGGCACATGTAATTCCAGTCAGCGCATGTGCCACATTGGTTGCCACCTCGCCTTGCCACATGAGCCGATCTGCATATGTGTCAATCCGTGTCATCTGCCACGTGACCAAATCATCTTTTCCAATATAAAAATAAATCTAGATATTCCTGAAAATTGGTAATTTTGCAAATAGATCCTTGAACTTTTCTATAACTACAAAAAGAGCCCTATCTTTTTACACTTAGGTCCCTAAACTTTTCCAAAATTACAAAGGTCCCCTGTTTTTACAAAAAGATCCCTAGAATTTTTGTTAATTATAAATTCATCCTTTTCTTTTATAAAATAAATCCTTATCTTGTTTTTAGTGTATCTTTTTCGTCGTAATTCCGTTTTAAGCGATTCTTGCGTCGTTAGATTCGTTTCTCCGAGCTCTATCTTTATAGATAGGTTTTGTCTTATTGTTATTTTTTTTGTGCTCTGTTATTAGTGTGTTTGTTTATGTGCTTTGTTGGTAATTGTGCGATTAGTCGAGAACGTCCCGGATCAACTTGAAGAACGCCAAGATCAAGGGCCAGGATACACTGAGTAGCAGCAAGGAGAACGCAAGTGTCCTTGATCATCTTGAACTTATGATTTAAACTGTTTTGTTTTACGAAATCGCATGCAGTGTCTGTCAATATGATGAGTAGTCACCTATGTTAGGGTTTTCCCTAGATTTTCCCTTATTATCCCTTGGAACCAGGATGGTTTATGGTTAGGTATCTTTGGTGGGTAGATTGCTTAGCCATGCTTTTAGGATACTGGAAAGTGTCATAATCTTGACTAATAAATATATGCAACAATGGTGGTTAACTTATTAATGGTTTAGCAACATGAAACCTTAGCCCTTGAGCATAGGGATGTTGGTGATAGTGGTCATGGTTATGTGATTGGTTTAGTGTTTGCTCAAGTGATCTAAGTAAGGACTGGTTCGTGGAGCGACAACCCGAGAAGTTCTGTACATCCACCAGACTGATATGGGTAGGCTTAGCCGATTAATTAGGGTTCTTATAGTGTTGTGTGTGCCAGATGGGAGGCGTGGATGAGGGAAGTTAATTCTCAAAAACCACAGGGCACAAGAGGGGGCTTCTAGGTGGTAGCACCTAGCGATGAAATTTGGAGTGTTGGTGACACATATTGGGAGGATTCTTTGTAAAGGCTCCATAGTGATCTCCTGTTAACACACCACTAGCATGTGTATAGTGTTTGGCTGGCATTGCAACATGGAGATTTTAGTCATCTGCTTGCAGGTGATGAAATCACGACTCGTGGGAAAGTTGTAGAACCTCTGCAGAGTGTAAAATCTGATATATCAGCCGTGCCCTCGGTTATGGGAGACATGGATCCTCACATGATTAGTTGGTTGTGGGTTGGTTATGGTATGGTGGTGGAATGTGAATGGTTATGGTCGTGGTTTTGGTTCTAGTACAAGGAGTACTAGGTTGTTGTGGTTTATAAGGTGGGGAGCCTTGTAAGATAGTTGTTTGGTGGTTTGGGTTATATTCACTTAATAATTGCTTAATGCTTTTGAGTCCAAATATCTTTTCTTTACTCGCATTTATGCAAATATACCATGTGTTAGCCTGTTTTTGTTGAAAGCCTACATATCATTATTTTTCTATACTTGCTGAGTACTCCATGTGCTCACCCTTGCTATGTCCCACAATACATATGCTGCTCAGTGGAGAACTTTCAAGACTTTCAAGACGACGACATGTTGTTCTAGGAGTGTGTTCCCCAGTCGGTGCCTGTGGAGTGCTTGGTCACTGATGCTTTTACCCCGCTGCTGTTGTTTAGTTTGCTGTCGTTTAGCTAATAGAGTTGTTTAAGTGAAGTCTTTTATGTAAGCGTTGAATGTTTGTAAGTTAAAGTATTGCTTTTTTTTTTACTTCACCTATGATATCCTTATGTGTGTTAAATTTTCTGGGCACACATAACTCACACTTGGTTTTGTCCGTTAAAACCGGGTGTGACACTCAGACTCTTCAAAGACTTGGTCCTGGAGATTCTCGAACTGCTCTTCATCTGCTCTTGAAACACACCGGAAAAGCACACAACCAAAACTAACTAAGAATAGTATACCAAACATTATTAAAACACTTTAAAAATACTATGGTTGGATAAGTATGATTTTAGAAGAATTTAGACGCAAGAATCACCTAAATCAGAGTTAGAATGAAAGAGAACGAACTTTCGGGAGATGGATTAGGTTAAAAAGGAAAGACTGGTTTACTAGAGTTATCTTCCTATAAGAATAGACATTATTGCACAATCACTGTATCAGGCTTGACAATATGATTGCACAAGGTTCAAAAAGTATTAGGCTGACTAGACTTCGCAGATTGGCTAAGGAGGATGATGTGGTGTTGACTTGGCATGATATGCAAGCACCATCTTGGGTTAAAGAAAAGGTACACTGAGGTCCAGTCTCGATCACCCATGATCAAATGGCTGGAGTTCTACTTCTAGGTTAAGGATACTACCAGTAAGTTTTCATAGTAGCAGCAGCTTGGGTTTCATTGAAGATGGCGATCGGGCACATGGCCACTGACATCTATTTTAGGCTTCAGTGGTGTTTCAACGAAATGATGGAAGCATAGCGTAGAATCTAACTCAAAGGTATGATCGGTTATGGAAGGGGTCATCCAAGGTAGAGGCAAAATAGCAATGACTACTGTTAGGTTTGGTGGTGACCATGAAGAGACGCAGTAACAAAGACGCTCGCATTCCAGGAGATTGGCTATGAATTTGAGAAACTGTTTGAACAAAGACGTTCATATATCCTATGAACATAATGCTATAGCACGGGTTTGGGTAGATCATCCCCTCACAGGAAGAACAACCAGCAAAGATAAGATATGTGGTGGCTGCGATATGCTGCGATTGGCAAAAACATTCCGGTGGAGTCGCTACAACAAGTGAAAGGCTTCTAGGGTCATGTAGAATACTTCATGGGACATGTTGTGACGCAAATGGAACATCCATATGGCTTCCAGATTGACGTGGAACACGACAGCAAACTCGATGCGTGCGCAAAACACGCCCAGAAACTGGACAACGGACATGTCGACCTTGATCTCGGTGGTTTGACTGCTCTACTGGATGACTCGGTTGGTGAGGGTGTGGTAACATCATGGGTCATGCTCTGGTGAAAGGGCATGGTGATTTGACTTTTGGTCCAACGGGAACGTCGATGCCAATCGGCGATGGCAAGGCTGTCCGCGACGACGACGACCATGGCAGCGTAGATCGGGCTTTGGCCAGGGCTAGGGTTCGACTAGAGACTTAGTATGATGGTAAAATAGAGGTAAGCAAGGATAAGGAGGATTCGCGAAGATGACAACGTAGCGCATCACGGGCGGCGACGGCGACGACACCAGTGAACGGCGGTGCACGGGCAGGGCTGCTGTGGTGGCTAGGGCATGGAGGGATGTAAAGGGTATAGGGGAGGATGTGCAACACCTATTTATAGGGCTAGGGGTGGCTGGTTGAGGTGTAGTCCAAGCCGGACACGATTTGGATTCGAGTTCGAGTCAGTTAGGATTTTCCTTTTCGTAGCTCTCTATTCTAAGGATGATATATCCACCTTACATACTCTAAATTGAATATTTCTGGACTCTAAATTATATTACTAAAAAAGATCTACAACTTTGGTATTTATTGGAACTTCTGAAAATGCTATTTTGATTTTCAGAAATGCGTCACAAGATAAATTGTTTGAACTGAGACTTATCTGCGCAGCGCTGATTTCGGGAGCCATAACTCCTAGCTTCATTATCTAAAAGGGGATATCCATAGGTTCAAATTGAAGCTTTCGACGAGACCTACAACTTTGGTATTGTCAATATTTGCATTTGAAGCTATGTTGAACTCTGAAACTGCATCAGAAGATAAGATTGTCTAGGACTCAGCGAATATCCACAGATTTCGTGGATTTTTTGTGTTGGGCCTTCTAGATGACTTGTGTGCCACCCAAAAGCTTGGGCTTGGATAGGATTGGGTTTAATATCACCTTAGGAATATCTAGGGTTTTAGAAAAGAAACTTTTGCAGAGAAATTTAAATAGAGTTTGTAATTGAATTGAGCTTGGAGTGAATTTGACAGAACTAAAAAATGAGGTTGACAAGAATGGGAGTAGATAAAGAATTTGAATTTGGATTTAGGTAGAATTTTAGAAAGAGGAGAGATTGGCTTTAAACAAAGATTTGGAGAAGATTTGAATTGAACTAGAGAAGAACCAGGTATGATCAAGGATTGAATAGATGATTAATTCAAGAATTTTGAATTCCAACCATTAAGATTATTAACTAATTTACTACTGAGTTTTGTAAAAACCTTTTTAAAATCTTTTTCATTCAAAACACCAAAGAGAAAGAAAAAGAAAAAGAATTCTAATGCATTTACGTGGCTTTTAGCAAAACTCAACATTCAATGCATACAAAATAATAATATATATGGATTGATTGTTTATAAAAATAGGTTTTAAACCTATTCTATTGGTAAATCTACTTACTAATGTTGGAAATTTGAAAAAGAGTGATAAATTCTAAAAACTAGGGTGTTATAGAATTGCATTCACTGATCCACCCCAAACATTTAGCACAATATCTCAAGGAAGTGCAAACACTATCCATGTAATTGAATTGTAAGAAGCTGGATTGTAAAATCTGAATTGTAAAAACTAGATTGTGGATTGTTACAATCTGGTGGATAGTAGATTGCTAGATTGTTACAATCTGGGTGTTCGATTATAACAATTCAGTTTTTCCAACCAGCTGTTTGTTTCAGCTTTTGAATTTTGATCACAATCCAACTTTTACAATCCAGCTGTTTACAATCACCTTTGTTCTTGTTTTTCTGCAGGCAACCCCACCTGTTCCATCACTCGCTCCTTTTTACCGAGAGGGAATTGTTGGGGATATACTGATGACCGTAAAAATTGCAGTAGGTACCATGCTCAGTCAAACGCACATCAAGAACTGAGGTTGCATCCCTCGAAAACAACACTTGAGGTTCCATCGTACCCACAGGGAGGAGCATTTTCTCCCACATGGCATCCTTCTATGTGCCCTCACGTGATGTATGGGGCTGCTTGGATCATATTGCAACTTACCCCACCAAATATTGGTCATGATTAAATAGTAGGCACAAGATAATTACGCCTTTAAGATAGATGGTAGAGGCCCGTAGGTGGAGCATGCCCACCTGGGTGCCCACATTTAGGTGGGGCAAAGCCTTCGTGGCGACATCTCAAATAAAAACCATAGGAATGATAAAAAAAACTTTAGTCCCAAATAGGAACTAAATAGTAGGTGAGCCCAAATTTGGTTTGCCAACAACAACAATAGACTTGCATGCCATAGAAAAAAAGAGGTGAGAAATTGCTTATGTAAACGTGGTGATCATTTTTGCCATTCATTCCATTGCCAATAACTTGGTAATAATCTTGTCAAATTCTGTCCTATGCTAAATTTTTGCACTGATTTGGATGGTGCCCAAATTGCCTAAACTTTACCAAATTTGTCACTTGGTGCCCAAATTATGCCAGATATATATCAGTTGATTCCTTTTGATGGGGTTGGGGGATCTATCGAATTTCTAGTCATCAATTTGCGTGGAGATTAGTGTTTACCTGTGGGAGGTCATCTTCTCCTGCGAAGCTAGGGTTTGGGGACGAAGTTAGGGTTTGAGCTCTCCCGGGCTGAGAGCAAATCTTGGGGAGGCAGGCTGGCTCGACGATGGATAGTGGACGGGGCGGCGAGGTGGAATTGGTGCCACCGGGAGCGGTGGTCGAGGACCGGCTGTGGGAGGGCATCGGTGAGAGTGAGTACATGCCTATCGTCAGAGATGGGTTTGCAAGGGAGTGGGCGGCAGATGTGGATCAGTCGGCGGAACTCCTACCACCAAAGACGGAAGAGGGGGGGTGGGGGGTGGGGCGTCTCCCTAGAGACAAAGAGATCGACATATTTGAGGGTGATAAGTCTATCAATAGATAAATATATGTACCTTCATCTTAAAACCAGACAAGCATTATGTGGCAACTTATTGCGCCTCCAACTTAGTGGAAAAGCAGATAAATGACCTCAGAGTTCCGCCATCCTCTCATTTTCATTTCTCTCCCCCTTTCTCCCAATTGATACCATCAAGATCGGCAGCCTTTTGGATTATCCTTGTTACAGTTTTTTCATTTGAAGGTTATCAAGGATTTGTACACATCTTCCTATTGTTTATGATATGGAAAAAAAATGGAAACCTGCAAAGTTAATGAAGTATACCGTGAACAGAGACACAAAGTTAGGTAGGTTCAGGCCCCCCAAGTTGGGTAATAGGCCCCCAAGTGGTGTGATACTTTCTTTGAGAACATTATTCCCATAAAAGATATACATAATACTTCTAGTTAAACCTATGAGATAATTTCTGAACCTACCACACCACTTTATTCTGAACAAACACATGAGCTAATCTTGAGGTGAATGATAGTGAGGCTCCAAGGAGGAGTAAGAGATAAAGGACAATAAAATCTTTTGATGATAATTTCACTGTGTACCTTGTGAATGATACTAGATGCAAACTACTGGAATGGGGCAATTCATAGCAAAATAGATTCCATTCTCGCCAATGAGACTAGGGAAGTCATAGATCGACCTTATGGTTAATAGTATAACCACAAGCCTAGGATGAGACAGACCTCGCCGATTAATTTGCTTTACTCTCAGCATGGTATAGAACATTTGGTTGTATGGAATGGAAGAGTGTACTTCTACGGTTTCCATAAGGTACAAGAGGGGCCTACCATTGTTGAGGTGTATTCACGTGGTGGTGAAATCTTAGCGGGTCTGCACATGTTAGAGAGGCTTTGTAAAGACTTTGTAGTGGTCTCTTTGTGCACATCTTGAAAGTGTGTAAGAGTTATTCATTGACCAACAATGCTCGACAAATATGGATGACATGACTTGTGGGTAATGTGTACAACCACTACAGAGTATAAAACTGGTTAATCATTCGTACTCACGGTTAAGAGTGGCATAGAAAACCTCACATGATTAAAACTTGACAGTTTGGTTAGTTTGGTCAATCGTGGTGGTGTGAACTAAGATTGGGGTGTTGTTTAACCTTGGTGATGGGAACCATGGTTGAGGTGTTGGAAGGTTGGTTAAGTCAAGATGGTTGGAATCTTGAGGTGTTCATTTATTATTATTTACTTAACTATTTACTCACTTTTTAGTTATTTTAAAGTAAATGTTGTTTATACAAAAGATCCATATTGTCATATTATGGTTTAAGCTTTCATATGCATATTATTTTTCTCATAACTTACTAAGTATGATATGTGCTCTCACTTGCTATCACCAAACAAACTCAGATGAAGAAGATACTGGAGAATTCATGGAGGATGCATTGTTCTAAGGTGTTTTCTATGTTGCTATCATGAAGAATAGAGTCTACGTAGTTCCGCTGAAGTTTTATTTGGATCTTGATCCTCGAATGTCACTGTTTGTAAGACGTTTACATACAATTAAGCTAGATATTGTAATGATTATCATCAATGATATCATTATTTTTTGGGATTGATTCCTGGGCTCAATATATATATATATATATATATATATATATATATATAGACACACACACACACTATTATACTCTCTGTGTTAAAAATAGTTATTTAACACCTCAACACCGTCAAACCTGTCCTGCACCCATAAAAAACACCCCGCAACAGTAATCCAATTTATCGAGACCGTAAAATGCGTATGACCATAAAAACCATTCCGCAACCATAAATTCTAATTTATCGAGACCGTAAAATGCGTATAACCATAAATATCATTCCACGACCGTAAATTCTGATTTATCGAGACCATAAAATGCGTATGACTGTAAAAACCATTCCGCAACCATTAAAAATTGGCTTCTGTAATCGCAAAAATGACTCTTGACAATAAAAATTGTGTAGTTTTTATTGTTAATAGTCATTTTTACGGTCATACACATTTTCGGTCTTGATAAATTAGAATTTACGGTTGTGGGATGTTTTTTACGGGTGCAGAATTGGTTGACGGGGTCGGTTTATTGGGGTGTTAAATATACGCATTTTATGTTCTCGATAAACTGAAATTTACGGTTGCGGAATGATTTTTATGGTCATACATATTTTACGGTCTCAATAAATTGGAAATTACGGTTGTGGGATGTTTTTTTACGGGTGCGTGACCAGTTGATGGGGTTGTGTTGTTGGGGTGTTAAATAGCTATTTTTAGCGCAACAATTAGGACCTAGGAATAACAAGCTATTGGTTAATTGAAGAAGAGTAGTACACAACGCACTGCAGTGAATATGCAATACTCTCAGAATCTGTAAGGTAGATTGTGTCACATCCCAAATCCGTAATCATGTAATTAAGCTTAATCATACTTCTTAAGCATGATAATTAATTTTGAGTAAATTCATTTCAGAACATTAGAGCACTTCATTTGGAGTCTAATAGATGAGCAAAGGAAATTCGGGAGAAGAAAGAATGAAATTCGTAGTTGAAATGGACTTCTTTCTCTAGCTAGTGGGCCCCACCCGGTGGGCCAACCACCCCATCTCCAAAGGGGCAGCAACTCACCTGCTCTCTCTCTCTCTCTCTCTCCCCATCAGCTCAATATGATGTTGTCTAACTTAAAATATTATTTGTGATGTTTAGCAAGTGCTTAGGTCATCGGTAGAAGTTGAGCAGTGAAATATTTCATCGTTCGCGAGCATAGGCTTTAATTACTTGTACAATGATCACAATGATAGGTGGATGGTGTTGGTTGGATGAGACAAGATGTGGGCGGTGTTAGTGGTGTTTCTCCTGCCCGGATGTGGAGTTCCCCTAGGTAGATCGGGAGAGGAACCCGGACACCGTAGACTGCTTGCGTCGTTTAAGCACCGATCGTTGTTGCAGTTAGCTTTAGCATTCACTGTACTTACCACATGTCAATTTAATAGTAAGACAAGCCGAATACCTCTGTAGTTGTAATCATTTTAGCTTGAACATCGATAGTGTGAGCGGGTGGGTTTGTAGAGACACTTGTGGTTGCTTCGGAAGTCAACCAAAGTGGGCTCCTCACCGAGCGATGCACGATTTAAATGGTTGTGGTTTATTGGGAAAAGTTGACATGAGTACCTCCTTTTATGGACCTGTGTGGTCGTGCAAGCCGTATGATCCTCAAATCTTGTGAGTAAAGTTGTACCCCCTACAGGGTGTAAAAACATTTCAAAATGCCACGCTCCCGATCATGAGCATGCTTCTATCCATTTGCAACAGTCGTAGAATTACGAATGTGGATTGAGGTGATTGATAGGTTGAGATGGTGTTTTACAGATATTATTCTAATGGTTCCTTTTACATTATGTTTAGTTGATGTTTATGGGCTAATTTGTTACTTTGGTCAAATATAGATGCTCACACATGTCTATGTCAAATTTGCTTTCACATATGAATTTACTTAACCATGTGGTCATATTCTTACTAACATCACAATGCATAATCCTTGGAGTCGAGCTATTTATATGTACCTATTATGGATTAAGTCTTGCGAGTACTTTCGTACTCACGCTGCTATTTCAAGTGCTACCGGTGGGGAGGAGTTGGTCTTTGACTACTTCACGCCCGCTAAGGGTGGTGGCGGGCATGAGTAGGTAACTACTCGGAGGTTGTGATTTTGTGATGGAGTCTAAGAGTATATGGCTTCATCCTTCTTTTATTGTATAGTCTTTAGTCTTCCGCTGCGTAGTTTCTTTTATTGGTTAGGAGTTGAGTCGGTTTTTATCTCCTCCTAGCTCTCTTTTGTTGTAAATTGTAATTACTTGATAAATACTTAAGAACTTGTAATATAACTTCAATTACTTGCTCTTTCTTAAGCTGCGTTGTGATACTATATGTTGGAGAGACATGCATTCCGATCTTGGGCACAAAACACGTGCCAAGACTACCGGAGTGGTATTCTGGTTAATCATAGTAGCCGTGATTACGCAAATAATCGACTTAGTGATTAATTAGAATACTATATGGATAGTTCCTTACAAGTTACCTATTGCCTTAATGTGTTCCATTGGCTTTAATTTGCAAATATACTATCCTACAGAGCACTCTTGAAAGAACACACCTATATGAGCCTGACTGTTGGTCGTTGTCTATGAGACTTGGGTAATCTTTAATAAGCTTCTGAAGAGACCAAGGAGTATGACTTATACGCTCCACCCGAGGGGTAGCCTACTAGCAGCCAAGTATCAGTTATGACTTTAAGTAAAATTTATTTGTATAAAACTTGCAATTCAAAACATAATCCGTTATCCAAGTTATGAATGAGTATAGCTTAAAGCTCTAGGTGGATATTCAATCTTAACAGGTATCCATCGGAACACCGGTATATCAAACCGTATCTAGAAAAGACAAACCTTTGTGGGACTTTAAGATCTGGTGTGGGATTGTTAGATATATAGGCTGAGCCCATTATATTTGAGAAAAATTCCAAATAAATCTCAATGAATCAACCCTGGAGACAGTATTTTGTAGTTTGTGTGTAGTGTTTTGGCCAATTATTAACAAAAATAATGAAATATAAAACGTTAAAAAAATAAAAAAACATTATTGAAAGCAATCAGAAGAGTTCTGCCAAAAATGAAAAGTAGCGAAGAAACAAAAGTACTAATGGAACGTAATAAAAATAATAGGGGACCAAATGGTGTTGCTTATAACACACGAACAAGAAAACACACATATTATTCTTATTTACGTTGATTTTGTCTTATACTATGCAGAAAAAAAAAACCGGTTCGATGACCCTTTGGATCAAAAGACGCCACAACAATGGTTGCAAATAAAGTTGTTACTGGTGAAGCCAAAATATGTTGACCCTTAATTATTTGAAACATCCCATCGTAAGTAACACAATGGTTCGTATATATTTTATGATTAATCAGATAAAATATGTCAAAATCCCAAAATTGAAATACCAAATGTGATGTAGAAAAAAAGACATACCAGGTAAAGAAAACGCGAGCAAGCACTATTACAGAATATATATCACTGCCGGTCTAAAATTGGCATGACTTCTAGTTTTGAAACCGGCAGTGATAATTATAGATTATCATAGTCAGCTTATGTACCGGTAGTAATAGTAAGTATTACTGCCAGTTCAAATTGAGAATCAAGAGTGATAATCCATTCATATGTGCAAAAATACTTTACTACGAAATCTTCAGTATGGAGATCTGCCTAAGTTTGATCTCAAATTTAGATAGAGACACCATACCAAAATTTTCGTGGTAGAGTATTTTACATCTTAAATTTAGATAAATAGGAATGGCTGTTGCAAAGCTACTATACTAGAAGCTCTTTGACTTGAGAACATCAAAGAGCTCTTGTTACAACTGTCTTGCGGCATTCGTTTTACATCTTGCGCTATCCGAGTGACAGTAGTACATCTAAATGAATGGTAAAAACATAATCATCTTGAAGCAAATGTATTTTCTACCACTCATTTAGATATGCCTAATACTACAATCTAGCTACTCAACTTGCCACTCGTTTAGTTAGGGATACAAGAAGATGGGGAGACAGGCTTAGGAGATGGGGCGATGGGCTCAAGAGATGGGGAGACAGGCTACAGGCTCAGGAGACAGGGTGACAGGCTCAGGAGACGGGAGACATCGAGGTTGGCGGGACAGTGATGAGCACGGATGATGTGGAAGTTTAGGCCCCAGGGGTAGAGTCAATCGTAGTGGCGACGGTGAATATCGCACCACTTCGACCGTCACTTCCCCTCGTGAGCGGCTTCAGCCTTGGTTGATGACGGTAGCTAGGTGGCTCAGGCTCGAGAGACAACAATGAGCTCAGAGGACATGGAAGTCGGGCACAAGGGGTAGAGGCGGCCGCAGTGGCGATGGTGACTATCGCACCACTTCGACAACCACTACTCCTAGGGAGCGGCTTCTGAAGATTGGGAACGAAGTGAGACGGGACGTTGCTGAGGGAGACATACTCGGGATTTATAGAAGAATAATCATTGCTAGCTTGTAATATGAGTCAATAGAGATAAGGATTATCATTGTCGGTTTGTATTTGCTCACTTATTGCTACCAGTGAGTTTTTGAACCGGCAGTAATAGATATTATCACTGCTGGTTCGTAATACGAACTAGCAATGACATATCATTGCTGGTTCTAGCTATGAACTGGTAGTGATATTAACTATTATTATTGGTTTTTAAGGATTCATGGTTAGATCTACTGGTTCAGCTTTTGAACCATCAGTAATACCTTATCACTACCAGTTATTTCTGAATTGACAGCGAAAGAGAGATAGAGATAACCCTTTCTATAGTAGTGAATGAATCACTATCCATTACTTTGCATTTTTGCATATATAATTAGACTAAGGCCCTGTTTGGCCAAGCTCTGACGCACTCCCTCAGATCTAAATTGCATGTCATTTTAGGATTCATATTGGTCAAACTTGTTTTTAGCTTTGAAAAATCAATAAATTTTTTTTGTCAAAGTGTCACTTGTAGACTGTGTTGATGTGTTGAACGACTTCTATTTTTGATTACAGGAAGTAGTTACAAAGACTGTAGAGCTAAAACCTAGTTGTTGAAGGCTCCTAAGGATACTCAAAGCGCAAAAACAGGTTTTCCAAATTGCGACATGTTTGGCCAGATATTTAATACTAGCTCTGGCTAAGAAGCTCGGTTTTGGAGTCGGGCCAAATGGCACCTTCCCGAACACATGGAGCAGTTCTCGCCAATCGACGCCATGTTGTGCACGCATCTCTTCCAGATTGATCATTAAAGTTTGTTTTGCTGTGATCATCTGGCTACCAATGGTCATTTCTAGATGTACACAATTAAGGGGGAGAAGATATGCTAGCTAGCAGAACATAAATCAACCGGCTTGCGCGTACTAATTCTTGCGATCTTCCTAATCTTCACACATAATTCCTTTCCATATCACGGCATTGGCTCCAATCTGTATCTTTTCCTTCCACAAGGTGATCCTCTGCTATAAAAACACACCACCTTTCCTTTCCTTCCATCTCGCACCAACACAGCCATTTTCCCTTTTGATTTGCAGGTGCCTTTTTCCATGGCTCGCAAGAAGGTGACCCTGCAGTGGATCGCCAACGACTCGACGCGGCGCGCGACGTTCAAGAAGCGCCGCAAGGGCCTGATGAAGAAGGCGAGCGAGCTGTCCACGCTCTGCGACGTGGACGCCTGCGTCGTGGTGTACGGCGACGGAGAGTCGCAGCCGGAGGTGTGGCCGTCGGTCCCCGAGGCGGCGCGCGTCCTCGCCCGCTTCAAGGCCATGCCGGAGCTGGACCAGTGCAAGAAGATGATGGACATGGAGGGCTTCCTCAGGCAGCGCATCGACAAGCTCAAGGAGCAGGTGCACAAGGCGCAGCGCGAGAACCGCGAGCGCGAGACCACGCTCCTCCTTCACGACGCCATCGTCGGCCGCCGCCCGGGCCTCGCGGGTCTATCCGTCGAGGAGATCGCCAGCCTCGGCTGGATGGTGGAGAATCGCCTCCAGAACGTCAGGAACGCCATCGAGCGCCTCCAGGGGCAGGGTGTCCCGACGACGGCGCTGCAGCTGCAGCTGCAGCTGCCGCAGGCATCCCTATCGCTGGTGCCTTACACCACCGGCGCCGGCCACAGGGACGTGCAGGCGCTGCACCCGCAGAGCTGGATGATGGACGAGACCAAGGTCGAAGGAGACCTTGGCGCGCTAGTCTACAGTAGCTTCGGCGGTGGGCGCGGGAGCTTCGGAGGCGCCGGTGCCCGCGCCGGGGGCGACATGCTGCCGCAGCTTGGCAATATGGGTGCCGGATTCGCGTGGCCTCATCCAGCTGGTCCCTCTTGCCCTCCCATGTAAGGAGGCTCCGTATCGTATATGCATGCACGCATGCATGCCATATCTATCGTATCGTGTCATCGTGTCCCGTTTCGTCTTTTATTTTGTTTACTTCATTTCTGGTTGTCACTTTACCGGTAAGGTTCCGAAATATTATACCTGTCATGTGACATGTTTAAGTTATATTGTTCGTGGATGCCCTGTTATTTTTGTTCGAACAAAAATTATCACTATACTGTTAAATTGTTTCATCCTCGATAGAATGCCAGGGGTGGATCCAGCCAAAAGAATCATTGGTGTGAACTCTATAGAATCATGGTGTATCTCGTGTAATGAACATTTAGTTTTTATAGAGATTATCAAACTTCATCGGTGTCACATGACACAACTGAACCACCCTGGATCCGCCCCTATATGATGCTATATATTGTTGTCAAATGTATGCACAAAGTAGCCAGGGCTCGAGAACGGTTTTGCTTGAACACAAAAGTTTGAGGCAGTTTCTCACGACTGAAATAAGATCGTGCTCCGGTTTATCTTTATCTTCTACACACGATAGAGGCGATATCTTCCTGGTTATTGCCCCTTTGGCTAGATTAGGGTTTGTAGATCCATCGGTGCTCCATGCCCCATGTACTTAGAGGGAGGGCAGAATGTAGTTGGGATGTGAGAGGTGGACGTAAGCAGAGAAACACAGATGAGTTATTAGGAGGAGGTGGTGGTGGATATTTCTATGGATGGTTTCCGCCGGTATAAGGAAAGGTGGCATGGGAGAGTGTGGTCCCTAAAGTAGAGAAAGGATAGTGGTAGGTGTGGTTGGGGGTGGAAAAGGGAGTGCGGGGGCGGTAATGGAGTTTGGAGGTACCCGCCGATGAAGGCGAGGTGGTGCCTCGGAGAGGAGCATGTTGTGGCTCTAGGGAGGAGTGGGGATTAGAGTTTGACGACAGTAAAAATCTAAAATTAGATCATATATATAAGTATATTTACCGAAATAGATAATATGTAGTCGTATTTATTAATTTAGTATCCGTATTCGGCGCACGGTGTACCGAAAAAGCCATTTTCAATACACGGTGTGTCGAATATGGTACTGTTGCACGTATTCGGCACACTGTATGTTAAAAATGGACTGTGTGCCGAATACGGCACTGTTGCCCGTATTTGGCACACTGTGTGCCGAAAACACTTTATTCAGTACCGACATCACCGTGCACCGAAAAGCAGATGTGATATGATCATGTACCGAAAAAGTATTTTTCGGCACACTGTTGCCCGTATTCGACACACCGTGTGCCGGAAAACACTTTTTCGGTACACGATATACCGAAAATCTATTTTCGGTACACGGTGTGCCGAATACAAATGCTAAATTAATAAATACAACTACATATTATCTATTTCGACAAATACGTTCAGATATGTTGTCTAATTTTGGATTTTGGCCTTTGACAACAGATCAAATGTGGTTAATTTATATATTAATTAAAGGAAATAAGGAGGGCCTTTTATGTTTAGGAGGAAGCATGTATGTGGACTGTCCGCTGGCAATCTCGATAGTTCTTGCTCGTCAGAATGGCCCTGCTAGCTCTGTGTTGGCGGGGCTGTTAACTTAGTTCTTGATATGTGTCCTAGGTCAGATTATAGTGATGTATGGAACATGATCTGCATCACCCTAGACATAAGTAGGCCCGGGTTTTCATAGCTGGGCGAAAAAAAGTGTGTTTTTACAGATCAGGGAAGTGTAGTACGTGTGGTTCTTAAAAATACATGAAGCAAATCTGTGGGTTTTCTTTTTGTTACATATGAAAATGAACCTTCGGATTTGAATAGAAGAGACATGAAAATTGACTTGAGCAAGAGTCACTATTTAAAAAACTATTTTTCGAGACACCTAGAGTCTCTTTCTACAGGTGATTCATATGACAACCGACTGAATAGTTGGTGGGACCCCTCTCTGTTTCTGGAAATGACCATTACCACATACGGTTTCTTATAGGGCCATATGTAGTAATCATCCTATAACTACAGACGGGTGACATAAGAAGCCGCCTGTTGTAATGGTCATTTTCAGAGGTGGCTCTTTACGTGGCCCGTCTGTAGTAATTATTTTCAGAGACAGTTCCTTATGTAACCTGCTTCTGGTAATCTCTCTCTAAAACAGTACCTGTTCGGGAGCTCCATTCAGACTGAGCTTGCTCTGTTTGAACAAAGTAGCTCAACGACGGCCGAGAGATTTGAAAATAAAGGGGGAAGTTTTGATTTTGAGTTCCTTTGAGGAGCTGGCTATCTAAGGTAAGCGTATCTCATCTCTAACTAGCATCTTTTTGAAGTTTAGATCTAGATTTAAGACTTAATTAGGGTTTGGATGTAATCTAGAGATGCATATGATTCTAGCCATTTAGATACTTGAATTAGCTAAAATTTGTGGCCAATGTTGATTCAATTGTGTAGATTCACATAATTCTAGCATTATATTTAAAAAATGTAGCTTCAATTTGATTTCTTTAGCCTCTAGGAGGTTTTATCATGAATGAGGATTTTTTTGATATATCTAGATCTAGATGTAGAGGGAAAGATAGAGTAATGAATCCATATTATTTTGAGCCATAAATTTGCATCAATGTAGATTCAATTGCGTAGACATATTATAATCATAATAAGCTCAATTTTTCCCTTTTTTATTATGATTTTCTTATTAATTAATTTATGGATTTAATTTTGTGGTTGAACTTAAAGATGGATAGAACATGTATGTATGTTGTGCCAAGACATGAAGAAATATACATCAAAGGACTCTATACTTTTATTGAAGCCTCCGAGAAGGACGCTATGGCTAAGAAAACAAAGGAAATACACTGTCCATATTCTGACTGCAAGAACCATAAATTCTAGGAGAAATCAAGTTTAATCAAATCACACTTAATCTTGAGAGGTTTTATCAAGGATTACACATCTTGATCTAAATACGGCAAAAAACGTACATGCGAATCAAACGATAACATCGCTGTTGATCAAGTGGATGGTGATGATGAGGGAGTCGAAGGGGACACTGATATTATGATGGATGATGATGATGATTTCGATCTTGAGGAAATGTTGTGCCACGTAGAACCACATGTTTTAAGGGATATGAGAGGTTTAGATAATTTTAAGGCATTACAAAAGGCATCGAAGGAACTTTTGTATGAGGAATCGAATGGTTATGATAAGAAGTTCACGGTGTTACATTCGGTGTTTGAACTTTTAAGGTTGAAGGCCAGTAATGGATGGTCTGACAAGAGTTTCTCATATCCATTGAGTCTCTTAGCAAATATGCTTTTCGAAGGCTAACTCCTTGCCCACCACCACTTATCAAGCGAAGAAGCTTATCTGTCCGTTGTTATTGGATGTGCAAAAAATACACGCTTGTCCGAACCACTGTATCCTCTACCATAAATAGTACGAAGACTTGGATAGATGCCCATTGTGCAATATGAGTTGGTACAAGAGGAATGATGATTGTGAGGACGAAGATGCTTCTGCCAATACGAAGAAAAAGAAGAGTACTGCTGATTGTGATGCAGAATACACTTCTTCCAACGCAGTATGTGCTGCAAGGTGGGACATGATACGACCAAGCTGAATGAGATGTTTGTCTGTATACACTTTTCGGTAATAACACACCTCTAATACTTATATCTCACTATTTATGACGAAGAGTACTATTGAACTAATGAATACGTTGCATTATCATTTGAAGTGTCACAAGCAATTTTATGACAATGTTCTTTGTGGATACTATGTTTGCCAGTTTCTTAGGGTAAACGGGAGGTACACAACGAACCCTGCGGATGTAAGTCATCATTACGCTTGCTAATTCTTATTTGGTTCTGTTTTCGTTGTCACTAGTGTTTTAACTCTTTTAGTTGTGTTTTCATTGCAGGCACAGAGGATCAAATGTACTAACTACTCGCTCACCGATATAGATATCCAAAACATACAACGTGACATGTGACGGTTCATAATGAACAAAGTCATCCACAAGAATGGCAGATTATTCAATCAAGAAGATGAATTGGCTAGCCCTAAGAGGCTTTGTGAGTGGGAGAGGAAAAATACTTTTAGTAATGTTAGTTGAGCTATTGTTGTACTTGTGTTAGATATTGTCTTGTGATGTAAATACGGTATCAAAATACTATTGAAATATGTGATATAAAAATCTATCTTGAAAATATGTTGAAATGTAGAGGGAATAAAATATATATCCATTATAAATTTAGAATGAAATCCATACTATGAGCGGATCCTTATGTCACCCGCCCGTGGTATATTATCTATCTACAGACGGATACTAAAGTGCGCCTCTTGTGGAAACCTATTATTAGAGGCGATCCTATTAAGGAACCGCCTGTAGACATCTGTTACCACAGGTGGTTCCTTAAGTGAACCACATATGGAAACCTATTATATTACTAGAGGCAATTCTCTTAAGGAACCGTCTATGGAAGTGAACTGCTCGTGGTAATAGGTTTCTACCTGCGGTCTCTTTTACGACTGTGAAAATCATTCATTTCCACAGACCTTCAATCAGAGACAGATGGCTAAATGCCTCTGTAAATAGATTACCAGCCACCTCTGCAAATAGTTATATTCCCTCTGATTGTAAATGTAGGTCGTTTTAATCTTTTCAACTATTCTCTAAATATAAGTCATTCTCGAACTTCTATGCATTTGTTTCTCTTTTGTTCCTGTCTTGCTCTTGTTTAATAAATGCTACCACTCTCACAAATGAATGAGTTATCTTTTCCAATACAGAATAAATGAAGGACAATAAGATCATTTAATCTACTTTCTTAATTCTTGTGCACAAATCTAAAACAACTTACATTTACAATCAGAGAAAGTATGTAATAGTGAGTGGAGGACCGATCCAGATAAGGACCACAACAACCACCTATAATTTCCTCTCACAGAGCCGACAACTAGCAATAAATAGTTGTCTAAAATATTACTAAGCAGCAAATATCAAGATGTTTATATGTGCTGAAATTAGGCGCTAGGTTAACCTCGGCAATTTCTTGAATAGAATCGGCCAGCAATTCTATTGAACCCACCGAGGAGCACAACTGAACCGAGAATAAAATCTGTAGGCGCAGCAGAATTAAATCTAACTATTTTGTCATCTCAACAAGCAAAATACCACAGCGACAAGAACAATAGCTTGATCTCTCAGGCCAACCAGCAGGGTAAGCAAGTACTTGTGCCAGTAACAGAAGTTGCAACTATCACCGATAGCGGCAGTAAAAAGAAGCAGCAAGGGTTTGGTTATAACCTGAAGAAGGTGGTCGCCCAAACCCTAACTACTACACCCGTACGTGCTCCTTGTGGATGGATCACGATCAGAGAGGCAAAACTCCAAGAAGTTCAAGAAGGTACCCAGGAAAAAGGTTCCCGATCGATCACGTGCCTAATCTCAATCCAATCAGGAACGGCAACACCACATGGTAGAAAAGACGGCTTCTGCTAACTGGTTAACATCAGTGGTGGAGTAGGATTTTTCGTTAAGTGTGCACTCTAAATTTTTATAAGATTGCAAATTTAATATAAGAGTATAAATTTACCAAATATAGTACAAATATATTAAAAAGGTCCCACAATATCATAAATTAAACAAATAAGTTGAAATTTTCAAAAATTTCAATATAAATAGTTCAAATATGAAATAAAGTTTTACACAAATAGAAGAGTACCATACTACAATTAATCTGACATTATATCAATTTTCCCCTGAGTTAAACTCAACTTGGAAAATAAAAAGAGTATTTATAGATCACTAAAAGCAACTTCATGAGCTAAAACTGTTTTTAGAGTGTTCCTTATGTTCCAAATAGCCCTCCATATTTTTTCCATAATTAATCAATTGGAAAACATAATAGAAAAGGAAAAGAAACAAGAAAACTTAGAAAGAAAAAACCTTTGGACCAAAACTCTAATCCTTTCCGGGTTGAGCCAATGCCAATTCCATCTCTTTTTATCGTTCTTTTCCCAGGCCATCCCATTTATTTCTTCTCTAGGCCTCCTTTCTTTCTTCTTTGAGCTCTATATACTATGAAAATTTTGGGCTAAAAATTTGGGTAGTCCCGAGGTTATCTGGACCCCTACCTGGCTCCACCAATGGTTAACATTAACCAGAAAGCTATCTACTTAAAGGTGTCTCTGTTGTCACTTTCGGCTATGTTGGTCACCCATCCGCGACTCACACTCCCACACAGTGGTCGGTGGGCTTTGTTTTGTCCGCGGTCTGCTCACTTCTCTTCTGGGTTAGCATGTTCCCCTCCCCTAGGTGTGCTCACTTCTCCTCTGAGTCGGCATGTTCCCCTCCCCCAGGTGGGCTCTCTTTGTTAATCACAGTTGTTTGTTCGGATTTGTAATGAGTTTTTGCAAATCTTTTGGTCACCTAAATTGGAACTAGCTTTAGGTGTTAGGAGTAGAGATTTAGGTTGGGGATTTATGGTTTGTCGGTAGGGATTATCTTCGTTCGGTGCTTTAGAGATATAGTCCGGGGAGGCCGGCCTGCGACGACAAATCAGGTGGTGGGAGCCACCGAAGACAGGGGAGGTGGGGAGTTCCGCTGGACTTCAAGAAGAAAGGGTCGCGCCGGTGAAAACGGAGAGAGGAGAAGTGACAGGGAGGGAGAAGCTCCGGCGAGCCTTGCCGGCGCTGTAGATAGGTGACGTGGGTGTGTTAAGGCATCCATCGGGCATGGCAACGCCATTCGAGTCAGGATGGGGATAAAAAAAAAGAACTTTAGAGAGAGGAGGTGAGAGGATAAGATTAAAAAGGATGGGTGATCTATGTGGTCAGATCTAGATCCAACTCCAAAAAAAAGTACTGAGATAAATACTAGATCTCATTGGCTTAAGAAGGAGACGGATCATCCTTGTTTGTTTTTATCTGTTTCTTCTCGTATAGCATAGAAGCAGTAGATGGAATATGCTAAACAACACTTTTACAAAAAGCCCTTGACAGAACCACGTGGAGCATGACGAGTTGGGTAGTTTATCTATTTTTTTTTTTTTTTGGTTTCACGTTTCACGTAGTAGCTTGAGACCTTATATTTATTTTTGCTTCTCGTCTGTTTTTCAACATGTTTCTTTTATATTCAACATTTTCTAAATTTTCTTTTGAGTTCATTTCCCACGAGATATACTATTTACAGATTTTCCTATTTTTCTATTGTATTTTATATTTTGATCAACATTACAAATGACTTGGTAATTCAATATTTTCTTTTTTATATCGCCTGTTGATTCTACATTCTGACCTTTCTGATTTCATTAACATTTGAACAATTTAAAAGGTCATCAGCTAATATTTTGATAAACTATACAGTTAGCATTAGCTAGAAAACTATCTAGTTAACATGCTTTAAGAGGGAAACTAGCTAGTTTCCTTCCCTTTTCTTCATGCGTGCGTTTCTCCGCTCCTCGCTGGGCTTCCTAGCTTCCCGCGAGCGGATGTTTGCACGAACATCCAATCCTGCTTCCTAGTGGCCCGCTTCTTGCTTTCCCTAGTCGGCTTCTTAGTTCTTAGTGGCCGGCTTTCTTTTTCTTGTATTTGGGTTTTGGTTCTTCTTATTAGTGGGCCAATCAGATCCAGCTTCATTTCCTAGCTTCTTTGTCTTCTTTTCTCCAGCACAGACCCACAATTTTTTTCTTTCTTTCTATTAATATGTGTCTTTCTTTTGACTTTTTTTCCTTTTTTTAATAAATTTGTACAAAACTGTTGAAGAATGTCGTATAACCATTATTGAAACAACTTTTTTATGCACTCGACATTTTAAAAAGAGTAACTCGACAATTTAATCTATATGTTTTCAACTTTGTTTGAAAATGTTCAGGCAATATTTTAAAAAATATGACAGCACCCCTTGGAGATGGGAGGAGTGGCGTTTAAAGAGGCAATTCTGGCGTCACGAGAGAGAGGTCTACCGGAAGTGAATCCTGGTGATTCAACTGGCGATCCGGCCGAGGAGTGGTCGGCGGTGGGGCGCGCGACAATCTGTGCCTTCCCTGCCACCCCTATTGCGCAGTTTTGGCCAAGTTCAGCGAAATGCGCACTAGGGTTTGAGGGTTTGGAAGGAGAATCATAGTGACATTAGAGATTTGCAGGTGGAATCTTGGAGTGTTCATACGGGCGGGTCTCGTTCATATGCATCTCCGCAGAGAACAATTGTTCCAAATTCCACTGCGATTTCTTTTGGTAATCTACCGGCGGTGCTGATGGTCTCGAGCGAGAGATTGATTTTTTATTCGAGAAAGGTCTCATCCATCTCCTTGCATGAGGAGGTCCTGGATGCTACAAAGGCAGGAGCCGCCATTGATGAACCTCCAAACTCAAATAGGAATCGGGGTCCACTTGATAGTCCAATTACTACAGGTAAACTGGCCCGACCCAAGTTTGCCTTCAGGACTTGAGTGGACAATATATATGGGCACTCTTGGTCGGATTCGGTAGGTTACTGGGTGTGGTTGCCGAGAGGGAGAGTGCTCGAGGAAGCATATCTATGGTTTCAAGCAATGGCGGCGGAGATTCGTAGATATGGGGCGTCGGCAAGGCAAATTGTTCGAGCAGTGCAACATAGAGTTGACTCTCGTTCATTCGCGGCGGTTGTTAGAGGTGAGATGAATTGCAACACAGGGAAGGAGATGACGACGGGAGGACTCTCCTTTCAATCTGGTCTTGAAGTTGATCCAGATTGAAGGGAAGGGCCTCCGATGGGTAGAGATAGTGAAGAACGACGGCGCTTTGGCAGAAACCAGCAGATTCGCCGAGATGGTCTGTCTAACTTCAGTAGAGATGGTCAGTCTAACTTTGCTAGAGATGGTCCATCCTACTTTGGTAGGGATGGTCATTCCATCTTCAATAGAGATGGTTCTTCCAGTTGTGGTAGAGATGAATAGAGAAACTTCAATCGAGAGGGGTGCCAACAATTTGATAGAGCTCTAGAACTACAGAAAGGTGGAGGAGATCGCTCTGTGCGTGCAGACCAAGGTGGGGGGTACCTTTCATAAGACTAACAAGAGGCGACTTGATGAGAGAGAGGTAAACTCTTTATAGTTGGAGCATGGCCTTCGCAATAAGTTCAAAAGAGACCAAGAGGAGAAGCGCAAGGGTGACTTAGATTTTTCAAAATCTCAAAGAGATGTTGGGCAAGATGGCAATGTGAAAAATTCTGGAGCCCCTGCATGTGACATATACTGCTATAACTTCAATGATACAGGGCATCATAGAGCCTATTGCACCAAACCTTTGAAAGACGCTCGTACTTTCTTGATCTTATGAAGAAGGGGCTTTCCTTAGCTGCGGACTTTGGGATCTTGAGAGTAGACCATGTCTTATGTCAACACTTATTTATGTTCAAAAGCACAATAGCACATGACGAAGTTCAAGTGTCTTCTCTTCAGGAAAATAGAGCACAATTGTTGGATTATATGCGAAGCTGGAGTTTGCAACTTCAAAACTACAGGTTTTAGCCCTCCTACTGGGTGGGCGCTTCCTTCATCTTGTATGCAAGGGAAAGTGGGTTATGGTAAACTGCAAAGTAAACAAAGTATAGAGGTATATAGAGAGGGTTTCCTTCTCCTAATCCATCATCGAGTTTCGAAAGAAAAAAAACTCGATGGTTCGATTGACGGAAGGGTGCGGCGCCCCGAGCTGGCACCCTTCCTCTTGGGCGACCGGAACTAGAGGTGCACCTGCCCGGGTGGGTAGGGGCGCCTATAGTGGAGGGAGCTCTGCGCGCGCACAGCGAATGTGTTACCACGAGAGGTGTTTGAAAAGTGAGATATAGCTTTGTTAAATTTAATAACTTGTAAGCTTGATTTCTCCTTTGGAGAAATGCACGTGCATGTATGCGCATGTACACGCACCTGAACTTCATTCTCGGAATCGGAGATTTTGGTATAAGATCTAGCTCCGCCCTACGCCTTACACTCCATCGGAGGATGTGCTAATTTGACAATCCTTCTATCTGGCCCCCGTACCCGTAGTGGAGTGCCTTGCTACTTTCAATATGAAAAGGAAGATGAGATGGCACGCATGTACACGCACATGCGCATGTAGACTATCTATACGCGCATGCGCATGCGTACTTACTATACGCGCAGGTGCGCGCGCAGTGCTTCTTAGATTAGAGGGGTCTAGCACCACCTCTTCCCCAATCACCTCCTGGCAAAATTCAGGTAGAGACCATTCGGTTGGCAAGGCCGTTTCGGCTCTTTCAAAACTGCGCAGGCGCGCGCGCAGAGCTCCCTCCACTATAGGCGCCCCTACCCACCCGGGCAGGTGCACCTCTAGTTCCAGTCGCCCAAGAGGAAGGGTGCCAGCTCGGGGCGCCGCACCCTTCCGTCAATCGAAAGCTGCTACCGACTCTTTGTCGATGGACACGGATCAATGTTCGTTGTTTGGCGATCGGTTAGCTCAGTCGTGGTGTTATTAAATGAACCAGTTATGTGCTGTGTGCGACTCCCGCAAAGCGAATGAAGGGAATTTGAAGCACCCCTTTTCCATTCATAGAGAGATCCAATCGTCAAAATCACTAACAAGGCTGTGCTCAATGATAGGTTTCTTAGGGAACAACTGATGTCACGACCAGTACTCTTCTAAACGAAGAAAGAGGGATTCGCGCTACCTCCTACCCCTACAGAAGATCAAATGGCGCGAACTTCCAATCGATTCCTGTGGATACTAGAGCTAGTGAAATGGTTGCTACTAAAGCGTAAACTGCTACCTCACCTCAAGTAGTCGCTGCCACTTCTAGCTAGCAGACCCTAGGGAGGAAGTTGGAAAAGATGTTTTCTATTAACCATTAACTGGCGGAGTCATCGGGCGGGACATACTGGAACTTACGAGCAAGAATTGCTCTATGCGAAGAAAGCAAGATGATGAAGCGAAGCTTCGTAGAAAAGGCTCGTTCCGTGCTTGACTTACGAGCTCGTGTAGTAAGGCCTCGCCCTACTTCAATAAGGGCTTATGCACTCCACTCGTAAATGAGCGTTAGAGCTTTTTGAGCGAGCGAGC
Organism: Phragmites australis; assembly: GCF_958298935.1. Taxonomy (NCBI): domain Eukaryota; kingdom Viridiplantae; phylum Streptophyta; class Magnoliopsida; order Poales; family Poaceae; genus Phragmites; species Phragmites australis. The sequence continues at coordinate 32,088,216 of NC_084923.1, read as the reverse complement.
GAAGCCTTCCTGGAGCTTCCCCCTTCCCTCACCTGAGAATTGCATTTTCACTTTAGTTTCATCGGTTTAGTTGGTTTGGAGGATTAATTGATTGGATACCCAATCCGCATAATCTTTCAAAGTCACTGCTTCTACGACGATAGGTGTAAAGGCATGATTAGTTCCACGAATCTCACTGCACTGAAAGACTCTAGTAAGACAAAAGATTGGTTCTAAAACAGGTAGAGGAGGTAGGATCAACACTCTACTACAGCTGAAAGAAGACTGGACATAAAGCCACAACATCTCAGAAAAAATAGGTCTCAGAGTTTGTGGTTTTGCTTTTCCATGCATGGGATTCTACATCCTTTACATTCCATCTGGGAAAAAGGCTGGTAACAGAAAGGGGGTGTTGTGTGTGATGGCGATTGAGAGAGGTAAAGCTACTTTAGATATAATAGATAAAGAGATGGTACACCTTCTTAGAGGCAAGAAGGGGTGGAAGATCAGATAGATGAGTGACAATGAATTTATGATCACTTTTCCTGATGATGACATGAGATATCAACTTACTAGATTCAAGGGCTTTGAGTTTCAGATAGTGGAGAAGATTGTGATCAAAGATAATGTGAAACCTACAGAAATGTCTGCAGATACTTCCAGTATTTTAGAGGTGATATGGGTAAAAGCCTTTGGTATTCCTGCTTTTGCTAAGGTTGAAGAAGCAATTTCCGCGATACCTTCCCTAGCTAGTGTCCCTTTGGGGATAGATGAGCACTCTTTGAATGGTCCTGGCCCTGTTAGAGTGAAACTAGCATGTAGAGATTCTTGTCAGATTAGAGGAGAGACATAAGTGTTCATAAATAGATAAGGTCATAAGATTACTTGGCAGGTAGATATTGTTGGCAAACACAACTTGTCTACACCACTTGACAATCCCCCCTCTAAATTTGACAAACACAATGACAAGGATGAGGATGAGGGAGAGGATTTTGGTGGAGATTTTGAAGATAGTCATGACTCTGGTTTTGCTAGATGCAAGAACAGGCTAGTGATGAGGAGATTAGTAAGGAAGGAAATAGTAACACCATCAGTAATAAAAAAAATTGATATTGGTGATAGGAATGATGGTTTACAGAGAGAGGAAGTGTTTGAGGAGGCTAAAGCTAATGACAAAAATAAGATATCCATAGAAAAAACAAGTGTTGATAAACAAAATTCAGACTCTTGAACAAAAAGCAGATTTTGCTGAACTTGGTCCACAAGAATGGAGGGTCAGATATCAATTAGAGGAAGAATTAGAGAGTATTTACCACTGTGAGGAAATTCTTTGGCAAGAGAGATGTGGTGAAAATTGGATTTTAAAGGGAGATGCCAATACTAGTTACTTTCATAGTGTTACCAATGGCGCGAAAAAGAAAGTGTACCATTTTTCTCTTGAAGATGGTGATAGAGTTATTTCTAGGGAAACAGACTTAAAGGATCATATAGAGGGCTATTACAAATAGTTATTTGGTAGAGAAGATAGAGATGGGTTGACTCTGGCTACAGATATTTGGTTTGAATCTGGAGCTCATATGAGGAGGCTGCTTGTCTTGTGCAACCTTTTACCTCTAAAGAAATTGAGAAGGCACTTAAAGAGATAAAAACTAATTCAACATCCCTGTTGGCTTCTCAGTGACTTTCTACAAACAGTTTTGGGGGCAATTGAAACATATTTTTCAGAGATGTTTGATCTGTTCCATAAAGGAGAGTTTAACTATGGCTTGATCACTTTGATTCCAAAATTGAAAGAGGTCAACAATATCAAGCAATATTGACCTATATGTCTGTTGGGTGTGGACTACAAGATATTTACCAAGGTTTTGACTTTGCGGCTGACCCCTTTGGCTGGCAGACTTATTAGCAAATCTCAAACTGCTTTCATTCTCGGGAGGTAGATATTAAATGGTATTGTCATCCTGCATGAAGTTCTTCATGAGTTGAAAGTTACCAAAAAATCTGGGGTTATTCTGAAACTAGATTTTGAAAAAGCTTATGACAAGGTCAATAGAGTTTTTTAGAGGAAGTTCTAAGAAGGAAAAACTTCCCAAAAAAGTGGATACAATGGACCAAACAAGCTATTGAGGGTGCTAGAGTTGGGATTAATATCAATGGTTCTCCCGAAGAATATTTTAGAACCTTCAAAGGTTTGAGGCAGGGTTACCCTCTTTCTCCTTTGCTTTTTAATATGGTTGGAGATGCTTTGGATGCAATACTTAACAATGCTAAAAAGGAGGGGCTGCTAAAGGGTTTAGTGCCTCATTTGATTCCTGGTGGAGTTACTCATCTACAATATGCAGATGATACTATTATTCTTCTAGAGTTAGATGGCCAATCAATTATTTACACAAAATTCTTGTTGTACTGCTTTGGGAGTATATCTGGTTTGAAAATTAATTATGAGAAAAGTGATGTGATTGTTTTGGGTGTTCTTGGTCAAGAACAAAAAAGAGTCGCTAACATGTTGAACTACAAAGTGGGTTCACTTCCTATCAAATACTTGGGGATCCCGGTGAGCGATAATCATCTTAGAGTGAGAGATCTGATGTTTGTAGGGGCAGAAGGTAGAAAAGAGAATGGGAACATGGCAGTGTATGTTCCTTTCCTCTGGTGGGAAAACTGTTCTAATTGAGTCCAGTTTAAGTTCTATCCCTAACTACACTATGGGGGTGTATCTCTTGCTAGAAACAGTTCATAAAAAAATGGAATCTATGAGATCAATTTTTTTGGCATGATTAGGGACAGAAGAAGAGGTACCATATGATCAAGTGGGATTTGTTAGCTAAGCCAAAGGACTTTTGGGGGCCTGGGCCTTACTGACACTAGAGTGATGAATATCTGCCTTTTGTCAAAATGGATTGTGAAATTAGAAAGAGGTGATTGTGATCCAGTCTATGAACTTCTGAGGAAGAAATACTTAGGAGGTGGAGGGTTTTATAGTAGCAGCAATTCTGGAGGATCACAATATTGGAAAGGACTATATTCCATTAAAAATTATACAACTCTAGGGTTGGTTTATATCTTAGGGAATGGAAAGAAAATTAGATTTTGGTTAGATGTTTGGTTGGATTCTTATCCACTAAAGATCAAATTTGAGAAGTTGTACAAGATCTGTTTTCAACAAGAAGCAACAGTTCATTAAGTCCTTGTATAGTGCTTTCCTAATCTCACCTTTAGAAGATCTTTTGGACCCCAGGAGGTGGAAGAGTGGGAAACCATGATTAAGATCACAAATCTTGTTTCTTTGTCTGATGAACCAGATTCAGTTATATGGGCTTTTGAAAAAACTGAAAAGTTCAGCACATCTTCTCTTTACAGACATATTACATTCTCAAGGGTTAGAGATGAGAGTATGATGGAGATCTGGGACAGCATGCTACCTCTGAAGATTAGAATTTTCCTTTGTTATTACACAAAAACATGGTTCCTTTTGCCGATCAATTGATTAAAAAAAGTTGGAAAGGTAGTGAATGGTGTAAATTGTGTGGTCTTAGAGAGACTACAGACCACACTATGTTTCAGTGCCCTATTGCGAAATTTGTGTGGCATTCAGTGCCAGATTCTCTTTGGGTTTTTAGAGAGCTGACTCTTAGAAGTAGAAGTTCTAGAGATTATTTGCTTTTAATTTTTCTTTTAGGTGTTCTATGTTAGACTCTTTGGCTAACGTGCAATGATTTTGTTTTTCAAAATAAAATCTGCCCCTCCCCTCAGGCTATCATTTACGGGATGATTTCATTCATGATGCGGTGGAAACTGCTTGCCAAGGCGTCTGATAGTGTGAAGCTAGAGGAAATGATGCAGAAGATCAAGATGGAGGTGGATGTACATCATCAACAACACTTGGTTGCTAGTTCACCAGCAGGAATTGGATAGTCCTGTCGCTTCCTAGCTTTTTGGTGTTCTTCGGACTGATCTATATGTTGTTACACCTGGTTGCTTATAGTTCTTGTTTCGTTAGAGGTTGTTTAGAGCTGCTGGCTGTTAGAGGTTGTTTAGTCAGAGTTGCTTCGGTAGACTTTTCCTGATCACACTTTGTATGCTGTCTCTATATACGCTGGTAACCCCAGCGTGAATTATGGTGCTTTTTATAACGGCGCCAAAGCATTTGGTCTAAAAAAATATTTTAAAAAATATTGAATCAACATTCCAGCAAAGTCTGTCGAGTCGACATATAGTTATTTAATGAAAATGTTGAATCACAACTCTTTAGCACAGCTGCTCCTAAAGAGGCAACAGAGATAAATCAGGCTGATTCCATCTCAGCCATTGCGGTGGTGGGACTGCAGGCACAGATCACGGTGGAAAGCAACCTCCTGCAGTTTACTTCATCGCTGACAAAGAAGGTTGATCCGCCCATCCTCGAAACTCCAAAGAAGAAGCAGAGCACCCGCGCTAGCAGAAGCCAAAAGCAAGTGCTCAGATTGTTGCACAACCAGGAGAAGACACAAGGCGCCGTAGTGAGCGTCTGGCCAACAGGCCGCAGACATCCATGAAAATGGAGCAACAGGCCACAACACTCTGATTAAGAAGAGTGAAACTTTGGCGCCTGATGCCGAGCCTGATGCAGCCTCACACTCCTGCTTCCGTACACATTTTGCGGAGCCTCTGCCGACTGAAACGATCTCAGGTTTTCAGGGACTGTTTGGCATGGAAGGGACAGCCGGGAGCGACTACAATGCCCTGGCCGTTGAAGACGTCGCCTAACCATGGGCGTTCAGTCATCACTGAGCTACCATTTTCCTCCTATGTTAGTTGTAGTATTCTCTGTTGTGATGCTGGGCATGCAACTTTGTGTGTTTTGTATCGTGCTTGTACTGTTTGCTTTTCTTTGTAATCCTTGGAGAAGTGTAAGTAGGATGTTGGGCAAGATTAAGAGTTGTCTCCATGCTGTGTCAGTTGGGATGGACAATATTTAACGGTGTTTTGCTTGACTCTCTCTTGTCTATTTGGTGTCTCACTTTGTTTCCCAATGAGTGAACAAAATTTTGCAGTTCTGAATTGGAACGCCCGAGGTTTAAATAACCTGGCAAGGGAGGGTAAATTCAGTCTCGGCTAAGAGTGATGCCACAAAATCTGTTATTGATTGGTGGATCACGGTGGTGTATGGCCCTAAAGAAGATAGCGACAAGTTAATGTTCCTGGATGAGATCAAACTGCTCCTGCAGACAACATCAGACATATGGTTGATAATAGGTGATTTTAATATGATCATCGATGCGCAGGACAAGAGCACATATAACCTAATCCGAAGAATCATGGGCACGTTCAGGGATGCCCTAGAGGACTTGGAGCTGAAAGAGATACAACTTAAGGGCCGAAAGTACACATGGACGAATGATCGTAGTGCTTTTTGCACGAATGATTAAGAACTCATGCTTCCTAACTGCACGATGCATGCTGTTTCATCACTTGGTTCTGATCATTGTCCGATGATTCTTGTGGGAGATGTTACACGCAAAATCTATATATCGAGGATTCTGATTTGAGTCTTTTAGGAGCAAATTGCAGGGTTTCCAAGATATGGTACAACAAGCCTGGAACCAGCCATAGTGACGAATCGCTTTCTGAACCTGCACATCAAGTGGTCCCGGGACCACTTGTCAGTTGCCTTTGCTGGGTGGATTTGAGTAGAAAAGGTAACTAGGGTATTTAGGAAATTCGGGGAAATCTAGGAAAATGAAGAAGGGATTATTGCCCTATTGTTTAAGCGGCTGAATCTTTTATGAATCACAGAAAACTAAATACATCACCAAAAATTGTGAATCCATTTTTTTAGTCTTCTAATGCTATGTTCTACAGTATAAAATATGTTCTACCATGAAAAAGCTGTTCTCAATACCATGAATGATTTAATGTACGAAACCATTAGAAAATCATAATTAATTTTAACTCCAAACAATGTAGAACCACTTTTACTAGTTTCATTGTGATTCAGGGAAAAAGAGAAAAAATATTGTTTAACTAGTAATTTGGCTGAACCTAGTAAAATGCATAGTAAATTGAATATTGCCCCAAACATTATGACACCAACTTTGTGATTTATATTGTTTTAATATACATGTTAAAAATATGTGCACTCATAAAAATGCTACTGGGATTTTGGTATTTGATAAATGTGTTGTAAATTGATAAAATCATAATTAATTCATGAAATGTCCAAAAGTTGTGAAATCATATTTTTAGTTTCCTTATGACATTCTCTGTGTAGTAACAATAATTTCTCATATGAAAATATTTTTTAACATGATTTTTCATACAATACTTAGAGAAGGTTTTCAAAATTGCAACATTCATACAGAAATTAATTAAACATCAAATAATGAAACAACTTCTGAAAATCTTCTTTAGTCAAACCCTACACAGTAGAAATATATACAAGCATGAATTTTTTTGTTCTTAATATAAGCTAAATTCTTCTTCTCATTTAAGCTATCAGCAACCCTTTTGGACAGACCTGCACTAAAATATTTATACCATGTGCATACGGACTCCAAATTTAATAATTCTTATTTCCTTGTTTTCTCTACTCGATGTACTTCATCTCCACCAATTTTCATACATTTTGGAGCACTTTGCATAGTATTTCATTCATATTCATTGCGATGCACTTTTTCTCTCTTTAGAGAACGACGAATCGGAGAGCGACGGGGTTGTGAGTTAGGGTGAACCTGAGGTTTTGGTTGAGTGTGAAGCACCTGAGATTGAAGGAAACAAACTATGAATATTGATCCCTTTTATTTTGGTGAAGGTGATGATGGTTAAATTTATATTATTCTTGTATGTTGTAGATGCATTCTTAGGGTTTTGGTTATCGGTATTGAGTTCGGGTAGAACCCAATTGATATGCTTGTGCCATCCTTGTTTACCTTGTTCAATCTTGATCCTTGCAATCTAGGAATAATGTTGTATAGGTCTAGAATTAAAATTGATGCGATAATTGCTTAGTTATGCTTTAGGTCATCGGTAGAAGTCAAGTGGTGGAAGGTCACCATCATTTACGAGCTATAGGGCTTAAAACTTAATCCATGAGTATGTTCAGTTATGGATGATGGGGATTATGTTCATGAGACATGAGTAGGTGGTAGGGGTAGTTCGAAAAAGGAGTCCCAGATGTCATAGGCTGTTTGAGTTGATTAAGCACCAATCGTTGATGCCGTTGTCTTGAGCACTTACCATACTTTCACATATTTAATAATGGAATGAATGAGAAGATTATCTTATGCCATTTTGATGTTTGGTTGGTGATCCTATGGTGTGTATGGTAAAATGAATTGGAGAATTTATGGTGGCGAGGACCCTAGGGATGTCTGAGAATGGACCTAAATATCCTTTGCGTCATAGGGACTAACGCAAATAGTTGGTAACATGTATGAGAAAGGTTGTCACGAGGAACAAATGGATAGACTCGTGCCGTGTGGGTAAAGATGTACCCCTGCAAGGTGTAAAAACTATTCAAATAGCCACACTCTCGGTAATGAGCACGCTTAATGTACATTGGACATCATCATAGAGTTTCAATGAGTTTGTGGAGTTGGATATATTGTGGACTCTCATGAGGTGTTCATAATGTTGTCTATGTTGGGATAAATATGTGGTTACAGAAATTTACATTCATGTACTTGCTTTCCTTGGAGGTTATGTCATTTATTTTGATCAATGCTAGTCGTTCATGTCACATTGTTGATTAAAATGCTTTCCGCTAAATCGATTAAACTTGTGGACTTCCATTGTTGAATCCATGCACCCTCATTGGCCAGGAATATATATACCCATATTATGTAAATCTTACAAGTACCTTTTGTGGGGAACCATTCAAATTGTATTCTAATTAATCATTAACATGATCATTTATACAATCACGACCACAATGACTAACCAGAATCCGATCCTGGTAGTCTCAGCAAGTGTTTTATACCCAAGATCGGAACACAAGCTTTTACAACATGATTCATCACATCAAGGTATAAGGTAGAATATGCTTAGATGCTTACCTTAGTGCTCAGCTTCACAACCAATGGCAACAAACTCTGGATCACCCTCGATCACGCCCATATCACACTCTGGTCCTTCTTTCTCTAAAGAAGAGCTCAAGCAATGTGATGAGCATGAATGAGGTGCAAAGTGGTATGATACAAGATGCATTAAGAGTGAGGATGCAATACAACAAGCTAAGAGTACAAAGACATGCTAAAGAACAAGAAGTTCTCTAATCCAAGCAACATCTGAAATTCTGACTAAATACCGGAAGTTCCGGATTAAGGTCGGAACTTCCAGTATTTTTCCGAACATGGGTTCTCGGGTTGGCAAGTTTTATTTAACCGGAAGTTTCGGATTAAGATCGGAACTTCCAGGTGTGGTTCCGAACATATCCCACATGATGAAATTTAATCTGAACTTCTAGATTAAGGTTGGAACTTCCGGGTGGTCTGGCAGACGTGAGTTCGCAATGATTTCCTCGCCGATTCAACTTGCATGTTAAAACATATCCCACATGAGCATGTGTTGGCACTAAAGTATGGATTCTAGATTTAAATTACCCACTCCACAAGCATGATTCACTAGCTCTTGCTCACCCAAGCATTCCCCTACGACCTCCAAAGAAACAAGAACGAAGTGGTGCTTCGCAAGTACTCAATCCTAGCCCAAAAACTCGAACTTAACCAAACCAATTTGTGCATTCTCACAAGGGGATCCTAGGAGACTTACCCAAGGTCCTTTGTTGAGGCTGGTGAATGTCAGTTGAGGAAGAAAAATAGAGGAAAAAGCTTAAGGAAGAGAGGCCAAGCTGTTGTTCCACAAGCTTCAACCAAAAGAATTTAGGGAGATGAAGGATAGCTCAAATCCTTCGTGCATGCGCAAAAAGCTTGGATGAAAGGGAAGCTTAGAAGCTAGGGAACGCAGTGGTATGACATGCATACCTTGATTTTAGCTTCTTGAGGGAGGATTTGGGGGAGAAATGGAGGGAGTTGAGGGACGAGAGCAGCTCCTTTCTTTGGGCTGCTTTGAGAGGGAGTGAGAGCATGAGAGTGAGAGTGAGAGTGAGGGGAGCTGCTGCTCTTGTTGCAGCCAAAAGAGAGAGAGGAAGTGGTGGGGCCAACTTAGCTCATCTGGGCCCACATGTAAGAGTCTCTTGTCTATTTCAGCTGCTATTTATTTTCCTTCTCTCCTCATTTTTTTTCTCTCCTTTTTCTTGACCCAAACCGAGGTACTCTAGTGCTCCAAAAATTCTAGGAATTTTTGTACAACAATTGCATTACGAGATGAACCAATTTTAATTGGATTCACCAACAACATCTAAGCGGAACTTACCTAAAAGAAAACTCCAAGGTCGGGTATTTTCATAACTCAACAAATATTAAGCCACCATTGGAATTAACAAGCACTTAACAAATGCTCAACAATTAAACATGATGCTTGTGATGCTTATGATGAATGATTATGCATAATGACATGTCTACGATATTTGGGATGTGACACCTTTGTACTCACCTTCTTTTGTTGATTGTTTTGTAGGTGAAGTGTAGGTGTGGGTTTCTTGTACACCGCTGGGTGCAGGGAGGTGCTTGCTATACTACTACTAACCCAGTGGTGCTTATGGGCAATGTGCCACTGGTCTTTTGTTTACTTTTACAAATCCTTCCGCTGTGATTTCGAAGTCAAAATGCAAGGATTAAACTTGTTGTATAACTTTAATACCTAGCGATATGTGAAGTTTATTTCAGAACTTGATGAACATGTTGTAGTAAGCTCTCATGTTTAAATTTCAGAACCTAGCACTTATCATTTGGAACATGTAAAATATTTGAAGACTTGTAATGTAATTTAAAATTGCATTCTATTATGTCTTGTGATGAATACATGTATGTGACGAAATACTGATATATGTGTGATCTTGAGCATGTGGATAACAAATATCGGGGACTATCAATTGTTTTTGTTTTAATTGAGAGTTGGCTGCCATGGTATAGGTTTTAGATGTGGTTTAACATTTGAATCACATTGTTGTGAGCTCATGCTAAGTCTCATCAAAATGGACAGCTGACCTACTTAACTCAATCAAGGACGATTTGGATGTTTCTCACACTTCAGTGACCCACTTTGAGATGATAGTACAGAAGCTTCCCCGCGTGGCCACCAAAGGCACACTTCTCGAGGTTGAGGCAGAAACCAGCCGCCTGATGGTTGTCAAAGGTTTCTTGGAGATCCGCCAAATGACAAGCCTCACGCCCACTCTTCAATACATTGTCATCAATTTATAACTCAACATTGTGCGCCAACTGTTGGGCCAGGACCTTGTACACCAACCGGGAAATGGTAGCCTCGTTGTTCCACAACACAAATGGCATGTGAACGAAGTAGTACGTGCCGAAGGGCATGATGAAGTTTTTCTTATCCTTGTCTTCCTTCTCTATCTATACTTGATGGTACTTGGAGTAAGCGCCAGGGAAGCTCATCATCTTACATCAGGCGGTGGAGTCGACCAGCTGGTCTATGTGGCACAGGGTAAAGGGATATCATGGGCACGCCTTGTTCATGCTAGTGAAGTTGATGCACATTCACCACTTGCCCTTGGCCTATTTTATAAGGACGGGGTTAGCCAGCCACTGTGAGGGAACAACTTTGCAGATGACCCCCACCATTAGAAGCTTCTCCATCCCCACCATTTCGTGTTCCATGCGCTCTATAAAAACCTTGGGGAGCCCTTGTCACACATGCTCGATGATGCTTTTGTACACCCCCAAGAGGTATATGGGGACCATACGAATACGTCAGTGTTAGCCCTCAGGACATCCAAGAGCATGGCCTCGGCCTCCGGGGCCAAGTGCATTCCCACCTGTACGGTACGTTCTAGAACACCCTCTTGCAAATGAACGCATTTTACCTCCCTGTCTGGTCAAGGCTTAGGGAGCCATTTTGGTGGGGGGGGGGGGGTCGTAGGCTTCAATGTCTGTCACCCCTGCATCGAGGGTGTGGACGTTCTTTTTGGCAAAAGCCTGCTTGTATTCTATGTGCCTCACCAGCTCCTAGTCGCCGCAGATAGTGATGAGGCCTCCTAGCCTGGGATCTTCATGGAAAGGTAATTATGGTGGGGGACGACCCCGAACTTGTTCATGGTCACCCGCTCAAGGATGACATTGTAGTCATATGGTACATCCATGATGTTGAAGGTTATTAGCTAAGAGCGGGCTTATGGACCCATGCAAAGATTACGGGGAGCTCCAATTGCCCCAACATGTCAATTGATCTGTTGTTAAACTAGTAGAGTAGCCTCTGCTGCAAGCTCAATCTATTGTAAGGATACAAAGCTGATTGAAGGCTTGGACAAAGAGAGGTCCACAAAGCTCCCTTCCTCGACAAGCACCCTTCGAACCTCCATGTTCGCAATGTTGGCGGAGGTGACTAGTGCATCAAAGTGAGTAAAGTCCACCCCTGCTACATCCTCAGAGGTGAAGAAGATGGGCACATTAGACAACCACGAGAAGGCACTCGATTGAGAGGTCATGCCATGGTTGATTCTTTGGGAGTAAGCACATCATTGCCGCTTGGAAGAATACCTAGCTGCACCACCTCCGGTGATGGTGAGGACCACTAGTTTGGCAGGTCCTCCTTTATGTGTTTCCCTATCAGAGGCAGGGTAGAGAGAGAGAGCCATATGCTCGATCGATCTTCCTCCCTCGACATGTTCCCTAGCTTCCCAGGCTACCAGCCACACCGGGTACCCTTTGTGAAGCAAGACGAGGGTCTGGCAGTCATCGATGTTGTGCCCCCAGCCCATGCCATGGAGGGAGCAGTAGTAATCATCGTCGATCCCTCGGGCCTAGTCTCAGTTCCTTCCTATGATTCTACCTCTGCGCTTGTGCTTGCACCCGTGGCCTCATCCGAGCCCCCCCCCCCCGGCATGGTGTGGTGTCCATGTTATAGACTCGGCGCCATTTGTGTAGTTGGACCCGGTGACCCCTGGAGCCTTCTATCTCATCCTGGGTGCATTTAGGGCCCACTAGAGCCCGGGCACATATGGAAAAGAATCCCGTGCTCGGGGTTGTGACCTTGGCCATGGGTGGGGCTAAGTCATCAATCCAGCCCTCATGGTGGATTTTCTCTTCCTCTGCATGCACGTACTTCTTGAATTTGTTCATGAGCTCCTTACAGTACAGACCGGCTTTCTGTTTAGCCGATCAAGCAATAACCCCAAAATGAGCCCCTGTATAGCTGTGTCGATCACTGTCATTGCAGACATTCCCCTCACTTGAGACTTGACCTTTGTGAAGCGGCAGAACAACTTGCAGAGGGTCTCCCCTGGTCGTTACTTGATGGCGCGAATATGTTGTCGGATGTGGTCAGCTCGACATAGGTGCCCTAGAAGTTGTTATAGCAGGTGTCTCACAGGTGGGCCCAGACGTAGATAGAGCTGGGGTCCAATGAGTTTTACCATCATAGCACCACCTCCTTTAGTGCTATGAGAAAGCACTTCACCATGGTGGCATAGTTGCCCTAGTTTGGCTCGATGGCTAACTGTAGGAGTGCGCTAAGGCTATGTTTGGTTTTCCATACCATGATATTCATGCATTGGATGGTCCAGGATCGGACCTCGTCCACGCCTTTGGTTGGTTGGACCAAACCAAACCATCATGGATGGAGAGGTACCAGTTTCGAGAATATTCAATCTAGATGTTGAACCGTCCCATGCGCTGCAATCGAGTGGACCACACCATCCAGGAACCATACCATTCGCCCTTTTCTTGTTCCCCTTCTCCTAGATTTCGCTGGGCAATCGAGGGGAGAAGAGACAATGTTGTCCTCCATTGCCCCCTCACAAGTCAACGCGCCGGCCGAGCATGCCTCAATCCGGATCTAGGAAACCTCTTTCCTTCGAATGCGACTGCACGTCTCTTCCTTCTCCCATAGGTGCCCTCGTCGTACTCCTCATCTGTCATGTGCTTGCACAGAGTGGAGATCCATCCATCCAGACTCAGTTGATTCATCCTTGTGTTCATTAGTTTGGATGCCATGGCTTGCTTGGATGGATCGCTTGTTTTGTTCTACGGAGTTCTGTTTATTGCGGTCAACGCTCAAACCTGAATCTTTTGTTCTGGGATGGATGCTCCTATCCAAATCCTTCTGGGGTGAATTGACCTTATGGATGGATTACTAACGCATAAAATAGTTTTTTTTATTGAACCAGTCTCTTGTATTTTAAACAGTCTTGCTAGAAATTGAAACACATGTTATCGTTCACCTCGTATGTGCATTCGGTCTCAAATTATAATTGCTGTCAACCATAAGTTTGGCTGCATTTGCATGGTTTCTTAACATATATCTAAAAATTCGATATGGTTGTGTCGACCATACTACCTTTTGCTGAACTGGCCTTTTATAGTTTTATACGCTTGCATTCATCAGTCAGCAAGCACTTTACAATCAGTTTTGCTGTCTTAGTTTCTGAATCTTGGTGCTTGATAAGAATCTTAAACAAATTGCAATGTTAATTTTGGAAACTTCAGAACTCGGTTCTTAGTTAACTTATGTGGACAACTTAAGGACTTACTATAGAACGAGTCAAAAGTAGTGGTACATCAGTGCTGGTTGTACTGGAACCGGAACTAAAGATGTATCAGTGCCAGTTCTTAAGCTTTCACGTGTGAACAATGAGTGAGCCGTTAAGAATCTGCACTAAAACCATTTATCAGTGCCAGTTCGTGACTGGAACCGACACCGATACATTAGTGCTGGTTCCAGCTATGAACCGGTACTGATAAATCAGTATCAGTGCCGGTTCTAGCCACAAATCTGTACTGATGATTGCTACTATCACAGCTTATCTTAAAAAAAATCATAACTTTTACACACGAAGTCAAATGGGAAAAACCTTATATGAAAATTGTAGATTTCGACGAGATCTATAACTTTGTAGTTGATAACTTTTTAATTTGAGATCATTTAAATGTCCAAATAATCTTAACAAAGTTTCAGCTGTGTTTGATGACAACTCATCATAAAAAATTCATAACCTTTTCATACTAAGTTGGATGGAGACAAACTTTATATGAAAATGCTCTCAACGAGATCTACAACTTTGTAGTTGATCAGTTTTTTATTTGAGGTCATTTAGATGTCCATATAGCCATTCAAAGGTTCGGTTAGAAGATGTCAAAAGAATTGATTTTGCTATTATAATCGAGAACGAACGATAGCTGAGATGATTAGAGCGGTCACGCGAGAGGGTCTGCTGTGAGGTCATGAGTTCAAGTCCTTGTTCCCGCATATGAGCAAAAATCGCGTGACTTGTGCGCTCGGGAGAGCAGCGTGACTGGTCGGGTGCCTCTGGTTGCAAAAAAAACATTTCTTGCTTTTTCAGCCCCAAAAAGTTTGAATCGGAGAAAACCATATCAGTGTCGGTTGGTGGCTCCAACCGGCATTGATATGATTTTTAGTGTCAGTTCCAGACTCGGCACTAGTAGTCATTGACTATCAGTGCCGAGTAATCAGTGACGTTTGATTATCAATACCGAGTAATCAGTGACGTTTCAAAACCCGTCATTGATGACGATTTCAAACCGCCACTGATGTCGTGTTCTGCAGTAATTGATTTCAGATTCTGTGGGCTGCTTGTCAGATCATATGTGTCAATATTGCTCTATTTGTAGGCTGCTTGACAGATAATGTATGTGTGTATATGGAGCTACTCTTTTATATAAGTCTTCGAGAAATTTTAGGAACAAATGCCATAGATGAGTTTCGGATTATACATAGAGTTTTATGGTGAACCCTCCATTGATTTTTTGACAAAATTTTCATACATGTTTGTATTTCCTTGAGTCATGTAGATGGACAAGAGGAAGCTTAAAGGCAGAAAGTTGTTGCTCATTGGTGCTGCTGCATGTGGCTGCTTCTATGGTTGTTTTCTATGTCCGGTCTAGATTAAGAATAGGAAAGAACCTATTACATGTGGTCCAATTGAGAAAAGGGATAAGACTAGAATTGACTATATGAACAATAAAATCTACAAGAATAATACAACCTGCACAAATATGATTAGGCTTAAGAGAGAATCATTCTTCCAAGTTTGTGTTCGTGTTTTAAGGTTGTGTCCTTGTGCTGATAGCCATAACATTTCGACTGTGGTTTTGCTAGTTCAGACTTGATAAGAACAAGAACAATGATGTGATAATCTAGAATATTATAGACCTTTGTCTTGTGTTATTGTTTGGTGAACCTCTCTTAGTACTTGAAATATTGAATTGTATGTGTTCTTGCATTTTTGCAAGCAAGATGAATTCGATTATCCAATTGGTTTTTGTGTCCAAGGTATATTTGACTTGTATGAGTTCTTTTATGTTGCTAGCTGTTGTAACTTGTATGGATCATAGATTTTTTTTCTTTGAGATGATTAAACATGTCCAGGTCGAGCCAATTATTAAAAAAA
This sequence comes from Phragmites australis, assembly GCF_958298935.1. Taxonomy (NCBI): domain Eukaryota; kingdom Viridiplantae; phylum Streptophyta; class Magnoliopsida; order Poales; family Poaceae; genus Phragmites; species Phragmites australis. The sequence continues at coordinate 32,072,771 of NC_084923.1, read as the reverse complement.
CATTACTAGCCTTATGTAACATTTATATTCGTGAAATCAAATTTGGTATTCATCTAAAAAGAATCAAATTTGGTCTTATTCACAAACTACGTGAGCAAAAGAACTTGAAAAAGTATGTAAAACAATTAGTGGAGATAAACTCTCCAAGTCAAAGCTAAACCATATATCCTACCAACCAAACAAGATCTTGTACCAGCTCATACCATTCCGTACATCCAACCAAACATAAGTCCGTATCATACCGTTCAACTAACCAAACATGATATTGTATCATCCCATACAAGATCATCCCATTCAAAATGAATCATCCCATTCATGTATCATTCCATTCTAGAAACCAAACACAACCTAACTCATCTGGGTCAGTCTCCCCCTCATACATAGGGAGCTTGGGTATGTGGAGGGGGACTCAGGATTGTATGATGGTGATTCGTGGTGTCGAACCCTCCGTGCCAGTCGCTCCGGCCCTAGGATGATCACGTCAACAAGGTGCGAGGGCATTGGCTGGTGCGGTGACTCCGATGATGCCAGTTCCTTGCCCAGACGATGGCTTGGACCTGGATCCTCCATGAGGTGGCCCTGGTGGACCTCCAACCCCCCAGAGAGAGGAGCCATGGATGGCATCGAACCCACGGTGGCCAGTTGGTAGCTGCACCGCGAGAAGAGCGTATTGCAAGTATGCAGCAACTCCATTTGCGCCTGCAAGGCCATGATGTGGACTTGGTCTTCACCCTCATGTTTGGCAGTGAGCGCGGCGGCGCTGGAGCGTGTGAGGTCGACACCGTCACCCCTGTTGGCCCTCGCAAGTGGTCAATCTACCCCAAAGGTGGAGCCTCGTGTGAACGTCTTGCACGGGTGCCTTGGCTCCTAGCACTACTACAGAATCCATCATAAATAGCACCTCATCAGTGTCGGCTTAGTTAAAATTAGCACTAATGCATCATTAGTGTCGGTTCATACCAAACTAGCATCATCAGTATATCACTGCCATTTTTTAATAATCATCGTTGCCAGTTCGTAATAAAAATTGACAGTGATACTAACACTGCTGGTTTTTAATACTAACCGGCAGTGAAGCCATGTCCAGACCCGAACTTTTGATGGATTGTAGTTTTGGCTCGCACATTGACGTCCAGCGCGGCTCGCTCTTTGTGCCTTATCCGATCACGCATAGCCCTTCCCATCACTCTCTCTCTCTCTGTCCTCAGCTATTCCCTCCCTCCTCCACCTCTCTCCTCAGCTCCTCCCTCCCACCTCCGCCTCTTTCCAAGATCTAGATCTCCACTCCCTCCGAGCGCGTGCGGTGGCCTCTTCCTCCCCTCGCCCCTCCCCCACTAGCCCTCCTCCACTCGCAAGATCCATGGCGAGATCCAGCCATGGATCTCGCTAGGGCAATGGGCGTGAGGAGGAGGCAGAGGTGTGCATGAGAGACTGCCGCTGAGATCTCGGAAGGGAGAGAGGGTGGCGTGGTGTGCTAGCCTACGATGGGAGTCGGGCTCGTCAATGAGAGAGCAAGGGCGCGGCGGAGCTTCTTGGCCGAGTGGCGGCGACGCGGAGGAGTTACGGGCCGGCTGGCAGTCGGTGCGGAGGACGCACGAGCACGAGCGCGGGTGGCACGACTTGGCGCAATGGCCTTGCATAGACCAGGGTCGCGACGCGAAGGGACGGCATGGCTCGGGCTGGCTGCGCTAGAGACAGGCCACGAAGGCGGACAGGTGGAGTAGTGGCACGGCGGTAGGGTGCACGGCGGCGGTGCACAACGGCAATTGCGCACGGGCGAGCGGTGGTGTGCGCATGATGGTGCGCATCGGTGGTTCTTTGGACAGCGTGGTGCTCTGTGATTGGCATGTGTGATGTGACAGTGGCCTTCTTGCCGGCTCGTTTTCTGCTGCAGAGCGGAACAAGGACGAGCTGTGGTACGGCAGTGGCATTGGAGCACGCCAGCGATAGTGATAGCTGAGCCGGCTTGATTTTGAGTTGGCTCCTTTTTTTTCTCCTCAAAACACCTATCCCTAGCCCGACAGTGATAGGTTCCGATTTTCACTACTGAGTAAGCTCGGCTGTGATAGAATTTTGGAACCTGTAGTGAACTTGCTTTATGTGGTAGTGCTGGTGGGAGGCGGTCGTGCGCTTGACCTCCGCTTCCCGGACCTGCCCGTTGGTGGACTCATTATCCTCCGCGTGTCCCTTCGAGCTCGCTAGGCAAAGGCTTAGACGCTTCACGCGCTCAGATTTCCTCTTCGCTGCCATCAGCTGCGAGGACGAGTCAGCGGCCTTGGGTGTCTTCTTCGCAGGCCCTCTTATGGGTGCCATTGTTCAGCTCTCCTTCACTTCTTCCCAATGGTCGCCGCTAGTTGTTGGGGGATCAAAGATTGTTGTGACAGGAAATGAGGCGAGCAACCCTCCCTTGTGGGGAGTCCCAAGCTTGGAGAGAAAATGGAGAGCCTGAGAATGGTTTTCTGGGAGACATATACCGTTGTGAACGAGAAGAATGCAACTGTTGCTGACTTGTGGATGGTGAAAACTTAAAATGTACTTTTCGCAGATGCGTTAGTGATAGATTAATGCGTATGTGGTTGGAAGTCTGTCAATTAACTCAAACTATTTCGTTTCCCGATGAAGAGGATAGTTTGGTTTGGCAATTGGATTCTAAAGGTCCGTACAGCTCAGAGTCCTTGTACAAGATAATCAATTTCAAAGGTATTATGCATGTGTGCATTCCCAGTGTGTGGAATATCAACATACCAACGAGAGTCCATTTCTTTTTATGCTGCTTTCTAAAAATAAAAACTTAACTAGAGATAATCTTAGTAAACGTCAAAATATTAGAGACCAATCTTGTCTCTTTTGTGCTGAGCCAGAAACAGGGCAGCATTTGTTCTTTAACTGTGCAATTGCTAAGCATATGTGGGCAGTGGTGTCTGAGTGGTTAGGTGTTGAAATAGGATGGTCTTATGAACATGCTGCCAAATTTTGGCTTAGTAATAAAAAGTACCTGGTTTTGAATATGGTTAGTTCTGCTGCATTGTGGGGATTATGGAAGTTAAGAAATTATATGTGTTTTCAGCAGGTGGAGTTGAGTGGAATGAACCGATTATGGAGAACGGTATCAGGTATGTTGAGGAAATGGATGGTGCTATGTCCAAGGATCAACCTCGAGGAGCTGGAAAGGGTGATCAAGAAGATGGAAGAGTACATGAGCAGGCCTATCGGACTGTCAATCGGAGATCAATGAAGACACCGAGGTACATCATGGGGGTCAAGAGAGAAAGCCAAGACCAACAAGAGGATGGCGCTGCCAGATGTGGAAAATGTCAGAGTTTATTTGTAAACAAAATGATCTGTAGTTGATCAGGTGTTTTGTTGGTCAGGAAACAGTAGAGTAAAAAGAGAGAACTTATCCTGGATGAGATGAAGAACTCTGGTACCCTAGAGTCCAGCAAATGTGTGAACATGAATGTTATATGGTCCAACTATTTTTAGTTGAGACCGGGGAAATAAAAAGCTCTTTAACTCTAAAAAAAATTTAGTACAGAGGGTGTTAAAAAGGAGTTTTGGACAAAAAATATAAGCCTGCTGGTTGCATTCTAAGGAAAACAAGCAAACTAGCCTGTAAGATTTTTTGTAAGATATTATAATGTTGGAGTTCCTTTTCTCCAATTTTTTCCTGTAGAAAATCTGAATTTAGCATTCATATCCTATCCTCTATTTTGTGCTCGCATCTTCTTCTTCTTCTTCGAGTCATGTAACTATTGAGCTTGCCGCATCTGGCACCTTCTACGAAGCTAGCATCACCCCTTGATCCCAACAGGATTATCGAGAATAAAATTTAGGGCCAAGAAAATAGGCAAGATGTCTGCTCTAGGACCCGATAGGAGCCTGCGCATTATGCTGCCATTTGGGCGGCAAGGCGCGACCAATGCAGGTGCACGTTTTCTGAGTATAGTGAAAAACTAAAAGAAAAAGCACATACAACAATTCCGTCGCTATTACCGGCTACCATCTAACCAAATGGCATTGATCAAACGGCAAGCTGGATAGGCAGGTACGCCAGGAACATATCGAAGTCCGGACAAGGGATCGAAGAAATCATCAGCAAGGACGGTTGGAGAGATCGTTACTATCACCACATTATTAAAATTCGCGTCTTACCGTGCAAGGAGGAGTACCAAGATCAGCTTCATTCTTAACGTAGTTTAGTTAATTGTTGGCATCTGTCAGGATGCGTGGCTTGTCGCCAGGGGCGCTGCCGCATGAGCAGACGGCACCTTGTCTGCAGGCGGGCAGTATGTACAGGTTATGCAGGCGGCATAAGCTACCATTTGCGGCATAAGCTACATACAAGAGCTGTAGAAGAAGCTCGATCGAGGCGGTCGAGGAGAGGAGAGGATGGCGGGGAGGTGGAGGCACGACAACCCGTTCGAGGAGGGCGAGGGAGACGTCGTCAATCCCTTCTCGGTACGCACGTTTCTGATCCATTGAGCAAGCGCTCGACCGGCCCTCCCCTGGTTTCTCCATCTAGCTAGGTTTAACCTCGTCTTTCATCAGGTGCTGATTTCATTCTTGCACTGTCAATGCGTGCTTGTTTAGCACTTTGCTAGGTTCTTGATCGGTTGGGTTAATTTTTTCCTACGAGTCTAGGCACTTTCGATGTCGATCGTCCACGCACAACCTTGCAGTTGCTTCAGAACTATTGCTCCTTGCGATTAGATTACACCATGTCGATCTCCTCGTCATCTCATCATGTTCTCCCTTTATTGGACAAGCGGACAAGAGTCGCGACTAGGCAACCTTTACCTTCATTTCTATTTTCGTGGTAACATGATGGAAACGGTATAAAAGATTTACATTTTGAAAGTGCTTCATGGAACAAATACAATTATATATACTCAGCCGAAGTAGTTTAGCTGTTACGTATACACACTTGATTAACTCCAAAATCAGCACACAACTACACGAGAAACACTCCAATAACCAAACCAGATACAAGTACTCAAGGTACAAACTGAGAGCCTGAGAAAGAAGTCTATTCTGTGTATTCTGTTTGGTGTTCCCTCTCCTGTGACGTTGCCTCCATTCATAAGTGCTTGCTGTTTTCACATCATGTGGAAGTAAGACAAAGAAGAAGGAACTCGTGCCACTGCTCAGCCTTAAGAACAACCTCTATTTTAATCCTGCATAGACCACTAGTTTCTCTGGCCTCATTGCTGTGATGTTCGAACACCCTCGTGTTGCGCCTTTCCAAATCTGCCAAAGTACAAGAGTGATCACTTTGTTTTGGTCCAGTCTATTGGAGCAATCAGGGTTTCAAGGTGAATTTTGCAAAGAGGGCATCAATCGTTGTTTGGCACTTGTCTGAGGCAAGCTTGTCGTCAATTAAGGACTGAGGACTGATCTTTTATGAGTAGCCATGCAATGATTTTGCAGTTTTGTGATTTTTTAGAGATAAAGAAAGTACAACTTTCAGCGTCTATACTAACATGACCTTGAAATGTCAAAGATATATATAGCCTTTTTTTTTATAAAGACGAGTAACTGTGTCGAGTCTAAGACTCAAACCCGGATAAACATGTTCCACCGTAAGGATCTCAACAAACTAAGCTATCTGAGCTATGCTCACTCCTCTGCAGTTTTTTTATGCCCATGATTTCTAATAAATACTCAAGGCTTTTTCTGCTAACTCTCAATGAACTCTCTGATCCCTGCTCCTTACGTCGGCAATCCACTTGTTTCCAATTAACTCCTCCTTAACTGTTATGTTCTTCCTGTTCATGATACAGAACAACTGCAGTGCTACCTTTGTCAATGGTGTGTAGTTCAGCCAAGCGTCTCTCCAGAACCTTGCCTTAGTTCCATCACCTAGATGAATGTGGATGATTGATTGAAGAGTGCCCGCTCGCCCTCGCTGGCCGGAACATCCGTTCCAACTTCCAACCCAAATTACCCTAGGGCCTAGGCTTTTCATGTGCTTTCGGCTGGAACCAGACTTGTCGAAGGGGAAAAGATTAGTAACATATTCACTTCTCTAATCTGATAAGAGGAAATAAATTTATAAAACCTGGTCAGATATTGCTAAGAACAGTGGCGGAGCTCGGATTTTTACGTTAGGTATGCACTCGAACTTTTCATAAGACTTTGAAATCAATATATAGATAAAAAAATTCTTAAAAGCACAATACAAATTATTAAAAAATATATCATAATATCATAAATTCAATAAATAAGTTCAAATTTTGCAAAAATTACAATATAAATTGATCAAATATGAAATAAAGGTCTTACATAAATAGGAAGTTACAATACTACTCTAGATTCTTCACTTTGTGCTTTCAAATAGCTATAAAAGTCTCAATTATACCATCCTTATTCACTTTAGAGAAAATATCCAGCTCAATAAATATGATTAAACCATATAATAGTTCAAAGTTTGGCACAAACCATAGAATCTAATTTCTAAAATTTTGTTAATGAAGTACCATATGAGTAATCTGAATAATAAAGAAAAATAATAAACATTAATATCTGCATCAAACAAATATTAAAACAACTAACAAGATATCAATCCCAACAACAACAACTAGTACTCTATCGTCAATGTATCTGCTCCAACTGCTAGCTAGTGCTGCAGCCACTTCGCTTTCCTCTCTCTTTTCCCTTTTTATATATAAGGATCAAAACTAGTACTTGATTTTCTAGGCAATGATAAAGCAATTAGTAACTCACCTGTTGTTAAGCTTTTACTAAATTTTATCAATAACACCAAGATACATTTTCTTCTATAATGATCATCAACTATTTGTACCGGATAAATTGAAGCTCATGGCATTGCAGTTTTAAAAATTGCAATCAACATTGATCATACAAGATAGGCTAGATGTCTCTTAGACCCACCTAGACTGCTCACTGGATCCGCCTATGACTAGAAATACTAGCAAACTGTTTATAGTATACCTATATATTTTTCACGATGTGATCTATTCTACCGTAGCTTTAGCAAACGATATTACAGACTCTTGCAGTGCGACATACCATAGCAATCAATCAAACGATCTTGTGCAGAATAATTTGACACCATAAAACTATGGCACCTCTACATATCGTTTTCATTTGTTGCATGCCTTGACAAAAACGAGAAGAAAAACCAGCGGAAGGGGTTTAATTCGTTGATAATTCTTGGAGCGTGCATGGCACAAAAACGAATGCCTAACACATACTCTTAGTTGGTGTTACGTGGGATCTCAAATGTTTCCTCGCTATTGTGCTGGGTGGGCACTCGTGCTCTTCGTTCTTCGGAGTTGACAGCGTGGTCGTTTATGTCTAGTGTGTGGCGCGTCTGTTCACTGAGAAAAGGGATAGGGTGTGTGTGTGCACTTATTTTTGTTTTTCTTTCATTTTGGCTGTTGTTTTGTACCAGTTAGCTTCCTTTAATTTCTACTTTTAATATAATGGCTGTTTGGCACTTGTCTGAGGCAAGCTTGTCGTCAAGTAAGGACTGATGACTGATCTTTTATGAGTAGCCATGCAATGATTTTGTAGTTTTGTTATTTTTAGAGATGAAGAAAGTACAACTTCCAGCATCTATACCAATATGACCTTGAGATGTCAAGGATATATATTGCCTTTTTTTTATAAAGACGAGTAACTGTGTCAAGTCTAAGATTCAAACTTGGATAAACATGATCCACCATAAGAATCTTAACAAACTGCTACCTGAGCTATGCTCACTCCACTGAAGTTTTTTTATGCCCATGGTTTCTAATAAATACTCAAGGCTTTTTCTGCTAACTCTCAATATGCGCTTCATGACTCACCTTGTCATTTATTCACCATATGTGTCCTTTTTCAGGTTATATTATTGGGTGTTTTGGCCGTTAGCTGAACATAGCACAGTGTGTCAGAATGCCTAACAAATTGCACAATGAACTCTCTGATCCCTGCTCCTTACGTCGGCAATCCACTTGTTTCCGATTAACTCCTCCTTAACTGTTATGTTCTTCCTGTTCATGATACAGAATAACTGCAGTGCTACCTTTCTCAATGGTGCGGAGTTCAGCCAAGCGTCTCTCCAGAACCTTGCCTTAGTTCCATCACCTAGCCTTAGTTCCATCACCTAGATGAATGTTACTGGTTGCTCTGAAGAGTGCCCGCTCGTCCTCGCTGGCCGGAACATCCGTTCCAACCCAAATTACCCTAGGGCCTAGGCTTTTCATGTGCTTTCGGCTGGAACCAGACCTGTCGAAGGGGAAAAGATTAGTAACATATTCACTTCTCTAATATGATAAGAGGAAATAAATTTATAAAACCTGGTCAGATATTGCTAAGAACAGTGGCGGAGCTCGGATTTTTACATTAGGTAGGCACTCAAACTTTTCATAACACTGCAAAATCAATATATAGATAAAAAAAATTCTTAAAAGCACAATACACATTATTAAAAAATATATCATAATATCATAAATTCAATAAATAAGTTCAAATTTTGCAAAAATTACAATATAAATTGATCAAATATGAAATAAAGGTCTTACATAAATAGGAGATTACAATACTACTCTATCTTCACTTTGCGCTTTCAAATAGCTATAAAAGTCTCAATTATATCATCTTTATTCACTTTGGAGAAAATATCCAGCTCAATAAATATGATTAAACCATATAATGGTTCAAAGTTTGGCACAAACCATAGAATCTAATTTCTAAAATTTTGTTAATTAAGTATCATGTGAGTAATCTGAATAATAAAGAAAAATAATAAACATTAATATCTGCATCAAACAAATATTGAAATAACTAACAAGATATCAATCCCAACAACAACAACTAGTACTCTATCGTCAATGCATCTGCTCCAACTGCTAGCTAGTGCTGCAGCCACTTCGCTTTCCTCTCTCTTTTCCCTTTTTATATATAAGGATCAAACCTAGTACTTGATTTTCTAGACAATGATAAAGCAATTAGTAACTCACCTGTTGTTAAGCTCTTATTAAATTTTATCAATGACACCAAGATACATTTTATTCTATAATGATCATCAACTATTTGTACCGAATAAATTGAAGCTCACGGCATTGCAGTTTTGAAATTGTAATCAACATTGATCATACAAGATTACAAGATCAATTAAAGCTCATAATATTACAATATTAAACCTCAAACATCTATGATGGCTGAGTGGCTATGTTATGTGCTCATAGCCTCACGCTATCTAACCCCTACACATACTTACATAAAATAGGCTAGATATCCGGATAGTCTCAGGCCCACCTAGACTGCCCACTGGATCCGCCTATGGCTAGGAATACTTAGCAAACTGTTTGTAGTGTACCTATATATTTTTCACGATATGATCTACTCTATCGTAGCTTTAGCCCATGTATATTGATAATGAATTAATATATTACAGACTCTTGCAGTGCGACATACCATAGCAATCAATCAAACGATCTTGTGCAGAATAATCTGACACCATAAAACTATGGCACCTCTACATATCGTTTTCATTTGTTGTATGCCTTGACAAAAACGAGAAGAAAAACCAGCGGAAGGGGTTTAATTCGTTGATAATTCTTGGAGCGTGCATGGCACAAAAACGAATGCCTAGCACTTACTCTTAGTTGGTGTTACGTGGGATCTCAAATGTTTCCTCGCTATGGTGCTGGGTGGGCACTCGTGCTCTTCGTTCTTCGGAGTTGACAGCGTGGTCGTTTATGTCTAGTGTGTAGCGTGTCTGTTCACCGAGAAAAGGGATAGGGTGTGTGCACTTAATTTTGTTTTTCTTTCATTTTGGCTGTTGTTTTGTACCAGTTAGCTTCCTTTCTACTTTTAATATAATGACATGTGGTCTCCTACAGATTAGAGAAGAAAAAAAACAAGAAAATTTGTTGTGAACAGCACACGCGCGCACACAATAATGTCTAGTTTAGAATTAATCCAAAGTAAAAAAATTCTTATGGCACCAAAATTATTTGTGTTTCATAATCTTTGCTCTAGCTCTTCTGTACTAAGGACCTGATCATATCTTCGTATTCATGTAGCATCCACGTCCAACTCCGCTCCCTCCTGAACCAGCTGGTTTCTACAATGACATTGGTGCATCGGTCGATATCCCTCTTGATACGAAAAAGGTAGTTGGCCGCTTGAATTGTTTGTGCTAACTATTATTTACTATTTAGCTTTATTTGTTGGTTTTGTACTATCTTTCAATCACTGCGAAATTTCTAACTTATATGATGTCCACCTGATGTTCGGTTCCATACTTAAGGTAACTAATAATTAAGTTTGGCATCCCTTTTCTGATCGAATCTGTTATTGGTTCTTGTCCTAAGAAGTCACCAATACAGAGTGTGTACAAGTGCAGTATATTGTGGTTTCGTGAAAATAATTAGAAAATACAAAAATCTATTCCGCAAGTGTTTGTAGGAAGGTGAAAATAAAATGTGATTAAAAAGCTAAAATATTCTAAATAATTCTGTTTGACGACCAGTCATACAAAAGAATTTTGAAGGCTGTGGAAAGCCTAGAAGTTACGCTCATGCAGAGGCATATTATTAAACTTCAGCAACAGGACAAACCTGACACGTACGGGAAGGGGCAATAAAGAAAGACTCGAAAAGAAAATGTAATATACCCCAAGAATTACCCTTGATAGCATGTGTAAATCAATCATCCACGTGCTCAAACATGACATAGTCTATCGATCGATCCTTTCACTATTATTACTATTACCAATACTATTTTTTATTTTTATATCCTTATATTCCTCTCCTATTACTATTATTGGTCGCTTTTCTTGGGTTTATCTCTAGCTACCTAACTATTGTTGATCGTTGCTTAGGTAAGTCTTTGTTACTGTTGTAAATTTTTTGAGTAAGGGTAATACTATCTCAGAACGGGTTAATACAGACAGATTTTAAATCGTATCATAGACGGTTATATGTTTCATTTCTACAAAAATATTTTTGATATCGATCTTGTTACAGACGGCTATAACTCTGTCTGTAATAGAGATACACACATAAAAATTTTCTGTAAACCGTCTGTGAGTAATAAGGTATAATTCGTTTATGTAGTAAGAGTCACAAAAGGTTTTCGTTGAAACCCGTCTGTATAAAATGTTACTATCGAAGGATGAACTCCTCAAGCGGAGATCCTGAGAGACCCTTTTAAGATTCAGCCGGGAGGATGATTCTGAATCTACCTCGTACGTAAATTTAATGCGAGTATACGAGATGTAGGCGGGGCGGATGATCAGATCCTAGTGGGAGTGAATGCTCGAGGCATTTTAGACAGGTTCGGACCGCCAAGAGCGTAATACCCTACTCCTGTGTGTATGCTATTAATGCTCTGGTAATGCCTTTCTCTGGATCTCTCGTGTTACAAGGTTTTTGTCTAAGTCTAGAGCTTCGGTCTTGCTTCGAGCTTGGTGAACCTCTGCTCCGCTTCTTACACTCGTGTGCTTCGGCTTGTTCAGCTTCTAAAACTTTTCTGAACCTTTTCTTCTCTGAGGTGCACCCCCTTTTATCCTGTCGGGGGAGGCTTAGCGTGCCCAGAAAGGAGGGCATGAGTCCCTATGAGCCATAAATGGAAAGCAACTATCATGGGCTGCAGCTCGACGTTACTGGAGTTGAAATGTGCGTCCCCGGCCGGCCTTGTCGCCCATTATGCTCGGCTTTAGCAGTTGCAAGAGGGGGGCCCACTGGGCAGCCGCTGAACCACCCCGCATGCCCGCTCGGTCAGAGCGGGTCTAACACAGCAGGGGGCAGGCAATAAGCCTCGAGCCTAGCGATGACATCCCCCAGCCGCGCAGGGTGACATGCGATGGGACCCGTCGCATTAAATGCCCCCACGCCTCCCTGCCAGGAGCTGGCAAGGACTGACAATAGGCGTGGGGGGGAGTGGTTGGAAGTGACAGACCACGCTCGCTCTTAAATGCAGTATCGGGCCTCTCACCAATTGACATCTCACCGCCGAGCCCTTGTGGGGTCCACCGGCAAGGGGCTTCTCAGGTCCTCGGGGAACTCTGGGTGCTCGGGGACTACTGTTCATAACCCCGAGCGTCCTCTCCCGGATATGTCTTTTCTCGATCCTCGGGGAACTCCGGGTACTCGGGGACCACTGTTCATGGCCCCGAGCACCCCTCCCAGAACTGGCTCTCCTCGGGTCCTCGGGGAACTCCGGGTACTCGTGAACCACTGTTCATGGCCCTGAGCGCCCTCTCCCGGAACTATGTCTTCTCGGGTTCTCGGGGAACTCAGGTACTCGGGGATAACTGTTCATGGCCTCGAGCGCCCTCTCCCGGAATTGTGTCTTCTTGAGTCCTCGGGGAACTCCGGGTACTCGGGGACCACTGTTCATGGCCCCGAGCGCACTCTCCCGGAACTGCCTTCTCGGGCCTCGGGGACTACATACATACTTCATGATTCACAAATTAAACAACATCACAAGCATTATTTACATATCACACATTGACACATTGTTCAGAACATCGATCAGACATTGTTTAGAACTTCAATACAGTGTGAGGAACTGTCCAAATTATATTCGGATTAATCATTATGAAAACCATTTAATAAGATGAGAGGTAGCACACACCCGTTTCACGACAAGCCATGTGCTAACACACATCTCACCACAACGATCGGGATCAACAACGATTAACCAGAATCCAACTTCGGTAGTCCTGGTATGTGTTTTATATCCAAGATCAGAATACGCGCCTTTACAACAAGCTTCATCACATCAAGGCATAATAAAGAGTGAGTAATGTAAATATATTATAAGCCTTTAAGTTATCACATGAAAGGATCGATGATGTTCTAAGAGGGGGTTGAATTAGGACACTTAAAACTAATCATCTATAAAAAGTTCACAAGATAAACCTATATCAATTTCTATCTAAATGTGCTCTAGATTCATTTAGTGTGTCAACTCTACCGTTCAAATATTTGCAACCTATAGCCAATCCAAGCAAAATACTCTATGAAGGTAAACATGCAAGGATAGATTGTAAGAAGTAAATATGGAAATGTAAAGATGGTAGAGAGAGCAAACTCGGCACAAGGTATTTTTATCCCATAGTATCGATGGTATAAACGCCACCCATAGTCTAGGTTTTAGCAGCCACCTAGGCTATAGCTCACAGATGGCACCCGGTCATGACCTTGAGCCACCAAAGGTTCAAATGGGTAAAGCCACCAAGCCACCAAGGCGAGGCTTCACCACAAGCCTTTCTTCCACTCACTTGTCACCGTTTTCACTTCAGAGCTTGAGCAACCAGTCAAGGGTCTCCGTGTCCCTGTACAAGAATCTTGCTGCCATTCCACATTAAGTTGGAGGGTCAACATCTTGACCCACCAAGACCCAAAATGCCGCTGAGTCACCAAGACTCCAAGGTACTGGCGTACCTCTCGGCACAAGCTAGGATCACTCCTTGATCCCCTTCTAGGTAGCAACACCTAGACACAACTCTCTCTAGGCCTATTAGCACTAATCACTCCAAAAATCTTGTGCTTAATTGCCTTGGATGATCACTTTTAGCACTTTGGTGGCTTGAATGTCTTCTCAAGTGTCTATGAGCTTCCCTAGACTCCAACACACTCAAATGGCCGTGGAGGGGTATTTATAGCATCAACCCCACAAACTTGTCATTGTTCCAATAGCTCCAACAAACTGTAAACACCGGACCATCCGGTGTGTATAGCAGTACAAACTAGCCGTTTGAACTCCACTCAAATCTATTTGTGAACATTGGATATTCCGGTGTAACCTTCAACTCCATCACCAGACCATCCGGTATGTAGACTTGAGCCTGATCGAGCCATTTCTTCACTATTTATTGTCCGGTGTGCGTAATCTTCTAATTACTGGACCATCCGGTGTGTACAACTTCTCACACCTCTAAAAACCTTCTAGAAAATCCTCCTGTGAAGCCTCCGGTGTATTCTTCTCTTCATCGCCGGACCATTCGATGAGTTCAAAGCTCTTCTGCATTGAAAAAATTTCTCATGAAAAATGCTCTGGTGTGCACTTTTCCTTAACACCAGACCATCCGGTGTGTTGACCTACAGAACTTCTTCTGAGACAAAATGCTCCAGTGTGTGCACCAATCAGAACACCGGACCATCCGGTGAGGTCTTCAATTTTCTTCTCTAAGTCAAACACTTTGTTGAGCGCTGGACCATCCAGTGAGTTCTTTTTTCTGAGCATTGGACCATCCGGTGAGTTCATTTTTTTTAACTCATCCAATTCAACCATTTTTGAGTTCGGCTTTGATGGCTTCTTCATGTATTGCATTCATGAGACCTACTAAGGTATATACTTGACAAACATGTTAGTACCATTGACTATGTTGTCATTAATCACCAAAATCACATGCATGCCCTAAAAAGGCCATGTTCGCTACATCACAAGTTCAACAATTTACAGAACGACGAACGCCAGAAGAACAAATACCACAAGTTCATCTCCCAGAGTTCCTATGCAACAGAATTAAAGTTTATGAACAGCAAAATGCAGGTGGCTCCATGTGCCCTTAGGCACCACCCCAAAACAACATGAGTAGCCCATACTACTTTTGCCCATCACCGACATCAGCGAGCATGAAGTAACTGTACACTACTTCTTCCTCACTTGCAAAACTCAACAAAAACAAGATAAGTACGAAGGTGCTCGCAAGACTTACTTCAGATTGGGTACATATAATAACCCAACTCTAAGAATTATGCATTAGGGGATGCGTAGTAAGGAATCGACCACAAAGTTAAATGGATTTATACGCAAAAACATTTTACCGAATCAAGAGTGTGAGCATCTACAACTTAACAACTTGTATCTTCCTATCATAAGATCATAACCATAAACATATCCGTCACCTGATCATAATCTTCCCAACATAACCAACACTAGTCACTTCCCAACATACCACAAACATCCCAACATTGGAACTCTATGATTGATGCGAATGGACATAAGCATGCTCATAACCAAGAGCGCGACAATTTAAATTGATCTTACACCCTGCAGGGGTACATCTTTATCCATACGACTTGGGTCCATCCACTTGGCCCTTGAGATAACATTTCTCATACCCAGAACTACCCACTTGCACATGCCCCTATGGCACCAGGGTTACCGCGAGCGTGTCTCGGATATCTCCGGCTCCGCGCCACCTTACTTCTCCTCATTCTTTTTTCTTTTACGCATCATAGGGTTGTAAGTCAAGCATTAGCACAGTGTATGATAATCGGCTCATTCGTATATTTATTGAATATGTGGAAGTACAGAAAATACTTAAGCCAACGATAAACAATGGTTGGTGCTTAATCGATGCAAGCGGTATATGGCATTCGGGTTCCTCTCTCAACCTACCCCTGACACCGCTCACATCTCATCTTATTCTCAAAACTCATCCATCCTAAAATTTATTTTCATTGTGAAGAAATAATTAAGCCCTATAGCTCGTGAACGATGGTTGAACCACCGCTCGACTTCTACTGGGGACCTATGCATTACTAAGCATCTTGGATAACTTCTAAGTTGGACAACAACATTGTTATACTCAGGTTAAAAGGATGAAGATCATCAATAATTCAAGGTAGGAAACAATGCATCACCATAGGTTCTACCCACAAATTCCAACATTGACTCGCTAATAAGCACAACATATATAAAGCGATAAGTTATCAAATTAGACACCATAAGATCCAAAGTAAAAGGTGAAAAATGCTTAGATACTTACCTTGCTGCTCCGACGCTTCGCTCATGTATAGTTTTAGTTCGGTGTCGGCCTCGACCGCTTGATCCATCGACGCGTCACTCTCTAAATAATTTAAGAATGCATTGAAAAAACAAACGGATGAACAAAATTGTATGCTTATGATGCATGATTGTGAGGTAAGATAAAATATGCCATGTTACGAAAACATTTGCAATAGAATGCCTAAGCGATTGGGTTAAAAGAGGTTTGAACTTCCCATGAGACAACCTAAGGTCACAGGGTACTAAGTAACTGGCGGTCAGACCGGCCCAGGTGATGGTCAGACCTTGGGGTCAAACAGAGAAGAAAACAGTACTGAGTAGACTTGGCGGTCAGACCAGAGCCATGGCGATCAAATTGTAGGTCTGGCGATCAGACCGGACCTAGTGGAGGTCTGACTCCTGATTATGGAGTTTGACTGGCCAAGTCACAACCTGGCAGTCAGACCAGCCTTACCGGCGGTAAGACCACTGGGCCTGGCCGACACCACCTCGATGAGATCACCAACGAAGGCTCCGGTGATGCCTTCGATCATGAATGGTACCAAAACACTCTACAAGACTAGGGAAGTGTTTCTTGGGTGATTTGGACAACATGCATGGGGCCAAACTCGAGGACCCCATGGATGAAGTCCATGGTTAGGGTGGAGCTCGGGTCTAAATGAAATGGGGACCTGTTAGAACTCGAGAATGATGTGGAAATGATAGGGGAAGTCTCACCTCAGCGTGGGGAAGCTTTCTAGGAGGTTGGCCAACTCCGGGGAAGCTTCGATTCAATGATTGGGCTCCGGAGTGGTGATTGGCCTCGAGGTGGAAGAAGTCGCGTGGAAGCATCTCTGGCGAAGAAGACAGTGGGAAGGAGCTTGAGGAAGCCTTCGGGGAAGTCTTCTCCGTTGATCTTCGGCCATCGAGATGGTCTCCTCTCTCTCTCTAGGTTTGGTGAAGGGGAGGGGGTGAGGGAGTGAATGAACAAGAGAGAGCGAGTGAGAGATGGTTGATGGCTTTAAGTGGTGCCTCTGCACTCTAGTGGTCAGATCGTGGGCAGGGCCCACATGCTGGAAGCCTTTCTTCTTTTTCTCGTTTCTTCCTTTTCTTTTTCTTCTCCTTCCTAAAAGACATTTGGGTCTTTCTAACTATCTCTAAATGATTTTCACTATAAAGATATGGTGGAAATACGCATTGATAAAAAACATAACATTTTCGAAACGTGTTTAATTACTTAAATTAAAATCAACATGAAGCATAATGTCATGATGCGTATGCATGCTTAAAGACTAGATTAGGGGTTTGGGGTGTAACACACATGCATTTACATATAAAAAAGGTTAAGAACATCATATAGATGCACATCACATATTGTTCAGAACACATATCCCTATACACAATCCCTAGCTATACATCATTGGCAATGCTGTCTTCCAAAAGGATGAGATAATCGACAACATTGGTGACGCCGTCTTCCAAAAGGATGAGATGCTTGCTATCACTGGCAATGCTGGTAATTGACATCATTGGTTGATGCCGTCTTCCAGAAAGATGAAATGATTGATATCATCTTAGCCTCTTGTGTTTTTCAGCACAATATCAACCAAGCATCATCTTCAATGAGTATCTCGCTGTCATCCAGATCAGACTCCATCCTGACTAACTCAGTCATGTGCCAGAACTAGACTGCATTGATGTCAAACCACCAGCCATGGTTAAGCAAGAAATATGTGTTCAAACTAGTCTTGCACTTCACATAAAAATCTCCATTGTGACAAAAAGCAATAGAGAAATTTCCATCTGCAAGAACAAAATGGATAACACGATTCATAGCAAAAATAGGGTCCACAGAGGGGCCCTTCATAGCAGTGAAGAACACAAAGTCCACATGACCGAAATCGACGCCAAGCATCCGCACCGTGAAAGCAGGCATAGGAACAACCCCATCCTGCCACTGCCTCATGGCGATGAATTGAGCAATTGCAGATCTACGATGGAAACACCACATTACCCTCAGTTACACAGATCGAAGCAAACTCTAAGAAACCCTAACAAAACCGTGATGGGAATCCTACGATACTCACCTCAGTGCAATGAAGGGGATGATGTGTCCAGATCTCGCTCCTTCGATGCAGAAAAAATTGTAGTTGTGTGTGTGAAAGATGAACACTTGGATGACAATGAGTAGATCGAGGAAGATAAACAGTCCACGTCTCTTTATATTGAGGGGAGACGAGCAGATTGTGTGTTTGGGAAGCCAAAGAGCCAAAGGAGATGAGTGGGTTGTTTGTGTGGAAAGCCAAAAAAGTTAGGGGAGACGAGCGGTCAAATTTAAAACAATTCCCGGGTCTGTAACTACAAACGGATTTTCGGAAAATACATCTATATCTATCATACATACACAGACGGATCTTACAAGAAACCTTCTGTAACAATATCACAGACGGGTTTTTCTAAACGTCATATGTGTTTATACAATAGAAACAGGTGGATTTATAAAAACCGTCTATGAGTTTAGGTACACCTAGATGGCGATCTTGTTACAGACACATCTGTCTTATCAACCATTTAAAAATAATTTGTTAGTGATAAGTCTAAAAAATTATCTGTGACATTCCATTCGTTTTTACTGATTCTGTTGTATTGTATGATAAAAAAATTGAAGTATTTAATATCTTTTCAATGCCCAGGGTGTTATACTAACTTTATATACGGACTAGTAATTAAGTGTAAAAGGGGACCAATTTGATCATATATGGTGATTTTTCAGTTCAGGCCATAGAGGGGGTTACTATTAGAGTTTTCCTTTTCCTTTGGCAGTTCCTCTATGTTTCTTTCTTTTGATATCAGTATCATATCCTTTTTACGAGTTCGTCTACAAAATCCAGGATCTAAAGAAAAAGGAGAAAGAACTTTTGGCTAAAGAGGCGGAGCTAAACAGGAGGGAACAGGTACATACTAATTAAATCCAGTATATGATCGCCCATTTATCCATTATTTTTTATCAAGTATGCAACTAATTTTACAGAGTTGTGAAGTTTACCATTTATTCTCTTCGTTATATATATTGTATAAAGTTTGTTCCTTTCCCTAGGAAACAAAAAGAAGGGAAGAAGCTCTTGCAAGAGGTAACCTTCACTTTCTTCCAGGCGTGCAACATTTTTCTCTGAAATATCCCATCATTTTTAATAATCACCCCTCTTTTACACGCAGCTGGAGTTTCTATAGAGCCAAAAAACTGGCCGCCATTCTTCCCCATCATTCATGTTGATATTTCAAACGATATACCAGTGCACTTGCAGCGAGTACAGTATGTTTCTTTCGCATCATTGCTAGGTACAAAGCTAGGAAATGCACCAATTACCTAAAAAAAATTCTCTTCAAGGACTAACGGCTATCAAAAGTATCACTTGTGACTAATATTTGCACATTTCTCATGCAGGGTTGGTCATATGCCTCTTCTGGAACATTATATGTGTAACTGGTGCTTGGATTGCAGGGGATGGTATATTCAGAGAATATACTTGCATTTCGTGTGCCACTAATAATCATTTGATTTTAATTTGTTATTTCTGTTGTTAATTAGCATAAATATTCTTCCATGCAGATCCTAGGATCTGGTTTCTGGCCGTCATTTACGTCGTTACTGGATGCCCAGGGGCCTACTATTTATGGTACCGACCTCTTTATCGTGCCATGAGGTACTATATTCTTACTGATCCTCCAACATTATTTTTTACAAAAAGGTACAGTATTTCACAAAACACACATGGTTAAAATCTTTCGATTGACCTGATATGGTAACAATTTCACTAGGAAGGAGAGTGCATTCAGCTATGGATGGTTCTTCCTGTTTTACTTTGTAAGTTTTCTGTAAAATAAAAGGAACTGTAAATGCTTTTGTAGATCTTTTTATGGTCTACTTGTTGTTCTATGGAATAGCTAATTATCTCTGTATGATCTACATGTCGTATTGGCTGTGCAGTTTCACATTTCCTTCTGCATATACGCTGCTGTTTCCCCCTCCATCTTTTATGTGGGACGATCATTGACGTAAGTTCTCTTTTTTTTTGCCAGCAAATTATTCAGTTTACATTGCTAAACTCACTTTTTCCGATTTAGTTATTTTACTGCATGGGTACAATTTTAACATTCTAAAGTAACTATTATCAAACTAAAGATTTTTCAGATTTAATTATTTTACAAATCAGAGAATATGCTTCTCAGCGGATGTAAGATAAAACCTACTTTTCTTTTTTAACATTTAAGAATTAGAAGTGACAAACTTACTATCTTTTTATTTACATTTAAGAAATCGATATGACAAACTTACTATCTTTATTATTTGCTCTGTGGTACATTATTTTTAGAACTACAATTCGCTTCATTCGTGCTATTCTATTATTTGCAGCGGGATTTTTCAAGCGATCAGCTTAATAAGAGGCACTGCTACTCTTGGGGTGAGTCAACAATACATCAATATTTCTACCGTGTGAGCACGACTGCACGAGGCACTAGGAACAAATGGCTGTTTTGCATACATTGAAATCATGACAGAAGTTAGAACCAAATGATTACTAATCCAGTTCCACCTGTTAATATTTTAATACTGAATTAGCATAAAGGATCTGGCTCGCTGTATCATTGTTGTCCATTCCATAAAAAGGTATTAGGCGAACTAGCCAATTACGAGTTACCACCAGGACCTGAACCCTAGGCATTATTTTGTCAACATTTTGCATGTGAAATATATTCTTCATACAAGGGCTTGCTGCAGGAGGTAGCAATCAGGGTACAGTTTTAGGGGCACTAGTTGTCTTGTTCCATCAGTCATTCAGTCTTGTACCACCAAGACCTTTCCATGCTTACATAATTGCACGCACTATTTTTGTTTTCAGATAATGTACTTTATGGGCTTCGCGATATTTGTCTTGGAGGCGTTGTTGAGCATATGGGTTATCCAGGTAGGCATACATTTGCTTCAAAACTTGCCATGCCCCTATCTGGTGTGCATACACTGTTTTTGACAACCAAATTGATCTCTTGCAAATGCCTGTTTTTATGCTCACAGAAAGTATATTGGTATTTCCGCGGCAAAGGGAGGGAGACGGAGATGAGGTCTGACGCGGCACCCCGCGCGCCACCGTATTGATAGCTTCCCTCGTAGCTCCCATATGGGAAGTGTTACACCCAATTTTTAAGAGAATAAATTAAATATATTTTATATTTATGTCAGGTTTAAATTTTTATGTAGTGATTTCATAAGTTATAATATAATAGTGTTATTAAATAACGATAATATTTATTATAAAAGGACCTGCATGTCATAAAGAAAACACTACAATAACTTCCAGTGATAGCAAGTCTTCCATCCATTCACAGACGTTGTCCAAGGGAGCGACAGCCTACGATATAGTCTTCAAGTCGACATTTTCTCTCGCCTAAACTCAACTCCAACGGTCGGGATGTCCTCGAAATCCTCGCCTTCTGAGCAGCATCAAGAGATTAGGAGAAAGCAAGTGTGAGTGTATGGAGTACTCAGCAAGTGTGAAAAAACATGACATGTATGCTTAAGACAAGGAAAAACTTGACTCAGATTGACTGCAACTATGCCAATCTAATCTAGAACTCAAAAGACATAGCAACATATTTACTACGTGTGATGATACCAACATTAAAGGGACAACTTATCGGATTCCATCCAACTACCAGACTCACCAGATATCCCATATCTAGCTACCAACTCATCAGGGTTCCACCACCCAACTACCCAAAACCAACCATCCAAGATTCCCACTAATTATGAAGAAGTCCAAGCCTGTTCTTAACCGTGAGCATGGCTGATCGATCAGTTTTATACTCTGCAGAGTTTGCACATTTTACCCGCGAGTCGTGATTCCCATTTTGCTTTACAATTCCAGGGTGTAGAGTCAGGGTCTCACTACAAGGCTTTTACAAAGCGCCTCCAAAATTCATATGCACCCACTAAGGTTTCACCGATAATAGGGATTTTATCCACTATAGAGGCCCCTTTTGCGTCACTTAACCGTCCAATTGTGCGTACAGAATAAATAGGACATCTAATTAATTAGCTAGGCTATACCCATATAATCCTCGTGGTTGCGCTGTTATGTCGGGTTACAGGCTTCACAAACCAGTTCTTAGGATCTACAACAGGTATGTGCACATCACCCAATACGCACACAACAGTCATACCATTCAAACCACCATGCCTAGATCCCTATGATCACAGTTGCTATAAAAATTACCCAAACCGATTCATGTTACATAGAACATTATTCAGATTAATATTTAATCCACCTGACTTGACAGCACAACTAAGCATGTCTACTATTAACACTCAAACTATAACACATATGACAAAGACAATAGGGAAAAATACTAGTAAAATCTTAAACATAGAATTCATATTGACAAGCATGCATCTAGAAAAATAAAAGTTACACTTTCCTACAATAGGATCAAAGTGATCAAGAACACTTGCCTTCAACCGTGGGTTGTTCAGAGTCCTCGAACGTCTGATCTTGCAAGTTCACACATTGCTCATCTCCTATAGCAATCGCGCACACCGAAAACAAACGAACACAACATCTAAGAAAACTACACAAAACAGTAGCAATGCACTATAAAAAGATTACTAACGGATAGTATTCGCTGCTACGATCACGGGAGCACAAGAATCATCTAAATCGGAGCTCGTATGAAAAAGTTGTGAGGGTTTTAAGCCAGGGGCTTTTCTGAAAAAGTACAAGGGCTAAATTGTAAAAATAGAAAGTTCTAGGGACTTATTTGTAAAATTTAGGGACCTATTTGTAATTATAAAAATATTTAGGAGTTAAAAGTAAAATAATAGTACTAACCAGGGCATAATTATGAAAAAAAGATTGGGGGTCTATATATAAAATTACCTAATTTCAGAGAATAAAGGAATTATTTTGTATTAAAAAATCCTAATTATCGCATCAACACATTGATTGGGCTCGGGTGTGCTGACGTGGCATGACACGTGGGTATGGGTGTTGAGGTGGCTCGCTGAGGTGGATGCTGACTTGGCACTAGCACTGACTGGATAAGAGCATTTAAATCTAGGGCGCATGATCTAGATTGGATAGCTGTGATTTAAAACGTGAAGGGGTATCTGGGTTTCTAATCATGGCCGATGACAAAAGGGGAAAAACGGAGTCGGCTGGTGGAAAACGCGGCCGAGCAACGCGTGGCGTGAGCTGATGGTGCACACGGCACAGCGGCGCGCACGACTGCGCGGCGATCGCGTGAATGACACTGTGCGGTGCGTGTGCAAGACAGTGCGGCGCAGCGGCAACGCGCAGCGCGGCTGCTCAGCAACGGTGGTGCGCACGGTGGTACGGTCCGCGGGAGGCGCAGTAGAGTAGTGACGACGTGAGCTGGCTGGCCAGGGGAGTGAAGGTGGCTCCGAGCGGCAGGGCCGGAGAGAGGAGGCCGATCGGGGTGAGAGGGCGCATGCGCTGGCGCTCGGTAGCGCGACGGGCACTGCACCGGTGCGCACGATGACCGAGCAGCGGTGCAGACCGGTGCTGCCACGTGTGATGCTTGTGTGTATGTGTATGATCGAATGGGTGGTTGCTTGCAGGTGAAGGTCGGCATCGGCGCTGGTGTGCTTGTGAGGTGCTGGTGCCGTGTGTGTGCATGTCTGTGTGTATGTATGGTGGAGGCCTGCCTTGCAGTGGAAGGAAGAGGAGAAGGAGAAGATGGAGTTTGCCATCCAGTGGAAAGATCAGAGGCAGGGCATGGGCCGCGGTGGCCGGTGCAGAGAGATGTGAGAGTTGGGAGGACTTTTGGGCTGGTGATGAGAGAGTGAGGTGAAAGATCATGAGATAAATGAGAGAGAACGTGTAGGACAATTCAAATGGATATATTTGAATTTGAACTGGATTTGTATGATTCAATTCGAATGTAATTAAATTGAATTTGTAATTTCAATTTGAGTAAATAGTATTAGATCCAATTAGATGATTTGAATTGAATATAAGTGGCGTAATTCAATTGTATTTGAATTAGAAATTGGCAAGATTTTGTAACGAGGATTCGAGATTTGAATCGAACCAAGTTTGACCCAAGATTCGAATCGATTGGATCAAGTCTGCGAAGCGATTAAACTGGAAGAATTGAATATATCTCGGATGATCGAATTTGCATTTGAATATGAAATCGGTGATGATTCAAAATAATGAATTGGAATGGAATTGGATTTGGATAAATCAATGAATGAATTGAGAACTTGAATTGGACTATAACTCGAATTATTCGAATTGCATTGGAATGCAATTCGACAAGGATTTAGATGGATCTGGGTTTCAAATAGGATTTGATACTAATTCAGATAGGGGTATTTGAATTAGGAAAAGATTTGCACTGGAAGCATTGGGATTTGGATTAGGAGATGCCGAGAAGAACTAAAATGGATTCGAATTTGAGAGAACTTCAAATTCGAATCGCCACACAAAGAATCAGGAAAATATTTAAACCAAAATTCATATGATGAATTCATTGCAACGATTAATTTAGAAACTAACTTAATGATCTATAGAATACTTAGCCAAAGTAATATATTTAAATACCCACATACAAGTATATACATATTCAAATATATATTTCCTTGATTTTATACTTGTTTAATAATTAGAAAAAGTTTTAATTTGGAGCAAATTTTGCTATATTTTTATATGCTAAAGCTTAGGTGTTACAAGCACACATCCCAAATCTGGGCGCGAGGCAATACAATACACCGAGAACGGCTTCTGTGTGTCAGGCATGATTAGCACTAGGGCGGTGGTTAATCTCTTCTTTAATTTGTTAAAGCTGGCCTCACAAGCGGGAGTCCACTTAAATTCCCTTTCTTTCTCCAGTAACTCCGTCATTGGCTTGGTGATCCTGGAGAAGCCTTCTATAAAGAAATGATAGTATCCTGCTAAATCCAGAAAACTTCGAATCTCTGAAACGGTCTGTGGTGGCTTAAAATTTAGGACCTCCTTCACTTTGCTAGGGTCAACGGATACTTCTCCTGCTGAGATGTTATGACCTAGAAAGGAGACTTCCTTCAACCAAAACTCACACTTGCTCATCTTGGCATACAACTGATTTTCCCTGAGTTTCTGCAGGACCATCCTCAAATGCTCCTCGTGCTCTTCCTCATCCTTCAAGAAGACCAGGATATCATTGATGAACACAATCACGAACTTGTCTAGATAATCCATAAAAACCTTGTTCATGAGGTACATGAAGTATGCTGGGGCGTTGATCAATCCAAAAGACATAACTGTAAACTCATACAGACCATATCAGGTGACAAAAGCGGTCTTGGGAATGTCCAATGCTCGAATCTTCAGTTGATGGTAACCTAACCGTAGATCAATCTTGGAAAAGATGCATGCTCCTTTCAGCTGATCAAACAAATCTTCAATGCGAGACAAGGGGTACTTCTTCTTAATGGTCACCTCATTAAGTGCACGATAATCAATGCACATTCTTTGAGTTCTATCTTTCTTTGGCACAAAGGTAACGTGGCTCCCCAGGGTGAGGTGCTGGGATGAATAAACCCCTTGTCTAATAGCTCTTGAATTTGCTCCTTGAGCTCAGCCAATTAATTAGCATCCATCCAGTATGGTCTCTTATATATGGGAGCAATGGCAGGTACTAATTCAATAACAAACTCAATGTCTCGGTCTGGTGGCATACCTGGCAATTCTTCGGGGAAGACATTCGGAAACTCGCTGACTACTCTGACTTCCTCCACTGCCTTGGCCTGGTTAAGCTTGATATTCCCTTATGATTCTGTTGTGGCCTTGAACTCCACCTTGGTGCCATATGTATGTGTCAACTGAACTGTCTTGGTGACGTATCCTATAAATCTGTCGAATTTAGCTAACCAATCCATTCCCAGAATGATATCTATCCCTTTAGATTCCAAGACGATAAGGTTTGCAGGGAATTCTACCCCTTCTATTGCAAGGCTTATCTTAGGGCATACATCCCTTGATTCCATTTCTCCGCCTAGAGAAGTAACTACTAATCGATTTTTTATTATGGCTATTGGCAGATTATGCTTTTCTACGAACTTAGTTGAAATAAAGGAATGTGTTGCCCCGGAATCGAATAAAACTGTAGCAGGGTGAGAGTTGGTGGGAAACATACCAAGTACCACATCTGGGGTGTCTTGGGCATCGTCTGCTATGACGTGGTTGACTCAACCACTCATGAAGTTCTGACGAGGCTACTGCTGTGCTACGGCTGACCTGCGGGACAATTCTGCTGCTAGTTGTTGGTCTGACCCTGCTGCTTCTTGGGACACTTATTGGCAAGATGCCTAAAGTTCCCACAGCTGAAGCACTGGCCAATGGTATTGGTTCCCTGGCCAGTGCGACCCTGCTGCTGCTGGTTCTGGATCTGGCTCATTGGGCGTGAGGCCTAATAGTTGGAGCGCTGCTTTTGTTGGAACTGCTGCCTTAACTGATTGAAGGATCCTGAAGTCTGTTTAGATGCCCTTTGTTGCTGGTTCTGGCCTGACTGATGGTACACTTGTCTTGTGGGGGGTGGGTTGAAGCAGGGACGGGTGTTGCTACCTGAGGACTGACCCTGCATCATTCGCTTGTGTTCTTCTCTTAAATTCTGCTTCTTCTTCTCCAGAATGAAGGCTCTGTCAACAAACTTCTGGAAGTTTGGGTACTCATTGGCTAAGAGGGAGTATTGAAGTCCAGGGTTCAACCTTCCAAGAAACTCTGGGCTAAGAGGGAGTATTGAAGTCCATTGGCTAAGAGTCTTGTTTCTTTTTATCCGTGTCCACATCTCCGAGGGCATAGCGGGATAGTTACGCGAATTTGGTAAGGTATTCACGCGCTGACATAGGACCTTGCTTTAATTCAAGAAACTCTCTCCATTTCAGTTTCACTTCCCCTGCTGGCACGTGGTGCTTGCAGAAGCTATCCTTGAATTCTCTCCAGGTAATTTCTTGGGGGTCATCATGGGCTACAGTGTAAGCTACCCATCAATCTGAAGCTGGTCCTACAAGCTGGTGATAAGCGAAGAGGACCATTCTCTGCCGGTGCATTGAGAAATCTGTAGCTTGCTTTCAATTGTCTTGAGCCAATCGTCAGCATCCATTGCCTCAACTGCCTGTGCAAAAGTAGGTGTCTTGGTGCTTAAGAAGTCCTTTAGCTTATTCTGCGACTGCATTTGCGGTGGCGGAGGAGGTACCTGATAAGCTGGGGGGGCTTGTTGAAGTCTTGCCATGGCCTACACCAGTCCCTGTAGAATCTGAGTTTGCACGGCCATCATCTTCATTGGGTCCACAAGGTTTCGGTTGGTTCGCCTGTTCTAGGAGGGAAATGTGTCCGGGTTGTTGTCCTGGGGGTGACCATTGGGGTTACCGCCTTCAGCGTTGTTCCTGTTCACATTCCTCGTATTCACCATCTGACAGTTGCAAGAACATGAGATTGGGGTACGAGAACAGGGCAAGGACAGATGAAGCATAACGAAGAACTCATAAACTAATATATATAGATCGAAGATGGATACAACTGCGAAAGGCAAACTTTCACATCGCATCGACACACACAAAACAAACCTAACACCCAAGTTCATAGCATCAAAAACAAGCAGGACCATGACATCATGAAACAAACGACTCTAAACGATGCTAAGCTACTACTGGGAAAAACTGCTAATTCAAGAACTATCACCACCCTCTGAAAGGTCATGTGGTGCAACACGCAGAAATGGCTTCAAGGCGGAGCTTCTTGCAGGAGGGAGAGCGGGGCAACTCTGGCTCGGGCCTCTCCTCTGGTTCCTCCTCTGAGTCATCAGTCATCACCGCCTGGAGGGTGCGAATCCTCTCATCTGCCTTGGTGAGCCTTAGGTGCATGTCGTGTAACTCGTTAAGGGCTCCGTCCAGCTCCACCAGTCTAGCGTCACCCTCTATGTTGGTGCTAGCAAAGTTGACCTCCATACTACCACTCCTACGCTGAAGGTAGAAGCTGTACTGCGTAGTCTGAAGGGTGCCATGGTACTCTGCGCAGATGACTGAAAGTGCCTGGCGAGCAACGTCACAGATCCCAGTTGCAAAGTTCTCTCTCGGTGCGAGGGCTAAATGGATCCGCGCACCTTGTGGCCATCGCCGTCCGGGTGCTTCTCAAAGATGAGTACCTCCACCATCCAAGCATATCCATGGCCACTGAGCGGGGTCTTGATTCCCTTGTAGATTGGGGCCTCCTGATAGCCCAGACCCTTGAGAATCGTCCAAAGCTTGCGAGGGAACTCCCCTGCCTGCAGTCCAGAAGTGTGAAACTCCGCGGGCGGCTAAAACGCCTAAGTAGCCTCTGTGCGAGCTCTAGAAGGAACGAAACCTCCAACCTGCTTGCAGAGCGTCTGCTTCATGCGGGCCATCTAAAATTTTGAAAGAGAGGGAGGAGTCAGTAACCATTTTAAAAAGATTTTATAAACAATAGCAATAGAAAGAAGAACAGAAACGACACTGGTCAAGTAAAAGATTTTTAGAAACTAGTTTTTAACAGAGATATGCCCTTAATAACAACCATTTCTAGCTAGGCTGCGTCCTACGGTCAACACAGCTCTGATACCACCGCTATCACACCCGGTTTTTAAGAGAACAAACCAGATGCATTCCACATGTATGCTAGGATCAAATTTTCATACATGCAGTGACTTCATAAGTGATAACATAACAGTGTCATTAAACAACGATATTATTCGTTACAAAAGGACTCGTAGGTCTTAAAGAAAACAGTACGATAACTTCCAGCGATAGCAAACCTTCCATCCATCCACAAGCGTTGTCCGGGGGAGCGCCAGCCTAAGACATGGTCTTCAAGTCGATATCTTTTCTCGCCTAGAACTCAGCTCCATCAGCCGGGATGTCCTCAAAATCCTCACCTTCTGAGCAGCATCAAGAGGTTAGGAGAAAGCGTGAGTACATCCACTGCAGAGGTCCCCTCTTGTGCCACTCAACCATCCACTGGTGCGTATAGAATAAGGAGGACATCTAATTAATTAGCCAGGCTGTACCCATATAAGCCTCGTGGTTGCGCTGTTATGCCGGGTTACCGGCTTCACAAACCGGTCCTTAGGATCTACAGCAGGTACTTGCACATCACCCAATGCGCACACAGCAGCCATACCATTCAAACCAACCTGCCTAGATCCCTATGATCACAGTTGGTACAAAAATTACCCAAACTGGTTCATGTTGCATAGAACATTATTCAGAGTAATATTTAACACACCTGACTTGACAGTACAACTAACCATGTCTACCCTTGACACTCAAACTATAACACAAGCGACAAGGACAATAGGAAAAAGTACTAGTAAAACCCTAAACATGGGATTCATATTGACAAGCATGCATCTAGAAAAATAAAAGCTACACTTTCCTACACTGGGACCAAAGTGATCAAGGACACTTGCCTTCAACCACGGGTTGTTCAAAGTCCTCAAACGTCTGGTCCTACAAGTTCACACACTTCTCGTCTCCTATAGCACTCGCGCACACCGGAAACAAATAAACACAACATCAATAGCTGTGGAGAAAGAGGAGCGGATGGCGAACCTGTTTTGGTGCATACCTTCGGCGGCGGGGCACGGGAAGATGGTCGATGGCGGTGAAGGCGACAAAGGTGCTCGGGTTGACGACGGGGAGGCGCTCCGGTGGCCGAGAGGTGGCGGGAAGGAGCCGGCGACCTTTCTCTCGAGCCTGCGAAGCTGGTGAACCGGTCAGCGAGGGCGGAGCGGCACCAGAGCGGTGGCGACACAAGCTCAGGGCGGGTGCGGCAATGATGCTGGGTGGCGGCGGCTAGGGCTGCGGAACAGATGGAAAACAGAGGGGGAATCGTGCACATATATAGAGGGAGCAACGGATAAAGTCGTGGAGAATGGATTCGGTTGGAGTTTTGTTGGGATTCGGTACGGGGCGGCGGCGTTCGGGCTCGAAACGGATTCGGTTGACACGGCGCGGCGAAGAAGATGATGCTGACAAGTGGGTTCGGAGAAACGACGTCATAGGGAGAAAGATCAAGATTGTGAATTTAGTTTGGTGTGACGAGTGACCTAATTTACAGCTGTTGATGGCAGCAGCTCCAGAAGACATGTGCGTATGTGACATTTTGCCTCCCGGAATTCCTTTGCTAGCTGAAACTACAATCCTGAAAAGGCGAAGGAGATAAAAAGAACAGTTTAAAATGTGGCTCCAGATGCTAGCCATTAGCCCTTTCGGCAGGCATGTGCATCACCCATATACGTATGCTCTTATTTTTGTAATTATAAGCACATATGCCTTTTTTTCTTGATCATTGTTGCAACCTGGTGAGTTTTCAACATTGTAATTTGTAAGAATGTGTGACCTGAAAGGTTTCTTTTGTGGCGGTGTCCATGTAAGCAGCGAATCTCATATTACTCGCCGTCGCTGTCAAGTTGGCGTGGCTGGGGCGGCAAAACAAAAAGTCCATTCGTTGCAGCGGCTGATCAGTAAAAGCTGACGGCCGGAGGCCGGATAAATCCACGTGGACTCCGCTAAAGTTTTCCTCGGTTTATATGGCCCCCAGCTTCTCGTTCTAGACGCGATTGATGATGCAACTCCGTGCGAAGACCTCACCAACTGCAGCTTCTTCTAGTCCCTATCTTTTTCTAGAAGTAGAATACAGGAGGAATTGAGGTCTAATAGGGCTCCGTCTTGCGTTGCACCTGCTCCTCTTTGCTGACCTCAAAACATAGGAAGGAACCAAGAGAGGAAGAGCAGAGGGCCAGGGGAGAAGAGGAGAGCGTCGATCAGGGACAGGGAGTGATCCATGGCGGGGAGGTCGAGGTACGACAACCCCTTCGAGGAGGACGGCGCCAACGAGGTCAACCCTTTCGCGGTAAGTTCTCGCCGGCGATGAGGTCCAGCTCCTCCCCTGTTTCGTCAGTCCCCTGCTTTATTGATTGCTTATAAATCTGTTTGTACTCGTCTTGAGTTGATTTATCATAGTTCCTGCTGTTGATGAGTTCTGGAACTGCGCAGAATCCAAGCTTCTGTGACCATACTTTACGCCAAGTTTAATTGCACCAAAACAACTTAAAATTCGGGGGGGGGGGGGGGGGAGGGGGGAGGAGGTTGTCGGCTGTAGCTCTAGTTGTAGTTTCGAGACGCAGACGTGATCACATGCTCTGTAATTCTGGCAGTCTGATATGTTGGCGTTTCTAACAAGTCGGCAACATGATCATGCACAGGAAGCTGAACTCCGGCGGTACACACAGAAAAGGAAAAATTAATACCAGCCAAAATAAAACAATAAACTTTCATTCGCAAAAAAAAAAAAAATTGAACAAAAGAACAAAATTTGGCAGAACTTCCAGCCAAGTGCCTCTATTTTCAGAGTTTTGTCGGTTACCTTTTTCAAAGTACAATTTCGATTTCAAACTTCCGAGCGAAAGATTATAAGAAATCCCTGTTTACCGCTGTTAAAGTGGTAATAGAGCTTACCGAATCCCCTGGTAAATGGAACTCCTGCTGCGGTTGGCTGGTTGCTTGCAAACCCTGTTTCTTGTACCATGAGCCCATGGCCATGAGAGTTTATTATATGTGTGGTCAAGTTCTTATTGATATTCCTTTCATATCTTTCTAAGTTCCAAAAATTAAAAGAATAAAGAAAGGTTGCATAGGATACATGCAAATATGTGGTTGATCTTGGGGAAATACGATTTCTGAACAGAAATCAAGGAATTTGTCCTTTTCAGTAGTTGGGTGCTTTCAGGAACAAGAGGAATTCAGTTATCAGAGATTCTGTACTCATACCGCTCTTTTCTCCAGGACCAAGCTAAAAGAGGAGCATCAGCTGCTCAGTCCAGCTATTCCGGAGGTGCATTCTACACATCGGTGAGTCAGCAGTGCACTGAAAATTTCAGTGACCAGTGCTTTCGTAGATGGATGATCATGTGAATATGCCGTCATGTTGGTGCAGCAATCACGCCCTGCTCCTCCGAGCACACGCCTTTCGCCGCTTTCCCCTGAGCCAGCTGACTTCTACAATGACTTTGCTACCCCAGTGGATATCCCCATGGACTCAAACAAGGTAGTTACACGACCTTCTAGATCTAAAAACTTTGATTCATGTAGCTAGATGGATGTTATTGAGATGAAGCAAGTAACATAGTGAAAGTAATCCCGTCTTGCTCGTTAAATATACACAGGACATGAAGACAAGGGAGAAGGAGCTACAGGCTAAGGAGGCTGAGTTATACCGGCGTGAGAAGGTACCTGAATCCAATACAGAGACTAGACTTCTACTTCTGCATGTTGATTCTTGGCATTGTGGAAACCATCTTTTCTAACATGATCTGGGCAAAGTTTTTCTAGAAGTAGTTACCTAGTTTCCACCGGCTTCTGTTGATTTTTTATTAAGCTTTGTTCTGCTCCATGTAGGAAATTAAAAGAAGAGAAGAGGCCGCAGCACGAGGTGTAGTCTCGATGTTCTGACATTATTTTGTTATTTCTAGATGTCATTCGCGAAGACTTCCTATAATAAAGAATTGTTACACATTTTCTCTTGCAGCTGGCATTGTATTGGAAGAGAAAAACTGGCCTCCGTTTTTCCCCATCATTCATCATGATATCGGCAATGAGATACCTGTCCATTTGCAACGAACACAATATGTCGCCTTCGCGTCACTCTTAGGTATGTGACTTTTTACCATTCTTAAAAATGGCATCCCTATTATTTATGATCAATCCATGGGGTAATGCAGTTCATACTATGTACTAGTTCATTATACTGTCGATACCTTTGAAACATGTACCTATGGTGCACAACGGTAATTTGCTTTTTCTTATGTCTGGCACTCTGGTAGGATTGATCATGTGCCTGTTTTGGAACATCATCTGTGTTACCGCTGCTTGGATAAAAGGGGAAGGTATGCTGATTAACATTTCTATTCCTAAAACATCAGTTTTTACCTAGATACGAAAATCTGGTACCCCTTAATTTTTTATTCTTGGTACCTCAGGTAAAAAGGCTCATTGAACTAAGGATACCTTTCCATGTTGAAGTGTTGTATGCAATCATGAACTCATAACCCATGCATATGGTTCTAACTTTTGCATGTGTGTTATTTTGTTCCTTGATGCAGGTCCTAAGATATGGTTTCTTGCAGTCATATACTTTATTCTTGGATGCCCAGGTGCCTACTATCTTTGGTATCGACCACTTTACCGTGCCATGAGGTAAACACGATGCTACTCGTCCTCACACATTGTTTTGTTGAATAATATTTCAGGGTGTGGGTCTGAATTCCGAATTTTATTAAGCATCAGATAGCCTCATAGTTTCTGTCTACAACACATATTTACAGGAATGAGAGTGCTCTGAAATTTGGATGGTTTTTCCTGTTCTACTTGGTGAGCTTCCTGTGACATTGCTGCAAAATATAATGTGTGGCCGAAAAGCATATGCATCTCACCTGTTTTTTCTTACTCCAAACAGGTTCATATCGCTTTCTGTGTCTATGCAGCCGTTTCTCCTTCATTTCTCTTTGTCGGAAAATCATTGACGTAGGTTTTCTACACAGACTATACTTTGCTGGAACATATGTCATTTCCACTATTATTGAGACATCTTTCTTGAGGTACATCAGAATTCAAATCTAATTTCCTACTACTCGTGCAGTGGGATTTTGCCAGCAATCAGCTTGATAGGCAACAGTGTAATTGTTGGGGTGAGTGAGTTTGACTGTACCTAAATCCGAATTCCAGATGATATTATCTATATTTCCTCCAAAGACAAATGATCCATATATACATCAAAATAAATCCATACGTCACAAACCATGTTTTATTTTAACATATAACAAATAATTTTGTTTTAACATATAACAAATAATTTTGTTGCGTGGTATACTATTTTGACCTGCAGATTTTCTACTTTATTGGATTTGCATTGTTCTGCCTCGAGTCTTTGCTGAGCATGTGGGTCATTCAGGTCAAGTCACTACCTGCCACTGCTTTTTATCTTCTCTTGATACCATACCTTCACTGTTTGGAACAGGCCGTTTGGGAACCTATAAGTACTCATCTATATGTTTTACTCCCTGCAGCGTGTTTACCTGTACTTTCGGGGCAGTGGGAAAGAAGCAGAGATGAAGCGGGAGGCGGTACGCAGCGCAGCGAGAACAGCATTTTGAGACAGTACATGAGTGAATATATATACTGTATAGCTTAATCAGAAATGCATGTAAATCAACAACCATGTAGAATTGTGGTTACGTCATACGTTGGGTTGGGTTGGTGTACAACAGTTATTGTTCAGAATTTTCTTTTCCTTTTCTTGAATGTGAAGCTGGCAGGAGTTCTGCCAGTTTTGTTCAGAATTTTCTTACTTTCAGCTGATTTTGTGCCCTTGAGAGATTGATTTTGATCCTGCCATATTAGTGTAATATCGTATACACACAAACCTGTAAGGTTTTGTTCCATATGCACAATTTTTTCCCTGTTGTGCAAATGTTTTCTTACTATTTAGTGACAATACAATTGCAAATTGTTCTCACTCCTGCATGTTTACATGTAGAGCTCAGATTACTCTCATATCTGAACTGAACAGGATTGGAGTTGGAGGTTGAATAAACATGGATTTGACCCAATAGTGTTTTTGAAAAATTCTAGATATACCCTTGCTAGACAAGAGCGAAATAGGCTCAACCTTGACACATATTGAGCCCGACTTGGCAACAAGGCCAATAATAAAGGTCGGGCATGGCAGTGAAATGGCTGTTTTGAAAAAAACAAGTCTTCATATGAACCC
Organism: Phragmites australis; assembly: GCF_958298935.1. Lineage (NCBI taxonomy): Eukaryota > Viridiplantae > Streptophyta > Magnoliopsida > Poales > Poaceae > Phragmites > Phragmites australis. The sequence goes on along the minus strand of NC_084923.1, from coordinate 32,038,194 downwards.
GTTTTTAATTTAGTTTCAATGTAGAACATTCAGGGACGACGAGCCAAGCTCGACATCCTATTTTGCCTTACCAGGCCAGGCTTCGGCTGCAAATTTCGCCCTGAAATGAAAAGAGCTTCTGGCTTGGCTCAAGTAGGTTTTTGCTAAGGTCTACCTGGTAATTATAGGTCAAAAATGGAATTTTTTGAAATATACTTTAAGGACTTTGTTGCCAGGGGCAGAGCCGGGGGGGGGGGGGGGCAAGGAGGGATAAATTTGAATTGGTTCTAGAAGATACTGTATTGATTCTTGTTAAAATATCTTAATATTGATTAATATTTTTTTATTTTTTAGAAGAACAAAATATAGATGTTACAATGAATCCATATTTCATAATCAGCTTAATATATTTTTTCTTATTCATACTTAAATTCATCCACAGTAGTAAATTTATGACATTTCATATAATCGATGGTAATATATATATTTATTTAACGTTCTGATATTGCATTTGTTAGTTCAATATAGGCCTACAGTAGAAGTTGCTAAAAATTTATATAACTAAAAATAACTAAAGTGCAGGTAATAAAAAGTAGAATAATAGAACATGAATCATGACCATTAAGGATAAATGCTTTAAACTTGATAAAGTTTGGCAAGAAAAAAATACTTTTGTTACATGCATTCACAATAACCATGGATAGTAAATTATATTTGGTGTAGGGATCGGTGATATTCTAAGAGGGAGATCAGTTAGGACATCTAAAATTAATCGGCTAAAAAACTCTACAAGATAAACCAATATCAATTTCTATCTAAATATGTTGTAGTTCATCTAGTGTGTCTACTCTACCGTTCAAAAGGTTTGCAACCTATAGCTAATCCTAGCATACTACTCTAGGAAGTTAAACATGCAAATGATAGATTGCAAGAAACTAAATACGAAAACGTAAATAAGGTAGAGAGAGCAAACTTGGCAAAAGAGATTTTTATCCCGTAGTTTTGATGGCATAAACGCCACTCCTAGTCCACGTTGGAGCAGCCACCTAGACTATAGCTACTAGATGGCACCCGGTCACGGCCTTTGGGCCACCTAAGACCACGCCCAACCGTTTCCCTTCGAGGACGAAAATCCCGTCGTGAAGGGATTTTCGTTCGCTTCAGCGCTCTAATAGTTTCCCTTCACAGTTCCCGTCACGAAGGGATTCCCAAGGTCATTCCTTCCAGGACGGGATTCTCTCTCCTTTCCCTTCACGATTCCCCTTGAAGGGAAGCTATTGGAGATGGGAGAAAATAAAGGGAATAGGAACGGGGAAGAGAATCGGAAAGGGAACGAAATGAAGGGAATATGGTTGGAGATTGTCTGAGCCTCAAGTAGGTTGAGCCACCAAGTAACCACGATATGGCCTCACCACAAGCCTCTCCTTTCGGTCACTTGTCGTCGTCTTCACTTCGAAGCTTGAGCCACCAAGGCAAGGGTCTCTGCGTCCTCGTAGAAGAGTTTTGCCGCCGCTCTACACCAAGTTGGAGGGTCAACAAGCATGAGCCACCAAGGCTCACGGTGCAATCAAGTCACTAAGACTCCAAGGTGCCAGCGTACAACTTGGTACAATGTAGGATCACTCCTTGATACCCTCTCTAGGCAGCAACACCTAGCAACAATTCTCTCTAAGCCTATTAGCACTAATCACTCCCTAATCTTGTACTTAATTACCTTAGATGATCACTTTTAGCACTTTGGTGGCTTGGATGTCTTCTCAAGTGTCTTTGAGCTTCCATGGACTCCAAAACTCTTAAATGGCCGAGTGGGGGTATTTATAGCCTCAAACCCATGAACTAACTGTTGTTCCAACAGCTCAAATAGATTGTGAACAACGGATGATTCGATGTTAACAGCAGCACAAACACTGGACCATCCGGCGTGTACAACAGCAAAAACTAGTTGTTGGAACCCCACTTAATCTCAATGTGAACACCAGATATTCCAGTGTAACCTTGAACTCCATCACCGAACTATCCAGTTTGTATACTTGAGCCAACCGAGCCACATCTCAATGTGCATTAGTCCAGTGTGTACAATCTTCTGATCACCGGACCATCTGATGTGTACAACTCCTCTCTTCACTGAAAACCTTCTGGAAAATGTTCCGGTGAAGCCTCCGGTATACACTCCTCTTCATCGCCGGACTATCTGGTGTGTACAAATTTTTTGCACCAAAATATTCCTCCTTAAAAATGCTTTGATGTGAACATCTACTAAGCACCGGATCATCCGGTGTAGTTTTTATTTTCTCTTTTGAGCTGAAAAATACTCCAGTGTGTATAGCTTTCAGAGCACCAGACCATCCAATGTTAAAAACCTTTTTTAAACTTGTCCAATTGAAACTTTCTTTAGTTCAGCTTCGGTGGCTTCTTCATGTATTGCATCCATGAGACCTACTAAAACATATACTTGATAAACATGTTAATCTCATTGACTATGTTGTCATTAATCACCAAAATCATATACATGCCCTAAAAGGGTCATGCTTGCTACAATCTTCCCATTTTTGGTGATTTATGACAACACAACCAAAGCAAGTGGCAAAACATAAATGAAACCAAATGTAAAGTGCACAAATAATGAATGACAACAATTTATGAAGTGTACAAGGCCTTACCACTTTGCTTGGATGCATGGTAAGAACAATCAATGGTACTAATTGTAAAGAAACTAATGATACCAATTGAAAGCACACCAAAGATACCAACTGAAGATGGATCAATTGTAAAGGAAAGATCCCATATTTTTCATACCTTGTTGTTACCTTCACTTTGTCCCCCTTTGGTTGTGATTGTCGTCACTATCTTCCTTGTACTATAAATATAGATCCTTGGCCATCAGGCCAAGGACCGATCCTTTTTACCATAAACATATTTGGTGTTCCTCCCTCTCCACTTCTTCTCCAAGCTTGAGCCACTCTTGTGAGTGAGCCCTCGCCGCACTTGTTTGTGCAAGATATCTTCTTGCGCCAACAGCATGCCGTTTGTAGGGACGAACATAGAAGTGCTAGAGAGGTAGGATGCCACCCAAAAAGAAGACAATCAGGGCCACAATGTAGGCGGATGATGCCCCGGCCATGCCTATGAGAAGGACCACATGCCACACTGGTGACATCCCCCCAGCCAGGGGGAACGAGGGCCCTATGGCCACTGGCAGCCCGGCTGCAACCATGACTGTGGTTGGTGCTAGGGGGCCCCACCTCGAGGGTCCTGCAACAGGAGCATAATGAGGGCTCCGCTGTGTACCAAGGGGCTGCAGCCGGCATCGTTGCTGTGAACACTACCTTTGCTGAGTAACAGTCGCATGTTGTGGCCCTCCATACTCAATTGGAGGAAATGCAGACGACCCTACGGGCAGCATAGCAACCTGCCAGTGGGACCATCGTCGCTCCCTTAACAGCTAGCGTCGTCTCGTCCCTGGCTTCGGGGATTGGTGAGGGCTTCATCCCCATAGCCCATCGCCACTAGGCACCCCTACAGTCAGTGCGTAGTTTTCAAAGCCTCAGAGGGCTTCTGGAGGCCCGGTACAAGATCATGACTCACCCCTGCAGGCAAACTTGCAGGCCACACACTTCTCAGAGGGCTTCCGTACCCTGAAGCTGCTTAAATTTAGGGGTGACTCAGACCCTCATGAGTTTTTCTGCTCATACGCCCTCGCTCTAAAAGCCAGTGGAGGAAGACAGGGTGCCATGGCCAAGTGCTTCCCCCTTGCCCTAGAATGGGTAGCCCTTCGATGGTTCTAGACGCTGGAGCCTAGGACTGTTTACGCCTGGGCCCAGCTCTCAGACCTCTTCTGCAACAACTTCCAGGGTACCTTTATCGAGTAGGTGACCTCTGGAAGCCTGTTCAACGTTAAACAAGAGCCAGGCAAGACCCTCCGGGATTATTTCTGGTGGTTTTCCTGAACCAAGTCCAGATTAAGGGCATCTCAGACTCATCGGTCATCGATGTTGCGACTCAGGGTCCCTCTATGATCAGTTGAACCGGTGCCCAGTGCGGTCGATGGAGGCACTCATGTGCAAGTTCGAGGAGTATGCATGCGCAGAGGAGGAGCAGCTTCATCGGGGGCTTGCACAAGCCACCACGACCCCCAACGTTGTGCCCGAGAAGTCTGCCTCGCAACCAGGGTCCTCCCATGCTCCTCGCCTTTTGGCAAAAAGGGGCTCCGAAGAGGCTAACGGCTCTGAAGGCTGTAAGGGATGAATGCGATAGTGTCGTGGCATCCTCAACATCAACCCGTGTCAGGGGCTCCAAATCTGCCCCGCTCTAGGGGTCGCGGCCGGGGGCACCCCGGAGCCTTCCCTGTGCGAGACCACGCTCCAGGCCGTTACCATAAGGAAGGGCACTGGTGCACTCTACACGGGGCCAAATGTGGATATAGCATCGAAGACTGCCAGACCCTCATAACCATCCGAGAGGAGTACCTTGGGAGGCAGCCAGCTTACGCAATGGTCGAAAGGGACGACAGCAAGCAACCCGAAGGCCGTGGATCAGTAGTCGCTCGCCAGGTTGATCACCTGGCCAGGTAGAACCCTTCCCAGCTAGATTTGCCATCTCCACCTCTGCCACCTGTGGATCAGTACATCCCAGAGGGGGGCATAGACATGCAGGTGGTTCTTGCCATAACCGGGGGAGGAAGCTCCAGCTGCTCCTCAAAATGACAGCAACGAGATTATGCATGGGGGGTGAATCACATCGAGGCAACCAGCATCCATCGCCAGACCCCTAGATGGGCTGATGCCTCCGTAATGTTCACATCTAATGATTCCGAGGGGGTGAAGTTCCCCCACTCTGATGCCTTGGGCATCTCGGCCAGCATTGTCGAAGTTAAGGTCCGAAGGGTACTGGTTGACAGAGGTAGTTTGGCAGACCTCCTCTTTGTACACACCTTCGACCAGCTCCGTATCCCGCGTGCATACTCCCCAGCCCATAGGCCCTTGCAAGGGTTCAACGGGGCCCCACTTGACGCTCTAGGCCAAATAGAGCTCCCGATCATCTTCGGTGAGGGCCACGCTGCACGGATCGAAGTTATCACCTTCGACATTGTGGACGTACCCTACGCTTACAACACCATCCTGGGCTGGGGGACTCTGAACAAATTCGGAGCTGTTCCCCATCACAACTACCTCTTCCTAAAGGTGCTCGGACCCCAAGGGCTAATCCCCGTCCACAGCTATCACACCCAGTTTTAACGGACAAAACCAAGTGCGACTTATGTGTGCCCATGAAGTTCATCACACATAATGACATCATAGGTGAAGTAACAAAAGTAATACTTTAACTTACAACCATTAAACTTTTACAACAAAGACTTCACCTAAACAACTCTATTAGCTAAACGATAGCAGAATAAACAACGTCAGCGGGATGAAAGCACCAGCAACCAAGCACTCCACAAGCACCGACTGAAAGATACACTCCTAGATCACCAGGTCATCATGTTGAAAATCTTCGAAGTCCTCCACTCAGCAGAATATATATTGTGTGACATAGCAAGGCAAGGGTGAGTACATGAATTCAGGTACCTTTACGTATTGTGCGCACCCGGATAAGCCCGGACAAGGTCACACGGGAACCAACTTCAGGAAACAATAGTTTCTATGACCAGATGGGAAGTATTTCAATTCTTTTCTTTTACCCTGATCGGTTGATTCATAATGGTCGGTTGGTAGTTTTATCTTATTATCTTTAACTATCTATCTGAGTTTTTTCCCTAGCTAACCAGTCAGGAGTGGATGAATACAATATACCAAGAGCTAACGACAACATATTGTGCGGGTGCCAAAGCGACTTCCTTCACGTGAGGACGCTGTTCTAAGTTACTACCTCACGGGATGTGATAATGGTTCCTTATCGTGTCCCTGAGTGTCCAGGGGCTACGACACCTCCCACTCACACCGGACCTAGGGCTGACCCGATTAAGCCCCCCAATCAGTAATGAAGTCATCCTACCCTAGCCGAAGGAGGAAGTGAGTACCAGTAAGCATGTTAGGTTGTTGTTATCACCTTTGTATCGAGTTCCTAAGAAGTCAAACTAATTTCATTTACATTCTTTTGGTTTCTTACTAATAAAAGAATAAGTTTCTATTGTGGTGGTTACAGAACAAAGCCTAAGCAGACTCGGCGATTCTCCAACTAGCCATTGTGGTGGTTCAGAGTATTACTCGGAGCTATGACTTTTTGTGTTGGGGTCCCATCAGATTCTGTTCAGGATCTCTTCTCGTGCCCGCGAGGGCTATGAAATACGAGGAAACCTGGACTACACCAACAAATGCGCTCAGTTTTCAAACGCCATCATGATCTTTGGTCAGAAAAGGAGGAAAGAATCTCTTCACCACCACGTAAAACTTCCACTGTGACGGTCCAACTTTCAAACCCAGCCAAATACAAATCTTTTCCTCCTTGTCCTTTTGCAAGGATGGGATGACATTTTCGGGCTGATCAAAAAACCTACTAGGATGGAACATATTCTCGAGGACTCGCTTTAGAACTCAGAGGCGTTCAGAACCCTGAATAGATAATATGTGAATCTAGAGAACCCAGTTAGACGTATCATCCTAATCGAAAACCCGAGTCATACTTCATGATGTGGTCGGACAAAATCCTTATCTTTGCTAACCATGTACTTGACTAGTTGAAGCCTCATTTCACGTACTAGTGGAGGGCTTAACGATAACTACTGGATAACTACCATATCCGCGCACCCTAGGGTTTCTTGTAATTCTTAGGATAAATCTCTATCTTTTCGGAAGGGAATCCCTGGATGAAAATAAAACTACCCATAGGTACCCAGGACATCCTATAAACAGGGAAGTTTATCTCCAAGAATGGGGAGGAAGACTTCAGAGGACATACCCCCTATATATACGGAGCCTGAGGCCCCTGCAGAGGACAAATGATGAGAGAACCGAAAGAGGTCATTACAAGTTAATACAAGCAATATAAGCCAATAGAATCGAAGGAAGAAGTCACCGACTAGGTTTAGATTCATCTAGGCTACCTACACCACTCTTGTAACAGGCTTAGATCAATACAAGATAAACATGACACCAGAGTTATTGTCCTCAGGGAGGCCCAAACCTGTCTAAGGCCAAGGCCAAAGTTATTATCCTCAGTGAGGAGCCCAAAGGCCAAGGCCCCGGTATCGAGGAGCTAGGGTCGTTGAAGGCAAGAATGAGGCCTGGAGCCTATTCCTGGTAACCCATTCTGATATGTCAAGAATCTCGATTGGATATTCAGAGTATGAGATATCTTCTCGCACATCCAGTTCTTCTACTGGTAGTTGCTCTTCGGGAACTCTCAAGACACTTTTTCAGTTGTGACACATGGAAAACATCATGTACTCTTGAGAGTTGAGGTGGTAACTCAAGATGGTAAGCTACTTCTCCTCATCTTCCCAATATCTTGTATGGACCAATAAATTGAGGTGAAAGCTTTTCTTTGACCTTGAATCTACCTAAACCTCTGATCGGTGACACCTTGAGATACACAAAGTCTCCTACTTCAAAAGTCAATTCTCGCCCTTAATTATCTGCATAACTCTTTTGTCTTGATTGAGCAGTCTTCATATTATCTCTGATCTCTTGCACTTATCTTTTTGCTTATCTCAGAACTTCTGGACTGAAAACATGGCTTTCCCCGGTCTGGTTCCAGAACAATGGGGTTTTACACTTTCTTTCATATAAGTCTTCAAAAGGAGATATCTTGAGGCTAGCTTGATAACTGTTATTATACGAGAATTCTGCATATGACAGATTCTTGTCTCAACTATTACCATTCCTTAATGGACATGCTCTCAACATGTCTTCAAGGATTTGATTTACTCTTTCTGCTGTATCTAGAAGAAGCTAGGAAGTCTGCAATGCTTGGAGCATCCTTAATGATTGGGCCTGGTTTGCTCTTTTCCTACATCTTGCAGATGCGTTCATAGTCAGTCGGCAGCTTACTTGAAGCCGACCTCGTTTGTTGAGCTTTGGCCATTTTCAAAAAAATTCAAGGCATCTTCAGGCACAATAGCCTTCGGTGGAGGTGGTGGAGGATGGAAATGAGACGTGACACTGGCGTCCACAACCTTATTTGTTTCCTTAGTAGTGAGTGAATAGACATCCTTGGGTTCCACCAACTTCTTAGATGCCACCAACTTCTTAGATGATGTCGTATGCTTAAATGTTGCAGAACCTGATCTTGTTTTCTGAGCTGATGGCTGGCTTCTTGATGGTGCTGGCTTCTTGAGTGATGGACTTCTTCGAGGCGATGGCTGAGGAGGTGGACTTCTCTTGGGAGATGGCTGAGGAGAGGGAGAACTTTAAGGCGATGACAGCCCGAGGTGTAGTGGAGAGTAGAGAGTCTCGGGAGCTGTCCCTAGTGAAAACACTATGTATATCTTCTCCCACGCGATGAATGTTTGCTCGTTCTCTCCTATAGTGTTTGCCCCCTCCTCTACGGGGTAGTCCACCTCAACATGGCGGTACTGGTCAACTACCTCATCTACTTCGACCGCGGCATAGCACTCTGGTATTGGACATCTGTGCAAATGTTCATGGGAGCCACGAGGATAAGCCACACTCTACTTCGACTGCGGCATAGCACTCTGGTATTGGACGTCCGTGCAAATGTTCATGGGAGCCACGAGGATAAGCCACGCCGGAAGCCACCTTGATGGTAATGTTCCTAGCACTAATGTGTAGTTCACATGGTGTCTGTGCTGTGATAAGGTCCACGGGATAAGTGATGGGGTCAGCTCCCGAAACTCCCGTGAATGCACAGCTACTCCGACGACCACCGGGGCTAGAGCACAAACCTTAGGAGACGTTGTCAGCCGTTCCTGTTGGCTCACAATGGTGCCTCATTCACGCATGAGGGCTTGTGCTACTGCTTGTGCTTTTTTTTCATCTGTATGTTGCCTCTCCTTTTTTAGCACTTGTCCAAGCATTTCCATCATCCTAGCTTTTTCTGCCTCTCGTTCTGCATCTCACTCTGGTTGGGATCTCTTTCGGCTCTTGTAACTATCGACTTCGCCTAGGAATCCATATTTCCATCCCATCACCCCAATGCCTCGTGTGCAGCCACCGTGCACCTTGTTTCCCAAGGCCAAAGTGAGCTCGTTCCTATCCCTCTCTAGCTTGAAAGATCCTTGTGTAGACTGCTCGTGGGCTTCCACAAGCTTTTTTGTACGTGTTTGCATCACTTCCTGGTCTTTGGAGGTCGTTAAGCATAAGCTTCCATCAGACGAGTAAGAAGCACCCCTTCCAAGAAGGAAGCGCATTGATTGATCGTTCTAGCCCTCCGTCTCAGGCGTGACACCTCTTTCTCACAGTTGATCTAGCTGTTGTTGCCACTACCGTTCTTTCCTCATGTACCCACGGCTGCTGACTTTATGGGGGTAGAGGTTCTTCTTTGAGTTCGCTTTGTTTACCGCACTCAACCTCTGTGCTTCTTCCGACTACTTGTACTCCGCAAAGTCTTGCCAATGATCTTCCAGTTGCAGCCACTTGCGGAAATCTGGCGATGTACCTTTTTGCACATATGTTCTGTTCAGTGTGCCCTTCCAATTCTTAAATGAAAGACCCATGATCATTAGCGTCTTACGCTTAAGTACTTCCATATATGTCCCTTCAGGGAAGTCGAACTTCTCTGATATCATGGGCCACAAGATGTCGTTCTTGATCGAATCAGGAACCATATGCAGATCACCTTGTTCACTAGTCCACAACCTGTAGCTGATGGGCACGTGATCCTTAATAGCAATCCCACAGACTGACTTGTATGGCCCCAGAACTCTCTCAGGTGCAGTTGGCTCTCCTGCTAGAGAGACCTCTATGGTCCTACGAGGGACCTCGAACACGATGTCGCGCCTGGGATTGCTCATTGTCGTGACCCTTCGGAGCATCAAGCATCTGCACAGATGCGAAAAAACTATTGGGAACCTATACGATAATATGTAGAAGAGATGCATTCATCAAATTATGAACCACTTCATTGACTCCATAGGTGCCTATTTGTTCCAGGTTGAGGTAGTGGCTTAGGCTACCTTCTTCAATGTTTGACAGCGACACTACATCTCCTTCTGGCACCTGGGCCGGATCGGTGGTTGGTGGTGCCATTCCTTCCTAGAAGTTCTGCATACGATGACGACGAGCAGTTGAGTAGTATACATATAGAGAGCTGAGAAAGGAGGGAGGTAGAGATAAAGCCGACGAGGGAGGGAGTGAGGATCAGTGGCTCTAGCAAATGGCCTTATTAGGACTTCAATATTGATTACATGTTCAGAGAGAAAGCATTCTTCGCACATAAATGCTGACTTGAGAAGAATGCTTCCTCTCCGAACCCACGAAATCAGTACTAAAGTCCTAGAAGTAAAACAGAAATATGGCCTCGAGCCATATCATCATCGCCACTATTATTTGATTGATCTGCATCAGATTATGGAGATAATTATATACGACTGAAAGCTCGACTGGGATAGTGAAAAGACGTGCAAGGTGCATGTGTAATAACCATCCCAATCGAGCTTTGCAGTCATATGTATGGTAAATAGTTATCTCCTTCCATCATTTGCGATTGCAAAATATGGCTGAGGACCACCCGCATATAAAAATCAAGAAACAAAATAGTTCATATACACGAACATGAACATACATGTAAGTGCCATAAGTACAGAAACAAATCCACCTCCCATCAAGCAAGATAATGAACTGAACAGTATATGGATGATTGAATAAAATTGCTCTAAGATAAATATAACAATTGGCCCCAGGACTACGATATCTTGCTCCCTAATTGTCCATTTGACATATCACAAGCTGTGCTAGAAGCTAAGATCACAACTAGATGTAAAACTGAAGAAAAAAAATGTTCTGTGAAATAGAGCTTTCTTCCTGGACAATGCTGCTAGACATAAAAGCTGACAGGGAGAGGATTACTCTTTGAGAAACAAACACTAACCGAGTAGCAAATTATCAGAGCAGTACCAAAGATTTTTCTACTCTTCCAGAATTCAATTAAAACAAGATGAATTGAATGAACAAATACAGCAGCTCCTAGTCCAGAAATCAAGCCTAATTGGCAATGTATAGACTACCAACAATAAGCATAGGGACTGAAGAATGGAATGCACAACTACTATTAGGGCAATCTGTGCCGATCCAACAACAGAGAATAAATAGATTTAACACCTATTGGACTTAGACATCTAGCCTAACCTCAGTGTTTCATTTGATCATCACATAGCATATCACCTCCAACACAAAGCATATCACCTCCAACACAGCACCTCCACCAACACAACACCACCACCAATCGATTGCTTGAGCACCAAAGTTCTAAACACCACAACTGAGCTTACTCTGCTCAATTTCAATTGACTAAACTACTTAGTGGTGAAACCAAAACTCAATTACCAAATCAACCATTAACCTCACAATACCTATCACTTCACAGCAACCACAAACACCATCTAGGAGGTGGAGGGAGACGGCGGGCGGTGGAGTACTCACCGCGATGATGTATTGGAGCTCAGGAGGACGAGAATGGCGCTGGGGAGGAGGATAGGAATGGCACCGGGCAGGAGAAGGACAGGAATGGCTATGGGGAGGAGGAAGACGATGTCGAGGAGGACACGAATAATGGGCAGGGGCTCATGGACCCCCAGTGGCGTGGGCTCCTCGGCGTCGAGAGGCGTTTTGGCGGACGGCACAGGGAATGGGAAAAGTTTTCTATGTGTCAAAGGGCGCAATGCGTCGAGCTATTTTATAGGTGAGGACTTTCACTGCCGGCTTAATATGACCACCTGCGGTGAAATGGTACTTTCACAGCTGGCTCAATAAGTACACTGGCAGTGAAAGTAATTTTACTGCCAGCCCAATATGTCCACCGGTAGTAAAACCCCTTTCATTGCTGGTGCTGCGGGGTGCAAAAAATTTGTTTTAACTTCGCGTGCGCGCGCAGAGACTCGAACCCAAGCCCTACACCAAGTAAGATTGAACAAACTGTTGCGCTACTCAGGTGATTTCGATTGAGTTTGTATTATCTATATTTATTAACATTAAGTTGACCTAGCAAACCTAATACATATTTATTTAAATTTGAACTTGCTATATACCAAAATTAATTTTTGTATATACCTAAAATAAAAAATCAATATGGTCAATAATAAATATACCTTCCACCATACACTACAAATTGAAGCTTCCATAACAAAAGTGAGGTATAATTGCATCTAAAACAAATTCATACATAATAACTAATACAATTTAGCTACTTTGTCTTATCGATTCGCCCTTCATTATGATCACGACGTACATAGGGAGGTTTATCGGTGTCTTCCATAGGACCTAGGTCGATGTCCTCTCCGAAAGGAGGTAGCGCGTTGAATTGATTGTAGTCTTCCTCGTCAACAACATTTTCCACTCTGATAATCCTTCTTTCTCCTTGAAGAACCATGTGGCGCTCCTACTTATTAGCCGGGTCCGGGTCCTTAACATAGAAGATCTGCATAACATCATTCGCAAGTACAAATGGTTCTTCTATGTATCCAACAAGTTTTTGGTCCACTATAGTCATACCATACTTGTCGATCTTAACACCCCCTGGGAGTCTAACCCATTGGCACCGGAAAAGAGGAACCTTTAACACTCCATAGTCGAGCTCCCAGATCTCCTCTATGAAACCGTAATAGGTCTCCCTATTTCCATTGTAGCCGTAGGTATCTATACGAACACCACTATTTTGGTTGGAGCTCTTATCTTGAGCTCTCGTATAAAATATATAGCCATTCATGTCATATCCTTGGGATGTGAGGATTGTAGTAGACGGTCTGTGCACCAACACATTCAACTGAGCACACTCTATCTGCTTATGCATCACTTTCTGTGTAACCAAGCGCCAAAATGATCTCTGTGCTCTCGCGCGATCCAAACATCGGACTTCCTTGGGTTTCTGGTGCATAGCATCTTCTAGTGTTCTTCGACATACAGGTCCACTACAACTGATTGTTGCAGAACTGCAAAATGTGCTTGCGTGAATGAAACGGGGTAGTTAGTGCGGAATGCGTTTGCACCTATCATCCCAAGGAGGAAGGTTGTAGATACATAGAGTCACAGGTCAAGTGCTATGACTACTGCCCATCCGTACTCAACCCAAATCTTACATTCCTAACATCTTCTACAAAAGGCTTCTTGCATTTCCTATTGATGTTTCTCCACTGTATAGAATTAGCGGGGTGTCTCAGCATTCCATCATCCTTGCGCTCATTGGTGTGCTATCGCATCAGTTCAGCATGCCTTTTGTTCGTGAATAAATGCTCCTAACGGGGGACTATAGAAAAATACCACATCACTTTCACAGGATACCTTTTTTTCTTTCCTTCACCATTGATATCAGCATCGTCATGCTTGTACTGTGTTGCACCATAGACGAGACACGCTTGCATGTCTGCATGCTCTCCGCGATACGACATGCAATCATTTGAACATATATGTATTTTCTGTACTTCCAACCCCAATGGGCACACAACCTGCTTGGCCTGGTATGTATTTTCTGGCAGCCCATTTTTTTTTGGAAGCAATTTCTTTAAGAACAGTAACAACTCTGTGAAGCTTGTATCAGACCACTCGTTGCCTGCCTTCAATTGCAGTAGTGAAAGCACGGTACGCAACTTTGTGTGCTACTTCCCCCAGCCCGGGAACAACTGTGTTTTAAAGTCCTCTAGCATACACTGAAACTTTTGAAATTCTCTTTCATTGGTGAAGTTCCCCTCTCCATAGCGCAACATCTGCTCCAGATCATTGACGTCGGCGTCGGCCAACATCTCCTCTAGATCATCATCAGCCAACATATTTCCAGCAGGCGGCATATCGATGTATTCGTTGACTGGCATATCGGTGCACATGTCTTTGTCTTCTATTTCAATGTATTGCCCTTCCTGTACGATCTCAGCTTCACCGTGCTCGGTCCAATGGGTATAGCCAGACATAAAGCCTCTCGGCATCAAGTGGGAATGTATCTGCTGGGTGGTGGAGAACTGTTTCTTGTTCTCGCAATCGACGCATGGACAACACATGTATTGAGATTGTGTATTTGACTTGTGTGTCGCGGCTTGTACCAAGAAACAATCCACGCCGTTCTTGTACTCTGCGCTCATACGGCTCGCATCGTACGTCCATCTTATATCCATCTACAATTATATCATTATTGTAAACCCAAATTCATAACATCTAGAATATTTTGCGATCACCGACAAATAAATTACCTCGTCATCTCCTACCGGCAATTAGCCCGGGTTGGAGGAGCCGCCTTTTGCATGCTTTCACGTCCACTTCCGATGAGTATTTGTTGGTGTGATCCCTAGAAATTTCTTTATTATTCAACACCTTATCTATGACTCATTAAAGAAACATGAAAAATAAGTACGCTCATACATAAATATAATTGTATCTTGCTACATACCTAAATATCATGGCGAAATTTTCTAATTCATTAAAAATCAAAATAAATACGCTCATACCTAAAGTTTCCATATTGGGAACATGCTAATTAATTAAAATAGAAAAAATATAATTGGAGCTTTGTACATACCTAAATACCATGACTAATTTTTCTAATTTACTAAAAATCAACCATAAATATGCTCATATCTAAAGTTTCTATATTGGAGCTTGCTAATTAATTAAAATATAAACAATATAATTGGAGTTTGCTATATACCTTAATATCATGGCTAAATTTTCTAATTCATTAAAAACCAAAAATAAATATGCTCATACATATAGCTAATGTAAATCAATAATAAAGACACTTTCCACCAGAATGGAAGCTTCCATATCATAAATGAGGTATAATTGCATCTACATTGTCTCAAAACATCATGGCCATAGGTTCATCTCCATCATTTCAAAATCTAGAGCAATTTAGCAAATAAAATTCAAATAGAAATGGATTGGAGAGCAATTTATCTTTCCGGTTTCGTCTACTGTGAAACAAAAACCCTAATGTGACCCTTTTTCAAAGCACTGAAGTTTAAGCTTCTTACATGTCTCATCTTCTTACATGTCTCATCGTGCTAGCTTAGTATCTCTAGAACTAGTTAGATACTCTCATCTGGATGGCAACTATAATCTACCCTAGACATCGATGATGTTACATTAACACATAATTGTTGCAAAAATGCGGCTTGATGCTGACAAGACCTAGATATATCTAAGATAATTTTGTCTTAATATTCTTTAGCATGTTCCTGTTCCATCTGCCAATGCATTTCATTTCTTTCATATTATGGTTAACCATTCTGATTAACCATGCACATGATTGCGCAATGAAAGTGATAAGAGTTGTCCATATTAATTATGACCTTTGTGATTTCTGCTATGGAATTATATGAGTTCTGATGTGCAGTTATTCAGGGCATCAGTAAAATGCATCACAAAGGTAGGGCATCACTAAAATGCATTTTGAAAATATCCTACATATATTTTGTTTTGTGCCTCATGAACTTGACAGATTTGCCTCCTGGAGTATGGTTATCAAAATGAGGAATCATTAATGAGTGTGTAGATTAATAGTCTGTCATCTAGTTTATGACATGTTGTGCTCAAGGCTTATGTCAATACTTGATATGTTACTTACAAGATGATGAGTCCATTTGTTCCTACTATCATTCTTTTGGCACCAACATTGTATTGTTGCTCATGTTGGTACATTCTAGAGGAGGATCTATGTAGTTCCCTTGTTGGAGTTGTAGTTCAAATTTGACTTTCAACTCTGATTAGTTTATATGAATCAAACAAAACTAGAAATAACGGAGGGCACGTCCTCTCTCACACACACAGAATGGCACACTATAGATTAAACATAGAATGCTTCATTTTATTTAATACAGTTTATTGTTCCAAAATTTCATCGTAGCTGATTGATAAATTCTATGGGTTTCATATTCTAGGATTTAAGTGTGGATTCTTTGGTTCCAATAGGACTAAATTGTTTTATACATTGAATTAGTTTGGGTGAATCTTTATTATTTTCCTTAAAGAAATACATTGCTTCCCAGAATTATTTTGGGTGGATCTTTGTTATTTTCCTCTGTATCTTTGCATGAATGCATGTCACTATCTGCTAATTTGATTATGAATTCAAGTAATCTCGTCTCCCTGATCGATCTGTGTTCCTACCCAATGGATGATGTCATTTGTCATTCATGTGTGGATGTAATAAATTATATCTGTTCTAATATATTTGTGTTCTTTCTCTCGGTGTCTATTCTTGTATCTTTTTTTCAAATGGTTGCCCATTGTATTTCTTATGTAAATGGGGATATTATTAAACTTGTGTATTAACTAGAGTGACATGAGAGACTTTTCATGGTCACAATGAAACTCAATTTGGTTTTATTATGAGCCTCTTCCATAACACAGGTTACATGATCTTTTTACTGTAAACGAAAATTGAGCCTCTTGCATTTTACTCTGATGTGAATGCAAACTAGAGTGTGGGTTCTAAAATATGAATTATTTTCTAGTTTGTTTACTCAAGCATATTTCCTAAAATTTAGGACTGCTATGACATGGTATGTTGTCCTTCGTGGTCGTTAAAGTGGAATGTTCTCCAGTTGGGAGGCATGCCACGCACAAGTTAATGGATTCAAAGGAGCATGTTACAAAGGATATAGGTCCAGACATGAAGTTGTTGCGGCATACAATAGTCAAGTCATCCAAGTTGAGCTAAAATTGGCTAACTTTGAAAATAAGAAGAAGTGTGATTTCACGTGTAAAGATGTTGTAATCCTAGTTTTGGTTCTAATCATCATTATTTTGCTATGTAAGATGATGTGACTTTTTTTGTTAAATGTGATCATAATATACTCAATTACAATATTGTATGTACATGCATTCTATCTATCGACACCTTCATGGTTACCTCACTCTTTCGACAGCCTCTCTCCCTCCCTCGTCGGCTTTATCTCTATCTCTCTTCTTCCTTAGCTCTCTATATGTGGAATACTCAATCGTTTGTCATCATGCAAAACTCCTAGGAAGAGATAGCACCACCAACCGCCGATCCGGCCCAGGTTCCAGAAGGAGATGTAGTGCCACTATCAAACATTGAAGAAGCTAGCCTGAGCCACTACCTCAACCTGGACCAAATAGACGCCTGTGGACAATGAGGTAATTCATAAGTAGATGAATGCATATGTTCTACATAGTATCGTATAGATTCTCAATAATTATTTCCCTTATGCGCAGATGTCTGATGCTCTGGAGGGCCATGACAATGAGCGATCCCAATTGCGGCATCATACCCGAGGTCCCTCGAAGATACCTATGGGACGATTTGTGATCACAGAGGTCTCACCAGTAGAGGAGCCAACTGCACTAGAGAGAGTTATGGGGCCATACAAATCATTTTGTGGGATAGTTGTTAAGGATCACATGTCCATCAGCTACAGATTGTGGACTGGCGAACGGGGTGATCCGCACATAGTTCCTGATTCAATCAAGAAGGACAACTTGTGGCCTAAAATATTAGAGAGGTTCAAGTTCCCTACAGAGACAGATATGGATGTAGTTTAGTGTAAGGCGCAAATGATTATGGGGCTTTCATTTAAGAATTGGAAGGGCATACTGAATAGAACCTATGTGCAGAAAGGTACAACGCCAGATTTTAGCAAATGGCTGTAACTATAAGATCATTGGGAAGCCTTTATGGAGTACAAGTTGTTGGAAGAAGCATAGAGGTTGAGTGAGGTGAACAAAGCAAACTCAAAGAAGAATATCTACCCGCACAAAGTCGGTAGTTGTGGGTACATGAGGAAAGAATGGCAGTGGCAACAATACCTAGATGAACTACGAGAGAGAGGTATCACGCATGAGATAGAGGACTGGAGTGAACGATCAATGCGCTTCCTTCTGAGGAGGGGTGCTTCTGACTCGTCTGATGGAAGCTTATGCTTTACGATATCCAAAGACCAGGAAGTGACGCAAACTCTTGCAAAAAAGCTTGTGGAAGCCCACATGCAGTTTGCACAAGGCTCTTTCAAGCCAGACAGGGATAGGGACGAGCTCACCTTGGCCCTGGGAAACAAGGAGCACGATGGTCACACACAAGATGTTGGTGTGATGGGTTGGAAATATGGATTTTTCAGACATCGTCGATAGTTACAAGAGTCAAAAGGGATCCCAAGCAAAGCGAGGTGTAGAACGAGAGGCAGAACAAGCTAGGATGATGGAAATGCTTGAACAAGCGCTACAACATGAGAGAGAACATACAAACGAAAATAGCACAAGCAATATAGTAAGCCCTCATGCGTGAACGGGGTGCAATTGGGAATGAACAGGAACGGCCGGCAGCATCTCCTAATGTTGCGTGCTCTAGCCTCAGTGGTTGTCGCAGTAGCTATGTATCCATGGGAGTTTTGGGAGTTGACTCCATCACTTATCCTATGGACCACATCACAAAATGGACACCGTGTAAACTACACATTGGTGCTAAGAACATTACCATCAAGGTGGTTTCTGGCGTGGCTTATCCCCGCGATGCCCATGACCTTTTGCATGGACGTCTGATACCAAAGGGTTACGCCCTGGTCGAAGTAGACGAGGCAGTTGACAATTACCATCATGTTCAGGTGGACTACCCAGCAGAGGAGGGGGTGAACACTATAGGAGAGAACGAATGCACATTCATTGTGTGGGAGAAGACCTACATAGTGTTTCCACCAGGTATAGCTCCCGAGAACCTCTGCTCTCCACTACACCTCGGGTCGTCATCGCCTCGTAGATCTCCCTCTCCTCAACCATCTCCTAGAAGAAGTCCACCTCTCTAGCCATCACCTTGTAGAAGTCCACCACTCAAGAAGACAGCAGCATCAGGAAGCCGGTCATCATCTCAGAAAACACGATCTGGTTCCGCAGCATCCAAGCAGATGACATGATCTAAGAAGTCAATGCAATATAAGAAGTTTGCGAAACCCAAGGATGTCTATTCACTTACTCCTAAGGAAACAAAAAAGATTGTGGGCACCGTTTCACAGCTCATTTCCATCCTCTAGCACCTCCACTGAAGCCTATTGTGCCTAAAGATAGCATGGAAATTTTTTTCATGGCCAAATTTAAACAGATGGTGGAGGCTTCAAGAAAGCCTTCAACTGACTATGAACGCATTAGCAAGAAGCAGGCCAAGAGAAAACCAGGTCCAATCATTCTGGATGCTCTAGGCATTGGGGACTTCCTAGCTTATTGTAGATTAATAGTAGAAGAACTAGCACGGCTTACTGTGGAAGCAGATATCCCAAAGTTGGATGTTACATGGCCATTTGAGTTGAGCAAACCTTTGGTCAAACCATGTATAGAAAGAAACCTTACAACTTAAATGCACCGATTACATCAATGGTACTTGGAGCAGTCCACGCAGGGTTTTGAGGAATTCCCCGTAAGATACAGAAATGAATATTTCCTCAATGGGGATTGCTCCTTCTGGGTGAAATTTGAGTACTTGTATTAACTGTACAAGAAAAATTCCCTCGCCGTGGCTATAGTCAGAGCATGGACTCTGTAAGTGACTTATGCTAATTCACGTTATATGATCTTGTACCTTCAAATTACATGGCTAACTTCTCTCTTTCGTAGAATGGAGATCCACACATGCAGATAGTCCCGACTTCATCGAGGACTATTTATTGAAGTATTTGCTTCACCACCAACACAAGAAATTCGTACTCTTGCCCTACAGCTTTGTGTACGTGTTTGCGTGCCAGGGCATTTTCCTTTTATAGGCAACTCGAATCTAGTACTAATTTGCTATGGTGTCACATATTTCTGCAGTTTTTATTGGATCCTCCTTATCATCCACCCAGATTTGAGCAATATCATTGTCTTGGACTCACAAAAGAGAGATAAGATGACTTACCAAGACCTCATCGACATGCTAAATTGGTAAATTCGATCATTTAATCTTCTCGTCGATTGAATCTAAGTTTAATTGATATTCATATTCATATTCACGTACAAGGCGTACACAAGATATTGCAAAAGGAGTGTTATCTACTTTCCATTCAGGAAGTTGTACGATGTAAAAACTGTCTCTCCAGTATGCAGGTGTCGGAGGATGAACTCCTGTCGCAGGGATCCCGAGAGACCCCTTTTTAAAGATTCGGCCGGGGGGATGATCCTGAACGAGCTCGTCGGGGAAATAAATGGGAACGGAAATAAATGCAGCGGCTGGTGGTGGGGGATGATCGACCTAGTGCAAAAAAGATAGATGCACCGGGGTCTAGAGAGGTTCGGGCCGCACAGGGGCGTAACACCCTACTCCTGTGTGAGCGCTATATCTTTCCTTGAAGGGAATTCTTCAAGGATGTATCTGGTTACAAGGGTGTGCTGTCTATAGAGAGCTTGAGGCTTCCGTGTTCTAGCTCTGCTCGAGCTTGTCTGCGATGTTCTTGTTCTATCGTGTTCGTCGCTCTTCTTCTATGTCTCCTGTTTATGCCGTCTCGTCTGATCTGGCGTGGCCTCTAATCTCGAATCATCAACTGGGGGTTTTTTTATGTGTTCTCCATCCTTTCCTTTTATAGGCGCGCCGACCTCGACTTATCCTAAATGGGAAAGAGGGGGCGCGAGTGCCAAGGTGCCACGGAGAAAAGGTGCAATCATTCCGTCTTGGCGAAGTGACAGGGGCGGTGGAAAAATGCGGCGTGCATCCGACCACCCGCCACTGTGGATGTCCTCCGGCGCCATTAAGAGGGCCCACCGGGCAGCCATAGAGGTGCCCGGTGCGCCCACCCTGTCTTGTTCTTCTGCCAGGGCAGGGTGGCAGGCGGAGTGCTTCGATTCTGGCAACGTTATCCCGAGGCACCCGGATGAAACGGGACGGGACCCGTGCATTTAATGGACCCACGCCCCCCTGCCAAAGCATGGCAGGGTCTGACACTAGGGCGTGGGCAGCTGAGAATGTCAGGATGTCAGGCCGCGCGTGCCTATTAAATGCGGCATTGGACCTTTGACTGGCTGACACCCTGCCGGCGGGACCCTTCGGGTCATCGGGCGATCTTGCGCGAACCTTCGGGGAACCGAGTCCTCGGGGGCTGCCACGTGCAGCCCCGAGCACTCTCTCCCGAGCACTTCGGTAAGACCTTCGGGGAACCGAGTCCTCGGGGGCTGCCACGTGCAGCCCCGAGCACTCTCTCCCGAGCACTTGGGTGAGACCTTCGGGGAACCGAGTCATCGGAGGCTGCCACGTGCAGCCCCAAGCACTCTCTCCCGAGCACTTGGGTGAGACCTTCGGGGAACTGAGTCCTCGGGGGCTGCCACGTGCAGCCCCGAGCGCTCTCTCCCGAGCACTTCGGTAAGACCTTCGGGGAACCGAGTCCTCGGGGGCTGCCACGTGCAGCCCCGAGCACTCTCTCCCGAGCACTTTCTTCCTTGTACTTGGACTCTGCAGGTCATCGGGGAACTGGGGTGCTCGGGAACCAGAGGCTGCGGTCCCGAGCACCTTCTCCCAGAACTTAGTTTCTTCTCATCCTGCAGGGTGGACCTCGCGGGATGGTGACACATGGCGGACGGCCGGCCTGGTCTCGGGACTCAGGGACCCCTGGTTCCTGATACACCGACAGCAGGGAATATTCATGTCTTGCATTTCCTACTAAATAAAAATGTTCAATTATTCCACTGACGAATCATTTCCTCTTGAAGTGTATGAGTGTAACACCCTAAAATTCAATTTTTGCAATAATTTAAAATTTTGCTAGAAATTTAATCAGGTGTTGCAACTTAGTTCAATAGGAAATTAATTTCTAAATTTAATTTGGCCTAGGATAAATGTTTGAATGCATTCTTGCCGTTGTAGATGCAATAAGGTTTTATTGTGTGGAAAAAGTTTGCAAATTTTTGCTAGGATTCGCCGCTTTAAAACCTCTTTTGAAAATGTGTTGAAATTCAATTGGAAAAGGCTTAGAAAATCAAGAAAATGCTTTTGGGCCGAATTCTTTTTCCTGGCCCAGCTCACCTCCTCCCCCTCCCTTCTTTCCCCACCCGCATGGGCCGACTATCATCTTCCCGCGCAGCCCAAGCCAGCTAAGCCGGCCCTCCCTCTCTCTCTCTCTCTCTCTCTCTCTCACCGCCCTGTAGGCCCGGCTCAAGCCGGCTACACCGAGCTGAGCCGCCCGACCCCTTCTCCTTCCTCTGGACGCACCGAGCGCTCCACAGCTACTGGCCGATTCCCCTTCCCCGGCGCCCTTTCCCCTCCTTATAACCGCCGGAGCCGAGCACTTATGCCCCATCACGGCACATCCTTCCATTTCCCCTTCATTTAAACCCTTTTTGGTGCTCGATTTAGTGCAAAAACCGCCGGCCATTAAGGCCATGGCCACCGCCTCTTCCACTTCAGATTTCGGCTACCTCGCTCGCTCATTCCCCTATTTAAGCCACCCTCTACCACCTTGGTGAGGTCCCCCACACCACCCACCCGCTCACACCTCGTTTTTCCGCTCAGAACGCCGTCGCCGTCCCTTTTCTTCTTCGGCTCCAATACCTCCGGAGCCGATCCCGTGGGTCATCATCATCGTTTAACCACTGGAGAGCCATCCCTGCTGCCGCACCGACCTTCACCGTCGCCCTCGCCGTTGCCCGGGCTCCCCAACGCCCCTCCGGCCTTCTTTTTGCTCGGGGTGAGTTCACCGAGCCCTCCTCGCCGCCTTCCGCCGCTCGCCAGAGCGTACCGGCCACCGGAGCTCCATTTTTGGCCAAGTCCGATGGCCCTCGGTCGTGCCCGCCGTCGTGCTTGGCTGCCGGCCTCCTCTCGTCCATCGTGGTCCGGTGGACCGAGGGCTTTCCCTCCGGTCCACAGCCCGTGGACTCAGTTCGTGTGGATTTCCAGTAGCAAAATAATTCCAATTTTAATTTATGACATCAGCAGGTGCAATAAACAAGGTTTTCAGTATAAAAATTAATCGTCTTATTCTCTGAAATCAGATAAAATTTGCAGAAAAGCCCCTGAAACTTCAAATGATCATAACTTTTTGCCCGTAGCTCCGTTTTAGGTGATTTTTGCGCTCAAACGATCGTAGCGTCGCGTGGAATCTGTTTATAGGGTTTTTTTTTTATCTAGTTTTAGGATTATTTGGTGTACTGTTGTTATGTATGAATGTGTGCTCATGTAGACGATTCAATCCAAGAGTTAGGGAATTTCCAGGAAGAAGATTTTGAAGGATCTGTGCATCACTTTGATGAAGGCAAGTGTCTTGACCATGTTGTGAACCCAATTTTTACATAAAGATAGTCTTTATCAAATATGCATGCTGTTTTACAAAATGGGTAGTATAGCAAACACTAGTGTTAGTTGTAGATGTTTCATCCTTAAAATAACATTATGTTTATGCTTAGCCATGCTTTTAGATGAACATGTATCATGTAGGTGACGAATCATGAGTATGAAATAAAAGTTGATATAGGAAGTATGACATGAAAACTGATGTTGTTAAGGGAGTTAACAACAAGGATATTTGGGGTTTTGGGCAAGAAAGGGTTATTCTCGGCATGGTTGGTTGAATGGAGATGTTTGGTAATCTACCCTTATGGGATTATTGGCAGTCTTGCCCAGACCATTTTAAGGATCGGTTTCTGGAGCGACCATCCATGGCAACAGTACAACCACGAGACCAATATGGTACGGCTTGGCCTAGTAATTAGATGTTCTCCCAGTGTTGTATGAGCCAATTGGATGTGTAGATAAGAAAGGGTTACTTCCCGATTCTACCCGGCACAAGAGGGGGCTTCTGGGGTGAAGGGTTACTCCACTTATGTACGGCGGTGAAACCTCAGTGGGCAAGTGCATACTGGGAGACTCTTTTGAAAAGCCTCATAGTTATCTCTTGGTGCACACCCCGGAAGTGTGTAACGTACTGACGGGTACCGGCAAAAGAGAAGGTCACAACTCGTGGGTAAAGTGTACAAACTCTGCAGTGTGTCAAACTGAATATTCAGCTGTGCTCACGGTTATGAGCGGCATGGACCCTCACATGATTAGTCGGGTGGATGTCTTACATGGTTGAGAATTGGTTGAATTCTCAGAGGTTAAAGAAAATCTTTTGTACATCTTTTCCTTTTTAAAATAAAATTGCTTTTCCATAGTTTAGGGGTAAAATCGGCTTTTATGCAAATAAAACCCTAGAGAATAGGAAATCTTGGTTCAAGCCACCATGTCATATTTTCCCCCCACTTGTTGAGTATTGGAAATACTCACGCTTGCTTTTTCAGAAGGTGAAGCTTTTGAAGATTTTCCTGAAGATGATGCCGAGTTCTAGGCTTGTGGAGCTTTCGGTCGACTGCCTGTTGGTGTGGAGTTGCGCTGTGTTTTGTTCCACTGTGATGTAATTTTCTTTTAGACCCATGTGTGGTCATTTTGTAATAAATAACGTTGTAATAAGAAGCACTGTGTCTACTATGCACTGATGACACAGCTATATGTATGAATAAACTGATCCTGGCATACATATAGTTTACACTTCATTTTAATCTTAAAATCGGGTGTGACAATGAGGTAGCCACCCGACAACAATCTCTGTGGGTTTTATATTTTTACTTTCATGCATGCATTCAGCCTTGACGGAGATGCTGCCAGGTTCAATGATCTTGAGATTTGAAATTACATATTGATGCCTTCTTTTCAATTTCTATACGTGTTCAAAAACTAATTCTTTTAATTCTTCAAAGTGGTGCTCCAAACTACACATAAGTGTGTTACAACCTGCAAAAATGCATGCCCTTCAAGAACAGATCATCGGGTTCTTCATGGAACATGATATCAACCCAAATGGCGAGTTTCATAAACCCATCATGCCATCGACGTGTGAGAGACCTTCAGAAGACACCTTACCTTCTAGTAGAGAGTATGCGACAAGGAAAATGTCTATCAAGGGGCTTGATAATTTATTATATTTTAATAAATGACACAACATTAATGAATGACATTAATTACTATGTATTAGTGAAGGACATGAATTGCTATGTATTAATGAATGTGTCTTTATTAATTATTGATTTATATTAAATATGTGTCTCATTCTATGCATATATAATGAGAGGGAGAGAGATGGAGAGAACAAGGAGAAAGAGAGGGATAGAGAGGAGAGAGATGGAGGAAGGAAAGAGAGGGAAGATAGAGAGAGGAAAGAGAGGGAGGAGAGAGACGAGAGGCAAAACACTGCCAGCTGAAACTACTACCTAACAGTGATACCCAGGTCATCATTTCTGGCTGAATCCTTTAGCCGGTAGTGATAACCGAATTCACTGCCGGTCCGCCAGACTGACAGTGATAGTCGGGGATTATCATTGCTCGTTACCCACTGTCGGCTCCAAAATTGGCAGTGAAGGGGGTTTTGGAGCCAGCAGTGAAGCATGTTTCTGTAGTAGTGACAAAATGGGAGATGCTAGTGGGCGTCCCGTCACCTCTAGCTAGCGCCTCCTCGGCGGCGCCCAAATCTGGTGCCTCTCCCTCCCCTACCTCACACACCTCTGTTCCCCCCTCCACCTCCTTTCTCACGCTTTGTTTTCAGCCCCTTCTCTGCCTTCTCGCAACATAGCATGCCCTTTGGGATGGTTGGTCTAGATAGCCCCTCTTTTGGGCACATTAGGCCTTCAGCGTCCAGATCTGCCTTCTAGCTCCCTTCTTCTGCCACCCCACCTGCACGCTTCGCTCCATGCTCGTACGTGGAGGTCACTCGCCCGCGTCAACCGCCTTTACTCCTCTCCAACCATCAGCCCCGGATCAACTCCCTCTTTACTCTGCCCGACTCGGTTCCTCTGTCTTTAATCCAAAGACTTCATTCCCTACACTATAGACCGGCACACCTCACCTCTGCACGGGTCACCTCACCCTGCTGTGACTCTACGCAAAACTCTTCTCTCCTCTCTACACCTCTCATGGCAAGATCGTGTAAATCCCTATCATCATGAAGAGCCTACGAGGCCTCCCACCCTAGGCTATCACTTCACTCCTCAGTGCCCACTTTGTTGCTGATGCATGTGCACCCATCGCGTCTTCCTGTCTAGGCACTGCTGGAGACCAGCTGGACTCCAATCCAATGCAAGCACTGGTGGAGGAGTGGTAGGCATTAATTTCCGTCGCCGACCTCCTAGCGCCCGCGTAAACGCCACACTCACTTGCCCCTTGCCTCCTTTAAAAAGGTCCAAAGAGAAACATACTACCGCTGCCTGGCTTCTGACCACCTCGTCGTCATGTGACGTGACCTGGTGCGGTGTCTACGCTGCAGTCGCTCAGGACAAAGGGCATGTTCCTGTCATTCCTGCTCTGTTGCGTCGTGCTCTACCCCCGTTGTTGCCACATCCTCCGCGCAACATGACTGTTACCTCCAGACTGTGATGATTCACCTCAGCGACCCCAACATGTGGCTGGACAACAACTGTTTCCTCATTCCTCTTTTCTTCGACTACACGAGGGAGCTCAAAGAGTGGGAGGGCTCCGCGCTCGTCCCTTGGCGCTCAGTCTTCATGTTGGGAGCCGACGCTAAAGGATCGAGATGGTGGTATAGAGGGGGGTGAATAGACCTTTTCTAAAAATACCCTAAGTTCAAATTTTGTATTAATGAAATTTAAATAAAAATTTAAATCTACTCTAAAGCAAGTAACAAGATGCAATCCTATATGAGATATAAACACTAGGATTAATACAAAGCAATTTATGAACTTGCAATAAAGTAAAGCTAATATGCGAAATAACCGAAGAATGGAGAGACAATGATGTTGTTCCCAAAGTTCGAATCCTTGAGGGGATCCTACGTCTCCATTGAGGAGCTCAGACACACTTGAGTTGAGTCTATTTCAAGCCTTTTCCTCCTGAGGTTGCACAAAGCACTCCTCTGCTTCCTTGTGGTATTTTTCCCTTGTGGAGGCGAAATCCAGCCTTCACAAACTTTATCATGGCTCACCACAATCATGTTGGTGGCTCGTGAGCAACTTCTAGCCATCTAGGAATCCTCAAACTCCAAGAGAAAAGAATGCAAACACCAAATCTTGGAGAAGACACTTAGTGCTCAACGATTCACTTTTGAATTCTAGCATTCAAACTTTCTTGTTCAAATCCCTCTCAAATGTGGAGCACTTTCTTGGGAGAGGATAGTGGCTTTTTGCTTTGAAGAGCTCTTAGATTCGAAATGGGTAGAGGTTTGGAGTGAGAGGGGGGAAGGGGTGTATAAAGAGACCCCTTCAAAAACTAGCTATTGGACACCTTTTCAGCTCACATCGAATATTCCAAACTCCATATCGGAACATCCAATCAGTTCAAAATGCTAGATTTGAACTTCAAAAACCAACTCAGATCTAGTGAAAAACACATATCGGAACATTCGATGTAAACATCGGAACATCCGATATGGAAAATTAAATTAGGACCGAAAGGTCAACGTTTGCTAAAATAGGATGTTCTGACCATATCGGAACATCCAATCCAACTATCAGAACATCCGATGTTGAGATTTAATTCCAAACTAAGCCCTCTGAACTTGATAAAGTCGGACCTTCTGACTCACATCAGAACATTCGATGAAAACTTCGGAACATCCGATATTAAAAGAAAGCCCAAACAGAGAACCCTAACTTCTAAAATTTCAAGACATCTAAAGACAACAGAACACCCGATATGGAGATCGGAACTTCCAAGGTCACACTAGACAAATTTGACTCGGTAAAAAGTTGTGAACTTGTGTCACATTCTAGACTTAGGTAGATTTCTTTTAGCACTAAGATTAAAACCATTGAGTATAGGTCACATAGAACAAATTTGACTCGGTAACAAGTCGTGAGCTTGTGTCACTTTCTAGACTTAGGTAGATCTTTTTGAGCACTAATACTAAAAACAAACCACAACGTTGCAACCCTCTTAATAGTACGGTGATCCTATACTCAATTTCAAAAAAATAGTATTTAAAAGAGTAAACCATTTGCCGTCTTCTTCAATTTTGGGGGTCGCGAACGTCTTGTTGCTTCACTCGATGGGACTTTTACCTGTTCAAATACTCATTGAATATATTAGTCCCTTAAACGTTTGTCGTCAATAATCAAAACCCACATAGAGGGCCTAGATGCACTTTCAATCTGTTTCTTTTTAGTGATTGATGACAACCTGATTAAAGCTTATAAGAGATTTAAAGGAATGTACTTTTGAATGTCAATATATATGGTGAGCTCCCCCTAAAAGTGTGCATTGGTAGAAATTTGATTTTGAGAACCAAATGCACATTTTTAAAGAAATTTTCACTAGAGCTCTCCATATATCTTCGTATTCGTGGGGTGCATAACAAATATGAATTATGAAACAATATGAATGTAACACGGTTGCTCATATGACATGGCATGGCATATAACATACATTAAGGATAAGCAAAGAAGCATTCATACATAGAGTTCATAATTAAAGGTGGCACACACCACAATATTAAACCTATACGAATTTAAGAAGATTAGGTTCACACAAACTAAAAGAAATAAAAGATAGACCGGCAGAGGATAAGATGAAATAGGACAACTAATCTTTTCTCTCCCCCCTTAGCATCAAGACACCAAAAGAGAAGAAAAAATAACTTCGAGGAAAATCTAGTTACTCTCCTCCTCACTTCCTTCCTTCTTCTTCTTCTTCTTCTTCTTCTTCTTCTTCTTCTTCTTCTTCTTCTTCTTCCTCTTCTTGAATATTTTGATGGAAGGGATCTTCAATGACATCTTCATCACTTGATTCCACCTTAGAACCATCTAGAGAACATGGAGGCTGGATGCTCAGGTGCCTGTGAACCTCCTTTACTCTAGAAGTCAGCACTTCCTTGCAGCCCTCTCTTTTTGAACACGTCTAGATGTGTTCTTGCACATGCAAAAGATAGCTTTGAGAACATTCCAAGTAGATGATGATTGGCCTGACTGAGGTGGACTATCCTAGCTTATTGGAGGAGTAGCATTTGCCTTAGACCTTCGTTCCTTAATGAGGAGAATCTGCAAGCCAGTATGCCTCATTTCCTTGTGGAAGGTCAACTTTGTCACTTTTTCAATCATACACATAATATAAGGAGCATATCTACATCCTCTATTTGGATCGATGGATATGAGCCTTATTTCCTCCCAAATGAAATCAAACACCTCAAATGTCCTTTGATTTTCCTTCATCCAATGCAAAAAATTTCTTATGTAATAATTGATATTCCTAGAATCTCCATCCTCGAGAGCTAGAGACTTTCTGAATAGCCTATTAGAGTAGAAGTACATAGGAAGGAGTTCAATGGTTTTACCTAGCTTATAGGGTTTGTTCAGATCATACATGTACTCCATGTGAATAGTAGTGATAACTAGCTCATCATGGATCCTCTGTTTTTTGTACAGATCACTGGAGGTTAAACTGAAGCATGTAGCAAAGTGTCTATACTTCACCTTGTACCAAGTGTCAATTTTCATCCAATGCATGGTCCTTGCAGCATATGTATCCACATACATGGTAGCATAGAACCAACAAATAATCCCATTGCACCATGGATACTCAAGAGCCATGATTCTCTTCATGTTATGGTGAGTGCAAGCAGTAATAATTTCATTGAAATCAGGATTGTCAAGACTCTCCATGTAAGACCAATCAATTCACTGCATAAGTGAAACAGGTAACTTCCTAGGTTGGATAATAGTCTCATAGAAATTTTGGTGAAAAAGAGACCAAAAGCGAGGATATGTAGCCATCCTATCATTATCAAGAGGATTTTCTTTTCTTCCTTCCCTAACTGCTTTTGTTCTCCCATTATAGTTGATAACATGCCTGTGATGGTTTGCTGCTCTCAGGGGCCTAGACAGGCGGAAAGGGGCCTGTGATGGCACATAATTAACTTAAAAGTTTCTTAATTGCTAAAATATCAATTTATTCACACCTTGTGGTTTGTGGATGCTTATTGAGAGAGCAGTGCTTAACCAAGAAATGTTCCCCATCTTTAGCTCAAAAACACCTAGACAAATGCAAACTAGGTATGCAAGGAGTCAAGCAACGTTCCGAGAATCTAAGATATTAAGCTCATTCCTTAACTCTCAAAATATATGCTCATCTAGGGGTTTGATGAAGATATCCGCTAATTATTTTTTTGTCTTTACATGACTTAGGACTATATAAATCGCCTTTTGTTGTGTGATCTCTAAGAAAATGATGTCGGATATCTATGTGCTTGGATAGATAGTGTTGGACGGGGTTGTTGGCTATTTTTTATGCTCTCATTATCACACAAAAGAGGCACATGATTCATATGTATTCCATAATCTTTCAAGGTTTGCCTCATCCAAAGTAAATGAGCGCAACAACTACCCACCAAGACATATTCTCCTTCGGCGGGGGATAGGGCTACGGAATTATGTTTTTTGGATGACCAAGAGACTAAGGACCTACCCAAGAATTGAAATGTACCTGATATACTCTTCATATCCACGTTACAACTCGCATAATCGGCATCCGAATAACAGATAAGATCAAAGCTCGAATCCATAGGACACCAAAGCCCTAAGTTTGGGGTATGAACAAGATATCTAAGAATCCTCTTAATGGCCACTAAGTAGCACTCCTTAGGAGTGGCTTGAAATCTTGCAAACATGCACACACTTAACATGATATCTGGCTTAGATGTCCAAAGATAAAGCAATGAGCTAATAATGGAACGGTATACCTTTTGGTCAACGGCTTTACCATCATCGTTGAGGTCGAGGTGTCCATTTGATTGCACTGGGGTGCAGATGGGTTTGGCACTTTCCATGTCAAATCTCTTTAGCTTGACCTTGATATATTTTGTTTGACATATGGATGTCCTTTTCTTGAGTTGCTTTATTTGAAATCTTAAAGAATTGCATCTCCCTCATCATGGACATCTCAAATCTTTTAGTCATCATCCTACTAAACTCTTCACTAAATTTTTTATTAGTAGAGCCAAATATAATGTCATCGATATATATTTGTTACAAAAATAAATCACTATCAAGCTTTATAGTAAAGGGAGTATTATCAACCTTCCCAATTTCAAAATTATTCTTGACTAGAAAATCGTTAAGACACTCATACCATGCTCTAGGAGCATGTTTAAGCCCATAGAGTGCCTTATGTAGTTTATATACACGAGATGGGAATTTTGGATCTTCGAAACCTAGGGGTTATTCAACATATAACAATTCTGAGATGTGTCTATTTAGGAATGTGCTCTTCACCTCCATTTGATATAGATTAAAATCACGGTGAGTAGCAAATGCAGGTAATATACAAATTGACTATAATCTAGCAACAGGGGCATAAGTCTCACCAAAATCCAAACCATCGATTTGAGATAAGCCTTGTGCAACCAATCTTACCTTCTTCGTCGTGACTATTCTATTTTCATCTTGCTTGTTCCGAAAGACCCATTTTGTGCCGATTACATTTTGGTCAAGTTTTTTCACGAAAGACCATACCTCATTTCGAGTGAAGTTGTTTAACTTTGCTTGCATTGCCATCACCCAATCCGGATCTTTGAGTGATTCTTCTACCTTTAAAGGTTTCAAAGAAGATACAGAAGAGTAATGTTCACAAAAATTAGCAACTCGAGATCTAGTAGAGACTCCCATATTAATGTCACCAAGTATGTTGTCAGCGGGGTGATCTCTTTATACACTTTGATGAATTCTAGGTGTGGTCCTTGAGGTTGAGGTTCAACTTCCCCATCTTCATCTTGGTCTAGAAATGTGTTGGTGATGTCTTGATCTTGAGTTGAATGGGTTGCTCCACTTGTATTGATGAAGAGGAGGGAGTGGGAGCTATTTCAGGTTCTTGTGGTCTAATTTCTCCAATCGTGATTCTTTTGATTGCTTCACTTGGAATTTTCTTATCACCTAGTACATAAGGATCAGCTTGCTCTAGTTGAGAGCCATTAGTTTCATCAAATGTTACATCATGTGCAATTTCAATAATATTGGAGGTCTTGGTGAAAAAATGGTATGCATATGCATTTGATCTATATCCAAGCAAAAAAACTTTCATCAACTTTAGAAGCAAATTTAGAGGTTTTAGGCTTTTTATTTAGAATGGAACACTTACTCCCGAATACCCGAAAGTATAAGATGCTTGTTACTGATGAAAAGTTCATATGGAGTCTTCTTCAAGAGTTGATGACGATATGAATGGTTCGCCGCGTGACAAGCGGTGTTAACAGCTTCCATCCAAAAATGATCGGAGGTCTTGTACTCATCTAGCATTGTTCTTGCTATCTCAATAAGTGTCTGGTTCTTCTTATCGGCCATGTCATTTTGTTGAGGAGAGTAAGGTGCATAGAATTCATGCTTGATCCCCTCCTCATCAAGAAATTCTTCAATTTGCATGCTCTTGAACTCACTCCCATTGTCACTCCTAATATTCTTGATTTTTAACTTGAACTTATTTTGGGCTCTTCTTGCAAATTTCTGAAATGTTCTTTGAGTTTCCCCTTTATCATGCAAAAATAATACCCAAGAGAAACTGGAATAATCGTCAACAAATACAAAGTGATATTTATTACAGCCGATGCTTATATAAGAAATAGGACCAAATAAATCCATGTTAAGTAATTACAAAGGCCTTGTTGTTGTCATGATGTTCTTAGTGGGATGTGGGACTCCAACTTGTTTTCCCTCTTGATAAGCACTACAAACTCTATCCTTATCACAATTAACACCTGTTAGTCCCAAAATGTGCTCGCCCTTTGTGGTATCGAATATTATAGACGAAGGTAAGCTTGAAAGATAAGAGAGGGCTATTGGTCAAGAGGAAGTTTACTAAGATTCCTCATACCAACATGGGTTAGTCTACAGTGCCATAACCAACCTGAGCCGAACTTAGCCATCAAGCAAGTGTCAAGGTTAGCTTTATCCGATGAAAAGTCATCAAGACAAAGTTTGACTTTCATTTGGCCTTTGAAGATCAAGGAGGAATCATCCCTTCTAAATACCGTCACATCAACATCTGTAAATAAATAATTTTATCCCATTTTACAAAGTTGAGAAATGGATAACAAATTATAATTCAAGGATTTAACATGTAAAACATTTGATATGGAAAGATCATTTGAGATAGCCACTTTATCTAATCCCATTACCTTTCCTTTGCCATTGTCTCCGAAAATAATGGACTCATGTGGCGATCCACTTGGGTCAAAATGTGAAAACATGGATTTTTCTTCGATCATGTGATTTGTGCAACCGCTATCGATCACCCAACTTCTTCCACGGAAATATATTGCTTACACCCTTTTTCCATGAGGCAAATGGGAGACTCGTTGTCGCTTGAATCTTCGAATAGCCACTTGATTTTTGGTGAAGTGGCAAGAGCAATTGTAGCGACACCTTCTTCATTGGAGTCGGTGTCGGAGGCATTTGAGTCCTACTCTTGACTAAGATGAGCTTGACGCTTGTAGCTCGTCTTGTAGTGTTTACTCGTGTCTTTCTTGTGGTACTTGTCCTTGTTGTACCATTTCTTCTCACCTTCGTCCTTATTTTTCTTGTTGGGGCAATCTGCGATGAAATGACCCGGTTTGACGCACTCATAGCATGTTCTTATTAAGTGTCTTCCCCTTGACTTGTCGAATGTCTTCTTTCTTCCACTATTTTTTGTTGAAGCCACCCCTCTTGAGAAACTTGTTGAATTTCTTCACAAATAGCGCCATTTCCTCTCTTTTTTGGTGGTCTTCACTTTCTTCTTCACTAGTGCTTTCTTCAACTTCTCTTCTAGCCTTCAATGCAAGATTTTGTTTTCTTGGACCTTGAACTAGGATTATTGATATCATAGACTTTCTTGGAATCTTGTTGCATCAAGTCAGGAGCTAGAATCCTTCCAAGGATGTGTTGGATATCTAACTATGGGTATATGCACATAAGGAGTACATCATATACAGATAGAGTATATACGAAGTATATTCAGTAGCTTCAGATATCACGAAACCGAATCAGCGGTACCTGATACACCCGGAATCAAGTAAGTACATACCAAGAAGGTTTAAATTGGTTACCCAAACCAATACGACCTGTATTCAAAATAGATCTATCTACTTGGATGTCAAGGAAGACAACTCCCTATCGACTATGGTTGGATAGGATTCGGTACCTCATCCCTATATAAGGCAAAAAGGCTGAGGGAAAGAAAAACAAGCAACACGAAAGATAACAACAGAGGAGTTACTCGACGACTTTAGCCCTAGGATAGATTAGATCCAATCAACTCTTTGTAATAGTCTTAGCCATCTTGCTTGTACTCGAGATCATAAATACAAGGAAGCAACACCCCCACAAGACGTAGAGTATTACTCCAATCGGAGGCTTGAACTTGTATACATCGTTTTGTCTCGCTTCGTGATTAATCCCTACCCTCGAAGGTACCCAATCAATTTATAGACATATTATCGGGAACTAATCTTAGATAGTTGGCATGCCATGTAGAGATCTTCTTCTATTTTGTAGGATTAATCATGTCTCAAACTCACTCTTGCATCGAATTTTCCGACACCAGCTTCTACTACTGCTTCGAGTCGATGGCGGACGTCTTCAAGTCCCCTTCCATCTACTCGAAAATCATCTTCAGAACTATGGTTTTCCGTTGGGATGATCAAGGTGGACTAATCCACACTAGTACCATTGAGTCCATATTATTGGATGCATACCGCGAGGTGGGACATCTTGAGTGGGATCGCACGGAGCCTAATGTTCTCCACTGCATGGACACCGATAGCGACGAGGGTGGCGACAGTGACTCTAACGCTAGCCTGAGTAGCCAAACAGATCGAGTCGTGTTTATGGCTAGAGGCGACAACCCCCCATTGGCTGACCCAATGGCAGAAGATCCAAACACCATGGTTGATAATGGCGTGGAAATTCATGGAGATCCAGCGACAGCAGTCGATGCCAATGGTACTAACACCGAGTTACCACTTGAAACATCCGCATCTGGACGAGCACCCGACATGACCCTCCACCGGCGGACCACGGGAAGGAAGATGCCTCCTGGCCTCTCCCGATGACTTCTAGTGGGTGTACCTACACTTGCGATAGCCCATGGCTTAAGGGACAAGCTCCCTCCAAACAGTCATTGTGAGGCTTCATCGGCTCGACCGCAACCGAGCCTTGGTAGCGACATATTCGGTACACCGGATGCTAACGTGCAAGGAGCTCATCTGATTCTTAGATCCCTTCTAGAATTGGATCTGGCGAATCGACTGACTCCCATGGTCAATCAAGTCAAGATCCTACTCGATGCGGCTCAGAACCAAGTCACTTGAGCAAACAATCCCCACAACTCCAAGCCTCATAGTCGGAACTATCCCGGCTCGAGGAGCCACGGGCGAGAACACTCTCAAGTAGGGGAATCACAGATGGGAAGCTCAGGTGGTTGAGCCCAAACACGATACTCTGGGCCAAACTGTAGCTTTCCTATCCATAGGCGCGGGCATCAGGAAGATCTGAGGAACCGACATGATCTTCATATGGTGATCGAAAACCGCCATGAGGAACTCGGTGAAGACGATCGCTGCTCCTACGACTGTAGATCTACAGGACAAGATGGTCGATATGATTCCCCCACTCGAAGAGACAGGCATGGCAGTCCTCCACCACCACCTCCTAAAGAGTTCGACAGGGGCTGCGAGGCTTTCGTACGTGAACTCCGGTCGATTCAGTGGCCCGAGAATCCCAAAGCAGGCCTGATCCAGAAATACGACGAGAAGATCAATCCCAATGAGTGGTTATAGATCTACACCACCATAATTTGAGCAACCAACGGTGACAACTGAGTAATGGTCAATTACCTATTAACCGCCCTTGATGGACCCGGAAGGTCCTGGTTGCTAAACTTGCCGCCCAACTCGATTCGTTCGTGGGAAGAACTCAAGGCTCAGTTCATAGCCAACTTCCAAGGCACATTCGAGCGCCCAGGAACGGATAATGACCTCCACCAGCTGCACCAAGGCAATAAATAATCTCTTCAAAATTTCATTTACAGGTTTAGCGACAAGCATAACATGATCCCGAACATCTCATATGGATCGGTTATTATTGCCTTCAAACGAGGTGTTCAGGACATAGACTTGCATGAAAAGATGGCTACTCAGAAGATCCGCACGGTCAAAGAGCTTTTTGAGTTGGCCGACAAGTGCGCAAAACGAGAAGAAGTGCTGGTGCACGCTACAAACCTCCAATCTGGCAAGGACCAACCCGAGTCCTCGAAGAACGGAGGAAAGAAGAACAAACCCGATGACAAGTGCAAGGGTCCCAATACGACTATAGCCACGGTCGATAGGAGAAAATCGCGCAACACTGGGGACAACAAAGGCCTCAGTCGAGGTGGTGAAATGTGGTGCCCCATCCATCAGAGCAACCAGCATGACTTTGATGAGTGCTTTGTGTTCAAGAAGAAACTTGATGAGAAGATCAAGGCAAATGCTGAGCGTGGTAGTAAGCAGGTTAAGCCTAATGTTGAGGGTGACGAGCCCCAGTTCCACAAGGCTGACCACAGCTTGGGGCACATCTTCGGAGGATCTGCCACATATGAGTCTAACAGACAGTACAAGGTAGTCGAGCGAGAAGTCAACCTAGCCCTAACTGGGCCCACTAGCTATCTCAAGTGATCAGAACAACCGTTCACCTTTGATCAAACCAACCATCCGGTCGTGGTACCACATCCTAGTCGATACCCAGTCGTAGTTCAGCTGACCATACTCAACATCAAGGTTTCTAGAATTTTGGTCAATGGAGGTAGTTCACTCAACCTCATTTTCTCCAAAACCTTAGACAAGATGGGAATCCAAAGGTCAGAGCTTAAGACTAGAGTCGTACCTTTCCACGACATAACTCCCAACTCATCGACCATGCCTCTCGGCCAGATCGAGCTACTGGTCACGTTTGGCACGCCCGACAACTTCTGCATAGAAAAGCTGACCTTTGATGTCACGAACTTCGAGATGGTGTACAATGTGATCCTAGACCACCCAATGCTGGGCAAGTTCATGGTGGTGGTTCACTATGCCTACCAATCACTTAAGATCCTGGGTCCCAATGGGACCATTACGGTTAAAGGAGATCAGCGTGCAGCAATCAGATGCGACAAGCAAAGCCTGGATATGGTCAAACACTTCAGTCAAGTGACCATCGCTCCTAAGGGCACAAATTCTAAGCATCAAAGGCAGCAGGGTGTTGTCAAGGCCAAAGACTACAGGCTCGTAAGTCTTGCTGACGCTACCAAATCTGACGACGCCAAAGGCAAGGCCCACGATGGCGTCAGCAATAAAAACACCGATGGTTGCGTCAAGGCAGTGCCCTTCGGCCCGTCTAAACCATCCAAGATGGTTAAGGTTGGGGTGAACCTTGACCCCAAATAGGAACTCTAGCTCATCACCTTCCTCCACACAAACCAAGATGTGTTCGCATGGCAACCGTCCGACATGCCTGGGGTCCCCAGGGAGGTGATCGAGCATAGACTGGCTGTTAAACCCAATGTCAAACCTGTGGTGCAGAAGTAGCAAAGATATGCTAAAGATAGGAAGCGGGCCATCCAAGAGGAGGTCGATAAGCTCCTAAAGGCGGGCTTCATTCGAGAAGTACGTCATCCTACATGGCTCATGAATCCCGTCCTTATCAAGAAGACTAATGGCAGATGGAGAATGTGCGTCGATTTCACTGACCTCAACAAGGCTTGCCCCAAGGATCTTTTTCCTCTCCCGCGAAATGACCAAATCATCGACTCTACTGCAAGCTGCAAGTTGTTATGTTTTCTAGATGCCTATTCTGGGTATCACCAAATTAGCATGGGATTAGAGGATCAGGAGAAAACTACTTTTACTCCTTTCGGTGTATTTTGTTATGTAAAGATGCCTTTTGGTTTAAAAAATGCTGGTGCTACGTATCAAAGGTGTATTCAAAACTGCTTGCAACCCCAAATTGGGTGTAATGTACAAGTGCATGTCAATGATGTTGTAGTCAAATCGAAAATCGGAAACACATTGGTTGACGATCTCAAAGAAACGTTCGAAACCTTAGGAAGTATAGCATGATTCTCAACCCTGAAAAGTGCACATTTGGCATGCCGTCCGGCAAACTTCTCGGCTTCTTGGTGTCAAGTCGAGGCATTGAGGCCAACCCACGTAAAATTGAGGCTCTCAACCAGATGCGGTCATCTCGAACACTGAAAGAGGTCCAAAAACTGACATGTTGCATTGCTGCTCTTAGTCGATTCATTTCTAAGATGGGTTAGCGAGGGATGCCTTTCTTTAAGCTATTGAAGAAACAACATCAGTTCGAGTGGACGGAAGAAGCGGAGCGCGCCTTCCAGGACTTAAAAAGGTACTTATCATCCTCATTAATCCTTACACCGCCTAACGAAAAAGAGGAGCTATTTTTGTATATTTCAGCTACCCCACAAGTTGTAAGCACGATACCAGTGGTCGAATGGGAGTGTCCTGAGAGAAAGGCCAAGGTTCAAAAACCTATTTACTACATGAGCGAGATTCTACACAATGGTACCCGCAAGTACAGAAGCTGATATATGCAGTCTTGATGTCTTCCCGAAAATTACGGCACTACTTTCAAGCGCACAGGATCACCGTCATGATGACGTACCCGCTGAAGGATGTAATATGCAACCGGGAAGCTACTGGACATGGGCAGTACAACTAAATGAGTTCAACGTAAGCTACGCACCATGCACAAGCGTGAAATCAGGAGTGTTAGCAGACTTCATCACCGAATGGACAAGCGTTGATGAAGCAAGGCCAAACATGGTTGAAGATCACTGGACGCTCTTCTTTGATGGATCGCTCACGCTCTAGGGCACGAGGGCTGGCATTATACTTAAATCTCCAACGGGCGATGAACTCAGGTACGTTGTTCAATTAGATTTTAAAGCCTCTAACAATATTGCAGAATATGAAGGACTGATAAATGGGCTCCGCATAGCTGCGTTGCTTGGAATTAAATGACTTCTTATGAAAGGGGACTCACAGTTAGTCATGAACCAAGTTCAAAAGGAGTCTCAATGCTCAGACGACAACATGGCGGCTTATTTACTTGAGGTAGGAAAGTTTGAGCAAAAGTTCGAAGGCTTAGAAGTGACGCACATCAGAAGGAGTGATAACTCTGGTGTGGATGAACTTGCTAGACTCTCTTCTTCTCGAGCACCAATACCCGTAGGAGTCTTCATTGAGAAACTCCTTAAACCATCTGTCCTGATAGTTTGGCGAACGGATGCTGCCCAACCCGACCAGTAGTCTAGCCAGGTCGGCGAGGCAGAACCCGCAAACACAAATGTTGCACTACTTGAATGCCACCCAACTTGGATGACTCTGTACTAGGTCTATCTCGAGGGTCGAGACATCCCTGATGATGATGTGTCTGCAGAGAAAATTGCTCATAAATCCAAGGTCTATGTTTTACTAAATGGCAAGCTCTACCGAAAGGGAAGTAACAGAATCTTGATGAAGTGCATCACTCAGGAAGAGGGCAGTAAAATACTGCTCGATATCCATGGAGGCAAGTGTGGTAATCATGCGTCTTCTCACACCTTGGTCAAAAAAGTTTTCCGCCAGGGATTCTATTGGCCGACTACCCTCCAAGATGCTTCCGAGCTTGTCAAAAAGTGCGAGAGCTGCCAATTTTTCGGAAGGCAAACCACTCGACCAGCACAAAAGCTCTACAAACAATTCCTTTTTCTTGGCCTTTCTCCGTCTAGGGCTTAGATATCCTGGGACCATTTCCAAGGGCCTAAGGCGGTTACAAGTTCCTATTTGTGGCCATCGACACGTTCACCAAGTGGATAGAGGTCGAACCCATAGGAAAGATAGCTGCAGAAGCGACCAAGAAGTTAGTGAGGAGCATAATTACTCGATTCGGCATTCCGCATCGGATAATTACGGATAACGGTATCCAATTGAGAAGCGAGACCTTTATTGCATTCTGTGAAGAATTCGGTATCAAAACTCATTTCGGCTCAGTAGCTCACCCACAGAGTAACGGTCAAGTTGAACGTGCTAATGGAATAGTCTTACAGGGCATCAAAACTTGGGTCTTAGACAGGTTAAAAGCCTACTTGAAATGCTAGGTAAAAGAACTTCCCTCAGTACTATGGGTCGTTCGTACTTTGACCAATAGAGCCACTGGTGAAACTCCGTTCTTCTTGGTTTATGGAGTGGAAGCAATGCTCCCGACTGAGTTGCAGTTTGGATCACCTCGAGTGGAAAGTTACTCCGAAGAAGGGCAGGAGAAACTATGAGTGGATGACATAAATTCGAGCGGCTAAGTATCAGCAGGCATTGCATAGATATCAAAGCTAGAGAATTTAGCCTAGAAAACTCGCTACTGGGGACCTCGTCCTACGAAAGGTGCAAAAACAGGCCTGGCACCACAAGTTATCACTTAAGTGGGAAGGACCTTACATAGTAATCAAAGTCACTCGAGATGGGTCAATACGGCTATCTACTCCGAATGGCGAGATACTCGAACACTCGTGGAACATCGACCAACTCTAAAAGTTTTATTCATAGAAAAGGTAGGTTACATGTAAGTCGATTACATTCAATTTGGTTAGCTACTTGATTACATAATTTTTCCCTTTTCCTCTAATCCATGTGGCTAGTGCAAAATTAGAAGAAAGGATCCACCTAGTTCTGGCAAATAGTGAAGATCCACCACTTCCAAAAGTTTGGAAGCGTATGGACCCTCATTTGCCCTTGAACGAGTCGAGGAACCTTTTATACTTCTCCCTCGGGCGGCAGCTAATCACCCCAAGAATCAGCCGCCGGCCAGCATAAGAGCCAAGAAAAGTGGCCGAGGCGAAGGCCCTACTGGAGCTACTGAATGGCACCGGTGATGCCGAGTGATCTTCTTCCTAGCATGAAGGCGATCTGGCGGTTGTCGACGGAGAAGGTGACTGTGTCTCCTTAGCCAGTGATGACTCGGGGGCTCCACCCCGAAGACCTCAATGGTGGCTTGGTCGATGATCCGGTCGAGATCACCACCATCCTCATTCCTCACCGGTGCAGAGCGCTGTGCTGAAGCATAGATCTTGATGTAACGGCGAACACGCTGAGTGAGGGGACGGTGACGATCTATGGTGGATGCTTCTTCCTTCTCCTTCTGAGGCCCACTACTCGAGTCCTCATCATTAGAGGATGTGATGATAATGACCTCAGGAAGTACCAAGGTGAGAGGCCTAGGGGAGAGGACTTCTTGGATTGGCTCAAGAGGTAGAGATGGAGTGGAGGCTATGGCTTCAAGCTCTACGAGTC
The DNA here is from genome assembly GCF_958298935.1 of Phragmites australis. NCBI lineage: Eukaryota > Viridiplantae > Streptophyta > Magnoliopsida > Poales > Poaceae > Phragmites > Phragmites australis. Next base: position 31,996,904 of record NC_084923.1, on the reverse strand, counting down.
TTAGGAGGCAATAGGCAAAGGAAACAAAGGAGATGACAAACAAACGGCTTCGAGTCCCCTCTATTTATAGCGGTGGAAATAGGTTGTAAAACGTAGTCGTCAAGATCTGAAACAATGGATTCGCCTCAGGCGCGCAACGCATTTGGTGGAAGTCATGATGGCGTTATGGCTTGTTTCGTCTCTGCAAAGATGGATGGGCGGCCATTATGACGTGTCATATAAATATTGCGGTGAAAATGAGTACATATGGGAGTGGGACCTTTTAATGCCCACCTGCTCGGCAGTTCGAGTTCACTCGATAATCCTATTGCAGTCAAAACCATAATGCTCGGGGGCTTGCATTCTCGAGTATTCAGTCGAGAACGAGCCTTACTCTTCAGCCAACTCCGTGGTCAAGAACGAGCCTTACTCTTCGACAAACTCATTCATCGAGTACATGGTCGAGAACGAGATTTGGTCGAGTACAAAGTTGAGAGCTATAACACTGCTCTCCGATCAATGGTACAAGTATGTCCTTTTCTACTCTTTGATTGAGTAATTTCTTCCTTGACCATAGAGTCAAGGGCAAATCGTAATACCATATTTCTTTTATAAGTTTTTTGCAAAATGTTATCTGACTCTGTGTTGATCACGATAAATAGAACCAACAGAAGCATGTGTTGGGTCGATGACGGATAACTATACCTTAGGAGGCATAACTGTATAGAGATTTTCAGACATCTCACGCCTAATGGCCAAAAGGGTTATGAAGTCCTAGTCTGCCTTGCATGTGCTCTCTATCGAGTTCATGTTTGTATGCTGATCGAATGCGCAGATTGATAAAAGTTTGCAAAAAAAATCGATATGCTTTTTCTTTTTCTAGCTCTGTACTAGTCTTTTCCTCACTATTACGGTCTTCTCGAGTACTCGAGGGCCGCGCATCTAATTCCTTATTTAGTTAAGATTTTAGATGTTGACAGATGCGTAATCGTATGGTCTTGAGAACGATGACAACATACCAGTTATTGCATCTACTTATGCTAATCCTATTTCATCGACAAGGAAATAGATGACAAAAGCATAATATATTGGCAAAATGTAGCCTTGCTGTGTGCAATCTCATATCATAAAATGTGTCTTACAAGTGCCAAAACAGGATGGACCATCAGTTCGAGGGACTCCCCTCACTATCGTCACTGGGCAAACTGAGCCTCAATGACTCGACAAAAGATGGAACTACCGACTGGACACTTTCTACAAGCTTTGCGACCTCCTCGCTAGTGCAGTTAAATCCAACTGTCACCAATGAGGTATTGAGCACGCGGTTATAACTCTTGAGAATACCTAGTAATGTGGCGGTGCTTGCAGAGGTTGCTTGGGACATAAGGTCAAGGGTCTGCGCATTTAGCTCTTGAAGTGCTAGGATAGCAGCATCCCTCTGAGTGATGTCAACAACCCTTTCAGACATCATCACCTTCTTTTCAGCTCGAGCGGTGTTCACTTAATTCCTAAGTCTCTCCCGATACTTGACATCATCATCAACCTTCTTCATTGCATCAGCAAGAAGTTTTTCCTTGGTGTTACAAGAGGACTCAAGGCCTGAAAAAGGTAAACTAAATAGTAATTCTTTATTAGTCACCAATAATTGAATCACACACTTGTGGTCAGGGACAGACTTATGTTCAATTTTCTCCCTCTTGTCTTGGAGCTTCTTATGGTGGTTGGCCTCGGCGGTAGCTACCTGAGCGCTTATAACCTGGAGAAGAGTTTTTATCGCCGCCCACGGATCATCAGTCGGGATTGATATTGAAGTTTCACTTCCCCTAAGCTGTGGGTCTTCTTCGGGCGCGCTCGAGGTAGGATCTCTAATTGGAGCCGAGGATAAGTAACCAGGGAAGTTAGCCCTGGATGGTTGGTCGAGACACTGACAGCCTTGGTTTGCGCCTCAATCGATAGTATGCAATCAGCAGAATAAGAGAAGAGGAAAAGAAAGGACTACCAATCGGCTAGTCGAGATCAGGATCCAGGACAAACCTCTTTGAAATCGGAAAGTGAGAAATGATGCTTGACTTTAGCCTTTTTGTGGTCACCTTCTTTGTTCTTGGTCCGGCAGGCGGAGGTAGTGAAGGAGTTACACATGGACCAGGCAAAGTCAAGGCATCAGTAGCCTACAAAGAACCAAATAATAAGAATGTATTATCGAGTGAAAGTATGACCAACTAAAGAGCGATAATTTGAATGAAATTACCTCTCTAGTCGAATCATCAGGCATGTCAGTCCCTCGAGTTGACAATTGCGAGGACGCGCCAAACGTCCCCTAAAAAAGAGTCATCCATGCAACTCGTCATTAATAGAATGACTATAAGAAAATCGATAACTTGAGAAGATTTACCTTTTTGGTTGGGTCATCGAGAGCATCGGGTTCTCGAGGAGGCGATTGGGCTGGTATGCTCGTCGTTCCCTAACAAAAGGCCACTCATCCAAACCGAATGCATTCAGGTATCTACTTGATAATTTGAAAGGAAATAAGAAGATAATAAAAACTTCATTCAGCATACCTGAGGGCTCCTTCATTTGCGCTTGAGAAGGCTCAGGCCTAGCAACAGATGAGAAGAAGGGGATGATCTCTTCGATCGAAGAGACCCCTCGGCCTCCTCATTGGTTGATCCTTTCCCCTTGTCGGCGGCATTGGCAGAAGTAGCGTCGTCGAGATCAAAGACCTCGCTCGAAAGGATATGTTCTTGACAGAAAACTAGAGCTTGCAGTCACACAAACAAGTAAGAACAAATAGACAATAACAGGTCTTACTGTTCCATTACGAAAATCCTTACGTCTGGTCAAGGATTCGCTAAGGACTAAGGCACAATGCCACACTCTAGTGCACCGGAAGAAAAAAGCTTGTTCAGCTGGGCGGTGATGTCCTGGGCAGGCAGGGCTGAAAAAGAAAAGAAAGGTTTACTCGATGAAGTTTGAAGATCATAGCGAAACGAAAAGGGCAAAGTGCTAACTAAGCCTTACATCTGGCCGCATCCCTGGAAGCATCCACATCCCCACTGTACTCTCAAGCCAGGCACGTTCGTGCTTTCAAGGAACTCAATCTCTTACTAATAAAGTATATGGCCACATGTCACCCATTAAGACCAAATTGCCTCAACATGCCAATCTTGTTGGTGAAGTAGGTGGTGTGGCTGGACTCTCGATGCTCTTGCGTCCAAGAAAGATTTTGGACAGCAAAAAGACCTCTATACACTAAACGAAAACCAATCAGGCCAGGATTGGAGACATAAAACCAAAGTTTCTTTCAATCCTTCGACCAAGAGGAAGTTAGGGGAACCAAGATATAGGAGTTTCTCATCCCACTCCTGAACTGGAAACCACATCCCTCGACACATTTATTTTCAGTAATCCTTTTCAGTTTATAAAAATACTGAAAAAGATTCAAACTTGGCTCAATGCCAAGGAAAGCCTCACAAAGATGAACAAAAACACTCAACATGGTGACCAAATTGGGGTTCAGGTGGTGGAGTTCAATCTGATATCGATCGAGTACATTGAGAAGGAATTTGGAAGGAGGGATGTTAAAACCACAATGGAAGAAAGACTCAAAACTATGAACTCATGCTCGATCTTGCAGGAAGGGAATCTCTCACCCGATGTCATCCTCCATTCGACAAGGCTGCGCGACGGCACCACTCCTTCTACTTTGAGTTCTGCCAGCCAAGTTTCTTGCATAGCTGAGGGCATCTAGGCCTCAATCATGAACCTCACCTCATCATACTGATCGGATGAGGCATCGGCAATTGCTGCGTCCGACTGCTTCTTCGGCGAGGAGGGAATCGGAATCATCGAGGAAGAGCTGGGATCCATGGTTCTAAACTTCTTTTTGGCGGCGGTGCGTGCTGAGGCGGAGAAAGCTAAGAGGCTTGTGCATGAAGATTGGTGGCAATGACGAGGAGTGGCCACTGCAAGTCCGGGTCTTGCAGGTCAATAACTAAAAAATTACCGCCATTTCAACCACTCTCACCTTTACAACGCTTCGACTGGCGCGAAAAGAGGAATGATGACGATGTGCAAAACTCTGCACACCCTTCTGCCTGCATTAAATGCGCCTATACCCGCCATTTAATATTTTGAAAGGTTTTTTAACTCTACTCGAAGTCCGGTATCAATCATTTGAGTTCTTTAAATCTTTCTTTTCAAGTCTCGAGTGCGGTTAGCCACAGGGCGCTCGACCCGACTGAGCTTCCACTCGATACTCAAGGAAGGATCCGTCCACACTCAAGTCTTTCGACTATGAGTCTGATCCACTTTAGTCGACCAAACTTAAACTTTGCAATACTCGAGTGGATGCTTATAGAAACCTCTCCTCCGGAGTAGAGTTATGGGGCTACTGTCGAATATCTAATTATGGGGTATATACGCATAAGGAGTACATCATATACAGACAGGGTATATACGATGTATATTTGACAGCTCCAGATATCATGGAACCGAATCAGCGGTACCTTATACACCCGGAATCAATGGTACATACCTAGAAGGTTTAGATTGGTTACCCAAACCAATACGACATGTATTCAAAACAGATCTATCTATTGGATGTAAAGGAAGACAACTCCCTATCGACTATGGCTGGATAGGAGTTTGTACCTCACCCCTATATAAGGCGGAAAGGCTAGGGGGAAGAAAAACAAACAACACGAAAGACAATAATAGAGGAGTTACTCGATGACTTTAACCCTAGGATAGATTAGATCCAATCAACTTCTTGTAATACTCTTAGCCACCTTACTTGTACTCAAGATTATCAATACAATGTAGCAACACCCCCACAGGACGTAGGGTATTACTCCAATCGGAGGCTCGAACCTGTATACATTGTTTTGTCTCGCTTCATGATTAATCCCTATCCTTGAAGGTACCCAGTCAATTTATGGACATATTGTCGGGAACTAATCTTCGACAGGATGTCATGAGGTATTAGCTTCTCAAAGTCATCCTGCTCACGAATAAGGGTCACCAAAGTGACATTTCTTAGAGTCATTGATCGGAGTATCCTCATGACAATTAAATTATCGATCATCTTCTTTCTTCCAAGCCCCTTGATCTCATTGACTAGGAGATTTAGGTAATTGTACATCTCACTTAGGGTTTCATCATCACTCATGATGAATTGATCCAATTTGCTCTTGAGAAGCTCTAGCTTGGAATCACAGACACTTGAGGTGCCATCATGTATGTCACAGAGCGTGTCCCAAATTTGCTTTGCACTCTCAAGTCTGGCAACTTTGTTAAACTCATCTCCACTCAAAGCACTAAAGATAGCATTTGCGACTTGAACATTCTTGTGTTCATTGATGTCATCTTCGGCAGTGAGATTGTTTGAGTTCTGCAAAACATAGCCATTTTCCACTATTCACCAAATAGAAGGATTAATATATTTCAAATACATTTTCATCTTATGCTTCCACGAGACATAATGAGTACCATCAAAATATGGTGCTCTACCGAAGGAACCATGCACATATGACGGTGCGAAAGGACTAGCGGAGTAATCATATGGAATTCTTGCTCCTCCTTCACTGGGACCTACATCCTTACCTGTCATCCTAGATTTCTCTAGATGATTAAGCCTAATATAAAGAGATAAGGCTCTGATACCAATTGAATGATTGAGATGGCAACCTAAAGGAGGGTGAATAGGCCTTTTTCTAAAAATGCCATAAAAAAGCTGAAATTTCATCTTAATAAAATTTAAATGTGAAATTTAAATCTACTCTAAAGCAAGTAACAAGATGCAATCCTAAATGAGATATAAACATAGGATTAACACAAAGTAATTTATGAACTTGTAATAAAGTAAAGCTAATAGGCTTGGAATGAGAGGGGGCAAGGGGTATATAAAGAGACCCCTTCAAAAACTAGCTGTTGGACACCTTTTCAGCCCACATGGGATATTCCAAACTCCATATCGGAACATCCGATCAGTTCAAAATGCCAAATTTGAACTTCAAAAACCAACTCAGATTTAGAGAAAAACACACATCGGAACATCTGATGTGGAAAATTAAATCGAGACCAAAAGGTCTATGTTCCAACCATATCGAAACATCCGATCCAACTATCAGAACATCCGATGTTGAGATTTAATTCCAAACCAAGACCTCTGAACTTGATAAAGTTGAATGTTCTAACTCATATCGGAACATCCGATAAAAATATCAGAACATCCGATATTAAAAGCAAGCCCAAACAGAGAGCCCTAACTTCTAAAATTCAGAACATCCGATATGGAGATCGGAATATCCGAGGTCACACAGAACAAATTTGACTCGGTAACAAGTTGTGAGCTTGTGTCGCTTTCTCTTAAGTAGATCTTTTTTAGCACTAAGATTAAAGCCAAACCACAACGTTGCACCCCCTCTTAATAGTACGGTGGTCCTATATTCAATTTCCAAAACAAAGTAGTATTTAAAAGAGTAAATCGTTCACCATCTTATTTCTTAAATTTTTGGAGGTCGCTAATGTCGTGTTGCTTCACTCGATGGGACTTTTACCTATTCAAATACTCATTGAATATATTAGTCCCTTAATCATTTGTCATCAATCATTAAAACCCACATAGGGGGCCTAGATGCACTTTCAAGCACCCAACAAATAGAGGATGTTGTCCTCGACGCTCTCCGTCTTCGCCATGGAGAGATCATGGTCTCCAACCACCACTTGCAGCCCTTCCTGATCAAATTTGAGCGCAAGCACCACTGCACCAAGGCTTTGGACTTGAGGCTCATCAAGAGAAATGGAGTTCACCTCTGTTTGCGTCCTTGGTGAAGCCTCAGTCAAGCAATGGGCATGGCATTCTTCTTTTGGGTTTGCCTTTGTTTATAGGGCATTCCCATCCATGCATGGTCACTGAAGATCGTGGAACGCGTCAATGGCCGAACTTGTTCTCTAGTGCACATCAAGTCTAACATGCTCCACCCCACTACCATGAGTATCGTCAACCTGTGGGCTTGGATGGTGAACCCGAGCCACATCCCCAAGGTAATTTTGTTGATGTTTACGCATCAACCGGCGGTTGGCTCCTCCTCCCACTTGTAGGTCTCCACAACACCGATGAAGATGTGGCAGTACAACACCATGTTTCGGGTGATCATTCACCTCAACATGATAGATGATTACTCGGCTTGCTCCATCTTCCTCCACAACCAGCCGTTGGTGGGTCTCCTGACGAGCAGGTTCACGTGGTTTTGAGCGAATATTGATGGCAAACCGGGGCCAAACCGGATGGTTTCACTGGTCGGTTCTTCATGGCTTGTTGGGACCTCATTAAATCAGATGTGATCAACATTGTCATGGACTTTTTCAAGTTGTGCACTTTTGGCCTCTAGCTCCTAAACTCAGCAAATATAATCCTCCTCTCCCAAGAAGTCAGAGGCCGAAGGGATTATAGATTACAAGCCAATTAGTCTTATCCACTCGATTGCCAAGATTATTTCCAAAATCTTGGTAATAAGGCTTACGCCTCTCCTAGACTCGCTGGTCTCCAGCTATCAATGACCCTATGGGGGCACTCCCTCAAAGAACCCTTCCTTTAGGAACTTAGGCGGCTTCGCCCCTCGCCTGGCACTCCATGGCTAGTCGTTGGAGATTTCAACATTATTTATAAGGTGGTGGGCCAAAACAACAGTAATATGTAGCTATGTCAAATGAGGCTTTTCAGACACACTCTAAACCACTGCCACCTTTGGGACATCCGTCTCTAGAACTCGAAATTCACCTGGTTAAATGACCGTTGCATACCCCCTTTGGCCATGCTGGACAGATTTCTCTATAACCCTGAATGAGAGTCAATTTTTAGCTCCCTCAGACTTCAAACCCTTTCCTCCTCCCACTCGGATCAATGCCTCGCGTGTTCCTCTCCAACCAGGGTAGGCCTAAACTACCCTGAACCTTCAAATTCGAGAATTTTTGGACCTATATGCCTAGCTTCATGAACATAGTGTCTTCGGCTTGGGCGATTGATTCAGGGCATCGCGAGCCACTTCACATCCTCAATTGGAAACTCTACAACACAACTTCTTACCTTGCTTGATGGAGCAGGTTGCTTCTCTTAGGGGCAAAGGTACAACTTATCATGGCACTCAAGGTCATCCAGCGCCTCGACTCTAACCAAGAGTGCAAGGAGTTCTCCTTGAGCGAGGCCCTGCTTAGAGTGCGGCTAAAAAGAAGGGTTCGCTCCCTAGCTGCTACCAAGCACGTCAGAAAAAGGTAGGCCTCCAGAATTGCCTTCCTTAATGAGGGCAATGCAAACACTAGATGTTTTTACAACATGGTGAATGCGTAGAGAAGGCAAAATCATATTCTGCGTTTGAGCGCAGCCACTGGCTAGGCAACGTCACATGCAGAGAAGGCATCTGTGATCCAACGACATTTTCAACACATCATGGCAAGACCGCCGCCAAGGGTCGCCGATTTAAATTAGGAGCTCCTAGGGCTTCAACGTCATAATCTAGCCTCCCTAGACAGTCCACCATCGGAGGAGGAGATCCTCTCGGTCAACAAGCTCTTCTCGCAGGAGAAGGCTATGGGACCGGATGGCTTCACTGGCCCGTTCTTCGTGGCTTGTTGGGACCTCATCAAATTGGATGTGATCAACGTTGTCATTGACTTTTTCAAGTTGCGCACTTCTGGCCTTCGGCTCCTATACTCAGCAAATATAATCCCCCTCCCCCAAGAAGTCAGAGGCCAAAGGGATTATAGATTACATGCCAATTAGTGTTATCCACTAGATTGCCAAGCTTGTTTCCAAAATCTTGTCAATAAGGCTTACGCCTCTCCTAGACTTGCGCATACTCCATGATGTTCTACAGGTCCACCGCAATAAACTTCAATCAGCTGATCTAGAAGGTGTGGGCACCGCCGAAATGCAAATTCTTTGCTTGGCTAGCACTTCAGAATAGGCTATGGACTACATATCGCTTTACGCGCAAGAATTGGCCTTGCAATCCCATTTGTCCACTTTGTGAGCAACTCAATGAGTCCAACCTGCATCTAGTTGCAGAATGCTCCTTCTCTAGACAAATTTGGCAGATCATGGGTGAGAAGCTAAAGCAGTCAGTCATCCGTCCTGATATGTGGCTACCCTGCTACTTGGTTCATGGGTGGTGAACATTGCTCGCTTCCACCATCCTTTCTTTCAGGAAAGCTCTCTGATCGTTTGCCATGCTGATTGCCTGGGAAATCTGGAATGAGAGGAATAGAGACATTTTTAAGAAGAAGAAACAGCCGGTGGCTCAGATTGTGAGACAGATCTTTGATGAGGAGAATAAACACTTAAGTCATCAACGGAGCACACCACTTAGGTGCTTTTTGTTGCGAGAGTAGCCTCCCAGCTTTGATTCATTTTTTGGAGTCATGTTTTCTTTCCCCTTTTTTTTGTCATCTCTTTGTTGCGTCGGTCTAATCTCTTTTTTTTCCCTGCCCGTCAGACTTCTCTATCTTATTAACATGATTCTGACATCTCTCTTGCTAGTTGCATTTAAAAAAGGTTTAGAACCGAAATCCTGCACTACAAAACAGCTGTGGCAGTTGCTCCTTTGGGCTGGTGGGCCGTGCGATTTGAGGCCTACTATCGGCCCTTTGGTTTCTAGGGAGTCAGATCTCGGTCGCTCTCTTCATCTCTCTCCGTTTGCTCCAACCAGTTCAGAGCTCAGATTCCAGCGGCGGCGGCTATCTAGAGCTTTTTCTTCCCCCGTTTTGCTGCACCGGAAAAAAATAAGAAGAAAAAACTCGGGCGTCTCAACTCTCAAGAACCAAATCATGGAAGGAGGAGGCAGCAACACGCCCTTCTCCAGCACCGGCACCACCACCCTCCCCACCACCCCTTCTTCTACTGCGGTATTCCTCTTCTTTACCTTCTCTGTACCCATCCCCTTGCCCTTGTCTGGTCGCCTTTTTAGTTGGTTTGCTGGAATCTAGGTCTTGTTCCGTTTGTAGTAGTCCTTAGAAATGGCGCTGTAGTCCTTAATCATCTCCTGTTGCCATGTTGTATGTCTCTGCACCGTTGTTTCGTTCGCCCCCACCACCACTAGGGGATTAAAGAAACAGGAACCAGGAGTTCAGCCGTTTCTATTCAATGGAAAGAGGCACTGTTTCATCTCTGAGTGCAATCTAGTTACTGAATTTTTTTTTTTTTTTACTGAGTTCTATCCCTGTGTAAAATGGTAATCTTGTGTGAGAGAGATTCTTGGAGGGTACGGTTAAGCTTATATGTGCTGTGGGACTTAAATTTTGCATATCTGTTGTTGCCTTTTTGGTTGGGCGGCATGCACTTCTAAGTACACAAATGCCTAGTACGCATCTGATTTTAGCTGATAGGATTATGATGTAGTTCACTGATCAAAGGCTGATTCTGCTAGCAAGCAGAACGAGTTAAAAAATGGGGATAAGGATGCTGCCATTGATGCTGAAATAGCGAGACTGAACAAGCTGCCAGCCCATAGTTCATACGCGATACACCGCATGAAGGTGCTAAACAAACTTCGTCATCTGATGTCTATCAAGGTGAGCCCACGTTTCTTTACTTTCTGGTTTCTGCATGAGATATTTTGATTCATTCTTACCTGTATGATCCTCTTTTCTTTTATCACCTCAATGCTGGTAGTGTGTGCCATTGCCCTACGAATTGTCCATCCAGCAGATAGCACAAAGTTCAGCCTGCAGCATGATGTATCGTATTTTCCAAGATTTGACATTAGGGAAAATAATGTTTATACACCTCATCAAAATTAAATGATGAGCAACATTGCTGCTGTCTTTTTCTAGAACTGGAAGCATGTTTATATTTGTTTCTCATAATCTGGATAAAATAAACAGATTGCTGGACTGCTGCTTTCGAAGAACTAGTCCCAAGACCAAATACACAGCACAGATTGTTTGAAGTTGGCCCTAGAAATGGAAGGTTCTTATACCCAGTAGTAGTCGTAATTTAGTATAATTGTACTGTTTATGTTTTTTCATAATGAACATCTTCATCATAGATACTTGGCCCATTACAAATATATGAAGAAACCATAGGATATAACAGGGGAATGACCAATGGTTTAATTGGATTTCCCGTCAATTGAGTGGTAAACTTATGATACCCTAGTGTAAGTGTGGGGATTTAATATACTCTATCCCGATTAGCCCTTTTTTGTTAGTGAGGAAAGGGCTAAAATTAACTACAATAGGTTTGGCATCTGAGTGTTTATACCAGTTGGGGGCGGAGGTGACTATTAGCTTCATAAACTTTCTGTACTTTACTTACTACCTCCATTTCCAAATACTTGACACTTTTGACCATTTTACTTGTTTCAAAATATTTCACACTTCGCGTATTCTGATATGTAGTTTCCCATTTTGCCCTGCAAGATATATTCTTTCTTCCATCCACTATGCCCTAAGAACATTTGAATAACTTTTTGAGGTGTTTGTCATTTCATACTAGACAAAGTGAAGCACCTTGGTAAGGGTGTCTTAGGGTCTGTTTGTTTGAGATTCTGCTTTTGGCATTGCTGAAAAACTGCATTTGGATTTTAGCTGTTGGCTTTTACAACATTTTTTTGGCTTCCCAGTACATCACTTTTCAGAAAAGCTACTCTCAGGTAGCTTCTCAGTTCTTAGTTCATTTCCTCAGAAGAAGACTTCTGCCTTCTCCAGAAGCCACTTTTCAGCGAACCCGTTTATTTGAGCTTCTAGCTTCTAGGTTTCTGACGGAAGCAAAAGCCAGAAGCAGGTTGAAACAAACAGGCCTCAAAGTTGCCAAGTATTTGGAAATAGAGGGAGTAGTTTTTTCCATTGTTTTAGACTGCAAAATAGCATATCAGACATGTTTAATTGGTAAATTGAGATATTTTTTGACACTTCTAGTTTCAGCATGTTCATACATCAAGGCTTTTGTAACTGTGGCCTCTTTCTAGAATCATGCTAGGGCTGTTACATCTTGGATTTATCTAGAGTTAGGTATTTTTTACTGTTTAAGTATTGTGGCAACATGATCAAATAGACCGAGTCACCGAACACATTCCATGAGGTGCCAATTTGAAGTTCCCAGCAAAAAGATAGAATGCTAATTCCAGATTAGTTTCAGAACATGAATGTTGTTGATCGCTTAACATTGCCAATGGGTTTGATCTCCACAGATCCTGATGAATTTTAAAATTAACTGGTTGCCCTATTTGCAGTTTTGCTGACATGAATAAGTTATTGTTTCTCTTCAGCATTAGACACTAATGCATTATTACTGGATTCTTTAGATTCTATCTTTTGACAGGACCAGATCTTGTTGAACCTTCTTTGACTTGTGTCCTGAAACCTCAAAATTGTAAAAGCCACTCCCACGTTTTATTTTTTACAGAGAACTTAAGATAGTTATAAACAAAACTAACTTTACCAAACAACTAGAATGCTATATGTTATCCTAACCAAATAACACCATACAGCTTCTCTAAATCATATCATCCAATCCATCACTTGAACTTCTGGCGATAAAAAGGTTTTATTTATGCCTTTATTTTGATTGGTTATCAAAAAAATTTGCCAAGTTTTTTTTTTTTTTTTTTGACTTTTTACATTCTGCGTTGCAGAGATCCACGTCTCAAGATGAGGAGCTTGAACTTCTTTTTGCAAGCCTTTCCATCTAAAGTCTATCCCCAATATGTCGATATTTTAACCCTGGTAAGCAACTTGTCGTTTGATTAAGCAAGTTTTCATTTCAGTAGTTTTGCATGTAGGGATGTATTTGATTCGATGTAGACAGAGTTGATCCTCACTTTTATATGTCTAGTCTTTTAGCTAGATTAATTTTTTTATTTAATTTCAAGTGGTCATACTTGAATAACACCATATTTACCTGCAGGCGAGCACACTGTTTTGACATTTCTACTATTTTGTTGTTCCCTCCCATAACATATTTCCAATAGTTTTTGAGTCCGAGGAGATCCCAACTTCTCTGTATCAAAAAATGTTGGGAACTTGTCAGGGTGTGGCGTGTTATGTTCCTCTTGACCTGGACGATATGTAATGGTGAATTATATCATATACATGTAATCAGTTGTATACAAATGGGCGCTTGTAACCCATAACTGGACTTGCTATTGCGGACAAGTATTAATTCCACTAAATAATCATGGCATTGGTTGTTGCACCATTGGATTTGATATTCTGGTAGTAAAACATGCACATCGCCATAGTAAGGATGGTTCATTCTTATTATTGAAGTACCCGAAACTGAAATTGGAGTGCAAAGTTCATGTGCATGATAGTTAAGAGAGATTCATTCAGGTCAATTCAAGTGCAATACGTTTGTGACTTGAGCACCAATTAAAATCATTCCTCTTATTTGTTTCAGATGTATCATGGTATATTATAGTGTTTCTGTTTTGTCGTGGCATCTTAATTTAGGCAATGGAAATTAAACTTTGTAGGAATAATTTTGGTTCAAATTTGTAACATATACTTACGTTGAAGAAAAACAAATGGACTTGTGGGCTGCTCGGATTTTGCAGATAGTTAAAAAGTATACTAGTTTAGTTGCTTAGTTCCCGTAGCAATCAAGAAAAATTCCTATGATTTAGCTTAGCCCTAATCTTTTCTTCGGGCGCAATTATATCTAATATTGAGGAAGGTGACCTTTGCTCAGATGGTTGAACTTTAATGTGTATTGTGACGCTGGTAACATCTGTGAGAGCCACGGTCGCATAACCCAACGTTTCGATTCCCAACCATGGTCCATGGGTTGGGTGCTTACCTGTGTCGACTTTTTATTATGATTCTTTAATTGAACCCATGACTTGTTGGTTAGAAGCCTTAAGGTATCTCTATTACTCAGTTATCACTGCTCTCAAAAATATATGGGACTGGCTAGTTGTTTGTTGACAGATTATTTGCCATCAAATTTGTTGAATTTTCGATCCGTGGATGAGAATCTAATGATCCAGATCCCCTTCACCTCTTTAACTCCCAAGCGCCCAACTCCCTGACCTCATTCACTCCATGTCGCCGTTTCGCCCTCACCCACGCGTCGCCTTGCTGACGTTGTACACAGCGTCGGCGCGGCCCACCCACCTCTACCTCACCTCCCTCCTTTGTAATTGCCCCTCTCATTCTTCCTTCGAGCCGGCTTTCGTTCGCCCTCGCCTCCACCATCGCTCCGCTCAGCTCCGGCGCCGCTACCATCGCCAGAGTCGCCACCCCGCGACTGCTCCCTCGCTAACCTATCTGCTATGCTTGCCCCCGCTGTCACCGTAGCCCAACCAGCGGTCCACGACCACCCATAGTGGGCAGCACCCCTGCCGCCTCGCCATCCCACCTGCCACCACCGCTGGCCACCAACCCCCTGGACCTCCCTCTACCGCGGCAGCCACGAATCCCTCCCCAAAAACCTAAACCCTAACCCTAAAATTCACCGGAATTTATGGAGTTCGTTGGAGATAGAGGAAGAGGTGTCATGCACGAATCTTGTCGCTAACTGTAAGGTGAGTAATTCAACAGATTTCTCCTTAAGAAATCTGCTGACAATTAACTAGCAAAATTCAAAATATATTACATCCATACAAACACATTAATTCCCTTGTCCTCCTTGATATAATCTTGATCTTTCGAATTTATTGACATTCCTAGGTAGGATTGAATGATTGCAGTGACACAACCGTATACAAGGGCAGTGTATGGTTGAAGCATACCCCACTCTTTGTTTTAAAGGCACCGATCTTGTCTACCTACGCGTGGTGTAAATGCTTTCATAGCGTGCGATCTGCTCTTTGTCCCTGTGTAAGGATCGGTGACGTCCTAAGAGGGGGGGTGAATTAGGACACTTAGAGCTAAACCGGCTCAAAAAATAACACAAGATAAACCTATATCAATTTCTATCTAAATGTGCTCTAGGTTTATCTAGCGTGTCTACTCTACCGATTAAGGAAACTTGCAACCTATCTAGTAAGGTAAATTGCAAGAATGTAAATGCGGAAGTGTAAAGAGGGTAGAGAGAACAAACTCGGCACAAGGATTTTTATCCCGTGGTTTCGATGGCATGAATGCCACCCCTAGTCCACGTTGGAGCTCCACAAAGGATATGCTCCCGGTCGGCATCCGGTCACGGCCTTTGAGCCACCAAGTCACAAAGACAAGGCCTCTATCCGGATGAGCCACCAAACCACCAAGGCAAGGTCTCACCACTAGCCTCTCTTCCGGTTCCTCGCTGTCGTGATCACTTCGGAGCTTGAGCCACAAAGGCAAGGGTCTCCGCGTCCCCTCACAAATACCTTGCCGCCTCTCCACACCAAGTCGGAGGGTCAACAAGCTTACCGGCGAGTCACCAAGACTCCAAGGTGCCGGCGTACCAATTGGTACAAGTTAGGATCACTCCTTGATCCACTCTCTATGCAGCTATCAACTAGCTACACTCTCTCTAGGCCTACAAGCACTAATCACTCTCTAATGGTGTGCTTAATCGCCTTGGATTTGATCACTTAAGCACTTTGGTGGCTTGGATGTCTTCTCAAGTGTACATGAACTTCTCTGGACTCCAGCTGCTTCAAATGACTAAGTGGAGGAGTATTTATAGCCTCAAACCCGCCAACTAGCCGTTGCCCCAACGGCTCAGAAAATTGTGAGCACCGGATAATCCTGTGATGATAGTAGTACAAGCACCGGATTATCCTGTGAGTACATCAGAGAAACTAGCCGTTGGAACCCACTCAAACTCAACTGTGAGCACCGGATTATCCTGTGATGAGTTAGTTAACACCGGACAAAAGCACCGGATTATCCTATGCCCATAAGTTCATTTTGGAGCTCTCTGCAAAAATTAGTCCGGTGAGTTCATTTTGTGAGCACCGGATTATCCTGTGAGGCACCAGACTTATGTTGATTTGAGCACCGGAGTTATGTTGATTTGAGCACCGGATATTCCTCTGAAGCACCGGAGTTATGTTGATTTTGAGCACCGGATTATCCTGTGAGGCAAATTTCAGCACAACTGTATTTTGGGCATAACTTTTCGCTCCGAACTCCGATTTTGATGATCTTGGACTCTATTGAAAGCTTGTGAATAGATCTACAAGATTATACAAAAATACATCCCATTTGATCACATCAAAATTCATTATGAGCACCGGATAATCCGGTGAGGCAAATTTCAGCACAACTGCGTTTTGTATTTTGGGCATAAGTTTTCGCTCCGAACTCCGATTTTGATGATCTTTGGCTCTATTGAAAGCTTGTGAAGAACTCTATAAAATTATACAGAAATCCAACCCATTTGATCACATCAAAATTCATGGAACAAGTCCAATTCATTCCTTTCTTTGTTCCGGCTTCGGCGACTTCTCTTTTGTTGCATCCATGAGACCTACTAAAGCATATACTTGACAAACATGTTAGTCTTATTGACTATGTTGTCATTAATCACCAAAATCACATACATGCTCTTATGTAATTTAGGCAATCAACCTAATGGCATGTTTCCTACAATCTCCCCCTTTTTGGTGATTGATGACAACACAACCAAAACAAGTGGCAAATAATAAAAGATAACAAATGTAAACCAATTGTAAAAGGCAAAATACCTTATCACATTGCTTGGATGCATATTCTTACCATTAAGTCCCCCTTTGTTGTGGCTCCCCCTTTTTCCATCGCCACTATCTCCCTTGGATGGCCCATGCAAGAGCTTCTTCCCTTTGTCAACCTAGATGCCTCAAGTTGTTTCTTGTTCCTTCTTCTCCCCCTTTGTCAACACTTGCAACTTGAACTTGATTTGTCTCTTGCTTTGCTCACCATACTTCTCTCCCTTTGTCAACAATCTCCCAAAAATGCTATATGCACATGTTGAACTCAAGGGAAAATATTAGAACACATGGGAGAGAGTTTCACAAATCATGATCCAATAAAAGAAAATGATACCAATTGAAGGAAATCAAATCAAGGAGATGGTACCAATTCAATGCAAAGAAAGCATATGGATCACAATTCATGAAACTCACGTAATATGATTTAAACTCTCCCTATATGTGTGCATACATATGATAAAAGAAAGACATGCAAAACTAGACAATATAGAAGATGGAAAGTTTAAACCATATTATGTATGGAGGTAGCTTAAATGAATAACCGGATTGGCAATGATACCAATTGAAAAGTATGTGCATAACATACCTCCAGGGACTTATTGACTTCTCCATGAGACTACAAAAGATACAACTTGCAACACATGTTAGTCTCAAAATCACAACCCATAGGTTATACTCCCCCTAAATATGTGTATACAAGTGTTGAATACTTGTGAGGGATATATGCACTTGTTATTGATAACAATGAGGATTTATCCTACAGATTGGACTTATGGCACATAAAAAGATACCAAATGAAAACTAGTGCCATTGATTAAACCTACAACTAATAAACTATGTAGGTTGCTTATAGATTAAAGATAAACACAAGCAACCTACCATATGAAAAACTTACACTAGGCATTGCAACAAATTGAATTAAGCACATGCAATGCTAGACAAGGCAAAGGTACAAATTGAAAGAAATTAACATATGGTACCTTTCACCTTTGGATGGGGATTTGGGTATATGATGATTATGATCTTCATCAATGTGCCCATCTTGTACACTTGGCTTCATTGCTTGAGCTTCCTTCATCTTCATCTTGTGAGCCAAGTCTCCAAATCCCCGTAGCCGCTTCGGACTTCAAGTCTTCTTTGGAACCCAAACCGATTGGGGCCCCTTTATGTTGGTGATGACTTCTTTGGGTACCCAAATAGATTGGTTCCTCCCCCAATCTCTTCTCCCAACCTTGTGTGCAACCACCTTACCATTTTCCTTCTTCTTAAGCTTGTAGTGGTTGTTCTTAGACTTGAGCTTGTAGTTGGGCTTGGTGTAGAAGTTGAAGGCTTTGTTTAAGAGGTTAGCCATCTTCTTCTTCTCCTTGGTCTCCTTCTTCACTTGCTTGCATTTGAAGGACTTGTGGCCTTCCAAATGGCATTTGAAGCATATCACGGTTGACCCCTCCGCAAGCTTCTTCACCATGAATGCATGGTTATCTTGAGGAGGTTGGATATGTCCTTTGCCCTTCAATCTTGCCAAGTCTTCCTTGAGCTTTTCCACTTCTTGCTTGAGCTTAACATTTTCTTTTGCAATGAGGTTGTTAGATGATTCTACAACAAAATTCTCAACACACATCTCATTGCAAAGGGGTGAGCATGATAAAGCAATTAAATCATTACAAGAAGTGAAAACATCTACCTTAGGATTGTAATTAAAGAGAGAAGTAGATTGCTTCAAAGGGGTCATAGTTTGAGATTCAATGCACTTAGCCTTAAGCTCTTCATACTCCTTGTTTAGCAAATTGAATTTGCACAATAATTGATCATAATTAGAAACAAATGTAGCATGGATGTCATTAAGTGCATTGAATTTCTTATGCTCTTTTGATTATTTCTTAATGGCCCTTTGTTGCTCATTTATCAATTGAAGGAGTTCATCATAGGAGGGGGAATCCTCATCGGATTCATCATCACTTACATCGCTATCCATACTTTTGGCCATGAGGCACTTGTGTGAAGACTTGCGTGATGATGACTTTGAGAAAGAGCTTCTCTTGGGGTAGAGGATGGTGAGGCTCTCATCATTTGAGCTTGAATCTTCATCTTCACTCACCCATCTTCCCATGCTTGCAAAAGCTTTGGCTCTACTCCTTGTCTCCCTCTTCTTGATTTTCTTCTCTTTCTCTTTCTTGATATGATCCATTGTTTTGATCATGTCTTGAATGGAGATTGGATGATCAATCTTGGCGTTGATCCTCTTCACGTTCTTCTCTATTTGCGAGAAGAGCTTAGCCATCTTGGGATCCAATTCTTCATCACTTGATGTGCTTTGATCATCCTCTTCTTCGCTCTCTTCATCTTGATCACCATCATCTTCGCTTGAGCTTGACTCTTGCTCTTGCCTCCTCATTCTTGCCTTCATATGTTGACATTAAGCTTGCTTGCTTGTGAGAGCAAGATTCTTGGTGTTGGATGAGGTAGGGGCTTCCACCTCCATGTTCATGGTCATCTCATGGACGGTGATCTTGTCTAGCACTTGACTTGGAGTCATCCTTTTGATGTCATTGTTGTCATAGATGATGGAGACTATCAACTTGTACTTTGGAAGAAGAGCTTGAAATATTCTTCTCACCACTTGATCGTCTTCAATTGGCGTCAAACCTAACCCATTGATCTCATTCACAAGAATATTCAAACGAGAATATATATCATTAGCACTTTCATAGGATAGTTGCTTAAGGCCATTGAGCTTAGTAACAAGCACATGATATTTCTCATTGCGCACATCCTTTGTGCCCTCATGTATTTTATTGAGACTAGTCCAAATATCATGCGCATTGGTGAGAGAATAAACACGATTAAATGCATCGGTGCATAAAGATGATAAAAGTATACTCTTCGCCAATGCATTTAATTGTCTCTCCTTGTTGGTGATGCGTTGCCTCATCCCTTCCTCAGTGACTCTCCAAATATCTAATCCCCGGGCTTGCAAATAACAAGACATTAGAACCTTCCAACGGGGAAAATTTGTGCCATCAAAAAGTGGAGCGCTATGGAAATCCATCCCAACCCCGGACGTCACAACTCTAGGCGGTTAAGCCCAATTTAAGAGCACGAGGCTCTGATACCACTTGTAAGGATCGGTGACGTCCTAAGAGGGGGGGTGAATTAGGACACTTAGAGCTAAACCGGCTCAAAAAATAACATAAGATAAACCTATATCAATTTCTATCTAAATGTGCTCTAGGTTTATCTAGCGTGTCTACTCTACCGATTAAGGAAACTTGCAACCTATCTAGTAAGGTAAATTGCAAGAATGTAAATGCGGAAGTGTAAAGAGGGTAGAGAGAACAAACTCGGCACAAGGATTTTTATCCCGTGGTTTCGATGGCATGAATGCCACCCCTAGTCCACGTTGGAGCTCCACAAAGGATATGCTCCCGGTCGGCACCCGGTCACGGCCTTTGAGCCACCAAGTCACAAAGACAAGGCCTCTATCCGGATGAGCCACCAAACCACCAAGGCAAGGTCTCACCACTAGCCTCTCTTCCGGTTCCTCGCCGCCGTGATCACTTCGGAGCTTGAGCCACAAAGGCAAGGGTCTCCGCGTCCCCGCACAAATACCTTGCCGCCTCTCCACACCAAGTCGGAGGGTCAACAAGCTTACCGGCGAGTCACCAAGACTCCAAGGTGCTGGCGTACCAATTGGTACAAGTTAGGATCACTCCTTGATCCACTCTCTATGCAGCTATCAACTAGCTACACTCTCTCTAGGCCTACAAGCACTAATCACTCTCTAATGGTGTGCTTAATCGCCTTGGATTTGATCACTTAAGCACTTTGGTGGCTTGAATGTCTTCTCAAGTGTACATGAACTTCTCTGGACTCCAGCTGCTTCAAATGACTGAGTGGAGGAGTATTTATAGCCTCAAACCCGTCAACTAGCTGTTGCCCCAATGGTTCAGAAAATTGTGAGCACCGGATAATCCTGTGATGATAGTAGTACAAGCACCGGATTATCCTATGAGTACATCAGAGAAACTAGCCGTTGGAACCCACTCAAACTCAACTGTGAGCACCGGATTATCCTGTGATGAGTTAGTTAACACCGGACAAAAGCACCAGATTATCCTATGCCCATAAGTTCATTTTGGAGCTCTCTGCAAAAATTAGTCCGGTGAGTTCATTTTGTGAGCACCGGATTATCCTGTGAGGCACCGGACTTATGTTGATTTGAGCACCGGAGTTATGTTGATTTGAGCACCGGATATTCCTCTGAAGCACCGGAGTTATGTTGATTTTGAGCACGGATTATCCTGTGAGGCAAATTTCAGCACAACTGTATTTTGGGCATAACTTTTCGCTCCGAACTCCGATTTTGATGATCTTAGGCTCTATTGAAAGCTTGTGAATAGATCTACAAGATTATAAAAAAATACATCCCATTTGATCACATCAAAATTCATTATGAGCACCGGATAATCCGGTGAGGCAAATTTCAGCACAACTGCGTTTTGTATTTTGGGCATAAGTTTTCGCTCCGAACTCCGATTTTGATGATCTTGGGCTCTATTGAAAGCTTGTGAAGAACTCTATAAAATTATACAGAAATCCAACCCATTTGATCACATCAAAATTCATGGAACAAGTCCAATTCATTCCTTTCTTTGTTCCGGCTTCGGCGACTTCTCTTTGGTTGCATCCATGAGACCTACTAAAGCATATACTTGACAAACATGTTAATCTTATTGACTATGTTGTCATTAATCACCAAAATCACATACATGCCCTTATGTAATTTAGGCAATCAACCTAATGGCATGTTTCCTACACCCTGCCCTATTTCAACAGCAATAGCTATGGGGACTGAGAAAAAGCCAGAATATGGCTCCACCATTCATATTTCCTCGTCTCTCTTCGTCTATCCCCATCCTCATACATGAACCATCTCATTGCTGAAAACATTTTCCGTCATTCTCTGTTCTAATCTAAAACGAAAGCGAACTAATCTCACGCGATAATTGATTGAGGGAACCAAGGGTTACATATATGGACGTGTCCCGCCCATATCTCAATAACCAGTTTATAAAAACAAATACCCTAGAAATAAAGAAAGGAGAGGCCTAAGAGAAATATGCGTGATCCGTGGCCTATGTCGTGATATGCGCCGTGCATGAAGCACGCATATGTCTAACATGATTAGTTAGTGCTTTTGACTTATGATTTTTTTTTAATCCAATGTACATACTAATTATTAGAGTTGTGACAGACGAACAAGAAGGCTATTGATTTGAAAGCATAGGCTGAGCTTTCAGTTATGTTTGTGAAATAAAGAAGGCTTGTCACTATCATATTATTTACAAGCTTCTTAAATTTGTGATAATTCTTCCCGTAGCAAAGATTAGTGTTGAGAGAGTCTTTCTTTCAATAAATTATGTGAAAAATAAGCAAAGAAATAAAATAGGAGAGCAATACTTAAATTATTGCCTGATTACATTTCTTGAATGTGAATTTTTTAAGCAAGTGAAGGATAATGCTTGCTAGATATATGGTCCAGCCCATTATATTTAAGAAGAATTTCAAATAAATCTTAAATACCTAACTAAATAGAGGTGTGGGTGCATCTTTTAGTTCCACCTACCTAATGGAGATAGAGATAGGCTAACGTAAAAGGAGTTGTTTTCTCCACTCACTTATCATGTATAGATAAGAGGACTAGAAGAACATGTGTGTACGCTCGCTTGCCTTATCTCGTCAGACTAAGTCGGGCTGTGGCCATGGTGGGACAAAGGGCGCGCGTGCACAACACCTCTATGAATGGTCAGCCAAAATCAGGTCCAGTAACTTGCGCAGGTGCGGCCTCTTTTGTAGTTTTATTCTTTTGCTGTTTAGTCAAACATATATATATATATATACATATATATATATATATATATATATATATATATATATGGAAATCATGTTGGCTAAGAATACGATCATGGCACTTGTCATGACCGGATTAAGGAAAAAACCAATCTCATCTATGTATTGAGCCTAAAAATCAATCCCAATACATAGTGACTTCATTGATAATAATCATTCTAATATGCATACGTAATCGAATTAACTGACTTACAAAAGTGACCTTTGAAGGTCAAAGAACCTAATAAACTACAGTAGAACTAAATGAACTACGAAGACTCTAATCCTTTACGACTCTTCCATAGACATTATCGATATA
The DNA here is from genome assembly GCF_958298935.1 of Phragmites australis. Lineage (NCBI taxonomy): Eukaryota > Viridiplantae > Streptophyta > Magnoliopsida > Poales > Poaceae > Phragmites > Phragmites australis. The sequence continues at coordinate 31,974,107 of NC_084923.1, read as the reverse complement.
GAAAGTATCTTAGAATGATCCACCTTCAGTGTACTCCTCGATACCTTCTCCAACTGAGTGTTTGATGATAGCAAGAGTGAGCACTTGTCGTACTTAGCAAGTTGTAAAGAAAATAGTATACATATGAAGGCTTTAACAAGAATATGGCTAAATGGCTCTTTTGCATAAAACATCATTTAAGTAGAAACATAATAATAATTAAGTGAATGACAAACCACCTCAAGATTTCATCTATCTTGACTTAACCAACTTTCCATCACCTCAACCAAAGTTCCATTCACTAAAGTTGAACATTCGACAAAACACCTCAACCACGATTCCCATCATCGTGATCGACCCACACCTCAACTATGGTTTCCACCACCATAGTTGACTAGCTAACCAAAATATCATTATAATCATGGTAGGTTTTCAGTGCCGCTCGTAACCGTGAGTATAGCTGAATATTCAGTTTTAACTCTGCAGAGGTTGTACTTTACTCACAAGTCGTTTCTTCCTATTTTGCTGAACATCCGTTGGCCGATAGAAAACTCTTACACACTATCGAGGTGTGTGCTAAAAATCCACTACAGAGCCTTTACAATGCTCCTCTCAGCACGTGTCTACCCACTAAGAATTCACCACTGCGTGATTCTACCTCAACAAAGGAAGCCCTCTCTTGCGCCTTTCGGATCAAAAGAAATCCATCACTTCCATTCCCCGTACTACCAGATGGTCTGCACTATGCTAAGAGTAAAGTAAATTATTTAGCTAGGTCCATCTCATACCAGGCTTGTGGTTATACTGTAAATACAGAAATGTCACCCCACGAACCGGTCCTTAGATTTGAGCAAGACTATCATATTCCCATATGTACATCTCATACCGATCATACCACATGCTCAAATCCCTATGCCATGTTACTATAAAAAAATTTCATCATATTTTATCATTGTTGCATATGACCATTATCAATTTCATAGAGCAATTATCATGACTTCCATCCCAAAGCAAGGCTAAGCATCATCTACCCTTCCATAACCTAAAATCATACTATAGCTACAAAGATGATAAGAAAAAACTAGGGTAAAGCCTAACTCTTGGAATTTCCAACAAATTCTTAGCATGCATATTTTTAAAATAAAACATTTTAAAACTGGGATAAATATGATCAAGAACACAACTTGCCTTCACTGAACTCAGTTAGGTCTTCGAAATTCTAATCGTGCAAACCTTCTAACTCCTCCTAAATGTTGGCATCTACTCGCAATATACGCAGAAAAACAACAACACATAAACACCAAGATCCAAAAAGAATCAAATATCACACAACAAATATTATCACACACAAAATCACACTTTTTCAGACAGTCCGACGAAAGAACAGGTGAAAACGGAGCTGCGATTAATAAGATATGATTTTCTAAAGATTTAAACAGGACTAAAAAAACTATCTACAGATAAAATTATATTGCTATAATTTTCTAGAATTTTTTCAAAGCCATCTATGATTTTTTGGGATTTTTCTGGAATTTTCTAGCATTTATTCGAATTATAAACTCTTTAAAACTATTAAATAGAATTTAAATAAACCTAATAAATATTATTAAACATTATAAGTAATTAATTTCCTATTTATTATTATTATTTAGAATTATTTTACACTGAAAAACTATTTATTGTGCAATACACATTAATTATGATGTCAGCAAAGAAAATAAAACAAACAAAAAGAAAAGAAAAGCTGACAGGGCTGCTAACTCAGCCGAACATGCTGACGTGGTATGGCACATCGGCAAATTTGCTGGCATGGCTTGCTAACTTGGCGGGTGATGTGGCAAAAGGCTGACTGGTATTATGGATGCCACATGTCAACACTAGATTGGCTGGCGAAGGGGTACGAAGGATCTAATCATCACCGTTGAGTCTAGATCCGATGACTCAGATGCTTTGGCTCTCGGCTCCGGCGAACAGAAGGCGGTGGTGGCTCTGCCCACGGCGGCACACAACCGAAATCCTAGCAGAACGGCGCTCCGATGCGCTACTGTCGATGGTGAGTTGCAGAAAGGCATCAGGAGAGCTCGGGGAACTCACCTAGGACACACATCAGTGTAGGAGAAGCTCTAGAGAGGCTAGCGATGGCAAAGGGCGGCTTGAAGCTTCGGAGCTCACCAGAGATGGCCTCTGGGCGTCAATTTCTCCTCGGTGAGATGGGCAAAAGTCGTGAGATGCTCTGAGGAGGGCATAGAGGCACATATATATATAGGTGGGTGACTCTCTTATCTTGAGTTCAATTCAGATTTTAAAAAGGTGGCGGCAAGGATCCGAACTTGGTTCTGGCGATTCAAATGCGTTTGAGTCTCTATCTCTAGGGCAAAAGAATATGTATAACTCTGGGATTCTTCCTTCCTTTGTATCTCTATCTCTATCTCTATCTCTATCTCACGGATTTGATTGGGATTTTGGGTGGCTGGTGAATGAACTCAGGTGTCCAACACGAGTCTGGCTCGGGCTCTAGCAAAACTGGCTCGGGCTTGAGCTTCTATATGTTTTGGCGAAACCATTTTGGCAACGGGTGGTCGCTCTCTGACTCGAACATGGCGATGTCTACGTAGGTGGTGGCCAGTTGAGCTGCTACTACGTTGCCGAGCAGAGAAGAGAGAGGATGGGAGATAGGATAGCAGTAGGCTAGCTCGGCTAGGCCAGATTAGTTGAGCTAGGCTGGGCCGAAACAGAGAAAGAGAGAAATGGACTTCGACTTGTTTTAATCTAAAAAACTTTTCTATTTCTTTTCCTATTTTCCCTCATGTATATACACATATATATTTATACATACAATATATATACCACATATATATATTATACTAGCTCACAAAATCAAGCAATCAAATATATACACATATATACATTTAGGATTTTATACTTTTGCAAATTCTTTTATTTCCTTTGGAAAAACTTTTTAGCTTTCTTGGTTTTAGGAATTTGGGTCGTTACACATGTCTCTACCATGCGATTTTCTCTATATATATGCATGCCACTGCTGCCACAAAAGATATATAAAATTAGAGTTTTGCTTCTCTATCTTTGCTTGCCGTCACATGTAGTCTGCCCTATCCCACTACACTAACGTGCACCGGTGAGAGAGTAGGTCTCCAAAAGACATCGTCCTTGTGATCCTCTATCAGGAGAGGACGAATACAGTTTTTGGGAAGTACTCATGATTAATCTTATTTTAATCATGCTGAGCAGTACTCAAGTGTTCTTGCTGCCAATTGGTATGTTCGCTATGATTAATTTTATTTTAATCATGATGAGCAGTACTCTAGCGTTTATGTTATGAGTATATTAGACATGTGTAGTTATGTTACATGTGTGTCTAGGTTATACTCTTGTTGCACAATAATGATGATATATCGGTTATTGTTTATGATTTATCTTGAAATTAAATTAAATCTAAAAGTACACATTTATCCAACAATGCTATCATAGCTCGGTTCCAAGCGCGGATCGTGGAGTTATATTATAAATTTCAAATTATTTTGTAGTCTTTCTAAATTATCTTTGATATCATCACTATATCAAATATTTTATATTTGGACTCTTGTTATTGTAATCCTTCATATTTTGCATTGCTATTGAACATATTTTTGAGAAACTTTAAATACCTGTCCTTAAAATCGTGGCTCGGCTACTGTAACACAGCTCTAAATTCAAGATTTTTTGGAACTCGTCAAAACCAGCTCTAAGAAATCTTGGATCTGGAGCTATGAGTGGATTGAGGGTATTTAGTTGAGCTATTTGATTTTTATTTTAGACTAAACATAAAAATTTAAACTATTTTATTTTATCATACAAACTCTAGATCCAGTATGAATCTCAGAGCTGAATCTGTACCAAACATGCCCATATGTGTAGATACTACTAAGATTTTTATACAGTAATTCATTATGGTGTAGCTACACCTACACCACAGATGTAGATTAGCACTTGTGTGGTGTAGCTACACCTACATCCTCACGTATCTACTGATTGGTGACTACTGGAGGCCTATTACTAAACTAGGCTCCGTAGTGGTGTAGAATATTACTCTACACCATATGGTATAGAATAGTGCTATTGTATAACTTTTTTCTTTGTTGGAACTCAGAGATGGTTTCCAACAAAATACAAACATTATTCTGGCTCTGGTTTGAAGAAAAATAGGTTAAAATGAATTTTAGAGTTGTTTTGCTTTCAATAAAAGCAAGGACAAGGTTTTTACCTTTGGTATAGAAAAATGAATTTTAGATGCTGCCAAATACAGATATGGAACAAACATAAGTGGAAACCAACTACCATTATAAACAACGCAGTTATTACATAGATCATGTACAAACAAAAAGCTGGCACTGTGCCGGGTTTGTGCCCTAGTGGGTGGGACAAAGATTTGTATTAATATCAAGTGAACTCTCCGTGTAACACATCCAAACTCGACTCGAACAGTATTGTGGCGTATGTGCTCCCATCACACCTAGGACGAATTGGCGTGAAATTGATCAAATACCGCTCAACCTTAATTTATAGACGGTCTAATATATTGTGGTTTTCTTCCCATACACAATTACAGTTTCTTTTCTATTAGAGTTCGTATTTTATTGATTGGTTCTATCCTAGATAAATGTGGTTTTGATTCATCCAAATTCTACGTACATCTGTTTTCAATTTCCTGTGGGTACTGTTTCTTCAATTTAATGTAGTGTATGCGCCATTATATATAGGCTAGCTCAAAGATTACAACCTCATCCGAATTTTGAGTTCCGACTTTTATCCGACTCAGAAGGTACTCCACTCAAATTCGTCCACAAATCGTACTTAGGGATGAAAACGGAACGGGAAAATCTCGTTCTGTCCCGGTGCCGTATCTCGTTTTTTTCAGTTCGTTTTCGTTTTTTCCCGTTCCCGTCTATCCCGTTTTCGTTTTCGTCCGACTGAGAAAATGTGAAAGTGAAAACAGTAGGGAGTTTTTCTGACCGTTTCCGTCCGTTTTTACCCCTACGCTCACTTATGTCTTTGGTTGAGACTTATCACTTATGTTTATTATATGCTCGAGTATCGAGTTAAGGTTTATGTGGTTCCTTTTAGAGGGGTACAAAACATGACGTACATAACCCACTTACATCACACTCACACCTAACGCGCGCACACAGGTGCATGTCCTAAGCATACACGTTACAGATATATTCTCGCTAAACGGGCACGTGTGTGCATACCCCTAACTACTAAGGAAAAACCCCTGATGAGGCTCGTGGGTCGATCCTAGGGATCGAACCCACGACTGGCCGTTCCTGTCAGTCTGCCACTGAGAGCGAACCAACCGAGCTACTGCTCGGTCCTAAAGCTTATATTGTTGTATCTTCGTATCTTGTATTGTTTGAGTGAAATATTGATAAAAAATGATATGTCATGTGAATCGAAAAAGCACATGACATTTTTTTACTTTAATGCGACTTGCTGATTGGATTATTCATTAAACTTATTAATTCAGTGTTACCTGAAGATAATGTTAAACTTATACATGTTGACATGTCTTGATGGTTCTGTAGGTCGGTGTTTTCATTTTGTGTTTTCGAATCCCGACCGATACCGGTATTTTCCCGATCGGATTGGTTCGTTTTCGACCCTCCGATTATGTCCGACCGTTTTTGTTTTTTCCCGTTCCCGCCTATCCTGTTTTCTTTTTCGTCCGGCAGAGAAAATATAAAAGTGAAAACGGTTAGAGAGTTTTTCCAACCGTTCCCGTCCGTTTTCATCCCTAATCGTACTCCCTTCAATCATAAATACATGTCGTTTTAAAAAAGGTTGATCAAACTTTTAAAACCTTTTCTAATAAGAGCCTGTTTGGATTCAATTAATTGAATTTGATTCTTGTAATTAGATTTCAATTCAGATTCCAAATAGGAATTGAATTGGCTAGAATCTGATTCAAACCCAATTTTCTTGTTTGGATGTGCATGGAATATATTTCTTGGAATTAAATTTAGAATGCTGTGTGGATATCTAAATATGGAATTAAACTACCTTTTATCCAATACAACATATATAGTGCTCCCAGCTCCCAGAGCTGCACAAAAAAGATCAAAAAATGCAAAGCGCGATTTGATTGTACCTAAATAACAATCACAATCTAATTGTACGAAAATCACAATCTAATTCAAAAACAAATGTTGTAGAGTTCACAATAACAGTTCATAAATGTAGCGGAGTTCACAATAACAGTTCATAAATGTAGCAGAGTTCACAATAACAGTTCACAAATATAGTTAAAAAACAACCATAATAACAATCACAATCTGATTCAAAGACCTACATATCACAAATGTAGCAGAGTTCTCAAGGCCATCATTTCTTAAGTTGTTTAAAAAGCCACCTTTTCCTCTTCTCCATTGGAAGTGCCAAGAAAGACTCAAATTTGCGTGCATTAGAAGTAAGAATATCAAACAAGTCTAACTCGGTATCTTCATCCAATTCTTCTACCTCTTGTAGTGCGGCAAGAACTTCTTTTGATGAAGAAACCTTTGGCCCATCATCTTTAAGTGCTTCAACAAACTTATCCAATTTTTCAGACATCATTGAAGTGAAACAATCCTCAGATCGCTTCCTTTTTAAATCTATTGAAGTTGATGTTGAACCATGCTCTTTAGCGGTACCATCTTCCTTAGACATTTTTTTTGAATTTTCAGTGGCTGTCCTTGCTGTCTCCCCACTAGCATGATCTTTACAATGCACCAGACTTATTAAATCCCAAAATTTTACAACCTTATGCTTATAGCCATTGGCCTCCTTGTTTTCTTCAAGAGGTGAAAGTCCAGAGTTACTACAACAACAAATATTTCTTAAGACAGAAGGGTAAGCTGAGATACAAAACAAAAGTGTTTCTTATCTTGTTAAATTCTATTATCAGTGCAGTGGAAGAACAAGTAAGGTGGCAGCATGCAAATAGCAAGTGGTCAGATGAGAAGTATCTTTTTCAGAACAATTTTAACATTGAATTAAGTACACTGCTCAAAGAGATCAAAGCTTTAGTGGCAATGCATGTAGGAGCAGCAACAGTTTCCTTTGTGGGATCGAGTAGCTGCAGGGGCATTGGCTAATTCTCCATCTTTAATTTCAAATCATATCCCACCAAGTAATTAAGTTAGGAATATACATTGCAGGGAGTAGCTTATCATGTCAAAATGACTAACTTTTGATATTCTTGCAAACTCTTTAAAACAAGTGTAAGTTTGAACATATCGGCATTTACTGAAGAAAAGAAAACATAACAACAAAAGTGAATTTTAGATATTAAAATTGTAGAGTAACAAGTAGAGGTTTTCTGAAATTTACCTCAACATAGTCTTCCCAAACTCTATCGCTGTCAACTAAAAGCTTGTTCTTGTTCCAATCCCAACCGAATCCACTAGATCCTAGCATCCCACTTATGATAGAGTAGTGCTTATCAAATGTCTTGCTCCTTGAAACAATGTTATCTTTGTGATATCCACACCACATTTCTCGCGGACCTTTTTTATGGCAGCGGTGTACACATGAGACTTCCACCCATTCTGAGCTCTATCACCCTTGTTGTAGTACTCCACAAAAGTGGTAAGCAATGCTTCATCCATCTCATCATTCCAAGAAATGTAACCCCTGCCCAATTTCTTAACCTTCTCTATATCCTGTAGAAAAAAAGAAATAAAAGGTTGTTAGTAAGCATGTCAATCAAGTAAAAAGCAACATCATGCAAAGATAATAAAGTAAATTTCAGACATGCATAAACATGCAACTACATACATATAATGTGCAAAACAGATTCTTTAGCATACATCATTTGAACTAAATATGTTAGCCTCGTCTCGCTTGGTAATCAACAAACATTTGGTTAGCCTTGATATCCCTAAAATTGCTCCATTCATTCGATGACTGAACATGTGTAATCATACTCGTCTCTCTTAGAACTTTAGCAGATTCAATGGATATCACCCTATCAACTTGACGTGTAAGTAAATCATCCATGTCCCTTTGCCTATCAATTAGAAAGTTGTGTAATATACATGAAGCATTAATGATCCTAATTTGCACGAAGTTAGTATGAGTGAGTTAATTCGTGCTTAAAAAAACTCAAAATTTAATTTTTAGCTAGGCCACTGTCGGTGAATTAGGAACCAGGGGTCCCCGAGTCCTGAAGCCAGATCAGCAATTTGCCACATGGAGCCCTCCCGCGGGGATCACCTCCACGAGATACGAGAAGACTAAGTCCTGGGAGAGGGTGCTCGGGGCCATGAACAGTGGTTTCCAAGTACCCGAGTTCCCCGATGATCCACGAAGACCAAGTGCCGGGAAGAGGGTGCTCGGGGCCGTGAACAGTGACCCCCCGAGCACCCAAGTCCCCCGATGATCAGAAAAGCCTAGTACCGGGAAGGGCGTGCTCGGCGCTACGAACAGTGGCCCCCAAGCACCCGAGTACCCCGAGGACCCAAGGAAAATAGTTCCGGGAGAGAGCGCTCGGCACCGTGAATAGCGGCCCCCGAGCACTCGGTTTCCCGAAGATCTGAACAGTCAATTCCGAGAGAGAGTGTTCGGGACCGCGAACAGTGGCCCCCAAGCACTTGGTTCCCCGAGGACCAAGAAAGGGCATATCCGGGAGAGAGTATTCGGGGCTGTGAACAGTGACCCCCGAGCACTCAGTTCCCCGACGGCCTAAGAAGTCCTTCGCCGGTGGCCCCCACAGAGGTCCAGCGGTGAGGTGTCAACCAGTGAAAGGCTCGATGCCGCATTTAAGAGGGCGCGTGGCCTGTCACTTCCAACTGCTCCTGCCACGCTCGGTGTCAGTTCCTGCCACATTCTGGCAGGGGGGCGTGGGGACATTTAATGCACGGGTCCCATCCCGCGTCATCCGGTGCGCCTTGGGATAACATCGCGAGGCCCAAAGCGCCCCGCCTGCCGCCCTGCTGTGTTAGGCGTACAAGACCGAACGGGCACGCCGGGCTACTCGGTGGCTGCCATGTGGGCCCTCTTCCCGGCGCCCATTGCAGAACGACATCATGACGATCGAGACCGGGCGGGGGGGGCGTTTTCAACCCCCCGTCACTTCACGTAGCAGCCCATGATGGTTGCTTTTCCATTTATGGTGCCTTGGAACTCGTGCCCTCCCTTTCGGGGCATGCTACCACTAGCGAGTATTTAAGAGGAGATGGTGGACACGAAGGCTCCCCGGACTCGAACACTCAGAGCCAAGGAACAAGACAGAGGTTCAGTACAAGCATAAAAGCTGAGACCACCGAAGAACAAGGAGCCCGATGCTCTAGGATAGACAAACATTCTTGTAACCAGCAACGTCCCTGAGAGACATTCTCAGTGCATTTATAGCATCCACACATGAGTAGGGTATTATGCTCAGCGCGGCCCAAACCTGTCTAAAAACCTCCAGTGCATTCTGCATTCTGCATCCGATCATTCCATTCCACCTGCCATCGCATTTGCGCCCATTTATTTCACCCGCAAAATAGATTCAGAATCATCCCCCCGGTCGAATCTCAAAAGGGGTCCCTCCGGATCCCTGCTTTAGGAGTTCACCCTCCGATAGCTGGCCCGCCAGGTAGGGGGGTTGCATCCCTGAATTTGTTTCTTTTTCCTACAAAAAAAATGGCAGGTGGCCATCGCCTCCGACGCACCGGCTCCAGCTCCAGTGAGGAAATGGAGCCCCTCGCGCGGGAGGACCCAATCGCTGCAGCCACGGTCTGCCCGCACGGCGCTCCCCTCTCATGGGGACCATGGTGCCAGGCCCTGCAGGGCCGCCGCCGCCGTTTCGAGCGCACCGCCTAACCCTCAGCAAGCGGCAGAAACTCCTATTGCGAGGTCCACGTCTGGACAGCGTCGGGCGCCGTTGCGGTGCAGGCTTGCCTTTGGCAATGCCAGTCCTGGGAGCGCGCTGCTTGCGGCGCAAGCTCTCCTCAGGCACCCGCCAGTCCAGGCGGCGAGGGAAACCCCAGAAGGCTGCTGGCTCCAGGAGGTGGCCACCTTGGTGGGCACGGCTCATCGTCAGGTGCTTGCCGAGAGCTCCCGGGCTACCTCCCACCGCGGCGCAACCAAGACCGGCCCATCATCAGGTGACGGTCGAACCGGCCGGGGGGGCTCCAAGCGAAGTGCTGCCCCCCTGGCCACTACCGAAGCTCAGGACCTCCGCTTGCACCTGAACGAGCGGAGGGCCGTCGAAGATGCACGTGTTATCCTTGAGCGCCAACGGGAGTCCCAGCATGAGGCCGAAGCTGAGGACCAGGCCTCCTCCATGCCGACCCATGACAGCCGGGGCTCCCCGGCTCGCTGACGTTCACTGCCCAAGGGCGCTGCCCGCACAGCAGGGTACGGCACAGGCTACCGCGTATTCACCAGCGAGCTCCGCCGGGTCAAATGGCCCACCAAGTTCCGGCTAGAACTGCTGGAGAAGTACGACGGGTCCATCGACCCTGTCGAGTTCCTCCAAATCTACACCACCACTGTCCAAGCGGCTGGCGGCAGTGAAAAGGTGATGGCCAATTATTTCCATGTAGCCTTGAGGGGCTCTGCCCGTTCTTGGCTTATGAACTTACCCCCAAGATCCATCGGCTCTTGGGATGACCTCTGCCACCAGTTTGTGGCAAACTTTCAGGGCACATTCACGCGCCCCGGCCTGGAGTGCGACCTCCACGTCGTCAAACAGCAGGAGGGGGAGATGTCGCGGTGCTTCATACAGTGCTTCAGCCAGGTCCGCAACATCAGCCCGCGGATAACCCCCCCACCCCCCCCCCCCCCCCGCCATCATTGTCGCGTTCCGGCAAGGTGTCCGCGATGAGTGGATGCTCGAGAAGCTGGGCACGCATGAAGTCGAAACCACCGCAGAACTCTTCGCGTTGGCCGACAAGTGCGCCAAGGTGGCGGAGGCTCGGGCGTGGCATGTTCCACGCCCTGAGCATCCTGCCGCCGATCAACCATGTCCTTCCCTCTTTGATAGGTGGGAAAAGAAAAAGAGAAGAAGGCGCGAGGCTGTCCCTGTCGTGCCGGCCCAGGGCCCTGTCCCAGGGCTAGTCCAGGAGCCTGACCGTCGGCCAGCTCGTCGGGCGGCCGCCGATAGAAGGCCCGCACCCGCAAGGGCTCTGGCCCGAGCCCCTCCGAGGGCCCCGGCTCCCACGAGAGCTCCGGCTCCCGCAAGGGCCCCCGCTCCTGCGAGGCCCGAGCCGGGGAAGTGGTGCCAGATCCACCAGACCGAGTGGTATGACCTCATGGAGTGCCACACGGTCAAAGGTCAGAGGGACCGCGAGGAGCCCCGCAAGGGTGGTGACGACAGAGCCGCCCCCGACAACCAAGAGCTCGGCTTTCAGGAGCCTGAGCACACCGTCGCTTTCATCGACAGAGGCGCGTACACGCCCTCCTCCCGCTGCAGCGTCAAGACCATGCGGTGCGAGGTGTGCTCGGCGACCCCGAGCACGAAGGCCGTGAGGCCCCTGAAGTGGTCGGACTCCCCGATCACATTCAGCCTGGCCGACCACCCCGCAAGTACTGCAGGCGTGGGGTGACTACCCCTGGTAGTGTCCCCCACCATCTGCAACATAAAGGTCAGCAGAGTGCTGATCGACGGGGGTGCAGGCCTGAACCTCCTTTCCCGGGAGGCTTTCGAGAAGCTGCAGGTGCCTTCCAGGCGCCCAAAGCCGTCGCTCCCCTTCTACGGGGTGACGCCCGGGCACTCCCTACCCCTCAGGCAGGTCGAGCTGCCCGTGACATTCGGGAGCCGGGATAACTTCCGGAAGGAGAATGTTATCTTCGATGTCGTGGAACTTCCCCTCCCCTACAACGCCATCCTCGGGCGCCCGGCGCTTGCTCGATTCATGGTGGTCACCCACTACGCGTACCGTACGATCAAGATGCCGGGCCCTGCAGGCCCCATCTCCGTGTCCGCCGAGACCGGCAGCGCTGTCTCCTGCGCCAAGCAGCTATACTCAGCCTTGGTCTCAGCTCGGGCCGAGGTCGAGGGTTACCCAGGGGGCCCGGGACCCTCTTCATCCAAACCCCGACTCGCTGCGGACGCCTCCATTCCTACGAAGGAGGTCGTGGTGGGCAAAGACGCTTCCCAGGTCGTCCGAATCGGCGGTGACCTGGGCGGCAAATAGGAAAGCGCGCTCATCGCCTTCCTCCGGGCTAACGTCGACGTGTTTGCATGGCAGCTATCCGATATGCCCGGGATCCCTAGGGAGGTGATCGAGCACCACCTTGCTGTGCGCCCGGACGCACGGCCGGTGAGGCAAAAAGTCTGGCGGCAGGCGCCCGAGCGCCAGGAGTTCATCCAGGAGCAAGTAACTAAGCTCCTCGATGCCGGCTTCATCTGATAAGTCCTCCACCCCGAGTGGCTGGCAAACCCAGTCGTCGTCCCGAAGGCCAATGGCAAGCGCCACATGTGCGTCGACTACACCGACTTAAACAAGGCTTGCCCAAAAGATCCTTTTCTTTTACCCCGCATAGATTAGATTGTAGATGCAACCGCGAGGTGCGATCTTTTATGTTTTTAAGATGCAAACTCTGGTTATCACCAAATTCGCATGGTCATAGAGGATGAAGAAAAAACTTCTTTTACCACTCCGGTGGGGACTTATTGTTATGTATCAATGCCATTTGGTTTGCGCAATGCTGGGTCATCTTTCCACCGTGCTATACGCATTACCCTTGATTTGCAGGTTGGCCGCAACGTCGAGGCTTACATCGACGATCTCGTGGTCAAATCCCGAGACCGCGCTACCCTGCTTGAAGATCTGGCCAAGACTTTCAACAGTCTCCGCACTACCCGCTTGAAGCTCAACCCCGAGAAGTGTGTTTTCGGGGTACCTGCAGGCAAGCTCCTCGGTTTCTTGGTCTCTAGCCGAGGAATCGAGGCCAACCCAGAGAAGATCCGGGCCATCGAGTAGATGCGACCCCCGGCTCGACTCAAGGAAGTTCAGCGCCTCGCCGGCTGCATGGCAGCCCTCGGGCGCTTCATCTCCAAACTCGGGGAGCGAGGACTCCCCCTCTTCAAACTCCTGAAGAAGACCGGTCACTTCGACTGGACGCTGGAGGTCGAGCAGGCCTTCCGCAACTTGAAGAAATATCTCACCTCGTCGCCCATACTGGTGGCCCCCTCCGAGGGCGAACCTCTACTGCTCTACATCTCGGCCACTCCTCAGGTCATGAGCATAGTACTGGTGGTGGAGCGTGATGAGTGCTCGGGGCAAGGTGCTGGGTCCCAGCTCCCGGCCGCCCCCGGGCAGTCTCCAGTTCACCCGGCTCCTCCCGAGCAGGGAGTCGAGCTCGAGCACCCGGCTCCTCCCGAGCAGGGAGTCGAGCCCGAGCACTTGGCTCCTCCCGACCAGGGAGTTGATCCTAAGCACTCGGCCAGCCCCGACCATGCCGTTGAGCTCGGGGGCTGTGATAAGCCCTCGGGTGAAGCCGTAGTCCGGGCCCGCCATGTACAGCGACCGGTGTACTTCGTCAGTGAAGTCCTCCGAGATGCCAAGACAAGATATCCCCAAGCCTAGAAGCTGCTCTATGCCGTGCTCGTCGTTTCCCGAAAGCCGCGCCACTACTTCCAGGCGCACAAGGTCTCGGTGGTTACCACGTATCCGCTGGGGCCAATCCTCCGGAACCGAGAAGGCACTGGGCGCATCGTCAAGTGGGTGGTGGAGCTGGTGGAGTTTGATCTGCACTTTGTCAGCCGCCAGGCGATCAAAAGCCAGACGCTCTCTGACTTTATGGCGGAGTGGACGCCCGTCCCCGAGATCGACCAAGAAGAGATTTCCGCATATCCCAGGCACGATGCGCCCAGGTACTGGATTATGCACTTCGACGGTTCCCTCACGCTGAAAGGCGTGGGGGCCGGAGTGGTTCTCACCTCCCCAACGGGTGAAGAACTCCAGTACGTCGTGCAGCTGCAGTTCCGAGCAACCAATAACATGGCGGAATATGAGGGCCTCATCACTGGCCTCCAGGCCGTGGTGGGCCTCTGGATTCGTCGCCTGCTGGTCAAGGGAGACTCCCAGCTGGTGGTCAACCAAGTGTCGAAAGAGTACCAGTGCATGGATCCTCAAATGGCGGCGTACGTGGTGGAAGTTAGGAGGCTGGAGAGGCATTTCGACGGCCTGGAGCTGCGGTATATATCTCGCCGCGACAACACTCTGGCCGATGACCTTTCTCGCCTGGCCTCTTCCCGTGCGCGCGTCCCTGCCGGAGTCTTTGAAGAAAGGCTCACACGTCCTTCCGTCCTACTTACCGACCAGGATGAAGGGGAACCCTCGAGCCGAGTTGAGGGGACCCAGGCGGCACCCTCAGTGGGGAGCCCTATCAAGGTGTCGCCACCCGGTGAGTGCACTGCGCTTGCTGGCGGTTCTCAAGATGCCTCGTGGATGGACGAGATCCGAGGGTACTTGAAAGAAAAGTTCCTTCCCGGGGATGATGCCTCTGCCGAGAGGATTGCACGGCAGTCCAAACGCTATGCCATAGTAGACGGGGGTCTCTACCGGCGCGGCACGGACGGTGTCCTCCTGAAATGCATCACCTGGGCAAAAGGCAGCGAGCTTCTCACTGAGATCCACGAGAGCGAGTGCGGTGGCCATGCATCGTTCCGCAAGCTGGTTGGGAAGGCCTTCCGGCAAGGTTTCTACTGGCCTACAGCTCTCTAGGATGCTTCCGAGTTAGTTCGGCGCTGCAGGGCGTGCCAGTTCCACGCAAAGTAGATTCACCAGCCAGCTCAGGCTCTTCACACCATCCCCCTGTCATGGCCCTTCGCGGTCTAGGGGCTGGACATTCTGGGTCCATTCCCCCCAGCAATCGGGGGCTATGAGTACCTCTACGTCGCCATCGACAAGTTCACCAAGTGGCCGGAGGCGGTTCCAGTCGCCAAGGTTATCAAGAACACGGCGCTTCAGTTTATCCGCGGTATCATAAGTCGCTTCGGCATCCCAAACAGGATCATCACCGACAATGGCACTCAGTTCACAAGTGCCCTTTTTGGGGACTACTGTGAGGACCTCGGCATCAAGCTATGCTTCACCTCTATCGCTCATCCTCAGAGCAATGGGCAGGTTGAGCGTGCCAATGCTGAGATACTGAAGGGGCTCAAAACCCGGACCTACGACGTGCTCGCAAAGCACGGGAAAGGGTGGATCGACGAGCTACCTGCTGTGCTATGGGCCAATCGGACCACGCCAAGCCGCGCCACCGGGGAGACGCCATTCTTCCTCGTATACGGTGCTGAGGCGGTCCTCCCCTCCGAGCTCACTCTTGGCTCCCCTCGGGTGCATGCCTATTCCGAAGGCGAACAGGAGCAGCGAAGGCGCGACGACGTCGACTACTTGGAAGAGCGCCGGCGGGTGCATGCCTATTCCGAAGGCGAACAGGAGCAGCGAAGGCGCGACGACGTCGACTACTTGGAAGAGCACCGGCGGCGTGCCATCGTCCAGGTAGCCCAATACCAACAAAGCCTGCGGCACTATCATCAGCGTCACATCCGGGCCCGGTCTCTCGAGGTGGGGGATCTAGTTCTCCAACGCGTCCAATCGTGCAAAGGAAGGAATAAACTATCCCCTATGTGGGAAGGCCCCTTTACCGTGATCGGTGTCCCGCGAGAAGGCTCTTTTCGGTTGGCTACGGAGGATGGGCAACCGCTCCCAAACGCGTGGAATATCGAGCATCTGCGCAAGTTCTATCCATAGGTGGCATGTTTGTGCTCGGGCCAACCAGGCCGGGGGCTACTACCACCAACCATGTAAGTCACCCAACCTTGTACAAAATTATCAATATATATTATCATTGTCCAGTTCTTATTTCAAATTTTATTTTTTCTGGAATCCATATGTTTAATCTGTCTGGTGAGATGCTCGACTGTGCGAGAAAAACATGCTCTCTTATTTTTCCCGTTGATAAAAGAATCCTGATCGGTATGCTCGCAGGCAGTTGCCGCTGACCTAAGTCTGTTGTGGTAGGCTGTGGTGTTCGATGTCATGGTAGTACCCCGAGCATCACCGAGCCTCTGGGGTTCTCGGGTAATCCTACCGCTTGAGCAAAGAGTGGTCGGAAGCCTAGACCCCAGTGGCGGGCTGTCGGTGCTCGGTCTGGTCAGTCCTTCCAAGGCGCCACCGAACCATAGGACCTCTGTGTTATAACTCTGTCTGTATACTTCACCGGTTCGGGTATTCGAGAGGTCTCGGGTCAAAAACGAGATCAGTCTATAATGAGTATCGCACTAACAGAGCGCACCAAACAAAGAATCTTTTCCTATTTTCTTAAGCTAGAGACTGACAATCGAGAATAAAAGCAGCTCGACCGCGAGGGCCTCAGTGCCCAGGCCGCTGTTCAAGCCGAGGGGGTCCTCGGGTAGTCCTACCGCTCGGGCACGAGTGGTCGGGATCGCCTGGCCCCTGGCTCTCCCTCATGCTTTCCAGTGCTCGGGTGCTCCGACCGAAGGAACCAAGTTCCCGGGCACCCCGAGCTCGGAGCACATACCGCTCCTGGATCGGTCAGCCGAAAGGCTGACAGCTGTCCTGTGAGTGGCTAAAGACATACGAATTTACATTCTTACATACTCAGCAATCTATTGTTCCCGAGCTATCCTCAGGACCCTCGCATTCTAATCTGTTCGGCGAGATGGTCTCCTCGCGCACAAAACCCTGCCCACGTGTTCGCTTTTTCCGGAACGACAGAACAGACAGTAGAAAGGTGTACCGTACGAACGGCAATGTCTGACCGAAATCCTTCATGGTGGTCGTGGTGTTCGGCCCGCTTGGTAGTACCCCAGGCACTACCGAGCCTCTGGGGTTTTCGGGTAATCCTACCGCTTGAGCAAAGAGCGGTCGGGAGCCTAGACCCTGGGGTGGGCTGTCGGTGCTCGGTCCCGTCCGTCCTAGCCCGGGCACCACCAAGCCGTGAGGACTCTTGGTCGCATTTCCGCCCGCACGTGTCTCCGGTCTGCTTGTTTGAGTGGTCGCGAAGTGGAAAAGCGTTCACTGGTCGTGGCGTGCTCCGTGCTGGATCGACCTATCTCCCGAGCAAGGAAGTTCGTGCCTTTGTCTCTTGACTTAGCCGCTGCGGACTCGCGAGGGCTCGGGGGCTGAACGCGCGGAGAGGCCTCACTACTCGGACAATGAGTGGTCGGGGCGACTTCGTTCTTGGGGGGGGGGGGGGGGAAGGTCGGGCTCGGTCCGGCTAAGTACTCCTCGGGACATCAAGTGAAAAGAGAAAAGACTTCATCAAGCATCAAGACAACATTGGAGTTGCGATCCCAAGGAAAGGCTTCCATTATATTCAAAAAAGGAGAGCTATTCAGAGGGATCACTCCCATATTTACAACAAGTCAAAAGAAAACAAAATACAAAAGTCTAATCTAGGTCGGCGGGCTTTGGAGGCGGCGAGGAGTCTTCGCTGCTGCTGCCACTGCTCGGTACCGGTGGCGGCTCCCGTGTGAAGCAAGCCGCCACCTCGGTGGCGACGCCCCGGACAGCCTCCCGGGTGCCCCCTTTCTCAGCCTCGACCACTCCCTATCGGGCCGGCTCCAGCGAGAAGTTGGGGTCCCGGCTCCGGTAATAGGCCAGGACGTGCTCGGCCACCACTTGGGCCAAAGTGCGCCCTTCCCGGGAGGCTAACTCCTGCACAGCCCGGGGAAGAGCCTTCAGTCGCCGGCTGATCTCCTTGAAGCTGAGGGTGATGTGGCCGATGGTCTCTCAATCCATCCCCTTCTCGCCCACGTTGACTCACCCGAGCCCGGCCACCCTCATGGACCTCCTTGCTTGCCGAAGGATGTCTCACATCATCAGCTTGACGTTGGCCCGCTCGGCGACGACGTTCTCGAGCTCGTCCTTCGCGATCTGCAGCTGCTCCTTGAGGCTAATCTCCTTGACCGCGCTAGTCGGGACATCACTGGTCGCCGAGGCTTAGCCCCGCTTCACCTGCTCGGCGAGGGCACTAAGGGCCTGCTCCCGCGCGGCCAGCTCAGCCTCCCACTTGGCGGCCTGCTCCTCCCGAGCAGTTACGGTCGCCGACGCCATGACAGCCTCCTCCTCGCGCAGGGTAAGCTGCTCCTCCTGGGCATCCTGAGTCATCGCTGTGATCTCGACGTCAGTCTCGCGGACTGCCACCTCCTCCTCCCGACGGAGGACTTCGGCGCGACTCTGCTTGAGCTCGTCGTTCCGGCGGGCTAAGTCTGCCCAGGAGGCCTCCACAGCCTTCTCGCGCGGCACGATGGCCTCCTCCCGAGCGCGCACCAGCCACTCTCTGGCGAGCAGCTCCGCGACCCGTCGCCGGGATATCTCTCCCAAGTGGGTGGCTTCCTCTTGCGTGGCGACGGCCTCCTCGCGCAGCTCCTCTAGGGTCTCCCACTCCTCGGCCACCGCACGCCTCTCCCTCTCATGGGCGGTGGCGCGGGCCGAGGCAATGCGGGCCTCCAAAAGTCGGCCGACCTCCTCCAAATGCCCCCTCTCCTCTACGAGGGCAGTGCGGTCCGCCTCGAGCTATGCCCGCTCCCCTGCCACGGCCGCCTCCAGCCGCTCGATCACCTCTCGGGTGCTTCCTAGCATGTTCGGGAGGGATTCCGTGGCCTGGATGGACGGCAGCCGGGCACTGGGTCCCCTGCGAGCCCTCTCTGCAGAGGCGCTCGGGGTCCCCGATTGCTGCCATGTCGGCGCCACCCTCGAAGTGCTCGGGGCGGGCTCGACCAGCGCCAGTGGCTCGGGCGCGACCGCTGCCCTCGGCTCAGAGCATGGCAGCGCCTGCGGCTCCAGCTCGGCCGGCGCGCTCGGCTCAGGCGCGCTTGGGTCAGAGGCGGGAGCCGGCCTTGGCGCTTCCGGTCGCCTTTGGTCTCCGGCGGCATCCTTGGGCGGCCTGAAAGCAAACACAGGTTAGTCCCCCGACTTACTCCGGGTGAAACGCGCTCGGGAAAAGAAGAAAACTTACGCTGACTTTGGTCCGCGGTATTGCCATCGCGACTCTGGGATCTTGAACTCCGGGCCCTGCGGATTCGGCCCGGAGTCCGCCCTCCTCCTCTTCGGCGGGGGGCTCTGCGGGGCTACTGTGGACCCCGTCTTCGACGGCGGCTGGCTTGGGCACTCGTTGTAGACGTGCTCCAGCGCCGGCCTTGGTCTCCGGGCTCCTGCGCCCTGGGCCTCGCCTCTGCCGTGGAGCCCGTCTCCGGCGGTGGGCTAGCTTGGGCACTCGCTGTAGACACGTTCCCTCGCTGGCCTTGGCCTTCGGGCTCCCACGCCCTGGACCTTGCCTCCATCGCGGATTCCGCGCCGGATGACTGGGCGCCCCGGCCTCCCTCCTTCGCGCCACCCGCCGACGGCCACTACCGTGGAGGCGACGCCATCGACGAGGATGACGGCTGAGGCATGAACATCCAGGGGCGCTTTCCCTTGTCCCCCGAGGCCGCCGCCGCTCCGCTGCCGGCGGCGCCTCTTCCGTCGGTCTAACGGCTGCTGCCTGCGGCCTGCCACCCGCGGCACCCCTGCCGCCGGTCTACGTCCAACCGCCCGCAGCCTCCCTACCGCTTGCCTGTGGCCTGCCACTTGCAGCGTCCCCACCGCTGGTCCTCGGTGTGCCACCTGCCTCCTCGTCTACCCCAGGGATCTGGATAGTCCCAGGGTTCCGGTGCCCCGGCCGGTCGACCAAACCCTGGGCGTCGAACTCGGGTAGCGTCGTTTGCAGCGCCACTGAAAGTGCCTAGAGGGGGGGTGAATAGGCTTTTCTGAAATTTAAAACTAAAAACAGCGGATTAAACTGCCGGATATTCCGGTGAAGTCCGGATACTCCGGTATGGTCCGGAGTATCCGGTCTAGTCCGGAGTATCCGGCCTGACAGAAAATTTCAGAATAACTTTGAACTAAAGGCTACAGCTGGATTCTAAGAAGTGCACTAGGTCAAGTAGATATTACTAAGCTAGAATAACAGTTAAGAACTAGCAAGATTGATACTATAGCAAATTAAATGACAAATTACCAAATGCACACGATCAAGTAAGTTTAACAAGTAAGAACACAAGAATATATCCCGGAGTTCGGCCACCTCACAAAGAAGTGCCTACGTCTCCGTTGAGGAGCTCACAAAGAGCCGGGTCTTCTCCAACCCTATCCTCTTCTAGCGACCACAAAGATCAAGCTAGAAATTCTTACTCAATATGAAGATGCTTACAAACTTCCCGAGGCACACCACAAGTTTTGGGTGCTCTTCGGGCGACTCCTTTCCTTCTAGAAACCCAAAGCTTCAAAGGAGATGATCGCAGTAAATGCTCGATGAAGAAATCAATGCTCAAGTGGCTTGAACCCTCTCCAAACACACACTCTCAAATTTGTGCAAGTTTTGCTCTAGAGATGATTGGAGGGGCTTTGAATGCTCTTTAAGTGCTCAAGAGTTCTCAAGGAAACCAGCCACAGCAAACTTTAAATGATATGGAGAGAGGAGGCATTTATAGCCCTCTCTCACAGACTAGCCGTTACAGTTTTTGTCAGAGCTTACCGGAATATCCGGTGAACACCGGAGTCTCCGGTCCTAATTCCAAAAACGGCGTCAGAACGGTCACGAACGTGTCAGAACTAGCCGTTACAGTTCTGTTTCATTATCGGAGTCTCCGGTGAACACCGGAGTCTTCGGTCCTGACAGATTTTCCAAAACAGACTAAGTCCGGAGACTAGCCGGATCCTCCGGCATCTCCAGGTACCGGAGTATCCGGTGAACACCGGAGACTCTGGTCTTCACAATTTTTTATCAAAAAGATTAAAGGCTAACCGAGAGCCTTCTGCCGGAGTCTACCTCGGAGACTCCGACTGCACACAAAAGATTTTACCGGAGTATCCGGTGAACACCGGAGACTCCGGTCTTTTTCTTGAAAAGATTAACCCGTAACTGAGACTCTCTGCCGGAGGCTAGCTCGGAGACTCCGGCTGAACGCTGAGTACCGGAGTATCCGGTGAACACCGGAGACTCCGGACTCAGAAGATTTTCAGAAAGAGTTTCGTGTCCGTGAGTGAATGTGTCTCTCAATTGGGTGATTCTAAAGGATCTCTTGAGCATTGAAACACTAATCAAGCAAAAGAATTCATCCATCTAAGAAAAAATCTATCCTAGACTCAATTTCAAAAGAAAAAGAATTTAAGCCCTATATTATATCCTTCGTTGATTCTTCAATTGTTTCGACGGGCGTCAAACGTCATTTACCTTCACAACTAATGCTCATACCTGTTCAATACTCACAAAGCATGTTAGTTCTTTAATCGTTTTGTCATCAATAAGCCAAAACCGACTTAGGGGGCCTAGATGCACTTTCAGCCACCTGGCCCGGGTCGGTGCAGAGTGCCAATTGCTCTCGGGGAAGCACCGCCCGGGCAAGGTCTTCCACACCGGTCACCACCCGCAGCAGGCCCGCCAGCGCCGCCTCATCCAGGTCCCCTTCCTCACCGATCCGGGTCCTGGTGATGTCGTGGGAGCCCGTGTGCATCCAGCTGGGGCGGACCCGCTCCCGCAGGGGCGCCAGGCGGCGGCACAGGTAGTCCACCACCACCATCACCGACGTCAGTCTGGCCTGGCGCAAGTAGTCGATGCGGTCCAGGACTGGCCACATTCGCTCGTCCTCCGCCGATGCTGCCTCCCAGATCGACCTCTAGGGCTCCGCCACCACCTCCGGCAACTTGAGGCGGTCGTGGGGGCTGACGTCGACGTAGACCCAGTCGCGCTGCCAGTCGTCCCACTTGCTCCGCAGCACCTGGGGAATATACAGCTCCGCCAAGTCATCCCGCAGCCAGAAGTTGCAGCAGCCGGCGACATCCGCGGTGGAGGAACCCCTCTTCTTCCCGGCCGGCCGCAGCACGAAGAAGTGGCGGAATAGCGCCACCGACGGCGGCACTCCGACGAACATCTCGCAGAAATGCGCGAAGATCGCCAAGATAACCACCGAGTTCAGGCTGAGGTGCGCCAATTGGATGCCGAACGTGTCCAGGACTTGGAGGAAGAACATCGTGAATGGCGGCACCAGCCCGGCCGCCACGAAGGAGAGGAAGACGACGATGCACTCCGGCCAGTCCGTGACGGGCGGGAAGCTCACTGGCCTCACCACCGAGGCCTCCCGCTGGCCTTCGGGCACCATCAACTTGTGGACCTTGTCCACCCCCTCTTCGTTGACAATCCTCGACTCCGGCAGTATGCTGTCGGGTCCCTTGTCACGACGGCTGCCTCCTGCCCTTGGCATTGTGTCGTGGTGGGGAGTGTGTTGAAATGGTGGGGGGAAGAGGGTGCGCTGTTGGCCTAAAGGGGGGCGAAAGCTCTGAGCGCAAGGAAGAAGAAGGTAAGAAGGCTTGATTGCGAAAATGGCGTAAAGGGGCAACGGTTCGCTCCCCTCCTCCTTTTATACCCTAGGGATTTCAAATGACGCCTACCGCGGCGCGCTCGGTGAGATGAACTTACTCGGCCGGCACGAGCGCTAGGCGAATCTCCCTCAGTCTGCGCTGTTGTCAGCAGTCGTCAGGCGCACTACCCTCGATCTGCGCGGTTGCCACACGCGCCGCCTGCCTCGTCATCACGCGCCACCTGCCTCGTTATCACGCGCCTCAGGAGTCGGTTGGACGCGTGTCCATTCGGCTCCCCGCTGGGCCATACCAGAAGCCTAGGCCAGAGAGGCCAGCGCCTAAAAACATGCCACATGGCGTCGGTGCTGTGATCGGCCTCGATGAAGATGAGGGCCCCATCCGCAGTCTCTGGGCTATTGCCTGCCAATGGGCCCGGGGGCTGCTGTCGGTGAATCAGGAACCAAGGGTCCCCGAGTCCCGAGGCCAGATCAGTAATTTGCCGCATGGTGCCCTCCCGCGGGGATCACCTCCGTGAGATACGAGAAGACTAAGTCCCGGGAGAGGGTGCTCGGGGCCATGAATAGTGGTCCCCGAGTACCCGAGTTCCCCGATGATCCGCGAAGACCAAGTGCCAGGAAGAGGGTGCTCGGGGCCGTGAACAGTGGCCCCCGAGCACCCAAGTCCCCCGATGATCAGAAAAGCCGAGTACCGGGAAGGGCGTGCTCGGGGCTACGAATAGTGGCCCCCGAGCTCCCGAGTACCCGGTGGCCCCCACAGAGGTCCAGCGATGAGGTGTCAACCAGTGAAAGGCCCGATGCCGCATTTAAGAGGGCGCGTGGCCTGTCACGCTCAGTGTCAGTCCTTGCCACATTCTGGCAGGGGGCATAGGGACATTTAATGCACAGGTCTCATTCCACGTCATCCGGCGCGCCTAGGGATAACATCGCGGGGCCCAAGGCGCCCCTCCTGCCGCCCTGCTGTGTCAGGCGTACAAGACCGAATGGGCACGTCGGGCTGCTCGGTGGCTACCCGGTGGGCCCTCTTCGCGGCGCCCGTTGCAGAACGACATCATGACGACCGAGACCGGGCGGGGGCGCGTTTTCAACCCCCCGTCACTTCACACAGTAGCCCATGATGGTTGCTTTTCCATTTATGGTGCCTTGGAACTCGTGCCCTCCCTTTCGGGTACGCTACCGCCGGCGAGTATTTAAGAGGAGCCGGTGGACAAGAAGGCTCTCCGGACTCGAACACTCAGAGCCAAGGAACAAGACAGAGGTTCAGTCCAAGCACAGAAGCTGAGACCACCGAAGAACAAGGAGCCCGATGCTCTAGGATAGACAAACATTCTTGTAACCAACAACATCCCTGAGAGACATTCTCAGTGCATTTATAGCATCCACACAGGAGTGGGGTATTACGCTCAGCGCGGCCCGAACCTGTCTAAGAACCTCCAGTGCATTTACTGCATTCTGCATCCGATCATTCTGTTCCACCTGCCATCGCATTTGCGCCCATTTATTTCACCCGCAAAACAGATTCAAAATCATCCCCCCGGCCGAATCTCAAAGGGGGTCCCTCCGGATCCCTATTTTATGAGTTCACCCTCCGACAGCCACTAACTATGGCATACCTGATTTTTTAAGTCAAAATATGAGTTGCACATCAATATAGCCCACCTCATCTTCAAAAGCCCAAATATTCTTTCTATCACATTTCCAGCTAAGGAATGACGCAAGTTGAATAAATCTATTGCAGTAGATGGCTTATTCCCTTGAGTAGCCCACTCATTAAAGTGATAACTTGCGGATCGATATGGAACAAGGAAATCCGGACCATTGGTGTATCCAGCATCTACTAGATAGTATTTTCCTATTGTTTAAGCAACAAGGTTACAGTTTAGATCATGATAGCAACTCTAATTTAGTGTTATGATATGTGTAATTACCATTTGGTACAACAAATGTATCCTCCCGGGACATTGCATCACGTAACACACGCGAATCTAAGTCTGATCCTTCCCACCCAGCTAAGACATAAACAAACTTCATTTGTCGATCACAAACCCCCAAAATATTGGTGGTAATCTGCTGCTTTCTATTTCTATACCTCCCTTGGTCAGCCAATGGCACAAAAACAACAATGTGTGTACCATCTATTGCACCAAGACAATCTTCAAACCACTTCCATTTGAAATCCTCGGGTTGTACATCTGGTGGGTCAGGAAGCTTAATAAATTCATGGCATAATGACATAACACCTCTCAACACTTTATTGAGATGCTGACTGATTGGCTCAAGCGACCACCCATACGTGCTACAAATTAGCCTCATCTTCATTCTATGGTCCACTATAAGCAAAAAAAATTCCACCTTTTCTTCTACCGACACATTTAGGGTATCATGCAGACCACACCTCTCGCGTAAGATGGCACATAGGTCAGAAAATGACCTCTTAGTTAGACGCAAACTATTGTAGCAATAAACATTTGAACCCTGGTACATATTTCTTAGCATTTGTTTTCTTCTTCTAACATCTCTCTCTACCACTTCATCAGCATCAACAATATGTCTAGGCCTTTTCCTATGATACCAATGTGCAATTGTTGTCATAAACACAATAACAAAAGCAGCAGCTAGTCTCTTTCTTTTCTTCATTCTCTTCCTCCTTATCTCCTCCTCACTTGTGTTGGAAACTAAGTCTACATCAGACATCTAGAATGTGTATGCAAGAGAAATGCTTCAGTATGAACTATTGCACAACTATACAATAAGTGCATCGTATATGATTCAGGATACAATGAATGGAAAAAAAGCAATGCTCGCATTCACAAAAAGGGATAACTAGATCAGAACCAAGTCCTATCTTGTCTTTAGAAACAATGTACGATGTCTATCAGCTTGCAAGGGAATTATAGAATATACAATCAAGCAAGTCAACCCTTCTAATTCCTCAAATCTCAAGTAGTATTCATATGATCAGATTGAGACATCAATCTCCAATTACCAACTAATGATAGAAAATAAAGCAGCAAAACTGAGTCCAAAGCTAAGTCCAAATCATGACTAGGGGTCATTGCTACAAACCACAAGCCCTGAAATAAATACAAGATGGTCACTTGTCACATACCACAACCGCTCATGCAAATCGAACAACATTACATCATCCTCGACCACTCATATTCGTGTGTATGTCCTCTGCTGTTAGCTCAAATGGTATGAAATTATGAACTCATGATCATGCTCCTAGCTCCTCATTGGTAAGTATCAAACCCCTCAAAAAATGAAAAAAACTAAATAAGAAATTTTTGTTGCTTTGAGAATTTGCTAGTTTCTAACTAGATGACAGTGGATGATTCTGACCCTCTATAGGAGCTTGGTTGAACTATTCTGGGAGGGAAACATGGCATGCAAAGGCAGAGGCACCTACATGAATTTCTCCTACGGCTGCCCAGCTGATCAAGAGTGGTCAAGAGCACGATCGATTGGTGTGGCAGGATTCCGAGCACGGAGACGGGAACGACTCCATGCATGCAACAGGGGAGACATAGCCATGCTCCAGAAAACACCACCACCCATGGTCCAGTCCAGGTAGGGTCTGGAACCCATCCATCTCCCACGGACATACCGCACGCCATTATTTCCTTAGCTTGCTTGCCACTGACGACCTGCACAGGCCCTTGCAACCGTGGTCCTCGTCCTCTTGACGCTGCCCACAAGGCAACAAAGCCTGCTCGACTGGCTCGCCGCAAAGACCGGTGCAAGGAAGCAACAAGGAAAGGGAACGATTCTGTCCACGAGAGAAAATTTTGAAGAAGAAACCATCGCCGAGTTGCCAGCTCGCGCTATGTATCCCGTGGTCGCACTCATCTCTCGACGTGGGTTATGGGCAAGAGAGAGAGGGGAAGCTACGATCCAGGGTTTCATTGCTGCAAGTTTAGAGAGGAGAGGGAGGAGGAGGAGGTACCTGTGGTAGCATAGGGGCACCCAGTAGCAGAAGCGAGAGCTCGATGGCTATGCCGACATGGAGCACTCGGCGGCGACGGCGGAGGGGAGCACTCAGCAGCGACGAAAGAGACGAGTGGGGAGTCGGGAGGAGAGAGATCGTTAGGAGCAGTGGAATCGCTGTTTCCTTTTTTTACCCCAGGAATTTGATGTGGGTCTCCATTTGAGCTTTGGAAAGGGCTAGAATGTCACATTCCAATGCCATGGTGTAGCCAAACAGGTCGGCCCAAGAATGAAATTCCAATTCGACCAACGGGATCCAAATAGGTCCTAATAGCTTTCAAAATATTTAGTCTGGAAACTTTAAAATTATATGTATATATTTATCTCTAAAAAAGTTTTCATAATATCATATTATTTAATGAATTTTATAAATATATTATAATAAAAAATAATAGTCAAAATCCGAATTTTGAGTTCCGATTTTTTATCCAACTCAGAAGGAACTCCGCTAAAATTTGTCCACAAATTGTACTCCCTTCAATTATAAATATATGTCATTTTGAAAAAGGTTGATCAAACTTTTAAAACCTTTTCTAATAATAGCTTTTTAAAATATTTAGTTTGAAAACCTTAAAATTATATGCATAGATTTGTCTTTTAAAAAAGTTTTCATAATATCACAAATTTAATAAATTTTATAAATATATTATAATAAAAAATAATAATTAAAATTATACATTAGGAACCTGCCTTGTTAAAAATAATATATATTTGTAACCGGAGACAGTACCACGCATACTCAAATTTGTCAGAAAAATGAAAGGGAACGAACTCGCACGAGTTTCCGTCCTCGACCCGTCTCGACCCATGCCGGCCCAGCCCAAATAAAATCCGGGACCCTAGAAGGCTAGAACAGCCTCCACCCATCCCCTACGAAGCGAAGCGAGAGAACCCACCCGACCTAAACGAATCGAAGCAATGGCGTCTCGTCTCGTTGCGGCGGCGGCCTCCTCGTCCTCCTCCTCCGCGTCCCCCCTCGCCCGCCTCATCTCTCGCCGCCGCCTCGCTGGTGGCGCAGGTACGCACACCTTCCCCTTTCCCCCTCCCATATCGAGGAACCGCATGCCCCGGTTGATTGGATCGGCTCGTTGATTCGGCCCATTCCTAGACCCGTCTCGCCTGGTTCTTGGCTGAGATTTGGTATGAGAATCAGTTGTTCATGGTTGGAGATAGGTAGCCTAGGCCCGATTCGGTCGGATTGGTCGTACGTATGAAACTTTTTTGCGAGGAATGGGTGCCCTTTTGAGGGTGGAGGCGCCTGTCGTTGCGTTTGCTGGCTTGTTGATTAGTTCGTCCTGTGTGCTTTCTAGATCCCCATGGGCCTGCGAAGGTGAACTTGTGGCAAGATCCGATGAGCCCCAGCAAATGGAAAGAAGAGCACGTGAGTTGCCCTACATATTTCTCTTGTTTTATTTCATTGCAGCTGATGATATTGAGTTCTTGGTGTTTTTCTGGCGCAAATTATTTCAAAACTTACATTAACTTGCATAACATAGCATAAATCATGTCTTGTGTATGATATTTTTTCTCGTTTTCTCAAATGGTCTGCATTCCAACAGCACAGAGTATTTTGAACCAGTACAGTTTTTTTTCTTGAAAGCTATTTTACGAGAGTCAATCATTCAACTCATGACTTCATTTGGGTGCTTAAGAGGAACAGTACAGTATCTTCTTGATGGATAGGTTGGTAGGTAGTCAGATTACAGGATTATCTACATCCATTCCTCATCTCAGTCATAGCAGGAATCAATATTTTTTGGGAAAAAGTCCATTTTACTTCCCCGAACTATGACGTTGGTCCGAATAACCCCATAAACTATTAAACCGTCCATTTTACTCCCCTAAACTATCAATACCAGGTCATTTTACCCCCTAAAGTGGTTTTGTACCCGGTTTGGCTGACATGTATGTCACATCACCACGTGGGGCCCATATCTTTCTTTTTCCTTTCTCCACCGAAGCGCAGAGAGAGGGGGAGGCGGCGGCTCGGTCGGGCTGCGGGCGGTAGTGCGCAGGGGCGGGCGGCGGCCCAGGGTGAGCTCCCTCCCTCCCTCTCATCTCTCCCTATGCTTACTCCCTCCTTCTCATCTCAACCTCATGGCCGACACAGAGAGTGGCGAGGTTCGACGACTGGCTGGATGGCGGTGTCGCCGACTTGGACAGTGGCTCCGGGAGCACCAGTGGGCGTGCGAGGCTACGGCTGTGCCGTGCTAGCATCGTGCGAGGTGGCGGCTGTGGGCGTGAGAATGGTGCGGCGGCGGCGCAGCCATGCACTCCGCTTAATGGTGCGCACATGAGCATCTAGAGGTACTAGGGACTGAGAAATTGTGGTTGGGTGGAAGAGGGGCTCACCGGAGAGTGCTAGCGACGAGAGTAGCGACGGAGGTAGGGGGTCAGCGTCGCAGTGGAGCTCTGGGCGCCAGGGGCTGAAATCGCGCATGGGGATAGAATCAGTGGGGTTCCTAGATGGTTCAAACGAGAGGAATTTGACCGGGGCTCACCGAGGTGGAAGAACGGCGTTGCGCGATAGAGGCATGCAGGCGGAGGTGACGAGTCAACGGGGCAGAGCGGCACAGTAGAGGCGTGGCAAGGGCGCATGGACGGCGCAGGCCAGTAGCGGTACGCACGATGCGGCAACGCAGAGGGCCGAGGTTGGAGCTACAGCGTCGAGGAGCATGCGACTGAGTGGTGGGGTAGGCTGGCGCGGTGGAGTAGAGCTGGCACGGCGGCCTAGCGGTGGCGCAAGTTGGCACGGAGGAGCGGGCTAGTTGGCGTGGCGGAATTGCGGCGCGGAGGAGCACGCGGCGAGATGGAGGCCAGTAGATGGCAAGCAGCGAGAGAGAGAGAGAGAGAGAGAGAGAGAGAGAGAGAGAGAGAGAGAGAGATGATGTGGCGCAGGTGGCGATGGGAGAGGAAGACCGGTCGACGGCGGCCCCTCAATGGCGGCCCGGGGATGAGTGGGGCCCAGCCTAGCGGAGCAAGAGGCGGGCCACGGCGGGGAAGGCCAGGACGGCGCGTGGGCGGCGTGGCGTGGCGTGCTAGCTTGAGCGCGGCCTCGCGACAGCGCGGTGTGCTCGCGGCGGCGTGGCTTGGCCGTATTAGAGGAGGGGAGATGGGCTCGACCTGACAGTGGCTTGGGTTGGCCAGCATGGAAAGAGGAGCAGAGGGAGAGCATGGGGAGGAGGACAGTGGAGGCTGGCGGTGATGTGGTGAGACTGACAGTTGGGCCCCACGTGGCGATGTGGCAGCCACGTTTGCAAAACCGGGTACAAAACCACTGCAGGGGGTAAAGTGATCCGGTATTGATAGTTCGGGGGAGTAAAATGGACGGTTTAATAGTTTAGGGGTTATCCGGACCAACAATATAGTTCGGGGGAGTAAAATGGACTTCTTCCTATTTTTTGGCTTGTAATCCTGATGCCTATTCAATGAAAACAAACCTTGGTTGGCTATAATTAGCCAACTACCTAACCTGCATGCCTATTGGTATGCAGGTTCTAAAGGTCTGCTCCCATTTGCATTTTTTAACCACATTCTTGAAATTGACTGGCACCGGATACTTGTTCTTATCTAAAATACTTAATTTGCAATACTGGAGTTAACTCACTGCAGTTGAACTCGTGTCTCAGATTCTGATCATAACATCAAATTTCATCCTGAAATACCTTGACCCCCGTGTCATGCTTCATGTAAAGTACTTCATCTTAAGAAAAGAACCTCTGGTTGGCTGCAATTAGCCGACTACCCAACCTATATGCCTCTAGCCAAAATGTATTTACAGGCCATTCAAAGATTGGTCTGGTTGTTAGGTGATACCCGGCCACAAATTAGGGCCTAATCAATGAGGCTAGGTGGCCGATGTGTGAGGTCAAGGCGGCCTCAGCAGCCACTGAATCTATGTTGAGGGCTAGGCGCCTAGGCAAGCTAGTACCTACTAATTTTTTATATACTGCTTACAGTTGGCAACTCAGGTGAACAAAAGCTGACTAAAACCTTTGATGTTGTACTTCATCTATATTGAAAAAAATAGTCTAATATAAAACTGGACCTTTGTGTATTTTTCTAGATTCTGTTCTTCGAGAAAAATTCTCCATTGTACTTTTCGAGGAACTCCATCCCTATCTCTGGAGACATTTTTAAGTATTGTATCAGTGCAGTTGAGTTTGTGTCCTACCATGTGTTGTGGTTTTTATTATGAGATTTTCTTTTAATGGAGTTTTTATGTGCTGTGTTAATATTTGCGAAATCTGCTTTTGATTGTGTTTTTTCATCAATTATAGTTGTACTTTGCTCTGGTTAGCTATTTCCACATGGACATTAGTTTCAGTTTAATTTTTTTTCCTTAACAGATTACATATGGCTGTTGAAATTAGTTTTCTTGCTTGCTTTGTGTTGTTCATGCTCTTTTGTAATAACTAATAACTTGGTTCGTGGAGGAAATTTTTATTAACTATGTTTTACTTATGCAGTTTGTGCTAGCCAGCTTATCTATGTGGGGTGTTGTAATGTATGGTGGATTCAAGATTTTTGCTGGTGGGAAGAAGGAAAACAAGAACGAGGTACTTTTTAACATTTAATCATTTATACTAAGACCCGAACTGTGCTGTATATAGGAGTTTAATAGTACCTGACTTTATGATTAGTTGATTATTTGATAACTGACAAATGCACAGAAAGCAGAAATATTTAGCTGAAACCAAACTTTAGCGACCTGTGCTATGAGAATGATGCTGTTTATTTGATCTATGTGCCATCTGCACCAACCATAACATAATCAACTATTATCCGGAACCAATAGGTTCGGTGGCCTGTTCTACCGCTTGCTATTTTGTTTTTGTTACAATGAGATTTCATATTTTTAAAAATCTAATACTGTTACAAAATTCTGATACTCTGTTACAGGCGGTGCCAACACAGGTATAGGAGGTTCCACCGGGGTTCTACCTATTTCTGTGGCAGTTTAAAAATGTTATGATGTGCTTTTGATGTTGTTGACAATAAACTGTGGCAACTAGAGATTCTGATGTTGTAATACAGGCAAGATTTCGAGGATTTACACATACTATCAGAATATCATCCACCATGAATAATTTTGCTGAAGTGGAACTTCATGTTTGTGAACACTGTAGACCTTGTATTCTTTTCCTCGATTGATTAATTGATGTTTTCAAATTATCTCATCCACATTCTCCCCTTGTACTTGCAAGTTGCTTTGGTCACCAGTGTTGAGCCAGAATTCTGGAAATCTTGATGTTAAGTATGGTCGACTGAACTATGATCGGGTATCGACTAGGATGTGGTACTGTGATCGGATGGTCAGTTTGATCAAAGGTGATCTGCTGTTCTGACCACTTGAGATACCGAGTGGGTCAGTTAGGGTCAGATTGATTTCTCACTCGATCGTCTTTTACTGTCTTTTGAACTTATATGTGGCGGATACTTTGAAGATGTACGTCAAGCTGTGGTCAGTCTCGTGGAATTGGGGCTCGTTACCTTCAACATTAAGTTTAACATACTTACTACTATGCTCAGTATTTGTTTTGATCTTCCCATCAAGTTTCTTCTTAAACATAAAACATTAATCAAAGTCATGTTGGTTGCTCCGATAGATGGGGCACCACTTTTCACTACCTCGATTGAGACCTTTGTTGTCCCCAGTGTTGCGCGATTTTCTCCTATCGACCACGGCTACAGTCGTATCGGGACCCTTGCACTTGTCACTAGGTTTGTTCTTCTTTCCTCCGTTCTTCAAGGACTCAGGTTCGTCCTTGCCAGATTAGAGGTTTTTAGTACGTACCTGCGCTTACGCTTATTTTGCACACTTGTCGGTCAATTCAAAAAGCTCTTTAATTGTGCGGATCTTTCGAGTAGTCATCTTTCCATGCAAGTCTATGTCCTGAACACCTCATTTGAAGGCGATAATTACCGATCCATCTGAGATGTCCGGGATCATGTTACGCTTGTTGAACCTGTGGATGAAATCTCGAAGAGATTCGTTGTCGCCTTGGTGCAGCTGGTGGAGGTCGTTCTCCATTCTTGGGTGCTCGAATGTGCCCTAGAAGTTAGCTATGAGCTAAGCCTTGAGTTCTGTCCACGAACGAATTGAGTTGGGCGACAAGTTTAGCAACCAGAACCTTGCAGGTCCATCAAGGGTGGTTAACAGGTAATTGGCCATTACTCGATTGTCACCGTCAAATGCTTGAATTACGGTGGTGTAGATCTGTAACTACTCGTTGGGATTGATCTTCTCGTTGTATTTCTGGATTGGGCTCACTTTGAAATTCTCGGGCCACCGAATCAACCAGAGTTATCGTAAGAAAGCCTCGTAGCCCCCATCGAACTCTTCAAGAGGAGGTGGTGGAGGACTGCCACGCTTGTCTCTTTGAGCGAGGGAATCATATTGACCATCTCGTCCTGTAGATCTGCAGTTGTAGTAACGGCGATCGTCTTCACAGAGTTCCTCATAGCGGTTTTTGATTGTCATACGTACGTAGATCATGCCGGTTCCTTAGATCTTCCTGATGCCCGCGTCTATGGACAAGGCAGCTAGTGTTTGGCCCACAATATCATTTTTGGGCTTGACCACCTGAGCTTCCCGTCTGGGATTCCCCTACTCGAGAGCGTTCTCATCCATGGCTCCTCGAGCTGGGATAGTTCTGATTGTGGGGCCTGGAGTTGCGGGGATTGTTTGCTCGAGCGACTTGGTTCTGAGCCGCATGGAGTAGGATCTTGACTTGGTTGACCATGGGAGTCAGTGGATTCGCCGGATCCAATTCTAGAAGGGATCTGAGAATCAGATGATCGCATCGCACGTTAGCATCTGGAGTAATGAATATGTTGCTACCGAGGCTCGGTTGCGGTCGAGCTGATGAAGCCTCATGATGACTGTTCAGAGG
Source organism: Phragmites australis (assembly GCF_958298935.1). Taxonomy (NCBI): domain Eukaryota; kingdom Viridiplantae; phylum Streptophyta; class Magnoliopsida; order Poales; family Poaceae; genus Phragmites; species Phragmites australis. The sequence continues at coordinate 31,940,888 of NC_084923.1, read as the reverse complement.
GAGCTTGTCCCGTAAGCCATGGTCTGTCGCGGGTGTAGGTACACCCATCGGAAGTCATCGGGAGAGGCCAGGAGGCATCTACCTTCCTGTGGTCTGCCGGTGGAGGGCCGTGTCGGGTGCACGTACGTCTCCAGATGCTGATGTTTTGAGTGGTAACTCAGCACCAGTACTGTCGGCGTTGACTGCTGTCGCTGGATCTCCAAGGATTTCTACGTCGTTATCGACCATGATGTTTGGATATACTGCCATTGGGTCAGCCGATGGGGGGTCGTCGCCTTGATCCATAAACATGAATCAATCTGTTCGGCTGCTCTGGCTAGCGTTAGAGTCACCGTCGCCACCCTCGTCGCTATCGGTGTCCATGCAGTGGAGAACATTAGGCTCCACGGGATCCCACTCGAGATGTCCCACCTCGCGGTACGCATCCAATGGTATGGACTCGAGGGTACCGGTGTGGATCAGTCCACCTTGATCGTCCCAATGGAAAACCATAGTTCTAAAGATGATTTCCGAGTTGATAGAAGGGGACTCGAAGACGTCCGCAATTGACTTCAAGCTGTCGTAGAAGCCGGTGTCGGAAAATCCAACGCAAGAGTAAGTCTGAGACATGATTAATCCTACAAAATAGAAGAAGGCCCCTACCTGGTGCGCTAACTGTCGAAGATTAGTTTCCAATAATATGTCCGTAAATCGATTGGGTACCTTCGAGGGTAGGGATTAATCACGAAGTGAGACAAAACGATGTATACAGGTTCGGACCTCCGATTGGAGTAATACCCTACGTCATGTGGGGGTGTTGCTGCCTTGTATTAATGATCTCGAGTATAAGGACGGTGGCTAAGACTAGTAAAAAGAGTTGATTGGATCTAATCTATCCTAGGACTAAAGTCGTCGGGTAACTCCTCTATTGTTGTCTTTCGTGTTGCTTGTTTTAATTTTTCCCCTAGCCTTTCCGCCTTATATAGGAGTGAGGTACCGACTCCTATCTAGCTATAGTCGATAGGGTGTTGTCTTCCTTGACATCCAAGTAGATAGATCTGTTTTGAACATAGGTCGTATTGGTTTGGATAACCAATCTAAATCTTCTTGGTATGTATTTCCTTGATTCCAGGTGTATCAGGTACCGCCGATTCGGTTCTGTGATATCTGGAGCTACCGAATGTACATCGTATATACCCTATCTATATATGATGTACTCCTTATGTGCATATACCTCATAGTTAGATATCTGACACATCCTTGGAAGGATTCTAGCTCCTGACTTGATGCAGCAAGATTCCAAGAAAGTCTATGATATCAATAATCCTAGTTCAAACTCCAAGAAAACAAAATCTTGCATTGAAGGCTAGAATAGAAGTTGGAAGCACTAGTGAAGAAGAAAGTTAAGACCACCAAAAAAGAGAGGAAATGACGCTATTTGTGAAGAAATTCAACAAGTTTCTCAAGAAGAGTGGCTTCAACAAAAATAGTGGAAGAAAGAAGACATTCGACAAGTCAAGGGGAAGACTCTCAACAAGAACATGCTATGAGTGCGTCAAATCGGGTCATTTCATCGCAGATTGCCCCAACAAGAAGAACAAGGACGAAGGTGAGAAGAAATGGTACAACAAGGACAAGTACCACAAGAAAGACAAGAGTAAACACTACAAGAAGAGCTACAAGGGTCAAGCTCATCTTTGTCAAGAGTGGGACTCAAATGCCTCTGACACTAACTTCGATGAAGAAGAAGGTGTCGCTACAATTGCTCTTGCCACTTCACCAAAAATCAAGTGGCTATTCGAAGATTCAAGCGACAACGAGTCTCCCATTTGCCTCATGAAAAAATGGTGTAAGCAATATATTTCCATGGAAGAAGTTGGGTGATCGATAGCGGTTGCACAAATCACATGACCGGAGAAAAAAATCCATGTTTTCACATTTTGACCCAAGTGGATCGCCACATGAGTCCATTGTTTTCGAACACAATAGCAAAGGAAAGGTAATGGGATTAGGTAAAATGGCTATCTCAAATGATCTTTCCATATCAAATGTTTTACATGTTAAATCCTTGAATTATAATTTGTTATCTGTCTCTCAACTTTGTAGAATGGGATACAACTATTTATTTATAGATGTTGATGTGACGGTCTTTAGAAAGGATGATTCCTCCTTAATCTTCAAAGGCCAAATGAAATTCAAACTTTGTCTTGATGACTTTTCATCGGATAAAGCTAACAATGAGACTTGCTTGATGGCTAAGTCCGGCTCAAGTTGGTTATGGTATCGTAGACTAACCCATATTAGTATGAGGAATTTTAGTAAACTTCTAAAGGGCGAGCACATTTTGGGACTAACGAGTGTTAATTTTGACAAGGATAGAGTTTGTAGTGCTTATCAAGAGGGAAAATAAGTTGGAGTGCCAGATCCCACTAAGAACATCATGACAACAACAAGGCCTTTGCAATTACTTAACATGGATTTATTTGGTCCTATTGCTTATATAAGCATCAACGGTAATAAATATGACTTTGTAATTGTTGACGATTATTCTAGTTTCACTTGGGTATTCTTTTTGCACGATAAAGGAGAAACTCCAAGAACATTCAAGAAATTTGCAAGAAGAGCCCAAAATAAGTTCAAGTTGAAAATCAAGAATATTAGGAGTGACAATGGGAGTGAGTTCAAGAGCATGCAAATTGAAGAATTTCTTGATGAGGAGGGGATCAAGCATGAATTCTCCGCACCTTACTCTCCTCAATAAAATGATGTGGCCGAAAGAAAGAACCGAACACTTATTGAGATAGCAAGAACAATGCTAGATGAGTACAAGACCTCCGACCGTTTTTGGGTGGAAGCTGCTAACACCGCTTGTCACGCGGCAAACCGGTCATATCTTCATCAACTCTTGAAGAAGACTCCATATGAACTTCTTATCGGTAACAAGCCAAACGTCTTATACTTTCGGGTACTTGGGAGTAAGTGTTTCATTCTAAATAAAAAGCCTAAAACTTCTAAATTCGCTTCTAAAATTGATGAAAGTTTTTTTGCTTGGATATGGATCAAATGCATATGCATACCATGTTTTCAACAAGACCTCTAGTATTATTGAAATTGTACGTGATGTTACATTTAATGAAACTAATGGCTCTCATCTAGAGCAAGCTGATCCTAATGTACTAGGGGATGAGAAAAATTCCAAGTGAAGCAATCAAAAGAATAACGATTGGAGAAATTAGACCACGAACCTGAAATAGCTCCCATTCCCTCCTCTTCATCAATATAAGTGGAGCCAACCATTCAACTCAAGATCAAGACATCTCTAACACATTTCTAGATCAAGATGAAGACGAGGAAATTAAACCTCAACCTCAAGTACCACACTCAGAGTTTATCAAAGTGTACAAAGAGATCACCCCTCTAACAACATACTTGGTGACATTAATAGGGGAGTCTCTACTAGATCTCGAGTTGCTAATTTTTGTGAACATTACTCTTCTGTATCTTCTGCTGGAGCAAGAGTTTGTCTTGCTCCAGCAAGTATGGCGAGAGTTTCTTCTAAGGAGGAGACTCAAGCTTGGAGATGAAGTTTGAGAGGAAGGAACACCACGAATATATTGATGATAGAAAAATGTATCACGATGGGAGGAGTATCACAGTGTTCGTTGTCTTGCTTGTTCTTTTCTGTTGTGTCTATGTTTTGCCGAGAGGACCATGACCTCCTATTTATATGGCCATGCGTAGCTTAGCGTACAAGTTATCATAATGTACAAATATCCAGGATCTGACCTAATTACTGAGTCTTATCCCAGATAACTACCTTCTATCCTATTGGGGACATAAATATCCACCGTGGTAATTATCGTGGTGCCTACCCCCTGAAGGAGGCGAGCTGGCCGCCGATTGCGGCCCAGCGTCGCATTATCAGGGGTGTCAGGATAGCCTTCATCACGCCGGGGTGTCAGAGTGGCGTTCATTAGCCTAGGCCTTTAATGCTGGTCACTTCCTTGCAGGCGAAGCACGACCAGTGCTCCCCTTTCGACAGATCTTTCCTAAGGCCTACTGACTCACCCCGCTGCCTTTGGGAAGGTAGCCCAATCAGCCCGAGGCGGGGGCCTCAGGAGGCATAGAACCGGGAGGTGAAGGCTTTGGGAAGCGGGACCCCGGAGGGCTGGGGCTTCGGGAGGCCGAAGCTTTGGAGGACCGAGGCTTTGGGAGGTCGTGTTTTGGGAGACTTCGGGAGGTCGAGCTAGCAGAGCCAAGGGAAGGCTTTGTAGGTGCGAAGGGGTACAGTGAAAGGATCTGATGACATCGGAGATCAAGCTTTTAACAGAGGGTTCGAAGATCAAGGCTCTGGAGGGAGCTAGATGGTGATCTTCAACCATCAACCTTAGGCTAGTTTATTTCCCCCCCCAACAGTTCCCCCTCATTCTCGGGCACCGATGTTTCGGAAGGGGGAGAGGATTAGAGGAAAAATCAACCCCAGCCTGGTATAGTATCAAGGATGCTTGATGGCGATTCTTTGTCCTTTGAAGTCACTAGAGTAGAGGTTTCGTGTGGGTTTGGAGAATCCCACATGTTCGCCTGGCGGGACATGGCGTGCCACTATTGCGTTCTGACTGGATAATGCAAAGGGTCGTTTAGGGTCTTGTGCCCGCGATCCTGTCACGCGTCGAAAGGGGTTTAGGTTATTAATGTGACAGGACGTCCACGTGAGAAAATGAGGCATTCGTCGTGGAGCACTGCCACGTGTTGGAGGGAAACCGGATATGGCCACGGCCCCCTCCCTAGGTGTTCAATGGGAGGACACGGCGATGTTCGTCCCGCTTCATCTTTCGGACCTACGTGGCTGCGTAGCCTGGCTATAAAGTCGGGGTTACCCGGTTGTAGTCTCCACAGCCCCATGAGCAAGCAGTGAACCTTGACTTGAGTATGGCATCGTCTTCCTCCTCATCCTCCTCGGAGACATCGATTATCTCGATGGCTCCTTCGAGAGCTGGGATGTTTTGGTCGTCGGTAGAGGCGCCGGAGGCGAAACCGCTTCCACCTCTGCAGGGGAGGAGGTTGCCCGCCGCTCCACCCTGACCTTTGGCCGGGGAGGGCATGCCTATCGAGATCATCGATATCTCCGATGAGGATGAGGAGATCGACTGGGATCTCCTGCGAAGGGAGAGTGAGCTGGCGTCTGTGAGCCCATCGGTGAAGCAGGAGGAGGCCGGGAAGGAGAGGGAGAAGGCCTAGCCAGTGACCTCCTCGGACTCCTCAACGTCTTTCGATAGCTCGGGAGCTGGCTACTATATTGGCTTCTGCAGTGGTTGGCCGCAAATGAGGCGCATACGCCGTCCCATGCGTGGCACCTGCTGGGACCCGTAAGAGGTGAAGGCGGTCACCGAGATGGCGTACTTGGTGACGCCGTGATATATCCATGTCACGACTGAACTTAGTCACCTTGTACTCTTTCTTGCCTTGTTTCGCTTCGTAATGATCTATCTTCTTCTTGGCAATTTCTGTACGGTTGTTTTAGTTTGTATCCCCTGGATGTATTGGTTGTTTAATAATATAATGTGGATCTTCGAGAACGGTCGTGTCTCCTTCCGTATCGGAATGCGAGGGGACCTTTTGAACGGGTGACCGCATGCGTGCGTGCTTTCGTGCCTCCAAACCGTACTTCTTCGTCCCTTTCAAAGGCGATGGCTAGTTTTTCTGACGACTGGGGCACCGAGCCTTCATATAGATCATTGCTGATTTCGTTTCTTCTGGGGGAGAGGTGGCCTCGAGAATCTGCTAGTGATGGATACATAGGGTAACTAAGGAGAACCCGGTGGAGCAGTGGCGACCTCGTCGTCCCTGGTTACTGCGTACTCCTCGGGCCTAGGGCTGGTAGGGCCTCCTTCCTAATTTGTTCCAGATTTCTGACTCAACGAAGTCCCTCTGGAACCTTTGGAAATGAACTCCAGAGGTGGTCCTTGACCCTTCGGGTTCTTTAACAACTGTCCGGGTTGACTGCGATGATGTGTCGGAGGCGCAGCTGAAGGCTAGGCAAGAGAGGTGGTCCACGACCCTCCCTGTCCTTATCCGCTGCCCGGCTCTGGAGGTATTCCGTCCGGAGCATGGCGACGGCGCGTTGGAATCGAAGCCAAAGGCTAGGCGGGAGAGGCGGTCTGCGACCCCCCTCAGCACTTAGCCGCTGCATGGCTACGGAGGTATTCCGTTTGGAGCCTGGAGACGACGCATTGGAGGTGAAGCCGAAGGCCAGGCGGAAGAGGCGGTTCGCGACCCCCTCGGCCCTTAGCCGCTTCCCAGCTCCGGAGGTATTCCGTTCGGATCCTGGGGACGGCGTGTCGAAGGCGAAGCTGAAGGCCAGGTGGAAGAGGCGGTCCACGACCCCCTCGGCCCTTAGCTGCTGCCCAGCTCCGAAGGTATTCCGTACGGAGCCTGGCAACGGCGTGTCAGAGGCGAAACCGAAGGTTAGGCGAGAGTGGCAGTCCGTGACCCCCTCGGCCCTTCGTCGCTGCCCGGCTCTGGAGGTATTCCGTCCGGAGGCTGGCGACAGCGTGTCAAAGGCAAAGCTGAAGGTTAGGCGGGAGAGGTAGTCCGCGACCCCCTCGACCCTTAGCCGCTGCCCGGCTCCGGAGGTATTCCGTCCGGAGCCTGGCGATGACGCGTCTGAGGCGAAGCCGAAGGCCATGCGGGAGAGGCGGTCCACGACCCCCTCAGCCCTTAGCCGCTGCCTGGCTTTGCGATCTCTGTAATGGATAGTTGGGGGTTGCACTATATTTTCCCGTGCCACGAGGTGCGGGCTTTTATTAAATTTTAGTATAACCCTCATAAAATAACATGTAAAAGGTGTTTTCAAAGGAGATGGTAGGGTAATGTTGTTACCTTTTACCATACGTGTTTGAGTCACATGATCATACCTTCCCCTATAGGGAGGGGGATCTTTATACCTCTTTGATCTGTGTGTGTTGCACTTTGGAGACCAGCAGGTTTCGTACCTTTTCGGCATAGAGGCATTAGCCTTCAAGATGTTGGGGTGCCTTTCCCGTTAGGTCTTTTTAGAACCTTTTCACCCGATGGAGTTTTTGAAGAAACATCTCCATCGCAGTGGTTTTCAGAAGTCTATCTTTGTGCGGAGATTTTGTAAGGCTCTCCGTTGCGCGGAGGTTTAGTAAAACTCTCTGTTTTTGCCAGCTGTTTGGTAAAGCTCTCTGTTTTTACCGGAGGTTTGGTAAAGTTCTCTGTTTTTATCAGAGGCTTTCGGTAGAGTTCTCCATTTTTGCCGGAGGTTTGGTAAAGCTCTCCGTTTTTACCGGAGGTTTTGGTAAAATTCTCCGCTTTTACCGGAGGTTTGGTAGGACTCTCCATTTTTGTCGGAGGTTTGGTAAGACTCTCTGTTTTTGCTGGAGGTTTGGAAAAGCTCTCCGTTTTTACCGAAGGGTATTGTAAGGTTTTCTGTTTTTATCAGAGGTTTTTGTAAGATTATCCATTTTCGCCAGAGGTTTGTGTAAGACTCTCCGTTTTTGCTGGAGGTTTGGTAAAGCTCTCCATTTTTACCGGAGGGTTTTGTAAGGTTTTCCATTTTTGTCGGAGGTTTTTATAAGACTCTTCATTTTTGCCGGAGGTTTGTGTAAGACTCTCCGCCTTTGCCGGAGATTTTTGTAAGACTCTTTGTTTTTATCAGAGGTTTTTGTAAGACTCTCCGTTTTTGTTAGAGGTTTTTGTAAGACTCTCAGTTTTTGTCGGTGGTTTTTGTAAGACCCTTCATTTTTGTTGGAGGTTTTTGTAAGACCCTCCGTTTTTGTCGAAGGTTTTTGTAAGACTTTCCATTTTTGTTGAAGGTTTTTGTAAGACTCTCCATTTTTGTCGGAGGTTTTTGCGAGACTCCTTGGCATGTATTAATGTCGAAGGTCTTACACACTATCGGAGCTACGCAATACCTTCTAGGAAATCTAAGAAGTCTTGCCTTCCAGGTGACCTAGGCATGCTATGCCCGCGATGTGTAGGCTTGTCGTGCTCCAAAGGAAACACCCGGGGTGCATTGCAACACTGTCCACCAAGGATGTGCCCTGGCGCATGACATTTATATGACCGAAGCTATGCAATGCCTTCTAGGGCACCCTGGGCATAATCTGCCTTGCAGGTGACCTAGGCATAAATGGCACCCGCGGTATATAAGCATGTCGTGCAGAGAGGATTCCTTGCGACAGCATTCCTCAGAGCACCGCATCCTCACATCAGGGTAGTCCCCTGATATGCGGCATCCACACACTATCGAGGCTACTCAATACCTTCCAGAAAACCTAGGCAGTCTTGCCCCCCAGGTGACCTAGGCATGTTGCGCCTGCAATGTGTGGGCTCCACTTCCTATCACGCCTCCGAAAAAATCCCCCGGGGGCGCCGCAACTAGATTACCAAGGAAGTCCCTTGATAATCGGCATCTACACACTATCAAGGCTACACAATACCTTCCAGGAAACCTAGACAATCTTGCCTTCTAGGTTACCTAGGCATGCTACGCCCGCGGTGTGTAGACATGTCGTGCGATGAGGATTCCTTGCGACAGTATTCCTCGGAGCACCGCAACTCCACCACCGGGGATATCCCCCGGGGTGTGGCTTTATACCCCCTCACTTGGTTTCATTCATCTCTTTTGCAACCTAGAAGCATTCATACACAGTGTGTATCATCTAGAAGCAAGGGAGAGCACTTGAGGTGATTTGCAAGTTCTTAATTGAAGATTAAGGACTCCATTAGTGCTTCAAGAGTTGCGAGTGTGCATCTAGCTGCGATTTAGGCTTGAAAGGGATCAAGTGAACCAGTTAGCTTGTTACTCTTGGTGGTTGGCAACACCTAGCCAGTCGTGGAGATTGGAGGTGTTCTCGGTGAGCTCTTGAAGGTCTTATGGGAGCCCCGGGAAACTCATATACTTGGTTTGATGCCCGCCAATCCGAAGATAAAGAAGTGGCAATCACTAGTGAGCACTTAAGTCTTGGTGACTCAAGGAGAGCGACATCCTTGTGTGGATGCTCCAACGAGGATTAGTGGAGAGTGCTAACTCTTCGATATCTCGGGAAAAACTCGGTGTCCCTTTTTCCCTACTCTTGTTACATTCCGCATTTTATTTCTAGCATTTCTTTCATGCAAGTTTTAATTCTGTACTTTACTTATGTTCTATATGCTTGCATGTTTATACTTATCATTCTAGCTTGCTAGGTCGTATAGTTGCTTTTATTCATTCTAGGCTAAGGTTGCTCTTTGTTTTAGAATTCAGTAGTTGATTTAATTTTTTATTAGTGCCCTTTGGACAAGCCGACAGTGATACCCTTCTATTATTGTCGGTTGGTAGATTTAGCCAGCAATGATGAGAGAGCAGGGCATCACTGTTGGCTCAATCCATCGACCGGCAATGATAACCTTTACCACTGCCGGTTCATAAGTCCTGATGGTTGATTCTTCTCACGAGACTTATAAACCGGTAGTGATGTCACATCATTATCGACCTGTTAGGAGCCGACAGTAATGGGTCGGTATATAAGACTGGTTTCTTCATAGTGTGTGTTGCTCTGTACAGTGTTTTTGGACAAATCTATCCAATGTTCCAGCTGTTCGGCTCTAAACCTTATTGCTAAAAGTCTAATAAGGGTCTTCAGTTGCTACTCGGATGATTGATTTGGGACCAACTGCCACAGCTGTTTTGTTCCATACCCGGCACTGATAGTCAGTGACTATCAGTGCCGATTAATCAGTGCCGGCTCATAAACCGACACTGATCACGTTTTTGAACTGGCACTGATCACCTGTTCTGCAGTAGTGCGCTAATATGGTTTCCGTGGTTGATTTTAGTGGCGCATCTCTTGCGACTAATTATTACTACCACAGTTGTCAAATACTTTGTTACTACTAACGGTACTGTTCCAACCTTTGACTTAAATAATGTTTAAAATATCTAAGCAAGCAGAGTTAATATAGTAGTGTTAGATTTTCCATCGAAAAGTACTTACAATGTCGTGTACTTAGAATGATTTGTATGTATATCTGTGAAAAATTAGCGATGGAACATTGATGCACAAAGTCAACAGTAACAATTACTTAAAGATGGAGGGAGTACTCTATTTCTGCTACAATATACTTTTTATAGGTTGAGCTTATTACAAAAACATTCCTGCAGACAATTCTTCCTTGAGTTGTCAAGTTGCTGCAAGTGATAGCATAAAATAAAAAAACTTTTGAACGGGCGAGCATCCTTTAAATCTTGAGTACATGACTCAAAGGATTATTAATTTTATTATCAGATCACCGATAGCTTGGGTTCATTGAGCTTTTGGAAAGTCGAAAAAAGCTTGGGTACAGTGTACACCATGCTTGAGGTAAGGCCGGGTCAGTCCCCCGGCCCGTCAGTCTTAGCTTGGCCTAACCATTGAAAGGCACAATTATTTTAACATTTTGTATGTAGAGTAAAAGTTCATGATTTATTTTAGGAGGTAGGAGTGTTTGTTGTATCATTTATCCTCTTATCTCTAGAATGCACAAGCATTCATCTATCAGTTTTAAGCATACCAGTGGTCAGACACTTGAAGTTTGACCGTATAGATTCTGAAAGGACAAAAAAAGAACAAAGGAAATACCATTAGATTTTATATTTTAAAATATAATATTCTTATACTTCTTAGTTACATACTACTCCATTCATTTTATAGGACGTATTAGAATTTAAAAAAATTATTCAAAGTATATGTTATGGAGATACGAGACAAAAAGTAATAACGGAGCATATGGGATCGGTCCGAAGGTACATCCCTGAAGGCTTAGAGGGGACTGAACAAGATTAAACTAGTATTATATCGTGTCTAACACCTGATATTTGAATGCCCTGTTACATGTGAGATCGAGGGTATTTATAGCACATATCCTAATAACTCTCCTACAGTTTATTATAGTATTTTTGGACTATTTTGTAGGCATAATGATAAAATGTCCCATCCAGCTAGATTGGAGCTGTTTACAGAACAATAACAGAAGGGCCATGCTGCGGGTCCCTCTTCCAAAGGTGACTCCTCAAGACTGTGCCTCCAAGCTTCACTGCTAACTCTGAACTGCCAAGCTTTGACCATTAATTTTTTATATAGTATATTATCGATTGCTATGGAATTAATATGTTATTAAAAGATACGTGATATGTTTTGTATAGTAAATATATGTATAATTTAACTAATTGTTAGTCAAAATTTATAAAATTTAACATTTCTAAATCTTAATATGCTTTATATTTTAAAATGGAGGGAATACTATAGAAAGTGACACAAATGAGCTCCTGGCCACGCACAGCAGTGAGCTCATACGACAACTCTCGTTGTTTCTGAATTTGATCTTGCCCTTTTACATCAGCATATACGACTACGATTCTAATCTGGTTTTAGAAAAGTCTACAGCACATCTCAGTTGGTCCTACAGGCGACCAAAATGGCTGCATAGAAGCACCCTACTACTCCACTGTCACCGTCACAGTATTAAGCGATGAGGACTGCACCAGATGGCAGCGCAAGCTCTGTTCCTCTTCCTGCAGATAAAGGACGAACAACGAACACGTTCAGAAGAATCCATTCACAAAAAAACCTTGCCGCGAAAGAAATATCAACGCTATTACCTGCAGCGCAGAGACCTGGCCAAGCAGCTCGAGACACTCACGCAACAGAGCCTGCTCTTCCCTTGCTACATGCACCAGCTCCGAGATCAGCGACGCCGTATCCTGAGCCTAGTTGCATGATGGACAAAGGCTTCATTGGTCAGTACAGCAAAATGTAGAAATGAGCTCAAGAACTGGCCTTTATGAAGCTTATGTTCGCGTGTTTTCAGTTAGTTACCATGGGACTAAATTCTCGCACTGTTGTCTTGGTCGTCATGGCAAGCTCAACAACTTGCTGTAGAATGGACGACAACGACGGCAGGGAGACCTACAAGTCGATGAAACATATTTCAGCGATGCTAGATAGATATCATGTATTTCACCCGAAATTCAGATGATCTGCGTTTCACTTCGCGATGCCGGCCGCGCTTTTTATTGGAAAGACTGAAGAAGAAACAAAGTCATTGCTAAAGTAATACACATAAAGCCTAGTTCTCTTTCTAAACACGGAATTATATTATCTCCTCATTTTACATAAGTCACAAACGCTGAATCCAAATTCGCGTACCTTGGCACCATTGGTGAGAGGAAGCCTGCAAACAGCTGCTCGGGCGCAACCTACGGTGGAGGCCAGAGCAGCGGCATGCCTGCTATCCAGCTGCCCCCAGGTCTCCAAATCTTTCATCTGCAGATGGGTGCACCATTTCGTCAGAAAGTTAAACATTGAGGTAAAAGTTTCATAAGATCGAAATACAAACATATGTATTTATGAATGTATTCCCACCGATCAAAATATAGCAGTTTTAGCATTAGTGCTGGTCAACCTATTTTTAGTTTAGCAGTCAATATATGAATAGCAAGTTTTGAAAACATAATATTTGATGCTACAAGGTGATGAACAATTAACTCTTTTATAACACTTCCTCCATTCTTTTTTATTTGATATCCTAGAATCTGTACCGCTAAACTTCCGAAAGTTTGACCATCAATGTTTAAAACTATCAAGATTCGCTATATGGAAATCATAATACTAGGTTTGTCTCTAGAAATCCTTTCATAAAATTCCATTACTATATATTGACATAAATCTATAAAAAGTACCGATCTAAGTTGGTTATGGGAGACCACGAAAACTCAAAAACATCAAATAAAAAAGAACTGGGAGAGTATATAACTATTTTTATTCGAAATAATATGTTTTAATCGATACTGCTAGTCAAAATATCATTTTGGACAGCATGTCGTCGATGTGCTAAATGCCTTAAATTTTGAACTATATAAAACCTGGGAAGAGAGTACGGCATTCAGTTTCATCTTCTGCTTCTCCTTCTCGAGCTGCATTCGCTTCCTCGCCACCTTCCCTCTCAGCTCCGACACGCTTGCCCATGTACCCATCAAGTCCACCTCGCCGCTGGTCAGCTTCCTCTTGCGGACGGCATCCGCCTTGGCGTTCGCGAAGCGCCACTGCAAGAGCCGGCAATGTGTCATCCTCATCTGATGGCCGACCTCCCCACCACCTCCGCCCATCCGTGACACTGTGGAGGACAGCAGGGTGGCCGCGGCCGCGGCCATTGACGCGTCCTTGGCTGCGTGATTCCTCCGGTGGAAGATATGGCCCCACCCGAGGCTTATCAGGCTTTTCTTGCCTTTGGTCTCCGGTACCGTGGGCAGATCCTTCAGTGGCGAGCCGCTGCGCCGCCCCGGCGAGAGCGCCCACTGCGTGTTGCTCGACCCGAGCAGACGGACCGAGCCCGTGCGGGGGAGCAATGGAGAGTGTGGCTTGGAGACCGTCCTCGGGGTTGAGCCCCTGGAGGCGTCGCTGCACTCCGAGCCCGAGCTGGCGACGTCGGCGGTGGCGTCCAAGGACAGGGAGTTGGCGAGCCTACGGAGGTCGGACGGCGCGACACGGCCCGGGGTGAGCGTGACGCCCGCGGGCTTGGTAGACGGGAGGAAGCGCATCGAGCGGCTGAACGCGTGGCCGCCGCCCTTGCCGGACGACTTAGCGATCTTTTTGGCCTCGGCGTCGTCCGCGAAGCGCGGGAGCTCGGTGCAGCTGCGCTGCCGGGAGAGCGACAGCGGCTCCGCCGCCGCGGCCGCTGGGGCGGCGTCATCTTTGGTGAGGTAATCCACGAGGGTTGCCACGGACGAGGAGGACACCGACGCCGACGGGGGCGCGGAGGACAAGGGCGACGGCGCGCGCGGGCCCTTCTTGCCGTTCTTGTTGCCGCTGGAGGAGGAGGAAGGCCAGAGCGTGCGGGCGATGGAGGCGGCGCCGGGGGCTGGGGCTGTATCAGACCTGGAGATCGAGCGCCGGGCGCTCTGGCGGACGGGTGAGAGCGCGGCGGCGGGGAGAGGCGACCGGCCCGGCAACTCCGTGCCGGAGGCTGACGTCCACCGCTTCGACGACGACATGATCCGCTATGGATAGCTACACACAGATCGAAAAGGCCAGCACGTGCCTAACATATGAGCAATTTGGATTAGTAGCGGCCGGTCGCTAGCTGTCGAGAGCGACGCCGGCCGGCCGGCCGAGGGTGCGACGCCGGTGCGAACGAGTCAGCTGCGCTTTCCGCCGTGCAGGACAGAGGACGATGCGAAAGAGACAAATGGAAGAGCTAGAGCGACGTAATCTCGAATATGATCGGCTTTACAAGGCATCGATCTCTGTGTTATCCACCAAGTGGTAGCCTCGATCGATCGACGCTTGGAGCTCTGCGCACGGGCATGCTGACACCAGAATCGAAACAACGAAGTGAACACGAGCGAGATATCTGACAGCGGGGAGAAATCAATAACATGTTCAGATATTCGTAATTAAGATATGTGGATACTTGCCTAAACTAAATAGGAATTAAATCTCCAGTTTGGGCCCAAATAGAATATTAGAGATACTATGCTGTATCCTACTGTAACTCTTCCCAAATATTCCTATGTAAATCTATTCATACTCAGTTAAATTTAACGTGTTGAGATATTCATAATTAAGATACTCCTAAAAAAAGTCCATGTTCTTTACCAGAAGAACTTTTACACGCAATATAAGTAGATTTTCTAGTTTCTTTGACAATATAAAATCAAATTTTTACTGTATTTTTGGGTAGTGTCTGTAAATATGGTTATGAATGTCATCTTCATTGTAGTTTGTTCTGTACAAATACCAGAAAAGGAAATTACTCTCTGCTTGTATCTCCAGCGTGTAAGATTTCATTCTAGGTATGTACTTTTGAATGTTATATATATTTCTTTTTAAGGTAAAATAAATTTTTGTTACTTCTCTACTTATTAAAGTAACCAATTTTTTGTTATTTGTCTGTTATCTTTGACTGGCTGACAAATTAATTTTTATTGTCAAGCTTAAATAAATTTGTTAATGTTGCCTTTTAAGTATGTGATTAGCTTAATTTATCTATATCCATATGTGCATGAGATGAAAAATTGGTTTAAATGATTAAATTAGCAAGGCAAAGTGATTTAGCATAATAACATTGGAATAATGTTCATGAATTGCTAAGATGCTGCTGTGGTGTTAGCATAGAGATGATGCAATATACTCGTGTGAGTAGTGTTGCGTGAACTGATATTGAGTCTAGTTGGGAAGGACTTGTGCTTGTACTCATTTGTTATTTGATTCATGTGCATGTGTTGCTCGAAGGCGAGCGTGATTGATGATGGATTGATGAACTAAGTCCAGGGAGGAACTGGGCTTTGGCGACTAGGTTCATGAGGAAATGAGGTCGTGGTGATCGAGAATGTCACGTGGGACGTTCGAGCTGAGAAAATAACGCATATGGAGGTAAGGTTTCGCGATGGACGCAAGGGGCGATCGGATCGTAAGAGGACATGAAGACTAATTCATGTTCGAGTCGGAGCAAGCACGAGGGAGTCGTGTGGTGGCTGGGCTTGAGACAAGAGTTAGTGTCAGAGATGGACTCTGAGTGGGTTATGTACATGGATGTATGCATGTGAGATGTTGCATGCATGATTACGTGAGAGTTGTTGGCTAATTATCTTAATTAGCGGAAGTTGTTTGTCCTCTTGTGATTAGAGGAGGATAGAGACCAGGTTGATATGACTTGGAGTTGTAGTTCGATTCGATCACGTTTATGCATGTGGCTATCTAATAAATAGAGAGGTCTGTTGTATTCGGTAGACAACGCAGCATAGAGAATAATACAGAAACCGTAAAGAGGATTGTTTTGGGATTTTGTGAAAATCCTTGTTGGATGCATTGAAAAGATATCTTGTAAACTCATCTATGCAATGAAAATCAAGTTTCGTGAGTTGATTAGTTGTTGATTTGAAATTTTTTCTCTGTTCTATATTCTGCGTGCTTGGTTTTAGTTTTCAATTAATTTCGTGTTTTTAGTGACTTTCGTCTTGGATTAATCCATCCAAAACCTTGCTAGAATATCTAGTGTATAATCTGAGAAAATTTCGAGTGGCTTTAGTTTGATCTCGAGTAGTTTTTTGTCAACTCAATTAGTTTTCAACCTAACCTACACGATTCAGGTTGATAAACTCAACTTTGACTAGGCATAATTCTTGATCCACATGTCTGATTGACCTGATTTATTTTGGATTAGTTTTGTATTTGAATCTAGTTTCTACTGTCAAAAATTGAGGCAAATCAGACTTATGGATCTTACTCTACATCATTTTTACTAGAGCATTTACAATCTGTTTCGAGTGGAATATCGAGTTTAAATTGTTTTTCAATTTGGGTGAGTTAATATTTGCATTAGGTCTCCCAATCATTCACCCTCTATGATTTCCTCATTAGAGTATAATCGATCCTACAACTATATTTAAATATCTGAAATAATATTGCTAGAAAAACAACCTGATGATTCACATTGCTAGGTAAGTGTTGTTTCTCTACTTGAGTAAATGTCATATTGAACAAGGGCAATCTAATTAAAAAAAATTAGAATGGTAGACCAAAATGTTGTTTTTTTTAACAATGATGAAACAATCCAGTATCTTTTTCTTGAATGTCAGTTTGGAAATTTTATTTGGAGAACTGTGCATATTTCTTTTGATTTGCCTCCACCTACATCTATTATCATTATGTTTGGGAATTGGCTAGTTGGGGTGGGATCAAAGCTCTAGCTAAAGATTTGGGTTCTTGGTCAATGTGGTTGAGCCGTTAGAATATTTTTTAATACTTAAGGAAAAGAACATTACTTATATGCAAGTGATCCTCAGAGGTACTTATTAGCTGCGATTCTGGTCGTTACTTTAGAGAGAGGGGGACCAGGATATTCTTACTTCAGCATGCTGTACCATAGAGGTTACGACCTTGGAGATCTTCATCGGACATAGGTGGAGGTTTAGCCACCGGCTATGTCATGTGTGGTGTTTTGCTTTATAGTGGTGTTTTAGCGCCATGGCGTCCAGCTTTGGGCTGATTTTGTAATAATATAGGGTGGTTTGCACTTTGTTGTGGAATCTCCAGGACCTTGTTACTTTTGGCTGCGTGCACTTTGCTCAGTGCTGATGCCGAAACCTTATTTCAGTATTGGAATAAGGCTTCTTTGTCTTAAACAAATCTGAAAT
The DNA here is from genome assembly GCF_958298935.1 of Phragmites australis. Classification (NCBI taxonomy): domain Eukaryota; kingdom Viridiplantae; phylum Streptophyta; class Magnoliopsida; order Poales; family Poaceae; genus Phragmites; species Phragmites australis. The sequence continues at coordinate 31,923,733 of NC_084923.1, read as the reverse complement.
GATGCCTTTTTAGTATGTTTTCTTGATTATTTAAATGAATGTCATACTTCAATCTTTAATATTTGCCAAATTAACTTCTAGTGCTACTATATTAACCAATGACTTCCTAACTCCAAATCAACCTCTCATTGATTCGTGTACAAGTGAAGTTATTTATTATTTGTGGATGTCATTAGTGTTAGCTTGTTTTTTCAATATAAAGATGATCTGACTAGTAATGATTGCTAAAAGGTTGCAATACTGATTATAATTCCAGTTCATTTGCATTGTTATAACAGTCTTATCAAATTTTAAGTACTTGTCACTTAGAAAACTTACGTCTAATTTGAGTCAAGAACACGCATCTGATTATCACTTCATTCTTTTTGGTTTACTTGAGAAGTGCAAGACCCTGGGAGCTACCAATAACTAGCTGTTTATCTTGACCCTTTCTTTCTCTTTACTTTGATGAAGAAGCATGGATTTGAAGGATAATTATTTGCTTCTTATCTTAAATTTTTTTTATATAGGAGTTTCATTCTCATTCAACAATTGGAGTACAATTGTGGAGGTGGCAATTACATAAAAACTGATGTGCCTGATTCAACCAAGGGCACCATTATCTGCTCCTAGAAGCTTGTTTTGCACAAAGATGAGCCGCCATTTTACAAGATCGGCGAATATACCTCAGTACAGATTAGCAACATAATGTGAATCACATTCAATTATTTTCTTCTTGTTGTGACTTGTGAGTGCTTTCCTTTGACTTAGAAACAAGGTTTTGGAAGGTACCTTTTCCTCCTCTCCCATGTTGGTACAACGTGCAACGTGGAAACGGTCTGGGCTAAAAAAGGCAAATGAACAGAAAAGAACATCGACGAAAACAACCAGTCGATGAGGACAACTGGACAAAGGCCGCCCGAAAAGGGGCAACAAAACGAGCCGAGAGGAAATCGTGGTGCGCCCAAGAAGCTTTTGCAGGCCCATGATATGTCTGTTTAAGCAATTCATGGGTTCTGCTAGTTCAGAGTCAGGCTGAAATGTATTCAATGTGGGTATTGACACGGAAAATACCGAATATTTTACATAGTAATTAATAGTTTTATATATACATAAATAGTAAACAAAGGCAAGGGATTGCAATTCTGGAAAGGACGCTTTTAGCAATAGCGTCCATAGTAGGACGCGGTCACAAACAGACCTGGATGCCGTCGAAAATGCCGTCCACCTGATGGTCCAAGCTGGACCCGAACCGGATTTCACAAACTAGACGTCCTCGACGCATCTTCTCGCCGTTAGGCCTTTAACGGCTTGTAACGACAAATGGTGTGCCAAATGAAAGGAACAAATAAACTGCACAAAGAAAAATGAAAATAACAGAAAAAGAAGAAAAAAATAAACAATATATAAAAGTTAAGGATACATCTTAAAACGGCACGTGTATGTTTTAGACTTATAACATACATACCTATTTTTTTTTAAAAAAAGATCTGAACATGAGTATTTCATTTCATTTTTGAACTTTTTTTTCATCTAAACATGTAACACTTATCTGTTACTCACTTCAATGTGTGGCAAAAAACAAAGAAAATATTTGATAAAAAATATATATTCATCTTCTCTTAAAATGCAATTATGTAAGCAACTTTGTGAAAAAATCATAGCAAATTAGAGTGGATCTATGAGCAATTTAAGAAACAGGTTAAGACAATTCAGATCAGACGTTCAACAATTTTTTTGAACAAATTAGAACAATTTAAAGATAATATCAGATCTAGCTGCTACATATTTTCAAAAAAAAAAAAGAATAATTTGTGCACAATTTGCTGCAAACAAATTTCAAAAAAGCAAATTGGTTCAAACTCGTAAGTAATTTTGTATACGTTTAAGAGCAAAATAGGTGTGCGTACCATAAGACTAAAGAATGCACATGTAGTTTTGAGATTTTATCAAAAATAAAAATAAAGAAATTAGAAAAATATAATGTCAGCCGTTGCCCATTAGCTCACCAAACAACCAGCTGCAGTACGTAGTTCCCTACAGGCTGCAGCTACTACTTGCCCTTGGGCATCCAAGTGTCAAGCCTGTCCTGCATACAAGCTAGTTTTGTTAAATCTATTCCTGGAGATATTTATATCCAAAGTTTAAAATATTGATCGTAGTAGGCATTATCAACAAAAAATCACTTGTTTCTTGATTGGAGGGAGTAGAATACACTAACACAACTTAAGACACAATTTATTTTTTATCCTTGCAAGCAGCTACTCACTGATTTAGCTAATGGAAATGATATCCTAAGAAGTTCAATGGAAATTATGTCACGTGGATGGCCCTTAAGTTGCGATTTACCTCACAGTTTTCTGGCAATTTTAGAAACAGAAGGTGAAAATAGCAGAAATAATCACACACCGCTGTAAGTGCAAGTATGCAATTAATATGATCTCCTTGTTTATAGTTGTATTCTAACATCTATCGTTGCTCATCGATAATCCTTTTCCACCACAAGCCACGTTCTTTCCAAGCATCTGTTAGTACTCAGCATGCGTTCTCAGCTGATCTCTCCCCATGCGTCAGGAATCTGTTTGTCTAAGTCAACAGCTCATGACGTGGCTCTTTTTAAGGAGATTATCCTGACTAATTCTATATATTCAGGAAGAATTCCCAGTCATGTTATGCCAACTGTAAATGGAAGGAAGGAGATTACGTTCATACGGGCAGCCGGTCAACATGCATTTTCGGTGGAAGCTTGCCACTGAAAATATTACCATTGTTGGGTAGGCATTCATGTGCTCATCCGAAAATTTCGCCCATGTATACATATAATTCTATGTCAATGAACGCTTCATTCGCAAGTTCATTTCTTTTTCATTTAAAGGTACATTCCAAAGTTGACATGGAGACGCAAATGTTGCAATGAGAACACATTATTCGCATCGCAGAATATTTTTAGAGGATATGATCAGCATGCATGAAGGTTGTTGCACGACTGTTTGAAACGCCAGCAACGACCTAATCTACAGTTGGAAATTAGCTGTTCGCCGTGTCTGCCTCCAGATAATCATGTGCATGCATGGCGTTCCCATCAAACAGGAACTCCTCCATTTTATTCTTGTGGATATCTGCAAAGGTATCCAAAACTACAGCTTTGACTAACAACTAAAATCATAATATGTTGGGCAAAACAATCTATTTATTAATAAAAGAAGGTAACAGTCACACCACGGTGGCTAGAAAAAAGAGAAATAGCCTATAATTTCTCAAAAAACCCCAAGAAAATGACCCTTAATTCCCTTCTCACGTAATTTCACCAAGACATGTGGCCCCTAATTCTCTTATTCCTAATTTGATCCTCACGTACGGGTCCCTCCTCCAGACCTCCACCCTCACCTTCTCTCTGTAAATTACTATTGGAATGGAACTAGAAGTCATAGTAGGCTATTTTAGCAACTCCTACTCCCTGAAAGAAGTGGTATTCATACTATAATTTTGCTTGGCAGAGCCTCATGTTTAAAAATTATTAGAGCTAGTCATCTATAGCTTAGAAATATTTAGAGCTAGAGTTGTGAACAGTTAGAGATTCTTTTGTTAAGACATCTTGTTCTTATTTTAAACTAAAAATAGATATTTAAATCACTTTATTTTATCCTATAAACTTCAAATCTTATATAGATCTCAGAGATGGAGCTTTGCTAAACATGATACACACATATATATATAGAGAGAGAGAGAGGAGACACCATATTATAACTAGAATTACATATTAGAATAAAGTAGAGAAATCTCCACCATACATTATGTATTGTTCCTGTGTACTACTTCGGGTTGTTCGGGCTATGTTGGAGAGTTGGAGAGGGAGAGATCCTAATCACTGATAACATTATTTGACACGTTATCAGCATGTTCTACTCGTTGTCACCATCAACTACGTCGTCTACATCCTCGTCGTCAATTAACGCCAACATGTACACATTGTTGATGGCTGCTAGCTTCCGATCTACATGGCATTGAGCTTCTGTAGCACACCCTAGGATATGTGAATTCCCGTCTCGCAGATCGTATCCTGGCCATCGAGCCAGGTATTTGCCCTAATTTTTTTAGACACAGTACATATAAGAATAGTATGTTGCTTGCATGCAAAAATACACGATGGGGCCCAGCAGCCAACACACAAAATCCTAGACACCGACTGTGCCGTCACTGCAGTACATGCACAGTGGCTTGAAGGTCACCGCCAATACATGCAGACAAGCACAAAGTCGTTGCCGCCGACATGGAAGTCGGCGAGCTCGTCGCAAAGATGATTCCGCAAATCCTGTAGTCGTCAACGTCCCAAAGTCGACGATCTCATCGTCGTCGCCATCCTGTAGCAGCGCTGTCGACCTCCTCCACGCACACTAACGAGCATGAAGCCTAATGGATCCGACGACTCGTCATCATCCTCGTGCGCACTGGTAGCTGTGCCCGTCTTCTTCCCAGCCTCCGGCCACCGAATAGGCATGGGAAACCCCCCTTCACGCTCGCCTTTGCTGTACGACACCACGCATCATCTCAATCGCGCGACTTAGCCACCGAACGATGAGGCCGCGACCGTCGACTCTCATTTTGCGCTCAAGGGCCGAAGCCCAGCCGTTGCTTCCCTTCCTTCCACGCGGCACCAGCGAGTAGCTGAGCAACATTGCCTCTTCGTCCACCCGCGGGTGCCTTGGATGGCCCCACACCACTTCGATCCCCCATTGCGCACGCCTGAATCCATGCTCGTAGCCACAGCACCCCGCTCCGATTTGACTCACGTGCCCTCCCCCCCCCCCCCCCCCCGGCGCCCACCCCGGCGCCACCTCCCCCTCCTCAGTTGTCGCAATGACCTGTGATCCCACCGCCACACTGGCGGAATCTCCATGTCGACATCACCATCGGCGGCTACACAGTACACAGGTAGCGCACCACTAGGCTGCGCCTCGCAGCTGATCTAGGCGGCATGGGCCAAATGGTGATAAGGCCAGTCCAAAACCGGCCCAACTAGGGTTAGGATTTGGCTGGCCCAATTATAAATTGGGAAGATACGGTAAAAGAAAAAGACAAGGGATGAACTAATAGTCTAGTACTAACAGGCTAACCCAATATAAAATAGGGCTAACAACTCAAATCGGGGAATAAAGGAAACAGACCGCATTACGTGAAAAAAGAATATGGGTGATGAAAACTCATCACCCAAACAAGTTATTGATGAGTTGTTATGGATGACAGATACAAACCTGTTATCAATGTGATCATAGATGACGGGTCACAACTTGACCTATATGTCACCAATGAATATCATAGATGATGGGTCGTAATAGTGACCCGTCACTTATGACTGTTAACTATGTTTCACATTTTTTAGACATGAAAAAAGTCAAAAAATATATTTTTTTTTCATCCGAGAGGCACCTTGATACAAGGCCCATCGCATATGCCCAATCCACACCATTTTCAAACATATTAGTCTTTACATTTTGTGGGACTCGAACCCGCGCCCAGCCTTGCGCGTGATTCTCTTACCACCTCGGCTATCACGTGCTTGTGATAGAAACGGATTATATCATCCTTTTAACCTTCGTTCTCGAAGGTAATAGGTGATGGGTCGTTACTTATGCAAATCATAGGTGATAGGTCACAATTATGACATATCACCAATGATGTTTTTCACGAAATGTTGAACCAGAGTGCTTTTAGTAAAAAGGGTATAACTTTTGCATACAAACTCTGATTTTGAATTTTTTGATTCTACGGACATCTAAAAAAAAGTTACATCCGTTTCTCTACCACTTTGTTGGGTTCAGAGAATTTTCAAGGCCAAAAACGGCTTTGAAGATTGACTTCTTGCCTCCGAAAGTTTCTGCACCATTTTCGAAACACGTGTTTGTGTCCATAGCCGCCACCCCTTATCAAACTTGAGCAAAATTGTACAACAATTTCTATTCTAGTGCTGCTGAGGTGAGAAAAAGTAAGAGAAAACTAAAAGAAAAATAAATTTTTTTGGCCTACTATACATATATGAGTATATGTATATGCACTTTTGCATAGAGAAAAATGTTGTGTATATATATGTTGTGTATATGTATCTACATAAATCTAAGTATATATATCTAAGGGTATATATATAGACACAATACATGAAATGATAGCTCTATGTATTGATCAAGTTAATGGTGACGGGTCAAGTTATGATCCATCACTAGTGACTAGCTATGATGACCTATTATTGATTAGTTAGTCATTGGTGACGGGTCAAGTTGTGATCCATCACCAATGACTGGCTAGGATGACCCGTCACTTTTATCATCAGTGACGAGTTATGTTATGACACGTCACTCATTTCGTGTTTCCTTTGTCTGTTTTTCATGTAATGCCGGCCTATATTCAATATGGACCCTAGTTCATCAAAAATTGGGAGAAAATCTAGAAAAATGAAAAATTCTGAAAATTTTCATAAAATCCCCTAGAATTTAGAAAATATTGAAGAGTCTCTGTATTTTTACGGAAATGACCCTGTAGTCTGCGGTACTTGCAAATTTGTCCCAGTTTTTGTGAAAATACACAAAAGCCTTGAATTTTTGCACTAAGGCCCTTACACTTTCTTGAAATTGCAAAAAACACTGAAAATAATAGTAATACCCTAAGCGTGTGTTTGGCTCGTTGGACAAAGCCATCCGGGAAAAGGCCATCCAACTTTTGTGCTATTTGATTCACTGGATGGCATGGACAGGACGCACAGGATTGGGAGCATATTCACTCAGATCCTGGATGACCCGATCCAGACCAAATCGGCCCGACAAAGCCATCCAGGTTCGTCTTCTCATATGTGCTCTCGTAGTGTGTTCGTGATTTTTATTTAAGTCTTGATTTTATTTGCAAGTACAAAAGTGCTCTAAAAATTCTAAACGTTTTCATGAGCAAACTAGAGCTCACTAGCAACTCATTTTAATTGGTTTGATAAAAAAACGTAATCCAATATTTAATTAAAATTCTTCAAAAAAACCTACTTTTGTAACTTCTAGCAAATTTTAATGTCTCAAATAAAATCCAAAAAATCTGAAAAAAGTCACTAATATTCTTCTTATATGATGTACTAATTAATAAAAATGTTTACAACCCTAGGTTATTTGGTGAAAAAATGATTTTCTTTATAATGCTCTATTTATATACATTTTATAATTTCATATAATATTCTCTTTTTAATTCAATTTACATTTAAACAAATTCAAACATGCAAAAATTCATCCAAATACTTATGGAATGCATATAAATATGAATGGATCATCCTATCCACTCTAATCCCACCAACCAAATAGAAAATTGACTCATCCTATCTACTCTAATTCCACCAACCAAACAGCAAACTGGCTCATCCAATCTATCCCAACTAAATAGGAAATTGGACCATCCCATCCAGAAAAATATGGATGACCCTATCCCATCTAACCTCGCCCTTCAACCAAACGAACCTTAGTTGAATATCGTTGACATTTCTATGCTCTTTTGAATGCATTTAATTATCACATATGATGAATCATGCCATGTAATATCAAGAATAAAATATTTAATGATTACATTAGAAACAAGGTTTAAGGCGTATGAGCTCTCTTAATTATGCAAACCTTAGACTTAGTTTCTGATAGAGCCTCATATTTCTTTTTTCCTGGCATTGTGTGAATTTTGGGATGAATGAATAATGATATTAATTTAGAAAATTAGCAATATACCTTAATTAAATCCTTAAAAATGCTAGGATGCTTTTGAGAACATTTAGATAATCACCCACTAATTTTTGCACCCTAATACTTGTTTACATGTAGTAAACTTATATGTGTATTTATTTAAATTATGTAGATATGTCTAACTTCGTGAAGAAGGAATATCTTGAACTAGCACCAGTTGATATCAAATTATTTCTTGAAACAAAAAATCTGTTGAAGACGATTGAACCTAAGCAGGGTGAACCTGAACCACCCACCAGCTACTCCTAAAGAACAGTTTGTGGCAGTACACTACATTTATTATCATTTAAGCTCAATCCTAAGGATTGAGTATTTGAATGAAAATAATCCTAAAGTCTTATGAGGACTCACTTAATAAGAGATTTAAGAACATAACCCAAGTACTGACACCCGAAGTTTAGTATGCTTTGATTAATTTGAAGTTTCAATATTATCATATTTTTTAAGGATTATGATGCTGCTCTATGTTGAATTGTAGCTAGCATGAAGCTATGTGGTCTTCTAGTCATAGAAGATGACATGATAAATAAGTCTCTGTCTACAATCAATCTTGCAGAAGATATCATAAATCAGAAGATCATGAAAAATGAATGCAAGAAGTATTCTGAACTATCAAGAGCACTTATTTTGGATCACGCAGAGACTAAACTAGATTTTTTAGGCGATGTCACTACATACAACCCAGGCTATCTCCAATGTGTTAAGTGCAGAATACTTGGCATTGGTCTCACATTTATCGAACCCCTAGAAGACTTGTGAAGCATATCACAACTACACTCAGAAGTATGAAGCTATCAGGACAGGATTGTTAGACATGGAACCTGAAGAAGAAAACATCTACTATGACAATCTTGAAGAAGATATCATTTATGAAGATAATGAAGTAATTGAGATATCTAACGATGAAGTTATTGAGATCTTTGATGATGAATAATAACCATTTTCTTGTAGAAGAACTTGAAAATGTGCACATGGAAAAAGGTATAGTCTTCCAACTTATCATTAGCTATCTAAGTAGTAATAGTAGTAGTGGTGGTGGTACATTTAGTTTTTAATTCCTGCATTGACTTAAGTGGATTGTGTAAGCTCTCTGAAGATCAAATGGTTATCTTAATATTATTACTTCAAGACTAAATTGAAGCATGTTATATTCTAAGTTGCAATGAATATTTTCTTACATGTAGTATATTTGTTAATCTTTTGTGAACTAAATATGAACTATATGATGAACATTATAAATAATTGCCTTACCTATTAGAATTAATCATTTGCAATGATATTAACCACTTAAAAAGTTTGAATTAACCAAGTAGGATGTTTAATACTCCTTTGTGCACTACTACCAAGTAGGTAGAAGGGAAATTGAATTCCCTAATAGCACATGAAAAAATGGAATATACTGGCATTAAGATTGATTTTAGATGAATCAATTTAGTCATGAAAGAAGTATACTCCTTAAAACAAGTACTGAATGCTTAAGCCCTAAAATTTGAAGTATATATTATTCTACCGTGACCACACTATTGTACACGGAATAGTATGGCAAATATATGCGTGTCATGCCAAAATCACTATATACTAGAAGTATGATTGAAATCTATGAAGCATATGAAATTATTTGTAGGTAATGCATAAAGCATACAAATGGTGTGAAAAGGGAGGGAAATTTGGGTATTATAGGCACAAGAAAATGTTGACAAAGAATATCTAATTGACGCAGCCTTCCTAAAACCTCTCCTAAGCACGCGTATGATGGCTTGAACTCCCAGTTGTGTCCCCATCTGGCCAAGTGAAGCGCCCCGGGTTATTCCCGGTGCTTAAAACCTTTATTATACCAGTCCCTGGATCAGTCGCTGGTAAATAAGAGTCTTACAGCAGATGGTATCTCAGTCATACACGTGGGGAGTGGTGATAAAGAGCCACCATCCCAGAAATACATAAAGGATTCCAGTGATCAACAGAATCCACGTTATCAGAGAGCACAATAGGAACAGCATGGGGACACGCCACCCCGCAGGTAACTCAGGTGCAGACCCGACCGAGACCTACTCATCAGCCTCACCGTCTGCCTCGGTGAAATCCGGATCGTCCTCTGAAAGCACAAGCAAGAGTGAGTACAAATGTACTCAGCAAGTCCCAACCCTTGCTCTACGGCAGGGGTATAAATACATGCATATGATATCGACAAGGATTAAGTTGTAAGGTTAATCTTTGCGGAAATGCCAAGTTTACGCATGCAAAGGTGGATTTTCCAATAAGCAATTTTAGGAAAGCATCATATCAATATTCTTAAAGGAAGGGGGTTTCGGCCGTGGTGGAAATTCACCAGGGTCTAAGTTTTAATGTTGCCAGGCATCCCATCCACGGCAACCCACGACACACTACCAGACCTATTTTTCGAAAACGGGCACACCTTGACCACACACTCACCAAGGAAACACATGCAACCCAAGCTAGTTGCTGTGACCGAACTGTAACTCGTCCATGACAATGGACATGGCTATTCGAATAGTTTAACCTCTGCAGAGTGGTACATTTTACCCACAAGCTGAGTTTGACAACATACCACCGTCGTGGCAGTGCGACTCAACAAAGCCATTACCCACCACAGCATCATCTCACTAGCCGCCTACGGGAACTGACCAGGGGTTCTTGAACTTAAACTAGGCTCCAACGGGGTCTCCAAGCCTGCATCGCTTGCACCTGCTCCGTGGTTTCCTGTTGCACACCTACCTCCAGACGATTGTAAACTAGCTAGCAGGGTTTAGGCTAAGTCTTGCCTATACAGGGTCATGTGGCTGTACTGTGAAGACTAGGTAGGATGTCACATGAACTCGGTCCTTATGCGAACTAGGGCAACATCTCCACATGGAGCCTGCCACACAGGCAGCACTCCTCACAAAGCCTGCCACACAGGTAGCACTTCAACTCCCAAGGCGTCCCCAACGGAACCCTGATTTGCCCCAGCTCTAATCGGTTCTCATTTGTTATCCTTATCCGACCAGTTATCCCATCCCACAACTCACACAACACCAAAGCACCAAGTTTCAACCATTTCGCAAAACTAATAGTGATTACACATGAAGTACCAACAAAGTATACAACCCTAAGCATACTAGTATCATGGTGAGACGAATATCCTAAGTTTATCAAGATGGTATTCAGGATAGTAAAAAATAGGTTGGCTAATCTATAGTAGGTCATAACTAGGTCAACAGTTTAAATTATACCTTTAAGTAATACTTCATGCAATGAATCTGTGGAAAATGGCTGCTACGGGTTGTGGTGGTAAAATTAGATTCAGTATGATCAAAGGGAAAACAGATTGAGACTTGCCTTCATTGAAGTCCTTGAGGGGGTCCTGCTCGAAGCCTTGTATTCCTGGCTCCTCCTTCTCCTCTAATTCCCCGGTTTCTAAAACGCGACACGCAGGCAATAATACCAACACACAAATAAATACAAATAAAATATAAATAAAATTGAAATAAATATGAGATTGGTATGAATAAATAGGATTTGAATTTAGATGAATATCGGTGGAAGAATCACGAGATCAGAGTTGAAACGGAAGAGATATGAGATTCGGAAGTTGATCAGCAAATTAATTTGGGAAAAAGAAAAAGGGGAATATTCCTCGTAAAATCTGATTTTCGGGAAATTGAGAAAAGTCACTGTTTGATACTGTTTATTGAGCTTGATACTATGCTGTGCTGGGCTCTATTGACCATTGGGCCGGCTGGCGCTGTGCGGGCCACTGGGCAGTGGCGGCCCAATGCTGGCCGGAGGCAAAACGGCGCCCAGTCGAGTGCGTACCGAGCGGTGACACCGCTTGGTCGTCGGCTTACGGCAGCGGCTTACTAGAGAACGGCCGGAACGGCGTTCCCGTCCACCATTTGTGACAGCGGTTGCACGGGAAGAGAGAGGGAAGCACGAAGATTCCATTTTGAGAGTCCTCGAGCTGCGGAGATGGCAAAGACATGCTGGCGGTGAGCTACCATTGTTGTGGACCAGTGAGCTCGTGGAGATCTCGGGAGAGAGTGTGGGAGAGGGAGATGAGCGCATGAGAGGATGGATGTAACACCCTGATTTTCAGATTTCTCAAATTTCTAAAAATTTTCAAGAGTATTGACTAGCTTCACTAGTAGTATAGGTTTAAAACCTATTTGTTTAATCAATCAATCAATATAGGTTATTATTTTCTGTGCATTGAATGCTGAGTTTTGTTAGGAGCTAGGTAAATGTATTAGAGTTCTTTTTTCTTTTCTTTCTCTTTGGTGTTTTGAGTGAAAAAGATTTTGAAAAGGTTTTTACAAAACTCAGTAGTGAATAAGTTAAGGATCTTAATGGTTGGAATTCAAAATCTTTGATTCATCATCTATTCAATACTTGATCATACATAATCCTTCTCTAGTTCAATTCAAATATTATACAAATCCTTGTTTAAAGTCAATCTCTCATCTTTCTCAAATTCTACCCAAATCTAAATTCAAATTTCTTATCTATTCCTATTCTTGTTCAACCTCATTTTTCGTTTCTCTCAAATTCACTCAAAGCTCAATTCAAATTCAAACCCTATTCAAATTTCTCTGCAAAAGTTTCTTTTCTAAACCCTAGATATACCTAAAGTGTCTTTGGGCTCAATCTTGCTCAAGTCCAAACCCTTAGCCAAGTCTTCTAGATGGCCTACCAAATGATCCACGAAATCTGTAAATTTTCGCGGTGTCCTGAACAACCTCATATTCTCATGACGTTTCAGAGTTCAAAATGGCCTCAAATGCAAATCTTGACAATACCAAAGTTGTAAGTCTCGTCGAGAGCTTTGTTTTGAACCTATGGATGTCCTCTTTTGGATAATGGAACTAGGAGTTATGGCCCCCGAAATCAGTGCTGCGCAGAAAGTCCGAGTTCAAACAGTTTATCTTGTGGCGTATTTTTGGAAATCAAGATGAGGTTACAATGACTACCAAAGTTATAGATGTTTTAGAGTACTATAATTTAGAATAAAAAAACGTCCAATTTGGAGTCCGGACAATAGAGATATCATCCTCGGAATACAGAGCTACGAAAAAGAAAATCGTAACCGACTCGAACTCGAATCCGATTCGTGTTCGGTTTGGACTCCATCTCAACCAGCCACCCCTAGCCCTATATATATGAGTTGCACGCCCTCTCCTACCTCTATTACACACTCGCAAGCCCTAGAAGTCACTGCTGCCCTGTCCGTGCGTCGTCGGAGCGCCGCCGTTCGCCGGAGCCACCGCCACCACCGCCCGTGATGCACTACGTCGTCTTCTCCGCGAATCCTCCTTCTTCCACCATCAAAGCAAGGTGAGTACCCCTTTTTCTCCTCCCTTACTACTGTTTTAGCATCATACTAAGTTCCTAGCCAAGCCCTAGCTCCGGCCAAAGCCCGATCTACGCCGCCACGGTCATCGTCGTCGCGGACAGCCGCGAGACAGCCGCGTTGTAGCCGATTGGCATCGATGTTCCCGATCAACAAAAGGTCAAATCAGCAAGCCCTTTGACCGGTGCATGCCCCATGATGTTCCCCACACCCTCACCAACTAGGTCGGCCAGTAGATTAGCCAAACTATCAAAATCAAGGTCAACATACCCGCTGTCCAGTTTCTGGACGCGTTCTGCGCGCGCACCGGTTTTGCATTCGCGTTCCCCGTCAATCCGAAAGCTGTGTGGATGCACCAACTGTGTCACAGCGTGTCCCATGGAGTCTTCTACATTACCCTAGGAGTCCATCCCCGTTTGTGCAACGACACGACAAAGACGTTATTGCGAACCACAGCATGTCGCAGCCATCACCCGTCTCATCTCTGTTGATCGTTCTTCCTCTCAGTGGATGATCTACCAAAACCCATGCCATAGCATTGTGTTCCCGGGATATATGAACATCTCTATTCAAACGGTTCCTCAAATTTCATAGCCAATCTCCTGGAACGCTAGCGTCTTCGTTCTTGAATCTGTTCACGGTCACCACCAAAGCTATAAGCAGTCATCACTGTTTTGCCACTACCTCGGATGACCCCTTCCAAAACCAACCATATCGCTAAGTTAGTCTTTCCACATTCTATGCCATGCTTCCCTCGTTTCACTAAAACACCACTGAAGCTAGCATCGATGTCCGTGGCCACGTGCCCGATCACCATCTTCGACGAAACCTGAACCACCACCGCTACATAGAGTCACCAGTAGTGTCCTTAACCTAGAAGCGCAACCTTCGGCCTTTTTGATCCATCATAGGTGGTCGAGACTAGATCTCCGCGTATCCCTTCTTTAATCCCAGATGGTACTTGCATAGCATGCCAAGTCAGCACCACATCTTTCTCCTTAGCCTAGTCAGTGAAGTCTAGTCTGCCCTACACTTCTTGAATTTTGTGCAATAATGTTGTCAAGCCTGACACAGTGATTGCGCAATAATGCTTTTTCCATAGGGAGATAGTTTCCTTTTCAGTCTAATCCATCTCCCGAAAGTTGTTCTCTTTTCATCTTAACTCTGATTTAGATGATTCTTGTGTCTAAACGTTTCTAAAATCATCCCTATCCAACCATACTATTTTTAAAGTGTTTTTGATGATGTTTGGTATGTTATTCTTAGTGTTTTCCTTTGTGTTGTTTGTCGGTAGTTCTCGCGATTAGTCGATAACGTTCCGGAGCAGTTCGAGGGACTTCAAGACCAAGATTTCGACAATACTGAGCAGCATTGGGTAAAAGGCAAGTGTCCTTGATCATATTGAACCTATGTTTTTAAATGTTTTGTTTTACAAAATTGCATGCAGTGTCAATATGATGGGTAGTTACCTATGTTAGGGTTTTCCATAGATTTTTCCTTATCATCCCTTGGAACCTAGATGGTTTATGGTTGGGTGTCCTTTGTGGGTAGATTGCTTATCCATGCTTTTGGGATGTTGAGAAGTGTCATAATCTTGATTAATGAACATATACAATATTGATGGTTAATATGTTAATGGTCTAGCAACATGGAACCTTAGGCCTTGAGTAAAGTGGTTTTGATGGTTGTCATGGTTATGATATTGGTTTAGTGTTTGCTCAAGTAACCTAAGTAAGGACCGGTTCGTGGAGCGACAACCCAAGAAGTAACGTACCAACCATGAGGTTGATATGGGTAAGGTGTGGCATACTGATTAGAGTCTATCCAGTGTGTGTTGGGTCAGCACAAAAGGGGGCTCCTGTGTAGGAGCTTAGCTTGTGTAAAGCCTGGCGGTGAAACCTAGTGGGCAGACATATACTGGATTAGTCTCTGGTTAGTGAAAAGTGTCATACAGTGATTCTTGGTGGCACACCACTGACGTGTCTTAAGTGTTTCGCGAACACGGCAACATGGAATTCACTGACTCGTGGGGAAAGCTGAACAACCTCTGCAGAGTGTAAAACTGTTATAACAGCCGTGCTCACGGATATGAGAGACTTGGATCCTCACATGATTAGTGGGTTGCGATTATGGGTTGTGGTTATGGGTTTGGTTATGGTTCTGGTACAGGGAGTACTAGATGGTTGTGGTTATGGTTCTGGTACAGGGAGTACTAGATGATTTTGGTTATAGTACAGGGAGTATTAGACGGTTATGGTGTGCAAGGTGGGGAGCCTTGTATGCTGGGTGTTGGACTGTATGGGTTACATTCACTTAATAATTTTTTTAATATTTTTGAGTCCAAATGTGTTTTTATTACTCGCATTTATGCAAATATACCATTTGTTAGCCTATTCTTGGTATAAGCTTGCATATCATTATCTTCCCCACACTTGCTGAGTGCGTCATGTGCTCATACTTGCTATTTTTCATATACCATGCGACATGTATGCTGCTGCTCAGTGAGTGAAGATGTTGAAGACTATCAAGATGAGGTTGTGACGTTCTAGGCGCGTGTCTCCCGGTCAGTTGCCTGCGGTGTTGTTGGGCACCAGTGCTTCTGTTTCGCTGCAGATATCTTCATAGAAGACAATATATGTCAATTGTTGTAAGAGTTTAACGTTTATTCTACAAAAGTATTGTTTTTATTACTTCACCTGTGACGTCCTTATGTGTGTTGAACATCCTGGGCACACTTAAGCCGCATCTGGTTTTGGCCGTTAAAACCGGGTGTGACAATGGAGGAGGTTGAAGTGGTGCTCTGTAGTAGCTCATTGGTGAGGAATTTGGCTCGGTGATGGAGATCGACGATGAGGTGGAGCTCGACTTGGCGAGGAGAGAGAGAAGCGGTGCTTGCCTCAGTGAGCTCGGTGAGCGGTGATGAGCTGCGAGGGAGCACGAGGAGGGGCTTTTATAGCTGGGTGAGGGAGAGTGGTGGAGATGGCAGTGGGGTTCGGTGGTGCTGCGTGTGCGGTACGGCATGAGGAAACGTCAATTGAAGTTATTGCCGGTGGTGTAGCATGGCAGACTTTGCACGATGCATGGAGGGAGTAGTCGCGCTCAGCAGTCGAGGCAATGACGTCTTTTCTTCGCACGCGTGCTTAGCCGACGATGCTTCTTGTGCACGGTCGTCGAGTGTGGCGGTAGTGAGATGGGAGAGACGAAGCTGGTGGTGTGAATCGGCAAATCCGACAAGGGTACGGGGCGACAGTGATAAATGCTTGGCGGATGGTGGTTGGCTGGCGGTGGTTGGCGGCGTTGCGATGGCCGGCGGCTCGGGCTAGAGTGGCTGGCGCAGCACGGCGTGTGAGGAAGAAGAAGGAGAAGGCAGTCGGGTTAGGCCGACGCGCAGAAGAGAGGTGAAGGAAATAGAGAGAGGGCCGGGAGGAGTTAGGCCAGAGGAGAAGAAGTTGGGTTAAGAGCGATTGAGCCCAAAGTGAAGGGAGGGAAAAGATTTGTAATTTATTTGGGTTTGATTTAAATTGTTTTGAACTGATTTTGAAATAATTTTGAATTCAAATTTTTGGCCGAAAAACTGGGATGTTACACCGAGTTTGCATCTCTACATGTTGATATAACTGCATGCAAGCTCATAGCTCTACATGTTGGATTGAACACCAAAATTCCACCTTGCATGCACATGTATCACTGCACCGCACTCTCGCTGAGCCCACAACCTTCTCAGCTCCCTCACGGCTGTTAGTGTAATACTTGTGGATAAAAAAGGGAGAAGATGAGTCTTAACCGAGTTGGCACAAAAACTAACTTGGCCAGGACTCCAGACTGACATCACCGTTAAATGGATCGCCTAGGACATCCTTATCCGGAACCCACTCGTATGCTGCCATCACCCGCTGCCCCAATCGTCGCCCCATGTCACTTGGCCACCTTTGTTGCCCGGCCCACATCACCCTAAGTCACTTGACCAATTTCGCCTTCTACTCATTATTGTCAGCCTTGTCGTCTCCCACATCGCGCTACCCCAACCACCGCTCTGCACCGCTCGGCTGCCACTTTGCATTGCTCTGTTGAGCTCACCGCTGCCCATGTCGCGCCATTGTCACATTGTCGCCGGAACGCTGTCAGCCGGCAGTGGCAGAGAGCAAAGTGGGCAGGTAGCCAAAGGCAATGGGCAGAGGGAAAAAAAGAAAGACAAGGAAAAAAAGAGAAAGGAGAAAGGAAAAGAATGGAAAGGAAAAAGGAAAATAAAGTAAAGAAAAAAAGGAGTAGAGATAAGAGGAAGAAGGAGAGGGAGAAGGGAAATTTTGGAATTTCACATTTTCGTCGATTTTCTCATCGAGTTAGCTTCCCTCCTGCGAAGGTAACTTCTACGTAGTCTTTAAATGCTTATCGATGAGTAGTAGACATTCATTTTTATCATTGGAATTCCAGATCGATAGTCTGTTTCATGTGCAACAAGGGTATGTATTAAGAAATTGAGAGTAATTAGTGCCAATTTTGTTTACGAGCTTAAAACAGAAGTTGTTGGGTAGATTGGGAGATTATACATATCATCAAGTTGATTGATAAACATGGGTTGAGATGTCATTGTCTCTAGAATATGTAGCTCGAGTTGGGTAGCATCGACGGTCAATTTGATGACCTTAATGATGTTGAATGAAGAGCTTGATGCTAGAGTCTTCCATAAATTCTGATAACGCCTTATATGCGGTATTTTTGGATGTAGGAAGTGTGTAATTGTTTATGTTAATGATGTGTCTTTGGCACTGAGAGTAAGCTTGTGCACGTGGTGATATCTCAGATCATGTTGAGATGAGCTCCCTCCACCGCCATCGGTAAAAGGTAAGTAACATAGGGGTGTGGCTAATGCTATATTTGTATTCATGTCTTACATCATTTTTTGTTTAATTAATATGGAGTCCAGCTTAATAAGAGGGATAACTTAGTTTACATTTGTACTCACATTTAGTACTATTTGGTGGTCAATGATTTTGCTCATAATGATGCGGTTCTGCTTGTGCTAATCTTTATCGATTCCATTATGTGTATTGTCATCATGAGGTGAAGTATGCCTATTGGTTGTTATTTTTGATTTATTTTAGAATATATGATGAACCCTCTTATTGGTATATGATGTCGTATGCATATAAGTATCATGCTGCAATCATGTCATCTCATGAGCATTGCTCATGCCATCATATGAGCATGAAATTGGTGATGATAATGGTGGTTGGAGATGTTTTTTAAAAGCTATGTTGAATCAACGCTATTTCATCAAAATTGACCTTGTCATCGTTTATATATGAATTGGTGATTATGTTGGCATCCATCTGGTGCTATTAAAAGTTGCTAAGCAAACATGTTGATTCACATGCATACATATACATTTTATATGGAGATAAAGGGTAGTAACTGCCATCGCGCTATGACTAGTACTGGTACATGGAGTTGCATGAGAGGTTGGTATTGTTCAACATTAAAATTACAAATGGAATTGCAACATGGCATTCATATATTTTCATACCGTCCAAAGAATATGAAATTATGGAGAGTTGGTATTATGATATATGGGCATTTTGGGGTATTTGTTTGGCAATTGTCATATTAGGAAGATGTGCACCCTTGTTTGGTTATGTTTTGCTTACCATTGTGAATTATCTTTGTTTTTAAGACATCATGGAAGATTGTGTTAGCATATGTATCATGTGGAAGAGTATCTTTTCATTTTCCATGTCGTAGTCTATATTTGTATACTTAAGTCATTTTGGCAAGCATAATGGACTTAGGGTTAGAAGCTGGCATGATCCACACTGTTTATAGTCTAGATCACTCTATGGACGTAGCTAAAAGTGCAGTGCTTGTTCTTGAGATAAGTTTTGGATGTAAAGGAGTTTTAATCTTGTTTGTGTTGTAAAGAGTTGTATGGCTTGGTCGAGTCATAAGGAGCCTCGCTACTGCCTATATCATGATTATGTATCATATTTTATCTTGCCTATGATGTTGTGCCAGTTATACCTCAAAAATCAGAGGAGGTGCTACCAAAATTTTGAATTTTTAGCTAAACTATGCTTTAGTTGTGGAGTAGGGCATTATAGTTAGATTCGAAGCTATATGTTCATACCTACTCCTGCTAATGTGTTGGCCTGCATGACCATGTGCCACCCCTATAACCATGTTTTCTCGCTAGCAAGCCACATCCATGTAGTGTTAGTAGAGCTATTGTCGTTGTAGCTTCTTATGCACCGCATGGATAGGAAATTGATTGGTCTCGGGCCAAGCAACCTAAAATCAAGGGGAGCAAACTAATCTAAAATTGACCCAATAGGGAACCAACCTAATTCAAAATGAGCTGGATTTTAGTAACAATTGAAACAAAATGCCTAGTTAGGCATTTTGAGAGAACTCCCTTGAATTTAGGAAATTGTGTGGATGTATAAAGTTGGTTGATAAACACTTATACTCTATAGTATTTGTGAGAGTTTAGGATTTCTAAATAAAGGCACTTGGGAACAAGGAATTAATTGCAATTAGATATTCTAATAGAATTTCCATGCATATTAATTAGATGCTGCATAATTATGAACTTGAGGTTCATAGTCCAAATTAATTTTAAGTATATGGTATGAGTTATTGGATCAATTTTTTGGGTGAAGAATAAAAGAAGCTAGACAATATAATAGTTTACATGCCACTTCTAATGAAGTCTAGCTCACTGCATATAATGAATAACCACCCAATTTAAATAAGTGCGTGAATATTTCTCACATAATTTCACTATCTTAGCATACATGAATGGACCTCCACTTGAAACTAGGGAGATATAGATCTGAATTTCTATTGATTGAATGCCCATGATAGAGGATACCTTTTGAAGTATGCTATTGAAAAAGATCTAATATTGGCATTCGGGGAGAGAGAGCCTATAATTGAAATGCCTTATATTATTTCAAGTAGGAAAATGATATTTGATTAAAGAAAAGAAAAAATCATGCTCTAAAATCTTGCTAATCATAAAGCTTAAAATGAATACCAGATAATTTTGAAATTAAAGTAAAGAGGAGTAACTTGAAGTTATAAACTAGAAGTTGAGTTTACTCGTAGTGAACTGAATGCCGAGTGTGGTATATCCCAGGGAGACATGTGGGTGTATCAGCAGGGGTAGACTTGTTGATGGTTGATCTAAAATCTATGGGGACTCTTGTATGTTCTAGATCAAGGCACACTCGTCAAAACAATCACTAAGAAACTCCTCAAATTCTCATGAAGATAACCTCACGAAGAGGCTCATCACGAAGATGAAAAAGCTAGCACATAGCTCATACATCTTTAGTGTTGGGAATGTAGAACAACCAAGTATCTTTCGTTTGGGAAAATAACGAAGATATGGTTAAGAATTGAATAATCTCAAATTGTGAGAATATTGGAGAAAATAATAGCTATCGATAACACTACCTCTATAATTACTAATGTTTCACTTATGAGAACCAGGATCTGGAAACATAGTCAATGGCAGAGTCATGTGTAGCGCTCATATCAGGTCAATGAAGAAAACAATTGAGGAATCTAGAAGTGCAAATGGTTCATAGGTCTTTGAAAGACTCGAATTCTCCATGAATAAATATTCTATTATATCTCTGGCAAATGACATGAATGAATAAATAAAGAATATGATGTTAATATGTGGAATATGAAAATCCATTTGAAGAGATCCTTGAAGGATTCACTAGTTCCTGAAGGAGTTAAAATTGCAACATATGGAAATTAAATCTCATACCAACTATTAAGAAGTCTAAGGTAGAATATATTCTTGATGGAATATTAAAAGTCTCAAGAAGAGAATCTCATAAAAGATAATATATTTTGAAGAAAAGAAAACTCATATCAATGAAGAATCGCCACCAAGACAGCTTCGCCGCCACTGTGTTCTGCAAGATTGCTTCAATCTTCATCGAGGCACAGGTAGCCAGGCAGGTACATGTCCACGTCCGTGTGATTGCACTACCACAACCCAGAGGTGCGGTAAATTGATCTTCATCTGCTTCTAGCTATGGGCCTAGTGTAGCAAAAATTGATGCTATTTGATAATTGATAGTTCAGTACACATTATGATCTCATAGTTTAATAGCCGGCATATCGACTAGTTTGTAGCAAAAGATAATACCTGATGAGGATATATAAGTTTTCTGCTAGTAATAACTTGTCTTCCAGGGAGTGCCGGGATAAAATCTGGAAACTGGGACAACCTTTCTGCTAGGAGTTCCAGCATCTGTCGAAAAAGACTTTCCTCGACATTTGTAGTCCTGGCAGATGATTGCTATGGATTGTTTGCCACTAAAAACCTTTCCCCACATAGAGATTATCCCCCTACTTAAAATAAGAGTAAGGCGTGTTCCGTCTGCCTCTCGATTCCTCCGCCCACCCACTCTGCGACCGTCCGATGCTGTGCGTTCACCTGATCGACGCCTGTGCCGCATGCTTTCTCACCTGCTGCGTCCCAGTTCCGCTCCCCTGCATCCGCTCGTCTGCCCACTTCCTTCATCCGCCCTCCCGTTAGTGTTCCGCTCCAATCCCTTCCGTGTGGATCTGTCGTTTGCTCCTCTCTCGTCCACGATTGGATCCACCCAATCCACTCCTGGCCCGATAACGCGACCTCGTTCCCTCCTCTCCCTATCCGCCTCTGCTCGGTTCTATATATACCCACCTCATTTCCTCCGCTGCTGAACCTTCCAGAATCCTCCTCCTCCTCCTCTCGTGCCACCCGACCGACGAGCGCCTCCTTCCTCCTCCGCCTCCCTGCGACCGATTCCGATGGCCATAGTCGAGACCTCTGCCGACCACGCTGCACCCCGCACGGACGAGGTCTTCGACGCTAGGGAGCGCGAGATGCGTGGTAAGGTGGAGTTCCTCTCCAAGCTCAACCCCATGGCCGAGGATTTTGTCCCACCCTCCCTTGCCTCCCCTGTCGCTAGTGCCGGCGTCGGGGCCGGGCCTAGCTTCCCCACGCTATTCTCCCTTGCCGCGTACGGGTACTACCCCGCCAACAGTGGATTCGCGGTCGCCTCGCCGGGCCACAAGTGGGACGTTGGCCTCCCCGCCGGTGGCGACGGCCCCACGTGACACGACGACACGTACGAGTAGAGCCGCGATGTCACGGGCGAACGGACCGGAAAAGATCCTGCGCTCCGCCACTCCCTACCACTCCTGACTTCTCCCTCCATCGCCTGAGGACTCCACCTCCGGACATGATGCCCGCCACCGCGTGCCCCTCTTCCTCCCTCTCCCTTCCCTCCTCGCCGCCCACCCTTTGCCCCCACACTCAACCGCCGCCTTGCGCCCGCACGCTGTGACACTCCGCCACTGCCCTCGGCACCCACCGCTCCTGCCGACGTGGTCGGCTGCATCGGCATGGGCTCATATGTCGAGTGCTTCGTCAACCCCAACCCTGACGCCAACACCAACACCACTCCCCTCCTCGCCCACTCCCTCGCCGCATCGAAGGACGAGGCGAAGAGTGAGACGACGGTCACGGGGAGGGAGCTGTGGGAGTGGGCATCCCTGGTGTCACCCTTATTCTTCTGGGGCACGGCCATGGTGGTCATGAAGGGGGTCATCCCTCTTACTGGCCCCTTCTTTGTCGCCGCGCTGCGCCTCCTCCCAGCCAGCGCACTCCTCATCTACGCCGCCTGCTTCTAGGTGCGTGGTCGTGTTCAAAGTGTAAATTCGATTACAGCTAAAAGGCACGAGCTTTAGTGTGTATGCGGTTCTTGAATCAAGCGGCATTGGTTCTTGCTTTCTCAGGGCTTTCTCACGGAGGGCTTGCAGAAGACATTGGCTGGTCTTGAGAGTGTAAGGCGAAACCCAAACCCCTGTGTTGTTCTTTAGCTCCATACTCCTTAGGCACTTCCACACTTGCCAATCTGAAATGTCCATTGCAGGTCATCATTGACTCGCAGCCATTGACGGTTGCTGTCCTCGCATCGTTGCTCTTTGGAGAGTCCACCGGTGCGGTAGGAGTTGGAGGGCTCGTGTTGGGTTGTATTGTGCTCTTGCTTCTCGAGGTTTGCCTTCTACCAATGGGTATAAGTTTTTGTATGCAATGTAGACTGTAAATAGGTTGGTAACCTGGTGTTCAAATATTAGTTATGATGGCAACCTATGTTGATGATGACATGAGTGCTATTTTCTCTACGTCAAGTGCATAACTACATTGTTTGGAAAGCAAAGATTCCTTGCAGAAAAATTTGTTCACTCATTATTAATGCAAATGTTTGGACCGAACTATTTAAATGAATTTTCTAAATCTTCTTAAAAGATGGTTCTGAATTCTTTCCTGCTATTTCTATGTAAAAGTGAATATATGGTCATCACATATCATCTGTAAAATGATGAAAAGTGGTTCCTGGTCATTTCGAATTTTATGAAACTCAGACCTGGAATACCAATTTGATGTTTCTTTTTGCACATAATTTGCTTAAGTACAAATTGTGTCTAGCACAACAATAGTTGTGTTTCAGGTTCCAGCACAGTCAGTTGAAGGAAATGACACAACAATCTGGGAAGTGGGGAATGGTGGATGTTCCTCTCAGCTCAAAGCATGGCAGTCGAAACTATTATGGTCTCCTGGGTGTCAAAGTATTCAGATCCATTTATGGTAACAAGATGGGTATCTTAGTGATAGATGAATAAACATTCATTTTATTATAGTAGAGTTTGTATCACATGCGCTAGCACGATTTCACCTTTGTTGTTGTTACGTTGAGTTAGCTTTCCTCAGGTTCTTTTTTGATGTCCATGTTTCCTGGAAGTACGAATTAGATAGTTTAATCTATGAAGCTCAATGTATAGTAGTCCTGCTTTAGTATTTACGTCGTTGTGTTGCTTTAGTTGGAGAACACAGAGTATATGCACTTTCCCTGCAATCGTGTTGAGAAAAGTACTTTAGCGTGTCTAAAGTTGCAGCCTACATAATGTCGAATTTGGGACCTACCATGCTCTGCATCCTTTTGTGTTTGATCTGGCTCAACATTAGTTGTTGTATTCGGATTTGAACACTTGACAAATAAACACAATTATATTAGTACATTGCCTTTCTACAGTCAAGATTTGTCATTTGTTGCATGGATTCAATTTTCATCCTTGATAGTTATTTTAGAAGAAAAAAATTTTAGAAGAAAAAATTTTCACATGGCAAAAACCTACACGTGTCTTGTGGTCGGTAGCTGAAAGGACTTCCTAGCGCTTTATTTTAGGAACCAGGAAATGTCTCCCGTGTGAACCAACACTGTTCCTACTGTCATCACAAGTTCAGGAACCGGCCAAGCACTGGTTTTGGCATGTCTCACCCTCTGCTGAATTTTTGGTTCTGATTTTGCAAATATTTTGAACAATTGCTACCTGTTTGACTTTGGTCTCTTTCTTAACTCGCCCTTCATTCAATCTTAGGCCGGGCCCGTTCATGTCAAGAACACTGACAATCATTCTACTGATTGGATAATAATTTATTGAACTTAACTGATATCCACACTATACTTGACAACTCTACGATAATTAGTCATAGTTATGTCTTAGTTTTCCTGGTTCTTGCCTTATTTTATTTTATTTTTGCCTACGAGTAGATAACTCAGGAATTATAATGTACTACGTCACTTTTATGTTTGTATTCATATCATATTTGACATAAAATAATTTAATATTTTTATTTGTAACCATATTGAGGGCAAAACAATTGGGACTATCGCTATGCAATATGTTGTCTTTGAACAATATAGTATTTTTAGATCACATTCTTCTTCCTTTTTTCATACTATCATAACAATAGTATTTGTAATCAAAACATGGATGCCATTGCAAAGCACGGGCACTTTACTTTCTTCTTAACTCGACTTTACATAAGTTAGCATTTTCCATAAGGTAGCTAAAACAAAATAATAAGTTTTTATGGCTTTTTTTCCTTGAGAATATGGGTTTATCAATAAGTGTCTAAGCAGTAAGTAGTACACACCTCTATAATTTTGTGTTTTGGTTTCAGATTGGTATCCGAAAAGCTTCTAAATCTTTTTAAGAAGCCTGTGTAGTTGGATTCACTAAAGAGAGTGCAACGTTGGGTGATATATGGGAGGTTGTATTAAGCAGTGATCTTCTACTGTTGTTGATATCAGATGCTGCTCATGTTTGCTTCTTTGGAGATTCATGTGCTCATATATTGCATGCTATCTACGATCGTTCTCTGATGTAGTGTCATACCTTATACTATTTAAATTATTGCTTCCCGCTTATATTTATCTTTCATTATTTTGTACAGAACTCAGATCCATGAACCAATTACATTTATGTGCTCTTATACATAATTTATTCCTAACCTGTTAGTGATATTATTTTTGTTATATTTATGTTAGAAAAGAAATCAAGAATCATGATATTATCTTAATGTTGGATCTAAACCAATTACATTTATGTGCTCTTATACATAATTTATTCCTAACCTGTTAGTGATATTATTTTTGTTATATTCATGTTAGAAAAGAAATCAAGAATCATGATATTACCTTAATGTTGGATCTTTGGCATCATAGATCACTATTTCTCTATGAATTAAGTGTTACTTTTAGCATCAATGTTTTGTTTTCTTCATGTGAAAAGTAAAACAATATTGTGTACGAGATTTATAAACCATTGCAATGTAGAGGTCCTAGATTTAGAATCTGTTGCAATGCATGGGCATTATACTATAAAGTATTAATAGCCATATCACCTTTCTCTTGTCTTATGTTATTTTGGAATCTAAAGTATTTATAGCGGTAATACTATTGTGTATTATGTTATTTTAAATATGTTTCACATGGTCAAATATATTATCTCGTGAAAATTTTTACCATCCGTTGCAACGCACGAAAATATAACTAATTATGTCAAACAATGGTACTCGAAATATTGAGTACAGTGTTAATGAAACTGTGTGCGTAATCTTGGGAGTAGTGGCCTTACGTCAAGAAGATCAAAAAAGGTAATAACATCAAATAAAACAAATTAATGCATGGCTACTTACTTGAAGGATTCATTACCAGTTTGGCTCTTTATTGCTGCAACAACATGACTAAATTAGAGGATTCACTATCAATTTTGACGAGAACATCATTTTTTCGGATACGTATAATACTAGTACACCTTAATATATATAAGATCTAATTACAAGAGTACATGCGAGACAATTAAACCACTAGGTAAACTTATTTCTCGCCGTTTATGATTTCGTGGTAAATGATGGGATAATACTAAATTCTTGTGATGTTTTGTTGCTTAGGAACATAGAGAAACACCATAACCTCACCTCGACGTCACCCCTTGAAGACCAATTCTACTCAACTCAAAGTCGAGCTCAAATCGAACTCCGAATTCGGTTCGGAGTCTATGGACAATACTTTAATAAAACAGGTATAACCTTCACATATGGAGTCTAATTGAGGTGTTTTTGGAATTGCTGGAAAGCTTATGACAAGGCATTTCTAATAGATCTGGTCTTAACCTTAGATTCCTTATGATTTAATCAGAGTTAAAGAAATAATGTATTATATCATTATTTTGGGCTTTATTGGGTCATGTAAGCATGACAGGGTCCGAGTCCAGATTGTGTATACCCTCTCCACGGCCGCACAACCCTAGATCGATCTCCACACGTCATATATACACACACATATAATAGCCATCATAGTTTAGACTTGGATTTTATTTAGATTATTCTGTTTTAGATAGTTTCGCCGCTTTTTCAATTTGTGGAACCCAACTTTGAGTTATTTATTAGTAATTAGTACTTTGAGTTACGGCTCATAAAACTTGCCTTTTGGACTTACCACTTCATCATTGATGAATCCAATAAGTTGTTTTTGAATGGCGTTGAGATGATGTTGCAGAAGTTTACTTGTGTTCAACTTGATTACCTATAATTAGAAGAATTGAAGAAATCAATCATACAGAACACTGTAGAAACTAAGAAGCTTGCATCAATATGTATTTACATACCTCTCATTATCTTGGAGCACCCTGTCACCGGTGAATGTATGAATGAACTCACATACATAGAAGCCACATAAATTGTTGCGCTATTCCTGCTTGTTACACTGAAAAATGATATGAAACATTAGCGGCATGCAACTAGTCATTTGGTAGGAATTTGAGACATGAACATTACGTACATACCAGAAAGTTGGTTCGGACAATGAAGGTCCTCTGGTACGGACGGAAGCGAACACTGTCATAACAGTATCGTGCAAATGCCCTGTGCATGATTGTGAATAATATTATTAGACTTAGATTCAATTGAATGGAATATTACTAGAGCGAATAATGAAATGATCGACTTAACCTGTTTACCAAGTCTATTACAGGTTGAAATTTTGTTTGTGGTCTCCTTTGTGAGTCAAATACAACAATCTTGCTCATGTCGGGCTGGATGACAAGGAGGATCCAATGATACCCGCATACATACATACATATACATATATATATATATATATATATATATATATATATATATATATATATATATATATATATATATATATATATATATAACATCAAGTTGTAGGGTAGAAGTATGTATGTCTTGGATTGTAGATTGAGCATAGCCTTCCATGCATAGATCTCAGTTTCGTGTGGTTTCTCCCTGACAAGCTTTTCGTTTATAAGTGCTGGGTAGAGGAATCCTACTTTGTCAATGCACTCTTTTCTGCATTTTTGTATCTCTATTCTACATAACAAATATGTTAGGGATGCAATTAAATGTTAGAAGAATGTAAATCTAAGATAGTTACAGTGTCTAGCAACACAAGATAGACTAGTCGAGGGTGTCTAGCTAGTAAACATTGTAAAGTTTCTTGAATTCCAGCCACAATACATCAGGGTCGTTATCGAAATCTTCATCTTTGGGCCTGGCAACGATCATTTCTCTACCCTTTTTTTTGTCTCTGTCATGTACCACTGATGGAATTTCCACATTTGATAGGACAAGTTGATCATCACATCTTGTTTGACCAGCAGTTTGCCCAACTCAAAGTGTCATCTAAGCTCTGGAAAGGCAATGTTGTCATCCCAGCCGAGAATTTGGTCTGGTGTAAAGTCTGGTTTCAGCAACAAACTATTGTATCGCGGCCTTTTTAAGGTAAGGCTTCTCCTTGATGCGCTTGTAGTCTGATTTAGACTTTGGATTCGATGCCCCTGTCTATTTGTGTTTAGCCATGGATATGAAAAACTTTTGTGCTGCAGGATCAACTGGATCCTTCATCTTAGGATGATCCAGCTTGAAGCGTGCAGTTACACTGGCATTCACTGTCCACCTCAATTTCTCAGGAGTTAGTTTTGATGGTTGAGGAGGTGTTGACATTTGAGGTGGCGGTAGCTTCTTAGTTGAAATTGTTTTCTTAGAAGAAATTGACTTGTTAGACATTGCATGTGCTGGCGGTGAAGGACTCGGACCTCTTGATGGTGCATATGCTAGCAGTGAACTCGGACCTCTTGATGTTGCATGTGCTGGTAACGGAGGACTTGGACCTCTTGATGGTGCAGGTGCTGGTGACAGATGACTCAGACCTCTTTTGGTGCAGGTGGTGCCGACAGAGGAGTTGGAAATCTTTTGCCTGGATGCGACTGAGGGGTTAGAGATCTTCTGGGTGAATGGAGGTGTCCATGTGTGTCCATCTCCTCTTCTTCATCATTTGTGTCTTTGCCAAACAATATGTAGCACTTATGCCACAGGATGAAATTACCAATGTTTGCTCCCAGTTTCTTTGGCCGTGTCTCTCCGGTGATATCCATGTCCATTTTGTGGTACCTGGGTAGTACAGTATCCACTTGAAACCTTGCGTATCCCGGTGGTATCGCACGATTGTTGAATTGAGCACCGGCTTGCATGGGCAAAGCCAAGCCCAAAGCCACCTTGGTGGTAACGTTCGCAATGGGCACAACAAGCTTACACTTTGTGGTGTATTTGATATCGCCCATGGGATAACGACATAAGTCATCTTCAGGAATTCCTGTGGACACGCAGCTACTCCAACGAGCACCAGGGTTGTGGAGAATAGCATCATTGTCTTGTAATTGTTGCTAGCCGATGGCTTCTTGTACGGCTTGCTGTATTTTGGCATCCGTCGTCTGTCTCTATTGTTGGAGTTCTTCTCGTACAAGAGCCAAGACATCTTCCATTTCTTATTAACTTCTCCTCCAACTCCTATGACTCTTAGAATCTTTTTGGAAGGAGTCTTTCCAAGGCCTCAAACATTGTCCTCGCATACGGCCAGGGTACTCCTTATTTCCCAGTGCCAAGGTTAGCTTGTCCTTCTCTCTATCTGCCTTAAAAGAGCCTTGAAAACTCTGGGCATGGGCATCAATGATACTTTGTGTCACCTCTTGATTTTTTTTTCATTTTTGATATATAGTTGGCCTTCATCTGAAAGAGTCACCCCCTCATGTACAAATACTGTTTAGCTCGTGGAATCCACTAAGCCGTGACAGGAGTAACACCACTTCGGGTTAGTTCTTCTTCCTTCTTCTCCCAGTTAGGTAATTTTTTCACGTAGCCGTGTGTGCCTAGTTTGTGATGGTAAACGTTCTTTACGGAGTTGGCCTTGTTTGTCTCAGTTTGCTTAATTGATTCCTCCGACTGCTTGTACTGCACGAACTCATTCCAATACTCTTGCATCTTAGGGTAGATGTTAAAGCCTGGTGCTCGGTTGTTCCTCACAAAATGTATGTACAACATACCTTTGAAATTCTTAAATGACTTGACCATTATAGTCAATGCATGGGCCTTCGCTCGCTCAAGGTTACACCCTTCACGGAACTCAAACTTATCTATCAACTTCTCCCACAAAAGGTTCTTGATGTCATTGGGAACAATCGGTTGTACGAATTGATTTTGCACCTATTGTCCCTATCCCCTGTAGCCTCTCCTCATGGCGAGATATAGGCACACCAATCGGTTTGAGATTCATGTAGTCGATGCAGAACTGAACGACCTCCTCAGCTCCCCACCCTATGGCAATTCAACCTTCTGGCCGACCTTAGTTATGAACATATTTCTTTAGAACCCCATCAATCTCCCGAAAGGGTACATCTGATGAGAAAACACGGGGCAAAGGATCTTTATCTCTCTTACGATGCGAACTACAAGATGGGTCATGATATCAAAAAAAAGATGGAGGGAAACACATCTCAAGCTGACATGGAGTATGGACCACGTCTTCCTATAGCATTTCTAGTTTTAACGCATCAATGGCCTTTTGTGAGATCATGTTGAAGAATGAACACAACTTTATGATCGGGTCTCGGACTTTCTCCGGCAAAACGCCCCTTATTGCAACTGCAAGCAACTGCGTCATCATCACGTGGCAGTCATGAGACTTCATGCTAATTAATTTCAAATCTTTCATCGATATTAGTCTCTTTACATTGGCCGAGTATCAGGACGGAACTTTGACTTCATGTGAGCAACCGCACAAGCTGCGTCTCTCTTCCTTGCACAGAGTGTAGCAAGCCGTTTTCTCCCATTGTCCAGTTCTTTAGGATGTAGGTCCTTCCTGAGTTTCATACCTTTCAGGTCCATCCTTGCTCAGAGTGTGTCTTTTGTCTTTCTTGGTATATCTAGTAAGCTACCAATCAAGCTATGAAACAAGTTCTTCTCGATGTGCATAACATCAATTGCGTGTCAAACCTTCAGGTCTTTTTCCACATAGGAGCTGCTTTTCCACTCGAGAATTTTGTATTGCCTCGCCCCATTCCAAGGACAAATCTAATATTTCTTACCATCTCAAATACATGTTTTCCTGTGCGAATCTTCGGAGCTTTACTAGTCTCTTTTGTCCCATCAAAAGCCCTTGCCTTGATGCGGTATGGGTGTTCCGGGTGAAGGAACCTATGGTGACGCATGTAAACCATTTTTCGAGAGTTCTTTAGCCATCGATCCATTGTATCTTCCAAGCACTAGACACATCCATTGTATCCTTTAACTGACTATCCCGACAGGTTATCAAGAGAAGGTCAATTTGGAATTGTTATGAACAACACTATGCGCAGGGTGAAGTTCTCACGTTTGTACTCATCCCATACCCATACACCATCATACCCCATTATAAGAAGATCTTCAACCAATGGTTTCAGGTACACATCGATATCGTTTCCATATTGACTCAGGCCTTCTATCAGAAACGACGTCATAAGGTATTTCCGCTTCATACACATATAAGATGGAAGGTTGTAGATACATAGAGTCACGGGCCAAGTGCTATGACTATTTTTCATGTTGCCAAAATAATCCAACACATCTGTACTCAACTTGAACCTTATATTTCTCACGTCATGTACGAATGTCTTCTTGTATTTTCTATCTATGTTCCTCCATTGCATGCCATCAGTAAGGTGTCTGAGCATTCTGTCTTTCTTTCGCTCTTCGACAGGCTATCGCATCAATTAGGCATGTCTTTTGTTCGTAAGCAATCGCTTCAAATGGGGGATTATAGGAAAATACCACACCAACTTAGTGGGGGTATTTTTCTTCTTACGGTTCACCCCCACATCATCATCATTGTTGCGCCACTTGTACCGTGATGCTCCGCACACCGGACATGCATCCAATTCTGCAAAATCTTTGCGATATAGTATGCAGTCATTAGGACATGCATGTATTTTCTCTATTTCTAACCTCAACAGGCATATAACCTGCTTGGCCTGGTATGTGGTTTTAGGCAACACGTTCCTCTCTGGTAGCAAGTCATCCAAGAAGCGTAACAACTCGTTGAAGCTCTTATCCGACCGACCGTTGCTAGCCTTCAATTGTAGCAGCGTCAGCACCGTATGCAGTTTTATGTGCTCATCCTTACAGTTCAAGAACAAGGGTGTTTTGGAATCCTCTATCATATGCTGAAACTTTTCATATTGTCACTCACTAGTGAAGTCCCCCTCCCCATCACGCAACATTTTAACTATGTCATCTTCATCATCGTGAAACAAAGTATCTTCGAACGACGGCATATTGTTGTCTTCATCAGCCATTATATTGTTGCCTCTATCTTCTTCAACAGTGGGTTATCCTTCATGTTCAAACTCCTTATCTTCACTGTGTTTGGTCCAACGTGTATAGCTAGGCTTTCCTTTCGAAGCAAGTGTGCACGGATCTGCTCTATGCTTAAACACTATTTCTCATTCTTGCAATCATTGCATAGACAACATATATAGTCATCACAATTAATTGATTTGTACACCACGACAGCGCTAAAAAAAAGATACCATGCTGTTAAAAAATTCTAGGCCGCTATGGTCGGCATCGTACATCCATATTCGGTCCATCTGCAATTTTATCAATTATTATAAATTCATTGCATTAATATGAAACAAAAATAAATTTAATTAATTATTATAAAAAATAGAATAAAATGCTAAATAATGATAAATAAATTCATACATAAAATATGAAAACCTAAAATTGATTATCTTAAATTCACTAAGTCAATTGGAGCTATAGCACCTTCAAAAGAATAAGCAACTTTTTCAAAATATAGAGCACTCTAACAAATAAATCTAACTACAAATAAAATATAGATGAACCTCCTTACCAAGATAATGTATACTAAAATCGATTAACATAAATTCACTAAGTCACTTGAAGCTCTAGCTCCTTCAAAATTCATTATCATGGAACAAGCACCAATTTCTAAAATCTAGAGCAATCTAGCAAGTAAATCTAAGTACAAATGAAATATAAATGAACTTATTGACCTTGAAGCACCTAGGTCACATGGATTCCACAAAAATTTGAAGCATCGCCATGCAAGCTAACCGCAAAGTGCCGCTACACGCCGAGCTGAATGTAGCTCCTCTGTTTTGCTCGATCTTGAGGACAGAACTATTATATACTGTGATACATCACTGTCGGTCTATGACACCAACCAACAGTAATACTTCTTTATCACTGTCGATCCATGACAACAATCGGCAGCGAAGCAACACTGCCGGTCTATTATACGAATCGACAGTGTTGTATCACTGCCAGTTTGTAATAAAAACCTTCAGTGATAGTGCTTATCACTGCCGGTTCTCAATAGCTCACTGATTGATCGGCGGTTGAACCTTGTGAACTGGCGGTGATACCTTATCACTGCCGGTTATTTTTGAACCGGTAGTGTAGAGGGGGCGCGGATGACCCTTTCTGTAGTAGTGAGACGAGGCATTTGTATATGCTGGTAGATGCAATATATATATACACACACAGTAGTGCTATTTTACACCTATGGTGTAGCATGTTATTCTACACCTATTGAACAAAATTTCAGTAGTAACTACTAAATCTCATTTTACTACTGAATTTTTTTGGTAGTACTGAAATTTTGTTCAGTAAGTATATATATATATATATATATATATATATATATATATATATATATATATATATATATATATATATATATATAAATACAGAGCTAAACCATGTGCACCAAATGATTATTCAGAAATGAATCGTATGTTAATTTTGATCCTTTTGTCCATTTTCGATCCTGACCATTATCATGGACTTGCAAATACAGCCTTGCTTTATGGCCATGCTTATTTTGTCATTGCTTCCTTGCACTTCCAACGTTCTGGGTCCTCCATATATTTCATGATGTTAATGCAAAATTGAGATGAGTAAGTCTTCACTGGCTTGATGTTAACACAAAGCTGAAATGTGTTGATGTTGGCACAACGCTGAAATGACTCGAATAAGTAGCGGCAAAGGGAATCACCTAGCTATAGGCAGTAGAACTGGACAATAGTTGTTGTATTTCTGCAATTCAGGGCAAGTTTGTTTTTCCCTCATGTGGGTTGGTTTCAGAATGGAAGTCGGCAAATACTAATGTTGATGAGTCATTAGTTGTACGATCATATATATGGTATACATACGCAGCAGCAGCAACAATCTTTTTCTGAGACTCGAACCTACCTACGTTTCTACATGATGATCTAGATAAAACCATTTCAGAGGTACGTAGCCCTATATTTAGCATCTAGCAAGCAAGGCACAGAAGATTCTGATAAGTATAAGTTATGCTGTAGACTAATTTGTACCAGGGTTTTGTAGCTAGCTAGCGGTTTCCCTGTAATTTTCTTGGACTTGTGGAATCAAATCAAACCAAACCAAATCAAATAAATAGGATTGTTATCCAGGATTGTTATCGATGCACTGCAGGTTCAGAACTAAAATAATTATACACCGTCCTAGACTCAAGAGCTTGTTGGAGTCATACAACCCCACAGCTTGCCTATGTAGGCCTTCCTTCAATGCTATGACAGGCGGGCACATCTTAGTGTTTGGCCACCATCTTTGCCATGCACCACACAATAGAACGCTCTTGTGCGGCCACTTCAGGTCCCGGCCCCTAGCTCTGCCTCTATCTCTCGGTCGGCCTCTATCTTGCCCCTTGCCAATGCTGGACATATTCCTCTTTTGGCCTCTCGTGTGAGAAAAATGATGCCTTGTTCCCTGCCCTTTTGGGGACTGACAGTGCCCCTTTGGCTGGTCCTCCCCCTCCCTTACTTGGGACTTATTGCCGCTCCTAGATCGATGGCGCGTTGTCTCCAACGGTTGAAAGTCAAAATGTCTCCGCAAATCATCTTATTCTATCCTTGAGTACTCCTCCATCTTAGCAAACAGATCATCCACACTTTTGACCAACTTCTGAGCTAGGCGCGAGGACAATGCATCTGCTTGGAGGTCCTACTAGGCCACATCAATCGTTGTGTCATCACTTAGACCTTTCGCTTGGCACTTCACTTGCATGAAGCAACAGATGTAATCCTTCAAGCTCTTTCCCTCTATCTTTCTTACAGTGACCAGAGTAGTATAGTTTCCTTGGAAATGTGAGAACAGAGCTTCATGAAGCTGCTCCCAGGAGTAAATTCTTCCCGGGGTGGGGGGCGGTAATGAAGTGTACCAATAGAGGGCTATCCCTTTGATAGCAAGGACAAAGGCCTTGGCTATAGTGGTGTCGCCCCCCCGCCCCCCAACTCTACTCTGGCCTCGAAGCTTATCACAAGCTCCTTGGGGTCGGTCTCGCCATTGCACAAGTGGAGGCATGACACCTTGAAGCCCGGAGGCCACGGTCGTGCTTGTAGGCCCAGAGATAGTGTGGAGTTATGGTCTATGGTTCACAGTCAGGCAAGCTCCTCCGAAGCCTGCCTGGGTATCACCTCCGAGTTTAGGTCCCCGATATGTCCCCCGATAGTCCCTATTGAGAGGCCGTGACTGGTAAAGAGACCTAAGTTCTTCCAGGAGCGAGGTCTTGTACCTGCTTTGTTGCCTCCTCCACCTAGCGCTTGAATCTGGCTTCACTATTCAGTTGGGCTTCGGCTTCATGGCGTACCTCCTCCATCCCTTCGTCCTCTGTCGGCTGCTCTCAGCCTGCCGGGCCATCTTCGGAATCTCCCATCATCTTTGTGTTTCCCTTCCTAGTCTTCTGCGGTATGACTTATAACGTCTCCTTCTCACCACATGGTCGTGGGTTCAATCCCCATGGACGATGCTAAATATTGGGATCTCAATCACAACACAGTGAACACGTACATTTTGGAATAACAACTATTCATACCATCACATCAATGGGGTGATGTATTTATAGCCATTCCCCAACCGCACAGATTCAAATTACATTAGTACCCCTATTCATAAAAACATTCTCGAAATATTCTTGAGATACCATATGTGTCAGTCAGCCCTTCGACGACTTGAGCAGCTACCTCCTGACCTTCTTCCGACCTCATTCCTCTGAGCTCTTCATTCCACATCAGATGGCTCTAAGGGTCTTACCGACGCCTCCGACAATTCTCGACCTCGCGGCCGAGGCTTTGGCCTTCGGGCTCTTTGCTTCGCATCAGGTGGCTCTTCGGGCCTTGTCAACGCCTTTAGCGATCCTCGACCTTGCGGCTAAATCTTTAGCCTTCGGGCTCCTCGCTTTGATCCTTGACCTTGCGGCTAAGGTCTTGAGCTCATCGTTTCGCGTCAACTGTCCCTTCGGCTCCATACCTATGACCAAAATAGTTTTTCTGGTGCGTTAGCACTACTGATTACTTCCTATCTTTGGGGTTGGCTGAGGCCGGCCGAAGTCAACATGTGGGGCTAATGTGGTACATTCCCCCAACAATTACTTTTATTATTTCATTCAGATTTCCGATTAAATAAAGGGATTGGTGCAAACTCTGTGCAAAGTTGATGAAACAGGATATGTGGAAATTAGACAGGACGTAGCTAGCCACAGCGACGTCGCCGTGGTCGTCGATGAACTGCAACAGGGGAGGGGCGCGCAGGGATTATAGGAGGAGCAGCAACAGGTGGCCGTATAAAGGCTAACTGCAGCAACAGGTGCTGCTGCTAATGACCGATTGAAGCAGCAGGGGATGGGGACGCGGAGGATTTAGAACTGGCGTTGCATGGTTTGGGGGTGAATTTGGTGCTGGGCTGTGACGTAGTGCTGAGCAGAATGGGAGAGGCGTGGATGCAGAGCAGGTTGGGTGGGAAGATGTGGGGATGGTGCAGGCAAGTGAGGGTGGCCGGCAAGGCAGCGGGCTCTCCTGAAGACGCTAAGGTCTAGGAGTGGGCAGGACGGCGGCGAATGAAGCAGAAGTGGGCGATGTATTGTTCCCCTTAGATGGAGCGCGGCTCGGGAGCAGAAGGGCAGATGGGCGCCAGCACCAAATCAGACGGCCACGGTTTGGCGCTAACCAGGGCTTGAACAGATCATGAAGAACAAAAATTACTTATTGCCACGATAAAATAAATCGTGGCAAAAAATTGATATATCGTCACGGCAATAAGATACTACCGCAACAATTTTAAACTGTGGCAATAAAAATCTACTTAATGCAACAATTTATATTTTTATTGTGATATAGAGAATCCTATTGCAACAAATGTTTATAGTTGCAATACGGAACAACCTCTTTCAACGAAAGATGAAAATATGGCAACACTAGAAATTTATGGCAAAATTATTTACATATTGCCACAATATTGTAAATCGTGGCCATAACACATATCTGTTGCAACAAATTACATTCTGTTGTAATATATTCCTTGGCAAAAGCTCAATTTTCTAGTAGTATGTTCAATGCAGCTGTGACACATCAAATGGATCCACTATTTAACAATTGATACCATCTATCTACTATTTCTCAGACATTTACGACATCAATTGTTGTCTGAAGAAGGTAGGATTCTAATGCTCAAGAATAAATTTGCATTTCAGTTCGCAAACCACAGGAAACATAATTCTCAATCCTGAACATAAAACTATTTTTTTCTAAAAATCTACTTTTCATAAATCTTTTAGCTTGCTAGCCCGTACTGGGTTGATGGGCTAGTATCCTCTCAAGACCCTGTCTCGTTCCCATAACAACTCATAAAGCAGCCTATTTCCGACCACGGCAGGAGTGGATCTGGGACCGTGGGCACGCGAGCTGTGGCTCAAATAGGATGCAAAATGGAGGGTAGGCATCTGAATTATTTTATATTTGTATCTGTTAAAATATGAATTTAGATATTTGTATCTGTATTTGTTTTTGAAATGGATACTAAAATAGATGTGTCTGAATTCGTTTTCGAGATTCAGATTCAAATGTGGATATCCGAATTGCTTTGAATTCGGATGTGAAAATGGATAATATACATATCCGCCAATCAAGGAACCAAATTTCGCTAAAGTTTTAGAAATTTTAGAGGTGAACGAAAATTATATATTCCGGTCCAATCAAATTGGAACAAATTTCAGTCAAATTTGACAAAAAAAATTAAATTTCCAATATGAATTTTGAGCAAAATTTCTAAAATTTTGGTAATTCTAGTGATTCCAAATGTGAACAAATTTTTTGCGCATCAAAATTAAAAGTCTTATCATTAAAGGTGTATGATATTTGCATATAATCCGATCGAGTAGATATCCGAATACGAATTCATATTTGAACAATCCGATTCATATTCGTGTTCGAGGATATTCGGATTTATATTCGTATTCTTATTAAAATATGGATAGCAATGTCGAACGTGGATTATTCGATCAGTATCTGATCGATTTCCACCGCTCGGTCCAAACTCACAAGGTATCTTCTCTCTGAACTTTTTATTTTTATATTTTGAAAATCAAAATAAGTGCCCGTTTGAAACAATTGCAAAAATAGACTAGGCACCTATCACCCTTCCAACAGAAAACATGTTAAAAAAATAAAATACAATATTCTAGTGCTCTTAAAATTCAAAACAAAAACATTATCGAAGTAGTTATGATTTTTTTGAAACCAAGGTATGGTGTAGAGAATTCTATAATCTAGCTCTCAAAAATTTCAACTTAAACAACTACATTTACAATGATAAAAAAAAAACACAAATTTCATTGTACACACAGACTGTGTACAATGAAATTTATCTTTTTTGTTTCTCGTTGTACAAATTATATTGTTGTCTTAATGTTTTTTAGAGCTAGATCATAGTATTCTCTACACTACCAATTTGTTTTAGATTTTTTTCATGAATATTTTGGTAGTGTTTTGAATTTTAAAATTAATGGAACGTATTAATATTTTTCAACCTGTTGCCCTTCTCGTGGGTAACAATAGTCTATTTTTACAATTTTTCAAATGGACACCTATTTTTGTAATATTTTATTTTCGAAATATAAAATTAAAAAAGCTCTCCTCTCTCTCTAGTATTTCTCAGCAAAAAGTCAGCCTAGGAGCAATAGTATCCACGACATTTTTCTAGGGTCATAGACACACCAGTGGGTAACGTCATTTTTAGAAAATTTTATTTCACCGACAAGTAGGTCCCACACTTTGGTACGGAAAACAATCTCTGCAAATGCTGCTAATTACAAGGCTAGTTGCTTAGAAAACATCTTTAACAACAAGTGTCACTTTTAACCATATATTTCACGTTAATATTTTAATTTGCACCGTGTTTAAGGAATATACATTTTACTATGCTCACGTGAAGAACAATTCCATCCACTCGATCCCTAGCTCAATATATTCAACTGTAAAGCCATCCTACGTATACTCCGACCCTCTGATATATATTCGTTGCGTCAACTAGAGACATAGCATTTCAGGGATAGGTGGCAGCGAGGTAGACAGAGCAGGGATGGTGCGGCGGTGCAAATGACAACTTAAGGAGTAGTGTAGCAAGGTAGACATAGCCAGAGAGGAGCGTCTGTGTAGGCGATGACTTGAGGTGGTAGCGTGAAAGAGGAATACAAGCAGATGCCGAAGTCTACAAGCGGCGTTATTTGGACTCCGAAGGTCGGTATAGAGAGGCAGCCTAGCAACTTTAGGTCAGAGGTGGAAGCAGGCAAGGAAAAATGAACAAAGTGGATGAAAGCTGAGCATGAACGAGCAGTCCACCTTCCCAGTTAAATTTGTGAAACTGATGTGGATGGAATTGCTTGCTACATGAGCACAATTAAATGTCAAATGTTTAAACATGATGCAAATTGAAAGATTAACGTAAGATAAAGGGTTCAAAATAACATCTATTGTAAAACGTGGTTCAGAGTGCACCAAATACACTAATATATGATTCAAAATAAAAGTTGCTCTTTATTTTTAGTCTGTACATTCAAATTTGAATTTCATTGAATCAATTTCGATCGAAATCTTTTTTTAAATTGGCCGTATCGGCCATACCGGTGGGCCCAATAAATTATTGGAAACCATCGCAGAACCCTGACAAGAACGCAAGGTTTGAAAGTCGGTGTCTGGTTGTGCGAAGCAAAGCGGCGTGCCTAGATTGATCACCTAGAAGCCTCGAGAAATGAAATGTGAACTCCAAGGAAAAATTGGGTCTTTTCTCGTCAGAAGACAGATGGCGCCCACTTGAGCTGCACATTAGGGTAGTCCACATTCAAGATTCAACATGTCCTCACGTCGACAGCGATTCCATGCACAAATATGCATTTATAGGAACGACGGATGGGTCACAAAATCAGCACGTCCTATTCAAGCTTTTTGGGGTGATCCAATATTTAGTTGATGGACCTGAACTGGATGAGGTTGTCCAACACCAGAGAATAATTCTCAAGATACTGGACAAACTCATCCCTCAAAAATAGCCAGACAAGACCGTTTCTGTTCCTCTTCGCGTCACGCGACTCCTCACCCTTCGCCTTCCTCTCACATCTAACGACACTTCACCTCTCTCAGAAGTAGTCCCACTGCCCGGCCTCCTCCCTCCTCCGGCGGCATGTCACCACCGCCGGCTTCCTCCTTCCTCCGAAGGACTCCTGCCGTGGCCACCCCTCCACCCCTAAGAAATCTCACCACCACTAGGCCCGTCCCAGATCCGAAGATCTCATGACTCCACCGGGACGCTCTCCCTCCTCCGCCAGAAACCCCTGCCCCCTCCCCCCTCAAGCACTGCAGATCTCCCAATAAATGCAGATCACCATTGTGGCCTACTCCTCCACTACTCCTGCATTGTCCACATGCTCCTGTCTTTTTCTTTTTTCTAATTTTCTATGCCTGTATAGAAAGGCCTGCAAAGAATCTGCTCTAGCTTTTTCTGTTGGGAATCCAATCGCTCAAAAACACCGGAATTACTCACAGCTATCAGTCGCTAATGCTCTCTGAAGATTGTCCGACAACAGAAGTTCAGAACTTCAGAAGTCAGAGGTTTTTGCTGCGAAGCTGCATCGATTTTCTAGGCTTGTAATGCTTAAATAAAGGAGTAAACAAAGCACGATTACATGACCAAATTAAGGCCAAAAAATAAGCACACCATGATCCACGATTGCCATGCCATCCGTCTCAGGATCGTGCCAAACTTGTCCTAACTGAAACTGACCAAAAATACATCAAAGACTGAAGACTAACTGACGCTAACTGAAATGGAAAAAAAACAAGTTAAGCAACCTACGGAAGCGGTGAGTGGAGATCATGGCAAGGATTGGATCCTATCAATCTCCCCCCCCCCCCCCCTCCCCAATACTTGCACCAATTTATTTTAGCTCAACAACGCCCACCCTTTCGCGTTGGTTCTGAAACCTGACACGGCCAAGTGACTTGGTGAGCATATCCGCAAGCTGATCTTAAGAGCTGACGTACTCCAGATCGATCTTGCCTTCTTCAACGTAGTTTCGAATGAAGTGATACTTCGTATCAATATACTTACTCCGATCATGAAAGACCGGATTCTTGTTCAATGCAATCGCCGATTTGTTATCAACTCTGAGCTTCGGCGACCCTTGTGGTTCTCCCAGGATTTCTTCCAGTAGACAGCTGATCCATACTCCATGACAAGCAGCACCTGCAGCAGCAATATACTCCACTTCACAGGATGATAACGCTACTACACGCTGCTTCTGGGACTGCCATGAGATGGGATTTTCTCCAAGAAAGAAGATGATCCCAAAGGTACTCCTTTGACCATCAGTATCACCAGCCAAATCTGAGTCGTTGTATCCTGTCAGACAGCCGCCGTTAGGCCCTCCTTCTGAATACTTGAGGCCATATCCCATTGTGCCAGCCACATATCGCAGCAAGTGTTTCACCGTAGAGAGATGTTCTTGCCTGGGATCCTCCATAAATCGACTCATATACCCTACTGCAAAAGTGATGTCCGGTATGGTGTGCACAAGGTACCTCAACCCACCTATCAGACTACGATAGAGTGTTGCATCCACCTTGTCACTTGAGCTTGCCTTCGACAGCTTCAAATGAGCTTCCATAGGTGTTTGACATGGATTACATCCTGCCGATCCAGCTCTCTCAATCAGCTTCTTTGCCTAAGCTACCTGACAGAGAGTGGTCCCTTCAAACCTTTGCCTCACTTCAATGCCTAGGTAATGAGAGAGTAAACCAAGGTCACTCATCTTGAAAATCTTCATCATGTCCCCCTTGAACTTGCTGATGACATTCTCATCTGATCTTGTGATGATCAAGTCGTCAACATATACACCGATGATCAATCGAGTCCCGTCTTTCTCATGTGTATAAACAACATGTTCTTTCTTCTTTGAAAACCCAAATTCAGCATACTTGTGTTGAGCTTGGAGTTCCACGCTTGGGAGGCTTGATGAAGGCCGTACAATACCTTCCGAAGCTTCATAACCCGACCTGGATGCTTCTCATCAACGAAACCTGGCGGCTGCTCAACGTATATCTCCTCCTGCAGATCACCGTTAAGAAACGCCGTCTTCACATCCATGTGATGCACCCGCCACTAGAGGTGCACTGCAACTGCAATCAGTAGCCTCACTGAGTCGAGTCTTGCCATGGGCGCTAAGGTTTCTTCAAAATCCATGCCTTGCCACTGCACGTACCCCTTCGCGACCAGACGGGCTTTTTGCCAGACCACGTTGCCGAGTTCATCCCATTTGATCTTGTAGATCCACTTGAGCCCAATGGCTCACCGATCAGCTGGAAGATCAACAAGATCCTATGTTCAGTTTGTTTCACTTGATGCCAATTCATCCAGCATGGCTTGCCTCCACACGTGATGGTGCTCAGCTTTGCTAAAATTCACCGGTTCTTCATTTGCTGATAGTAGGAGCTCATCCGACAATAGGAGTTCTTCGAAGCTGAGTTCCCGGGGCACCAGGCCTGGTGGAGATGCCGATCCGATGAGATTGTCGACGAGGTGGAAGCGCAATGGAGCATCGTCATGCTCCAAGTACAATGACGCGTGTTAGAGGGCGGTGAGGCATACTCCACGGCGCAGGACGCCGAGGCCACCGTGCTGGCGTGTGTGGCTCTGCCGCGCTCCCCCCATGCTGAGCACTCATAGCACCCGGCGCCATTCTCAAACCTTCGTCCAACAGGACTGAGGTGAGTTCGATGCTAAAGGGCTCGCCGAAGTCATTCATTGCCTCGTTGTCTTTGCTCCAGTCCCAGTATGCGGATTTATCGAAGACTGCATCGCGCGTCACGTGGACTCGATCACCGGCTGGATCATACACTCTATATGCTTTCGATCCAGCCTCATAACCAAGGAACACCATGGGTGTGCTCCGATCCTCCAATGTCTTCAAATTCAGCTGCGTCTCCTTCACACTCGTCACACAACCAAAAGTATGGAAGTAATGTACGGGGGGTTTCTTTCCATACTAGGCTTCAAAAGGTGTTTTATCCGGAACACTCTTCGTTAGTGCTCGATTGAGGATATGAATGGCGGTCGTCATTGCTTCTCCCTAAAACCGCCCCAATATCCGACTTGCCTTCATCATGCACCACGCTATCCCAAGCACAATTTGATTTCTTCTCTCCATCATGCCATTCTGTTAGGGA
The DNA here is from genome assembly GCF_958298935.1 of Phragmites australis. Lineage (NCBI taxonomy): Eukaryota > Viridiplantae > Streptophyta > Magnoliopsida > Poales > Poaceae > Phragmites > Phragmites australis. The sequence goes on along the minus strand of NC_084923.1, from coordinate 31,880,368 downwards.
GAATATGGGGTGGCGAGCTGACGTTGGACACTGGTCGCCGCACAGTGTTCGCCGAACTCGCCGCCACGATCCATCCGCAAAGTGCCCAATCAGAGCCTAGACTCCAGGTCCGCGCTTGCTCGGAACGTCTTGATGGCCGCCAATGCCTGGTCCTTGGATGTTAACACGGTGAGCCACATGTACCGACTCCAATCATCGATGAGCAGCAAGAAATAGTTTCTTCCACTCGGAGTCACCGGCGTGACCAAACCACACAAATCACCGTGGACCAGCTTGAGGTTCCGCTTGGCCTGGTAATGAGCTCCTCTATTGTTTCCCGGCAAGGCAGTTATCGCACAATTGGTTGACTTACTTGATGCTTGGCAGTCCTCTCACCAGCTCCTGCGTGAGCTCCTTGAGCCCCTTGAAACTCAGGTGCCCGAAGCGAGAGTGCCACCTCCATGTGTCCTCATTGCATCACGCCGAGAGACAAATTGGCTGCACAATGTTCTGATTCAATATGTACAACCGGGACGGGGATCGCTTCACCTTCGCGAGGAGGTGATACTATTCATCGCTGATGTGCAGAAAGCCATCGCCGATGTGAACGTCACAGCCGAACTCATCCAATTGCCCGATGCTGACGATGTTCGCCGTGAGATGGGGAATGAAGTAGACATCGGTAAGTGCTCGATGTTCACCGTTCTTGCACATGAATAAGATGATGTCGTGCCCCTCGATGTTGACGACCGAGCCGTCTCTGAAGCTCACGGTTCCATGAACACCGGTGTCAAGCTTGGAGAATGCTGACCGAGAGTCTGTCATGTTATTTGTGGCTCCAATGTCAAGCACCCACTTGGTGTGCCCGCGTTCCCCTGCCTGACCCAGCTGAGTGAAGACTTTTGCTTCCTCCAGCTTGAGCGGTTCAAATGGCATCGGCGCACGTTCAGGAACGCGCTGCTCCTCCGCCTGCGGGGCCATCAATAGTGCAGGTTCATCTTCCTCAGCCTGGGTGATGTGCGACTTCTCGTGGCCCTTCTTCTTGCTGTGACAATCTCTGGCCTAGTGGCCGATTTTGCCACAATTCTTGCATTTGTCATTGGATACATCTCAGCCTGATCCGCTCCCGCCATCGTGCGTGACGCCCGAGCGATCGTGACCACGTTCCCTGCCTCAATGCTTGCCGCGCCCACCACGGTTGGCACCTTGATTGTCACCATCCAGCTCGTGCCTTTTCATTCGAGCGAGCCACGCCTCCTCAGTGAGCAGGAGTTGGCCATCCTTCTCGCCACCACCTCCGAGCTAATTGCGTTGTTCAACCGTGCGCAGCCTACCAGTGACCTCTTCCACTGAGAGTTCGTTGAGGTCGAGGAGCGTTTCAATGGAGATGGCGACTTGAGACAGCCGAGCGGGCACCACCTGCAAGAATTTCCTTACAATCTCCGCATCTGAGATGTTATCACCAAGAACACGAAGATTGTTAGCGAGCCCGGTGATGCGCTTGGAGAAATCATCGATTGATTCCCCATCCTTGAAGGTGATTTCACCGAATTCCCGCCGGTGCTTCTGCGCATTTTCTTCTCGCACGCGCTGAACTCCGACGCGCACGGTCTTGACCGCCTCCCAGGCGTCCTTTGCCGTGTCCTTCACCGCCACCGTTGGTAACATCTCTCGGGGCACACCTTGGCAAATTGTCGAGAGAGCCAAACGATCTTTGTAGTAGCCACCTCCTGGCTCAATCGCTTCCCACAATCCCTATGCTTGCAAATTAACATGCATCACTAACGACCACTCCTGGTAGTTTGTGCGTGTAAGCATCAGATACACCACCGTACCAGAGCTCTCTCTGACGACCCGCTGCACGACCATCTCACGACCATCATCATCACGATGTCGATATCTATGCGAAGGCGGTGATGGAGACACTCGGCGGCCACAGCGTGGAGGTGTCCGCGATTGCTCGCCTACCGGAGTCTGCAAGGACATCACGCATCCCTCGAATTCTACAACAAGGCTCTGATGCCAATTGTTGGGAATCCAATCGCTCAAAAACACCGGAATCACTCACAGCTATCAGTTGCTAACGCTCTCTGAAGATTGTCTGGCAACAGAAGTTCAGAACTTCAGAACTCAGAGGTTTTTGCTCCGAAGCTGCAACGATTTTGTAGGCTTGTATTTCTTAAATAAAGGAGTAAACAAAGCACGATTACATGACCAAACTGAGGCCAAAAACTAAGCACACCACGATCCACGATTGCCATGCCATCCCACGACTCAGGATCGTGTTGAACATGTCCTAACTGAAACTGACCGAAAATACAGCAAAGACTGAAGACTAACTAACGCTGACTGAACTAAAAAAAAACCAAGTTAAGCAACCTAAGGAAGCGGTGAGTGGAGATCATGGCAAGGATTGGATTCTGTCACTTTCCGCATCTATACTTTGATCAAGTAACCAAGTCAATTTTATTATCTAGTGTAGCAGTATACTAGTTTCCCTTTTTGTTAGCTATCTCTCATGCTGAAAGAGGCTTTGTGTCGAGACAACGACCATCTTTTTTTGAAGTACACAACAAATACCTTAGAGGCTGAAAGCTTCTTCGCAAGTCATCGATTAAATCATCGAAACAAAACACAAGGAGATGTGAACCTAAGACTGTGAAGCAAAATATAATTCAAAGATGGTAATTTTATGCTAACATTCACTTGAAAATCTATTTCTAGAGTTGCTTTCAGAATCAAATGGTAAGTTCACTAAAAGACCATCATAACTAACTCAACTCATCCTATCTATCTAACTAAAAAAGATTACTCATCCTATCCACTCTAATCTCACCAATCAAAAAGAAAACTAGCTTATCCTATCTATCTAACAAACAGAAAATTAATCATCTTATAAAAAAAATAGACCTATCCCATTCAACTTTGCCATAAAACTAAACGCACGCATTTGTAAGTGATGATCCAGATACCAATGTACTGACACTCTGAGTGCCGCATGCTAGCGTGGAGGTCAAATTCTGAGAAACCAAGTTGAGATGTGCCTTGGTTTATGCCTTGTGGTAAGTGACTGAAAATGTGTGGCTTTGGATTAGTATCCTGAGATTGCAAATGCATAGGTATGTACTGCAATATTGATCTTGTCTAACCAAAGTTGCAAAGTTTTGGAATATGCTCGGAACAGGAGAATTACACTCACCGGACAATCTGGTGTGAAGGAGTTTTGAACTAACCAGATAGTCCAGTGTATTATAGAGCATGCACCAGACTAATTCCTGCAGAGAAGGATTTCCAGCACAGAGAAGAGATGAAGGCATCGGAAGGTCCGGTGAGTGCACTGGAGTGAGCACCAAGGCATTTCAGTGCTAAGGTAGAGACAAGTGCGTTCACTGGATGGTCTGGTGTCTGTAATGGGTGAACACCGTACTAATATTTCCAGAGAGGTTGCAAACTGAGTTTCAGTGGAAATGAACAGACCGAATAGTCCGGTGTTGGCAAAGAGGCATCACCGGAGCATTTTTTTTCCAAAGAGGATTGCAAACTGAGTTTCAGAGGAAATAAACACACCGGATAGTCCAGTGTTGGCAAAGAGGCATCACCGGAGCATATTTTCTAGAGAGGGTCGCAGACTGAGCTTCAGAGGATTTGTACACACTGGATGGTCCGGTGTTGTACCAGTGTAAGCGTCGGACCATCCGGTGTTCACATTTTACGTTGCAATTGTCTTTTTCACTTGGGATTGATTTGGACTAACATGTGATGATATTAATTGGCTCTGTAGATGCATGTTTGCTTGTCTCATAGTGTGTAGGTGATGGATGCAACTTGGCGGACAACAGCGGGTGATCAGGGCCAAGTGGGGTGCTTGTTGCCAAACGATCGTGGAGGCTGGATGAATTCAACGGTGATCCTAGCGGTACACATGGAGGTAAAGCAAGGCATGGGATGAAGGTTGATGAAGACGGTGTGTTGTCAAAGTTAAGCGAAAGGGATGTCAGTACTAGTGACAAGGCGGCCTAAGAGATCGGGAGCGGGAGAGACTTACCGATGGTGAAGATCATAAGACGGTGGACACATATCAACATTGGAAGACTTACTTGAGGTCAAAGCAAGCAGCTGTGAGTCACACCTTGAGAAGCGTGCAAGTCGGTTTCCCAGTTTGGCCGCAAAACCGCAGGAGGATGGAGTGTACGTGGCATCATCACGAAGCTTGCATCGAGGTGAAGCTGGTCGTGAAGGCGCCACGATCGTCTAATGGATGTTGAAGAAAATGGACCAAAATGCTCCTGGTGATAGGTAGGAGTGTACTACAAGGGAGGGGTATTTTGGGAACAGTCAAGGAAACTTAAGTGTCAAATTTCCTAGGCTATAAATAGAGGGGTATGGCTGGTTGGTGGTTGCCCCCTGGAGCCATCAACTTGAGAGCCTTGTGCTAGGGTTTCAGATGAGAGGGAGAAGAGTGCTTAAACTATGTAATGGGAAAGAGTTTTGTGAGATCAATCTTTGTAATCCGCCTAAAATAGGGCTGAGCACTTTGAGTAATGAAGTTTAAGTTTTGGCATATGCTTGAGTTCCCCTACTTCTAGTTTTCTTCTATTGGTTCCCTTGCAAGTTTGCAAGTTTTCGGTGTTTTGTTGTTGATTTTCGTTTTTCCTTTTGGGCTGAGATTTCAACTCTTTGGGAAGTTGTTATTCTTAATGCTAGAGGTATAGAATTCACATACACATGTATATGTGATGGGGTTTTAAATTCCCTTATCTCTAGATCATCATCTTGGAGAGGTAACTTGCCCGGTGATTTTGTTTTTGTTCTATCTTCTCCAAAGTTTCAAGCTTTTTGGCACAAAGACACATGGATTGGTTTTGAATAGAACCTATAGTTTGTATTCCATCCGTGGAGTCATATTGCTGCGTATCTCCAAATATTTTGCTTCCGCTCAAGGTTTGAGATGTGTTGGGTGATTGAAAAAGGAAGAGGCCATCTATTTTGCAAGAAATTTGTTGAGGCTCCTATTTACACCCCCCCCCGCTCTAGTTGCAAATCTCGTTCCTACAATTGGTATCAGAGTCGGTTTGATCACTTGTTGACCTTAACTGGCTTTGTGATGCATAGGCGATATGGAGAGAAGTGGAAAAATTCTGCTATTTGATGGCCATGATTTTTCGTACCGGAAGATGCGCATAGAGGCTTATCTCTTAAGTCAAGGAAGTGCAATTTGGGACGTAGTTGATTCCAACTATGAGATCCCTACTGCTTACATGACTCAGGTTCAAATCGAACAGTATGAGGCCAACAACAAGGCCATAAATATTTTGTTCACAAGCCTGAGTAGGAATGAGTCTGGACTACTATGAGTATCTTCATAAAGGCACAAATCAGATTAAGATCAGACACCAAAGCACATACAACCAAGAATATCAGATGTTTGTGCAAGGCCCTAAAGAGTCTTTTGATGCCATGTTTGCTCACTTTGATAGAATTGTTAGCAATCTTCGATCAACTGGTGTTTTCCCCTATTCTGACCACGAGAGAGTGATCAAGCTTCTCTATGCACTGGATCGTAGCATATGGGAAGTGAAGATCTCGAGCATTGAAGAGTCCAATATGCTCGTTTCAACAACTCTCATTCTTTACACTTCTTCTTGGAAAATTATTCCAGAATAAATGGGCAATAGTTAGGAGAGGGCAGTTCTATATGAATACTGATGGGGGATAGGGTGCCAGATATGCAAGTTTGATGAAGGACTACTTACTTAGCTAAAGTGAACTAGGGGGGATATCTATCCCAATGCCGAAAATTTTGGACTGCCGAGCTACAAGTCCTACGACACAGGAGCGGGATTCTCTAAAAAGCCAAGGTCATGGGTGGCCCACCATGGTCTGAGGTGAAATTTTTCCTGGTCCATAAAACTACATTAACTTGTGATGAACTCTTCAACAAGCTCAAGTCCACCGAGATAGCCAAGGCGGCTCGAATTGATCTTGGAAACCCCCTGTCTTAGAACATGGCATTGGTTTTCAGACCTAGCGGTGGCAACCAGTCTGGAATTGGTGTTCCTTGTGCTACCACTTTATCTGGTGGTTTTTCTTTATCTTCCTTAGTCTCTATCACAGAGGAGTAGATGGATGTGCTTGATGATGAGGATTTTGCACTGATTGTGAAGAAATTCACCCACTTCTACAACAACTGTCGAGACCGGAGGAGTGATAGTTCCCATGCCTGCTTTGAGTGTGGTGACACCACCCACTTCAAGGCGGACTGCCCCAAGCTCAAGAAGAAGAAAGACCACGACCACGACTACGGCAAGCACAAGAAGAAGAACAAGAATCCCTTCTTCAAGAAGAACTGCAGTAAGATGGCCAAGAAGGCGGTCAAGGTGGCTTCTAGGACGTTCGTGGTAGCTCTCAGCGAAATCGACACCTCTTCAAGCGAGGAGGAGAGCTCAGAGGAGGATGAACCGCAAGTGAAGAGCAAGAAGAAAGCTAAGGACCTAATCGGCTTCTTCTTCATGGTGGACGACAACAATGACAGCGATCCTGAGCTTGATCCCTTTGAGGTATTACCTTCCTATGACCAGCTTTCCATCCAAATCGATACCTTGAATGATGCTCTCGTTAGCTAGAATAGGTTACTTAAGAAAGCTGTGCGTGAGTTGAAGGAGCTTAGGCCTAAGTATGAGTCTATTTCTTCTGAGCTTGCATTGCTTAGGTCTAGGCATGATGAAGAGGAGTGTGAGAGTTGTTTGGTGGTTACGAAAGAACTTGCCGAGCTTCAAGCTTTGCATGCTCAAGTTGCCAGTCGACTTGAGACTGCTGAGAAGAAGCTCTCTGAGGAGGAGTCTAGATCCACTCTATTAGGCACCTGCATGAATTGCCATTTTCTTGCAAAGGATGTTGAACTAAAAGCAGTGTGCATCAAGGAGTTGGAATCTAAATTGGAGAATGCTGAGGGTTCAAAGGATGTGCAGCCAAATAATCCCACTTGCATCATCTTTCAGGACAAACTCAGTTGGGTTAGAGGGCAAGTTGAGAAGTTTTTAACTAAGAATAAGTATCTCCTTTCTCTAGTAGAGAAATTCTCAGAAGGCAAGGGCAAAATGAATTTGATCTTGGCCACAATCAAGATGTGTGCCGGTAAGACGGGTTTGGCTCTTGAGTTGGATTTTGAGAGGGTGGCTTACAATAGGGAGAGTAAGACTATGTTCACCACACCTACTACCCTAGAAGCTGAGAAATCCAGAATCAAAGCCACACCACAACTCAACAAGAATAAACCCACACCACAGCCTACTAAGAAGAAGCCCGCACCACAAACCAAGAGAGCCCCTGTGAGAGAGCCTAGAGTGACCAACAGTCAAGTTCATGAGAGACGCTACCACTGCACCTACTACCAGAAAGAGAGTCACTTGGTTGGGTTTTACTTTCATCGTAGGAGAGATGAGCAGCGTGAGTGGGGGTGGTGTATTCGGGACATGTACCGCCCCTCTATTGGTGTACTTGAGCCTTTCCTCACTCCTACCCATGAGTCTCTAGTGCTTTTCAGTCTCTTCCTAGAGGTGATGACCGGCATGGATTTTACCATGACTCATATGGTTTTGATCCACGTGTAAGAGGTTTTGACTCGCAGCGCTTTGGCGGACCACGCTCTCTTTGACGTGGTACTCGCCCCGAGCCTGCTAGTTCTAGGATTGATTTGTATGCACCGGCCTTTACTACCTCAGGGCGGATGACCCAGTACTGGATCACCAAGAAGTTTATGACTAACCCCAGTACTGAGCCATCCGCCTACTACTCTTCTCGCATGTAGGTGGCAGGCGGAGGCCTGGAGAACAAGTGGCTCATTGACTCTTGTTGTTCGTGCCATATGACCGGAGATGCATCATGGTTCTCCAGCCTCACCACGACAAAGCGACACGAGTACATCACTTTCGAGGATGATCAGAAAGGAAGGGTGAAAGCCAAATGTATGGTAAGGGTGAATGAGAGTTTTACTCTCAAGGATGTAGCTTTGGTGGAGCATCTTGGATACAATCTTCTCTCTGTATCTCAGTTGTTAGATGAGGACTTGGAAGTGCCTTTCAAACGTGATACTTCTCGAGTTTTTGATTCTTATGGCACTTTGATTTGCAATATTTCTCGAGTTGGGAGAGTTTTTGGAGCTGATTATTCTGAGTCTTTTGGCTCTTCTCGGTGTTTACTTGCTCAACCTTCTTCTGAGCTTTGGATGTGGCATAGGAGATTAGGGCATATGAGCTTTGATTTGCCTACTCGTTTAAGTGCCCTAGGCTTGATCCGAGGATTGTCCAAGCTCAAGTTTGAGAAGAACCTTGTGTGTGCTCCTTATCGGTATGGCAAGATGGTTGTCGCTCCTCACCCACCAGTCAATCTGGTGATGACTGAATGACCGGGAGAACTTCTTCATATGGACACTGTTGGTCCTTCTCGGGTTCGTTTGGCGGGTGGGAAGTGATATGTTCTTCTCATTGTTGATGATTTCTCTCGCTACTCTTGGGTTTTCTTTCTTGTGAATAAGGATGAAGTATTTTCACACTTTCGGAGCTTGCCTTTGAGATTGTTCAAAGAACTCCCTGATGCATTGAAAGCAATTCGCAGTGATAATGGCACCGAGTTCAAGAACTATCTCTTTGATGCTTTTGTGTCTTGAGCATGGCATTGGGTATCAATTTTCTGCCCCATGCGTTCCTCAGCAAAATGGAGTGATTGAGAGGAAGAATCGTACCTTGGTGGAGATGGCTAGGATGATGCTCGATGAGCATAGGACACCTAGGAAGTTTTGGGCTAAGGCTATTTGCACAGTGTACTACATCTCCAATCGAGTTTTCTTGCGTTCAATTTTAAATTTGACTTCTTATGAGTTACGCTTTGGGAGGCAGCTGAAGGTCTCACACTTGAGAGTCTTTGGTTATCGGTGCTTCATCCTAAAGCATGGCAATCTTGACAAGTTCGAGTTGTGTTCTTCCGATGGTATTTTTTTGGGGTAGTCTTTTCATGGTCATTCTTACAGGGTCTTTAATCTTGACACTAACACCATCATGGAGTCCTATGATGTGACCTTTGATGAATCAACCCCGTGTGCTAGTGCTTCCTTTGAGTGTGCAGGTGACCATGAGATTGGCGAAAGCATCTTCTTGTATGGCAACCTTCGAGCTTTCGGGGATGACGAGCATGATCCACTACTTCCCACTACTACACTCATTCCCGAGCTAGTTCCTGCCTCCTCAACACCGACAGAGGGTTCTGCAGCCTCTACTTCCACTTCAGCTGCTTTCGAGCCTACACCAGCGGCGTTTGAGGGGGAGATCATCTCGTAGCGTGAAGCCCCTCAACACATTCAACGATGACATCCCCCACAGTTGATGATCGACGACCTTGGTGAGAGGGTAACGAGATCCAAATCTATTTCTCATGCTTATTTCACTGATTCTGCATTTGTTACTTCTTTTGAGCCTTATGATGTTGGACATACTTTATCTGATTTGAGTTGGGTCAATGTCAGGCACGGAGATCTTGAAAACTTTGAGAGAAACCAAGTTTGGGTCCTAGTGGAGCTACCCCCAAATGTTCACACCATAGGCATCAAATGGGTTTTTAAAAACAAACAGGGGGGATGGATCTAATTAAGAAACAAGGCTAAATTAGTAGCTCAGCATTTCACTTAGGTAGAGGGGATAGACTTTGGAGAGACGTTTGCACCGGTAGCTAGATTAGAAGCCAATAGGATCCTCATTGCTTTTGCAGCATCCTGAGGTTTCAAGTTGTAGCAAATGGATGTCAAGAGTCTTTTTCTTAATGGTTTCATAGAGGAAGAGGTCTATGTCAAGCAACCCCCAGACTTTGAGCACCACAAATACCCTCATAGAGTATACAAGCTTCAGAAAGCTTTGTATGGGCTTAAACAGGCACCTAGGGCTAGTATGATATGCTCAAGTCTTTCTTGCTAGGGCATGGGTATGTGACGGGGTCAGCTGATAAAACTGTTTACTCTTAGGCATGGCAATGATTTATTACTTGTTCAGATTTACGTAGATGATATCATTTTTTTGGCTCTTTTCATGCACTTGTGGCCAAGTTTGTAGAAATTATGAGCAGAGAGATCGAGAGGTCGATGATGGGCAAGCTCAACTTCTTCCTTAGGCTGTAAATCAAGCAATGCAAGCAAGGTACAATCGTTCACCAGATGAAGTACATCAAGAATTTGCTGAAGAAGTTCGACATGAGCGATGCAAAGCCATTGGCGACACCTACGGCTACCTCGACCATGCTTGATCCGGATGAAGATGGCAAGGAGGTGGACCAGCGGCAGTACAGGAGCATGATCGGCTCCCTCCTGTAGCCGACAGCGATAAGACCTGACATCCACTTCGCTGTCTGCTTGTGTGCTCGCTTCCAGGCTTCACCGAGGACGTATCACCGCCAAGCGGTGAAACACATTTTGAGGTATCTCAAGCACACTCTCGATTATGACCTTTGGTTTTCTGCATTCTCTTCGCTTTCTCTTCGTGGCTTTTCGGATGCGGATTTTGCTGGTTGTAGAATTGACAGGAAGAGTACCTCTGGTACTTGTCATTTCTTGGGTACGTCTTTTATGTGCTGGTCTTCTCGCAAGCAGTCTAGCGTTGCGTAGTCTACTGCTAAAGCTAGCTGCTGCTAGCTGTTGCTCACAGATCTTGTGGATGGTTGGTACCTTGAGGGATTTTGGGTTAGATTTCAGGAGTGTGCCACTTTTGTGTGATAACACAAGTGCCATAAGCTTAGCCAATAACCCAGTTTAACACCCCAGAACCAAACAAATAGATATGAGATTTCACTTCCTGAGAGACCATAATGAGAAGAGAGACATTGAGTTGAGCTACATAGATACCCAACACCAGCTAGCTGATATCTTTACCAAGCCTCGAGATGCAACAAGGTTTGCCTTTCTGAGGGGAGAGCTTGGTGTGTGTCATCCCTATGGCATTGTGTGAGGGGGAGTTACCTTTGTACATACTCTATCTTACTTTTATTGCATTTGCATTGCATAGAATTTTGTAATATAATCATGTTAGGAAGCTTCACTTATATGTTCTTTGCACTTTCTTGTACAAGTTTTGAATTTATACTAAGTGTAGTGGATGTATAATAATTTGTGCAAGCTTAGGCTCTTATTAAAACATGGCATAAAATCTGTTGAGCGAGCTTGTCTTTTCTAAGAATGAACTTGAAATGTGAACACAATCTCTTGTCACCTTTGAGTATTTGCTTTAGCTTGATTAGTGCTTAAATTAGATCTAGTTCTGTGAAAAGCTTGTGCTAGGCTGCTTTATTTAGTTCAGCGGATTCGGGGTCTTTGACCTTTGTCTATGATTAACCCTTAGGAGAGCATGTGCTCTTTTGTGTCGCAAAGGAACATTTGTTTTGGCTCTGTGAAAAATTGCATATCTTGAATTCTATGTTGAGTTAATAAAATGAATGATCAAATTTTGAGCTAAAATTGAATCCAATACGGTGGCTTAAGGTTTCATGTGGTTTGCCAAAGAAGTGAACCCATGGTTGCTTAAAATTCACTTGAGGATAGTTAAATGATCAAATGAGATAGTTATGTTATGCTTTTTAATGTGTTAAGAATGTTCTTTTTCATGTTGTCAAACTAAGGCTTGGATTGATATGTGGGTGTTTGCATAGCTCATCGGGTTGAACTTGGTTGCCTAGTTTGAACTTGACATAACGTTTCTCTAATCTTTGCACTGATCATGAAACTGAGGATGCTTTTATGGTGACATCTTTTGGATAATTGAACAACATGATCAAAACTTGCTCCACTCCCGGTGCTTGTGACATGAACTCACTTCGAGACTTCATGCACCTTTGAGTTATATTATTTACTTCTCATAGTGCTTTGACATCTCTAGTTCTTGTAAGTGCTATGTGATCTATAGGTGAAGCTTTGTAGGCTTGCATTTTATTCGCTCATCTTTTACATAGTCTGTTATTCTTGATGTTTTCATTGCCAAAGGGAGAGAAAATATGACCAAAGATATTTTTCTCAAATATTCAACATAGGGAGAGCATTTTTTGCATTTTTGCGTGTTTATTTGCTTTTTGGCTATGTCTCTTCTTCTTTTTGAGCTTCTGCACTTCTTCTTATGTTAAGTAACATATTTTACTCTTTCTCGAGTCTTTGGGTTACTTGGATGTGCTTCTTGTGCAGTTCTCAAATCCTTCCTTTGTTCTTTATGATATTGTCAATGCACTCATCAAGGGGGAGATTAAGAAACCAAGTTGAGATGTGTCTTAGTTTATACCTTGTGATGAGTGATTGACAATGTGTGGCTTTGGTTTAGTATCCTTGAGATTGCAAATGCATAGGTATGTACTGCAATATTGATCTTGTCTAACCAAAGTTGCAAAGTTTTGGAATATGCTCGGAACAGGAGAATTACACTAACTGGACAATCCAGTGTGATGGAGTTTTGAACTCATCGGATAGTCCGGTGTATTATAGAGCATGCACCAGACTAATTCTTGCAGAGAAGGATTTCCAACACAGAGAAGAGATGAAGGAACCGGAAGGTCCAATGAGTGCACTGGAGTGAGCACCAGAGCATTTAAGTGCTGAGGTAGAGATAAGTGCATTCATCGGATGGTCCGGTGTTGGTAATGGGTGAACACCGGACTAATATTTCCAGAGAGATTGCAAACTGAGTTTCAGTGGAAATGAACACACTAGATAGTCCGGTGTTGGCAAAGAGGCATCACCGGAGCATTTTTTCCAAAGAGGGTTGCGAACTGAGTTTCAGAGGAAATGAACACACCGGATAGTCCGGTGTTGGCAAAGAGGTATCACCGGAGCATATTTTCCAGATAGGGTCGTAGACTGAGCTTTAGAGGATTTGTACTCATTGGATGGTCCGGTGTTGTACCAGTGTGAGTGCCGGACCATCCGGTGTTCACATTTTATGTTGCGACTGTCTTTTTCACTCGAGATTGATTTGGACTAACATGTGATGATATTATTTGGCTCTGGAGATGTATGTTTACTTGTCTCATGGTGTGCAAGTGATGGATGCAACTTGGCGGTCAACAGCGGGTGATCGGAGCCAAGTTGGGTGCTTGGTGCCGAACGATCGAGGAAGCTGGATGAATTCAACGGTGATCCTAGCGGTACACGTGGAGGTAAAGCAAGGCATGGGGTGAAGGTTGATGAAGAGAGTGTGTTGTTAAAGTCAAGCGAAGGGGATGTCGGTGCAAGTGACAAGGCGGCCCAAGAGATCGGGAGCGAGAGAGACTTGCCGACGGTTAAGATTATAAGATGGTGGACAAACATCAACATTAGAAGACTTGCTTGAGGTCAAAGCAAGCAGCTGTGAGTCACGCCTTGAGAAGCGTGCAAGTCGGTTTCCCGATTTGGTCACAAAACCGCAGGCAGATGGAGTGCACATGGCATCATCGCCGAAGCTTGCATCGAGAAACCGACTTAGAGCCATCCACTTGAGAGCCTTGTGCTAGGGTTTTAGAGGAGAGGGAGAGGAGTGCTTAGCCTATATAATAGGGGAGAGTTTTGAAAGCTAAATCTTTGTAATCCGCCGAAAATAGGACTAACCACTTTGAGTAATGAAGTTTAAGTTTTGGCATATGCTTGAGTTCCCCTCCTTCTAGTTTCCTTCTATTGGTTCCCTTGCATGTTTGCATGTTTTCGGTGTTTTATTGTTGATTTTCATTTTTCCTTTTGGGCTGAGATTTCAACTCTTTGGGAATTTGTTCTTCTTGATGCTAGAGGCATAGAATTCTCATATACATGTATATGTGATGGGGTCTTGAATTCCTTTATCTCTAGATCATCATCTTGGAGAAGTTACTTGCCCGGTGATTTTGTTTTTGTTCTATCTTCACCAAAGTTTCAAGTTTTTAGTGTTTTGTTGTTGATTTTTGTTTCTCCTTTTGGGCTGAGATTTTAACTCTTTAGGAAGTTGTTCTTCTTGATGCTAGAGGCATAGAATTCACATGCACATGTATATGTAATGAGATCTTAAATTTTCTTGTCTCTAGATCATCATCTTGGAGAGGTTATTTGCCCGATGATTTTGTTTTTGTTCTATCTTCTACAAAGTTTCATGCTTTTTGGCACCAAGACATATAGATTGGTTTTGAATGGAACATATGTTTTGTATTACATCCATAGAGTCATGTTGCTGCGTCTCTTCAAATATTTTGCTTCCGCTCTAGATTTGAGATGTGTTAAGTGATTGAAAAAGAAAGAGGTTATGTATTTCACAAGAAATTTATTGGGACGTCTATTCACCCTCCTCTAATTACAAATCTCGTTCCTACACATTCGCCGGACCTACGGCTGATCATAGGCACAGCACACATGTCCGAATATTTTGGAGGAGTTATCAGTCAGCAGTCCGCATAGAGTGGGATGAACGATTTCTTTTTTCCTTCACGCAGAGCAGCAAATGAGCCAATTCGTTGAGTACGTGGATGAACGTCTAAACTATTTAAGTTTGAGTCATTTTTTTTTTGCAAATTTGAATTCTTACTTCTTCTTAATGTAAAGCCATCTAGTTTCTCTAAAGTGATATTGTTTTTTTTTACTTCATGGGATGTGGCGACAAATTGCACGGGAAAAGGTCTTAGAGAAGCTTCTGAAAGGCCACCGCACAGAATTGTAAGCGAATCTTGTAGCAGCTGGTTCGTCAAGGGTGTACACGCACACAAGTACAGAAAACTCCAGCGGGCAGCTAGAACAAGCTTAGTTGTAACCACCAGTGCAGTATCGGAGCTAACACCGAAAACGAGACAGCTGGTATGTCTCTGCCGGGCCCTGCTGCACCGTCCCCGTCTCGCTGCCAGTCGCATGCACCACCGCGCGCGTCCGCGATAGCGCACCGACCGAGTTTGGGCTCCTTCCGCCTCCTCTCATCTCGTTTTCTGCCCCGCTGCTTCGGTCTAATTCGGTCAGTCGATCGTGACCCTATGAAAACTATGTGCCTGATCTCTAGCAATACTGATATTTATTTTCCTTTTTTTTGGTGGACACGAACGCAAGCTTTGTCACGCGAACGCCGCCGCGATGGATAGATGTGAACACGTCCCCGCAGGAGAGGCACGCTTACGCCAAACATATCGAAGGCGACCCCGGCCGCTTGCCTGCTCTGCTCGCGCGCGCCATGCCGACACCGTCTCAAAGACGTTCCCACAGTTCAGAAATAATATATATATTTTTAAAAGTTAAATTTTAATATACTTTAACTAACATTTAATCAAATTATAAGAATGTATAGTATATAAAAATTATATAATTAGCTTTACAATTCAAAAATAATTTTACACTATATAAATTTTGTAGCTATAAATAATATGTTTTGTGATAAAACCTTAATCAAAATCTAACTTTGAAAACCAAGCTAAAAAAAATACACATACTATTTCTAAATGGATGGATTACTTAAAAAAATAGTCACCGCCGGTTTAAAAATAAAATCATTGTCGGTTTTAAAACTGGAAATAGATAAGTAACGGTGATACTTTGTACTATTATTATCGGTTTTGAAACCGGTAGTAATAGTTTTATCACTATCGATTTGTGCAGTGATATTTGGTCCTAAATCTAATATTTTTAGACCAATTTTTTCACTCGAAGAAACGAACCCTTGTGGCCCCTTACGGGTTTTTTCTAACTTGTGACGATTCCCGCAGCTTCTGTGAAAGTTGAACCTGTGAATATAGCAATTTACGCATTCGAGCAGTTTGTGGGATTCGAACCGGTGACCCCCCCCCCCCCACCCACACGAAGCTTTATTACCATCTCACCTACAGTCTTACTAGATGGCTACGTGGTAATTTATTCTTTTGATCTTTCCTGCTCAAAATTTAGATGATTATTTAGGCATATAGATGGTGTTAAATGAAAAAGTTATCAATTACAAAATTGTATATCTCATCGAGAGCTACAATTTTTATATAAAATTTGTCTCTAACGATTCCATATGAAAAAGTTTGTCTCCAATCTGTGCACTATTCAGTAAAATAGCCATAATTTTTACATACAGAGTTCGATTTTGACGTTCAACCTTTACTTCAAAAGCGAACGAGGAGGCGTATCTGAAACAAATACACATGTTTACACTTGTATCTTTCTTGACCCTAAAAACGCTAAGAAGACGCTCGATAAGACCTCTAAAGTTTTTGATCGAAAATCTACCTTCTCTAATTTGCCTGAAAATATTTGGAGACATAGTGCTATATCTTAAAGTCAGAGCTGAACAAACATTTCATCAAACCGATTACCAAACTCGCGATAAATTTTTTTGAAGTTGCAGTTTTAAACTTTTTGGCCATCGTTTTAGTCTTATGTGTGGTTTTTCTAATCATTTCTACTAGTGCTACACCAAACCATACAATTTACTTTGTGGTTAAGTGGTTGAGTTTTCCTTTAACAATATTTAGATGATTATTTAAGCACCTATATGGCTTCAAATAAAAAGTTTTATGTCTCTCGAGAATTACAATTTTTATATAATGTTTTTCTCCATCCAACTCCGTATAAAAAAGTTATAAATTTCCGAAGATAACATATTTTATTATAACCACCGATTAATATAACGAACCGGGAATGATTTTATTTATTTTACTATCAATATCAGTTTTTTAATTGAACTGATAGTAACATTTATTATCACTCACTACTACATAATTGATTTGGTGTGACGCCCGTGTATAGACGATTATTGTGGAGCCATTCGTGCAAATATTATCTCGGACAGCTTAAAAAAGAACCGTCTGTGATAATGATGAGGCTCCCATGGGAACCGTCTATATTAATATTACAGACGGCTCGTATATAGCGCTGTTTGTAAGAAAACTAGTTTCACAGACGGTTCCAAATACGAGCCATCTATATTAATATTACAGACAGCTCGTATTTAGAATCGTCTGTATTAAAACTAATATCACAGACGACTCCAAACAACAACCGTTTGCAATATTAATACAAACGGTTCCATACACGAGCCGTCTGAGAAAATAGCCGGGAGAGGTGGGACATTTCAGTATAGATGGCTCTAAACCTGAAGCCGTTTGTACTATTAGAACAGTACATCATACCATCCTCTACCTCTGGATCGAACCAAAACTGTGGCACCCGAACAGTAAAGAAGTGCAGCTTTTGAAGGGAGACAGCAATTTTGACCAAAAAAATTGTTAGATTTCGGAGAAAACTTAAAGATTCATTGGCATTTATTACTCCAATGTAAGCATTATGTTCTATTTTGATTTAGTTGGTATAGATTTTGGTTTGCAGAGCTAGCGAGATCTAGATATAGATCTAGATTTTTTCTATAATGACATAGTTTTGTTCTATTCATTAGATGATGTAGATTTGTATTCTAATTTAGTCTTGAGAGATCAACTATATCTACATCTAGACTTAGATTTTTTCATGATGATCTAGAATATATATATTTGTTGTTCTAGTTATATATGAAGCTTAAAGTGTAGATGATGGTTTAATTATGTGTTACTATAAATGGCTAGCTTTAATCTAGTGTTGTAGATAAATTTTGGATTTTAGAATATAAACATAAAATTATCATTAACAATAGTATTTGACGACAAGTTTTATTAATTTTTGCACTTATTTTTAGGTATTCATGTATATAATTAATATAACGGTAATCATTAATTTTTTTTTGAATTAATTGTCATTTGTATGATTCATTCATGCATCCATGCATGGTAGCTCCATTTTTTGATGAAAATCTTGGTTGCTCTATTTTATTAGGTTGATTTGAAATTAATTTACTTCGTATATTGTAGATGGATCGTGGCTGGATGTACGGTTCTCGTACGAACCAAGGATACCTTGATGGTGTGACAGCTTTTCTAGAAGCTGCCGAGGAGGATCGATTGGAGAAGGGTGTTTAATTTATATATTGTCCTTACTGCGATTGTAGAAATGAAAGATCCTTTCTTAGACAGAATGCAGCCCTACAGATCCAAGGGCACTTGATTATCAGGAGCTTCAAACCGAACAACGCGTGTTGGACCAAACATGGTGAAGAGTAGAATGTGTTACACAAAGACATTGGTATCGTCGAAGAACCCGAAGTCGACGTAAGAAGAGAAGATGACGAAGAATATGGTGCAAATGATGATGATTGTGGTGCTGTAGGCGACGATGATAGGTTGGATCAGATGCTGGGCGATGCAGACGTAAACTTGAGGACTTAGAGAGACTTTAATAAATTTATGTGCTTGGTCGTGGACTCGGAGAAGCTTTTGTTTCCTGGATGCAAACCGGAATGCACAAAGTTGTTATCCGTGCTTGAATTTCTTAAATTGAAAGCAAGTGATGGTTGGTCAGGCAAGAGTTTAACGGCGCTATTAGAACTCTTATCAGACATGATTCTAGATGGAAACGAGCTACCCAAAAGCACATACAAAGCAAAGTAGGTCCTTTGTCCATCGGAGATAGATGTAGAAAGGATACATGCATGTCCGAACGACTGTATCCTATGCCGTAAATATCTATCCGATTTGCATTCATGTGTAGTGTGCAAAGCATCTCAATACAAGAGTAAGAGTCAATCAGATGACGACGAGGAGCAGAAAGGGATTCCTGCTAAGGTGGAGTGGTATGTGCCTATAATTTCACGTCTTAAGCGTTTGTTTGCGAATCAAAAAGAGGCCAAATTGTTGTGCTAGCACTTGGAGGGCTGCAAGCAAGATGGAAAGCTAAGGCACCCTGCCGATTCTTCCAGTGGAAAAACATCAACACGATCTTCGATGACCTTGGTGCAGAACAGAGGAATATTAGGTTTGCTTTGTGCATAGACGGGATGAATCCTTTTGGGAACATAAGCAGCAGACATAACACTTGGCTAGTTGTTCTCAGTATTTACAACCTACCTCCTTGGCTGTGTATGAAGCAGAAGTGCTTGATGATGATGCTGCTTATCCAAGGTCCGAAACAACCTGAGAACGATATTGATGTATACCTAAGACCATTGGTGGAAGATCTAAAAACATTGTGGAACGAAGGGGCGCAAGTATGGAATGCGTACAGAAGGGAGAATTTCATGCTACACGCCCTGTTGTTCTCCACGATCAATGATTTTCCTGCACTACGTAACCTTTCGAGCCAGAGTAAACAAGCAAACACAGTGTTCCCTCATTGCTTAGATGGTACCGCGAGTATGTGGCTGCCCCACTCGCGCAAAACGGTATTCATACGTCACCATAGATTCCTTAACAGGTATCATCCGTACAACAACATGAAGGAACAAGGGAGAGAGATTTATGTCCAAGGCACTACAGTGGTCAAGAGGTGCACAATATGGTTAAAGATATCGATGTTGTGTTTGGAATGGGGAGTACAAAATCTAAGGATACCGGTGGCATCTGGAAGAAGAGATCGATATTGTGGGAACTACCGTATTGGAAGCACCTTGAAGAACGCCATGCATGTAGAGAAGAATGTGTGCGAAAGGTTGGTTGGTCTTTTGATTAATATTCAAGGCAAGACGAAGGACGACCTCAACGCAAGCCTTGACTTGGTTGATTTGAAGATCAGGCCCGAGTTGGCACCTGAACCCTCGAAAAAAGGTAGAAGGAGGCTTCCTCTAGCCTGCTATAATCTAAAAAAGGCTGAGAGAACCTAACCGTGTCGGTGCTTGCATGGTGTGAAAGTTCTGTCCGGTTAATCTGCCAACATCTCGATACTTGTTTCGATGCAGGATTTGAAATTAGTTGGCATGAAGTCCCATGATTGCCACGTGTTAATGACACATATGCTTCATGTTGCAATCCAAAATATCCAATCGACCTATCTCCAAGACATAATCACCAAGCTGTGTTACTTCTTCAACACAATTTCTCAGAAGGTCATCGATCCCGAAGTACTTGATGTTTTACAGGCCGATGTGGTGAAGACACTGTGTCATGTTGAGATGTACTTTCCTTCATCATTTTTCGATATCATGATTCATGTAATCATTCACCTCGTGAGAGAGATAAAGATATGCGGCCCAGTATTCCTACGTCAGAAGTACCCATTTAAGAGCTACATGGGAATTCTCAAGAAGCATGTACGAAATCGATCTTGTCCAGAGGGCAGCATCATCCAAGGTTACACAACCGAAGAGGTAGTCGAGTTCTGCATCAATTACATGGAGCAGCTCAAACCAATTAGTGTGGCCATGTCTCACCGTGAGGGGAGACTAGATGGGAAGGGGAACATAGGTAGGAAATCAATCATTGTGGACTTTTCCACATTATCTAAAGCCAATTTCACAGTCTTGCAACACATGCCTGAAGTAGCCCCGCATATCGACATGCATAAGGATGTGCTATGCAGAGAGAATCCAAGCCGTACGGAGGCTTGGATCATAAAATAGCACAACCGTAGCTTCAACAACTGGTTGATAGCGTGATTTAGTAATAATAGTTCAACAAAAGATAATATTGGCTGGTTGGCAAGATGGTCAAGTCACACAGTCGTGACATTTGAAGCATACAACATTAATGGGTACACCTTTTATACCAGAGCATGGGATAGTAAGAGCACAGTACAGAACATCAGTGTGCGTATAGATGCTTTCCAGGGCAAACGTGGGGTCTACATAGAGGAGATTTGAGAACTCGACTATGTACGTTTCAAGATCTCCCTCTTTCGATGCTGTTGGGTCGCACTCTCAAGTGTTAAGGTAGACAAGTACGGAATGACTATTGTCGGCCTCGAATGTGCCGCATACAAAGACTAAACCATTTGTACTTCCCAAGCATGTTATCTAGGTCTTTTATGTGTAAGACCCAGCAAATCCAAAGCTTCACGTAGTCCTTCAGAGAAAAAGAAGGATTGTCAAAGTTGAGAATGTCGTGTATGAAGAAGAGTAGAACAAATTTTTTGAGGACCCTCTTGGAGATGGCATCGCCCTTAACGAAGAACATCTTCTGACCAGGGCCGCTTGCTATATGTGCATCGATCATCAAGAAGGGCTTGCATTAGTTATGAATTTTGTTAGATTTAGTTCAATTTAATATTTAGGTTTAATGATACCAACACCATGTGATAGTACATATTAAACCATAAATTTCCATAAAAAATTCATCTCATTTGGAGTTTATATGAATTATTTATTATTTTTTCTAGTTTTAAAGATATGTTTGGAAATTCAATAGTACAGACAGGTTAATACTGGTAACTGTCTGTAATATTATTATAGACAGCTATATAAAGAGCCGTCTGTACAAATAATATTAGTATAGACGGCTTGTTGCACATAGCAGTCTATATAATATTAGTTTAGACGACTCGTTTCATACAGCGGTCTGTAATAATATTAGTATAGATAGCGTAAAATTATGAATAGTCTATAGTAAGGAGGGTATAAATACCATTTATCCAACCCGCACCAGCAACAAGTTGTTTCCTTAACCCTAGCTGCCACCTCTCACCCTGAAGACCTCCCGGCGACCACGCTCCACCCCAACCTCGTATCCCACCGCCCTGACTCCGTCAACCGTTGCCTTGACACCGACCACCACTGCCCCAACGCCGTCCACCGCCGCCCCGATGTCGTCCACCGTTGCCCCGATGCCGTCCACAGTGGTGAGTAGCCATACCCCTTAGGCTAAATCCAAGTGATAAAGGGACAGGGTTAACCCATGTTGATGTGCCAAATCCAAATGATCCTCAAGCTGAATCCATGTTGTTCATATGAATTTGTTCATATATGATGCTTGCATTTATGCAAAACATTAGATTCAGAGTTGGATGTGCCTCTTTCGTGTTGTATTCTAGATCAAATCATTTAAGCATTACTTAGGCTTGTTTTTTTTTTTTTGCCTTGGATAGTTCTAAAAATTGCTTCACTTCCCTCTCTCAAGCTTTGTGAAATGGTGGTGCTCTACATCATCTATCTCGTGCCACCTTGAAGCTTCAGTATGTCAAATTGACAGGGTGTTGTCCTTCTTTTGGTTCATGTTTACAAGTTTGCTCGATGATGAAATACATTTGATGAGAAAGGGCATGTTTCTGAGTACACTAGTGTATAACTATAATTTTTCTGGTTCCGTGATATTCTCATCTTGCACCTAGAGATAGCTCGGTGTGATTTGGTTCTGTTCCTGTACACTGAGAAAGTATTTTTGTTTTGGATGCTTGGTACATGCTTTATGAATTTCTGGTTAACACATGGTTGTTAGCCTCTAAGTACTGCCTTTGCAATTCAGTTTTCCATTTTGTTTGTCTCAGCAGTAGCTACCTACCTTCATTCAGAACTTGAGAATCCTGTTTTGGCATAACAGACAAGTACATGATGATGTTTTAGGTGCTTGGGAACTAAATCAGGTTCTAGTTGCTAGGTGAAATCTCAGAAACATTGCTCTTTCTATGATGTATTTACAATAACAATTAGGGAGTAGAACTATCAAAGTTCGGGGGTCAATTGTTGATCATTTTCTGAGAGCACTCATAATCATGTCATATTCCTGCTGTTTTGCTCATGTTTTACTCGATGGTGAACCCTTGATATGCGATTGGGCATGTTTTACTTTCAAACATTTTATATGCACACATGCTCTCTCTGTGAGTATTTTGATTTCCTCCTTTTCTATGATCTGGACAACAATGTTCCCTTATGTTTAGCTCGATGATGAAAAGAATTGCTGAAATTTGGGAATGTTCTTTAAGTAATCTAACATAGACATGTGGGTTCTCTAGTTTTGTGACTCAACTGTTAGTACCTGGGGTTTTGGTAGTGTTTTTCGGCTTTATCCAGTACACCGAGATACACCTAGTTATCTGTTATCTAGATTGCTACCTATTGAGTTGTTCTTGGATCATTGTTGCAGTAAGCTCTAAGTATGATATGCCATTGCAACTCTAAGTGTGTGCTCTCATTCTTGGTACTGCAGTACTATCAAAGTTGTTTCTTTGATTCAGGAGAACTTAGTACAGGTTCTTTACTAGCTGATGCTTAAGAACATTGCCCAATTAATGATGAATTCTATAGGACAATTAGGGAGTAGGACCATTAAAGTCCTGGGACCAATTGTTAACCAATGTCTGAGAGCAATTTTTCCTTCAAATACCTGTTGTTTAGTACTTGATATTTACATGATGGATGATGCTTTTTCAAAGTTAGCCTTAACTAGTACAAAATTTAATACACGTGTTAAATTTAATTGAAAGTTTAAAACACATACCTTGATTCCTTTTCTTTTATCTATTTCTGTGAATAATCTTCTACCATTTTCCTATTTTGAAGATGGCGACTAGAGATGAACTTGAATTTCCTCCGGCCTCTTCCTCTCAACAACAAGAGGGGGTCACTACTCAACAAGATATGGATGCCACTTCTTAGGAGCAAATAGAAGAATCTCACACGCATAAGCGAAAGCGAGGTAGCCGAGGTAAAAACCAGATACCCACGGGTCACTACACCATAACTCACGTCAATGAGGTGGACGTGCCAACACAGCATCAGCAAGCTCAAGCGGCCTTCCGTAGGGCATGCACCTCACTTGGACGGACAAGGATTAGGATAACCTACCCAAACTAGAAGGCCGTGCCGCAGAGCGAGAAAACCTTCTTGTGGGAAACAATTAAAGCACAATTTGACTTTCCTGAAGGATTCTCCTTGGAGGACGTGGAATGACATGCAATAGCCAAGATGGGCAAGGTATGAAAGACCTTCAAGAGCGAGTTGTATAATACATATGTGAAGCAGGATCTCATCCCCAATAATGTTGCTTATGGGTACTTGGCAGATCAATGTGCAGAGTTTGTGATGAGGTACCAGTCTGAGGAATTTCAGCAACAGATTCAGGCTAACAAAGCGCGCCAGTCACGCAACACGCACCCTCACAGGCTCGGCACCGGTGGGTACGTGCACAAGGAATTGGACAAGGACAAGGAGGATGAGCAGGCAGCTCAGGAGAATCGCTCCACACCATTTTCATAGATCACGGAGTGGCGTGCCCGGAATTGGTTTCGAGGAAGGGCCGTAAGATCGGTCGGTGGTTCCGTCACCTTCAGGAAGCCAGAAACCGAGCAAGTGGCTTAAAGGACACTGCAACTTTCGAAGGAATCCACTCAAGGATCATTCCAGCCATCTCGGGAAAAAGACATACTAACCTCGGCTCTGGGGAACAAAGAGCACCTGGATCGCATGCGTGGCATAGGTGTTTCCGTTCCATAGAAGTTGGGATTCCCTAACGACACCGATTCATATAGGAGCCAATGGAGAAATAAAGCTGAGCACGAAGCAGCCGAGCGTGAATGGATGAGAATGCAGATTGTCGCTGAGGTCAAAGCAAGGATGAAAGAACAGATGGATATGCTTGTAGAAAGGATGGAACAATAGGTCGAGGAGCGAGTACGGGCAATGAGGCAGCAAGATGCAACCACGACACTTGAATCTCCATCGGCTCGGCATCGGAGTAGCTGCACATCTGCACCAGGGAATCTTCGCGGCCTCGCGACGACAGCGACTTCTCTTTTCGTCGTGCTCCGCTGAAGCAAATAGAAGGACAAGTGCAAGGAGGTAGAGGAAGAATATCTGTCAAAAACCTACATGCCAGGAAGGCCGTTAGTGAGCAAGAAAGCGTTAGAGCAATTGGCCTAGGTAAGTACGATTCTGCACGACCTATACCTTAAGAGGTTCCATGAGGAGAAACATCTTTCTCCTTATTTCAGCACCAAGTACTAGCGCCAACATTTCCTGCAACCAGCTGGACACTTCCTCGTGACCTTCGAGGATTTATTCCTCCTCTACCATCTTGAAAACTTAGATGTCGGTCTATTGAGATGCTGGACACTGTAAGTGTTACTAATCATGGGCTATGCTTAATGAACCGCCTAACATATTGATACGCTCATTCATCTATATTACTCTTATGTGTAGACTTATGATTTAAGAAGCCAGAAGAGAGAATCCGAGAATTGGATTCCTTGACCCACAGGTCATATGTGGGTCAATGATCACTTGGTCTCCAGGGGAGGTCGAGAAATACATCACGGAGTCCATGGCCACCCTCTGTGGATCGAAGGACCTTATTCTTCTACCATACAACTATCGAGACCATTGAATACTAGTTTGTATCTATACACATAATCAACACTATATATACCTCAACTCAATGTACTACGACAAAGAGAGGTATTCAGATCTAACAAACTTGTTGACAAGGGCATTCGCGAAGTATGTTTCGATGGATGGGATTGTACGGAGAGATAAACCCTCGGCGAGCCACCAACATAAGTTTCTGGTAATAATTCCTCTGTCGCATATCAATTTACCGTTATAATATGCATTCCATAGAACTAAATTTACTGTGCATAAATTTCTGCAGTGTCACAGGCAGCTGCAGGACACCAACCTTTGTGGGTTCTATGTTGCCCAGTACATGCTTGAAATCGTTGGCTCTAGTCCACCAGTATATTAACCGGTTAGTGTAATTATAGTATATTAAAATGCATTTTTCATCGTTGTGTCTAATTGTTTTAAGTTTCTTCTACAGATATATAAATTTTCTACAAATAATCTCACGAAGGACGGTCTCATATATATTCAAAAAAGGCTCGCTAGTTTCATACTTGGGGAGATCATAAAGGAGACCGGTGAATTTTATGATCTCGAAAACTTTATTAGCTAAGGTTTGTAATCTCAACAGAAGTCGGTCAGTTTAATATATTGAAAATGCTTGCATCTAGCAGTCAGTTTATTGATATATTATATCTTTATGGCTAATGATATAGGAAATGAAGCAAATAAACTCATTACTTCCTTTTAATTCACTATGCTAAAACTAATTTATTGGTTTATATATTGTCAGGCACGGGAAGCAAATGAATTCTCAATGAAGAGTGAAGAATGCTACACAAATGTCGTGAGGCTTTGTAATATTGACACTTTTGCTTCTGTTTATGTATGACTTTGTGACTTTGTAATGTTGTGAGGCTTTGTAGTATTGACTTTGTATGATATGTGTGATATTGAATGATGATGTTCGATCTACAGAGTGTATAGAGTTTGAATGCAAATGATTTGTTATGTGTATGATATACTGTTGTGTGTATTTTATCGTTGATATGTTAGTTACAATCAGTAATATATGGATTCTATACTATGTATATAAATATACAGACGATTCTAGGAAGACAACCATATGTACAAATGTATTTTATAATGGCTTCTATTATATAGTACAGACGGCTTGAAATTGGAACCGTCTGTACTATAGGATAATACAGACGATTCCAATAACGAGCCGTCTGTACTGTTACAATAGTACAGATAGCTCCAATAACGAGCCGTCTGCACTGTTCTATATTACAGATAGCTCATTGTTAGAGCTATCTGTACTGTTATCATAGTACAGACAGCTCATCATTGGAATCGTTTATACAAGATTTTTATATACGGTTCAAAACCTGTCTGTACAAATCTGATTTGTATAGATTTTTTTATAAACGGTTTGAAAAAATGTCCGCACCAGAATTACGAACCATCTGTATAAATAAATTCTCTAATAGTGACCGTCAATTATTTTTTTAAAACTAGTAGTGAAGAAAAGAAACACGAATAATCTTTTCAGCGAGAGACATCTGGGAAGTGGGAACGCGTTCCCACACGTGACAACTACGTACGTTCGCCTCCTCCCTTTCTCTCCTGGTCTCGCTCCGGTACACACCTATATCTAGTTTACTTGATATTCCATGCTTCAATTCCTCGACCGCTATATAAATTCAACTCCCCCAAGCTCACACCTCCATCATGTGCTTCAGCAGTTCAGCTAAGCGAGCCGAGTAGCACCCCTTAATCACGCAACAGCTGTGCTACCATTGACGACGTCTTTGTGAGCTAGCAATGGGTGCTACTACTGTGACCTCCCCGTCTTGCTCCATAGCAGCTACTATCGTTGCCTTCCTGGCCGCAGCTTCGCTCTTGGCGGCATCGGCAGCCTCGCCGGTTCCGGCGGTCTACGTTTTCGGCGACTCGCTCGCCGACGTCGGGAACAACAACCACCTGCTGACGCTGCTCAAGGCGGACTTCCCGCACAACGGCATCGACTACCCGGGGAAGAAGGCCACCGGCCGCTTCAGCAACGGCAAAAACTTCCCCGACTTCCTAGGTGCGTATTCTAGACAGCTCTCCACTTCCTGTCTCGCTGATTGAGCTGTTCGTTGTCGTTGCATACCGTCGTTATGAAATAAGATCTCTGATGTTTTCACAACTATGTCGTTTCGATCATTCCTATAAGGGTAGGATCATCACTCATGAGGTGTGACCGCGTGTGAGCTCAGTACGTGTGTTCTTAGTCTTTATCTTTGCACTGTTTGCACGTCACAATGTTAATGATTCAGTTTCACAATAAACCGTTAAACTAGGTCGAACGTACGGGCATAATAAGTCAGCACAGTCCGTCATGCGAAAATAAGGTTAATCTAGCTTATGTTGACTATTGGTGAAGATAAAGTAGAATGCATGCATGTATTCTTCTCAGTGTATATTTATGCCGTGGAATGCATATATGCTCCATCATGGCTGAACCTTCGAACCTGAAGGTCTAGTCAATCGGAGAATTTACTAGTAATAGATTCAGTGACAAAAATATCTTCTGAGATGTCAATTCAAGCCATCTTTTTTTTTTCTTATTTCTTTGAAGTAACGACGAAAAATTGATATACACTGGCGCGCTACTTGTAGATCACTGTTCGATCTGCCAATCAATTCTCCGAGATCGATCCCTCGTTGCATTGAAGTATTACATATATTTTTGCCTAAAAAAATATTACATATATTTCCTGGATGTCCTTGCATGACAATCCTGAACTGTGTACTATCACAGCCTCACACCATAGCCGCTTGTACTTCAGTGTATGCAAGTACTTTTCTTTCGTTAATTCTCCAGAAAGAAGATTGAAATTTATTTAATATATCCTAATCTGTAACTCCCAATCTACATGAGCAGCTTGAAGGGAATTTTTCATTTCCAATAGATTTCCATCTAAGCTCTATGTATGGCAAAAGTCATATCAATTATGTTTTCTTGTAGTGTGGAAGAATCAGTTCGAAGCCACAGAAAGGAAAAAAAAAACAAATCATAGAATTGTCCATCTCCACATGGGATCCAAATCTCTAAACATAAATATAAGTTTAAACTAAGTCATAAAAGTTCCTGGAGAAATCCACTTATTCAAACATGGTATAAGTAGTCACTACACAAGAGTTCTAATTCCATAGAAATATTTAATGCATTTTGGCGGTGACAATTTTTAGTTCTTGAGGAAAAAAATGGCTTACCAGGTGAAAGGGAAAACTAGTGCATACAAACAGAGATATGTGGGGCCCAGAGAAATCCTCAGATATATTCTTCTACATTTTGTTCCTTTTTTTTGTTTCTTGCTATTCCTTTCTTGTCCCCCAAAGAACGGAACAGAACCAAATGTTGTACCTTGTGTAGTCAGCCAATTCAAATAAGCCCAAAAATAGTTTTGCTTTCACTTTCATGGGTCAAATAAATTGAGAACGAGAAAGATTGCCATGTGGTGTACGTTCTCAAAACTTCTACTGGGACGACTTGTGTTCCGAGTTTGATGTCGACAACTAAATTTCGTTGCAGAATTTATTAACTTCAGTTATATTCTAGTACTATATATATTGTAACAATACCAAACTACTTCACAAATTTTTCGTTGAACGACAATTTTAATTGACCAATTTTTTCAGCAACCCAGTGCAAGCCATTGAAAAATGATGTATTAAATTTTGTTTACAAATGCACATCAGTTAACTTCACCAATCATTCATTTTTTCCACAAAACCCAATATATATGCTATTATTATGACACTAATACCTTTAAATGTTAGCTTCAAATGTTTCAAGTATATCTGTGAAGTCAGTCGCAAAAAAAAAAGAAAAAGTATATCAGTGAAGTCATCTCTATCTTTCATATGCGCGGCCCTGCTACGCTACCGCACTGCAGGTGATCATTTGTAGTCATGAATTAAGGAAACTGGGGTAGAACTGGATATATGTTACATTACTAGCTAGTTCACATTGCTGATCACAAATTGACACTATTCCTTAAAAACTAATTGACCCTATATGGAGTGGAGTATATCCTAATCGTGATTGGTGACATGCTTGCAGCTGACAATCTCGGGCTGGCGACCTCGCCTCCGTACCTCGCCTTGTCCTCAAGCAGCAGTGCCAACTACGTGAACGGTGTCAACTTCGCTTCAGGTGGTGCGGGAGTCTCCAACGCCACCAACAAGGTTTGCCAAATCTCCAACATTTCCGGGAAAGAGGAAAAATTGTCAAAGAACAACACCAGACTGATGCTCGATATGAATACGTTTTGCACTGCAGGACCAATGCATCAGCTTCGACAAGCAGATCGAGTACTACTCGTCGGTGTACGCATCCCTGGCCCAGAGCCTGGGCCAGACGCAGGCCGCGGCACACCTATCCAAATCCCTCTTCGCCATCACCATCTGCAGCAACGACATCATCCATTACACCAAATCCAGCTCGGCGAACAAGGCCAGCACGCCGTCGCAGCAGTTCGTGGACACGTTGATCCAGTCCCTCACGGGCCAGCTGCAGCGGCTGTACAACCTGGGCGCGCGCAAGATACTGTTCCTAGGCACGGGGCCCGTGGGTTGCTGCCCGTCGCTGCGGGAGCTGAGCTCCACTAAGGACTGCAGCGCCGAGGCAAACGACCTCTCCGTAAGGTACAACGCCGCCGCGGCGTCCCTCCTCAGCGACATGGCCGCGCGCCACCCGGACATGCACTACGCCCTCTTCGACGCCTCCGCCGCGCTGCTCCGGTACATCAACCAACCCGCAGCGTACGGGTTCTCCGAGGTGAAGGCGGCATGCTGCGGGCTCGGGGACATGAACGCCAAGATCGGCTGCACCCCCGTGAGCTTCTACTGCGCCAACAGGACGAGCCACGTCTTCTGGGACTTCTACCATCCCACGGAGGCAACCGCGCGGAAGCTCACTAGCACGGCGTTCGACGGCTCGGCACCGTTGATCTTCCCGATGAACATAAGGCAGCTCAGTGCTATGTAGGCCAGCGAGATTGAATGTCCGTATATATGTCGAGTATACCAAATACAGTATGTGGATCTGTTTTGGAAATGATGGAAGAAATCAGGAATATACCAGTTAATTGCAATCGAAGATTTCAGAGCTGCGGAGTCATGAATTGGAAATTTCCTGACGCGGACTTTGAAAAAGCCCAGGTGCTTATGCACGGACACCTCAGCTAGCTAAGTGTTAGACCACCAAGGTTCGACACCATTTCCTTCATCTCGAGCCGTGCTGTATGTTCCTGTGCGGCGTGCTGTAACTCCTGTAGCGCACCCGACTACAGGCCCGAGCGGCATGCAGCTGAGATCATGGCGGCAATTCCAGGCCCATATGGATATGGGGAAACTTCAAGCGCAAATTGATTCGTTCCTATTTTTCGCACAGGTTGTTTTGGAATGTATCTCCAGCGTGGGTTGTTACCAATTGAATTGTAATCTGCTATGTATGACGTCTGGGCACATCAATGAAAATCATCGTGTGTTTGTGCCTAACCTTCCACGGTTTCATGGCATGAGATGCAGCCCCGATCCTGCCGCTTCCGCTGCACCTCGCCTAAACCCTGGTCGCAACTCGCATGTTCCTCCCTATTGATCGCCCCTCTGGCCGCTGACTTCCATCACCCGGTCCTACCTTATCACGCTGGCCGACACAGACAAGGCCGTGGCCGAGACCGCTGACAAAGCCGCAGCCAATCGTATTGACGCTGCCCTCGTCCCAATCACCCTCGACCTCCAGGAAGCCAACTTCTACAAGTGGAGTGCCGTCTTCTTCAACATCCTCTGCAAGTACGCACTCGAGAATCACATCTTCTGAACCTGATCCAACCTAGCGGTACATGGACGCCACGGTCCTTTCTTTGCTCTACGGCTTGGTCTCCTCCAACATGCTCGAGCTCATCACGACCAAGGATCCCTCTGTGGCCTCCGTCTGGGCTACCATCGTCTGGTTGTTCCAACACAATCAAGAGAGTTGCGCCATGTACCTTTAGGCCGAATTCAAGAACTTCGTGCAGGGTGACTTGTCCATCAGTGACTACTTTTGCAAACTGAAGAATTTCGTCGATGCCCTCGCTGATGTTGATCAACACGTATCTAACAAGTCTCTCGTACTCAATGCCCTCCATAGCTTGAACGAGAAATTTGCCTACATGCGGTCTCTCTTGAAGATGCAAAGGCCTTTCCCGTCCCTCCTCAATATCCACTCCTCATTGCTACTAGAAGAACTTCAAATGAAAGATGATGCCTCTCATGCCTAGGCCATCCTATATGGTTCTAGGCGATCCAACCCAGGAGTGTTCCCGCCTAGGTTTGGTCCCAAAGTATCCCTTTCGACAACATCTGGGATACCCCGAGCGAGCCAATATGTTCGGAATGTCTGTCCACCCAGCATCCTCCTTGGGCCCCTCAAGCGAAAGAGGGTTCCTAGGAGATGCAGGGCTCCGGAGTGTGCAGACCTTGCCAGCACCTCCGACGTCACCCTCGCAACACCAACCGCACATAGGGAAAGCCACTTCGACTCCAAAAGCCGATTCACCAGACAGCCTCAACGGTCTCCCAAAGGGGAAGGAGACCCTAGGGAAACCATAGGCTCTGGGACACACCGCCTTCGGCAACGACCCCAATGACAACTCCAAGCTCCGGTGCCCCCGGAGGCACATGGGTGCATTCTGCATGGACCAGGGCGTGGCCACAACACCAACGACTACCGCACCCTCAAGACCTTCCGGGAGGAATACCTCGAAAGGAAAGTAGGATACCTGGCCGCAGAAGGAGCCGACAAAGGAAAACGCAGGATTCGGTGGCCTGGGGCAAACTCCAGGGCAAATCCTTGGCCCCTCAACCCTGCACCGTCAGTACCAACCCTACTACCAATGGTACTATATCCAGCAACGAAAACTGAGTCAGGGACATGACGTCGCCAGGCTCCGGACGGATTACCTCCGGAGCCGGGCAACAGCTAAGGGTAGATGCGGTAGAGGACTGCCTCTCCCGACTAGCCTTCAACTACACCTCCAACAAGCCATCGCCAGGCTCCGGACGGATTACCTCCGGAGCCGGGCAACAACTTAGGGCTGAGGGGGTCAAGCACCACATCTCCCGGCCTAGCCACAGGCTTCGAGGCCTCCAAGCCTCACAATAGAGGCCTTATTTCTACAAAGGTACACCCACTATTTACTATCGGTAGTTTACCTTAGTGATCTACCTTTCATACAGCAAGGTTAGAGTATGTTGGAGGCCTCCAACCTTACTGCTAGAAGTCTTTTGCTAGATAGCTACTAGGCAGAAGCAGTAGAACTTAAGTTACATCCTCATTCAGCATGAATAGTTATTTAACCTAGCTATGTTTTATACTACAATCAGCTTCTTATTGCCAACAATAGACTGCAAAACTTAGCTAGTATAATCATGCAAAATCCCTATACTCCCACAAACGCATCGTGCCTAGGTCACCTGGGAGGCGGGTCTGCCCAGGTTTCCTGGAAGGTATTGTGTGGCCTCGGCCTCGGAAGTGTAGTTGCCACATATCAAGGGATTTCTTTGATAGACTGTGTTGTGGTGCCACCCGTGGGACATCTTCAAGTGGAGTGACAAGCCACGTACCGTGGATGTAGCATGCCTAGGTCACCTAGTAGGTAGGACTGCCTAGGTTTCTTGGAAGGTGTTGCATAGCTCCGATAGTGTGTAGGGCCTTTGGCATTAATACATGCTAAGGAATCTTACAAAACCTGCAGCAAAAATAGAGAGTCTTACAAAACCTCCGATAAAAATGGAGAGTCTTACAAAACCTCCGAAAAAACGGAGAACCTTACAAAACCTCCGGCAAAAACGGAGAGTCTTACAAAACCTCCGGCAAAAACGGAGAACCTCACAAAACCTCTGGCAAAAACGGAGAGTCTTACAAAACCTCCGACAAAAATGAAGAGTCTTACAAAACCTCCGACAAAAATAGAGAACCTTACAAAACCTTCGGCAAAAATGGAGAGTCTTACAAAACCTTCGGCAAAAATAGAGAGCTTTTCCAAACCTCTGCACAACGGAGAGTTTTACCAAACCTCCACCAAAACGGAGAGACTTCCACAACGGAGATTTTTACAAAACCTTCGGCAAAAACAGAGAGCTTTACCAAACCTCGGCACAACGGAGAGTTTTACCAAACCTCCACAAAAATGGAGAGACTTCCAAAAACCTCCGCACAACGGAGAGTTTTACAAAACCTCCAGCAAAAACAGAGAGCTTTACTAAACCTCCGCACAACGGAGAGTTTTACCAAACCTCCGCCAAAACAGAGAGACTTCCAAAAACCTATGCACAATGAAGAGTTCTACAAAACCTCCGAGAAAAACGGAGAGCTTTACCAAACCTCCGCACAACAGAGAGTTTTACCAAACCTCCACACAAAACCCACGATGACCCTCCACAATCTTGAAGGCGTAAGCCTCCGTCCTGGACAGGCATTCCGTCCACCATCTTTAAGGTCTAGCTAACCTACGTAGCGGATAGGCAAAGACCGCTCCAGCATCTTGAAGCTGTAAGCCTCCGTGCTGGACAGGGATTCCGTCCACCATCTCTAAGGTCTAGGAAACCTATGTGACGGATAGGCAAAGACCGCTCCAACATCCTGAAGACCTAAATCTCCGTAATGGACACGCATTCCGTCCATCATCTTTTGGGCCTAGCAAACCTAAAATGGCGGATAGGCAAAGACCGCTCCAGCATCTTGAAGGTAGTACCTTCATACCGGACAGGCATAACACCCTCTGTCATTTCTAAGGCCTGTCTAACCTAACATGGCAGAGGGATAACCCTCCGGAACCGATAAGACTAAAAGTCTCCATGCCAAAATCAATACCCTACCATCTCCTTTAAAGACACATTTCATACGTTAATTTGTGAAAATTATACTGACATTTAATAAAAGCTCATGCTGCATGGCATGGGAAATATAGTGGAACCCTTGACTATCCTTTGCAGAGGCCGTAAATTCATTACAGCGGCTAAGGGTCGAGGGAGTCGCGGACCACCTCTACCTCCTGGCCCTCGGCTTCACCTCCGACACGCCATAGCCAGGCTCCGGATGGAGTACCCCCGGAGCCGAGGAGCAGCTAACAACCGAGGGGGTCATGAACCACCTCTCTCGCCTAGCCCTCGGCTTCGCCTCTGACACGTCGTTGCCAGGCTCCAGACGAAGCACCTTTGGAGCCAGGTAGCGGCTAAGGGCCAAAGGGGTCGCGGACCCCCTCTCCCACCTGGCCCTCAGCTTCTCCTTCAACATGCCGACCCCAGGCTCCGGACGGAGTACCTCCAGAGTCGGGCAGCGGCTAAGGGCCGAAGGGGTCGCGGACCACCTCTCCTTCGTGGCTCTCAACTCTGCCTCCGACACTGCGTGGCCAGGCTCCGAATGGAGTACCTCTGGAGCCGGGAAGTGGCTAAGGGCCGAGAGGTTCGCGGACCACCTCTCCCGCCTTGCCCTCGGCTTCGCCTCCGACACGCCATCGCCAGGCTCCAGATGGAGTACCTCTGGAGCCAGGCAACGGCTAAGGGCCGAGGGGGTCGCGGACCACCTCAACCGGCTGGCTCTCGGCTTCGCCTCCGACACGCCGTCGCCAGGCTCTGGATGAACTACCTCCGGAGCCGAGCATCGACTAAGGGCTGAGGGGGTCATGGACCACCTCTCTCGCCTGGCCCTCGGCTTTGCCTCACACACGTTGTAGCCAAGCTCAGGGCCGATGGAGTCACGGACCACCTCTCCTGCCTAGCCCTCGGCTTCGCCTCTAACACGGCGTCGCTAGGCTCCAAACGGAGTACCTCCAGAGCTAGGCAGCGGTTAAGGACCGAAGGAGTCGTGGACCACCACTACTTCTTGGCCCACGGCTTCGCCTCTGACACACCGCCGCCAGGCTCCGGACGGAGTACCTTCAAAGCCAGGCAGTGGCTAAGGGACGAGAGTGTCGCGGACCACCTCCCTCGCCTGGACCTCAGCTTTGCCTCCGACATGCCATCGCTAGGCTTCGGATGAACTACTTCTGTAGCCAGGTAGCGGCTAAGGGCCGAGGGAGTCGCGAACCACCTCTCCCGCCTAGCCCTCGGCTTCACTTCTGACACGCCGTCGCTAGGCTCCAGATGGAGTACCTTCGGAGTCGGGCAGCGGCTAAGGGCCGAGGGGATCACGGACCACTTCCCACGCCTAGCCCTCGACTTCGCTTTCGACACGCCGTCGCTAGGCTCCGAACAGAGTACTCCCTCAGCTTCACTTCCCATGCCTGGCCCTCGGCTTCGCTTCCGACACACCGTCGCTAGGCAGCGGCTAAGGGCCGAGGGGGTCGCGGACCACCTCTCCTGCCTGGCCCTCGGCTTCGCCTCCGACACACCGTTGACAGTCTCTGGGCGGAGTACCTCCGAAGCTGGGCAGCGGCTAAGGGTCGAGGGGGTCGCGGACCACTTCCCCCGCCTATCCCTCGGCTTTGTCTCTGACATGCCGTCACCAGGCTCCGGATAGAGTACCTCTGGAGCTGGGTAGTGGCTAAGGGCCGAGGGTCGCGGACCAACTCTCCCAACTAGCCCTCAACTTTTCCTCCGACACGCCATTGCCAGGCTCTAGACAGAGTACCTCCAGAGCCAGGCAGCGGCTAAGGGCCGAGGAGGTCACAGACCACCTCTCCCACCTAGCCCTCGGCTTCTTCTCTGACACACCGTCACCAGGCTCCGGACGGAGTACCTTTGGAGCCAGGTAGTGGCTAAGGGCTGAGGAGGTCGCGAACCACCTCTCCTGCCTAGCCCTCGGCTTCACCTCCGACACGTCGTCGCTAGGCTCTGGATGGAATACCTCCGGAGCTGGGCAGCGGCTAAGGATCGAGGGGGTCGTGGACCACCTCCCCCGCCTAGCCCTTGGCTTTGCCTCCGACACACCGTTGCTAGGCTCCAGACACAGTACCTCCAGGGCCGGGCAGTGGCTAAGGGCCAAGGAGGTCGCGGACCACCTCTCCCATCTAGCCTTCAGCTTCATCTCCAACATATCGCCACCGCCAGTACACCATCAGCCTTGGGTCTCGCCATCAACGCCCACGGTTCCGAAAGAAAAAACTTCTTAAGGACAGGGAATTAACATCAGGCATCCTAGATACTATACCAAGCTGGAATTGGTTTTTCTCTACATCCTCTCCCCCCTCTGAAACATCGGGGCCCGATAATAAGGGTCTACTGTTGGGGGGAAAATAAACCAGCTTGAGGATAATGGATGAAGATTACTATCCGAGTCCCTCCGGAGCCTTGATCTCCATCCCTCAGCTAAAGGCTCGACCTCCGAAGGCATCGGGCTCGTTCGTGCCACCTCTCATACTTGTGAAGCCTTCCTATGACTCGGAACCATGCCTAGCCTCTCCGAAGCCTTCGGCCTCTGAACTCTCAGTAGCAGGCCTGACCCTCAGAGGTTGTGGACCCATTCAGACCACCCCACCAGCACTCGGGCGGCTTTCCGAAGCATAAGAAATAGCAGGCCTCCAAAGACAATATTAGGGGGGAAAATATCTCCCCCTGCCACCGACCCAATGTGAAGTGACAGGCGATCAATGCCGGTGCAAGTGGTGCTATCCTGACCCCCCAGCGCATTTAAGGCCGCCCTGACACCCCTGACAGTACGGCGCTGAGCCGCAATTGGCGACCAGCTCGCCCCCTTCAGGGGGCAGGCACCACGATAGTTACTACGGTGGATATTTATCTCCCAGGTAGGGTATAAAGTAGTTATCTGGGATAAGGCCTAATAATTCGGTCAGATCCCAGATATTTGTATATGGTAATAACTTGTACACCAAGCTACACACGGCCCTATAAATAGGAGCCCTGGTCGCCTGGGCAAGGCACGATAGAAAGTCACAGAGGTGAAAAAACACCGAGTCGCACTCTGATACTCCCCCCATATCGATCCATTTTTTCTACCATCAATACATTCGTGGTGTTCCTTCCTCTTAAAATTTATCTCCAAGCTTGAGTCTCCTCCTTAGAAGAAACTTTTGCCGTACTTGCTGGGGCAAGATGAACTCTTGCTCCAACAGCTTTCTACTGAGTTCGGGGGCCGAAGGTCTCCCTCCAAAGCCTCGAAGATCTCCCTCTCCTTAGCCATCTCCTAGAAGAAGTCCACCTCCCTAGATATCACCTGGAAGAAGCACTACTGGAAGTGCACCTCCTATCAGTGCACCTAGTTCAGAGGATCCTGTTGTGGCCTTCGACAAGCTTTTAGAGTTGGTACCATCGGATGACTCTTCGATAGAATGGCCTTCCAACGATGATGCGAAGAAGGATCAAGAAGCAGTGGCTCGTAAGCGTACCCTGGAGGAGGAGGATGAGAGGTTGACCCATCAGTTGTGCACTACAGAGGAGCAAGAAGTAGCATCCTGTAAGAGTGCCCAGGAGGAGGAGGACGAGTGGCTAGCCCGTTTGTGTGCTGTGCATGAGCACGAGAGGGTGGCCCATCAGTGCGCTACAGAGGAGGTCAAAGGCTCAAACTGTAGTGGTGTTCAAGTGTCCAACTTTGACATCATTGACACGACGGCGAGCCTAGAGCATACGAAATATTGTGGTCGATCAGGCATGGCCGAGTCCTCTACTCCACCACCATTGGCTCCCCGGCATCCCCGGACGTACACACACCATCAGCCATCTGTGCGAAGACATGGACCTCATCGTGGGAGGGTTAGAGGGATACTAGACTGGCTCAACTCAACCGACTTTTTAGGGTGTGGCCTATGAGAACTATTATGTATATATGTGTGTTTGTTCATGCTCAGCACCTTCATTGTATGACATGAATTACTATGTATTAATGAAGGTGCCTTTATTATTGATTTACATTAAATATATGTCTTATTATATACATATATTAAGAGGGAGAGAGACGGAGAGATCAAGGAGAGAGAGGGAGGATAGAGAGGATATGGAGAGGGAGGACAGGGAGGATAAGAGAGGGAGGTTGAACAGGCAAAACACTACTATCTAAAGGCTCCAGCTGGCAGTGATACCTTGGGAATCACTGCCAATTGAAACCACCAGCCAACAGAGATTCCTAGGCATCACTGCCAGTTGGAGCCTTCAACCGACAGTGAAAACATCTTTCACTACCGGTCATCCGCACCAGCAGTGATAGTCAGGACTATCACTGCCTGTTACCCGCTGCTGGCTCCAAACCAGCAGTGAAGGGGGTTTTAAAGCCAGCAATGATAGGGAGTTCTGCAGTAGTGTGGAGGCCAGATCATCCAGAAAGTCATCCATTCGGAGTGGCTATCAAATCCCATCTTGGTGAAGAAGCCTAACGGGAAATGGCGCATGTGCATCAACTTCACGGTGCTCAATAAAGACTGCCCCGTGAGACTCATACCGGCTCCCTTGCATAGACCGGCCGATGGACTCCACCGCTGGCTGTGAGTTGATGAGCTTCCTGGACACGTACTCTGGATACTACTAGGTGTGAATGGTTGCTGAGGACGAGGGCAAGACCAGCTTCATTACCCCCTTCGAAGTGTACTGCTACATTCAAATGCCTTTTGGCCTCTAAAATGCTCGAGCTACCTTCTCCCACCTAGTATGGGAAATCCTAGAAGAATAGTTAGGCCGCAACATGGAGGCCTAGATCAATGAAATAGTCGTTAAAAGTAAGCTTGAAGCTGATCATGTTGCAGACCTACAGGAAATCTTCAATAACCTCTGGGTCGTCGACGTGTGGCTTAACCCATAGAAGTGCGTCTTCGGTGCCAAAGCTAGAAAATTATTGGGGTACTTCGCCTCTAGACAAGGCATTGAGGCTAACCCTGGTAATATCTGTGCCATCACGGAGATGGCACCCCAATCACCTCAAAGGGGGTCTAGCACCTGGCCAGTCACTTGGCAGCCCTCAGTTGTTTCCTTGCCAAGTCCGCCGAGCATAATCTTCTGTTCTTCAAAATGTTGAGGAGCTCCAGTCCATTCACGTGGATGACAAAGTGTCAAGACGCCTTCGAGGCCCTCAAGGATCACCTTTCCAATCTTAAGCTGCTTTCTATACCCCTTCCTGGCGAGGGGCTCCTCATGTACCAATCAACCTCTGCCTTCGCTGCAAGCGCTATACTCCTCCGAGCGAAGGAGAAGGAATTCCGCTCTATTCAGAGGGAGGTTTACTACAGTTTGGAGGCCCTAGACGCGGCCAAGAAGGTGGCATATGAACTTTTATGGCCTCCCACAAGCTCCAGTACTACTTCCTCGTACCACGACATCATCGTACCAACCTCATACCCACTTAGTGACAAGTTCTGCAATTGGGAGGTGATGGGACGCATAGGCAAATGGGCAGTGGAACTTGCACCCTTCGTGGTGCATTTCGTGGCCCGTACAGCCTTTGGACTGGATGGCCTCCTTGTTTTCCTTCCTAAAGGGAACAAAGGAGCCTGATGACCTGGTCGAGCTCCATCATATTCAATAACACACCAGGGAATACCTCCTATTGGATGGAGCCCTTTACAAGACCAGAGTCTATAGTCCCCTCCTCCGCTGTGTCACAAAGAGCTAGGGGTCGATCTCCTAAGAGAGATTCACGAGGGGCTCTGTGGCAGCCACCTTGCACCCTGCGCCCTCGTAGGCAAAGCACTCTACCAGGGGCTATATTGGCCCACTATCATGATTGACTCCGAGGAGCTCGTCCGCACCTACCAAGGATGCTAGTGGATGGGATGACGGAGCCACCATCCTCAACCCTGCTGTAGCTAATTGCTCCTGTCTGGCCCCTGGCATGTTAGGGGATGGAATTAATCAAGCCATTCCCTTGCGCCAAAGGGAACCTCTGGTATGCGGTCGTGGCCTTGGAATACTTCTCCAAATGGATCGATGTCGAGCCCCTCA
Source organism: Phragmites australis (assembly GCF_958298935.1). Lineage (NCBI taxonomy): Eukaryota > Viridiplantae > Streptophyta > Magnoliopsida > Poales > Poaceae > Phragmites > Phragmites australis. Next base: position 31,840,421 of record NC_084923.1, on the reverse strand, counting down.
CAGCAATCATAGCCAACAATGTCCAGAAATTTTTTTTGGAAAAATGTCATATGCTACTTTGGCATCCCACGACACTTCACCATTGACAACATGATGTAGTTTGACTCCAGCCCATTCTGAGAGTTTTACACTGACCTCGGCATCAAGATGTGCTTTGCCGCGGTTCATCACCTGCAATCCAATGGGGCGTCGAGCGTGCCAATGGCAACATCCACTCCAGACTTAAACTAACATCTCGCTAGCTTTGCAAAAGTCCTATAGGTTGAAGAGCTCCCAAAGGTGTTATGATACTTCCGTACTACGATCATCCGTCCCACCCAGTTTACTCCCTTCCATCTCCTATTCAGCAACAAAGCCATGATTCTGACAGAAATAAAGGGCGCTCCCTCAGGGTTCACTTACCAGAGACCAGTGGGGAAAGAGAGGTACCCCTCAACCTTGCGGACGGCACAAGGCTTCATGCTTTCTAGAACCTCGATCACTACATCACCGAGATCAAGGCTTAGTACAATCCTAAGGTCGCACCGTGAACTTTTAGGACCGAAGATCTAGTCCTCCAACGCATGCTGGCTCTTGGAATTTCAACAACAAATAGGAAGGCCCCTACCTCATCCTCGCATCCAATAGGCTAGGCTTCTATCACTTGGCAGACATTGATGGGTGCCCCCTCGAGCACACTTGTAATGCGGAAGCACTCTGTAGATACTATGTGTAAGCAGGGAACCAACAGAGCCTTGCCACAATATAGCAATAATTACTATGAGATAGCCAAAGTTTCATTACAATTATTCAACCAACGGGTCTTACATCCGAATGGGGCTTCCACCCGTAGGGTACCCCTCTGAGCTCCTAGGCTCACAAGAAACCCAGAGGACAAAACACACAAAAAAACAAAACAAAACTCCAACAGACTACAAGGCCCTAATGCCGATGCAGGCGCTTCAGACGCGGTGCCCCACCTCGGAGGCTGATGCAGTAGAGAGCATCGTCGAAGGACAAGGAGGAACTGGGGGACACATCCTTAGCCTTCTCCTTTGCCTTCTCCTCTTCCTTCTCCAACTTGTCGATCTCCTTCTTCAGGAGATCCTAGCCTATTTCCTCTTCGTCATCGGAGATGTTGACAATCTCAACAGGAGCAACCACTCAGGACAAAGATCAGGCTGGAGCAATGGGAGGTGGCCCCCTCTACAGGGATGACAACTCGATGGTGGCAGGCTCTAGTCTGGCGAGTAGGCCCTTGAGATCACCCACCCTCGGCGGTGGCGTGGCCAGGGGAACCAACATCGACATCGATAGCGGTTCGTCCTGTGAGAAACCAAGTTGAAATGTGCGTCAGTTATATGTGATGAGTGATTGAAAATGGTGTTGATTTGGTTTGATAATTTTCAGATTCCATAGGCATTATTATGTACTGCAATTATTATCATAACTAACCAAATTTACAGAAAAAATGGAGTTGGTGTGTTTGTCTCTGAGTCCAGGAAAATTGTATATGTTGGATGATCTAACGCTGAGGAAAATGAACGTGTTGGATGGTCAGGCGTTCATATGGAGTATATGCCAGAGCATTTCAAAGAAGAAGCAAAAATTGAAGTACACGCCAGATGGTCCGGGGTTGGACATCAGTGAACGCCAGAGCTTTTCTTGTAGAGAGGTTGCAAACTGGCTTTGGCGGACTTCAATACGCAGGATGGTTCGTTGGTGGGCAAGGTGTATGCTGGATGCTTCGCTAGAGTAATTTTTCCAGAGAGGGTGCACAATGGGTTTCGGTAAGAATGGATATGCCGGATGGTCTGGCGATGAGCATGAATACACACCAGACTATTTCTTCTAGAGAGGATTTCATACAGCTTGGTCTGCTGAGTTGAACACATCGGATGGTTCGGCGCTCAGGGGGAGTGATGACTGGATCATCTGGCACTCACGATTTTTTAGAGACGTGTTATTTCTGCAGGATTTTGATTTTGAATAATGTTGGAGTTAAATGGTGTTGAAAGTACATATTTTCTTGTCTCATGATGTGTAGGTGGTGGATGCAACTTGGTGGCCAACAGCGGGAAGATCAGGGCTAAGCAGGGAGCTTGGTGTCGGACGATCGAAGGAGCCGAGCGGAGTCAAGGGTGATTCTAGCTATAGACATGGAGTTCAAGCAAAGCATGAGATGGAGGATGAAGACGGCTGTTGATAGAGTCAAGCGAAAGGGGTGCCGGTACAAGTGACAAGGTGGCCCGATGGAACAGGAGCAGGAGAGACTTGGCGGCGGTCAAGATCGCAAGACAAAGTACACATGTCATCATTGGGATGCTTGCGTAAGGTGTATGCAAGTGGCACTGAGTCACGCTTTGAGAATCGTGCAAGGCAGTTTTGCGGTTTGGCCTCAAAATCGTGGAAGGATGGAGTGCACATGGCATCATCATGAAGCTTGTGTCCAAGCAAAGCTATGTTGTGAAGGTGCCACGGCCGTTCGATGGATGGAGCAAAAATTGGACCAAAAGTCTTGAATTTAAATAATAATCTAGTGGATTTCCTCTATTTATTAATCAACGGAGTGAATTTAACACAATTGATAGAATGATGTGTTGTAGGGATGGCACGTCCACCCACAGATCGCAATCAGATATGGCAGCCTTTGAAAGGCGGGTTCCCCGACCCGGCCCAAGTACCAAAAGGAGATGAGCACTCAAATAGGGTCCAATCAGAATGTGAGGTAATTCAATGAATTTGTTCTAGATTTTGAAATGTTTAATGATTATAAGTTGAATGTGTTTAATTATAATAATTTATAGATCAATCGGTCATGGATGTACAAGGATCGAGGGCCAGAGTTCTTTGTTGGCGTTGAGGCTTTTTTGTGGGTTGCTGTGGCGTACAAAAAGCCAAAATGGAAGCGTGCCGATCACTATATATGTTGTTTGTGTGTCGACTACTAGAACGAGAAGTAGTTTACAAACATAGAGTAGATCCATGCACACTTGATTCACTGGGGTTTCAAGACTGGCTATACCCGTTGGACTGAGCACAGTGAACATGAAGATGTTGGGTGTGAAGGGTAACCAACAATCGAAGAAGACATAAGCAATGGTATGGTGGTTAACGAAGACTTTGATATTTCAGCATTTGAAGATACTTTTGTCGATGACAATGGAGGGGACACTTTAGTTGGCAACAATGATGATGGCTTAGAGGAAATGTTGCATGATGGGGAGGGGGACTTCACCAATGAAAGACAACATCAAAAGTTCCAACGCATGGTAGAGGACTCTAAAACACCAGTTTACCCGAACTATAAAGATGAGCACAACAAGTTGCATGTGGTGCTAACATTGATGCAAATGAAGGATATCAATGGTTGGGCCGATAAGGGCTTCAATGAATTGTTAGAATTCTTGAGAGAATTGCTTCCAAGGGGCAACATGTTTCCCGAAAACACGTACCATGCCAAGCAGGTTGTCTGCCCGTTGGGATTGGAAGTAGAGAAAATACATGTATTTGGAAATGACTGCATGTTGTTTCACGGCGAGGATGCAGACTTGGAAGCGTGCCGTGTTTGCAATGGACCACAATACTAGCAGAACATTAATGATATCGAGAGAGATAGCGTGAGGGTGAAGACAAAGAAGAAAAGACCCCCCATTAAGGTGGTTTGGTATTTCCCTATAATCTCTGTTTGAAGCGATTGTTTGTTAATAGAGCGAATGCCAAGCTGATGTGATTGCACGCCAAACAGTGCAAGAAAGATGGAATGCTTAGACACCCTGCTGATGGAATGCAACGGAGGTGATTCGATTCAAAATACAAGGAATTCAGAGATGAAGTGAGGAATATAAGGTTCGGGTTGAGTATGAATGAGATGAATCCTTTCAGCAACATGAGAAGGATTCATAGCACTTGGCCCATGACTCTCTTTATCTACAACCTTCCACCTTGGATGTGCATGAAGCGGAAGTACCGTATGAAGCCTTTGCTGATTAGTGGGCTGAACCAACCAGGCAACGATATTGTTGTGTACCTCAAACCATTGGTTGAAGATCTTCTTGTATTGTGGAAAGATGGTGTATGTGTATGGGATGAATACAGATATGAGAATTTCACCCTGCGCGTAGTGCTATTCATAACGATCTCATTTGGCCTGGTCTTGGTAACCTATCAGGGCAGACTGTAATAGGGTACAATGGATGTGTTCAGTGCTTGGAGGAAACGAGGGTGGGGGTGGTTGATGAACAGTCAGAAAATGATCATCATGGGTCACCGTAGGTTCCTTCGTTCGTACGGATCACCAATACCACAAGAATAAAAGAGCTTTTGACAAGACTGTGGAGCATCATCAACCTCTGAAGATTTGCACCCGAGAAGAGGTATTTAAGATGGTAAAGACACTTAGAGTTGTACATAGAAAGGGGCCAGGCAGTACAAAAATCCTGACTGAGCAATATGCTCCTATGTGGAAAAAAGATATCAATATTTTGGTTGCTGTCTTACTGGAAGTATCTTATATTCTGATACACAATCGATGTCATGCATGTGGAGAAGAATGTGTTTGATAGCTTGATTGGTATCTTACTAGACATATCCGGCAAAACAAAAGATACACTAAATGCATGACTAGAACTGGAAGAAATGAACCTTAGGAAGGACCTATACAATTAGGCAATGGCAAAAAGAAACTTCCCACAGCTTGCTACACTATGACTAGGGAAGAGAATATCCACCTGTGTGGTTGCTTGCGTGATGTCAAAGTTACGACTGGTTACTCCTCCAACATCAAGAGCTTGGTAAACATGAAAGATAAGAAGTTAGTTGGAATGAAATCTCATGATTGTCACATGATGATGATGTAGATGCTTCTAGTTGCAGTTAGAGGTATTCTGTTGGATAAGGTCTGGGACTCAATCATAAAGTTGTGTTCGGTCTTTAATGTAATTTCACAGAAGGTCATTGATCCAAACAAACTGGCAAAGCTGCGGAAGATGTAGTCCATACTATATGTCAGTTTGAGACTATTTTCCCTCCGATATTTTTTGATATAATACCCCATCTAGTTCACATTGTAGGTGAGATAAAGAGCCTAGGCCTCATATTTCTGCATCACATGTATCCTTTCGAAAGGTTCATGGGGGGTTTTTAAGAAATATGTTCGTAACCGAGGTCACTTGGATGGTTGCATTGCCCAAGGGTGAAGTACGGAGGAGGTCATTGATTTTTGCATTAACTACATGAAAATGAACACGATTGGTATGCCTATATCTTGCTATGAGGGGAGGCTAAAGGGGAAAGGGATGATAGGTCATACTTCAGTCCATATCAAAGATTGTATTTCACTCACTCAAGCACACTTCACAGTTCTGCAACAGTCACTTGTAATCAGCCTGTATGTCAATATGCACATGAGCATGCTACGCTCCACAAATCCAACGAAGTTAGATGATTGGATCACAACAGAGCACAGAGATAATTTTGGTAATTGGTTACGTCAACACATGATGGGTAAGGAAACTGACGATGCTCTATTGGAACTACTAGCTAATGGCCCGTCAACTACGATTCGCATATTCCAAGCATACGAGATTAACGGATATACATTCTATATGAGAGCACAAGATAACAAGAGTACTAACCAAAATAGCGGTCTCTATATTGATGCCTATGACCACGCTGCCAATAGGAAGACCTACATGGATTCATAGAGGAGATTTGGGAGCATGAAGATGGTGAGTTGATGGTCCCTCTATTTTGGTGCCAATGGGTCAGGCTCCCAGGGGAGTCAAGGTCAGCAAGTACGGTATGACTACCGTGAACCTCAAACTCGTCGGATATAGAGAATAACCATTCATGCTTGTCAAGGATGTTCCACAAGTCTTCTATGTAAAGGATCCGGACCCAGTAAACAAGGAGGAGCATCACATGGTTCGTCAAGGAAAAAGAAAGATTATCGATGTTAAGGATGTTGTCGATGAAGACGACTACGACAAATTCAAAGACCTGCCTCCTTTTGGAGAGAATGTCAAAGTGCCTCTCACTGATAACACAAAAGAAGCTACATACATACGCCGCAACCATAATGAATCATTAATCATTTAATGAAAGTAGCTTTCATGTATTTGCTGAAATTTGTATAAAGTTAGGATAAGATTTAATTTGTATCAAGGACATGTATTGTGAAGAGTAACTTTTTGAAAGTTCTGGTCTAAGTGTCGGACCCAGCGATCGGACATATGTGACACCACTCTTTTATCTCGTTGGAAATCTATGTTATTAAGTTTGTGCATGTTTGAATTGGTTACAATTCAAATTGATTAAAAGGAGGAAATCAAATAAAGAGCTAAAAATCACAAAGTTAACCAAGAATCAGTGGTTAACATTAATTTTCATGTAAAGAGTATGAAAAATTGAGTTTAACATAATTGGTTTCACATGTTTCTTTGGATAGGGATATTTCATAATTTCATGGAAATAAAGATAATTCAGTGCACATTTCATGTATGCAAGTATTTTTATCATGTAGGCGACAGTAATACAAACTCAACAAATTTAGTTTCATATTTTTCTAAACTCTAATCATTTTTCTATTAATTTTTCAAATTTTCAGCTAAATTTAACAATAGAAGAATATTTTCAGGGGAAAATGATTATGAGTTCTGGTTCTAGATACCAAGCGACACTAATACTCCACATATCAGTGCCAGTTGGTACCTAGAACTGGCACTGATACTTCTGCTACATATATATCCAGCACTTAGTCGCTCTCCTCATTCGCACCATTCAGCATTTCACGGCCCGCTATCGCTCCTCTGCGCTCTGCCAATGTGCCACTCCTCCCGTCATGCTGCCCCATCGAGCCCTGATGCGCCGCCCCTCCTCCCGATGGGCCGCCGCTCCTCCTCCTAATGCACTGCCCCACCGACTTCTCCCTGACACGCCGCCCCACAACCGGCCCCCGCCTCCTGCCAACGCGACCCCCACACCAACGGCCTCCTCCCCGACGACCTTCTCCACGCAAACTCCCTCTGGAAACCTCCTTCGTTGTCTTCCTCATGACTGGCCGCCCGAGCCACCCCTCTCCATCAACTACCCGAATCCCCGTAGGTGAGCCTCCGTCGGTCTGTGTATGTGATTAGGGCTACAAAATGAATGATTAGTAGAGCATTGGCAATGGATGATGGATGGATGCAGTGGAAAATTTAGGGCAAACTTTTGCAATGCCGCATGGAACAAAGCAATTGGGTGCATATTTAGGCAGTGGATGATGGCTGGATGGTATGCTTGTAAGGCTGTAACAAAGATATCTAGCCATGTTGCAGTCAAGTAGAACAAGCATCCAACAAAACTTCCATGAACTATTGGATCAGTCTTTGCTCCATACCTGTTTTTCTTTTTCCCATGATGGTTGTGACTAATTTACATTTGCAAATTTTAAATTTCTTTAGAATATTGTCTCCATATTTTCTTTGTGATTTAAAAAATTCTTTTATCACTTTGGTATACTTCCATACCCATATAATAGTGTAACAGGTCAAGTTCACTTATCTTATGTGTCCCCATTAATTCCTTTTGGAAATCTTGCATCATCTTTTCACTATTATTACCAGTATATATCAAGTCACAAACATTTAAATAGATAATAATATTTTGATTTGACGAGTAGAATCAGGCAAAAATGTAATGTGGTGAATGAACTATATTTACCCCATTATATTTTGCTTAATGTGACATGTGCATGTATGTGAATGATCTGTGATGTGAACTGCATGTGAAACATGCATGTATATGAATGATATGTGATTTGAGATGTGCATATCACTGCTGGTTTAAGATTGGACCTAGCACTGATAATTCAACTATCACTACTAGTTCATGTTACAACCCAGTAGTGATAGTTAGACTGTCGCGAGAAGTTTATGTCACCAACTACACTGTCGGTTTATGTCATCAATCGCAGTGATAGTCCTTATCAATGCAGGTTCCTACCGCTGCTGTAACAGCCATTCAAAAACCAAGGAAAATAAAAAACTTTTATAAGAGAAATTAAAAGTTTTACAAAACTAAATAAAACCGATGTTGCATACCTAAACATGGATCAAATTGAATTGGAGACAGCTGTTGATGCTGCTCAGGGCATCGCCAAAGATGATGCTCCAGAGGGTTAGGTCAATCCTGATGCTGATGTTTTGGAAGTTGAGATGTTCGGAGAAGAGAGGAGTGGACGAGGTCCTAACAGGATGCTCGAGGGACGTTTCGTCACCAAGGAGGTCAATTCAGTTGGGGAGCCCACGAGACCTAAAGTTGTTATGGGGCAGTTCAAGACAGCAATTGGGTATCTTGTGGGGACCATTTTGTAGTCACATATAGAAATTGGAGAGGCAGGTGAGATAACATATGGTGGTTCCCGTTAACATCAAGGAACTTATGCGGGGCAAGTTGGTGGCAAAGTTTAAATACCCTGAAGGATGCAACATGGCCAAAGCGAAGAGTCGTGTCTTATCAATAATAGGCATCACGTTCAGGAATTTCAAGGGAAAGTTGTGGACAAATTATTACTTAAATGGCTGGACACCAAAATGGGAGGATTATCCGACGATGGAACCATTTTTGAATGATTTCATAGAGCATAGGCAATCAGAGGAAGTACACGGCTAAGTAAGGCAAACAAGGTCAACTCCTACAAGAACTCATATCCCCACAGAACGGGCTTATGTGGGTATGTTAGGAAAATTGACGAGTGGGAAGAGATGGAAGAACAAGTAACCTGCAGTGGTGCCACACCTTAGACAACTGAAGGGATTGAATGAGCGAAGCACTATCTGTACATGAGAGAGGTTACTTTGTCGGTAGAGGGCAGCCTAATCTTCAAAAGTGACAGAGAACAGGAAGTGACACAAAGAATTGCAGATGCCCTCGCCCAGTGTTCCAAAGGCTCTTTCAGGCTAGAAAGGGAAAATACCAGCTAACCTTAGCATTGGAAACTAGGGAATACCAGAGGCATGGGTGTGGTTCCTTGGAAAGAGGGATTCCCAGAAGAAGCCGAGAATTTTGAAAGATTTCTTGAAGAATCCAAACTGGTAGAGAGTAATTTCTAGATGAGTCCCTGGCACCAAAAGCAGCTGAGAGACGGCAATTTAAGTTGGGTGAACTGTTGGTCGCACCAGACATGTGGGACAAACTGACATATCAACTTCAGAAATTCCATGCGTGGTACATGAATGAGTCGCGGGAGGGTAGAGAAATGTTTGAGGCCAAATACAAGAATCAAGATTTCCTCCACGGGGACGGCTCTATTTATACATTATTTGAGGAAATATATCGACTGTACCAGCAAAATAGCCTCGATATGTCTATCTTTAGTTGTTGGACTCTGTAAGTGTGATATACATATAATTCACAATATACATTCTTGTACCATCGGATTGAATGTCTTAACTTATTTCTTGTGTAGAATGGAGGTACAAAGATGCATGACAGAGGGCATCGACCATGTTTGATTCATCGACCCACATCATATAAACCCGACAATGATGCAATTCGATCCAAAACAAACCGAGGACTATGCATTGAAGTGCATTCTGGAGCGACAATGGAATAAATACATACTTTTACCCTACTACTTTGGGTATGTGTTTCCCTCCATGAATGTTCTACTCCTTTTGAGCAATACATCATTAGAAATTAGGACAAACTAACGTATGGTGACCTATGTGTAGTTATCACTAGATCCTCCTTGTCATCCAGCCAGACATTAGCAAGATTGTTATCTTCGACTCACAAAATAATCCAAAAGAAACCTACCAATCAGTCATTTCCTTGCTACAAAGGTAAAACCTAACCATTTTGATATTGCTCTTGTAATATTTGATTTGATTGAATCTAAGTCCACTTACAGTAATAATCACACAGATACAGAATGTACACACGATACATCAAGAAGAGTGTTAGACACTGGCCATTCGTGAAAGAATAGATAGTCCAACATGACTTTCCTTGTAGGAAGCAGGGCCTGGGCTATAATTTATGTGGTTTTATGTAATGGAATTCATGCAAGGATTCAACTGAGACGTGTCATACTAGGTGGCTGATGCTGAGGTGTGTGGCATACATTTTGATGACTAATTTTCACGTTCGATATGTGTTCATAAGGATTGATTTCTTCAATTCTTGAAATTGCAGCTCCTCGAGCTATCTAGAGATTGACTCTTGTCTTTTGAAATCATAGCACTTCAGGAACAATTTGTTGGGTTCATCAATGACCAAGTCATTAGTCCAACTGTCGAATTTTGTGAAATTGGCTCCTCTCTCTCGTTACCTTCATCCAACAAGAAAAAGCATAGTTCAGAACCTTTGATTAGCAAGAAACCTTAAACTCTTTTTCATTGTTGTAATGAAACCTGACATGTATGAGGTGTATATATACTGTGACAAGATTTGATGTTTTATAAATGAAATTTATATGTGCTTGTGTATATATGTTGCGATGAAACTTGACATCTCATAATTTAAATTTATATGTGCGTGTCTATAAATATACCGTATACTATTGCCGGCAACAGCTAAAATTTTAAAATGACACAATATTAGCGGCAAATGCCACATTTTGAAAAGGGTAGGAAATAGCTATCAGTGCCGGTTGGTAAAAACCAACTGGCATTGATAGTACACCTATTAGTGCCGGTTGGATCCATGAACCAACACGGATTGTGATTTTCAGTGCCAGTTCCATACCCAACACTGATAGTCACTGACTATTAGTGCTGAGTAATCAGTGTCGGTTTAAAACCCGCTACTGATAGCAATTTTGAACCGACTCTTATGATGAGTCCTCATATTCATTAGCTTTGTGATCGTTTGGTGCAAAAAAAAACTGGACGGCTACGACGTACACACCTTCTCCTTCATTCCTATTGTCTTGATCCTTGTGTGGCGTCGCACCGTCTGGCAAGTTAGGATTGAACGTATAGGGTTGGTTTAGGGTTAGGAAGTTTGGTGGGGCGGTTTGGATGGATGGTCGGTGGCGGCGGTACGACAAAATTTGATTGGATAGTTGCAAAGCAAATTGGGCCTATGGCGGCATTTATATGGCATTTTTTAAATTACTATTTTATATGTAAATTTCAAAAATAATACACAAAGAATGTAAATTACAAAAATAATACCTATTCAAGTCCTGGCCCCAAGGAAAAGGGGTTTTTGCGTCCTCATGACACAAAAAGAGGTTTTCGCGGCCTGGAAAAATGAAAACACCTGTGAATTCCCACGTGTACACAATAAGCAATATTTCGTGGTATGGTGGTGCAAAAAAGGTATTGTCGCGGCCTGAGGGCTCAAAAATTGTTGTCGTGGGGTGGGCGCTTGAAAACTTCTGACATGCCAGTAGTCGTAGACTGGGGCAGCAATGACCAGACATGTGGCATGTTTTCATGTCTTGGTATTCTGAAAACTGCCAGCCTTATCCTGGCCGCATGACCCCATCTCCACTTGGTGCCATTTGCGAGTTCGGCTGAGCGCTCAGTTCAAGAGAGTGAGAGAAAAAAGTGAGGAACAAGAAGGGGAGGAGGAAGGAGAGGAAAAAGAAGGAGGGAGGAGGAAGGAGAGCGAGGAGGAGGGAGGAGGGAAAGGAAGGAGGAGGCGGATGAGGAGGAGGACAAGAAGAAATAAGGTAAAAAAATTATGTATTTTTGTTAGTATTGTTTTTTTTTATAATTAGATATTTGGTAGTTGTAGATATTGGTTGAAATAATTAATGGGTACACAAATAAATTATAGATTTAATAATGTTTTCTTAGATGTACAATTCAATTTAAAGTATATGGTAGTTGTAGATGCCCGTAGAAATAATGAATATTAGGTTATAATTATAAGGCAAATGCAATATTTACTATAGGATAAGCGAGTCGGGAAATGAAATATAGATTTTGTAATGTTAAAATAGGTGTACAATTTAATTTGAGGTATTTGGTAGTTGTAGATGTCCATAGAAATAATAAAAATTATGTTGTAAATATTTTACGTATGCAATATTTACTTTAGGATATACGAGTCAGAAAATTAATTATAGATTTAGCAATGGTATTATAGATGTTATACATATTAGATAGATGTAACATACAATTTTATTTGAGACATTTGTTCTAAGTTTAGTTAGGATTTATACAGTTTTTGAATATATAGTAAATTATATAATTTTATAATATTTGTACTGCTAGAATCCTAGCCAATTTAATATTTTATTTAGGCTGAGAATAATTTTATTTTGTTGAAAATTGTATCATGTCACAGATATGTCTTGTGCACTATAGGTCTTAGAGTAAAGTAAATATTTCGCATGTAGTTTTATCTGTGTAATATTGTTTTAGATTTACGTAATTTTAGGAAGCTGTTGTTATAGATCTATGTAAGTTTAATTAGATATGTAAAATGAATTATTTACATTTTAGGTTACGAGTTCACAAAATTCGATATTGAGTGTTAGATTAAGCAATTTAGATAAATATAGTTATTGTTTGCTACATTTGAAGTTAGTCACATGAAATGAACTTGGTAGTTTATTCGATATATTTATTTTAGGTCACAGTTATGTCAAACAATATAAATCTTATAGTTTTCTATGGTAATGGTCAAATATGTAACAGTCCATCGGGTGCTAATTTGAGCAATTTTTCGTTTACTATCATTAAGCACCCAAACCCTGAGGGTAAAAGAATGAAGGAGATAAGAATATGGTTCACCCAATATTTTTAGTTGGACCTTGACATTTATTTCGTTACAGTGCATTACGTGTGGACTCATAAGTTAGATCTAGTTTTTTGGGAGTTAAAATTGGTGTACCAGGCGAACAAGTGGTTGAAATGGTTGAAGTGATGCAGGCATCATGGGGCTGAGTTTAATATACTGGTATAGGCTTGTCCAAGAGAAGTGTATGATGGTAGCAGTGCAATGACACCTGCAAAAGATTAGGATAGGCGGGGGCATGCATTGTCGAGGGAAAAAGTTGACCAACGGCATACGGCTGAGGCATAGGTTGTTATGCATAGGAAGGCGACAGAGGTTGAGGGTCAGGCTGATGCAAGGGAGGAAATTGAAGAAATTGTTGTTGATCTTGAGAACATGGACCGTAATGGGTTACACAAGGAAGTCTTTATTGCAATCTGCAAATGCGGAGGAGGATGATGACGATGACGACGATGATGATAATGAGTCCTCTAAAACTGCCATCCCAGATCAATAGAACTCGCATGAGAAAGTGAAGATGCAGGTTATGCAATACCATGATTCCCCTTGGGAGTATGGATCAAGTATGGTTCACCTAAATCAGGTCTTCCCCAATCGGTCTGAAATGAAGGATGCAGTAGCACAGTGGATAGTGACATCACTTAGGGAGGTATTGGTTGCTATGTCTACCCCAGAAAAGTACAGTGGGAAGTGCAGAACTCCTGGATGCAACTTTTATGTTCATGCATACAAGCTGAAGCATTCAACCCATTGGGTATCCTCTAGAGTGTTTGAATATTATTGTAAGCTAGAAAATGTAGGTCGTAAGAACCATAACCTCACTACTGCACTAGTTGCAAATGAATTGTTCATTGAGATTATTCAGAAGTGGGACATGGGATGCTTGTTCATCCAACGAGTAATATTACGATAGTTCAAATATGAGATTACTTATCAAAAGTCTTAGGGTGCGAAGCAAAGAGCCTTGGAGAAGCGTTGGGGTACTTATTACGCTTCTTTCGTAGTCTTCCTCATGTCCTTGAAATTTTTAAGGAAAGGAACCTTGGCACATACATCGCTTCCAGTGCATATGGTGACTTCACGGTTTATGAGAGAGATATACCGATATGTCTACCCCCTATGATGTTGCTTAGACATTCGCAAGAGAAAGGTGGTCGGCCGCAGACTAGGCATATTCGCAACGACATGAATGAAGTTGAGGTTGGTAGGCTTATGAGGAGGTGTACAAAGTGTGGTGAGTTTGGTAACAAGGCAAAGGATTCCCCACAGTCTAACCGGGGCAATACTGGATAGGGCCATCTACCGGTGTTCGACGTGGGAGAGGTGTCCATGGAGGACAAGCAATGCACGGGCCTGGGGCAGACCACGAGGGCTATGTTATATAGGAATTAAGTGTACTATTGAGGCTCGTGATGTGAGAGCTAAGTTGTATTATTTGTGCATTACTTATGTTCCTGATGTAAGAACTATGCTATAATTTGTGCGTAATAGTTGCATTTGTTATTTGCAATTTTTATTGCATTTTTCGCATTGTGCATTATTTGTGTAACACCCTTGGTATAACGTCTGTGTATTATTTGTAGCGATGGAGCCACTGTACAAGCTTTTGGACCATTCTTTGGACCAGCGTCACCGCAGCTTCTTACAGGCCACACATGGCGCTAAGTCCATTCCTGTGTTGATGATGCGTGTGCCTCTTAGGGTTTGGTGACTTTACCCCTGGTGGTTCAACAGGTTGTACAAATAGTTCAATTTCCCTGCAGTAATATTTTATTTTGTATCTTAACTACTCAACTCAAGTATTACAGGTTGAACTACGCGGGACTTCTTTCTCTTGCACGGATGGTGCAGGCCACATATGAGGTCACATGTCCACATCAGCGGGTAGAGGGGGGCAATGATGGCGCCCACGAGGAGCGGTCACTGCGGTTCCTGTTTGACCGTTCCCTGGTTTCAGCTTTGGTTGACCGATGGAGGCTAGAGATACACACGTTCCACATGCCGTTTGGGGAGATGATAATCACGCTATAGGACATATCCATGCTCACTGGCTTATTGATTTATAGTGAAGTGATTGGCCCTTTAATCACTCCACTTGGTTGGCAGCATGACTTATTCGAAAGGTTCTAGGGAGTTCTACATGAGGCATTTGATGGGGATGTGTTACCAATTGTAGCCAATCAGAAGCATGGGCCGAAGAAGCAGTGGCTGGAGCAATTTAGGACTAGTAATAATTTTTAGTTGCTTCTTTAATATCATATTGCAAAAGGTTTGTCCATTTATTATCTATACTAGCAATCAATGGTATTATGTAGGTGGAGGAAATGGCCGAGGACCCCACAGACTTTCAGGTTGCTCAACACCTAGAGCCTTACCTGCTATGGTTTTTCAGTTTGGTGATGTTCACATCCACCCATGGCAACACCGTGGATGCACGTTGGATAGCTTATGCCCGAGATATTGTTAATGCTGACGTCGACGATGTTCCTCAGGTGTCCTGGGGTTTAGCAGTTCTTGGTGCCACATACTGCGGCTTGTGAGAGGCATGCATGAAGACACGCCTAGGGTCTCTTCTGACTGGTATGCCTCTACTACATCAGCTATGGTCATTCGAGTGGTTTCATGTTGGACGACCCTTTATGCTACCTATACACTACACCTCAGACATGTATGGCGGCGACGACATCCATAAGCCACTGATGGGATCCCTTTGGACACGCTGATGGGTACGTTCTTCAAAATAACTACAAATTTCGTATGTATAATAGTCATTCCCTAACTTAGATGATCCTTAATTTTATAGCCACAGTGGGTGGGAGTGCAAGTTCGTTCTGCGTATGAGACTTTCATAGAGCAGTTGGACCACCTGCGGCCTTAGATGGTCATTTGGGAGTCGTAGACCTCTGACTTGGTACTCCTATGATCTGCCGGCCATGGGATCTCTACCCTGTGCTACAGGGATTTGATGTTTTGGATGATGAGGAAGAAGCTAGAGTTCGACATATTCATTGACAGTCCACTGATTTATGTGCCAGTTTTGATGGCGCCAGGAGGTCCCCGTTCCATTGGGAGACTATGTTCCTACTACAGTACACCTGTAAGTTACAATGTCACCTACCTTGTAGTATTTTATATATTCCATTTTGTCTAATCGAAACTACATTTTAGGTTGTCGATAAAGGGGCCACAAACAAGCTAAGCAGACCTGACCAACAGGCTGCAGTTCTGGTTGTAGCAGTGGGTCCATGCCCTTGAGGACATGATCAAGTATGATGTACCTTACGATGACTATAGTTACTAGCAGTACCTCCAGTGGTACACTTCGCAGACTCACACAAGTCTCCTTCATGTCGAGCACCTGCTACATCGACCCTCTGCTACCACTGCTGCCCTTTACCTAGCACACACAAGAGTTGCGCTTCACTTTGCGGTACGTGAAATGTGCAAATTCTCATCGATTTTTATATTCACATAACTACTGGTGGTAATGATTTCTCGTCTACAGCAGTCTGATGTCAGGAGAGAGATTCACGAGAAGGCGACGAGTTTAGCTACTAGACTGCACTAGCATGGCACATGATGTACGGTGATCGATGGTATCTGTTATGCCCTGATTTGATGAAGCATGTTGTAATGGCTGGTGTTTCAATCTTGAGTATAAAACATTTGCCGGGACTAGTGGGATTGGATTTTGGTTAATCATTGTGATCATGATTATGTAAATTGTCACCCTAATGATTAATTAAAATACAATTTAGACGGTTCCTCACAATGTAGAGGCAACAATAACTCCTTACTGAACTTATGCAGAATGAGATGACCACATCCTGCAATAGCTTTCACAGGGAATCTCTGCTGAGCATCAATATCGCAACTTTTCCAACTTTTAAAGGGAAACCCATGCTTTAGCCCCATCCATGCCAATGGACTCATTCCATGCACCAGTCCATAGCCACCATAAATAACCCCACCCTGAACCATGGATAGACCACTCATTTATCACCTTTCTCAACCGCAATGTCTTCCTTATCTTCACAAAGCTCACACAAGAAACATTGGGGGATTTTCATCCTTTAGGAAGGTGAACCACTGATGTGCTTCTGTGGTGACCCTTGTGGCTTCGTGAGTCCAAAGACATCTCCTACACCTATCACTATGTGAAAAATGGACAAGGGTGATGGGTCATAACTGTCATGTGTGACGGATCCCGCACCCGTCACCCTAAACGCGTCACTGATGACATGTAATAAGGTCATTGGTGACGATTCAAAACTTGACCCGTCACTTATGACTTGTTTGTGACCCATCACTTATGACTGATATACGGTTTTCGCGCTTTTTGGACGCGAAAAAAAGTCAAAAAAAAAATGTTTCACCCAAGCCAATCCAACTCAGGCTTATCACCACTCGCCACGTGTCTCTAACTATTTTTCAAGCTATTTTTAGAATGTGCGTTCCATGGGAATCGAACTCGCGACGACCCTCGCGCGCGTAGCTGCCTAACCACCTCAACCTCTCGTGCGTCCTGAAGGGACTCGGATAAAAGATCCTTTTAACTATTTTGCCGAGGGTCATAAGTGACGGGTCATAGTTATGATCCGTCACCAATGTTAATTTTAGAATAGACATAAAAACCAGTTGACTCGGAGTGCCTTCAATTAAATGGTCATAACTTTTGCATACGGACTCCGATATTGACGTTTTTTGACTCTACATACATCTACAGAAAAAGTTGCATCCATTTCTCCCCCCACTTTGTTGGATTCAGCGAATTTTTCGATGCCTAAAATGGCTTGGAAGATTAAGTTCTCGCCTCCGTAAGTTTCTGCACCATTTTCGGAAGGAGCATTTGTGTCCATAGCCGTTACCCCTTACATCAAACTTGAGCAAAATGTACAATGGTTCATATTCTAGTGCTTCTGAAGTGAGAAAAAAATAAGAGAAAAATAAAATAAAAATAATTTTTTTTTGCAATGTTTGGATCATTTTCTGTATTTCTGAATAACATCATTAGTGATGGGTCATAACTTGACTTGTCACTTATGACAGGCCTATGAGATCCTTCATCGATGAGTTAGTCATTGGTGACAAGTCAAAACTTGACCTATCGATGGCTTGTGAGTGATGAGTCATCATTGGTGACGGGTCAAGTTTTCACCCGTCATCAATGACTGGCATTAGTGACGGGTCACAACTACGACCCGCCACTTTTATCATAAGTGACGGGTCATATTACGACCCGTCACTTATGTAGTATCTCATTTGTCTGTTTTTCACGTACTGTATGGCATATGCTTCTTCATGTGTGTCAACTATTAGTACAACCCGCCACGGCATCGAGCATATGAGTACCATCCGGTATAGTGACATAGATCACTCATGTGCCACTTTCCATACGATTTCATGCACTGCCTACTAATCTCTCCACTTGTTTCATTTGTCTAGTCTCCTTCACCTATCTGTAACTTCATGGAATGGCTGAGCATGGAGTAGAGGAGGCAAGCTTACAAACGTCGGGAGTAAGAGCAATAGCAGGTGGAACTACTATTAAGCGACAAGATGAGGAGCACATGAGAAAGGCAGCGGAAGCACGGGAAGCAGAGATGGAAAGGAAGCCGGAGAGGGCCTGTCGCGCTAAGGTGGAGGGCCCCGATGCCCTGAGAAAGGGCAAATATCCTAGGTGCACTCAGTACAGAGCATCTATTGTAACCCGGTCTATTTTCATTCCCTAAGGCATGTTAGGTTTAGCAACGGCACGCTATTAGGTTAGTCGTTAGGCGTACCGTACAAGCTAATGTTTGTTGTCATCATCTCTTTATGGTTATGGTCCATTCGTGCTACAATGAAAAACCTCATATCCCATGTAATGTTCATCAGCGTATGTAACATCCATACCGGGTTCTATGATACTTATGCTCTACATCTACTATTATTAAAAAAAATTGTAGCCTCTCATGTCATGCTTATAAGCATATGTAATTATCGAGACCAAATTAAGGAACAAATCAATCTCATCTATGAGCTAAGCCCAGGAATCAATTCCAACACATAGCGACTTCATCGATGCTAATCATTACAGTATCCATACCTTAATCTAATAAATTTTCTAACACAAATGACTTTCAAGGGTTGAAGAACCAAATAAACTGCAGTGAAACTAAACGAACTACAATAACTCTAATCCTTTACGACTCTTCCACATGCATGATTGATGTAGAAAGTATCTTAGAACGATCCATCTTCAGCGTACTCCTCGATACCTTCTCCAACTGACTGTTTGGTGATAGCAAAAGTGAGCACATGTCGTACTCAGCAAGTTGCGAAGGAAATAGTATGCATATGAGGGCTTCAACAAAAATATGGCTAAATGGCTCTTTTGCATAAAACAACATTTAAGTAAAAATATTCCAAAAAAGCGATAATAATTAAGTGAAATACAAACCATCTCAAGATTTCATCCATCTTGACTTAACTGACTTCCCAACACCTCAACCAAAGTTACATCCACTAAAGTTGAACATTCAACAAACAACCTCAACCATGATTCCCACCATCGTGACTAACCCACACCTCAACAATGGTTCCCATCACCACAGTTGACCAACTAACCAAAACATCAAGTTCTAATCATGGTAGGTTTTCAATGCCGCTCGTGACTGTGAGTAGGGTTGAATATTCAGTTTTGACTCTGCAGAGGTTTTACACTTTACCTACAAGATGTTTCTTTCCATTGCCTTGAGCATTTGTTGGCCGATGAAAAACTCTTTCACACTACCGAGGTGTGCCCTAGGAATCCACTACAATCCTTTACAATGCCCCTCTTAGTACATGTCTACCCGCTAAGGTTTCACTGCCGCGTGATTCCACCTCAATAACAGAAGCCCCCTCTTGCGTCTTTCAGATATAAGGAAGTACACCCTTCCATTCCCCGCTCTTATGCTTTGGTCTACACTATGCTAAGACTAAAGCAAATTAATTGGCTAGACTCGTCCATACCATATTTGTGGTTGTACGGTAAACACAGAAAGATCACACCATGAAGCGGTCCTTAGATTTGAGCAAGAATACCACTTTCCATCCGTACATCACATATCGTTCTCTTCATACCCCATGCTCAAATCCCTATACCATGTTGCTACAAAAAATTATTCCATCATATTCTATCATTGTTGCAAAGGACCATTATCATGTTCTATAGCAATTATCACGATTACCATCCCAAAGCAAGGCTATGCATCATTTATCCTTCCATAAACCAAAACCATACTATGGTGAGAATGATGATAAGGGAAAACTACGGTAAATCCAAACTCTTGGGATTCCAAAAAAATTATTAGCATGCACGTTTGCAAAACAAAACATTTTAAAAACCAGTAGAAATATGATCAAGAACACAACTTATCTTCACTGAACTCAGTTGGGTCTTCGAAATCCTGATCTTGCAGTCCTTCTAGCTCCTCTAGTATGTTGGTGTCTATTCGCAACATACGTGCAAAAACAATAACACATAAACACCAAGATTAAAAAAACCAAATATCACACAACAAACATCATCACAAACAAGATCACACTCTTCCGGACAATCTGACGAAAGAACGAGTCAAAACAAAACTATGGTTAACAGGTGATGATTTTCTAAAGATTAAACAAAGATAAAAGGATTAACTATAGATGAAATTATGTTGCTAGGAGTTTTCTATAATTTTTTAAAATCCGTATATGATTTTCTTGGATTTTTCTAGAATTTTCAAGCATTTATTTGAACTATAAAACTATTAAACTAAATTAATTAAAACTAATTAATTCCCTAATTATTACTATTTTTAGAATTATTTTTACACTAGAAATCTATTTATTTCGTAATATTTACTAATTATGATATTAGGAAAACAATTAAAATAATTATGAAAAACAATGTTGATTGGGCTTGTTGACTCGGCTCTATGTGCGGAGGTAGCTTGATGACAAGACGGACACGTAGGGCTCAAACGCTGACGCGGCTACCACATCATCGCTAACTGGGATAATAAACCGAAGGGGTATAGTGATCTAATCTCGGTCATTGGTTTTGGATCGGATGGCCTAGAACACTCGGCTCACTTCTACTCTAGCAGCACGGCGGCGAAGATGGCTATCGCAGTGACGCACAATCGGATTCTCGCAAGAACGTCGCTTCGGTGGCCTAATCTCGATAGTAAGCGATGGAACCGGAACACATGCTCACGGGGAACTCACCTAGACTCTTGTTGAAGCTTGGGGAAACCTCTAGCTAGGTCAACGATGGCGCACGGTGGCGGTTCTCCTCGGTCGACATCGTGGACGAAGCTCCAGTGATGAACAATGATCAAACTTGCTTCGGGAAGCTTCCTTGCGCTCCTGTGATGCTAGCAAACCCTTCGGTGGTGGAAATCAAGTTTCGGTGACCGAGATCGAAGGCGGCAACATTCTTCACCGGCGCGGCGGTGGCAAAGCTATGTGGCGGCTCTCAAGCTATAAACCTGGCAGCGGATTTGGGATGCTCTAGGGGAGGGGACTCAGGTGCCTTATATACCTAGAGGAGATAGAACTCGTGGGCAGCTCGGACTCGATTTGAATGGCGATGGCGTCGATCCGAATTAGATTTGAACTCGATTCCGTTGGAGATAAGGTGATCTTCAGCCACGATTCTTGCTTATCTGTAGCTAGCGAGCCTCTAGAAGTCGTCCTCCTTCGTATGTGCGTCGGACTTGATCCTTGGCCCATGGCCAGCTTGGATTTCCCATGATGGCAAAACTCGGCGGCACGTGAGAGAGAGAGGGAGATGGAGCTGGAGGTAGGGGACGGTCAAGCGGGCCTAGTGGTCGAGCTGGGCTAGGCCTAAACAAAGAGAAGAGATGGAAAGGAGATGGGCTTCGGCCTGTTAACTCAAAAAGCTTTTCTTTTTCTTTTCTGTTTTCTCTCATGTATATACACATGTATATTTATATATATGCTGTGCATATACCACATTTATATATACTTATATTAGCTCACAAAATCAACCAACCAATCAAACGAACAAATAAACAGATACACACACTTAGGATTATTTAGTTTTTGGAATCTCTTTTATTTCTTTTAAAAAGTTTTTAATTTTTTTGGTTTTGAGAATTTGGATTGTTATACTAATGTTTATGAGCTATGTCCCATTGTCCGACAAGTGATTCTATGATTTTTTTTTTTCCCATCTTTCCATTTTGTATAAGAAATAAGTTTAATCGCAAAATAAAAAAGTGACAAAATATTTCCACGCTAAATATCTTTTCTGGCGATAGAAATAAAATTTTCACTGCATATTTTTTGCATGCATACAATAAAATTTAAATACATTTTCTGATTTTCCGTGCAACAAATAAGTTAATTAGCAGAATGCAAAAGCAAAATAATTTTTTTGCGCTAAATATATTTTCTGCCATGTAAATCATATTTTTGTGTGGTCCGGACTTGAAAAGAATGTTTTCGTATGCTCAGGATGCAAAAAACTTTTGTCGTACAATGAGGTCGCAAAAAATCTATTTTCGAGCTTTGGGTACGCGAAAATATATTTTTTGCACAATCAGAACTTGAAAAATATTTTTTTCAAGCCCTCTGGATAAAAAACCCTTTTTCGTGTCATGAGGACACGAAAAAACCCTTTCTCGTGGGACCAAGACGGGAAGATGTATTATTTTTGTAATTTTTGTTATTTGCGTATTATTTTTGGAATTTATGTATAAAATAATAATATTAAAAAACTCTTTATATGGCAGTTTTGCTGTCGCAGCCCCATACTGGAAGCAGCTTTACATGATCTGGCCAGTCCGGCAACCTCACGTTACCGCGCGAGCGCGCGCAGTCTGACTCACTCGATCTCCACGATTTGGCTGGCAGACCGACTCCGATGCAATCGAGGCCCCCACGGAGTGGGAGTCCGAGTTAGACAGCCGAATCGGATCCCGAGAGGTCAGGGACCCCGTATCCCGTCCTTAAATAGGGCCCAGCAACGGTGGAACAAGAGCAGATCAGAGCAGAGCGATCGCCGTGTGCAGCGCCAAACATGGAACGCAAGGAGGACTTGACGCGGCTGCTCCCTGACGACGTGCTCGCGGACGTGCTCCACCGCGTCGCGCCTCGCGGCCTCGCTGCGTCAGCAGGGCGTGGCGCGCGCTCATCGATGACCGGCGCCTGCTGCGTGCGGAACTCCTCCCGCACTCGCTGGCTGGCCTCTTCCTCTGCTACCACGACGTGAATGACCCAGAATTCTTTGCCCGCCCCTCCGTGGATTTCGCCAAATACTACCTGCCCTACAGCTGCGTCGAGGACCACTGCAATGGCCTCATCCTGCAATACGACTGCGTGCTCAACCCCGCCACGGGTGGGTGGGCGCCCTTGCCTCAACGCCGGCCTCCACGCGTGGGGATGGAGTATTTCATCGAATTTGAATATCTTGCCTTTGATCCTACCGTGTCATCGCATTACGAGGTGTTCTTGATCCCAACTGTACCACGCCGGTTCGCTCGCAAGGTGGAGCCCGCGATATTGCAATCAGAATGGCCACCGTCACTGTTCATCATGAGCGTCTTCTCGTCGCGGACTGGACAGTGGGAGGACAGGTCCTTCGTCCGTCAAGGTGAGGCTGCAGGAACAGTCGCCGACACGCAATTGGATCGGCGGCTGTGCTTGCCACCTCACCACGCAGTATGCTGGCGGGGTGCACTCTATGTTCATCGCCAAAATGATTTTGTTATGAGGTAACATAATACTTCCTTAATAATCGTCTTTTTACTTCGAAGTTTCTCTCCATACAAGTATGACTCATAAATGCTTTTGCATAACGGTATGTTTTCTTTTACAGAATATCATTGTCAAACCATACGTACCGAGTAATCAAGCCACCGAGAGGGATTGAAATATTCGAAGGTCGAACGCTTCATCTAGGAAGGTCTGAGAAGGGGGTTTACTCTGCATTACTTGATGACAAATGCCACATTTGGGTTTGGATCCTTGACGACTCGTGTGATGAAATGGAGTGGATATTGAAATATCATAGCGGCTGTCACTTAGCTTTGCCAAGTCTAAACTGTGACCAAGAAGTTTACGGACCCTGGATCTTAGAAAGTGCTAAATGCGACGAAGGTGACTACAACGAGTCACTAGTGGAACAAGAATTTGAATGGAAATCTGATGATGAAGATATTCTCTGCACTGAATATAGGGTACAAAATCACTACGATGTGTGTGAGGGGATCCTTGGATTTCATCCTTACAAAGAGATTATCTTCTTGCACGGTTCATTTCGCAGATGCTTGGCATATCATTTGAAAGCTCTAAACTTGAGGACTTGGGTAACCTATACCCAAAAGACTGCAGTTTTGTCATCAATTATTGTGGTTTTGTAGAAGATGTTTTCCCATACACACCTTGCTGGATGGGAGAGTTTCCCGAGAATTTGGAGTTATCTTAAGATCAAGATGTATCAGATTGAAGCTGTTCGAAGAATACATTACATAGCTTGGTCAAGTTTGAGGCTTTGTTTTGTTCCCTTGGACGCCAAATTGATTCCAATTGAGAAATAATATTTGGAGTGGCCACCTACAATATTTTTAATTGTTTTTTTTTTTTTTGTTATGACTACCGTCATTCGCAATTACGTACTCCAGAATGTTTCTTTGTACTAGAAAATGGGGCGCAATGTGGTGTGCCAAATTTGTAGACGCGGCCAAAGTTTTCTGAACAGACTGTTACAAATCATCTAACATTGACAAAAGATGTGATAGAGCTCCACAGTTTTTCAACATGGAAAGCATAGTAGGCAAATATCACAGAGAATATACATATATATCTAGGTGCATTACCTTGGTTAACGTAACTTATGTCAGGCTACCTTTAGTGGCTATTATATTATATATCAGCTTTAATAAAACACTGGTCGCGTTTTCTGAACAGTTTAGGAAAACCAGTTTTATGTTGTTAGTCTGTTGGTGCTGGTTTACAGACTATTTTGATTGCGTCACGTCGAGTAACAACGATTACTAATCGATGTTTCTTAGAGTTAGAGTTTGTTTGTTTTTATGTTTTTGGCTTCTAGCTGAAAAGCTATTTTTAGTTTTTCTAAAAAGCTGATTTAAATTTTAGCTGTTAGTTTTTACAATAAATTTTTAGCTTTGTAGCTCATCAAAAGTTAGAAAAGTCTCAGCTAGCTTCTTAGTTTCTAATTTATTTTTTTAGAAACAGATTTCTGACATTTCTACAAATCATTTTTCAGCAAACCCGTTTGCTTAGCCCCTTGCCTTCTGACTTCTAAGAAGTAGAAGTCAGAAACCAACCTAAACAAATAGACCATTAGTAAGAAATCACATTTTATCCCTTACTACAAATAGCTCTACTCCGATTCATCAACATAACCTCTCTTTCCGGTTTCCACTCCTCGCACAGCACATCAATCAATAATCTTCTACTAATTTCTCCATTCAGTACGTGAAAGACAGATAACGCAGTCACGAAATGAGTGAGAGCTCATAAAATAACCCATCACTGATGATAAAAATGATGGATCATAGTTATGACCTGTCATTTATAACTTATCATAACTGACAAGTCATTCTAGGTCAATCATAGGTGACGGGTCATAGTTGTGGCCCGTCACCTATTATGACTCATAAGTGACAGGTTATCCTAGCCAGTCATTAGTGACGGGTCACAACTTAACCCGTCACCAATTAATAACTCATCAGTGTCGGATCATCCTAGCTAGTCTGTTGGAATCTAAGTCACCAAACCATAGAGAAGTCCTTCGCTTGGGAGGGAAAGCCGAAGGCTTTGTAGTGTGACACGTATTCGTAGGGTGGAGTAATCTTAATCCATTCGTCTGAAGGCCCGTCAGAGTCTTCACCTACGCTGATTCTTGGCGCTGCGGGTTGACCTTTGGCTCCCGTCCGAAGGCCCGCGAGAGCCTTCGCCTACACTTCCTGAAACACCACTGCAATATTCATCAATGTACAGCCACCACTGGACTTTGACTCGCCATCCGAAGGGGTACGGGAAATCATCCCTCAACAGTAGTCCTCTATAGGTAAGGTTCATCTACGAATGGCCGAGCCTGTGAACCGGATGATACAGCTTAACGCCGTCCCCTTGGGCCCGTCGAAGGCCCCCAGGGGGTTGTTTTACCTTTTAGCAGACAGCCCCCTCATGTTGTTCGTCTTTATTAATTTTTTTTTAGGGTTGGTATGAACATACTGCCCCCACACAACAGTCGGCTCGATGACGTTAAATGTCTTCACTTCATGCTGAACCATCTTTTATGGTTACAGTTCAATTTCTAACACGTCTTGTTTTAACCGCCGTTACTCCTGTTTTTTTACCGCTATAAATATGCTCCATGCGGCGGCTCGATTTTTACCACTTGAATTCGCTGAAGCCGTAGCTCTCGTACGAAGACTCTCGCAGTCATCTTTCTTTTCCGAAGCCCAGTGGGAATGGGTCCGAGAGGCAAGGCAAACCGCCCGAAGACCTATTGGATTGGAAAATCTAAGGTTGACGATGAAGTCCTGGTTGGACTAGTGAAAGAGGGTTTGATCAGCGATGTTTTGAAGGTTAGACTCCCGGGGGGGGGGGGGTAAGAGACTCCGGAGCCCAAAGATGATGAAGCCATTGTCTTCGTCGACTACTTCCAAGTGGGGCTTTGTTTTCCTTGTGACAAGATGGTACCGAAGGTTCTGAAACTATATGAAGTCTACCTCCACTAGCTAACACCGAACGCCATTGTTCGACTCGACCTTTTTGCCTAGGCGGCTCATTCTGAAGGGGCGAAGGCATCAGCCAGGGCCTTCGCCTCAGCCCACAGGCTCCATCACCAGTCGAAACCGGTCTTCGCATGAAGCGTGCAAAGCAAAGCCCACTATGGCTTCCTGAACTTCACTTATCATACTGGCCTGGCCACGGCAGTCGTGGTGTAAAAAACAAATGGCTGAAGGACTAGACCAAGAGGAGTTTCTCGTGTCCAAGTGCAAAGAGGTGAAAGGGAACCGCGCCCCCTATGTACAGCTGAAGGCCTCTCAAAGGGCAGCATTTGTGGCATTCGCCAAGTGCGCGAAGCATCTGACCATGCGCGATCTCGTAGAAGAGTTCGTGGCCTCCGGGGTATGGCCCCTTAGCCGGGACTGGACCATCCCAGAATTCGGTGACAAAGGGCCGGAGGGACTTTGCCGCCCCCATCCTGATTTCCGAAGTTTCGCAGGTATTATTATCACACTCGGTTTTAATGGCCAAACCATATGCGGCTTATGTGTGCCCAAGATGTTCAACACATATAAGGACGTCACAGGTGAAGTAACAAAAAGCAATACTTTTATAGAATAAACGTTAAACTCTTACAGCAATTGACATATATTGTCTTCTATGAAGATATCTATAGTAGAACAGGCGTACTGGTGCCCAACAACACTGCATGCAACTGATCGGGAGACACGCGTCTATAACGTCACAATCTCATCTTGATAGTCTTCAACATCTTCACTCACTGAGCAGCAACACACATGTCGCGTGGCATAGAGAAAATAGCAAGTGTGAGCACATAACGCGCCCAGTAAGTGTGGGAAAGATAATGATATGCAGGTTTATATCAAGAATAGGTTAACACAAGGTATATTTACGTAAATACGAGTAATGAAAACATATTTGGACTCAAAAAGCATTAAACAATTATTAAGTGAATGTAACCTATACAGTTCAACACCCAGCATACAAGGCTCCCCACCTTGCATACCGTTTTGGACCTAGTTGGGTTTTGTAATCGTGTCGAGGTCAGAGTCCAGGTTGTGTATGCCTCTTTTCATGGCTGCACAACCCTAGGTCGACCTCCTCACCCCCCTATATATACACAGTAGCCGTCGTAGTGTAGGCTCGAGTTTTGCTTAGATTATTCTGTTTTATACAGTTTCACTGCTTGTTCGGTTTGTGAAATCCCAACTCGAGCACTTCATTGGTAATTAGTAATATTTAGATTACATACATCTGTTCTTGCTTGTGTTCTCGATTCACTTGTAGGAAAAGCCATCTTGGTGAGGTCAATCGCATCTTGGTATGGTTGATAACTACGGAGTAGTGGTGTAGTGGTGTAGTGGTTGCGAGGGTTCTCAACCTGTCTTGGTTAGAGCCTTTGGATCATCAACGTCGAAACTCCACCAATCGACTTATCATATTACATTCGAAAGATCGGGCAAATGTGCATCTGATGGGTAGCTCCAAATTGTTGCATGATCCATCTTTGTTTAATTGCTTTTTATCTACTCCTTGTAACCTAAGATAAGGAGTAGAAGTTGTAGAGTTTATTTATCGGTGTATGCTTAGCTATGATTAGCTTAATGGTAGAAGTCTGTGTTCAGTTTTGAGATGTTGTTGGGCATGGTTTGTGAGACTTGAGCGAAGGGTATGAGTGTTCGCAAAAGATGACCTAGGCGCCATAGCTTTGCTTGAGTTGATTAAGGACCGGCCATTGATACTATTATCCTGAGCACATTTTGTACTACCACATGTTCAACTATGGTATAAATAAGCCGATTATCCTATGTTATGCTAACACTTATCTTGTGGTCCGATGACACGTAATAGAAAAATAATTAAGGAGAAGCAAGGTGACAAGAATCTAGGGATGTACAGGACATGCCCGTGGCACCCTTAGTGCCATGGGGTAAGTACAAGTGGATAGTTTCAGGTTTGATAAAGGTTATCTCGAGGGCAAAGTGGATGGATCCGAGTCGTGTGGGTAAATATGTACCTCATATAGGGTGTAAGAAAATGTTTGAACAATCGTGCTCTGAGTTATGAGCATGCTTTTGTATGTCAGGAATCAATCATAGAGTCACGTGTTAATTGTATGGATGGGAATGATGGAGATGACCATTATGTAAGACTTTGTTATGGCATTTACAACAATAAATTGAGATAAATTGGGTATGTATAGGGATGTCCTATGTCTATTAAATTGCTTATCAAGTCTAGCTGCTATACATGATTCATGTTCAATCGCATTTATGCAAATGTTAATTTGTAGCCTTTTCCTTTCTAATCATTTTAAAACGCAAAAGACTTGTATTCGGAGCTATATATATTCATATGAGTAAGCCTTGTAAGTGTCTTTGTACTTTGGTGCTACATTTAAGTTTTTGCATGTGAGGATGAGGTTATCTTTAGCTACTTTTATATCGCCGATGTTAGCGCTGAGCAAGAGTAGCGGGTGCCCTCTAGTTGCTAACCTCGTTGGTGCTTGTGGACTGAGCATCACCGGTATTTTATATACTTTTGTATTTAATTTTTGTATTTAATTTCTGCTACGTACGTGATGTCCAAGTATTTTGGAGAAGACTTAGTTAAGTGATATGTAATCGCTAGATCATGTCAATCAATTTAAGAGCTCCATAAAATTTGCTCTCTTGTATATCTTGTGATGAAGTTGTGTTGTATACAATGTGCATATTGATCTTGGGCACTGACTTGAGATGTATCTTGGGGAATACCAAAATTGTATTCATTTTAGTTGATTCGGTGCCTCTTAAGCTATCATTTAAATGTGTGTTAGCACGTGATGAGCTAGCTCTTATTTTTATGAATAACCAACGGATTAATTAAAATAAGTACAATTTGGCCGACTCTTCATAATATATATTAGTCAAAAGTGCAAAGTATTATGAAATAGAGAGAGCATCTGGCAAATGCCACTCTTTTAACCTTCTTTTTAGCAACAACCTCGTGCTCCATTACGGAGGAAAAAACAACCTCGTGCTGATTAACTATAAAAATGATTTAAAAAAAATATCTCCTACTTAAAACTTCTCTAATCTATATATCTCAACTTTATTCTGCTTCTCCCGTTCCGCTGCTCCATCCCCGCATCCAAACCCTACCCCTCTCACACACACGACGCCAGCCCCGCCGCCTCCATCGGGAAACAAATCCGCTCCCTCCCCTTCCCACAAATCTCCGCCAACAATTCCAGAACGCATGTTTCGTTCCCAAATCAAACGCCGCCGCGCCGCTCCGCCGAACAATTCTGCGTCGTGAGAAGGGCTTCTCGCGATGTCGATAGCGGCGGCAAGGTCCCTGTCCCTCGGCCCAAGGCCCGATCCATCGGTTGAGGCAGCGGCGTCGCAAAGAGCTTCATGGCGCCGACCATCTCGGCTGCCTCCATGGCCGTCGCGGCGTCCGCCTCGCCGAGGAAGAAGGTCCTCAGGGAGCGAAACAACGACCTGCCGTAAAATCAGCAGCAGCAGCACCACCCCGTCCCCTCGTCGCTAGGCGAGCTCGCGCCCAACAAGCCCAGGGGTGCGCCGCCGCCGTCGCCCAAGGCGGCTCTTGGCGCGCCGCTTACGCGTGCGGGTCTCGCTCGACGGGGCTCCTGCTCCTCCCTCGGTCTCGCACGGCGCCTGGCACTCTTTGGGTGTCGAGGCGGAGGAAGAGGAGAGGGTGGAGAATCCCGTGTGCGATATCCACCACAACCACCACGGGGCCGATGCCTCGACGGACGTGACAGCTCCGTACAACCCAAGACGAACTATCTCTCGTCAAGGCCTCGGTTCCTGCGCTACAGTCCCAACCCCCGCGTCGAGCAGTACCGACACGCCAGCGTGAGGCGGCTCGAGTACGGCTTCGCCTCCGCGAGCAGCGAGGAATCCGGAACCGTCACCACCACAGAGGAGGATGAGCCAATCGAGGAAGAGCAGGAACAGCTGCCCACGTCGGTGCCAAATGATTTTCCGGAGGAGTCGTCGGCTCTGGACGCCACGTCTGAGGCCAGAGCTGAGCCAGCTGCTCCGACCATGGCTTGCGTCCTATAGCTGCAGCCCACACCGATTTCTCCACTGGATCAGGTGCTGACACCACCGGAGCCAGAGGAACCTACGGTGACTACACCACGAACTCGCGTACCGACACCTGAGCTGTAGATGCAGACCATGGTGTTGGTTTATACTACAGTGCTGCTCAGACAAGGCCAATGCCAAGCGAACAAGAACCCATTAGTGCCAATGTCTTGGAGCAAGGGTTGGAGATTCAGGAGGTTGTTTCAGATAGTGATTGCAGTCTGATGTAGAAGAAATGGCAAACTTTGGTGATACTGCAGTGGGAGAAGAACCCATTGATGATGCTAAAATGGATGAGGAAGCCATATTTGCAATATCAAATGTCATAGAGGAGGCAACTGAGTATGATGTTGATGCATAAGTAGAGGAGGAAGTTGACGCTGAGATGTCAGAAGTACCAGGCAGCAGTGGAGAAGAGATGGAATCACTTAGTCAGAATTTGGACATCCCTTCTCAATCTGTGCTAGAGCCAGAACATGTAGAGGACATGGACGACTCTTCCTTGCAGCAAAATGTTCAGACTGATGAGTCCGAGGGTTATCATGGTTATGGCAAGGAAGATCAGGAAGTGCATACGGTCTGAAATTGGGATCGAATATGTGGCCAGGTTACTTGGACAAAATCTCAAATCCTGCTGCAATTGGTGCTGCTCTTGCTGCCATTATTGTTCCTGCTGCTCTGGCCTTCCTTTACATGAGGCAGAAGCAGGCTCACATTGCCTCAAACTCCAGTGAACCAGCTGAGCAAGTGGAGCAGCAAGTTGAAAGTTGATCTGGTTCAGGAAGCAGAGAGGGGCGTGTTCTTATGAAGGGCTCACGGCTTCAGAATCCTATGGTAGAAGAAACTGAGAGATTTGGTGACTCTGGTGCCTCACAGTATAGCAGCAGCTTGTCATTTCTCACCATGTTGTGAACAAAAGAATACTACAATTCTATCTTTGTGTGCCATTACATCGACAGTGAGGCTGATTTTTAGTAATGTTACACAGGATGGTCTAATCCTTGCTACCTCCTCTTTTGCATGGTGAGATTAGTTTATCATATAGATATCATATGATCCTTCGCTTGCAGTTCAGTTTTCTCATGGCAGACTGTAATGGAGTGCAGTTAATCTTGTGAAGGAGTGAACAGTGTTAGGAGATCTGATTCATCAGCAGCAAGGTGAGTCTTCTGCCAACCGATCTTGGTTAAGACCAATTAGAGGTCCAATTGACATGAGACCAATTTTGTTAGTTTGCTTATAGCATGCCCTACCTGTCTAAAATATGTGTACATGTCTGTAATATACCCTTGCTGAAACATATCATTTTTATCATTACAATACCACTCTTTTGAGGTGGCGATAATATATTTTCTCTTTTAGCTTCTTTGGATATATCTCTTTGCAATTCCATTTTGCAAAACCAATGCATTTCATATGTACCAATACTGATGCCCTCATACATGCAGTGAGATTCATCTATAATCATTTTTCCTCTGTTGCGAGTTGTTGCTGAACTGCAATGCGAGGAGGAAAAAGAGGTTGTCTTGTGTTGCAGTAAGAACCAACCTTTCTCTTGCTTTCCATAACCACAAACATATATGACTTGATTTATTTTGTAAGACTAATATTTGAAAGCCACAAATCTACAACTGCATCCAGTTAGTTTCCCTATTAATTAAGTTAAACGATATCTGATATAGTTGGTCCAAAGTTTCAGAAATAACATGGTGAGATGAGAATCTTCTATTTCTTTTTCCTTTTTCTGTTGTCCTGCTTCTTGAGTGTTTGTAGTTAAAGTTTGCAGATTGTTCTTATTTTTCTGAGTTGTCATAGCCCCTGGCTATAAAGTACAGTTCTGAAAACATTTCAATCTTGCTGCAGAGTGTTCATATTTTGAGGGTAAAAGGTCATATTTTGAGCGTTCATCTTAGGGATGTAACCATTGATCTCAAGTTTCGTCATGGGATCACTGACCCGAAATCCTTGGGGTCACGTACCGCATCGCGAATTGTCGTCCTGAAGAAGTATACCTCCTTTGTACCACATTTTTGATAGGTGGCGACCCGTGTCCTGCGACCCCGTTTCTCGACCTAGTCGTCCCCGATTTCTGGTGACTATGGGAAATCCGGGACTATGGGTTTTCCTCTGAACTATGATAAGGTATGTATCTATCCAATCCTAGACATTGTTGTTACTGCATTGTATTATTCCCCAATGAAATTCATTCCAATTATCTGCATTGCTCTCTCATTGTTGATATTCAGTTCATAAAATTTGTTACACAACTGTTCTCAGTATTTTGGCCCACTTGAATACATGAATGCAGTCATAGTTATTTATATTGCCTTGCATGTGGCCACATTTTAGTTCTCGAAACTGCACTGATTGATATATTATTTTTTTCTTTAGCACGGAGTCTAGATCTTCTGTCAGGCTGGTCTTGTGATTTTGTGACTTTGTTTTTGTTTAATGGATGTCATTCACTGATTATGCATATAGTTGGGAGGTCATGCTGCAGTTAATTTCATATATGGTAATAGACTACATTTGATGATGAATTGATTGATGGAGAAAACTTCAACCATTTCTTTTCTATATATATATATATGATTGTGCATTTTTCATGTTTTGTTTTACATTTATGCATACCTTTCATGTGTTTGTATTTTTGTTTTGTTATAATTGATATTGGCCCTCATTTATAAGCAATCTAACATTTTCAGCAGAGGTGCTCCCTCCAATCACACCAAATCTAGCTAGCTTTGCACTCTTTAGAACATGGGATGTATGGATACGATAGACTGAACTTTTTCCTCTCCATCTCGTGGTGTACTTTTGCAGGCAAACAATGAGGCGTGGTACTTGGATGTATCTGCAAGGGCTCTGCACGATGAGAAATTTCCTACGGTATGGAAATAAGGGGTGTCTTATACTCACTCTGTTCTTTTTTATTCGTCATTTTAGTGTTGTGCATGGGTATTAAAAAATAGTAGCATTTGTCCATATTCCTCTACCAAAAGTGTGCTCATTAAGTTAATTTGTCATAAAACTCACCAAAAGTGTTGGAAAATGTATCAAGCACTAAATGAGGTAGGGATTTATAGCTATGTTTCATCTTGGAATCTAGAGCACTTTGAAGCAAAAAGGAAACATAATTTAGAACCGAGGTAGTATTACCGAGCTGGATGCGCTTGAGAATGAAGGTCAGTTTTATGACAAATGCATTGCAAGATTGCATAATGAATGAAAACAAGAGCAATATACGGCTAATCCAGTCTTTGCCTTTTTCACCTATCAATGTTTTGTAGAGTTGTAGTTGCTGTCTGGAATTGAGGTTTATTTATCATCCATCATGGCGGCAAGGATGCGGGTGTATGCATGGCCAGTGGAGAACAGGACGAGAGCAGAGCATCCATGGATACAATGCTGAATGAAACAAAATATGCAATTTTCGAATGTATATTGTTTGTTGGCGAGTTGCATTGTAGTCTCCTCAATTGTATTTGCTATCGACATACAGATCATCGAATGGAGAAGGATTGTAGTCACTATGCAATCCTGTCCATCTCTAATGCATAGCATTTTTCAAAAGTCTAGCATGTATCTTTGGGCATGTTAAATTGTTTTTCCTGATTGATCTGGATATGTTGCTTCTGTGCACTTGCGTCATTTTTGATAAGCTATGATTTTAAGTAATCTACTGTATTTCCTATTCAATTATATTTTTATCCCTTCAAATTTCCTTTATCATTTTAGAATGGGTGCCCACACTACAACTTAAATCCTCATGCAGTGTTCTAGGTATTTAAGCACAAAGTGTTCTACCTCTTTGGAGTTCTAGATATTTAGATGTTTAGACTCAGATTAGTGTCGTGTTGTATGTGCAGTTGTGTGAGGTTGTTCCAAGGTTAGCTGTGTAGAGGTTGTTCCAAGGTTAGTTGTTTTACACGTGTTTTACCCAGTCAACAATATAATCTCATGCAATTTTGGAACGAGCATTTAACTAGTACATAGAAAAAGCAATTCCTACGGTCAGGAAAAAACGAATGCATCCAATCGGGTCATCGAACGGTTTAGATCACTTCTCACTGCACCTTTTCCCGTTGGAAAGTAGTACTCCGTCAGAAGGAGAAGGATCCCGCAAAATCCTACACGGTCGACGAAACTCGACCGGGCCCGACCGCCGGGCCGTACCCAACCAGCAACGCACCCAATTCAAAATTCGGATGGCCACGCTCTTCTTTTCCTTCGCCCTGTCGCCTCGTCTTCGTCCCCTTCTCCGCCGCGTCAACCACGAACCCCTCCTCCAACTCTCCCTCCCAAGAAGAACAACCCTCACATCGCCCTCCCCAGCCATGTCCTCCCCTCCCCCTCCCCATTCCTCGACCTGGGTCGAAGATGACGACCCTTTGGATTTCGGCGCGGTCGCCGGCGCCTCGTTCCTCCCCCTCCGGCGGTGCTCTAGGAAGCGGGAGCGTGCGGCGTCGCCGGAGTTCGCCGAGGTGCGCGCCGCCGACGGGAGCGGCGGCGCCGAGGGAGAGGAGAAGCCGCGCGCTGCCACGAAAGGTTTATCTAGGGTTTTCTAATTTTTGCGGGTCGAAAGACTCGGATTTTCCTGTCTCCTTCAGTGAATGCGCCAAGATTTGCTTCTCCATTTCGTTTCCAGGGGTCGTATTTTGTTCTTCACCTGGGCCAATACCTATATATTGTTTCGTTTAGTATGATCTAATATCAAGAGGATTAGGTTATGCTATTTCTTTTGCAACATAAGATTTTGTTGTACTTATGATTTTGCTTTTGTTTGGGGGTGGGGGGATGTGAAGATGCCAGACAAATATCACTACATGTTGGCAAGAATTAATGAGATAATTGCAATGTGATATTTTAATGATTCTGATTCCCCTCAAAATGTCTTGCTGATGAATGCAATAAACTAGTCATTGTAATAGAAAATACAATTGAGAGCAAGTGGGGATGTGTAGAAGTGTTAATGTCGAATAGACATCTGCAAATGGGTAGTTATTCTGCATCTGATGTGACCAATATGTCGAATTGCGGTACATGGTGACTTCGTGAGCCAGCATGGATATGGATGCATGAGGATCGATTTTGTTTGATCTAATTCAGGGTGTCTGTTTGGTTTGTTTACGTGCTAGCTTGCTAGTTTAATAATTTTCTTCCTTCCACACTCCATTCTACTTAATATTTGAAAACTAATATATTATCTATTTTGTCTCAATATGCTGTTTTTTCTTTGATTACAAGTTATTTTTCTTATATTTTCCAAGTTACATATACATTTTGTCTTGTTCTATTTTTTTAAAAAAATTACAACGGTCTTGCACTCATCTCATATCCCTCTGCTAATTAGCAGCGAAAAGTCCATCTTATATTCTTGCTAGCTTTTGACATGACACTTGCAAAATCATAACATATATTCTTGATTATACATTCTATTTTATCCGTTTCATTTTAAAAGTTGCTATTCGGAATTCATTTATGTTCTTTCAGAGGCCATTAATTTTAGCATTTCTTATCCACTAACATGTTGGTGACAATGGTACATATGTTCGTTGATGAGAAATGATGTTACAATGTTCTACTGACTGAAAATCCGATACAGTTCTTGTCCTGTTATTCATGGCTATAATTGAGCTGGATGCTAATATGTTTTTCTAACAGGACTATGGTAGATATTTTGTGAATATTTTGAAGTGATTGCACTGTTTTTGTTGTTTGTGGAACTGATCTTATAAAACATATGTTTATCAAATCTTTGTGAAAACAATATAGCAAACAGATTTATGCATGCTAGGAGCTGATTTCATCTTTCAAATGTGTTTAAATATAATATCCTTACTGTCTGCTATGGTCACATTAATAAATGAATGACTTCCACAGGAAATTCCAATACTCATTTGAATAAGAAGGCTGTCAAAATAATGACATACAATGTCTGGTTCCGTGAAGATTTGGAACTGATTAGACGGATGAATGCTCTTGGACATCTTATTCAGCATCACAGTCCAGACCTTAT
This sequence comes from Phragmites australis, assembly GCF_958298935.1. Lineage (NCBI taxonomy): Eukaryota > Viridiplantae > Streptophyta > Magnoliopsida > Poales > Poaceae > Phragmites > Phragmites australis. The sequence continues at coordinate 31,803,830 of NC_084923.1, read as the reverse complement.
ATGCTTCCAGGTCCTGAATTCAAACTATGCATTATTTCTTTTCCTCTTCTACATGGGTTTTGGATATTTATATGTGGAACTGCAGGAGGTTACTCCAGACATATATCTGCTTTTTGAAAAATCTGAATGGTGGAAAGGATACAAATGCTCACTATCTCATGAGAAGGCTATGGAAAGACCATATTACTGCATGCAGGTATAAACATTTCTCAAACTTAATATATGGCATGAGTCCAAGTGTCTAGAAACTAGAAAGATTGTGTTAGCTGATTCTCTTCTAAGGAGACTGACATGCAAAATTGTAATGTGATATTCTAATACAATTTCTCATGTGGTCAGTGTTGATGCATTTATGTATATTTTGCATTTCGCATGCATGACTGCACTCTTTGTATAACATGGGGACGGGTTTATGTTTTGTTGGAGACATAGAATTCATGTCATGGTTTAATACTGGGTTTAGTTGCTATCTCAAGGTTTTTCAATAATTTGAGCTAAATTACTGTCCTATATTGCACGATATTAAAAATAGTAGACATAGCTGGGTTTTAACTATGTGAGCTAAATCACTACTCCTCTATTCAGGATGTTAGAAAGTGTTAGGTGTTAGCTCTCCTGTCATGGGCTCATGCCCTCTCCTGTCATGGGCTCATGCCCATCTGTACTTAGCACAGACAACCTAGTGCTATTATACGGCTTACTACTGTTCAGGCACACAATAAAGGATACACATGCACACATAGACGCTGATTGGCTTGCTACTCCTCTGCATACCATTAACAGCAACACCCATTCATACGGTGTCTTTATATATCAAGACATTTGGACTTAAGATTGTTTCTCACGATTTTTTTTATATTTAGTTTTGGTGCCTTAACTTGCACATCCACAAATGCTACTTATACATTTTTGCTGTTCCCTTTCAGTTAAGGATAGTGTATCCTGTTTTCTGTAGTTTATTTACATTTTTTCTAATGTTACTTTGATTGCAAACAAATTCAGATGAGCAAATTGCCTGTGAAGTCATTTGACTGCACCCCATTCTCTAACTCAGTAATGGGAAGGGAGCTATGCATAGCTGATGTCAACATCGGAGGTGTGATCAAGTTGGTGTTGGCTACAAGCCACCTTGAGAGTCCATGCCCTGCACCTCCCACGTGGGATCAGATGTTCAGCAAGGAACGTGTAGCTCAGGCAAATGAATCTTTGAGTATTTTGGGAGACTTCTGCAATATTGTATTTTGTGGGGACATGAACTGGGATGATAAAGGAGATGGACCCTTCCCGGTACCAGATGGCTGGATTGATGCTTGGGCTGAGTTGAAGCCAGGTGAAAATGGCTGGACTTATGATACGAAAGCTAATGCCATGCTTTCAGGTAACCGTAAGCTGCAGAAGAGACTGGACCGGTTTGTGTGCAAGTTGTCAGATTTCAAGGTGGACAGCATTGAGATGATTGGGAAAGAGGCGATACCAGGTATCACATACATAAAGGAGAAGAAGGTCCGCCAGGAGACCTGCCAATTGAAACTACCTGTCTTACCTAGTGACCACTTTGGGCTTCTCCTGACTATTACCTATGAGGCTGAAAATATCTGATTGTGGTCCGCCTACTACAATGTATGGCCCTCTTTTGTATAGGTAGTAGCATCATAACTGTTTCATGGATGCATAACTGTGACTGGAGTCCATGCTAATGGACAATGTTAGTTCTATGATTATCCAGGTGCCCCCAATTTCGTGTAGTTTAGCGAGGCACTCGCTAGCTATATAGATATGCCAGCAGTGGTGGTTCCCATTTGGTTGCTTTACATGTTAAAATCGGGTGGTTCTTTTGCTTCACTGAACTTGTGGGTCTGATGTTTTTATCATCCATACTTTCTCAACTTGTGCTTCGTTGCATGGTTGGTTGTGCTTAAATTTTTTTTGGCCATCTGGCAGTGGCGGGTCTAGCATTTTCAATTTGGGTGTACATACTTATCGTGATCGTGCCCGTGTGTAGCCGTGTGCGCCGCGCCTCGCTCATGCCCGCGCCCCGCCTAGCGTTTGGATTCTCTCAGAAATATTTTGGTTTTAGATTCTCTCTGAAAATATTTTTTTTTCAGTAACAACAATTGACATACATATACAACATGAGCATCATCTTTGATCATTTTTGAACAATTGTTGCATGCATTTGCATTTAATTGGAATTGATCAAATTCATGAAAAGTGAGGTCATATGAAGAAGCTTAAAATTTCACTATATAACTTAGATCTGGGGATAATTTTAGAAATTAGCCCATTAATTAAGATGAATATTGGCGATTTTTTCCTTATTTTTGGGAATTCTTTTAAAGCTCTAAAAATTCATGAAATGTGCAAAAACAATCAATTTTAATGAATTTTAATTTGAATTCTGTTCTAGCTTTTTAAATGCAACCAGTTAAAATGGGTTGCTTATAGATTATACAACCTACACAAAAATTGGTAGATTTTTTGGAGCCTTTTAGAAAGTTTAAAGTTATAGGGAAAAGAGATTAAAAATATGAATTTTTGAGTAATCTTGCAACAGCTGAACAAAATGGTTGAACCGGAAAAGAATGGGACAAATATTTGGGTGTATATCTGTACACCTATGACCTCACGTGTGCCCGCCCCTGCCATCTGGTTGGGCAGCTGTGGTGTGGCCTAAATGCTATGCCTTATGACTATCTGTGTTGGGCTCGGTTTATCTGATACCAATGTTCCTGAATTTGGCATCCAATTGGGCAGCTGACGTTTCGTGTTTTTTGTTTTTTTTTTCTGAATAAACATTAGGAAAGGATACAACTGAATAATTATGCTTTGACCAAACATATATAGCTGCTTTGCTTTGAAGTTGAATTGTATTCTTTGTCAAAAAGTCAAAATGAGTGTCAAGTATCTGTTTTTTTTTATCGAACAGGTAGAAGAGCTACTTGTTATTATATTAAAAAGGAATAAAGGAGGGTATAAAACCAAACGAAAATGCAAGACAACAAAACCCTTGACCAACAAGGTCATAGAGAAGAAAAACTACATGAAAAAAATAGCACTACAGCACGTCACTGAAATGAGGAGTATGACTCGAACCAGCGCCTTAAACTGCAAGGTTAGACAACCCCTTTGCTCTGGCCACCTGCCAAAGCGTAGCCTCATCCCAAATGGCACGCACTAGCCTGTTGTCATCTGGAGAAGCTCAATCAAACACACATTTATTCCGATGTTTTCAAAGGAGCCAAGCCACAAAGATGAGCAACAAATTGAGACCTCGACGCTATTGCTGATTCACTTTGGATTAAGCCCACCTCCACCACTCGCTAAAGCACTCATCAAAAGGTTGAGGGGATGTATTAGCGAGCACGACCCTGCCGAGAATGCTGAACCACACTTGCCGCGAGAATACACAAGAGGTGAGCAAGTGTTGCGCTGTTTTATCAGCCTGATCACATAGCAGATAGCGAGAAGGATGTGGCAGTCCCCGATGAGCCAAGCGATCGACTGTCCAACAGTGGTTCCGGATGGCTAACCATAGAAAAAACTTGCATCTTGCTGGTGCCCAGGACTTCCACAGCTATTGCCATGGATCAAAGCCAACACTGCCCAGCAGGAACCTCTAATAAGCCGACTGTGCTGTACTGTCTTGATGACGTGTGCACCCATGTATGAACATCTTGCACACCTTCATGGAGCACTATCTATCACACCCCAAAATTCCTATTTTGGATTGTGAGCATTTTAAAATAATGAAATAACATTTTTCCTGAAATTTGAAAGCTTTTCCAAAATTTTGTTTAGAGTTCAAAAAGAATTTGTTTTGTGATGAAAAATATATTTATAAAATATTAGAACAGGTTAAGAAATTTCAAGGTTGGATAAATCGTTGTTCCATTTTTCCCACATTATCTAAAAATTCTCCGTGGATAATCTCATCTCGTATCCTTTTGATCCAACCCAAGGTGCACTGCTTTTCCTCAATATTTTTCTCTCCAGTCTGTGACTCCAAACCAGCATCAAGCCATCAACCTTGCATCACGTTGGATTGCTAGCATGATGGCCCACATGTGTGCTAAAGCTAGCCCATACCAGCTCTCTTGTATGTATATGTATCAGATCATTTCCATCCACCTCCAAATGACATCGTCCCTTCGCATAGCAGCCATGCCTGGTCAACTAAGCTCGAGTAAGTGCTCAATAAAAATGCATTGACATCCATTTATCCTCTTTCAATTCCTAGCAATTCAGAGTGGAAACCGCCGCTTTAATGGCCATAATGGCAATTGAAGCTGGCTGCCAGTTACTCCTCATCGCCAGTCTCGTCTTCTCAAGCAGTTTCAGAGTTCAATACAGTCTCAAATGTAAATCTTGAAAATACCAAAGTTATAGGTCTCGTTGAGAGCTTCAATTTTCACATGTGAAAGTCCCCATTTGGTAATGGATCTAGGAGTTATGGCTCCCGAAATCAGTGCTGCACAGATTGGTCTGAGTTCAAACAGTTTTTCTTGTGACACATTTTTGGACATTAAAATGGCATTTCCAGAAATTCCAATGAGTACCAAAGTTGTAGATCTTTTCGAATACTACAAGATAAAGTCTAGAAACGTCCAATTTGGTATCCAGAAAGTGGAGTTATCATTCTCGGAACACAGGCCTGCGAATTTGTGTCACGCAACCGGATCACAACTTGGCCCTGGGCCATGGCCGGCTTGGATCCCACCTTGGCTCACCAGCCCGATGTTCCTAGCCCCATAAAAAGGGACCAAAACAACATCCCCTAACCTTTTACATGCTCCCCCAAACCCTAGCCTCCGCCTCCAACCTGCTAGGCACCGTTCGCTGTCGCAGACAGCCATGTCATCGCTGGTTGGCATCCGCGTTCCCAGCGATCCGTCCAGCCAAATACCTTCATGTTTTGTCGAGATGTCTCCCTAGTCAGTGCATACAACTCCACAAAGCAGCATGGCAAGAGGAGAACAGAAGCCACCGGGATCTACGTCGCCGTGTGCGCTACTCCGTTTCTGGCCGCGTCCAGGGCACGAATCGAAGACTCCATCGGAGTTCCCGATGATTTATTGAAGATCCAGCCGCGCCACCCGTGTCACCATGTAGAACATCAAGGGAACCTCTAGATCCCAGAAGGGATCGTCCAGATCTTTGTCGACACAGTAGGAACGCGAGCCTCAATTCTAGCGCCGCCGCCGTCTCCGCAAATCCTTCTTCTCCGATCATCGCAGCAAGGTGAGGACCCCGAACTAGCCCTTTCCCCTCCTCCTTTACCTATATTTTTGTCCCATGGGATCCCTAGAAAAACCCCCATCCCCTCAAATCCATCATCAGACTGCCACACTCATCACTGTCGTGGATAGGTGCACCATCGCGGATGGCATTGGCGTTCCCCAGCTGATCAGAGGTCAGATCGCCATGCCCTTTAACTAGAACGTGCCCCTAGATGTTCCCCACACCCTCACCATTCCGATCAGCTATTAGAGCTCCGACACCACAGGAATCCGCATCGGTGTTGCTGCTCCCCTAGTCTGGATGAATTCCGCGCATGCACTACAGGTGTAGTCCGCATTCCCAGTTGATCTAGCGACCGTATGGGTGCACCGACTGTGTCACCATGTGCTCCATAGAGTCTTCTACGTGACCCCAAAGAGCTCTTCACCATTCTCATCTCTGTTGTTTGATCTCCTTTTCAGGTGAATTGTTATCCAAGCCTCCACCCTAGCATTGCGTTCCTCATCAATATGAAGCTGTGTGTTCAAGTACTTTTGTTGAATTCATAACCTATCTCCGGGAACACGAGCGTCTTCATTGTTGCGTCTGTTCGCAGTCACCACCAAACCTAGCGGTGTTCGTTGGTGTTTTGCTGCTATCTCAGAACCTCTCTACCAAAACCAACTATAAAAACGAGCTTGTCTTCTCGCATTCTACATTGTGCACTCCTTGATTTGTGAAACACCATTGCTTCCCAACATCGACGTCAGTGATAACCGCCGTCGTCTCTATCCAATCGTGCACCTCCCCGCCTTCAGCTCGCCGGTGTGCCTGTCCTTCTGTACCCTGGTTCAAGCTAAACCCTCCATGAGTTCATGGCTATGATGCAACCCTGTCTGCATCATCTCTATCAACCCTGGGCCTTTTCCCCCACCGGCGACGCCGAGAGCCCACTGCCAGCTGACTCCTCCATGCCAAACTCTCCTGCTCTGCTCTCTGATCTCTCTCTCTCTCTCTCTCTCTCTCTCTCTCTCTTGGTGAGAATCCAAATAACCCCTCCAAAGATCCTTTATTTATATACTTATTATCTCCTGCTTAGGATGTTTACATGTTAGCTCCTGCCTTAGTCAATCCTGTTCGAGCTCTCATAATTCAACTAGAGTTTATCATCTCAAATCTTATTCAACAAGTTTCTTCTAAATTCAAATACCACTTTATACTGTCATCCAATTCAACAAGTTCCAATAGCTCATACTTGTTCATGCCAGTCTATCAAAATTGGTCACGTCGGACTATATAGTCTCTAAGTATTGTTTTAATATGGAATCCATATTAGAATGCTTCGACATGTAGGGCCCACATGTCGTTACACATATGTTATGGATTCGAGGTGTTAAAACAATATGCTAGAATTATATTGGATATCGCGCGCCAATATTCTTGGACGTCCATTCACACCTTTTTTTAGCAAACCCCATATTTCCTTGTGCCATCGTCACGCTGTCGCATGTATCCAGTCTTTTATTCCTTTCCCTGCCGATATCATGCCATCACCATAGTTAGGGTTTTTCTTCAGTAAATAATGTCATAAATCTGTCGAGAATATTTTCAAGGAATATTTTATCTCCTTTTTCCTTTTAACCCTAATTTAATCTTTCGAGAACCTGTTTTCCTCCGTCTGAACTCTGATATGAGCGGTTCTTGCGCCCAAATTCTTCTAAAACCATACCCTATCCAGCCATAGTGCTTTTATGATGTGTTATCTTTGTTTTGTGTACTGTTTCTTAGTTATTTTGTTCTTTCTCTTTTATTGGTAGATCTTGTGAGCAGAATATAGCATTTCTAGAGATTAGATGAGCTACAAGGTCGAGACTTCAAGACATGCTAGAATCGAGTTTACGAAGATAACTGAGCATCAGCCAGGCAAGTGTCCTTGCTCATTTTGCACCTAACTTAGGGTTTTATGATAGTTGTTTATCCTCCATTGCTTGCTTGTCTAATATGGAATCCCATGATGTGGTTTACTAGCAATTGTCTGATTATCCTTATCGTCATTGATCAAATCATTGGAAATAAAAGGTAGAGATGCTAGTTGCTGTCATGGTAGGGTTATGAGTTAAACTTGACTAATGTTTATGCAACATGAATTAGGTGTGGTATCTTTTATAGCAACATGGTATAGGGATCCTAATAGGATGGTTTGTTTGAGGATGGTGCAAGAAGACGCATGTGTTGTGCTGCACAGTGAGAATGTATATGTTCATGTGTGGGGTCCTAAGGACTGGTTCTTGAAGTATGTAACCTGGCTAAACAACGCAACCACGAGGCCTATATGGGTACGGCCTGGCCAATTAATTAGCCACCCCTCTAATTCTGTGGGCACCAGTGGAAGGTTGAGTGGCACAAGAGGGGGCTTCTGCAGCGATGAAATCGTCTGTTAACGGTGAAACCTCAGTGGGTGCCTACGGATCAGCGGGAGCTTTGTAAAAGCCTTTTAGTGATCTCCTGGCAGCACACCATAAGAAGTGTGCAAGTGCTTGATCAGCACGGCAACATGGAGACTGTCACCTGGTAATGCGGGTGATGAAATCATGACTCGTGGGTAAAGTGTGCAAATTCTGCAAAGTATCAAACTAATCAATCAGCCGTGCTCACAGTCAAGAGCGGGCTTGAACTTCTTGATTAGTTGGGATCAGGGTGATTGGTATGGATGGTCGGGTAGCCTGGTAATGGGATTACCTGGTGAGTTTGGTAGCCGGATATGGAATATCTAGTGAGTTTGGTAGTCAGATGGAATCCGATGAGCTATTCCTCTTGTTTAAGTTGTGTCTTCACACTTAGTAAATAGGATGCATGTTTCTTGGAGTTATAAGTTAAGGTTGCTTAGTGCAGTAAACCAGGGTCTAACCTTTTCTCGACTTAATCCCTCATGTCATACTTTCCTACACTTGCGGAGTACGATATGTACTCACACTTGCTGTTTCCAATAATAAATGTTGCTCAGCTGGAGAAGACTATGTGGAGATCAAGAAAGCTGAAGACTACAATGAATACAGAGTGTCCAAGGTTGCGTTGCCCCCAGTCGATTGCCTGTGGTGTGCCCTAAAGCTTTCGTTGGAGTTTCCTCTTGTTCTTTCACTGCTATTTAGAAACTCTTATTTATTTCAATAAAGTTGTTTTGTTCGATATAGCACTGTATATCACTTATATGTTACCGCATGTATGATGAAACTGATCCCGGTATACATGTGGATTGCAACTGGTGATTCTTCTAAAAATCAGGCGTGACACTATCCCCTCGAACAAATCCCAGGTTTGTAAGTACTCAACAATAGCCTGAACTGAGGGGGCCTCCTTGATGTCTCAAATCCACCTTTGGTCTACTAGACCCTCAGCCACTGTGTGCTATTTGATGGCCCTCTTGCCGACTGCAGCTAACAAAGTGGGCACAAGATCAACTATCGCCTGACCATGAAGCCATAAATCAGTCCAAAACAAAGTGTGCTGCCCATCACCGACCATAGAGGTGATTGATACTGAGAACATGGGCTTGGCCATGACAACAATTTGAGGTTATGAATGCCAAGTCTGCCCAACTCCAAAGGTCGATAGACCTTGCTCCAATCCACGACACAATGGCCGCCATTGACATTAGCCTTCCCTTTCCACAAGAAGGCACGTCTGATTTTGTCGATGGCCTTGATAACCCATTTGGGTATTTCCAGGGCCATAAAGTGATAAATCATAATGGCGGTCAAAACCGCGCGCACTAGCTACAGCCTACCAGCGGGATGCATAAGCGCCGCCTTCCACCTGGGTAGTTTATCCATCAATTTATCCAAGAGAGGCATGAACTGGTCCTTTGTCAATTTTCCCAAAGATAAAAGCAACCCCAAATAAGAACAGGGAAACTACTTCAAGTCACATGGTAGAATCTCCTGAATTGCGGTGAGATCCCCCTCCAGACATTTTATAGGGGAGACAAAGGACATGAGAATGTTAGTCCTCAAACCAGAGACATCACCAAACAATCTCAACAAATTGTTAATCAAGACCAGATCAGTTGCCTCTGGTTTTAAGAATAAAACAACATCATCGGTGTAGAGGGAGACCCGGTGATTTATAGGCCGACGAGATAAAGGTTGTAGCAAGCCAACCTCGCTTGCCCGATTAATCAGCACGTTTAGCACGTGCATCACAAGAATAAACAACATCAGGGATAGTGGGTCCCCTTGGCGCAACCCACGTAGATGTGAGATCACCTCACCCGGCTCCTCGTTGAGTAACACCTGTGTAGATGCAGTGGACAACAAGTCGCATAGGAGGGTGCGCCACCTCGGTCCAAACCCCATGTGAGTGAGAAGCTCCAACAAGAACGGCCAGTCCACCAAATTAAAAGCTTTCGAAATGTCAAGTTTGAGTAACACCCGTGACTCACCTTGATGGTGTAGTGAGTGTGCCGTTTTCTGCACCAATAAGAAATTATCTCGAATGTAGCGTCCACGAAACAAAGCACTTGATTGAGCGAGACCATAGATGGCAGTAAAGGCGCTAGACGATTAGTAAGAATCTTGGCCACAAGCTTCACAAATCTATGTATCAAACTGATGGGTCGGAAGTCCCGTACTTGAACTGCATCTGCCTTCTTGGGAAGGAGTGTTAGAAAGGCCGAGTTTAGCATCCCTAGCATCCTGCTGTCACCATGACATATTGCTGTCATTGCCTCCATTAGGTCATGTTTAATGATATGCCAGCAGCTGCGATAAAAATGTCCTGTGAAACCATCGGGCCCAGGGGCCTTATCAGGTGGTAATTTCTCTATGGTAACCCACACTTCATCAGAAAATGGAGCATCTAGTGCAATAAGATCATGCTCAGGAATTTCCAAAGCATGGAGGTCCAAAGTGTGTATACATTCCTCTGTACTACCGAGCAACTGAGAATAAGAATCGTAGGCCACATGCTGCTTGTCACCTTGCGTTGTGAACACATTCTCATTCACACGTAGCTACCCAATGAAATTTTTTCTCTTCCTATATCTTGCTTGCTGATGGAAAAATGAGGTGTTAGCGTCTCCCTCTTTGAGCCAATCAATCCTCGATTTGAGATGAGCAATAGTACACTCTTGAGAAGCTAGGCTGAGATATTTCTTTTTGAGGTTTCGGCGTAGCCAAAGTTCACCGTCAAAGAGAGACCGGACCTCTTGGGCGACATCCAACTGAAAGATGATCTCTTAGGCCAAAATGAGCTGCTGCTTGACGTTACCAATCCTACGGTGCCCCCAACCTTGCAATGCCTTGCTGAGACGTCCCAATTTGGTGGCTAACTGCTCCAGCGGGCAATGTGTTGCAACTGGTGCTGACCAAGCCTGCAGGACAGCTTCATGGATGCCCTCGAGGTGGGTCCAAAAACTCTCAAAGTGGAAACGGTGTTTGCCCCTTGAGTTGTCCTTCAGGCCAAGTAATAAAGGGCAATGGTCAGAGATTCCTGTAGACAAACTTTGTAAGAGACAATCTGGGAAGATGTTTCCCTATCTGCCATGTGAAACACCTGATCCAATCCGACCAATGTTGGTGATGCCCTTTCATTAGACTATGTCAACTTATGACCAGCAAGAGCAAGTTCATCTAACTCAAGCTCATTCAGCAACCTGCGAAATCGACCCATCATTGCACAGTCCACATTTGCATTGTTCTTGTCCTCTAACCTGTAAATAAGGTTGAAGTCGCCCGCAATGGTCGAAGGAACAGCACATTGCAAATGGATGGTCTTGAGCTCATCAAGAAAAAGGACCTTCTCGGCATCGGGTTGAGGTCCATATACCCCTGTGAACCACTAGCATTGACCATCTTGCTCACTGAACTGGACGAAGATGGAATAAGAATCCGAGCAGGATGCCACCATCTGACACAGCACCCCTCCAAGCAATGAGAATCCCTCCTCTTGTGCCCTGGACCGGGAGGAGGTGCCACTTATCGAACGTGGGCCCCAAAGTGGAGCAAAGCCTTCGATGAGATAGATTAGAAGTCTTGGTCTCTTGCAGGCACACCACATCGGGTTTGACCAAAGAAACAACGTCATGTACCAAATCACGTCTTCCAGGCCTATTAAGTCCAGGGACATTCCACACCAAAATGTAAGAAAAAGACATTGGGGAATAATGTAAGATTGACCAAAAATTGTCCACACCAATCAGGTTTGAACAGAGGCACACACTGCCTCATCTACACGGTTGTCCTCAGGAACAACCCATCTAACGATTGCAGCCAGTGCTGTGATGTGCGCTCATGACAGGGGCTTTGAGAAAATCTTGGCGTACTCATCCTGAGCCGCTTGGTCAATCACAGCATGGTTCGGCATGAAGCCCAGTTGACGAATGACCAAGGATGAACCTATTCCATCACAGAGGAGGCTTGACGCTTAGGTGCAGCAATCTGTTTGCTGCGCCTCATTGAGTTGCCCGACGGGAGCATCTTCTTGCGCCTTTTTTGAGTTTGGGGTCTCGGCAAGAGCTCAGATGTCGGGATGGCCAAACTCAAGAACAAGGCATGGGCCTGAGAAGCTGGCAGAGGAAGGCTTGGCTGAGCCTCTTGCGGCATGGACCAGGGGACCTGTTTGCCACCTCGACGCCTGGCATACTCCAACACACAGAAACGCTACCGCACATAAGAAGGACCTGGCGAGCAGGAAGTGAAGGTGATATGCCCCAGAGGCAATCATAAAGATGGTTATATCACATGTCTATGTTAATGTACTTTTGAATAATATGTTATTAAAAGAATGACTATGTTTTACATTGATTGGTAAGTATGTGACTTGTTCATAAAACTCTTTGTTTATGTCATGATGTTATTCTTAGTCGATCTCCGATCGCATATCATTGTGATGATACATAAGACCAGCATATGTATTGATTGATGATCATGGATCTTAGGTATAGAGATACCAAGTCAATAATGTAGACATTTATGTTAGAGAACATGATGTTGCATAGACCTACCTTGAGATACTGCTGGGATTGTTATTTATGATGTGCTGTTATTTGTTATCTAAAATGGTATACCTACAGGATCCTTAGACCTAAGATCATCATTGATTTCTAGAATTTCTAGTGGCATACTTTGAGGCTGTCAAACACTATTCCGTAACTGGGTAGTCATAAAGGTAATTTTCAGGCTTGTCATGAAATATGTCGTGGGGTGTGAGCGATCAAGATGGAATTTGCTCCTCCTTGATAATGGGAGAGATATCTCTGGCCCCCTCGAGGTAGTTGGATCAAGAAAGTGCATGGCCATGCCAATAAGATTAAAGAGTTAGTCATGATGAATCCACTACTTGATGAGTAAATGGTCGAGCTATCACAAGGGTGACACATATCTCGCCTTGAGTTTTTCTGGTATCGTGAGGCGAAGGGATCGGTGCATGTGTATATCAAGGTTCAGCCGATATGATCTTTTGTGTATACTCGGGAGTCAACATATTCTGTTATGGACCGCTATTGATTTCGGTTTGGAAATGATTTTTGAGTTGTAGTTGTTTGTACATGAACCTAACAGGTCACACACTTAAAGGGTTGGAACAAAACATGCAAATTAGTTTTGTATATGGGTTTTGATTGGATTGTGATCCATGAGAAGTTAGAGTCCTAAAGGGCTTCCAACATGGGAGCCCATTGGTAAGCTCTATATAAGGAGAGGCATGGGTAGGGCATGCTAAGGTTGAGCCACTCCGAAAACCTAGTTGCGGCCTTCCACACTATCTCCCAAAACCCTAGCTGCGCGTGCGGTGCTAGCACATCGGCGCTCGGTGTTTCTGCCTAGTACGTGTTGATACCGTAGAGGCGCTGCTGCTATTGCGGCACTGATCTTCTCAGTGAGTTGATCTCGATGTGTTTGGGACCACTCGGATCTGGTCGGATAGCACGATACGACCACTCAAAACTAGTCCAGGATGCGACAGACCTGATCGGGAGCTAGTCGAGGAACTGGTCGAGGAGCACGACCATGTGCTCGGAGTTGGTTGGGGAGCATTACCACCTGCGTAGGGCTGGTCACGGATCTGATCGAGAAGCTGCTCGAGGAGTTTGACACACACGACGATAGATCGGTCTACTCCAACTCTTCTTCCATTGCACTGCACGTTGAGCGGTAACGATCTATGATCTTCTACTAGCATGGTTTCCTAGTTGAATGCGGTAGAAAATTTTTGTTTTAGGCTAGCGTAGCCTACCTATTACCCAACATGCAAATAGTGAGGCGAAACAGACCCTCGAGGCTGCCTTCTTGGTCTTGCTATGCCTTAGCAACAACTTGCGGGTCGACAGGTGGGATTGTCTCCACAGAGAGGTGCCTGGCCTTTGGGCATGTAACCGACAAGGAGAGAGCCGAGCACAGTGACTAGAGTAGCCGCCACCACAACTGTTGCGATCGTCCTGACCACGGTCCCTCATACTCCCGGGTGTCACGGAAAGCGCGCGGGATACCTATGGAGCCCCTCGGTGTTGCCTAGATTCATGACTCCTGGTCTTGCATCACCAGCATCCCAGTCCCAACAAGACGAGATGGGCGACCTGCACAGTCATGAAGGAGACACATGATGTGCTTCAGCACCACCAACCGACCCTCCATAGCGCCAATCCAAGGCGCACTCCTAGCGCCTGTCCAAGGTGCACTCCCAGCACCGGTGCGGGTACTCCTTTTTCCTCCCAAAGACATTCATCGGTGAAACACATGCATGCTCAACTAGGGGCTTCGCAGTAGGGGAACCTGGGAACAACCCCATAGTGGACACAGGAAGCCGATGGTGCATTTTTGATGTTGGAGGGAGATTTGATCCGAGGACTTGCAGATATGGGCGTTTCTCTATCTATGGCTCCTGCTGGGAAGGGTTGGGCAGGGCGGAGGGTTGGATTTTTTGCAGGTGAATAGCGAATGAGGATGAACGCAAAGCCGCTCTGTGTCCTAAACCTTTGCATTTCTAGCACTTTGTGGGGTCTTTGCAGGTTGTAACTTGATGATCCACAAGTAGACAATTGAAGCACCTCCCTCTTGTTCTTCTTAAAAAGAGCTCCTTTGAAGCAATGGATCTGCATACCTAGTGATCGTCAGCCGCCCTTCTTGGAAGAACTCTGCTTATCCTCCACCAAAAACGTTCCCTGACTTTACACCACCCAACATCCTTTGGAGAGTCTTGCGCCTCTTGAGTCCCAAATTTTGAAACAACCAGTGGCCATGAGCAGATCGGCTTGGAGGTGGCCACGGCGGAAGTGCCAGGGGAGGCATCGCGGCAGGATCTTTCTTGTATATTGCTAAACTTGAAGAGAGAGAGAGAGGGGGGGGGGGAGTGACGATGCCGCTTGGCTGCAGACGCTGCAACCACTATGCTAGTCTTGTTCTGACCAGAAACCCTGGATCCGGGGAGACCTTCTCATCCTTATAGATCAAGGTGAGGTTAGGAGCCCTGAGCTCTTCATCGGAGCCGAGCTCGGAAGGTGGCAGATTGAAGGCAGCACCCACTGACTCCCCACATGTCACCTCTGGCAGAGTATTGGACAACAGCCTTGGAGATGGCAAGCTGCCCCTGGTCATCCCCTTCGAAGAGGCACTCCATGAGACCTGCACAAGAGCGTATAGGGGGAGTGTAAGGTACCATGAATCTCAGATCTAATGCGAGTGTTGGACTTAATCCTAGTTGTGGGCCTCGGGGACTCATTTTACGTGGCTCGGAGCTGTATCCAAGTCAGAGTCTTAGTTCAAATGTGTTTAGGACTTCGTAATGTGTGGTGTGCACGGGTCTAGTTCGAGTCAGAATTATAGTCCAGAATCGGATCGTGGGATGGCACTATTCATGTTAGGATTCAAAGTTAGTAGGTCGCTATAAATATAGAGTTGTAATCCCTGGATTGTATGTCAGATAATTCAAAAAAAGTTGCAAGTTGAGAAAAGTTGAATAGCGTAAAACTTCCTCTAGAGAGTTTTTCTTAATCTTGCTTCTTTGTTCTCATCGAATATTCGTCCTTCTATCCATGCCGGGAAGTTTTAGACTCATGTATAGCTACGTGATCGTGTGATTGTGTTCATACGCGGCAGACGCGTGGTCGAGCACAGCACGACTGGTCACTCATGTAATTGCTCGTTTACTACTGGTTGCTTGTGTGGTTGGAGGACTTGTTGTTGCTCACTCGCGGTCGCGAATCTCTAGAATGGTCATGCTCGGACACGTTCTGGTTGGGAGAGACAATGGTTGGATATGAGGTGGTCATGTGCGCGGTCCAATGGGTCGTCGAGACCCAACATCTAGTATCAGAGCCGGTAGGGCGCTGCACAAACTCGTGAAGATGTCGATCGTTCCTCAAGGCGACGCGGTGCGGGAGAGCGACGGTGGGCCGTTCCTACACTCGCAGTTGATGGTGAAAAACTACGTGAACTGGGTGATTCACGTGCAAGCGATGATGGAGGATTAAGGCGTCTGGGAAGCAGTCGAGCCAGCGATTGGTGTGGCTGTCGACGAGAAGAAGGACAAGAAGGCGAGGTCGTATGTCTTCCAAGCGCTCCCGGAGGATCTCCTAGAGCAGGTGGCAAGGAAGAAAATTGCAAAGGAGGTCTAGGACTGTCTCAAGACAAGGTTCGTAGGTGCGGATCACGTCAAGAACACGCGACTGCAGACATTGAAGAGAGGCTTCAATGCTATGCACATGCAGGAGGGAGAGACGTTGGACCAGTACATTGGAAAGCTCAACGCCATTTCCGTCACGTATGCCAATCTGGGGAGACGCTTGATGACGCTGCACTGGTCAAAAAATTGTTCGACACCGTACTGGATCGATTCTAAGTGTGATCGCTAGGATCGAGCAGTTCTACAACCTCGACAAGTTGCCTTTCGAGGAAGCTGTGGGGCGGCTGAAGGCATTTGAAGAACGTGCTCGCACACGTGCATCTGGCAGCAATAATAATGGCGACGATAAGCTTTTTCTCACTCAGTTCGAGTGGTAGGCACAACAGAAGAAGGATGGTAGTGACTCCTCGTTAAGCAACAAGAGCAAATACCACCCTCCTGCAGACAGCAACCGCGGCCGGGGTGGTCGTGGACGCGGCAAAGGCCGTGGCAAAGGTGGTCGTGGTGGGACGTCACGCAATGATGAGGAGAGTGGCTTGGGCGGCGATCACTGCAACAAGAGCCACATCAAGTGCTATAACTGCTACAAGATGGGGCACTACGCAAACGAGTGTAGGGCACCTAAGAAGATGGAGGAAGAGAAAGGCGAGTCTCATCTCACACGTACCGATGACACCGAGTTGGCCTTATTGCTCACAGTGTCAGAGGAGATGGTACTGGGATTGCAGCAAAGGCGGGATGTCGTGTTCCTGAATGAAGAGAAGTTGAAGCTGGAACTGCGTGACACATCAGAGGGAGGCTCCCATTCTGAGGTATGGTACCTGGATAATGGGGCTAGTAATCACATGACTGGTGACATAGAGAAGTTCAGTGTGCTGGACGAAGGTGTCACTGGCAAGGTGAAGTTCGGGGATGGCTCCACGGTATAGATCATGGGCTTAGGGTCGGTCGTGTTCAGTTGCAAGAACGGCGATCAATGGCTATTGAAGGATGTCTACTACATTCCAAGACTTTGTAGTAGTATCATCAGCCTAGGACAACTTACCAAAGTTGGACACAAGGTGATCATGGATCCTGAACATCTACGCGTATATGATAGTAGTCCTGCGCGATTGCTGATGAAAATGAGGCGAACTCTAAATCGCCTCTACAAGATCGAGCTGCATCAAGCGACATTGGTCTGTCTCTTAGCTAGTCTTCAAGACCCGGTGTGGCTCTGGAATGTGAGACTTGGACATGTCAACTTCATAGCTATGAAGCTACTTGTTGACAAAAAGTTGGCAGTGGGAGTGCCGCCGATCAGACACCCGAATTAGCTATGTCAAAGTTGTTTGGTGGCAAAGCAGGGGAGGCAGCCATTCCTGGCAGCAGCAAATTACAGGGCAGAGAAGGCACTCGAGTTGCTACATGCTGACCTTTGCGGGTCGATCACACCCTCGACTCTCACCGTAACAGTTATTTCATGTTAATTGTTGATGACTTTACTCGGTGGATGTGGTTGTACGTGATCAAGATGAAGGACCAAGCCTGCTCCGTGTTCAGGAAGTTCAAGTTGCAGGCCGAGAACACGAGCGAGCAGCGTATCAAGATGTTGATGACTAATCATGGCAGGGAATTCCTCTCTGCCAAGTTCACCCGGCTATGCAAGGAGGCCAGGATCGAACGGCACCTCACCGCGCCATACACGCCACAACAAAATGGCATGGTGAAGAGGAGGAACAGGACTGTAATGGCAATGGCGAGATCCCTCCTCAAGAGCATGAATGTGCCTGAAAGATTTTGGGGGGAGGCGGTGAGGCACACGATGTATCTGCTGAACCGCTTGCTAACGAAGGTGTTGGATGAACGCACTCCGTTCGAGGCATGGAATGGAAGGGAGCCGCATTTGGCACACCTTCGTGTGTTCGGCTGCACGATACATGCAAAGTGACAATGCCACACTTGAAGAAGCTCGATGACCGAAGCCAGCCGATGGTCTATCTTGGTGTCGAGGATGGTTGCAAGGTGCATCGTCTCTTTGATCCAAGGCGCAGGAAAATTCATGTAAGTCATGATGTTAAATTCAATGAAAACGTGGAGTGGAGCTGGTGTACAAGTACAGGCAGCGGGGAGCCATCTGATTTTGATGTCGAGGAGATGATTAGCA
Source organism: Phragmites australis (assembly GCF_958298935.1). NCBI lineage: Eukaryota > Viridiplantae > Streptophyta > Magnoliopsida > Poales > Poaceae > Phragmites > Phragmites australis. The sequence continues at coordinate 31,785,853 of NC_084923.1, read as the reverse complement.
CTGAGCCAGCTCTATGCCACTCGTAGGTCTGGCAAGAGTGCCTGCGCCAGTGACAGATGGTGATCTAGCTCTTCCATTGACTCCGCTAGTCGGTGAGGTGACGTTGGAAGGGCCAACAACCAAGACACATGCTGCGGCATGCATGACAGCCACCTCTCCAACAACCCCCACCACTCCAATGGTGATGCCGGCACCTGAATTGCCGGTGGATGATCTGGCCACACCGCTGCCGAGCAACAGCAGCAACATCATAGATGAAGGACGTGTTCGTTACAGGCACATCGACGACATCATGAGAGATGCTCCAAGGGTGGATCTTGATGAAGACGTGGAAGAAGAGGCCATGATCATGGAGACGGAGGAGTCATCTTGCTACCTTGAGGCTGCTGGACAGTAGGTCTGGGAGGACGCTATGGCCAAGGAGATCGAGTCCATAGAGAAGAATGACACATGGACTCTCATAGCGTTGCTAGCTGGTCACAAGCCGATTGGACTCAAACGGGTTTGCAAATTAAAGAAGAACACATAAGGATATGTGATCAAACACAAGGCAAGGTTGGTCGCGAAAGGATATGTGCAGTGGTAAGGAATCAATTTTGAAGAAGTGTTTGCACCAGTGGCTAGGCTGGACATCGTGCGTGGCTAGGCTGGACATCGTGCGTGTCATCCTTGCTATTGCAGCCAACCGAGGTTGGCAAGTTCATCATCTAGATGTCAAATCGGCATTCTTAAATGGTGAGCTCAAAGAGGAAGTATACGTGGCCCAGCTGGAGGGATTTGTAGTGATGAATAAAGAGATTCTTGTGCTCAAACTCAGCAAGGCGTTGTATGGACTCTAGCAGGCGCCACGGGCATGGAACATACGACTTGACAGGAGCTTGAAATGGATTGGTTTCAGCAAATGTACACAAGATCATGCCATATACACAAGAGGAACAGGTCGGGCTGGAATCATTGTCGGAATATATATTGATGATCTCATTGTGATAGGAGAAAGTCCAGAAGAGATCATGAGATTTAAGCAGCAGATGATGAGTGAGTTTGAGATGACTGATCTTGGATTGCTTAATTACTATCTCGGGATTGAGGTAGCGCAAGAAGATGGGCAAATTACAATCGAGCAAACAGCGTATGCAAAGAAGGTCCTTGGTCAATTCGGTATGCTGGAGTGCAATCCCATAAAATTCCCCATAGAACATAGGGTGCAGTTGCATAAGGATCCAGATGGACAGTCGGTGGATGCAATCGAGTATTGACGCATCATTGGTTGTCTAAGGTATTTGCTCCATACAAGACCTGACCTTTCATTTGTTGTCGGGGTGGTAAGCAGATTTATGGAGAAGCCCACGGTGATGCATCGTAAGGCAGTGAAGTAGATTCTTCTGTATTTGAAGGGCACCGTTCATTATGGGCTTGTGTATACAAGAGGAGAAACAGAAGAATGAATCACCGGGTATACTGATAGTGACCTGGCTGGTGACATGGATGACAAGAAGAATACCGGAGGTATGGCTTTTTATATCAATGATAGCTTGGTGTCATGGAACTCGCAGAAGCAGAAAATAGCTTGGTGTCATGGAACTCGCAAAAGCAGAAAACAATGGCTTTGTCTTCCTGCAAGGCTGAGTTCATGGCAGCAACGACGGTGGCATGCTAAGCACTGTGGCTAAGAAGTCTGTTGGGGGAGCTAACATGAGAAGAGCCCAAAGCAGTCAAATTGTTTGTTGATAACAAATCATCGATTGCTTTGATAAAAAATCAAGTGTTTCATGGCCGCAGTAAATACATTGGCACCAAGTTTCATTTCATTCATGAGTGCGTTGAAAGAGACCAGATTGAGGTGGATTTCATCTCCATGGAGGAGCAGCGAGCTGATGCTCTGACGAAGGCATTGCCGGCTGTGAAGCTGGCGGTCATGCAACATCTATTTGGAGTTCGTGATCTTGGCCCACATCAGGACGAAGGGGGAGTATGTTGGACTTAATTCTAGTCGTGGGCCTTGGGGACTCGTTTTATGCAGCTCGGAGCTGTATTCAAGTCAGAGTCTTAGTTCGAATGTGTTTAGGACTTCGTAACGTGCGGTGTGCACAGGTCTAGTTCGAGTCGGAATTAGAGTCCAGAATCAGATCGTGGGATAGCACAATTCATGTCAGGATTCAAAGTTAGCAGGCCGCTATAATATAGAGTTATAATCCCTGGATTGTATGCCAGATAAGTCAAAAAAATTCGCAAGTTGAGAAAAGTTGAATAGAGTAAAAATTCCTACAGAGAGTTTTTTTTTTAATCTTGCTTCTCAGTTCTCGTCGAGTATTCGTCCTTGTATCCACGCTGGGAAGTTCGAGACTCACGTATAGCTACATGATCGCGTGATCGCGTTCGTACGCGGCGGACGCGTGGTCGAGCACAGCATGACTGGTCACTCGTGTAATCACTCAGGTACTACTGGTTGCTTGTGTGGTTGGAGGACTGGTTGCTCGCTTGCAGTCACGAATCTCCGGACTGGTCATGCTCGGACACGTACTGGCCGGTCTTATACCGGTAGTGGTTGGATACGAGGTGGTTGTGTGCGCGGTCCTGTGGGTCGTCGAGACCCAACAGCGAGCTGGGTTGATGCTGCCCTGCACAACAGCTCTTGGAGACGGGGACGTGCGCCGAAAGGAGACGCCACCAAGATCTGCTGGTTGGTGGATGATTGCTGCAGGAGATGGCCGCGAAGCTTCTCGGAACAGGGATAGAGGGATGGAGGAGGAAGAACAGTGGCGCTCCTGGGGACGACCTGGGGATCGAACTGGGAAAATGGGATGTATCTGTGGGTGGCGATTGGGTTGGCGCAAGGTGCGCGGAGTCACCATGGGAGTCGCGAGAGCCCCTTAACGGCTCCATCCCTCTATTTTTTAATCACTTCCTCAATGTATCTGTTAAAGGAGTGAAACAAGTATATTAACCGTTCCATGGTACTATTGGTTAGAAAATAATCCTATAGCGACTGGGTCTTATGCATCTGAGCTCCGCAAGATCGAAGTGGAAGGATGAAATTCAGAAACTATAGCGGAAGCATTTATAGCTTTTTTAAGGTGAGTTTATAGGTTAAGGATCGTAGCAAAACGTTGTAGCTTGCACTATCTGTGCGTATTGTGACCGTTTGTATATCAACTAACTCATTATTCAATATTTGGCAACTCATGTGATCCAAACGCCTGGGCCAACGGCGAGCGACTCCTTTGAGCACCTCTCTGGCGTCAGATATTTTGGTTCCCCTCTCCTCCAGAGACCAGAGGCCTCCCTGACACCGGATTGAGAGGCCAACCGTCCTCCTGTCGGCAGGCGTGCATCTTCTTCCTTGTATAGGCTTAGGTCTTCCTTTGGCGATGCGGTGGTCGAGGATCTTTTGGCTCCTCTACGTCTTCTCTGACAGTATCGTGGCCTGCGACGTGGTCTCCAGCGAAGAACACGAGAGGTTAGTCTTCGCAGAAGGGCTGGATGGATTATTGTTCCCTGGTTGGGATGTTGCTTCTGGATCGTCAATGGTTTCATCGGGGACGCTGGATTTTTGGATCGGGTCGTCGGCATCCTCGGCAGCGCGACCATGAAGATGAAGGAGACAATTGATGTTCGTTCAGAGGATCTTTCGCGTTTGGGAGTCGGTCAGCCATCCTGTTGAGCTCTCTCCAGTTGAGCACGTTCGCATGCTTCTCTTGCGGCTACTCTAGCGTTGAGGTCCTTCGTTGGGCTTTTGTGGACCTTGTGGTTCTCGGTGTTGGCTGCCGTCGCCTCCGGCACCTTTCGCGGATCTCCGACGACCGATGCAGAGACGGAGCGGACGAATAACTTGTGCTTCCTTTATTGCATTTTTTCTGTTCTTCAAGAGCATTTGTGAAAAACCAGGGGCGTACTGTTCTCTGATTTAATATATCTCATCGCTTTCGTAAAGAAAAAAAAAATCAATCTCTGTCGAGGCTCATTACGTTCTGTGATTGTGTGAGGCTTACCACCAGCTTGGCCCAATCTTCATCGGCAGCAGAGGTGGCAGCATTGTTGGAAGGTATTATGACACAAATGTTAATGATCAATTAGGTATCTATTGGGGAGGGATGTCTCCCCAAAGAGACATAAACTTATGCCTTTATTTTGTATAAATCAACGTAAGTGCAATGAAAGAATTAACAAGAATTCATTCTATCTACTGTTCTATCGTCTCCATTACAATATACTTCAACATGTTATCGGCATAACAAGAATTCAGTCTATCTACTGTTCTATTGTCTCTATTACAATTTACGTCAACAGAAGGCAGGGGAAGGTTGAAGGGATCTCAGGTGATGGTGGCGTCAGTAAAGTTTGGCACATCGTAGCTTTGTGTGGAGAAAGGGTTGAAGTATTAGGGCTGGTTTGGTTCCCTAGCGAGCCTCGTCTTTCCTTGCCAACACGACCTAGTCTTGCCTTGCCACGGTGGATGCGCCAATTTTACTAGCTTGGGATAGCAAGGCAAAAAGCTTGCCAGCACAATATAGGAGAAGCCTTGCTAGGGATCCAAAGACAGTCCACACATCTAGAGCCTGTTTGGGATAGCTGGAGCCAGAAGTAGACTTAGGGTGTGTAGGCGAGTCAGCTTCTTCATATTTAGACTAAAAACAAAAGGTTAAACCACTTTATTTTTAGCCTACAAACTCCATATTCAGCAAGAATCATGGAGCTGGAGCTCTCCCATATCGTTGCTCTGTGAGTGAGGCAACTAGAATCCGAACATGCCCTTTCCTTATTTGGATGGACCTGATCCTCGGTCCGTTCACGTGGATGAGTCGGGTTTTCAATTCAAATTTGCGGCATCTTCGTTGCTAGGTTAGGATTTCGGCAGACCTAAACTGGTCCTAAAGAGTTGGACAACGTATAACAAATCTAAAATGTCAAAATCGTAGAAAATCTACACAAACAAGTCATACAATCCATTGTTCAGGGAACCAAACTGATCTATTCTTCAGCTAGCTAGAGAGACGAGGTGGCAGTGTGGCACAACAAAGGCCTCTGGGTAGAGTAGGAAGAAGGGGATCGTATGGACCTAGATCCAATGGCCTAGAGTGCAGCGGATTTCAGAGAAAAAAACATGTGAGCGTGATATAAATAGACAAAGTTCCATGTAATATTGCATCTCTCAGTAATATTATTTGCTCGTTTTGAGAGCAACCGAACAAGAGAAGCGCTTTGACGTCCGTGCAATCCCATAGATTCCTTACACGCCAAGCATGCACCAACTTAGTTTTATACTATATGCGCGTTTGCTAGTTTTCACACCGTGTCCCGTAGGTAGCTCACAGCCTTTCTGAACGAGAGATCGAGAGAAGAACATGGTCGTCGTGTAAGTAGCGTAGCGTAGCTGCCTCATACCTGCAGCAGGCCATGCATGAGTGGCAGGCAAGCAAAAGCACAGGAGACAGTCGTCCGCTAGCTTCCTCTAGTGCTCGACATCGCTGCTGTTCTAGATGAAACCTTTTCGTTCTCTGCACAAAGGAATAGCTAATTGAATTGTCCATGGACCTGATGGTATCTATAAATAACACTTGTACACCATGAGCTACTCGTCCATCGATCATCTCCCACAATGGCTTTGTTCTCCATGACCGCATCAATTCCCCGCGTCCTCTTCCTCGTCTCTCTGGCCCTCGCAATGGCAGCCGGGCCGTGGCCGGTGGCGGCGCGCGGGGGGCGCCTGATCCACCTGCACTTCTACATGCACGACATCACGGGTGGGCCCGACCAGACGGCGGTGCAGGTCGTGAAGGGTCCCGGCGCGGTACATCCGCTCATGCCCGGCTCCCACTTTGGCGACACGACGGTGATCGACGACGCCCTGACGGAGGGGCCCAGTGCGGCGTCAAGGCTCATCGGGCGCGCACAGGGGACGTACATGCTAGCGTCCCTCAAAGAACCCGTGCTGATGGTCACTATGACCGTGGCGCTCACGGGCGGAGCCTACAACGGCAGCACCATCGCCGTGGTGGGCCGGGACGACGTCTCGGCGGGCGTGAGGGAGCTGTCGGTGATCGGCGGCACCGGTGCGTTCCGAAGGGCCACGGGGCACGTGCTGTGGCGGACGTCGAGGATCGAGTCGAGAGACCACATGGTACTGGAGCTCGACGTGTACGCCACCGTGCCAGGAGGTAGTCTTGCGCCGCCTCCACGCGTCGACGGAATGCATCAGGCGGCCTGAACCTCAACAGCTCAACTGGACGTGATCCTAGACCGCGTATATGGATACGACCGTGAGTTTGATTTTGCCACGCATGCTGGTCATACTGTCTCGTATAAAATCGTTGCAGTTCCACATATGTTGGTGAAGAACATATATTACTGTTCAGTTGGTGCTGTCGATGGATGAGAAGTTCAAATTTTTAACCTTGCATTGAAATGAATAAAGTTCAAGGGATTCATCAAGTAATCACACAGTGAAGATACCGAAAATGAAAAGTTATTTTGCCTTTTACACGTTGGCATGCATCTCAACTATAATAACAAAATGGACATAATTGTAGGCCTAGGCACGCGCGGCAACAGCTCCAACAATTAACCCAATGAAAAAACCAAAGATTGTTTTGTTCACTACGTGAAAAACCCAACAAAAGAACACATAAGTGACGGGTTATTACACGACCTGTCATTTATATCATCTCAGGTCGAGATCGAGTATTTACTCATCACAGATAACAGGTAATAAGTGATATGTCATAAGTGACAGGTCTCCCTGCACCCAGTTATAAGTGACGGATCATGTTACGACTCATCACTTATGACTTGGCAAAGGTGATGGGTCTCTCTAGGTCAGTCATAAGTGACAGGTATTATTATCACCCGTCGTTTATTACTTACATTTGTTTTAAGATTTGGTCAGCCACTATGTGGGCGAACAATTACTCAACAGTGCTGGTGTTTTTCATCGGATCCACTAGAGATTTTCTAATATATTGTTGATTTGAAATTTGAATTGTTGCTAGGTCTTTCAAGGTTTGCATCTCCCCTTTTCCTCCTATTTTCCTTCTCCTTTAATCCCTATTTGGTAAATTTATTGTACTTTGAGTTGTAATTGGCCATTTTGCATCTTTATCCAAAATCTTAGTACAAGTGTGTTGTATTTATGTTAGATTTGATACTGGTTTGCCTAATCTGCCGCAAGATGCCACAAATCTAGTGTATTTGTAAGGAATTTTTGAGCGCATGCTTAACCACGAAATTAAGATTTTTACATTAATGAAGAATGAATAATACTACATATCTGTTGTTAATGAAGAATTAATATTTTTATATTAATTGTAGATGATGGACATAAGTTGGATGTACACCGAGACCCGAACTTGTCTGGAGTACTTGAGCGGGGTAAAGCATTTCGTGAGTCCTACCTTGGCGGATATGAATGATCATGCTAAAACGATAATGTATTGTCCATGTCACAACTGCAGGAATTAAAAGAAGTTTCCAAAACCAGACAATATCCATGCACACTTGTGCATACGTGGATTCAAAGAGAACTATATATGTTGGAACAAACATGGCAAGGAAGGCCTTAACGAGAGAGAGATGGATCGGGCCCTCCATGCCGACAGTGTGGATCAAGGACTTACACCTGGTGAAATGGATCATGATCTCAGGGATGAGGATATATTAGGTTTGAATGATAGTGATCTCGAAGATTTTGTGGAAAATATGGACCAGATGGTGCGGGATGTCGAGTGGCACGACAAGTATTACAATGGTGAGTTTGCTAAATTCCAGAAATTTGTGCGGGATTCCAAGACACCATTTTATCCCAATTGTAAGGAGAGGTACACGCAGATATTTGAGAACCTAAATCTTCTACAGGTGAAGGCAACCCATGGTTGGACTGATAAGAGTTTTGATGCATTGCTGGATCTGCTAAGCAACATGCTACCAGAGAGGAACTTGGTGCCTGAGGGCGTCTACGATGCGAAGAAGACAATTCGTCCTTTAGGACTGAAAATAGAAAAAATACATGCATGTAAGCAGGATTGTATCTTGTTTTATGGAGAGTATGCAGAGCTGGATCCATGCCCTATGTATGGAACCCATCGATATAAGTGTAGAAATGATGGTGGTGATGAAAGGTGGTGTGATTTTTTCCTATAATTCCCTATCTGAAGCATCTGTTTGCCAACAAAAAGGAGGCCCAATTTGTGCATTAGCATAAGGAAGGTCATAAGAACAATGCAATGATACGACACTCGATGGATTTTGCTCAGTGGTGAATCATTAATTCCACATTTGGTTGGTTCACCGAAGAATTGAGAGATATTTGGTTTCCTATGAGCACATATGGCATGAATCCATTTGCTAATATGAGTACCTCACATAGCACCTGGATTGTTGTATTGTCGATCTACAACCTTCCACCTTAGCTTTGTAACAAGAGGAAATACATTATGTTGTCGATCTTGATATCATGACCGAAACAACTTGGCAACGATATCGATGTGTATCTCAAGCCTTTAGTCAATGATCTTAAGAAATTCTGGTCAGAAGGCGTCAAGGTTTGGGATCAATACAAGCAAGAGTACTTTACCTTGTATGCCATGTTGTTTGTCACCATCAATGATCTATCAGCACTTTGTAACTTGTCAGGTCAGAGCAAAAGAAAAAGTGAAGCTTGCTCCCATTGCTTAAATGACACATCCACTTTGAGGTTGAACAACTCAGAGAAAATAGTGTACATGCGACATCGACGTTTGCTTCCCAGGAAGCACCCGTATCGTAACATGGACAAATATTTCAACTGGGAAGATGTCCACAATTAGGTTAAGAATATCAATGTTGTCCATGGCAAGCGAAAACAATCCTCTAAGGATGATGAACAGTTAGGAATGTGGAACAATAAATCAATACTATTAGAGCTATAGTATTGGGAAAAATTCGATGTTTGCCACTCTATCAGCAACATGCATGTAAAGAAGAATATCTGCGATAGTCTGATCGGTACATTGCTCCAAATGAAGGAAAAAAGAAAGGATCATGAGAATGCATGACCTGACCTTGAAGAAATGGGCTTAAGGCTGGAGCTCTGTGCACAAGATACAGACAAAGGAAAGCACCTACCCCATCAGCTATCACTCTCTCCAAGAAGGAGAAAAAAGAATTCTGCGAGTTCTTTCACAGTGTGAAAGTTCCCTCCGGTTACTCGTCCAACATCACAAGACTTGTTTCGGTGAAAGAGCTAAAAACGAATTTTGCCATGATGGAGTCCCATGATTGCCATGTGATGATGATGTCACTGCTTGCGATAGCTATTAGGAACATCCTCCCAATAAAGGTTCACGAGGCTATCATGAGCCTGTACTTTTTCTTCAATGCAATTGAATAAAAGGTACTTGATCTAGACTCATTGGAGGAGCTAGAAAGAAGACACTTTGAGACTCTATGTATTCTTGAGGTGTATTTACCACCATCCTTTTTTGATATCATGGTACATCTCACTGCTCACCTTGTGAAGGAGATACACTACCTTGGCCTGTGTTCCTGCATCACATATTTCCATATGAGAGATATATGGTAGTTCTCAAATTGTACATAAGGAATCGAGCCTTTCCTGAGGGATGCATTGTGTAGGGTTACGCGAAAGAGGAGGGATTGGAGTGGTCCATTAATTACATTGACCCAAATAACCCAATTAGCATGCCTAAGTCTTTCCATGAGGGGAGGTTCGCAGGTGTGGGAGTTCTGATGAAGATGGCAATAACTCCTAATCTGAAGGCTTACGACCAAGCTCATTTCCTCGTGCTGCAACAATTGAGTGAAGTGTTCCCATATTTCAATGAGCACAAGCAGATGCTACTTGAAGAGAATCTGGGGCAGATCGAAGCTTGGGTTGGGAGGCAACATATGCGAAGGTTTACGACTTGGTTCCGAGATCGAATAAGACAATCGAGTACTCCTACAAGTGCTCTAATAAAAAAAACTGGCATTGGGTCCTATATACACAATTATGATATATCAAGGGTACGATATAAACAGATCTATATTTTACACGGTTGCCCAAGATGAGAAGAGCATATACCAGAATAGTGGTATCCGTATAGATGCTTATGACAACAACATGTAGAGGGGTACATACGACGGTCAAATAGAGGAGATTTGGGAGCTGAACTACTTGGGATTCAATGTAGCCCTGTTTCGGTGCCGTTGGATAAATAGGGTAAAGGGCGTTACTAATTATAAGTATGGATTCACTAGCATTGATCTCAAACATGTTGGATACAAGTATGAACCCTTCGTACTCGCTAAAGACATTCACCAAGTTTTTTAGGTGATTGACACAACAAAGAAGAAACACCATGTGGTTCTCGCTGGGAAAAGATGCATCATCGGAGTTGCAAACATCGTTGATGAGTAGGAGTTCAATCAATTCAATGAAATCCCCCCTTTTGCTACTGTAATCATGCCACGCCTTTCGTCAACTGAGGAAGATCTGTACCTGCGCTTCGACCATAAGGAAGGGATCCATTTCAAAAAGCACAAAAATGGTGAATTTGAATTTGATTGTCAAATATTAATGTCAAGTTATTTGAATTTGTAATATTAATGTCAAATTTGAATTTTAGGTTTCAAGTTATTTGAATTTCTAAAATGTGATGGGTGATATTATTAACCTGTCACTTTTATAACTAATAGGGTGATGGGTAAATAACATAACCCGTCACCTATGACTTATATGTATAGGTTGAGTCGAAGTAAAAGGTGACGGGTGATATTTTTAACCCATCACCTTTTACTTACAATAAGTGATGGGTGATACTCATAGGTGACGGGTGACATTTATCACCTGTCATCTATGACTTGTATGTATATAACCCTAGCTAGTTCCCGCGCGCATGCACTCTCATTTCGCCGAAGTCTTTTTGCCTACGGGCTAGGGTTCGCTGTCTTCATCTTCCTCCATCGAGCCGGTTGCCATCCCCCTCGAGCCCTCTCCGCCCCGTCAGAGCCTTGTCGAGCCTGTTACCGTCGTTGCCCCCGAGCCCACTCCGCCGTCAAGCCCTCTCCGCCCTCGTTGGAGCCCCACTGCACTCGGAGCAGCACCATTGCCCCGGGCCCGCCACCCATCTCCGTCGAGCTCAGTGTCCACCTCCCATCTCCGTTGAACCCGGTGTCTGCCCACCACCGTCTTTGTCGCCCTCGCTCCTCCCCCTCCATCTCCTCCCCCATCTCGTACTGGATCCATTGTGTGGTTGATGGCAAATCTTGATGTTTGTTGGCTGGCTGTTAATGAATTTGAGTGTACTGCTGCTAGATGGTTGGTCCCTGCATTGTTTTCTTGCGGTGGATGATAGTTAGCATCTCAGTTATTTGATGTTGTGGCCATGTGCTGCATTGTTGTTTTGCCCTGTTATGTTGCCCATCTCAGTTATCTGAACAGCATGGTTGTACATTCTTTAGCTCAATGATGATCAAATACATTGAAAGTTTAACTAGCAAGTTGAGTACAATAGATGAGATCTTGAGTAGTTCTTTGATTATTGGATGATCTAGGCAATAGCTGTTTTTGCACTTTGATTCCTGTTGGTCAGTTCTTACATACTAATTTTTGAGGCTTTATAGTCAATTAGTTTACTGCCTGGCTATGTTGATCTCTTGGATATGTGCTATTGTTATCCATAACTCGAGTTAGATCTAGTTGATTGAGTTATGGAAGAGTAGTTTATATTATTGATTCAGTAATAGAGGTTTTAGCCCTGCTAGTCTGTTGTGATGCTAGTCTTGTGGTATACAGGTGCTTGATTCTTTTTCTAATGCTCACACACCTGCTTAGTAGCCATGTCTAGGAAGCAGTAGCATTTTTAGAGAATTTGTGCTCGGGATCTTTATCTAGGTGTGACCTCATTTGCTTGTTCAATTTGTGATTTGATTAGATATCAGCTTGGGAGCAAACTTTTATAGTTTTGGAGCCAGCTGATAGGATTTTCTGAGAGCAAAAAAATGTTAACTTCACATCCTACTGTTCAGTTCTACAATGATCTATACATGATTGCTTCTCTATCTAATTTTTGTGAGGATAGCTTAGATTTTCATGATCATGTATATGATATATGTTCAGTTTTGCTCTTGTTTTGTTATTTTTGGATTTTTAATATTCATGCTTATATATATATATATATATATATATATATATATATGAACTCTGATTCGGCTACCTATAATAGTTAATCTCTGAATTACCATGGAATGGCCCAATCACGATGATTCTTAGGATAGCAAGATTTTAAAGACCACAACTTCTTGATGCGGCTTATCTGTTTGTGTTTTTCCATCACCTCTTTTGAGCGATGACATCTTAAGGTGCAAGTTTATAGTAATATGAGTAGTTTGTAGTAACCTTGATTCATTTTCTTTCCTCTATTGAGAAAAGAATATACTACACTTCATTTCCATGGGGCAGAAGAGGACTGTCACCCCTGAGAAACCAAAAGCACAGAGGATGCTAGCATTAGAGGCCGCCCCGGTACAGGATGGGACAAATAGGATCCCAAGCCCGCACTTGTCATCCTCCTCCAGCAGCAGCAAAAGCCCGTATCACAGCCCGAGCCCTATTGAGCGAGAGAGCTGACATTGGACATGTGACGAAGAATACAATCCCGTCAAAGAGGTATTGATATGAGTCAATGTAGTTTATAATTGTTGAGTGAAGGAATATTTTTTGTTTATGTCAACTCCCCTTGTTTTCCCTCTAGATGGTGGAAGCATAGTCTCCAATCCAGACTGTTGGTAGTGGTGCAGGAGGTCGAAAGCCAAGGACATAAAAACAGTGGCCGATGGACAAGGTTACTGTCATGGGAATTGATCTGACGGGCTGCCTACGCATGAAAAGGCCCTGAATAGATTTCGGAGGGTCGCATGGCTCATTGCTCGGGAGAGGGTGGTGATAACGACTAAGTTCAATGACCTCGGTGATGAAGCAAAGAGGGACTTGTTCGATAATGTCATGAAGGAGTATCTAGAGTACCTTGGAAATATGAACGAGCGTCAAACGATTGCCACGACCAACGCAGCAATGAAAGTGATCACGAAACTTCACCGAAGCTTTAAGAGCAAGCTTGTGAATCGGTACTTGGCTAAAGGGGTGGCACCCTTCGGGAGCTACAAGCACTTGAAAGAGGAATATTGGGATGCTTATTTGTAGATGAAGAACTCTGAGCAGTTCAAAATGGAGAGTGAGGAGAAGAAACAGCTTTGGGCTAAGAACAAGCATAAGTATAAGGCCGACGCAACCGAGTACATTGGGAAAAGAGCGAAATGGCAGGCAGAGGACAAAAAATTAGCCAGAGAAGGCCACGCGAATCCTTGGTTCCAATTTCCAGGACGATCGCGGTCATATTTGCGTGCAAGGGGTGAGCTGTTCGAAAGCGGTGAAATCACATTCAGAAATAGCGAAACCCAAGCAGTCGTAGAAAGAATCAATGAAAAGGCAGCAGCAGCTAGCCAAGGTTCTTTCACCGGGGTCAGGGAACATGATGTTCTCACAACAGCGCTGGGAAACCCAAAGCACCCAGGTCGAATGTGAGATGTATCAAGTTCCCAAGGCTGGAAATACGGCTTTTCCGAAGACATCAGGATGTACAAGAAGAGGAAGAGGTCTACAGTGGATGTGGATACAATTACACGAGACATCACCCAAAAAGTTTACGCATGGGGCAGCTTGCATCACAGGGAATACAGATTTCCATACCACAGGAAGCTAGCATCGGAGCTGCAGGGAAGAGTAGCTACACCTCAAAGGAGGTTGAGCAACAAGTAGCTACTGCCATGACTGAGCCAGATATGATTGACTTGCTAGAAGGGCTCATGCCCTGCAGCCTTGTAATTAGGCCTGGCGGGTATCACATCGAGGTTGCAAGGGGCCAGGTGCTTCTAGGCATCCGTATCTTACATACGGTCCTGATATGTGCTGGCATGCCGTGGTTATGGTGGACATGGTACATAGCAATGCAACCGATCACGTGTTGGAGCTCCCCACCAATGATTAAGTCACAACTCTGGGTGAAGCTCTTCGTCAAAGGATCTAGTGAAAGAGGGATGACATTGTGGTCTCCAATGCATCCTAGTCTGGACGAGCTCCAAGTGTATCACCATCACTCCCCTCACTTCCAGAGAAGGCAGCTTCACTGCCTTCTCCTCCTCTAGAGAAGCCGGCTTCGCTGCGTTCTCCTCCACATCTAGCAACCTCGCTTCCAGATCCAATTCCATCTCACCTAGGGAGCCCAAAGAAGAAAAAAAAGAATGTCGAGAAGAAGGGCTCTAAGAAGCACGTGTAGGATATGTCGAAGGTCGTTGTACCAGCGAAGAAGGCCACGAACATTGGAGCAGCGTGGACCAATGCCAACATGAAATTCAAATATGGTAAGTCCATGATGACGATAGATGGACTACCAAGGGCAGGACAAGCATGTATCAACCTACATAATTACTATATGCAGACTTGTAGAGATAGCAATGCCACATCCATAGTCATACAGTATAAATGACAACACTTCTTAAGTAAAGACGACGGCTACTTCCTTGTGGGTTTCAATGACTTATATGACCTCTTCAACATTGATGGCCTGGACATATCATTATTATGGGTCTTCACATTGTAAGTCCCTTGAAACAAGATATTCATTAATTAATACCACTAAGTCTTGAATATAACTGTGTTCTTATCTGTAGACACTTGATGAAAGAAACAAAGAAGACAAGGACTCATCGCATTTCTTGACACTGAGGCCATTACAATCGGTCATCCAACTTCACCCCAACTTCGCTGTGGACCAAGTGGCCAGAGCAATACAACAATATTCCAAAATGTACTACCTGTTGGATGCCCACAACACCGGTGGCCATTGGATCTTACTGGTTATTTGCCTCAAGTGGAACTTGGTGTGGTACCTCCACTTGTCAAGACTAGTAGGATGAAAAGCCAAACTTGGAGAGCGTGATTATAGTGATGTAAAAGAACTCCTCAATGCGTAAGTTTTGCCTAGTTTACATATTTAACTTTTCTAACATTCAAATGCTCCCTAATTGATCCCTCTTTATGCAAGGCTTTTAATAAGTACCTTCGAGCTCAACCTGAATACAACGAGAAATACAACCGCAGACTGACACACAAGACCGGGTTTGCGGTAAGTGCTACCTAATAGATTGGCAAATGCTCCCTGTTGATGTTTTTTCCTTTTGGTCTAACACTAAATTTTCTGTTCAGTAGTACCATCAACCACCACCGGGCAACGCCTACTGATTCTATGTTGCGTGGAACATTCTCCTCACACTCTGCATGAAGGATCTCAAATCCCCCGATGTAAGTTCAATACGAGATAATTTGTAACTAATTTCAGTAATTAGTTTAATTCTATGGTAACATAACATTGGTTACGTGTCAAATTATGCTAGGGATTTGAAGCTCTTTTTTCACAATGGTGCAATCCTGAAGATTCGACGATGGATCATCGAGTTCATGGTGTCTGAAGTCATGAGCCCACACGGCGAGTTCCATTATAGAATCCCCTAGTTTGTGATGTGTTGTGTAATATGAGTTGATCGAAACTTTGTAACATTTGTAATTCTATAATGAATAGATTGGAACTTTGTAACTTTTGCGATTCTGTGATGAAGTGGGTTCTTATATAAGTGTGTTTGTTGCTATGAATTTGGATGTGTTGCTGTTATTTGCAGGGAGAAGATGGCTGCCAAATCCTGATTATGCTCTGAGATGCGGCTAGGAAGCAAGCCAATCTAGCAGGACACCATAAACATAAGTGACGGGTAACATATTTACCCATTATTTATGTTAAATATAAGTGACGGGTAACTTAGGTTACCCGTCACTTATGTATTCCCCCCAGTACATGTGTGACACACGTAAGTGACGGGTGAAGAGTTTACCCATCACTTATGTCTGCCACTAAAGCACATGGGAGACGCTCAAAAGTGATAGGTCCTTACCCATCACCAATGACTAGTCATCAGTTACGCGTTTTGGGTGACAGATACGAGACCCATCACCCATGAAGGGTATGACCGTCACCCATCTATTTTTCACGTAGTGGTTTACACTACTACAGAAACTCCCTTCTTTGCCCCCTCTGTCATTGCCGGTTCAATAAGAACCGTCAGTGATGAAATATCACTCCAGTTTGTAAGTTCAAATGGACGATCACTCATTGGTCCCTTTTGAACCAGAAGTGATACTCCTTATCATTGCTGAATCATAATATGAATAGGTAGTGATAAGAAGAGTATCATTGCCGATTTGTTACAAGATCCAGCAGTGATAGATCACTGTCGGTTTGTGTTATGAGCCAGCAGTGATTAATTCACTGTATATAAAGGCGTGCGATCTCCCCTATCTGAGCCCAAGCATATCACAGAGAGGAGCTTTATGTTTGCTCAACGGTGGCCAATTTGGTTCTAAATTAGGAGGAATCCACATGCCCTAAGTGCTCTTAAGTTTTTAACTTGATCTATATTTCATTTGTAGATGGATTTACTTACTAGATTGCTCTAGGTTTTGAATATTAGTGATTTCATGTCCATGC
Source organism: Phragmites australis (assembly GCF_958298935.1). NCBI lineage: Eukaryota > Viridiplantae > Streptophyta > Magnoliopsida > Poales > Poaceae > Phragmites > Phragmites australis. The sequence goes on along the minus strand of NC_084923.1, from coordinate 31,769,285 downwards.
CCTAAGTGCTCCTAGGTTAGTAACTTGATCTATATTTAATTTGTATTTCGATTGACATACTTCAGGTTTCTCTATGTTTTGAATATTAGTGATTCCATGTTGATGAACTTTTTAGGAGTTAGAGCACCAATTAAGCTCTAATTTAGGGAATAAATTGCAAATATACCTCCTTGTAGATGTGTGTTGATTGCGAGATCAAAATCTAGCTCCAATTGAAGGTTTTGATGATCTAGTTAATATATACTGCCTTTTTTAAATTATAATTTTGTGTATAACTTTATATTAATTTAATGAATTTCCTCAAGTCATTTCATAGAAAAGGGTTGAATCGTCATTTTATAGTGTCGGGATATGTGTCTATTAATAAATAATAATGTAAATTTTTAGGGATGTCACCTGTAACACCCTATTTTTTATAATTTATAATTTTTTTAAATTTTCCAAGATTATTGAATAGCTTCAACAGTAGTATAGGTTTAAAACTTATTTTCTTAATCAATCAATCAATATAGGTTATTATTTTGTGTGCATTGCATGCTGAGTTTTGTTAGGAGGTAGGTAAATGCATTAGAGTTCTTTTTCCTTTTCTTTCTATTTGGTGTTTTGAGTGAAAAATATTTTGAAAAGGTTTTTACAAAACTCAGTAGTGAATAAGTTAAGGATCTTAATGGTTGGAATTCATAATCTTTGAATTCATCATCTATTCAATCCTTGATCATACCTGATCCTTCTCCAGTTCAATTCAAATCTTATACAAATCCTGGTTTAAAGCCAATCTCTCCTCTTTCTCAAATTCTACCCAAATCCAAATTCAAATTCCTTATCTACTCCTATTCTTGTTCAATCTCATTTTTGTTAATGGTCTAACAACATTGAATCTTAGGCCTTAAGCATAGGGATATTGGTGATAGTGGTCATGGTTATGATGTTGGTTTAGTGTTTGCTCAAGTAACCTAAGTAAGGACCGGTTTGTGGAGCGACAACCCAAGAAGGTCTGTACAAATACAAGACTAATATTGGTAGGCTTAGACAATTAATTAGGGTTCTTCCAGTGTTGTGTGGGCCCGATGGGAGGCGTGGATGAGGGAAGGTAATTCTCAGAAACCACATGACACACGAGGGGGGTTCTAGGTGGTAGCACCTAGCGGTGAAACCTGGAGTGTTGGTGACATATACTGAGAGGATTCTTTGTAAAGGCTTCATAGTGATCTCCTGGCAACACACCACTGGTATGTGTATAGTGTTTGGCCAGCATTGCAACATGGAAACTTTCGTCATCTGCTTGCAGGTGATGAAATCACGACTCGTAGGAAAGTTATACAACCTCTGCAGAGTGTAAAAACTATTATAACAGCCGTGCTCATGGTTATGAGAGACTTGGATCCTCACATGATTAGTGGGTTGTAATTATGGGTTATGGTTATGGGTTGTGGTTATGAGTTTGGTTGTGGTTTTGAATATAGTACAACGAGTAGTAAACGGTTATGGTATGCAAGGTGGGGAGTCTTGTATACTGGGTGTTGGACTATATGGGTTACATTCACTTCATAATTGTTTATTTCTTTTTGAGTCCAAATATGTTTTTATTACTCACGTTTATGCAAATATACCAAGTGTTAGCCTATATTTGATATAAGCCTACATATCATTATCTTTCCCACACTTGTTGAGCGCGTCATGTGCTCACACTTGCTATTTTCCCTATACCATATGACATGTGCGTTGCTGCTTAGTGAGCGAAGATGTTGAAGACTACCAAGACGAGGTTGTGATGTTCTAGACGCGTGTCTCCCGGTCGGTTGCCTGTGGTGTTGTTGGGCACCAGTGCTTCAGTTCCACTGCAGATATCTTCATAGAAGACAATATTTGTCAATTGTTGTAAGAGTTTAGCGTTTATTCTATAAAAGTATTGCTTTTGTTATTTTACCTGTGACATCCTTATATGTGTTGAACATTCTGGGCACACATAAGCCACATCTAGTTTCGGCCGTTAAAACCAGGTGTGACATCACCTCTAATCGCTCGACACAAACGAACATGACAGTATTCAGTAGGCAGCTCCTCCATCCCATGCCAAGCGCCAGAAGGAGATGGACACTACTACATAATCTCTCATCACTGCCAGTTCAAAAATTAATTTACTGCCGGTTCTAGAGCCGGCAATGATAATCATTGCTTATCACTGCCGGTTAAAAAACTGACAGTAATGCAAATTTTGAACTGGCAGTGATAGTATGTATCACTATCGGTTCATTATATGAACCGATAGTGATAACCCAACTATCACTGACGGTTCACATAATAGGCCGATAGTGATTATTGGATTATCACTGCTGGTCCACTACATGAACCGATAGTGATAGTCTCCCCCCCCCCCCCACAAAAAAAAACTTGCTATTGTCGATAACAGAATTTTTAGAAAACAACACATATACACAAGCAAATATACATACAAAATTCATCACAGATCTTTCTAGCCTGACATAGTTCATTCACAAATCACATATACATACATAATTCACATGTCATTCACAAATGTTTCTTGGTTGGTTGGGACAGATCTTAAACTCTCTAACTCTCTAAATCATTATTATATAGGACCGTTATCATATTTTGTAGATCTATTATCATAATCTCCATCTCAAAGCAAAGCTAAGCATCATGTACCCTTCCATAACCCAAAACAATAACTATAGCGACAGGGATGATAAGGGAAAACTAAGGTAAAGCCTAACTTTTGGGATTCCCAACCAAATTATTAGCAAGCATATTTGTCAAACAAAACTTTTTAAAAATTGGGATAAATATGATCAAGAACACAACTTGCCTTGGTTGTAAAGTCCTTCTAGCTTCAATAGAATATTGGTGTCTACTCACAAACATAAGCAAAAAGAAAAACATAAACACCAAGATCCAAAAAAAAACAAAAAATCACACAACAAAGATCATCACACACAAGATCACGCTTTTCCAACCATTCAGGCAAAGGAACGAGTCAAATTAGATCCATGGTTGACAAGTCACGACTTCCAAAAGATTAAAACAGAACCAAAAAGATTAATTACAGATCAAATTATGTGATTAAGCATTATTCTAGAATTTTTAAGAGCAATCTATGATTTTCTAGCATTTATTTAAATTAGAAACAATACAAGAAAATTAAATTGAATTAAAAACATTATTAGAAAATTATTAAAACATTATTAAATTATTTTCTAATGTATTGATATTTTTAGAATTATTTTTATACTTGAAATCTATTTATTGCGTAATATATATGGTTTATGACATCAACAAATAGAAACAATTCAAAAAGAAAATAAAAAGCTGACTCGACATGCCATGTAGGATCGAACGGCTAATGTGGCAATGCAATGTGCGCACAGACATTGACACGACCAGTCTACATGGACAACCACGTGGCAGACGGACTACGATTACAACATCTAATGGCGTCAAAGGTCCATTAAATATTGTGCGTTGGATTTAGATTGGACGGTCGTGACTTAATAGATTGAAGGGGTACCCTAACTTCTAACCGTGATCGTAGGGTGAAGATCGGATGGCTTGTCTTGATCATCTACCTCCTGACTTCATCTTGTAACGTTGGTTAAGTCACCAGAATTCTTCACATAAGGTTGCTTGAGCTTCTTGTAACGTGGTCATGTTACATTATGCTTTCTGACTTAACGCATTTGCATCTACGTTTGCCTTTTCTAGGACAATAGTGGATTCCCACAATCGTAGTCCTTGCTTAGCTCCAACCATCTGCGTTATCTCAAGTTGAGATCCATTTGTGTGAATATATACTTCAAGCTCTTATGATCCATATATATCTCACATCTTTTACCGATGAGGTAATATCTCCACATCTTCAAAGCATGCACTACCATTGCTAACTCTAGGTCATGTGTCGGATAGTCCTTCTCATGAGTTCTCAACTGTCTTGAAGCATAAGCTATGACTTGTCCTTCTTTCATCAAAACACATCCAACTCCTTATCGAGATGCATCACAATATATGTCAAAATTCTTCTGGATATTAGGTAACACTAGCACTAGAGTTGTGGTTAGCTTTTTCTTAAGCTCCTTAAAATTTGCTTCACAAGTGGTAGTCCATACATTCTTCTTTTCCTTCTTAAGTAACTCCGTGAGCGATTTAACTGTCTTGGAGAACCCTTCTATGGAGTGACGGTAGTATCTAGCTAATCCAAGAAAACTTCACACTTTTGTGACACTCATAGGTGATTTCCAATTCGCTACATCCTTCACCTTACTCAAGTCCACTACTACTCCTCCGACAAACATGATATGTCTGAGAAATGACATTTCCTTTAGCTACAACTAACACTTGCTAAACTTAGCATAAAACTGATGTTCTCTGAGCTTTCCAAAAACTTTTCTTAGGTGGTCCTTATCTTCTTTTTCACACTTAGAGTAAACCAGTATGTTATCAATAAACACTACCACGAACTTATCCAAATACTCCATGAGAACCTTATTCACGAGGTACATGAACTAAGCCAGGGTATTAGTCAAATTGAACGACATGAATATAAACTCATATAGTCCAGGCTGTCTTGGGTATATCTGATGCCCAAATCTTTAATTGGTGATATCCTGACCTTAAGTCTATCTTTGAGAAAACATGAGCTCCGGTGAGTTGATCAAACAGATTCTCGACCCTAATTAAGGGGTACTTATTCTTGATAGTGACATCGTTGAGTGCTCTGTAATCTATGCACATCTTTTGACTTCTATCTTTCTTCTGCACAAAAAGCACGAGTGCTCCCCAAGGTGAGGAACTATGGCGAACATAACCCTTTCTTGGAGCTCTTGAATCTGCTTCTTTAGTTTAGCTAGGTAATTAGCAGGCATCCTATAGGGCCTTTTAGCTACGGGTGCAGTTTCAGGCACAAGATTAATAAGAAACTCTATGTCTAAGTCTGATGGCATACCTGGCAATTCATCCAGGAATACGTCTGAAAACTCACAGACTATATGAATCTGGTCCACTGTTGATCCTTCCATATGGCTCAACTTGCATTTCTCTACTGGAGGTGTGTCTGCCACAAACTCTACCTTAGCTCCTTCTCCATTAACCAAGGTGACTGCCCTTCTGGCATACTCTATCACTCCTTTGAACTTCACTAGTCAATCCATTCCAAGTATCTAATGAGCCCATGGTCCTTTGGATACGATCAATACCATCAATAATCCTCAAATCATACAAGGTCCAATTACAAGAGCACGTGCATGACAACCACCAAGTGAACTTGTTCCTTGTTGTTCGTGTTTCCTTGGATGGATTACTACTAAATTCTTGTGATATTTTATTGCATAGGAACGTGGGAGGACACCACAACATTACTCGGATGTCAATCCTCGAAGGCCAAGTCTACTCAGACTCAAGGCTGAGCTCTACTCGTGGTTGTGGTCGAAGTCGTGGTTGTGGTCGAAGTCGAGTTCTAGGACAGCACATCAATAAAATGGGCATAACTTTCTCATACGAATTCCGTTTTATGCAATCTTGGACATTCTAAAAAGATTACGACTATCCCTTTCCAATGGATATAAGCTTGACCAAATATTCCTTATAGTTTAGTTAGAGTCAAAGGAATAAGGTGTTGCATCACTGTTTTGAACCCTGCTGAGTTTTGTAATCGTGTTGGAGTCCAGGTTGTGCACGCCTCTCTCCATGGTTGCACAACCCTAGGTCGATCTCCTCACTCCCACCATATATAGATAGTAGCCATCATAGTTTAGGCTTAGGTTTAGCTTAGATTATTCTGTTTAATACAGTTTTGCCGTTTATCGGTTTGTTGAACCCCAAACTCGAGTGCTTCATTGGTAATTAGCAATATTCAGATTGTATCTACCTGTTCTTGCTTGTGTTCTCAATTCGCTTGCAAGAAAAGCCTTCCTGGTGAGATCAACCACGTCTTGGCATGGTTGATAACCACGGAGTAGTGGTGTAGTGGTTGCGAGGGTTTTTGATTTGTTCTGATCGGAGCCTTTGGATCATCAACGTTGAAACTCCACTAATCGACTTATCATATTACCTTCGGAAGATCGGGCAAACGCACATCAAGTGGTATCAGAGACTCGGTTGCCCGTTAGGTAATCTCAGTTATCCCTTTTATTTCATTGAGTTTCTTTACCCAGAGTCCAGAAAATTACCAAAAAAAAAAAGGATTTAGGTCTAAGTTTTCCATTGTCCAAACCACTATGTGCCTTTCGCAATTTTGTTTTCAGTTTTTGCGTTGTTGAGTTTGAGTCCATCGTCAGTGTCTTATTGCTGGTCGAGTAATCGTGTTCTACTTTCTATCATCGAGTCTTTGCTAATTTAATCGTCGAGTTACTCGGCTTGCCTAGTCTGCTATAGCCCAGTTTGTGTCCCACTCGGGGTCCCGACTAGTCACCTCGACCACCCCTCGGGTCCCGACCACTCACCTTGACTAATCACTCCAACCACCCCTCGTGTCCCGACCACTCACTCGGGGTCCCGATCAGTCACTCCGACCACCCACCAGTCACTCTGACCACCCACCAGGGGTCCAACCAATCACTCTGACCACCCCTCAGGTCCCGACCACTCACTCCGACCACCCCTCGGGTCCCGACCACTCACTCCGACCACCCTTCGGGTCCCGACCACTCACTCCGACCACTTAGTCGGGGTCATCCATCTTCTCGGATCCGACCACCATAGCTGAAACAAAGGTAGCCAGAGTTCAGAGAGGGAGAGAGAGAGAGAGAGAGAGAGAGAGAGAGAGAGAGAGAGAGAGAGAGAGAGAGAGAGAGAGTTTGTGACCCACATACCTCACTAGTCTTAGAAAAGACAGTAGAAGAGTTTTGAGTTTGTGTCACATTCGCAAAATAAAAAGAGAAAAGAAAAGAAAAGAAAAGAAAACAAGAAGCAAAAAAAAAAAGAAGAAGAAGCAAAGAGTGCCAAAAAAAGAAGAAAGAGAATTGAAAAAAGGAATATGTTTGTATTGCAAATTTTGTTCCATTGTGCTGGTGTCTGTTATAGTTTTCGGCTTGCTTGAGCTAGTTCTAGGAACGTGTTTAGGCCAGCAACTGTGATGAGTACTATGGACATATATTCAGCTTTACTAATCTAATTTCAATTATTGCTATTCCTTGCTACTAAATATTGCCTGTCCAAGCTACACCTTTTTCGATCAGAACGATTTCTCCCCTTGCAACTACCTCATTCGCACCCGATAAGGTATCACGAACCAGCAACCGTTTGTGCCAACTGATGTGTATGGTAAGAACACTTGCAATAGTGTGGTAAGACAATTAAGAGTGTGTGACTCCACCTCCACCACCTAGTAGTCGATAGGGATAATATCTTTTGTTATCTTTGTCTACTACTAACCATGGCAGTTGAAATATCGGATGTGAAAGAGTGTGTTTTGAGAGAAGAACTCACAATGTTGTTGGATGATCATCGGCAAACTATTAGTAAGGACATTGACAAGAAGCTTACGGGAACCAATACCGCATTGCAACGACTCAATGAAAGCATTGCAATACTCAATACATGCTTTAATTGATTGGTTAATCTGCCACCAAACAATGGTCGACTAGATCCTCATATTGTAGCTCATGAACAAGAGGAGTCCGTCGCGGATGAAGAAAATTTGAGGCAAGAATGTGACGCCTTTGATGCACGACAACGGAATCGATTGAACTTTAACCGTCAAGGTATGAGAGGCAATGATTTTCAGCAACATAACTCACGTGTTAATGATGATCCATTTGCTAAGGTTAAGTTTACTATACCATTTTTTGCAGGTGCTTATGATGCTGAAAAGTATTTAGATTGGGAGATGACGGTCGAACAGAAGTTTAATGCTCATTTGGTTCCTAAAGTGCATAGAGCTAGGTAAGCCACTAGTGAATTTAAAGATTTTGTAATCATCTGGTGGAATAGAGTTTGCATCGATGGATTAGCGCCTACGACATGGAATGCTTTAAAGGTTGCTATGCGTTACAGATTTGTTCCACCCTCTTTTAAACGTGATTTGCGTAAGAAATTGCAGCGCTTAAACCAAGGTGATAGATCCGTAGAAGAATATTATCAGGAGTTACAAATTAGTATATTGCATTGTGATATTATTGAGGATGAAGAGGCTGCAATGACACACTTTTATGGATGGTTAAGGTATGAAATTCAGGACATAGTTGATTACAAATAATATGATAGTATTTCTAGATTGTTCTAACTTGTGTGTTTGATAGAAAAAGAATTGCACGAACGACAACACAGGCCAAAGAACAATTTTGGAAGCTTGACTTCTTCAAAATCAACGCGGGTCAAGACAAAACAGCCCCATGTTCAGCTTCACGGTCTACTGCCCCCTTCTCGAGTAGGGCGCGTTCAGCAGTACCCTCAACATCGTCACACGCTCCTGAGGTAAGCAAATCTGTAAGTGTGCAGGGTCTAGCCAAGAGGTCTTCTTCGGTTACCTCTACAGGCCGATCGACAGGGATTGTATGCCACCGATGCAAGGGAATGGTCCACGTCATGAAGGATTGCCCAAGTTAGCGAGCATACATTGCAACAGAGGATCTGCAACAATTTGGTAAGTTTAGATTTGATTAAGAAACTTTCCTTGCTGACAAGAACACATCCTCATCCATACCACATTCAATGGTTCAACAATAGCGGTAAGGTGAAGGTAATGCAAACACCTAGGGTGCATTTTTCTATTAGTTCATACCATGATTTTACTGATTTCGATGTAGTTCCCATGCAAGCATGCTCTCTTTTGCTTGGACGACCATGAGAGTTTGATACTGATGCAACACATCATGGTAGAAGTAATAAGTACACTCTTTGCATAAAGAAAAGAAAATAACTTTTCTACCTTTAACCCCAGCTGAAATTATGAAATGTGAACAAGAGATAGCTGAAAATAAGAGAAAAGAGCTTGAGAATGAATCTGAAAATCAGCAAGTAGCGGAAAAAGTTTTTCCACCCAAAAAGGAGAAAGCAACAACAACTTCTAAGTCCGATGGAATTAAACTCAAAGGGTGTGTTATGCTTGCCACTAAATCTGATCTTGTTGACATTTGTGATAATGAGCTACCATGCTCTGCTTTGATATGCAAAGATGCTTTAGTTTCACTTGAGGATATATCTACCTCTTTGCCTTTTGCTGTTGCTAACCTTTTGCAGGAGTTTGTGGAGTCCAGCTGTGGTACCCAAGATTAATTTCAATAAAATTTATACATGAAGTGGAAGTATTACTTCCCTTCTTCTTCTTGAGTTCTTCCAAGTATAGATTGTAGTTCCTCCACCAATGGTCAGGCTTATGGCAGTGGTGGCAAGCATCAGAAACAGCAGGGCCAGACTTGGACTTTCCAACTGGTTTAGGCTTTGAGCTCGAGATCTCATCTGACGCTTTTGCCTTGGCCTTGCACTTTCTCTTCTTGCTATCCTTCTGAACCATCACCACATGACTAGAGCTTTTCTTAATGCTTTCCTCAGCAGTCTTAAGCATCCCATGCAGTTTAGCCATGCTCTTCTCCATGCTATTCATATGAAAATTCAAAATGAACGGTTCGAAGCTCGCAGGGAGTGACTGGAGAATTACATACATAGCCAACTCTGGACTAAGGGGAAAACAAAATTTTCCAGTCTCACAATGTAACCAATCATCTTGATCACATGAGGACTAACTGGACTGCTTTCTGTTAACCTACACGCAAACAAGGACTTTGAGGTGTCGAACCTCTTGGCCCTAGCTTGGTTCTCAAACATGCCACGGAGTCCCACAGTCATATCGTGAGCATTCGCGTTCTCATATTGCTTCTGAAGCTCAGAGGACATAGTGGCAAGTATGAGATAGCTAGCATCGAGTGAATCATTGGTATGCTTCTTGTAAGCCCTCCGATCAGTGGCAGATGCATTATTAGCTGGTTCATCAGGATAGGGAACCTCTAAAACATACTCCTTTTCTTCCTCTTATTTGAGAATAATTCATAGATTTCTATACCAATCAATAAAGTTTGTTCCATATAGCTTTTCTTTTTCAAGAATCAAATGCAGATTAAAACTGAAATTGGCGTTAATAGTAGGTGCCATGATCTACAACATAAATAAATACGCAAAGTTTAGCACTATGTTTATGTAAATCTTTCATTAAACAATTCAACAAAAGATACTTCTACTATATGTTTTGAAACCGTTTCCCTCTAACGACATATAGTGGAACAAGATCCATATTCAACTATGTTCTAGTGAGCTTTGGCATCACTGCTAGAAACTTAGGTGATATAGGTAAGCAACATCTTGCTAATCACATTCCTGTGTGACTCTTTTTTGTTGGGTGGCATCGAATTCCCTGGCCCCAACACTATGCCCCAAAGCCCAAAACTGTTTTGATAGCTTTGTTAAGTAAACAAACACTATGTGTGACCCTAACTGGTTAAGATAAAAGATGGCACCCTGCTTTGACAGACCTACCAAACAATGATCAAAACCTAAGTAGGTGCAGCTACTGGAAAGGCATCAATTATTCTTAATTTTTCTGAGGGAAGCTATTCTATCATGTAAACATATCCATCTCATAGAAAACATGAATAAAACAGCATGACAGGAACATAAATAAGTATCATAGATAATCATATTAACTATGACATAGTATGGCCCCTTCACATGGTGATCTCTATCACCATGGTCCTTGTCTTCCGATTCATCATGCTTCAAGTCTTCATGGTTATGTAATAGTCTATTACACCTAAGAGCACTAGACAAATTACAAGAGAATATGAAGCATCACATGTCGACACGTACGCCGTTATACAATAACATGACAGCCTTGGACTGCAATTTACCATGACACGCAGGTCATGAAAATTACAAACATGCATCACATACATAATAAGGCCATATTAGTCATAACATTCTCTGGAAAAACGAGTTAAGTGTGGAATCAAACTCTAATGTCGCAACATCAACATGTTATCTTTATAAACCTCTCAAACATTCATAGATTGCATCTATGAAATCGCTATGGAAATCTCATCGGGTTCATCATATCAAGCAAATTCTGAGTCATTCACAATGCCTCAATTTTCACTGGATTAATCATATTGATCATCGCGTGAGGTTTTCTGGAAACAACGACAAGACGTACAACCTCGATCTACTGTTCTCCGGACCACTAAGTGGCGCGCGCTATCAGCCCCGATGTTGATTCTAGCTGGTAGGGGCAAGTCGCACGTGCGGCCAGGTGGGAGATCGAGCTAACCTTTTTGGTTGTATGGTTCCATCGACTCGCACCTCATCTGATCCCAATTACACCAAACCGTGCAACAACCGATCCATCACATGAACCGATCATTAAAATAATAGATCCAATCTATTACTACCACATATCATATATATGTGACCGATGCAGATAAAAAACTATGCAAGAGGGCTCTGATGCCACTGTTGGGGAACGGACAGGCTATGCTAGCCTAAAATAAAAAATTTCTACCGCATTCACCCTAGAAATCATGCTAGTAGGAGATCATAGATCGTTACCGCTCGAAATGTAGTGCAGTAGAAGAAGAGTTGGAGTAGACCGATCCAACATCGTGTGCATCAAACTCCTCGAGCAGCTTCTCAATCAGATCCGCAACTAGCCCCACGCAGGTCATCATGCTCCCTGACCAACTTCGAGCAGGTGGTCGTGCTCCTTGACCAACTCCGAGCAGGTGGTCGTGCTCCTCAACTAACACCAAGCAGGTGGTCGTGCTCCTAGACCAACTCTGAGCAGGTGGTCGTGCTTCTCGACCAACTCCAAGCAGGTGGTCATGCTCCTCGACCAGCTCCGAGCAAGTGGTCATGCTCCTCGACTAGTTCGTCATGGTTAGCGACCAGTCCCAAACACGTCGCATTCAACTTGCCAAGAATATCAGCACCACAATAGCAGCAGTGCCTCTACGGTATCCACACGTGCTGGGTGGAAACGCCGAGCACCAATTGCTATCACCACACGCATGGCTAGGGTTTTGAGAGATCGTGTGGAAGGCTGTGGCTAGGGTTTTGGATGGCTCAACCTTAGCATGCCCTACCCACGCCACTCCTTATATAGAGCTCACCAATGGGCTCCCATGTTCAAAGCCCTTTAGGACTCTAACTTCTCATGGATCACAATCCAATCAAAACCCATATATGAATCCAATTCGTATGTTTTGTTCTAACCCATTAAGTGTGTGACCCGTTAGGTTCATGTACAAACAACTACAACTCAAAAACCCTTTCCAAACCAAAATCGATAGTGGTCCATAGCAGGACATGTTGACTCCCGAGTATACATAAAAGATCATATCGGCTGAACCTTGATATACACATACACCGATCCCTTTGCCTCACGATACCAGTCAAGCTCAAGGTGAGATACGTGCCACCCTTGTGATATCCCGACCATTCACTTGATCAAGTAGTGGATTCATCGTGACTAACTCTTTAATCATATTGGCATGGCCATGCCCTTTCTCAATCCAACTACCTCAAGGGGCCCATAGATATCTCTCCCATTATCAAGGAGGGGAAAATTTCATCTTGATCGCTCATACCCCACGACATGTTTCATGACAAACCCAAAAATTACCTTTATGACTACCCAGTTATGGAATAGTGTTTGGTAGTCTCAAAGTATGTCACTACACATTCTGGGAATCAATGATGATCTCAGGTCTAAGGATCATGCAGGTACACCATTTGAGATAACAACTAATTTCACATCATAAATAACAATCCCAGTAGTATCTCAAGGTGGGTCTATCCAACATCATGTTCTCTAACATAAATGTCCATATTATTGACCCGGTATCTCTGTACCTATGATCCATGAAACGTGATCATCAATCAATACATGTGCTGCTCTTATGTATCATCACAATAATATACGATCAGGGATCGACTAAGAATAACATCATGACATAAACAAAGAGTTTCATGAACAAGTCACATACTTGCCAATCAATGTAATCGATAGTCAATCTTGAAATAACACATTATTCGGAAGTACATGAATACAGATGTATGATACAATCATCTCTATGATTGCCTCTAGGGCATATCACCTTCAGCTAGGGTGTTCCCCCAACAATTGCCTATGCATATTTCATTTATTTGCAATGCCTAGTGTAGGTTTTACAATTGGTATGTTGCTTATGTTTCTCTCTAACCCATTAGCAACCTACATGGTTTATTAGTTATATATTTTTTTCATGGCACTTGTTTTCAAGTAGTTTTTTTATGTGCCATGAGTCCAATATATAGGATAAATTTTCTATTATTATCAGTGACAAGTGCATGTCTCACAAGTATTCGACACTTGTTTGCACACATTTAGGGGGAGCATATCCTATGGGTTGTGATTTTGAAACTAACATGTGTTGGAAGTGGTATCTTTTGTAGTCTCATAGAGTAATCTACAAATCCTCATAGGTATGCAATGCTTATTTGTCAATTGGTATTATTATTAATTTATTCGTACATTTAAGCTACCTTCATTCATAATATGGCTTAAACTTTCTATCTCTACATATTATCTAGTTGTGCATATATTATTACATACCTACAAGTGGTTCATCACAAGTGGGTCTCATCATATGTATGCATACATATAGGGGGAGTTTAGACCATATTATGTGAATTTCATGAATTGTGATCCATGTTTTTTCATTTCAAATGGTATCCACATAACCCTTTCAATTGCATTCCTACAATTGGTATCATTTATTATTGGATCACGGATCATGAATATCTCTCCCGTGTGCTCTAACATTTTCCCTTAAGTTCAATATGTGGCTGTAGCCATTTTGAGATTGTTGACAAAGCGGGAGAATGTTAGTGACAAAAGCAAAAATGCAAGATTGTTGACAAATGGAGAACCATGATGCAAGAGTGTGCATGGAAAGGATTACAAGTGGTATCAAGCTAAGAAGCGTGCAAAGCAAGGAGCTCTTGCATAGATCGATCAAGGGAGATAGTGGCGATGAAGAAAGGGGGTGTTGGGGGAAATGCCCCAGCCCACAGGCATTACTAAGGAGTCCCCATTTGGCGCTGCTTCGAAGCCCTAAGGCTCCGGGCTCCCCACAGAGACTACAACCCTTGGAGGCCATAAGGGCTCATCAGTTCGCTCCTTCTCTAGGTGGATGAGGCAGCTAGCCTCTGGAGGAAATATCAGCAAAGAAAGGACACCCCCTATAGTTATCTAACATGAAGTGATCGGCAGTTAATGCCAGTACAAGTGGAGGCTATCCTGACACTTGGGATAGTGCTGCGTCGTGCCATAATTAACGACCGGCTTAGTATCGTACCCTCACGGTTGCTCGCACTACTGTATTTTCCATAATAGATAATATCTTCTAGGTAGGGGTACATATATTTTTACCAGGGCTCGGGTTGTGTAAGTTTGACCTGTCCTGGGTCCCTGCAGTATGGCGGTACCTTGTACCGTCATCTCTGTAGGGGCATGTTTATATGTTTACACCCTAAATGGCACTATAAATATAGACCCTTGGCCACCAGACCAGAGGGACAAAATCTTTTAATGATCAATACACAAGGTGTTCCATCCTCTCTACTTCTTCTCCAAGCTTGAACCATTCATGTGAGTGTGCTCTCATTGTACTTGTTTGTTGAAGAGATTTTCTTCCACCTATAGTGCACCGTCCATTGGGATTGAACATAGAAGTACAGAGAGGTAGGACACCACAAAAGATCACCAAGGCGCTAGCCCTAGCAGCCGTCACTATTGCCACACCCATGAAGAAATATGCATGGGAGCTGTGACCAAGCACATCGTCTGCCCCTGCCAGCTTCGCAGCTAGGCGGAACGGTGACCCTCTGGCCAACGATGACCTAATAGCTTGTGTTGGCATGGAGGTCTAGGGCGGTGTGAAGGCCTTCCAACAATGGTAAGATGAAAACCTCACCACGGCACGGGAGGTTACGGCCGAGACTACAACCACATAGGTTGCTCTCCAATGGTTCTGGGCACTTGAACCCAAAGGTATTCATGCCTGGGCCCAGCTTTGAGGCATCTCTTCTGACAACATCTGGGACACCCATGCCAAACTAACATCTTGGGAGCGTCTGGCTGCCCAGCATCCTCCTCAACCCCCTCTGGTGGAAGAGGATTCCAAGGGGGCCCAGGACTCCAGGGCGCGCAGACCCCACCAACACCATCGACGCAGCAATCGCGATGTCGATCGCATGAAAGAGGCTCTGAGTTATCCCGATTGAGAAGGCGTAGTAATGACTACTCTGGCTTCGAGAGCTGGTTCACCAAACAGCCCCATCGGCCTCCCCAGATAGAAAAGGGCTCTGGGAAAATCCCAGGCTCCGATGCACACAGCCCCCACCAATGCCCTCGACGCTGACCACAAGCTTTGGTACCACCAGAAGTGGACAAGTATATCCTGCACGGGCCCGGACGTGGCCACAATATAGATGACTACCGGACCCTCATAACTTTCTAGGAGAAGTACCTCAAAAGGCAGGTAGGACACTTGGCATGAGAGGAAGCTGACGACGAATGACACAGGGGTCGTTAGACTAGAGTGGGCCCCCGGGTACGTCTCCAGGCCTCTGACCCCGCTCTGCCACCGCTAACTCCGTCGCTGATGATACAATACCCTAGTGAAGAGGGCTGAGCTGCCCGACAGCCCTAACTATAATGGAGCTTGATAGGTCATAGACACGAGGGGGCCCTGCCTTAGGCTTCGGACGGCTCAGTACAGGCAGGGTCATCAGGGTGAAAAGGACATTGGGCCCCGGCAAGAAGGCCCTAGGTGCTCCAAGGGTCCGCAAGACCAAAACCCTCCGGCAGATGACTTAGGCTGGAGGGGCCAACCCTTCCCCCACCTCGGAGCTACGAGAGCTTCCGAGCCTCTGACCTTGTGGTGGAGACCTTATTTTGGCAAAGGTACGCTTATGACCACCTAGCAGTAGTTATGTAGTTAGTATCCATCCTAGCTATTGTAGGCCTCTACGACAGATAGCTACCAGGTAGAAACAGTAGAGCTTAAGATTATATCTTTGTTTCAATAGTAGATAGTAAAACTTAAGTCATATTCCTGTTCACAATAGACATCAAAACTTAAGTTATATCTTAGTTTAGCATGTGCTGAGAATAGCCGTCCGACCTAGTCATCACTTCTGTCGTAGCTAGCCTTTCACTAACAACACTAGACTGTCAAACTTAAGCTATATCTCTATTCAAACAGTAGGTAGTAATGCATAGTTTAAGTTATGCCTTCGCTCAAATA
Organism: Phragmites australis; assembly: GCF_958298935.1. Lineage (NCBI taxonomy): Eukaryota > Viridiplantae > Streptophyta > Magnoliopsida > Poales > Poaceae > Phragmites > Phragmites australis. The sequence continues at coordinate 31,752,999 of NC_084923.1, read as the reverse complement.
GTACACAGCAATGAAAGCCTACACACCTGTATACACAGCATGCCTAGATCACCTCGAAGGCATATTATGCATAGGTCTCCTGGAAGGCATTGCATAGCCTCGATAGTGCATATGCCATGCACCGAGGGACATCCTCAGTAGTGGAGATGCGACGCACCCGAGGGTCATCCTCGGTGGTGGGACATGCCCATGCACTATAGGCATAGCATACCTAGGTCACCTGGAAGGTATCAAGCCTAGGTCTCCTGGAAGGCATTGCATAGCCTTGGTAGGTAGTGGAACCTATAACCTGCAGGCGCAGCATGCCTAGGTCACCTGAAAGGCATATTATGCCTATATCTCTTGGAAGGTGTTGCATAGCCTTAGTACTGTAGATACCATGCACCGAGGGATATCCTTGGTAGCGGAGATGCGACACACCCGAGGGACATCCTTGATGGCAGAACACGCCCACGCACTGTAGGCATAGAATGCCTAGATCACCTGGAAGGCATCAAGCCTAGGTCTCTTGGAAGACATTGCATAGTCTTGGTAGGTAGTGGAGCCTACACACCTGTAGGCACAGCATGCCTAGGTCACCTAGAAGGCATATTATGCCTAGGTCTCCTGGAAGGCATTGCATAGCCTCGGTAGTGTTGATGCCATGCACCGAGGGACATCCTCTGTAACGGAGATGCGACACACCCGAGGGACACCCTCGGTTGTAGGACACACCCACTCATTTTAGGCATAGCATGCCTAGGTCACCTGGAAGGCATCAAGCCTAGGTCTCCTAGAAGGCATTACATAGCCTTGGTAGGTAGTGGAGCCTACACACCTGCAGGCATAGCATGCCTAGATCACCTGGAAGACATTGCACCGCCTTGGTAGATGCCACGCACCAGAGGGACATCCTCGGAAGCATGGGTCACCAAAAAGCAACAAGAATTTAGCCTTGCCCACACCCAACTTGACAAAACACCCCTAAGGAATCACACCCACCGGCTACTAGCGGCCGCAAGATGCGATGTGGCCAGGAAAGGGAAGACAGCCGAAGCATCGGTGTGACAAAAAATGTAAGGAGGTGAAGTCAGTAATGTACAGTTTCATCTATACATATTCATATATCATACATAAAATAGATACCAAATAGTAAGTAAAAGTCCACTTTGTGTGGCACGAAAGCTAGTATGGACTCCTCTATTACCCATCACCTTCGGCAAAAACACCTCGAGGCTCCAGATGGCACTACCTCCGGAGCCTAACCGTGGATAAGGGCCGAGGGGTCGCGGACTGCCTCCCTGGCCCAGCCATCGACTTCTCCTCCAGAAAACCAGTGCGGGGCTCTGGAGCACCACCTCTAGAGCCTCACTGTGGCTAAGGGCCAAGGGGATCACAAACCGCCTCCCCCGATCCAGCCATCAGCTTCACCTCTGGCAAACGCCACGGGGCAATGGATGGCGCTGCCTCCGAAGTTTAATCGCAGCTAAGGGCCAAGGGGGACATGGATCGCCTTCTCCGGCCTAGCCATCGGCTTCACCTTTGGTAAACTGTCGTAGGGCTCTGGATGGCGTTGCCCCTGCCTAACTGCGGCTAAGGGCTGAGGGGGACGTGAACTGCCTCCTTCGACCCAACCATTGGTTTCACCTTTGGCAAACTACCACAGAGCTCCGGATGGCGTTGCCTCCGGAGCCTAACCACAACTAAGGGCCGACGGGGTCACGGACCACCTCCTTCAGTCCAGCCATCGGCTTCACCTCTGGCAAACCACCACGGGCCTCCGGATGGCACTGCCTCCAGAACCTAACCGCGGCTAAGGGCCGAGGGGGTCACGGACCACCTCCTCCATCCCATCCATAGGCTTCACCTCCAAAAAACCATCGTGGGACTCCGGATGGTGCTTCCTATGGAGCCTTACCGCAGCTAAGGGCTGAGGGGTCGCGGACCGCCTCTTCTAGCCTAGCCATTGGCTTCACCTCTAGCAAACATCGTGGGGTTTTGGATGACACTGCATCTGGAGCCTAACTATGGATAAGGGGGGAGGGGGACGCGAATCGCCTCCTCCAGCCCAGCCATCAGCTTCACCTCTGGGAAACCACCACGGGCTCCAGATGGCGCTGCCTCTGGAGCCTCACCGTGGCTAAGGTTTGAGGGGGTCACGGACCGCCTCCTCCAGCCCAGCCATCGTGTTCACCTTCTACAAATGCCGCAGGCCTCCAGATGGCGCTGCATCTGAGGCTAAACGCGGCTAAGGAAGGGGGTCACAGACCACCTCCTCTGGCCCAACCATCAGCTTTACCTTTGGCAAATGTCGCGGGGCTCTGGATGGCGCTGCATCCGAAACCTAACCGTGGCTAAGGATCAAGGGGGTCACGGACCACTTCCTCCGACCTAGCCATTGGCTTCACCTCCGCCAAATGTTGTGGGCCTCTGGATGGCGCTGCCTCCAGAGCCAAATAGCGGCTAAAGGTCGAGGGGTCATGGATCACCTCCTACGGCCCAGCCATCGGCTTCACCTCCAACAAACGTTGCAGGGCTTCGGATGGTGCTACCTCAAGAGCCTGGTCGTGGCTAAGGGCCGAGAGGGTAACGGACCACTTCCCCTGGCCCAGCCATCGGTTTCACCTCTGACAAAACTAACACGGGGCTCAGGATGGCCCTGCCTCCGGAACTCGCCTGCTGAGCTCCGGGTGGATCACCTTGAGTACGACATCTGAAACAAATTTGGAGAGGAGTTTGAACCGATGTCGGATAGAAGAAGGGGAATATCATGCTGAAAGAGCATAAAGACATGTCTGGCCACATATTCGAAGAATCGCCATACACTTCAATCCAAGAGAAAACACTAAGTGGTTCCAAGGATTTAGTTATATTACTCAAAACTTGAACATACAAAGGACACTTACAAAGAGGAACACTGACATACAAGAAACAAATCCTGAGAGAGAAAACCAAAGGGACGAGAACGAGGACGATGAGACCTCCTCCATAGCCCTCTTTCCCTCCTCCTTGGCCTCTTTTTCCGTCCAGGCCACCCCTTTCTTCGCTTTCGCCTTCTCCTCCTTGTTGACCTCCTTCATCAAGAGATCCTAGTCGACCTCCCTTTCATCATCGGAGACATCGATGATCTCAACAGAAGCGACTGCTCAGATTGGAGGTGGAGCTGGAGCAGCGAGAGGCGATCCCCTCTGCAAGGATGGAAGCACTATTGTCATCGGTTCCAACCTTGCAAGCACTAGCTCTAGCCTTACAAGCATGCCCACGAGATCGCTCGCCTCCAGAGGCACCACGACAGGTGGATCCAGGGCAAGCGTCGTTGGTGATGAACCAGTCGAGGCCATCGTCATTTTCAACGATGAGGCAGAAGAAGGTGCCATGCTCAAGCCAAAGAGATGTGCTCCCTCACACAACAGTGAGGGATCAGCTGGGTGAACCCCAGCTTTTATAGCCTAACTGATCAGTAATGCACGCCAGGGGATGTAAATAGAACAATCACGGGCGCCGCTTCGCGGCACTTCCCATTACTCCCCTAGGGCTCGTGGCTACATTCTGGTCGACCCCTCTACGCATTGCAACATCCTTCAATGATGCCATGGTTTTTGTTTGCACATCTCTTCGCATTTTTGACTCGAGCCTCCTTTCGGTTTGTGCAAGGGCCACGGGCACGAAACCCCCAGCGAACCTACACGTTACCCGATCAGCTGTGCAACTGTCACTTGACATCCTCAAATACTTAGGCCAAGAAAACGAGGAGAATGCCTTGCTTCCACACGCAATCTTCACTGTGACATTTCAAGTGGCAAATGGACTCACCATCAGGGGGCCTGAAGGGCTCACTCTAGCCCCCACATTTCGTCCAGAGCATGTGCCTCTGTCACAACCTCTACGACCTTCGACTCCAACGATTGCCACACCTCCAGCCTTCACATAGGCTCCAGAGCCCAGGGGGAACCAAGTAATTACCTCCGAACAACATCGTCTCCGTCATAGCCTCGCCACCATCACTCGCGGTCACTACGGAGAGACTCCTCAATGGCGAGGTGTTGTTTAGGATATCTTGACTATGAGGCTGGGCTGGAGCTAATTCCTTCTAACATGTGCTCACCCCTCAGAACCTCGAAGCCAACAGATGAGGGGGTATTATTGGGGGAAATGCCCCAGCCTATAGGCATTACCAAGGAGTCACCATTTGGTGCTGCTATGAAGCCCTAAGGATCCGGGCTCCCCGTAGAGACAACAACCCCTGTAAGGGCTCATCAGGCTGCTACTTCTCTAGGCGAGGGAGGCAGGTAGCATCTGGAGGAAATATCAACAAAGAAAGGACACCCCCTGTAGTCATCTGACATGAAGTGACCGGCAATTAATGCCAGTGCAAGTGGAGGCTATCCTGACACCCGGGACAGTGCGGCGTTGCCGCAATTAACGACCGGCTCAGCATCGTACCCTTACGGTTGCTTGCACCACTGTATTTACCATAATAGATAATATCTTCTAGGTAGAGGTAAATATATTTTTACCAGGGCTCGGGCTGTGTAAGTTGGATCGGTCCTGGGTCCCTATAGTATGGAGGTAACTTGTACCTTCATCTTTATAGAGGCATGTTTGTACATTTACACCATGAATGGCACTATAAATATAGACCCTTGGTCACCAGACCAGGGGGCGAAATATTTTAACAATTAATACACAAGGTGTTTCTTCGTCTCCACTTCTTCTCCAAGCTTGAGCCATTCATGTAAGTGTGCTCTCGCCGTACTTGTTCGTGGAAGAGATATTATTCCACCAACAGCAGGAGAATTATCTCCATGGCAGTCACAACAAAAGGGGGATAAAGTGAAGATAAAAACAATGTATGATAAAAATTGGATCTTTGCCTTACAATTGGTATCATTGGTTGTTCTTACCATGCATCTAAGCAAAATGGTAAGGCCTTATACACTATACAATTATTATCATTCATTATTTGTGCACTTTAAAATTGGTATCATTTATTATTTACTACTTCCCTTGGTTGTGTTGTCATCAATCACCAAAAAGGGAGAGATTGTAGCGAACATGGCCCTTTTAGGATATGTATGTGATTTTGGCGATTAATGATAACATAATCAATGGGACTAATATGTTTGTCAAGTATATGCTTTAGTTGGTCTCATGTATGTAACACATAAAGAAGCCACCGAAGCAGGACAAAGATTGGACTGAATTAGACAAGTCCCAAGAAAATTGTACACACGGGATGGTCCGGCGTAGAGGCATTGGTACACACTGGAGCATTTTCCAAAAGAGGTTGCAACTGTTTAGGATTGAAGATCAACACATCGGATGTTCCGGTGCTCAGACCAGATACTTACACTGGAGTAATTGCAACGGCTAGTTTTGGTGTGGTTGTACACGCCGAATGTTCTGGCACATTGAAGATCTACACGCCAGAGAAATGCACAATGAAGAGAAGTGGCTCGATTGGCTCAAGTCTGTACACTGAATAGTCCGGTGATGGAGTTCAAGATAACAATAGAACATCCGTTGTTCACAATGAGATTGAGTGGGGTCCAATGGCTACTTGCTGCTTATATACACGCTGGATGTTTCAGTGTTTGTACTACTGTTAACGCTGGAACATCTGGTGTTCACAATATTTTTTAGTCGTTGGGCAACAGCTTGTTCATAGGGTTGAGGCTATATATACCCCCCACTCGGTCATTTGTGTATGCTGGAGTCCAGAGAAGCTCATATACACTTGAGGAGATATCCAAACCACTAAAGTACTAAAAGTGATCATCCAAAGTAATTAGCACAAGATTAGAGAGTGATTAGTGCTATTTAGCCTAGAGAGAGTTGTTGCTAGGTATTGCTACTGTCGGAGGACGAACTCCGCAAGCGGGGATCCTAAGGGACACCCTTTGAGATTCGGCCGGGGGATGATTCTGAATCTACCTCGCACGTGGATTTAATGTGAGTATGTGAGATGTAGGCAGGACGAATGATCGGCTACTAGTGGGAGTAAATGCTCGAGGGATTTTAGATAGGTTCAGGCCACATGGAGCGTAATACCCTACTCCTCTGTGTATGCTATTAATGTGGGAATGCCTCCCTCTGGATCTATGTATTACAAGGTTTTTTGTCTAAGTCTAGAGCTTCGATTTTTTGTCTAAGTCTCTGCTCTGCTTCTCAGACTTGTGTGCTGTGCTTGTCCGAAACTTGTTCAGGCGTGTTAAGACTTCTCCTTCTCTGGAGGGCACCCCCCCCCCCATTTATCCTGTTGGGGGAGGCTTGACACTCCTAGAAAGGAGGGCACGAGTTCCCATGAGCCATAAATGGAAAGTAACTATCATGGGCTGCAGTTTGATATTACAAGAGGTTGAAAATGCGCCCTCAGCCGGTCCTGTCGCTCATTACGCCAACTTTAGCAGGTGTAGTAGGGCCCCACCGGGCAGCCGCTGAACGACCCTGCATGCCCGCTCGGTCAGAGCAGGTCTGACGCAGCAGGTGGCAGGCGATATGCCTCGGCCCAGCAATGATATCTCCGAGCCGTTCCCCTTATGGGTCCCGCAAGGTGACGCGCGATGGGACCCGTCGCATTAAATGTCCCCACACCTTCCTGCCAGGCAGTGACAGGGACTGACGCACTCTGTACAATAGGCGTGGGGGGTGTGGTTGGAAGTGACAAGCCACGCTCCCTCTTAAATGCAGCATCGGGCCTCTCACCAATTGACACCTCACCGCTGAGCCCTTGTGGGGTCCACCGGCAAGGGGCTTCTCAGGTCCTCGAGGAACTCTGGGTGCTCGGGGACTACTGTTCATAGCCCTGAGCGCCCTCTCCTAGACATGTCTCTTCTCGGTCCTCAGGGAACTCCGAATTTAGTTTTGAAAGCTGTTTTCCATTCATCTCCAAGTTTCATTCTAATTTGGTGGTAACCACTACGCAAGTCGATCTTTGTAAAAATTACAGAGCCACACAACTCATCAAGCATATCATCAAGTCTAGGAATAGGATGGCGATATCGAATAGTAATGTTATTGATGGCTCTACAATCAACACACATACACCAAGTACCATCTTTCTTAGGAACCAAAATCACAGGAACAGCACAAGGACTAAGGCTCTCACGTACATACCCGCGGTCCAAAAGCTCTTGGACTTGCCGCTGAATTTCCTTAGTCTCCTCGGGATTGGCTCGATACGCAGCACGATTTGGCAATGTTGCTCCCGGGATCAAATCGATTTGATGCTCTATCCCTCTCATAGGTGGCAGTCCCGGGGGTATCTCAGCTGGGAAAACATCCTCATACTCCTGCAAAAGGTTAGTGACAGCAGGAGGTATCGAACTAATAACATCATCAAGCGAATACAAAACTCGTTTGCAAATCAAGGTGTAGCAAATATCATTATTAGAAATTTCAGCAAGGTCACTTTTTAGTGCAAGCATAACACCACCCTTCAATTTTATGCCCTTTACCTTAGAACTAGGTGCAGACTTATCCTTTTTAGGTGGGTAAAGAGAATTAGCAACTTGCTGATTTTTAGATTTAGTATCACGCAAATTAGCAGCTCGTTCTTTATCAGCTTGTACAATTTCAGCAGGGGTCATAGGAACCAAAGTAATTTTCTTTCCTTTATGCATAAAAGTATATGTATTACTTCTACCATGGTGTATAGCATCATTATCAAATTCCCAAGGTCGACCCAATAAAAGTGAGCAAGCTTCCATAGGTACCACATCACAGTCAACATAATCAGCATAGGAACCAATGGAAAAAGAAACTCTGCAAGTTTGTGTTACCTTAGCTTTTCCAGCATCATTAAACCACTGAAGGTTATATGGATGGGGGTGTTGGCGTGTGGTCAAGCCAAGCTTCTTGACCAAATCTGAACTCACCAAATTATTACAACTACCTCCATCGATGATGACACGTGCTCGCCGATTTTGGATGACGAAGAAAATCTGGAACAAGTTATGGCGTTGCAGCTTCTCTGGTTGTTGTACCTTTGTGCTGAACGCCCGCTGCACAATGATGCTCCTATAGGTCGCTGTGTCATCACTGCCCAAGATTTCGTTGCTCTCCTCAACAACTGGTTCTTCTTCTTCTTCTTCCTCAATGTCAGAGGCGCTGATGTACCCATCTTCCGTTGCAATGTATGCCCGCTGACTTGGGCAATCCTTCTGCACATGACCGAATCCATGGCAGCGACGGCACTGAATGCCAGAGGTGCGTCCCGTTGATGCAACAGAGGAAGCACTCTTGGAAGGTCCCTGCAAAACAGAATTTTTACCTGAGCCTGAAGGTCGTGTAGTGACCGGATTTGGTGCCGTAGCTGCTTGTTGCTTGCTCGCTGGTGAGGGAGCCCTATAAGTGGATGGTTTGGACAGCCCAAAGGATGGTCCTGTGCGCGGCGTGTATGTGGTGCTGGCCTTGTACTTGCCCTGCTGCTCACGCCCCTGCAACTCCTTCTCTGCAAGCATAGCAAACTGAAACAACTGGTTGACATTGTTAAATTCTTTATAATCAATAATATCCTGGATTTCACGTCTCAAACCCGAATAAAATCGACAAATAGAATCTTTGTTTCCCTCTACTATGCCACAACGCATCAAGCCCTTTTGAAGCTCACCATAATAATCCTGCACAGATTTATCTCCCTGTTCTAAGCGCATCAATTTCTTACGCAGGTCTCTATGATAAGATGGGGGAACAAATCTATCACGCATAGCAACCTTAAGCTCTTCCCATGTACGAGGTGTGGCACCATCTGCAGCTAAACCAGTCCACCAAATAATAGCAAAATCTTTAAACTCACTAGTGGCTTGTCTAACTCTATGTTGTTCAGGTACTTGGTGGGCACTAAATTTTTGCTCTACTGTCATCTCCCAATCAAGATATCCCTCAGCATCATAATGTCCCGAAAAAGAAGGTATAGTAAATTTAACCTTAGCATAAGGATCTTCAGGAGCTCAATTATACATACCTCGATGGTGGTGGTGATGTGGAACGCCACCCATACCTGTGGTGTTAGTGCGAAGACGACGCCGTAATCTGTTTTGCAATGTCGCCGCTGGATCAACATTAACATCGTCATCATACAACTCATCACCGGTGTTGCTTCCATTCACATCTTCGTTGTGCACAGGACGGTTTTCCAAAGCATTTACCCTGTCGGTGAGCTCGGATAACCGTTTGTCCACCTGCTCAACCGCGTTTGCGAGTTTCATCTCAATTATCGCTTCAGTGACAGCCTTGATGACTGTCTCCCTCATCTCCTTCTGAGCATTGTCTACAACAGCTTGTAGCTGCTCTTGGCTGACACACTCCTTGAAGTCCTTTGGCGTTTTATCTCCTTCAACTGACATTGTGGAAACAAACACAACAACAAACAGTGAAGGTTATCCCTAATAATCGTACTACAAAGATGGAGTGGTGCCTCTCAATCAAGATCAGCAAAGGTAGACACCTTACCAAGCTCTTACCAGGGTTCTTACCAGCAAAGCAAAGGATACCTGGAAGGCGTGCGAGCGATTGCAGGGATGCAAACCAGTGCTGTTCAGAAGAATCTGTGGGGCTTGGAAGGCACACAAAGAGAACAAATATGTATATGTGGAACACAAATCAGAAATAGATAGTAATGCTGAATTATAGTCCCAAGTACTTGTTCTCGTTGCTGGCCTAAAATGTTGCAAGTACCAAGTATGTGTGTTAAACAAGGTGGAGAAACAAGTATGATGGATAGCAAGAGCAACAGAAACAAAGAACTAAACAGCACACGCTAACACAGCTCACTTTGCCCTTCTCTATGTGCTCCTCTAGATATTGTTCCTCTTTTGCCCCTCTCTTTTTCCTATTTTTTTGGGCTGTCGTTGTTTTTTTTGGGAAAATTCGACTTTTTCTTTTTATTTTTTTGATATTTTTTTTTCACTTAGAAGTACACAAGAGGGAACCACAGAAAATTTGAGCTTAAACAAGTGAAAGACGTGACCTGTAGAATTTTCTGAAGTTCAGCCGTAAAATGAGAAAAATATTTGGAAATTGAAAACTCAAACTTCGGAGGCGAATTTGGGAAATCTGATTTCGCCGAACCCGGCAAAGCGAGGGACGAACGGATCCGAAACGCTGTTTCGATGCGAAAAACTCTATGACTTTTCTGAAAACGGAGTTCGTATGCGAAAGTTATGCCCGATTTGAGAAACGACTCCGAATTAGAGGACAAAACGGGAAGAAAGTGGGGAAAATATGCGACGGAGGCTAGGGTTTGATGGAAACGGTGGGGGAAAACACACGAACTGGACTCTAACATGATCTAACCAGCAACAAGACCTTGACCAGGACACAAACTCAACACGACGAACTCTGAAACTGAAATATGCAAAAGCTAAAGGCGCGGAAGGGTTGTAGGACAGGAAAAAAAAAAACGATATGGCAGTGGACTATGGAACGAAGGCGAAAACACTCGAAACTAAGGGTAGATATGAACCTGACGGTATACCTGAAGCTCTGAATACCACTTAATATGAACAAGGGTTCCCGAT